>NC_092761.1:7009145-8348642 GCF_047496795.1 Chiloscyllium punctatum
CTCTCTCTGTTCCCCCTCTCTCTGTCCCCCTCTCTCTGTCCGCCTCTCTCTCTTCCCCCCTCTCTCTCTGTCCCCCTCTCTCTGTCCCCCCTCTCTCTGTCCCCCCACTCTCTGTCCCCCCTCTCTCTGTCCGCCTCTCTCTCTTCCCCCTCTCTCTCTGTCCCCCCCTCTCTCTGTCCCCCCCCCCGCTCTGTCCCCCCCTCTCTCTGTCCCCCCTCTCTCTGTCCCCCCTCTCTCTGCCCCCTCTCTCTCTGTCCCCCCTCTCTCTGTCCCCCTCTCCCTGCCCCCTCTCTCTCTGCCCCCCTCTCTCTGTCCCCCCCCTCTCTCTGTCCCCCCTCTCTCTGTCCCCCCTCTCTCTGTGTCCCCCTCTCTCTCTGTTCCCCCTCTCTCTCTGTCCCCCCCTCTCTCTCTGTCCCCCCTCTCTCTCTGTCCCCCCTCTCTCTGTCCCCCCCTCTCTCTCTCTTCCCCCCCCTCTCTCTGTCCCCCCTCTCTCTGTCCCACCTCTCTCTGTCCCCCCCTCTCTCTCTCTTCCCCCCCCCTCTCTCTGTCCCCCCTCTCGTCTCTCTGTCCCCCCCTCTCTCTGTCCCCCCCTCTCTTCTGTTCCCCTCTCTCTGTCCCCCTCTCTCTGTCCCCTCTCTCTCTGCCCCCCCCTTTCTCTCTCTTCCCAATCTCTCTCTGTCCCCCCTCTCTCTGTCCCCCCTCTCTCTGTCCCCCTCTCTCTCTGTCCCCCTCTCTCTCTCTGTCCCCCCTCTCTCTGTCCCCCCTCTCTCTGTCCCCCTCTCTCTCTGTCCCCCCTCTCTCTGTCCCCCCTCTCTCTGTCCCCCCTCTCGCTCTGTCCCCCTCCCTCTGTCCCCCTCTCTCTGTCCCCCTCTCTCTCTGTTCCCCTCTCTGTCTGTTCCCCTCTCTCTCTGTCCCCCCCTCTCTCTGTCCCCCCTCTCTCTGTCCCCCCTCTCTCTGTCCCCCTCTCTCTCTGCCCCCCTCTCTCTGTGTCCCCCTCTCTCTCTGTTCCCCTCTCTCTCTGTTCCCCTCTCTCTCTGTCCCCCCCTCTCTCTGTCCCCCCTCTCTCTGTCCCCCCTCTCTCTGTCCCCCTCTCTCTGTCCCCCTCTCTCTGTCCCCCCCCTCTCTCTGTCCCCCCTCTCTCTCTGTCCCCCCTCTCTCTGTCCACCTCTCTCTGTCCCCCCTCTCTCTGTCCCCCCTCTCTCTCTGTCCCCCTCTCTCTCTGTTCCCCCTCTCTCTCTGTCCCCCCTCTCTCTGTCCCCCCTCTCTCTCTGTCCCCCCTCTCTCTGTCCCCCCCCTCTCTCTCTCTTCCCCCCCTCTCTCTGTCCCCCCTCTCTCTGTCCCCCCTCTCTCTGTCACCCCCTCTCTCTCTCTTCCCCCCCTCTCTCTGTCCCCCTCTCTCTGTCCCTCCTCTCTCTGTCCCCCTCTCTCTGTCCCCCTCTCTCTGTCCCCTCTCTCTCTGCCCCCCCTCTCTCTCTCTTCCCAATCTCTCTCTGTCCCCCCTCTCACTGTCCCCCCTCTCTCTGTCCCCCTCTCTCTCTGTCCCCCCTCTCTCTGTCCCCCCACTCTCTCTCTTCCCCCTCTCTCTCTGTCCCCCCTCTCTCTGTCCCCCCCTCTCTCTCTCTTCCCCCCCTCTCTCTGTCCCCCCTCTCTCTGTCCCCCCTCTCTCTATCCCCCCCTCTCTATCTCTTCCCCCCCTCTCTCTGTCCCCCCTCTCTCTGTCCCCCCTCTCTGTGTCCCCCCCTTTCTGTCCCCCTCTCGCTCTGTCCCCCTCTCTCTGTCCCCCCCTCTCTCTGTCCCCCCTCTCTCTGTCCCCCCCCTCTCTCTGTCCCCCCTCTCTCTGTCCCCCCTCTCTCTGTCCCCCCCTCTCTCTGTCCCCCTCTCTCTCTGTCCCCCCTCTCTCTGTCCCCCTCTCTCTGTCCCCCCTCTCTATCTGTCCCCCTCTCTCTGTCCCCCTCTCTCTGTCCCCCCACTCTCTGTCCCCCTCTCTCTCTGTCCCCCCTCTCTCTGTCCCCCTCTCTCTGTCCCACTCACTCTGTACCCCCCTCTCTCTGTCCCCCTCTCTCTGTCCCCCTCTCTCTCTGTCCCCCTCTCGCTCTGTCCCCCTCTCTCTGTCCCCCTCTCTCTCTTCCCCCTCTCTCTCTGTCCCCCTCTCTCTGTCCCCCTCTCGCTCTGACCCCTCTCTCTCTGTCCCCCTCTCTCTCTGTCCCCCCTCTCTCTGTCCCCCTCTCTCTCTGTCCCCCCCTCTCTGTCCCCCTCTCTCTCTGTCCCCCCTCTCTCTGTCCCCCTCTCTCTGTCCGCCTCTCTCTCTTCCCCCTCTCTCTCTGTCCCCCTCTCTCTGTCCCCCCTCTCTCTGTCCCCCCACTCTCTGTCCCCCCTCTCTCTGTCTGCCTCTCTCTCTTCCCCCTCTCTCTCTGTCCCCCCTCTCTCTGTCCCCCCCCCCCCGCTCTGTCCCCCCTCTCTCTGTCCCCCTCTCTCTGTCCCCATCTCTCTGCCCCCTCTCTCTCTGTCCCCCCTATCTCTGTCCCCCTCTCCCTGCCCCCTCTCTCTCTGCCCCCTCTCTCTGTCCCCCCCTCTCTCTGTCCCCCCTCTCTCTGTCCCCCCTCTCTCTCTGTCCCCCTCTCTCTCTGTTCCCCCACTCTCTCTGTCCCCCCTCTCTCTGTCCCCCCTCTCTCTCTGTCCCCCCTCTCTCTGTCCCCCCCTCTCTCTCTCTTCCCCCCCCCTCTCTCTGTCCCCCCTCTCTCTGTCCCACCTCTCTCTGTCCCCCCCTCTCTCTCTCTTCCCCCCCTCTCTCTGTCCCCCCTCTCTCTGTCCCCCCTCTCTCTGTCCCCCCCTCTCTCTGTTCCCCTCTCTCTGTCCCCCTCTCTCTGTCCCCTCTCTCTCTGCCCCCCCTTTCTCTCTCTTCCCAATCTCTCTCTGTCCCCCCTCTCTCTGTCCCCCCTCTCTCTGTCCCCCTCTCTCTCTGTCCCCCTCTCTCTCTGTCCCCCCTCTCTCTGTCCCCCCTCTCTCTGTCCCCCTCTCTCTCTGTCCCCCCTCTCTCTGTCCCCCCTCTCTCTGTCCCCCCTCTCGCTCTGTCCACCTCCCTCTGTCCCCCTCTCTCTGTCCCCCTCTCTCTCTGTTCCCCTCTCTCTCTGTTCCCCTCTCTCTCTGTCCCCCCCTCTCTCTGTCCCCCCTCTCTCTGTCCCCCCTCTCTCTGTCCCCCTCTCTCTCTGCCCCCCTCTCTCTCTGTCCCCCTCTCTCTCTGTTCCCCTCTCTCTCTGTTCCCCTCTCTCTCTGTCCCCCCCTCTCTCTGTCCCCCCTCTCTCTGTCCCCCCTCTCTCTGTCCCCCTCTCTCTGTCCCCCTCTCTCTGTCCCCCCATCTCTCTGTCCCCCCTCTCTCTCTGTCCCCCCTCTCTCTGTCCACCTCTCTCTGTCCCCCCTCTCTCTGTCCCCCCTCTCTCTCTGTCCCCCTCTCTCTCTGTTCCCCCTCTCTCTCTGTCCCCCCTCTCTCTGTCCCCCCTCTCTCTCTGTCCCCCCTCTCTCTGTCCCCCCCCTCTCTCTCTCTTCCCCCCCTCTCTCTGTCCCCCCTCTCTCTGTCCCCCCTCTCTCTGTCACCCCCTCTCTCTCTCTTCCCCCTCTCTCTCTGTCCCCCTCTCTCTGTCCCTCCTCTCTCTGTCCCCCTCTCTCTGTCCCCCTCTCTCTGTCCCCCTCTCTCTGTCCCCTCTCTCTCTGCCCCCCCTCTCTCTCTCTTCCCAATCTCTCTCTGTCCCCCCTCTCACTGTCCCCCCTCTCTCTGTCCCCCTCTCTCTCTGTCCCCCCTCTCTCTGTCCCCCCACTCTCTCTCTTCCCCCTCTCTCTCTGTCCCCCCTCTCTCTGTCCCCCCCTCTCTCTCTCTTCCCCCCCTCTCTCTGTCCCCCCTCTCTCTGTCCCCCCTCTCTCTGTCCCCCCCTCTCTATCTCTTCCCCCCCTCTCTCTGTCCCCCCTCTCTCTGTCCCCCCTCTCTGTGTCCCCCCCTTTCTGTCCCCCTCTCGCTCTGTCCCCCTCTCTCTGTCCCCCCCTCTCTCTGTCCCCCCTCTCTCTGTCCCCCTCTCTCTGTCCCCCCTCTCTCTGTCCCCCTCTCTCTCTGTCCCCCCCTCTCTGTCCCCCTCTCTCTCTGTCCCCCCTCTCTCTGTCCCCCTCTCTCTGTCCGCCTCTCTCTCTTCCCCCTCTCTCTCTGTCCCCCTCTCTCTGTCCCCCCTCTCTCTGACCCCCACTCTCTGTCCCCCCTCTCTCTGTCCCCCTCTCTCTGTCCGCCTCTCTCTCTTCCCCCTCTCTCTCTGTCCCCCCCTCTCTCTGTCCCCCGCGCTCTGTCCCCCCTCTCTCTGTCCCCCTCTCTCTGTCCCCCCTCTCTCTGTCCCCCCTCTCTCTGTCCCCCTCTCTCTGCCCCCTCTCTCTCTGTCCCCCCCCTCTCTGTCCCCTCTCTCTCTGTTCCCCCTCTCTCTGTCCCCCCTCTCTCTGTCCCCCCTCTCTCTGTCCCCACTCTCTCTGTCCCTCTCTCTCTGTCCCCCCCTCTCTGTCCACCCTCTCTCTGTCCCCCCCTCTCTCTGTCCCCCTCTCTCTCTGTCACCCTTCTCTCTGTCCCCCTCTCTCTCTGTCCCCCCTCTCTCTGTCCCCCCTCTCTCTGTCCCTCTCTCTCTGTCCCCCTCTTTCTGTCCGCCTCTCTCTCTTCCCCCTCTCTCTCTGTCCCCCTCTCTCTGTCCCGCTCTCGCTCTGTCCCCCTCTCTCTCTGTCCCCCTCTCGCTCTGTCCCCCTCTCTCTGTCCCCCTCTCTCTCTGTCCCCCCTCTCTCTGTCCCCCTCTCTCTGTCCCCCCTCTCTCTGTCCCCCTCTCTCTCTGTCCCCCCCTCTCTGTCCCCCTCTCTCTCTGTCCCCCCTCTCTCTGTCCCCATCTCTCTGTCCGCCTCTCTCTCTTCCCCCTCTCTCTCTGTCCCCCTCTCTCTGTCCCCCCTCCCTCTGTCCCCCCACTCTCTGTCCCCCCTCTCTCTGTTCCCCCTCTATCTCTGTCCCCCTCTCTCTCTGTCCACCCCTCTCTGTCCCCCCTCTCTCTGTTCCCCCTCTCTCTGTCCCCCTCTCTCTCTGTCCCCCCCCTCTCTGTCCCCCCTCTCTCTGTCCCCCTCTCTCTGTCCCCCCTCTCTCTGTCCCCCTCTCTCTGTCCCCCTCTCTCTATCCCCCTCTATCTGTCCCCCCTCTCTCTGTCACCCTCTCTCTGTCCCCGTCTCTCTCTGTCCCCCCTCTCTCTGTACCCCCTCTCTCTGTCCCCCCTCTCTCTGTCCCCCCTCTCTCTGTCCCCCTCTCTCTCTGTCCCCCCTCTCTCTGTCACCCTCTCTCTGTCCCCCCTCTCTCTGTCCCCCTCTCTCTCTGTCCCCCCTCTCTCTGTCACCCTCTCTCTGTCCCCCTCTCTCTCTGTCCCCCCTCTCTCTGTACCCCCTCTCTCTGTACCCCCTCTCTCTGTCCCCCCTCTCTCTGTACCCCCTCTCTCTGTCCCCCCTCTCTCTGTACCCCCTCTCTCTATCCCCCCTCTCTCTGTCCCCCCTCTCTCTGTCCCCCCTCTCTGTCCCCCTCTCTCTGTCCCCCTCTCTCTGTCCCCCTCTCTCTCTGTCCCCCTCTCTCTCTGTCCACCCTCTCTCTGTCCCCCTCTCTCTGTCCCCCTCTCTCTGTCCCCCTCTCTCTGTCCCACTCTCTCTCTGTCCCCCCTCTCTCTGTCCCCCTCTCTCTGTCCCCCTCTCTCTCTGTCCCACTCTCTCTCTGTCCCCCCTCTCTCTGTCCCCCCTCTGTCTGTCCCCCTCTCTCTGTCCCCCTCTCTCTCTGTCCCACTCTCTCTCTGTCCCGCCTCTCTCTGTCCCCCCTCTGTCTGTCCCCCTCTCTCTGTCCCCCCTCTCTCTGTCCCCCTCTCTCTGTCCCCCTCTCTCTGTCACCCTCTCTCTGTCCCCCTCTCTCTCTGTCCCACTCTCTCTCTGTCCCCCCTCTCTCTGTCCCCCCTCTCTCTGTACCCCTCTCTCTCTGTCCCCCCTCTCTCTGTCCCCCTCTCTCTGTCCCACTCTCTCTCTGTCCCCCCTCTCTCTGTCCCCCTCTCTCTGTCCCCCTCTCTCTGTCCCCCTCTCTCTCTGTCCCACTCTCTCTCTGTCCCCCCTCTCTCTGTCCCCCCTCTCTCTGTCCCCCTCTCTCTGTCCCCCTCTCTCTCTGTCCCACTCTCTCTCTGTCCCTCCTCTCTCTGTCCCCCCTCTGTCTGACCCCCTCTCTCTGTCCCCCTCTCTCTCTGTCCCCCCTCTCTCTGTACCCCCTCTCTCTGTCCCCCCCTCTCTCTGTCCCACTCTCTCTGTCCCCCCTCTCTCTGTCCCCCCTCTCTCTGTCCCACTCTCTCTCGGTCCCCCTCTCTCTCTGTCCCCCCTCTCTCTGTCCCCCTCTCTCTGTCCCACTCTCTCTCTGTCCGCCCTCTCTCTGTCCCCCTCTCTCTGTCCCCCTCTCTCTGTCCCCCTCTCTCTCTGTCCCACTCTCTCTCTGTCCCCCCTCTCTCTGTCCCCCCTCTCTCTGTCCCCCTCTCTCTGTCCCCCTCTCTCTCTGCCCCCTCTCTCTCTGTCCCCTCTCTCTCTGTCCCCCTCTCTCTCTTCCCCCTCTCTCTCTGTCCCCCCCTCTCTGTCCCCCTCTCTCTCTGTCCCCCCTCTCTCTGTCCCCCCCTCTCTCTGTCCCCCTCTCTCTCTGTCCCCCCTCTCTCTGTCCCCCTCTCTCTCTGTCCCTCCTCTCTCTGTCCCCCCCTCTCTCTGTCCCCCCTTTCTCTGTCCCCCCTCTCTCTGTCCCCCCCTCTCTCTGTCCCCCTCTCTCTGTCGCCCCTCTCTCTGTTCCCCCCTCTCTCTGTCCCCCTCTCTCTGTGTCCCCTCTCTCTGTCCCCCCCCTCTCTCTGTCCCCCCTCTCTCTGTCCCCCCTCTCTCTGTCCCCCCCTCTCTCTGTTCCCCTCTCTCTCTGTCCCCCCTCTCTCTGTCCCCCTCTCTCTGTCCCCCCTCTCTATCTGTCCCCCTCTCTCTGTCCCCCTCTCTCTGTCCCCCCTCTCTCTGTCCCCCTCTCTCTCTGTCCCCCCTCTCTCTGTCCCCCTCTCTCTGTCCCACTCACTCTGTCCCCCCCTCTCTCTGTCCCCCTCTCTCTGTCCCCCTCTCTCTCTGTCCCCCTCTCGCTCTGTCCCCCTCTCTCTGTCCCCCTCTCTCTCTTCCCCCTCTCTCTCTGTCCCCCTCTCTCTGTCCCCCCTCTCTCTGTCCCCCCATTCTCTGTCCCCCCTCTCTCTGTCCGCCTCTCTCTCTTCCCCCTCTCTCTCTGTCCCCCCCCATCTCTGTCCCCCCCCCGCTCTGTCCCACCTCTCTCTGTCCCCCTCTCTCTGTCCCCCTCTCTCTGCCCCCTCTCTCTCTGTCCCCCCTCTCTCTGTCCGCCTCTCTCTCTTCCCCCTCTCTCTCTGTCCCCCCCTCTCTCTGTCCCCCCCCCCGCTCTGTCCCACCTCTCTCTGTCCCCCTCTCTCTGTCCCACCTCTCTCTGTCCCCCTCTCTCTGTCCCCCTCTCTCTGCCCCCTCTCTCTCTGTTCCCCCCTCTCTCTGTCCCCCTCTCTCTGTCCCCCCCTCTCTCTGTCCCCCCTCTCTCTGTCCCCCCTCTCTCTCTGTCCCCCTCTCTCTCTGTTCCCCCTCTCTCTCTGTCCCCCCTCTCTCTGTCCCCCCTCTCTCTCTGTCCCCCCTCTCTCTGTCCCCCACTCTCTCTCTCTTCCCCCCCTCTCTCTGTCCCCCCTCTCTCTGTCCCACCTCTCTCTGTCCCCCCCTCTCTCTCTCTTCCCCCCCTCTCTCTGTCCCCCCTCTCTCTGTCCCCCCTCTCTCTGTCCCCCCCTCTCTCTGTCCCCCTCTCTCTGTCCCTCTCTCTCTGTCCCCTCTCTCTCTGTCCCCCTCTCTCTCTGTTCCCCCTCTCTCTGTCCCCCTCTCTCTCTGCCCCCCTCTCTCTCTGTCCCCCTCTCTCTCTGTTCCCCTCTCTCTCTGTTCCCCTCTCTCTCTGTCCCCCCCTCTCTCTGTCCCCCCTCTCTCTGTCCCCCCTCTCTCTGTCCCCCCCTCTCTCTGTGCCCCCTCTCTCTGTCCCCCTCTCTCTGTCCCCCCTCTCTCTGTCCCCCTCTCTCTCTGTCCCCCTCTCTCTCTGTCCCCCTCTCTCTCTGTCCACCTCTCTCTCTGTTCTCCCTCTCTCACTATCCCCCCCCTCTCTCTCTCCCCCTCTCTCTGTCCCCCCTCTCTCTGTCCCCCCTCTCTCTGTCCCCCTCTCTCTGCCCCCTCTCACTCTGTCCCCCCTCTCTCTGTCCCCCTCTCTCTGCCCCCTCTCTCTCTGTTCCCCTCTCTCTGTCCCCCTCTCTCTGTCCCCCTCTCTCTCTGTCCCCCCTCTCTCTGTTCCCCCTCTCTCACTGTCCCCCCCTCTCTGTCCCCCCCACTCTCTCTCTTCCCCCTCTCTCTCTGTCCCACTCTCTCTGTCCCCCCTCTCTCTGTCCCCCCTCTCTCTGTCCCCACTCTCTCTGTCCCCCTCTCTCTGTCCCCCACTCTCTGTCCCCCCTCTCTCTGTCCCCCTCTCTCTCTGTCCCCCCTCTCTCTGTCCCCCTCTCTCTCTGACCCCCTCTCTCTCTGTCCCCCCTCTCTCTTTCCCCTCTCTATCTGTCCCACTCTCTCTGTCCCCCTCTCTCTCTGTCCCCCTCTCTCTCTGTTCCCCCTCTATCTCTGTCCCCCTCTCTCTGTCCCCCCTCTCTCTCTGTCCCCCTCTCTCTGCCCCCTCTCTCTCTGTCCCCCCTCTCTCTCTGTCCCCATCTCTCTCTGTCCCCCCCTCTCTGTCCCCCCCTCTCTCTGTCCCCCCTCTCTCTGTCCCCCCCTCTCTCTGTCCCCCTCTCTCTCTGTCCCCCCCTCTCTCTGTCCCCCCTCTCTCTGTCCCCCCTCTCTCTGTCCCCCTCTCTCTGTCCCCACCTCTCTCTGTCCCCCCTCTCTCTGTCCCCCCTCTCTCTGTCCCCCCCTCTCTCTGTCCCCCCTCTCTCTGTCCCCCCTCTCTCTGTCCCCCTCTCTCTGTCCCCCCCTCTCTCTGTCCCCCCCTCTCTCTGTCCCCCCTCTCTCTGTCCCCCCTCTCTCTGTCCCCCCTCTCTCTGGCCCCCCCTCTCTCTGTCCCCCCCTCTCTCTGTCCCCCCCCGCTCTGTCCCCCCTCTCTCTGTCCCCCTCTCTCTGTCCCCCCTCTCTCTGTCCCCCCTCTCTCTGTCCCCCTCTCTCTGCCCCCTCTCTCTCTGTCCCCCCTCTCTCTGTCCCCCTCTCTCTGCCCCCTCTCTCTCTGTTCCCCTCTCTCTGTCCCCCTCTCTCTGTCCCCCTCTCTCTCTGTCCCCCCTCTCTCTGTTCCCCCTCTCTCTCTGTCCCCCCCTCTCTGTCCCCCCCACTCTCTCTCTTCCCCCTCTCTCTCTGTCCCACTCTCTCTGTCCCCCCTCTCTCTGTCCCCCCTCTCTCTGTCCCCACTCTCTCTGTCCCCCTCTCTCTGTCCCCCCCTCTCTGTCCCCCCTCTCTCTGTCCCCCTCTCTCTCTGTCCCCCCTCTCTCTGTCCCCCTCTCTCTCTGACCCCCTCTCTCTCTGTCCCCCCTCTCTCTGTCCCCCCTCTCTCTGTCCCCCCTCTCGCTCTGTCCCCCTCTCTCTGTCCCCCTCTCTCTGTCCCCCCTCTCTCTGTCCCCCCTCTCGCTCTGTCCCCCTCTCTCTGTCCCCCCTCTCTCTGTCCCCCTCTCTCTGTCCCCCCTCTCTCTGTCCCCCCTCTCGCTCTGTCCCCCTCTCTCTGTCCCCCCTCTCTCTGTCCCCCCTCTCTCTGTCCCCCTCTCTCTCTGCCCCCCCTCTCTCTCTGTCCCCCTCTCTCCCTGTTCCCCTCTCTCTCTGTCCTCCTCTCTCTGCCCCCCTCTCTCTCTGTCCCCCTCTCTCCCTGTTCCCCACTCTCTCTGTCCCCCTCTCTCTGTCCCCCCCTCTCTGTCCCCCCTCTCTCTGTCCCCCTCTCTCTCTGTCCCCCCTCTCTCTGTCCCCCTCTCTCTCTGACCCCCTCTCTCTCTGACCCCCTCTCTCTCTGTCCCCCCACTCTCTGTCCCCCCTCTCTCTGTCCCCCCTCTCGCTCTGTCCCCCTCTCTCTGTCCCCCCTCTCTCTGTCCCCCCTCTCTCTGTCCCCCCTCTCGCTCTGTCCCCCTCTCTCTGTCCCCCTCTCTCTGTCCCCCCTCTCTCTGTCCCCCTCTCTCTCTGCCCCCCTCTCTCTCTGTCCCCCTCTCTCCCTGTTCCCCTCTCTCTCTTTCCTCCTCTCTCTGTCCCCCCTCTCTCAGTCCCCCCTCTCTCTGTCCCCCTCTCTCTCTGTCCCCCTCTCTCTCTGTTCCCCCCTCTCTCTGTCCCCCCTCTCTCTGTCCCCCTCTCTCTCTGTCCCCCTCTCTCTCTGTCCCCCCTCTCTCTGTCCCCCTCTCTCTGTCCCCCTCTCTCTGTCCCCCCCTCTCTCTGTCCCCCCTCTCTCTGTCCCCCTTCTCTCTCTGTCCCCCTCTCTCTCCGTTCCCCCTCTCTCTCTGTCCCCCCTCTCACTGTCCCCCTCTCTCTGTCCCCCCTCTCTCTGTCCCCCCTCTCTCTGTCCCCCCCTCTCTCTCTCTTCCCCCCCTCTCTCTGTCCCCCCTCTCTCTGTCCCCCCTCTCTCTGTCCCCCCCTCTCTCTGTCCCCCTCTCTCTGTCCCCCTCTCTCTGTCCCCTCTCTCTCTGTCCCCCCTCTCTCTGTCCCCCTCTCTCTCTGTCCCCCCTCTCTCTGTCCCCCCTCTCTCTGTCCCACTCTCTCTGTCCCCCTCTCTCTCTGTCCCCCCTCTCTCTGTCCCCCCTCTATCTGTCCCCCTCTCTCTCTGTCCCCCCTCTCTCTGTCCCCCCTCTCTCTGTCCCCCCTCTCTCTGTCCCCCTCTCTCTCTGTCCCCCCTCTCGCTCTGTCCCCCTCTCTCTGTCCCCCTCTCTCTGTCCCCCTCTCTCTCTGTTCCCCTCTCTCTCTGTTCCCCTCTCTCTCTGTCCCCCCCTCTCTCTGTCCCCCCTCTCTCTGTCCCCCTCTCTCTGTCCCGCCTCTCTCTGTCCCCCCCTCTCTCTGTCCCCCCTCTCTCTCTGTCCCCCCTCTCTCTGTCCCCCTCTCTCTGTCCCCCCTCTCTCTGTCCCCCCTCTCTCTCTGTCACCCCTCTCTCTCTGTCCCCCTCTCTCTCTGTTCCCCCTCTCTCTCTGTCCCCCCTCTCTCTGTCCCCCCTCTCTCTCTGTCCCCCCTCTCTCTGTCCCCCCCTCTCTCTCTCTCTTCCCCCCCTCTCTCTGTCCCCCCTCTCTCTGTCCCCCCCTCTCTCTGTCCCCCCTCTCTCTGTCCCCCCCTCTCTCTGTCCCCCTCTCTCTCTGTCCCCCCTCTCTCTGTCCCCCTCTCTCTGTCCCCCCACTCTCTGTCCCCCCTCTCTCTGTCCCCCCCTCTCTCTCTCTTCCCCCCCTCTCTCTGTCCCCCCTCTCTCTGTCCCCCCTCTCTCTGTCCCCCCCTCTCTCTGTCCCCCTCTCTCTGTCCCCCTCACTCTGTCCCCTCTCTCTCTGCCCCCCCTCTCTCTCTCTTCCCAATCTCTCTCTGTCCCCCCTCTCTCTGTCCCCCCTCTCTCTGTCCCCCTCTCTCTCTGTCCCCCCTCTCTCTGTCCCCCCTCTCTCTGTCCCCCTCTCTCTGTCCCCCTCTCTCTCTGTCCCCCCTCTCTCTGTCCCCCCTCTATCTGTCCCCCTCTCTCTCTGTCCCCCCTCTCTCTGTCACCCCTCTCTCTGTCCCCCCTCTCTCTGTCCCCCTCTCTCTCTGTCCCCCCTCTCGCTCTGTCCCCCTCTCTCTGTCCCCCTCTCTCTGTCCCCCTCTCTCTCTGTTCCCCTCTCTCTCTGTTCCCCTCTCTCTCTGTCCCCCCCTCTCTCTGTCCCCCCTCTCTCTGTCCCCCTCTCTCTGTCCCCCTCTCTCTGTCCCCCCCTCTCTCTGTCCCCCCTCTCTCTCTGTCCCCCCTCTCTCTGTCCCCCTCTCTCTGTCCCCCCTCTCTCTGTCCCCCCTCTCTCTCTGTCACCCCTCTCTCTCTGTCCCCCTCTCTCTCTGTTCCCCCTCTCTCTCTGTCCCCCCTCTCTCTGTCCCCCCTCTCTCTCTGTCCCCCCTCTCTCTGTCCCCCCCTCTCTCTCACTCTTCCCCCCCTCTCTCTGTCCCCCCTCTCTCTGTCCCCCCTCTCTCTGTCCCCCCCTCTCTCTCTCTTCCCCCCCTCTCTCTGTCCCCCCTCTCTCTGTCCCCCCCTCTCTCTGTCCCCCCCTCTCTCTGTCCCCCTCTCTCTGTCCCCCTCTCTCTGTCCCTCTCTCTCTGTCCCCTCTCTCTCTGCCCCCTCTCTCTCTCTTCCCAATCTCTCTCTGTCCCCCCTCTCTCTGTCCCCCCTCTCTCTGTCCCCCTCTCTCTCTGTCCACCCTCTCTCTGTCCCCCCTCTCTCTCTCTTCCCCCTCTCTCTCTGTCCCCCCCGGTCTCTGTCCCCCCTCTCTCTGTCCCCCCCTCTCTCTGTGCCCCCTCTCTCTGTCTCACTCTCTCTGTCCCCCCTCTCTCTGTCCCCTCTCTCTCTGTCCCCCTGTCTCTCTGTCCCCCCTCTCTCTGTCCCCGCCTCTCTCTCTCTCTTCCCCCCCTCTCTCTGTCCCCCCTCTCTCTGTCCCCTCTCTCTCTGTCCCCCCTCTCTCTGTCCCCCCTCTCTCTGTCCCCCTCTCTCTCTGTCCACCCTCTCTCTGTCCCCCCTCTCTCTCTCTTCCCCCTCTCTCTCTGTCACCCCTCTCTCTGTCCCCCCTCTCTCTGTCCCCCCTCTCTCTGTCCACCTCTCTCTGTCCCCCTCTCTCTGTCCCCCCCTCTCTCTGTCCCCCCTCTCTCTGTCCCCCCTCTCTCTCTGTCCCCCTCTCTCTCCGTTCCCCCTCTCTCTCTGTCCCCCCTCTCTCTGTCCCCCTCTCTCTGTCCCCCCTCTCTCTGTCCCCCCTCTCTCTGTCCCCCCCTCTCTCTCTCTTCCCCCCCTCTCTCTGTCCCCCCTCTCTCTGTCCCCCCTCTCTCTGTCCCCCCCTCTCTCTGTCCCCCTCTCTCTGTCCCCCTCTCTCTGTCCCCTCTCTCTCTGCCCCCCCTCTCTCTCTCTTCCCAATCTCTCTCTGTCCCCCCTCTCTCTGTCCCCCCTCTCTCTGTCCCCCTCTCTCTCTGTCCCCCCTCTCTCTGTCCCCCCTCTCTCTGTCCCCCTCTCTCTGTCCCCCTCTCTCTCTGTCCCCCCTCTCTCTGTCCCCCCTCTATCTGTCCCCCTCTCTCTCTGTCCCCCCTCTCTCTGTCCCCCCTCTCTCTGTCCCCCCTCTCTCTGTCCCCCTCTCTCTCTGTCCCCCCTCTCGCTCTGTCCCCCTCTCTCTGTCCCCCTCTCTATGTCCCCCTCTCTCTCTGTTCCCCTCTCTCTCTGTTCCCCTCTCTCTCTGTCCCCCCCTCTCTCTGTCCCCCCTCTCTCTGTCCCCCTCTCTCTGTCCCCCTCTCTCTGTCCCCCCCTCTCTCTGTCCCCCCTCTCTCTCTGTCCCCCCTCTCTCTGTCCACCTCTCTCTGTCCCCCCTCTCTCTGTCCCCCCTCTCTCTCTGTCCCCCCTCTCTCTCTGTCCCCCTCTCTCTCTGTTCCCCCTCTCTCTCTGTCCCCCCTCTCTCTGTCCCCCCTCTCTCTCTGTCCCCCCTCTCTCTGTCCCCCCCTCTCTCTCTCTCTTCCCCCCCTCTCTCTGTCCCCCCTCTCTCTGTCCCCCCTCTCTCTGTCCCCCCTCTCTCTCTCTTCCCCCCCTCTCTCTGTCCCCCCTCTCTCTGTCCCCCCCTCTCTCTGTCCCCCCCTCTCTCTGTCCCCCTCTCTCTGTCCCCCTCTCTCTGTCCCTCTCTCTCTGTCCCCTCTCTCTCTGCCCCCTCTCTCTCTCTTCCCAATCTCTCTCTGTCCCCCCTCTCTCTGTCCCCCCTCTCTCTGTCCCCCTCTCTCTCTGTCCACCCTCTCTCTGTCCCCCCTCTCTCTCTCTTCCCCCTCTCTCTCTGTCCCCCCTCTCTCTGTCCCCCCTCTCTCTGTCCCCCCCTCTCTCTGTGCCCCCTCTCTCTGTCCCACTCTCTCTGTCCCCCCTCTCTCTGTCCCCTCTCTCTCTGTCCCCCTGTCTCTCTGTCCCCCTCTCTCGCTGTTCCCTTCTCTCTCTGTACCCCTCTCTCTCTGTCCCCCTCTCTATCTGTCCCCCTCTCTCTGTCCCCCTCTCTCTCTGTCCCCCCTCTCTCTCTGTCCTCCTCTCTCTGTACCCCCCTCTCTCTGTCCCCCCTCTCTCTCTGTCCCCCTCTCTCTGTCCCCCCTCTCTCTCTGTTCCCCCCTCTCTCTCTGTCCCCCTCTCTCTTTCTCCCTCTCTCTGTTCCCCCTCTCTCTGCCCCCCCTCTCTCTGTCCCCCTCTCTCTCTGTTCCCCCCTCTCTCTCTGTCCCCCTCTCTCTTTCTCCCTCTCTCTGTTCCCCCTCTCTCTGCCCCCCCTCTCTCTGTCCCCCTCTCTCTCTGTCCCCCCTCTCTCTCTGTCCCCCCTCTCTCTGTCCCCCTCTCTCTCTGTCCCCCCTCTCTCTCTGTCCCCCTCTCTCTCTGTTCCCCCTCTCTCTGTCCCCCCTCTCTCTGTCCCTCTCTCTCTGTCCCCCCTCTCTCTCTGTCCCCCTCTCTCTGTCCCCCTCTCTCTCTGTCCCCCCTCTCTCTGTCCCCCTCTCTCTGTCCCCCCTCTCTCTGCCCCCCCTTCTCTCTGTTCCCCCTCTCTCTGTCCCCCCCCTCTATGCCCCCCACTCTGCCCACCTCTCTCTGTCCCCCTTTTTCTCTTACCCTCTCTCTCTGTCCCACTCTCCCTGCCCCCCTTTCTCTCTGTCCCCTCTCAATCTGACACCCTCTCTCTGTCCCCCCTCTCTGTCCCGCCTCTATATGTCCCCTCTCTCTCTGTCCCCCTCTCTCTGACCCCCTCCATCTCCCCCACACGCTGTCCCCTCTCTCTGTCTCCCTCTCTCCTCACCCCCTCTCTCTGCCTTCCTCTCTCTGTCTCCCTCTCTCTGTCACCCTCTCTCTGCCCCTTCTCTGTCCCCCCTCCCTCTGTCCCCCTCTCTCTGTCCCCCTCTCTCTCCCCCCCTCTCTCCCCCTCTCTATCTCCCCCTCTCTCTCTCCCCCTCTCTCTGACCCCCCTTTCTCTGTCCCTCTAACTCTCTCGCCCTCTCTGTACGCCCTCTCTGTCACCGTCTCTCTGTCCCCCCTCCCTCTGTCCCCTCTCTCTCTTTCCCCCTCTCTCTCTGTCACTCTCTCTCTGTCCTCCTCTCTCTGTCCCCCTGTCTCTGATCCCCCTCTCTCAGTCCCCCTCTCTTTCCCACCCGCCTCTCTCTGTTCCCCGCTCTCTGTCCCCCTCTGTCTGTCTCCATCTGTCTGTCCCCTTCTCTCTGTTCCCCTCTCTCTCCCACCTGCCTCTCTCACCCCCGCTCTCTGCCCCCCTCTGTCTGTCGCCCTCTCTCTGCCTCCCCCATCTCCCATCCGCTTCCCTCTATCCCCCCTCTTTGGCCCCCTCTCTCTCTGCCCCCCTCTCTCTGTCCCACGCTCTCTCCCACCAGCCTCTCTCTGACCCCTCTCTCTCTCCCACCTGCCTCTCTCTCTGTCCCCTCTTTCTGTCCCCCTCTCTCTCTGTCACCCTCTCTCTGTCCCCCTCTCTCTCTGTCCCCTCTCTCTCTGCCCCCCCTCTCTCTGTCTCCCTCTCTCTCTGTCCCCCTCTCTTTCCCACCCGCCTCTCTCTGTTCCCCGCTCTCTGTCCCCCTCTGTCTGTCTCCATCTGTCTGTCCCCTTCTCTCTGTCCCCCACTCTCTCCCACCTGCCTCTCTCACCCCCGCTCTCTGCTCCCCTCTGTCTGTCGCCCTCTCTCTGCCCCCCGCCCATCTCCCATCCGCTTCCCTCTATCCCCCCTCTTTGGCCCCCCCTCTCTCTCTGCCTCCCCCTCTCTGTCCACCCCTCTCTCTGTCCCCCCTCTCTCTGTCCCCCTCTCTCTCTGTTCCCCTCTCTCTCTGTCTCCCTCTCTCTCTGTCCCCCCCTCTCTCTGGCCCCTCTCTCTGCCCCTCTTGCTCTCTGACCCCTCTCTCCCTGCCCCCCACTCTCTCTGCCACCCCCTCTCTCTGCCCCCTCTCTCTCTGCCCCCCTCTCTCTCTGTCCGCCTCTCTCTGTACCCTTCTCTCTCTGTCCCTCTCTCTCTGCCCCCTCTCTCTCTGTCCCCCTCTCTCTGTCCCTCTCTCTCTCTGTCCCCCCCTCTCTGTCCCCCTCTCTCTCTGTCCTCCTCTCTCTGTCCCCCTCTCTCTCTGTCCCCTCTCTCTGTCCCCTTCTCTCTCTCTCTTTCTCTCTCTGCCCCCCCTCTCTCTCCCCCCTCTCTCTGCCACCTCTCTCTCTGTCCCCCTCTCTCTCTGTCCCCCTCTCTCTGTCCCCATCTCTCTGTCCCCATCTCTCTCTGTCCCCTCTCTCTCTGTTCCCCTCTCTCTCTGTCTCCCTCTCTCTCTGTACCTTCTCTCTCTGCCCCCTCTCTCTCGCACTCTCTCTGCCCCCCCTCTCTGCCCCCCTCTCTCTCTGCCCCCTCTCTCTCTGCCCCCCTCTCTCTCTGTCCCCCACACTCTCTGTTCCCCTCTCTTTCTGTTCCCCTCTCCCTTTGTCTCCCTCTCTCTCTGTCTCCCTCTCTCTGTGTGTCTCTCTCTCTCTGTCCCCCACATTGTCTGTCACCCTCTCTCTCTCCCCCCCTCTCTCTGCCTCCCTCTCTCTCTCGCCTTCTCTCTGCCCCCCCCGCCCCCCTCTCTCTGCTCCCCTCTCTCTCTGCCCCCGCTCTCTCTGCCCCATCTCTCTGTCCCCCTCTCTCTGTCCCCTCTCTCTGTCCCCCTCTCTCTCTGTCCCCTCTCTCTCTGTCCCCTCTCTCTGTTCCCCTCTCTCTTTGTCCCCTTCTCTCTCTGCCCCCCTCTCTCTCTGTCCCCCTCTCTCTCTGTCCCTCCTCTCTCTGTCTCCCACTCTCTCTGCCCCCTCTCTCTGCCCCCTCTCTCTCTGCCCCCCTCTCTCTCTGTCCCCTCTCTCTGTCCCCTTCTCTCTCTCTCTCTCTGCCCCCTCTCTCTCTGCCCCCCTCTCTCTCTGTCCACTCTCTCTCTGTCCCCTCTCTCTCTGTCCCCCTCTCTCTGTCCCCCTCTCTCTCTGTTCCCCTCTCTCTCTGTCCCCTTCTCTCTCTGCCCCCCTCTCTCTCTCTGTGCCCCTCTCTCTGCCCCCTCTCTCTCTGCCCCCCTCTCTCTGCCCCCTCTCTCTCTGTCCCCCTCTCTCTGTCCCCTCTCTCTGTCCCCTTCTCTCTCTGTCCCCCTCTCTCTCTGTCCCCCTCTCTCTGTCCCCCTCTCTCTCTGTCCCCTCTCTCTCTGTTCCACTCTCTCTCTGCCCCCCTCTCTCTCTGTCCCCCACTCTCTCTGTTCCCCTCTCTCTCTGTTCCCCTCTCTCTCTGCCCCCCTCTCTCTGTCTCCCTCTCTCTCTGTCCCCCTCTCTTTCCCACCCGCCTCTCTCTGTTCCCCGCTCTCTGTCCCCCTCTGTCTGTCTCCATCTGTCTGTTCCCTTCTCTCTGTCCCCCTCTCTCTCCCACCTGCCTCTCTCACCCCCGCTCTCTGCCCCCCTCTGTCTGTCGCCCTCTCTCTGCCCCCCCCATCTCCCATCCGCTTCCCTCTATCCCCCCTCTTTGGCCCCCTCTCTCTCTGCCCCCCTCTCTCTGTCCCACGCTCTCTCCCACCAGCCTCTCTCTGACCCCTCTCTCTCTCCAACCTGCCTCTCTCTCTGTCCCCCTTTTTCTGTCCCCCTCTCTCTCTGCCCCCTCACTCTCTCCCCCTCTCTCTCTCCCCCCTCTCTGCCCCCCCTCTGTCGCCCTAACTTTCTGTCCCCCTCTCTCTCTGTCCCCCACTCTCTCTGTTCCCCACTCTCTCTGTCCCCTACTATCTCCATCCCCCCTCTCTCTCTGAACCCCTCTGCCACCCCACTCTGTACCCCTCTCTCTCCCCCACTCTCTGACCCCCTCTCTCACCCCACTCTGTACCGCTCTCTTCCTGTCCCCCACTCACTGACCCCCGCTACCTGCCCCTCTTTCTGTCCCCCTCTCCCTCACACCCGCCTCTCTCTTTCTCCCTCTCTCTGTTCCTCCATCTCTCTGCCCCCTCTCTCTGCCCCCCTCTCTCTGCCCCCCTCTCTCTCTGCTCCCCTCTTTCTGTCCCCTTCTCTCTCTGACCCCCTTTCTCTCTGACCTCCTCTATCTGTCCCACTCTCTCTGTTCCCTCTCTCTCTGTCCCCTCTCTGTCCCCTTCTATCTCCCCCACTCTTTGTGCCCCTGTCTCTTTCACCTCTCCCTGTCCCCCCCTCCCTCCCACCCGCCTCTATCTTTTCCCCTCTCTTTGTTCCCCTCTCTCTCTGCCCCCTCTCTGTCCTCCTCTTTCTCTGACCCCCTCACTCTGTCCCACTCTCTCTGCCCTCTTCTCTCTCTGCCCCACTCTCTCTGTCCCCTCTCTCTCTGTCCCCCTCTATCTCCCCCACTCTCTGTGCCCGTCTTTCTGTCCCCCCTCTCTGACACCCTCTATTTCCCCCACTCTCTGTCCCCCTCTCTCTGCCCCCCTCTGTCTGCCCCATCTCTCTGCCCCACTCTGTCTCTGCCCCCCTCTCTCTGCCCCCTTCTTTCTCTGTCCCCCTCTCTCTGTCATCCTCTCTTGTCGCCATCTCTCTGCCCTCCTCTCTCTGCCTCCTTCTCTCTCTATCCCCTTCTCTCTCTCTCCACCCCTTCTCTCTGTCCCCCCTCTCTCTGACAACCCCTCTCTCTGTCCCCTATTGTCTGCCCCCTCTCTCTGCTCCACTCTCTCTCTGACCCTCTCTCTCAGTTCCCGTCTCTCTGTCTCCCTCTCTCTCGCCCCCCTCTCTCTCTGTCCCCTCTCTCTCTGCCCCCCTCTCTCTCTGTCGCCTCTCTCTCTGTCCCCTGTCTCTGTGTTCCCCTCTCTCTCTGTCCCCCTCTATCTCCCCCACTCTCTGTGCCCGTCTTTCTGTCCCCCCTCTCTGACACCCTCTATTTCCCCCACTCTCTGTCCCCCTCTCTCTGCCCCCCTCTGTCTGCCCCATCTCTCTGCCCCACTCTGTCTCTGCCCCCCTCTCTCTGCCCCCTTCTCTCTCTGTCCCCCTCTCTCTGTCATCCTCTCTTGTCGCCATCTCTCTGCCCTCCTCTCTCTGCCTCCTTCTCTCTCTATCCCCTTCTCTCTCTCTCCACCCCTTCTCTCTGTCCCCCCTCTCTCTGACAACCCCTCTCTCTGTCCCCTATTGTCTGCCCCCTCTCTCTGCTCCACTCTCTCTCTGACCCTCTCTCTCAGTTCCCGTCTCTCTGTCTCCCTCTCTCTCGCCCCCCCTCTCTCTGCCCCCTCTCTCTCTGCCCCCCTCTCTCTCTGTCGCCTCTCTCTCTGTCCCCTGTCTCTGTGTTCCCCTCTCTCTGTCCCCCTCTCTCTCTGTCCCCCCTCTCTCTGTCCCCTCTCTCTGTCCCCTGTCTCTGTGTTCCCCTCTCTCTGTCCCCCTCTCTCTCTGTCCCCCCCTCTCTGTCCACCCTCTCTGTCACTGTCCCTCCCCTCTGTCGCCTTCTCTCTGACCCCTCTCTCTGTCCCCTCTCTCTCTGTCCTGCCATCTCTCTGTCCACTTCTCTCTCTCTCCTTCCCTCTCTGTCCCCCCTCTCTGTCCCCCGTCTCTCTGCCTCCCCCTCTCTGTCCCCCTCTCTCTCTGTCTCCCTCTCTCTCTGTTTCTCTCTCTCTCTGCCCCCCTCTCTCTCTGTCCCCGTCTCTCTGTCTCCCGCCTCTCTTTGTCCCCCCCGTCCCTCTCTCTCTCTGTCCCCTTTCTCTCTCTGTCCCTCTCTCTCACTGTCCCCCCCGTCGCCTCCTCTCTGACCCCACTCTCTCTGTCCCCTCCCTCTCTGTCCACTTCTCTCTCTGTCCCCCTCCCTCTGTCCCCCCCACTCTGTCCCCCCTCTCTGTACCCCTCTGTCCACCCACTCTGCCCCCCTCTCTGTCCCCCGCTCTCTTTCCCCCTCTCTCTCTGCCCCCTCTCTCTGCCCCTCTGTCTCTCTGTCCCCCACTCCCTCTGTTCCTCTCTCTCTGCCCCCCTCTCTCTGCTCCACACTCTCTCTGCCCCTCTCTCTCTGTCCCCCTCTCTCTGACACCCTCTCTCTCTGTCCCCCCGTCCCCCTCTCTCTCTGTCCCCCCTCTCTCTGCCTCCCCCTCTCTGTCCACCCCTCTCTCTGTCCCCCCTCTCTCTGTCCCCCTCTCTCTCTGTCTCCCTTTCTCTCTGTCCCCCCTCTCTCTGGCCCCTCTCTCTGCCCCCCTCTCTCTATGTTCACCTCTCTCTCTGTCTCCCTCTCTCTCTCTGTCCCCCCCTCTTTCTCTGTCCCCCTCTCTCTCTGCCCCCCTCTTTTTCTCTCGCTCTCTCTGCCCCCTCTCTCTCTGCCCCCTCTCTCTCTGCCCTAATCTCTCTCTGTCCCCCACTCCCTCTGTCCCCCTCTCTCTCTGTCCCCCCGTCCCCCTCTCTCTCTGTCCCCCTCTCTCTCTGTCCTCCCTCTTTCTGTCCCCCGCCTCTCTCTGTCGCCCCCGTCCCCCTCTCTCTCTGCCCCCTCTATCTGTCCCCCTCTCTCTCTATCCTTCCCTCTCTCTGTCGCCCCCTCTCTCTGACCCCCCTCTATGTGTCCCTCTCTCTCTCTGTCCCCCCATTCTCCCTATCTTGGTCTCTCTTTTCCCACCGCCCTCCGTTTCTCTCTAACTGAATCTCTCTCCCTTCTGTCCCGCCCTTACTCTCTCTCTCTGACACACTCTGTCTCCCTGGTCCTTCCCTCTCCCTCTGACCCAGAGACTGCAGGTTGGTGGTGAGTCTGCTTGTGGGGGTTGGGGGGGTGGGGGGGCTTGTGAGTGTGAGATGATCGAGAGATGTGGGAAGTGGGAGGTGGGGAAAATGGGGTAGAGCCAGAATTGTGAGAAGGAGATAGAGACGGCAGGAGAGAGAGAGAGAGAGAGAGAGAGAGAGGGTGAGGGGGAGAGAGAAGAATGGAGGCAGGTGGATAAACTCATGTTGGGGGTGTGAGAGAGAGAGAGGGGGAGAGTGAGGCAGAAAGAATAGTGGAGGCAGGTGGAGAAACTGGGGTTGGGGGCTCTGAGAGGGGACCAGAGAGAGTGAAAGGGAGAGGTGGTGAGAAAGAGAGATTGTGCGGGAAGGGAGAGATGGAGAGAATTGAGGAGGAAAAGTGGGGGTGAGGAATTGGGGAGGCCAGGTTGGAATGGGGGGGCGGTTAGAGGGAGTTAAACCCAGCTCCTGAGCTCAGGGCGCGGTGCCCTTCCCTTCCCTGAGGACCAGGACTTGGGGCTGAGTCTGTCTCTCTCCAGTTCAGCTTCTCCAACACAAAGACACACAACAACATCGGTCACTCTGCTGCTCGGCATGCTTTAATCAACATTTTTATTGGTTACAAATGGAAGTGATGGATACAGTCAGTGGGATGGTGCCTTTTCTCACTGTCCCCTGAGTTGTGAGAAACATTGAAATGTTTCCCTGTAACCCCCCTGTGGGATAAGGATGGACAAACCAGCGCTACCCTCAGTCTGTTACCATAGCGACAGGCTGCTCCATCGCTGAAACACTGAACTGAAATGAGAAAATCCCGGATGGATTGATTAATGAGGGAATTTGATGGATGGATGGATTTGGGGGAAGGGATATCTCAGCACATTCTTCAGCTGCTGCCTGAACTTAGTCTGGGTCACGGCATAAATCGCGGTGTTTGTGCAGCAACTGAGGAGCTGCAGCATGAAGCCCAATTCCTGCACAAAGGGATGGAGATTCACAGACCGATACCCAATCCACCACATCCGGTTCCATATAGAATACAGCATTAACATTGACCATAACAGGATGAAATTGGCCGAGATCACAAACAGTAAAATGATGGATTTTTTTCGGTTCCTCATTTCAGTGTCAGACTGAGCGTCCCCATTGGTGTGAGCGCGGAGTCTCCTGCGGGCTCTGCTGGTCACTAAAATGTGTCTGACGGTGAGAACATTGAGCAGCAGAATCAGGAGAAATGGGATACACGGGGTTAGAATGTGGTGGAGGAACTCGATTGTGACCCAGACACTGGAAGATCGAACAGCGTCTGTTACATCACAAAACCAGGGGACGTTCAACAGCGAATACCGAGCCGTGAGCATAAAATACCAGAAAATTTTCTTTAAACAGCTCAGCACAGTCACTGCTCCCAGAACCACAGCCGCCGTTTTCTCACTGCAATATTTACTTTTCAGCTTCTGGCAACAAATGGCCACAAACCGATCAAAGGTGAAAGTGACGGTGAACCAGACAGAGCAGTCAGTGGCTGCATAAAGCAGGACGGCGTGGATATTACACACAGGGACGGAGTCCTTCAGGAAATAAAACTGTTCCCAATAAACAATGGGAATGTGTCTCAGGATCAGGTCGAGGATAATGACCAGGAGATCCGCCGCTGCCATGGCCCCCAGGTAACGTCTGACACATGGAGACAATCCACAATCTTTATAAAGCAGGACGTAGATGGTCACTACGTTAACTGTGAGGAAGGAAAACAAACCCATTATCCATCAGCCTGGAGGCAAAGGGACCCGTTTGATCGGGGACCCAGTGAGATTTTCAAATGTGTCCCTGTATTCAGGGATTTATTAAAATAATTGGAGCTGGAATAATAAATGGGAAGGTCTGAATTACTGACAAAAATATGACAAAAAACACAAGAAACCCTCCCTCCCCAAACACACAGAGACACATCCATAAGGACAGATGGTTTCCAGAACATTCCCACACACTCGATCACTCGAGAGCAGACACAGGTCACTCCTTCCCAGTTCCTAATGCGGAGGGTGGAAACGTTGCTGTCCTGAAGGATTCTCTCCCAGTTTCCTGAAGACAAACGGAGTTAGGGAATTCCTGTATTTTGGTCTAAATTTTGGTCGATCCTGTTTCGTGGAGAAATGTAAACGCAGGGAAAACGTATTCACCCCTTTAACTGCCCGAGGGTCCTTCGGAACAGAGTCTCCTTCTCCCTGGAATGGGATCTCTTCCCTCGGGATCTTATCATTTGTTCAATTCACTGACGTCCGGCCGTTAACAAATAATATCAGGGACAGAACGTGCCGGGGAATGACAGTTATAGAATGTTGAGGACAGGACGTTCCGGGGAATGACAGTTATAGAATGTCAGGGACAGAACGTTCCGGGGAATGACAGTTATAGAATGTTGAGGACAGGACGTTCCGGGGAATGACAGTTATAGAATGTCAGGGACAGAACGTTCCGGGGAATGACAGTTATAGAATGTCGGGGACAGAACGTTCCGGGGAATGTCAGTTATAGAATGTCAGGGACAGAACGTTCCGGGGAATGACAGTTATAGAATGTTGAGGACAGGACGTTCCGGGGAATGACAGTTATAGAATGTCAGGGACAGAACGTTCCGGGGAATGACAGTTATAGAATGTCGGGGACAGAACGTTCCGGGGAATGTCAGTTATAGAATGTCAGGGACAGAACGTTCCGGGGAATGTCAGTTATAGAATGTCAGGGACAGAACGTTCCGGGGAATGTCAGTTATAGAATGTCAGGGACAGAACGTTCTAGCTAACCCCTTGACCTGTCCATGACCTTTCCCCCCTACCCAACCCACCAACATGATGTACTGTGCCTGGACACACTGTAACATTAATGGGGTGAGTGACGGAGGATCCAATCACAGGAATGGGAACTAAAGGCATTGCCAGACCAGCTGAAATGGTTAGATATACCACATTCTCAATCCACCTCCCAGAACCAGCCCAGACACCATACACCCAGAGGAGATATCTGTTCACCGTGGAACACTGTACAGATCAGGCCAGTGTCCTGCTCAGTACAACCCAACAATCTGTCCAGATTCATCCATTACACTGGTCAATACAATCCAGCAATCTGTCCAGAGTGGAACACTGCACACAGATCATGTCAGGGCACTTATCTTCAAACGCAGGCTCGACATCTGTCCAGTTTGGGAAGCTGTGATAGAGAGAGAAAAGCTGCAGACGCTGGAGTCCAAAGTAGACAGGCAGGAAGCTGTGAGAACACAGCAATCCTGCCAGCATCAGGAGGTGTAACCATTCTGTAAGGATCCTGAAGGAGGGCTACACCTGAAACATCAAATTCTATACCTCCTGATACTGCCTGGATTGCGGTGTTCCTTCAGCGAGTATTCAGCATGGGAAGCAACGCAGACCACAGCAGTGAATTGATCTATAAACCCGGACTAGATATCTGTCCAGAGCTGAATATGTGTTGCTGGAAAAGCACAGCAGGTCAGGCAGCAGCCAAGGAACAGGAGAATCGACGTTTCAGGCATAAGCCCTTCTTCAGCAACCGGCTATCTGTCCAGTACGGGGAGCTGTGTAAACCACAGCAGTGCATTGATATATAAACTCGGACTAGATATCTGTCCAGGACAGGGAGCTGTGCAGACCACAGCAGGGCACTAATGTCTAAACCTGAAACAAATATCCATCCAACATTGGGAGCTGCACAAACCACATCATTGTATTATCTATAAACCTCAACTAGATAGTCTGACCAGCACAGCGACCTGTGCAGTGATCACCCATGCATTCATCTGTAAACCAGGAGCAGCTACCCTCCCAGAATGTAGGATTATGCACACCTCCGCATTGCATAAATCTGTAACCCAGGAGCAGTTACCCTCCCAGCGTGTAGAGCTGTGTACCCCACCCCAGTGCATTAATCTGTAACCCAGGAGCAGTTACCCTCCCAGCATGTAGGAGTGTGTGTACCACCCCAGTGCATTGATCTGTAACCCAGGAGCAGTTACCCTCCCAGCATGTAGGACTGTGTGTACCACCCCAGTGCATTGATCTGTAACCCAGGAGCAGTTACCCTCCCAGCATGTAGGACTGTGTATACCACCCCAGTGCATTCCTCAGTAACACTGAGATTCCTGCCCAGTGTGGGGAAACTTGCAGCCCGGGCTGGAAGTGTCAGGATGTGCAGCTCCCACCCATTTACAGCTCGAACTCTCCATTGTGCCCTGACAAGGGGGTGCTGTGTGTGTGAACATCACTGCCACAGAGACACGGCGGGGGAATCAGTTTAAATATCATCACATGGGACGGGTTTGGTGTATAGACAAAGATGGGGAGACTGAGACACAGTGTCATGGAAGGATGTGTTCCCAGGTTGCAGAATGCTGAAATATAGACACTTCGATAGCATCCTGTAACATGAGCCTGTCTTCCCAGGAAAGATGGGAAAAAAGGATTTTGGTGTGAGGTCAGATGAAACAACAGCTGCTGTGTGGTTTTGAAATTACGTTTATGTAATTGCTGTAGAGTTGGAATGGGGAAATAAGCAGTTTAGAGAAATGGGGTCTCAGAGTTGTGAATAGTTGATGAAATTTGTTCACTTTCAGAGTTAAAAAATAAATTGATATTTTTGTTTAAACAGTGGAATTTGGGAGTTTTCTGTCACTCATATTTTAACAGTTTACAAAGCCAATTGACCATTTCTTTATGTTTAGTTTATATTACCAGATGAACTCACTGTTGTGTCCTAACAATTGCTGTGTGTATCTGTGTGTCTCTGTGTGGGGCAGGTCTGCCAGTCTCTGTGGTGCCTAAAGTGATGCAATGCCACCCTCTGCTGGCCTCCCCACGCCACTGCACAGGCATTTGCAGAGGGTGAAAACCAACAGGGATACATTCAGAGAGGGGGAGGGAAAGGGCAGCTGCTCACACACCATCCAAACTGATGTATTATCCATGGACTGATCTATATGTCCTTTAAACGTTGTAACTGTTCCTGCTTTCACCACTTCATCTGGAAGTTCATTCCACACACAAGCCAGATTCTGTCTTACATAATTACCTCTCCTGACTTTTGTAAATCTTTTTCCTCGCACCTTAAAATATCCCTCAGTTTTGAATCCCCAACTCTCGGGAAAAGACATCAGCCCTTCGGCTTATCTGTACCCCTCAATATTTTATAAACCTCCGTAAAGTTACCGCTTAATTTCATATTCTTCAGTGAAAAAATCCCAGCCTACACAGCCTCTCCTTATAGCTCAATCCCTCCTTTCCCAGCAACATCCAGGTTAAACTCTTCTGAACCCTCTCCAGTTTAATAATATCAAGGTCAGTAATATTAAAGTGAAGAGTCAAGGTATTTTCTTAGGGCACAGGGAGTCCAAAACTAGAGGACATAGACTTAAGGTGAGAGGGGAAACATTTAAAAGTGATCTTAGGGGCAGCTTTTTCACCCCGAGGGAGGTGTGCCTATGGAATGGGCGGGCAGGATGACCAGACTGGACACAGTATTCCAGAAGAGGTCTCACTAATGTCCTGTACAACCACAAGATTTGACGTCCCAATTCCGATACTGAAAGGTCTGACCAATGAAGACAAGTGTGTTAAACACCTCCTTAATCGCACTATCTATATGCGATGAAAATTTTAAAGAATTATACCTGACGGCCTAGGTCTCTGTTCTCCAACATTGCCAAAGACCCTACTTTTAATTGTATAGGTCCTGTTCTTGTTTGATTTACCAAATCCAATGCCTCGCATTAATCCAAACTCAACTCCATCTGCCACCCCTCAGCCCAGTGAGTGATATTACTGCCACCTCCCCCTCCCCCTTCAATTTTAAAATGCCCATCCCTCTCCAGGAGGCCTGCACACTCCAGCCTTGATTGTCACAAAGACCCTGAGCTTGGGTTGTCTTGTGTGCTTAGGGGGAGGAGGGACAGATTGCAGACACAGTCAGTGGGGAGGAGAGGCTGGACAGTAATCAGCGGCCTGGTGTCGCTTCATGGTTTTAGGAAGAGGGCAGTCGCACGTTAGAGGTGGGTAAGAGTGATCGGTGTTTTGGGACCAGAAATTAAACTCTACCTTCGTCTCTGGTGTTCAGTAATAAATATCTATTTGAGACCCTTCATTGGGCAGAGTGTGTCTGCAGGATTTCTTTCCTTAATATTGCAGACTACAGATAATAGTGATTAAAGATGTTTATAGCAATGGTAACCTGATTATAATAAATCCACACTGAACTGAAAGTGGGCACTAAAATATGACCCAAAATCTGGGTATGATAGTGTGGTGGGTAGTGTCCCT
Source organism: Chiloscyllium punctatum (assembly GCF_047496795.1). NCBI lineage: Eukaryota > Metazoa > Chordata > Chondrichthyes > Orectolobiformes > Hemiscylliidae > Chiloscyllium > Chiloscyllium punctatum. The sequence goes on from NC_092761.1 coordinate 7,036,404, forward strand.
GTCTCTGAGCCAGAGCTCTGGATTTGATTTCAATTCCTGAACTTGTGTGGGAGTGTTCCTAGCTCTGGACTAGAAGGCCCGGATTCAAATCCTACCTGTTGCAGAGGTATGTCCCAGCATGACAGAACAGTCTGATGAACAAACACACAGGAGAATACTGTTCCAGCTTTATGGGTATTGTCGAGTGATGCTAGTGTCCCTTTCTCTGGGCACAAAGGTCTCGGTTTAAAGCCCACAGAAGTGTCTCATGATACATCTGATCAAACTGATTAAAATGGATTTAGAATTGTGACTTGATGGAGAAGGAAGAGGTGTCAGTATTGAATTTCAGAATTTAGGCCCAGGATGACGGAAAGTACAGCTATTCGTGTTGATTGGAGTCACATTTCGCAGCAGTAAAGGTTAATAAAATCAAAATGGCCATGGATAGGGTGAGTAGTCAGGGGTTTTTCCCCAGGTTTGGGGCGTCCAAAACTAGAGGGCATTGGTGGAAATTGAGAGGGAAAAGGTTTTGATGCGGCCGAAAGGGCACCATTTCACACAGAGGGTGGTGTGCTTATGGAATGAGCTGCCAGAGGAAGTGGTGGAGGCTGGTACAACTACAGCATCTGGGTACTGAGAGACCTGGCGAGATTTTCCAGCAATTTCTGTATTTCTCTTAAAAATGCATTCAGTTTAACACAAGTATTCTGAATAACTTAAACAATTTTAATTTTTAATGACGCAGCGTTATATAAACATATCTTCAAATCGACCAAGATCATTTTCTGCTCAGGGTATTGCTCTGTGTGTGACAGCAGCAATGATGCACCTACATGGAGCAGGGAATGTGATGGAGACATAGTGTGGACAATGTACAAGGAGACCTCACATGGTCCAGTTTGGGAGAGGATGACATTACTGTGTGATTCAACTCAGAGAGGGAGAAAATGTAATCTGCCTGAGAAGGAATGGCCGATTGCACTCTCTCTCCTTCAATGTTCCTCATCACAGCAATGTGTGCGAGCTAAAAAAATACTCTAAACTCATCGTTACCATTCTTATTTTTATGGAATCCCTGCAGTGTTGAAACAGGTCCTTCGGCCCAACAAGTCCATACTAACCTTCCCAAAAAATTCCCCTACATTTACCCCTGACTAATGCACCGAACCTAGAAATCCTTGATCACTACAACAATTTAGCATGACCAATCAACCTAACCTACACACTTTGAGCTGTGGTAGGAAACTGGAGCACCTACTAGAAGCTCACACAGACACGGGGAGAACGTACAAACTCCACACACCCAGGCTAGAGTCGAACCAAAGTCCCTGGTGTTGTGAGGCAGCAGTGCTAACCATCGTGCAACCCTTTGGGTGCTCCCTGACCAGAATTCATTGGAATCTACTCACTGCCTAAAGCAAAGGGAATTCAGCCAAATTCAATTCTCCCAGGATGAAATCCCATTGCTAGCAGCTGTGTGAGTACAATATCTTCAGAAGCAGAATACTGTTTTGAACAATCTTGCAATTTTTCCTTTGTCGTGAGTTCCATGAATATCTGGACAACGTTCTTTCAAGTTAAAATTGGAGTGTGTGTGTAATATTGACTATATTATGGCAATACACAAACGGTTTACCATTCATCTGTTAAAATTGCCCATGGTATTCAGGGATGTGTATGTTAGGTGCATTAGTCAGGGGTAAATGTGGGGAAATGGGTCTGGATGGGTTATTCTTCTGTGTGTCAGTGTGGTCTTGTTGGGCTAAAGGGCTTGTTTCCCCACTGTCGGGATTATATGAATCACCCGGAACCCTCTCGATTCGATTCCAACGTGTAACTCACTTCCATGTATGTGTGACTGGCATGTTTCAAAAACACCCCAAAACCTTCACTTCTATTCCACTTGATGGAGTTCAATTTAGATAAATATGAGGTGCTGCATTTTGGGAAAGCAAATTTGAGCAGGACTTATACACTTAATGGTCAGGTCTGAGGCAGTGTTGCTGAACAAAGATACTTTGAAGTGCAGGTTCGTAGCTCCGTGAGAGTAGAGTGGCAGGTGGATAAGATAATGGAGGCAGCGTTTGGTATGCTTTCCTTTATTGGTCAGAGTTTTGAGTATGGGCATTGAGAGGTCATGTTGTGGCTGGACTGGACATGGGTTAGGCCACTGTTGGAATATGGCATGCAATTCTGGTCTCCTTCCTATCGGAAGGATGTTGTGAAATTTGGAAGGGTTCAGAAAAGATTTACAAGGAGGTTGCCAGGATTGGAGGATTTGAGCCACAGGGAGAGGCTGAACAGGCTGGGGCTGTTTTCCCTGGAGCATCAGAGGCTGAGGGGTGACTTTATCAAGGTTTATAAAATCATGACGGGCATGGATAGGATAAATAGACAAAGTGTTTTCCTTGGGTAGGGAGTCCAGAACTAGAGGGCAGAGGTTTAGTGTGAGAGGGGAAAGATATGGAAGAGACCTAAGGGGCAACTTGTTCACTCAGAGGGTGGTCCATGAATGGAATGAACTGTCAGAGGAAGTGGTGGAGGGTAGTACAATTGCAACATTTAAAATTCAGCTCGATGGGTATATGAATGGGAAGGTTTGGAGGGAGATGGGCCAAGTGCTTGAAAAAGAGACTAGAGTCGGTTAGGATATCTGGTCTGCATAGACGGGTTGGACCAAAGGGTCTGTTTCCATGATGTACATCTCTATGACTGTATAACTCTGCGATTTTGTGACTCACGACTTGTTATCTGTTATTCTGTATGTAAACCACCCTGAACCCCTCAATTCGATTCCAGTCGGTCCCTCACTCCTGGGTATCTCATATGCTGTATGTAAACCCTAAACCCCTCAATTAGATTCCAGTCTGGAACTCACTCCTGGGGATCTGTTATTGATCTGTGTAGTGATCCTTGTTGGATGTTTGACCGAAGACAAGATAAACTAAATGGTCAAATGTTACATTGGGAGCAGGAACACAGAAAGCTGCTGTACATTTGTGTCCTGTTACATATCTCCAAGTTTCAGATTGGGGCTGAATTCCTGTCACAATGGGGAAAGTCTCAAAAGCTGTTTCTTGTCCTGCATGAATGCATCATCATAACATGAATTCCATTGTAAGGTAGGAAATGGAGACAGCTTCTGGAAGGAGTCTGTATCTCTCTGTGTGTGATTCTGTGTGTCTGTGTATGCACGTTTATGTGTGATTTTGTGTGCGTGTTCAATGTTTTATGTTGTTGTGGTTCTGGTCGCTGAGCTGGGAATTTGTCTTACAAACGTTTTGTCCCCTGTCTAGGTGACATCCTCAGTGCTTGGGAGCCTTCTGTGAAGCGCTTCTGTGCTGTTTCCTCCGGCATTTATTGTGGCCTGTCTCTGCTGCTTCCGGTTGTCAGTTCCAGCTGTCCGCTGCAGTGGCCGGTATATTGGGTCCAGGTCGATGTGTTTGTTGATAGAGTCTGTGGATGAGTGCCATGCCTCTAGGAATTCCCTGGCTGTTCTCTGTTTGGCTTGCCCTATAATAGTAGTGTTGTCCCAGTCAAATTCATGTTGCTTGTCGTCTGTGTGTGTGGCTACTAAGGATAGCTGGTCGTGTCGTTTTGTGGCTAGTTGGTGTTCATGTATACGGATCGTTAACTGTCTTTTTGTGCAGTTGTTTTGTGCAGTCCTTGCATAGGATTTTGTACACTACAGTAGTTTTGCTCATGTTGGGTATCGGGTCCTTCGTTCTGGTGAGTTGTTGTCTGAGAGTGGCTGTTGGTTTGTGTGCTGTTATGAGTCCTAGTGATCGCAGTAGCCTGGCTGTCAATTCAGAAATGCTCCTGATGTATGGTAGTGTGGCTAGTCCTTTGAGTTGCGGCATGTCCTCGTTCCGTTGTCTCTCCCTTAGGCATCTGTTGATGAAATTGCGAGGGTGTCCGTTTTTGGTGAATACTTTGTATAGGTGTTCCTCTTCCTCTTTTTGTCGTTCTGGTGTGCTGCAGTGTGTTGTGGTCCTTTTGAATAGTGTCCTGATGCAACTTCGTTTGTGTGTGTTTGGGTGGTTGCTTTCATAGTTTAGGACTTGGTGAATTCTCCGTTCGGTGTTCTCTGTACCATCACGTCTAGGAATCGGAGTTGGTTGTCCTTTTCTTCCTCTCTAGTGAATCGTTTTATGTATTTTCGAACTGTATTGATGTTGCCAGTCTCTCTTGCTTTTCCTTATTTATAAACTCAATGTCATCGTTTTGCTGATATAAAATGGTGGCTGTGGACAAATCTAAAATGACTGCCTGACTGATTTGTGTCCGGAATACTTTCAGCAAGGGAGAGGGGGCAATGTGTCAAAAGTCATTTCCATTCATTGATGCCAGCAGAGATAGGAAATGGAGACAGCTCTTTGAAGGTGCTTAAAATGTAAATCCCAGAACCTGTTTACAGTGAATGCGGAGAGACAATGTGACATTCCAGTAAGGTCTGCCTTACTTTCCAAGCTCCTAATGTATGAAGAAACATAATATACAAAACCTGATAGAGCTTAGTCACTGAATTGTAGATTTGCAGATTTGGATCAGAAGCCTGCCTGGCTAGGCCTCATCCCAAAGTGAAGAGTTTCTCAAATCCCACACTGACCTTCTATGGGTTCAAATTGTGTGTTGTCGACAAATCAAAGAAAGTAATGCACCTGCAATTGAACAAAACTCTTTCTGGAACTTTGTGTTTTTATTTGGTTTACGTATCTTTCAACAGGATTGAAGATAAATGAGACAGTGAGAGATAGGTAGCACTGTAACCAGAATGGCAGTGCAGTATAAAAGGTATATTAATACTTTCAGTGAAAGGGGAAAACAGAGGAGGATAGTCCTCAAACAAGAAAAGTTGGGAGTCAGTAAAGTTGTGTAGTTTGTGACTGCATTCTGTTTATGTGAGTCAAGATTTGAAACCACTTGGCCAATAGTGCACTTTGTGAGTCACTCCCAGTTACAAGTTATTTCATATGAAAAGGTGAACATATCCCTCGATTAGATTCCAGGCTGTAACTCACTCCGGGCTCTCTGTTATTCTGTATATAAACGACCCTGAACTCCTCGATTAGATTCCAGTCTGTAACTCACTCCGGGCTATCTGTTATTCTGTATCTAAAACTCTCTGAACCCCTCGATTAGATTCCAGGCTGGAACTCACTGTGGGCTCTCTGTTATTCTGTATATAAACGACCCTGAACTCCTCGATTAGATTCCAGTCTGTAACTCACTCCGGGCTCTCTGTCATTCTGTATCTAAAACTCCCTGAACCCCTAGATTAGATTCCAGGCTGTAACTAACTCCAAGGCATCTGTTATTCTGTACATAAACCATGCTAAACCCCTCGACTAGGTTCCAACCTGTAACACATTCCAGGCTATCTGTTATTCTGCAAATAAACCACCCTGAATCCCTCGATTAGATTCCAGGCTTTAACTCACACTGGACTATCTGTTATTCTGTATATAAACCACCCTGAACCCTGCAATTAGATTCCAGGCTGTAACTCACTGCGGGCTACCTGTTATTCCGCATATAAACCACTCTGAAACCCGAGATTAGATTCTATGCTGTAACTCACTCTGAAATATCTGTTATTCGTACATAAACCACCCTGAACCCCTAGATTAGATTCCAGATTGTAACTCGCTCCGGGGTATCTGGTATTCTGTATATTAATCACCCGAACCCCTCCATTAGATTCCAGTCTGTAAATCACTCCGGGCTATCTGTTATTTTGTGTATTAACTACCCTGAACCCATTGATTTGATTTCACTTCCTGACATGTTAAGCTCATGTTCCCAACACAATCTAATCTCAATAATGATTAATGTATCACTGGTCCTCCTATCTGCTGGCACTACCATCATGTTAACTTTCTGATGTTTACGTACATGATTACCTGTAGCAGTGAGTCGCAGGTAGACAGAGTGGTGCTGAACACATTTGGCACATTTGCCTTAATCAGTCAGAGTATTGAGTATAGGAGTTGTGGTGATATGTTACATCTGTACAGGACGTTGGTGAGGCCACTTTCAGAATACTGCGTACAACTCGGTTTTCTGCAGAAATGACTTACACGAATGTTCCAGGACTGGAGGCTTGAGCTTTAGGGAGAGGTTGATTAGGTTGAGGTGTTTCCCCCTGGAGTGTGAGAGGTTGAGAGGCAACATTATAGAGGTTTATAAAATCATCAGGGGCATGGATATTCTGAACAGCCATGTTCTGCTCCCAATGATATGGGAGTCCAGAACAAGACAGCATAGGTTGAAGGGGAGAGGGCGAATGATTTAGAAGGGACCTGAAGGTAAATATTTCACACAGAGAGTGGTGTGTGGACAGAAAGAGCAGTCAGAGGAAGTGGTCAAGGCGGATACAATCACAGGAGGAATATTGGCCAAATGCTGGCAAATGGGACTAAATCAGATTTGATATCTGATCGGAGAGAACAGATTGGATTAATGGGTCTGTTTCCGTTCTGCATGACTCTCTGATTCTATAAGATGGATGACGAATAATTCGGAAAGGACTTTTCAAGTCGGAATTCTTTTCAGTGCAAGGTTATCGTGTCTCAATGTTCACATTGTTTGAAAGCTGCGTTCGTTAAATATTTGACAAAGAAGTGAGTCATGCACAATGGGACGCAGACAGGAAAGTGGGGCTGAGACCACAACCTGATCAGCTACAATTTTAGTGCCTGGTGGAGAAGGCTCAAAGTATCTAATGACCCACTCCTGCTCCTCAGTCCCATGTTCCTGTGTTCCATTCAGCCCGTCAAACCTGCTAGAAAGGAGCAGTTGGAGGTTACTTACTCCTATAACCTGTTGCGCAGAAACACAGGAGACATTTCAGCCCCTCAGTACTGTCCCACACGGTTTGAAGTGAATTGGGAATGTAATTGGAAAACCCAGGCTGGGTATGAAAGAGGCCCCTCATCTCTCTTCACAGAGCTTTCCCTCTCTGCAACTTGTGCTTCATTTGTTGGTCATGTTGTAGACCCAGATTCACTGTGAATACAGCCCCCATACCTCACTCAGGGATGGCTCACAAAATCCTCTGGTCTCCCTGTCTGCAACATTCAATAACATAACATTAATGAAAATAACACCCACCAACTTTCCAATAACAGAATGGGAGAACATCAGAAACAGGGGCATGTTGTTCACCCCCCAAGCCTGCCTTGCCCTTCTTTAAGATCATGACTGATCTGCTCTTGGTCTCAAATCCTCTTTCATATCCAATTCTTCATAGCCCTCAACTCTCTGACAGGTCAATTTCCATCTACCTCATCTTCAAATACGTTCAGTCATCTAGCTCCCCGAACACCCTTGAGGAGAGAAATCCTGACATTCAATCCCACCTGTTTGAAGAAAACTCTTGCTGCTCCTATATCATGGCTTATTGATATGAACAAAAGAGATTGAGACAAGGGTTCAGGTAAAAATGACTGGCCCTGATATCAAGGCAGTGGTTGACATCTGTTGACATCAAGGAACTGGACTTATTGGGAATCAGATCAAACTCTCCAGTGTTTGGTGTCAAACATGGCACAAAGCAAGATGTTCATCATCTCTGTCCTGGGTCACCTCTGTGGGAGATTCTCAGGGTAGCTTCATCTTCACAAATATCTTCAGCTGCTTCATCAATGTCTCCCCGCCCCCACCCTCCCCACCATAAGATCCGAAGTGGGGATGGTCGCTAAAGATTCAACAATGTTCAGAACATTTTGTCCCCCGTCAGCTCCTGAATTGGTCTGTGTCCATGTGCAGCAAGAGACTTGTGCTGTTAAAGTATCAGTAACATTCATGTAACAGCACTGCCTGACACTGCACATTCCCACAGTAAAATAAGAATTCATTCATCACCTAACACTGGTTTCACAGGAATATGAGGAAGCCATTCAGCCCATTGACACTATTGAAGAAGAACAGGGACAGCCCATTCAGTGCCTCCAGCCTATTACTCAGGAAGAGAAGGAGTCTAGTGTGATGGACCACACCAGAGCCCCTCGAAAATATTTGACGGCAATAGCCTAGACTCGAATGTTTTCTTATTTTAAAGGAAATGTAAAGTGTCTGTTCCAGATGCAATGTGACAGGTCAAACTACTCGGTGTGAAGAAAAACACCATCTATTTAAATACGAAAGAAGAAATAAAACCACAGAAAGAGGAATTTAGAATAACGTAATTCTATTGGATAGTTTAACAGAATAATAGATCTAGGAACGATTACTAATGAACTGTTCCAATATAGGGAAATCCCATAAACACAGCCCTTGGCAAAAAGGAATATTCAGACACAGAATGTCACAAATATTTCTCCAATCCAGGAATTAAAAACAGCATCAAGAGAACTTTCAGAGAGGGTAGCAACCAGGAAACATTCACTGACGTTTCCAACTCTGTGGCGACCCCAATAGTTTCTGATGTCACTGAGAAACCAAAACCCAAAGATCCTAATCTGTGAGAGCTGGCCACACTCATTCAGGCTGCATTAAAATTAACCTAAGGCCTCCCTCGCTGTTTACTCAAGTGGTCTTAACTACCCAGCTTGGTAATGATCGTTCAATCTCTCTCATAAAAGAAACCCCGACTAAATAACCTCTTAAAGCTGCAGTATTGTCATACTTGTCAGTACAATGAGCTGTCAAACAGGAACCAGGGGTAACCCAGTCAGGCCCTTGGCCCTGTCCAATTGGACGAGGAAGAAGCCAGTCAGTCCCTTGAGTCACTTACACAGGAACAGCAGGAGGTCATTCCCACCTTAATGCACTTACACAGGGGCAGAATGAGGGAATTGATGCTGATTCCTGATGAATGTCTTATGCCCAATACGTCGATTCACCTGCTTCAAGGATGCTGCCTGACCTGCTGTGCTTTTCCAGCAATCGACTCTCTACTCTGATCTCCAGCATCAGCAGTCCTCACTGTCTCTTAATTGATGCTCTAACATGATGACCAAGTGGAGCAGAGGCTGCACAGACAGACTGCTCCACGTTGTTCCTCCTGGCTCCGTTGCTCATGATACACATGTGGGAATTTAACATGGTTTTCTAGTGGTGAGGAGGGAAGACATATGTCTAGTGCAAAGTCTCAAGAAGGCATCTTCCATCTCCAAGAAGACAGCCTGGTGTTCTCTATGTAGGGTGGAAGCTGGTGGGAATGGCTACCTGTTTCCGATGGAAGGTATTGTGGCTGCTGTTGGGGATTATGAATAACCTGATGTTCAGTACAGGGTTCACACGCCGACTGCACAATAACATGGGGAGAGTTAGTAAAGGCATATAAACTATTAGGAAAGTCACGTTAGACTGATGAATGGATGCTCTCAGTTCAAATAATGGTGATCTTCTTCGTGTTGATCTTGTCTAGTGCATGTCCTGTTCAGTGTTACCTGTGTGCCTTACTCTGTCCAAGTCTATTTCCACCCTATGATCTGTCTGGCCATGCTTACTATGATCTGCCTCCACTGCTCATAAATAAAGTGTTTCCCTGTACTAAGGTACACGTGACAATAAATCAAACCAATCAATCCTGGGTAAAGTATGGAATTGTCTCTCCCTGTCAATGTCTATTTTGGAAATAAGTGATCGCTGCCACTCCTCGTGTTTCAGCGTCACCATTTCTTCATCTCTCACAGCTCTACAGATTAAACACTCAGCTTATTCACTCTATCCTCATGTTACCATCACCCGTGTCTGTGGTAAGGAGATCATTCCTTACAAAGGAGATCAAATCTGTAGAGAGTGCCCCTAATGCTCTCTCAGGAAGGCTCTACAACAGCAGGAAGATGGCTTTACTTATGTACTCGGATCATCTTACAATGAAGGACAGCATATCATTGACTACACCCATTACTTACACAGGATTTGATTCAGAGCAGTCAGCATAGACTTGTGATTGGGAGATCAATTCCCAAATTTCTTACAGTCTTCTGGTGAAGTGACCAAGAATGTTGAGGAGGGCAGTGCGGTAAATGTAGTCTCTATGGATTTCAGTAAGGCCTTTGATAATGTTTCACATGGCAGGCTGCTCTGGAAGGTTCCATCACGTAGAATATTGGGGGAACTGGCCAATTGGATACACAGTTGGCTTGTTGATGGGAAGCAGAGGGTTTAGTGGAAGGATGCTTGTTAGACTGGAGGTTGGGTCCATAGCTTTTTGTTATCTGTGATTTGGTTGAGAATGTACAAGGTATGATTAGTAAGTTTGCAGATGACACTAAAATAAGTGGGAGCATGATCAGTGAGGAAGTTTCTCAGAAATTGCAGCAGGACCTTAATCAGGTGGGCAAGTGGGCTGAGAAATGGCAAATGGAATTTAATATAGATGTGTGAGGTCTTGCAGCGTGGAATCTCAAATCAAGGTAGGAGTCTCATGGTGAATGGGCGGGCCTTATGGGGTGTAGTGGGCAGAGAGACCTTGGAATTCAGGTGCAAAGTTCCCTGAGAGTGGAGTCACAAGTAGACAGGCCAGTGAAGAAGGCTTTTGACACACTGGCCTTCATCAGGCAGGACATTGAGTATAGAAGTTGGGAATTTATGTTACAGTTACACAGGACTTTGGTAAGGCCGCACTTGGAGTATTGTGTTCAGTTTTGTCAACTTGTTATAGGGAGGATATAATGAAATTAGAAAGAGTGTAGAAGAAATTTACAAAGACGTTGCCGGGACCCAATGGTCTGAGTTATAGGGAGAGGTTGGACAAGCTCGGAACTTTTCTTTAGAGTGTAGGAGACTGAGGGGGGACCTTATAGAGCTGTATAAGATCATGAGGGACATGGATAGGGTGAATGCTCTCAGTCTTTCTCCAAAGTTTAGAGAATCGAGGGGAGATCAGTTTAAGGTTAAAGGGGAAGGAATAAAAGGGAACCTTAGGGGGCACTTCTTTACACAGAGGGCTGGGTTGTGGATGAGCTGCCAGCAGATGTGGCTGAGGTGGGGGGGGGGGGTGTATTAACAACATTTCAAAAGCATAGAACATAGAACATAGAAAAGTACAGCACAGTACAGGCCCTTCGGCCCTCGATGTTGTGCCGACCGAAGCCTACCTAACCTACACTTGCCCAATAACCTCCATATGCTTGACCAATGCCCGCTTAAATGACCATAAAGAGGGAGAGTCCACCACTGCTACTGGCAGGGCATTCCATGAACTCACAACCCGCTGAGTAAAAGATCTACCCCTAACATCTGTCCCATACCTACCACCCCTTAATTTAAAGCTGTGTCCCCTAGTAACAGCTGACTTCATTAGCGGAAAAAGGTTCTCACTATCTAAACCCCTAATCATCTAGTACACCTCTATCAAATCTCCCCTAAACCTTCTTTTCTCCAATGAGGACAGCCCCAAGTGCCTCAGCCTTTCCTCATACGATCTTCCTACCATGCCAGGCAACATCCTGGTAAACCTCCTCTTCACTCGTTCCAATGCCTCCACATCCTTCCTATAGTATGGCGACCAAAACTGCACACAATACTCCAGATGAGGCCGCACCAGAGTCTTATACAACTGCAACATGACCTCAGGACTCCGGAACTCAATTCCTCTACCAATAAAGCCCAGTACCCCATATGCCTTCTTCACAGCACTATTTACCTGGGTGGCAACTTTCAGAGATCTGTGTACATGGACACCAAGATCCCTCTGCTCATCCACACTACCAAGTATCCAACCATTAGCCCAGTAATCCATCTTCTTATTACTCCTACCAAAGTGAATGACTTCACACTTAGCTACATTGAATTCCATTTGCCACCTTTCTGCCCAGCTCTGCAACTTATCTATATCCCACTGTAACCTGCCACATCCTTCTTCACTGTCCACCACTCCACCGACTTTCATATCATCCGCAAACTTGCTCACTGAGCCTTCAAGCCCCTCCTCAAGGTCATTTATAAAAATGACAAACAGCAATGGTCCCAAAATAGATCCTTGTGGAACACCGCTAGTAACTGCACTCCAAGATGAACCTATACCATCAACTACTACCCTCTGTCTCCTTCCAGCCAGCCGATTCCTAATCCAAACCTCCAACTCACCCTCAATGCCATATCTCTGTATTTGTTGCAGTAGCCTACCATGGGGTACCTTATCGAACGCCTTGCTAAAATCCATATAGACCACATCTACTGCTTTCCCCTCGTCCACCTCCTTAGTCACCTTCTCGAAGAATTCAATAAAGTTTGTGAGGCACGACCTGCCCTTCTCAAAATCATGCTGACTATCCTTGATCACATTATGCCTATCCAGATGTTCATAAATCCTATCCCTTACAATTCTCTCTCAGACTTTCCCCACAACAGAAGTGAGACTCACTGGCCTATAGTTACTCGGGCTGTCCCTGCTCCCCTTGTTGAACAAGGGGACCACATTCGCTATCCTCCAGTCTTCTGGCACTATTCACAGAGACAACGACGACATAAAAATCAAGGCCAATGGCTCCGCTATCTCCTCCCTAGCTTCCCAGAGGATCCTAGGATAAATGCCATCAGGCCCAGGGGACTTATCTATTTTCATCCTTTCCAGTATTCCCCAGACCTCTTCCCTACGTACCTCAAGGCCATCCCTTCTAATCACTTGTGACTCAATATTCACATCGGCAACAGTGTCCTTTGGGTAAATATGTCGATAGGAAAGGACTTGAAGGATATGGGCCAACTGCAGGGAAATGGGGTTAGTGTGAATGGACATTTACAAGGTGGAGTCAAATCCCTTTGTTAATTAAAACCAAACACCCAGAAGAGCTCGCCTCACATCGTAATCTGTTAAAATATGAGTGACACAGATCTCCTACATTCCACTATTTAAAGAAAAATTAGCAAGTTAGTTTCTTAACTTTAATAGTGAACACTAAACAACAACTATTCACAAATACAAGCCCCTCTTTTCTTAACTACTGACTATCTGACTCCAACTCTGTAAAAAAAATACTGTTCTAACAACCTACATATCAAACGTTACAATCTCAAGACCGCACAGTCTCTATCTTCCCCGCTGTGTTCACTCTTTCAGCTGCTGGTGTCCCTGGGTCATGTTTTATTTTTAATGCAAGTATGTTTTACATGAACATGTGTCTTTGTTAGAGAGTGTTTGAGATGGTCAGTTAGCATTCCTGCTCGACAGCAGTTGCTCTATGTTGGATGGCAGCGGCTCTCCCTTTATTTTCAAAATGCTAGGTTTATTTACTTCTCATGATACAATAATTCTCATAATTTGATTGATTTCCAGGTGTACGAACAATAAAATTCAAATTCCATTGGCTTCTGATATTATGAGCATTATTTAAAGTCTTTGATTGCAGTTGAATTGCTGTCAAAACAGCAACCAAAACTCAAGCTTCCATTTCCCAGTTAATTGTTACATTTGGAACAGTCTGACCATTAGCTGGCATCTGTGGCTGTACTTTCGATTCAGCAAAATCCGTCCTATCTTAAAGTCAACAGACATTGATTAGATTCCAGGCAGTAACACACCCTGGGCTATCTATAATTCTGTATACTAACCTCCTTGAACCCCTCGATTAGATTCCAGGCCGTAACTCACTCTGAGCTATCTGTTATTCTGTATATAACCCACCCTGAACACCTCAATTTGATTCCAGGCTGTAAATCACTCCGGGGTATCCGTTATTCTGTTTATAAACCACTCTGAACCCCTCAATTAGATTCCAGGCTGTACCTCAGTCCGGAGTATCTGTTATACTGCATATAAACCACCCTGAACCCCTCAATTAGATTCCAAGCTGTAACTCAGTCCGGGGTATCTGTTATTCTGCATATAAACCACCCTGAACCCCTCAATTCGATTCCAGGCTGTAACTCACTCTGGGCTACCTGTTGTTCTGTATATAAACCACCCTGAATACCTCGATTCGATTCCAGGCTGTAACTCACTGTGGGCTATCTGTTATTCTGTATATAAACCACTCTGAACCCCTTGATTCGATTCCAGGCAGTAACGTCCTGTCAGGGTTGAAAGGGAAGGCTGGTAGTTATAGGCAATGCTGGCTGACTAAAGAAATTGAGGGTTTGGTTCAGAAAAAGAAGGAAGCATATGTCAGGTATAGACAGGATAGATCCTAACCCATGTCCATGGATTCCAGGCTGTAACTCATTCCAGGCTATCTGTTGTTCTGAATATAAACCATCCTGAACCCCTTGATTAGATTCCAGATTGTAACTCACTCCGGGGTATCTGGTATTCTGTATATGAACCACCCGAAACCCTCGATTAGATTCCAGTCTGGAACTCACTCCGGGCTATCTGTTATTTTGCATATAACCCACCCTGAACGAATTGATTTGATTTCACTTCCTGACATGTTAAGCTCATGTTTCTAGCACAATCTAATCTCAATAATGATTAATGTATCACTGGTCCTCCTATCTGCTGGCACTACCATCATGTTAACTTTCTGATGTTTACGTACATGATTACCTGCAGCAGTGAGTCGCAGGTAGACAGAATGGTGCTGAACACATTTGGCACATTTGCCTTAATCAGTCAGAGCATTGAGTATAGGAGTTGTGGTGGTATGGTGCATCTGTACAGGATGTTGGTGAGGTCACTTTAAGAATACTGCGTACACCTCTGTTTTCTGCAGAAATGACTTACCCGTATGTTCTAGGACTGGAGGCTTGAGCTATAGGGAGAGGCTGATTGCGTTGAGGTGTTTCCCCCTGGAGTGTGAGAGGTTGAGAGGCAACATTATAGAGGTTTATAAAATCATCAGGGGCATGGATATTCTGAACAGCCATGTTCTGCTCCCAATGATATGGGAGTCCAGAACAAGAGGGCATAGGTTGGAGGGGAGAGGGCGAATGATTTAGAAGGGACCTGAAGGTAAATAATTCACACAGAGAGTGGTGTGTGTCCAGGAAGTGCTGTCAGAGGAAGTGATCAAGGTCGGTACAATCACAGGAGGAATATTGGCCATGTGCTGGCAAATGGGACTAAATCAGATTTGATATCTGATCGGAGTGAACAGATTGGACGAATGGGTCTGTTTCCATTCTGCCTGACTCTCTGATTCTATAAGAGGGATGACAAATAATTCTGAAAGGACCTTTCCAGTCAGAATTCTCTTCAGTGGAAGGTTATCGTTTCTCTATGTTCACATTGATTGAAAGCTGCGTTAGTTAAATATTTGACAAAGTGAGTCATGCACAATGGGACGCAGACAGGAAAGTGGGGCTGAGACCACAACCTGATCAGCCACGAACTTAGTGCCTGGTGGAGAAGGCTCAAAGTATCTAATGACCCACTCCTGCTCCTCAGTCCCATGTTCCTGTGTTCCATTCAGCCCCTCAAACCTGCTAGACAGGAGCAGTTGGAGGTTACTTACTCCTATAAGATGTTGCACAGAAACACAGGAGACCATTCAGCCCCTCAGTACTGTCGCACGCGGTTTGAAGTGAGTTGGGAAATGTAATTGGAAAACCCAGGCTGGGTACGAAAGTGACCCCTCATCTCTCTTCACAGAGCTTCCCCTCTCTGCAACTTGTGCTTCATTTGTTAGTCATGTTGTACACTCAGATTCAGTGTGAATACAGCCCCCATACCTCACTCAGGGATGGCTCACAAAATCCTCTGGTCTCCCTGTCTGCAACATTCAATAACAGAACATTCATGAAAATAACACTCACTAACTTTCCAATAACAGAATGGGAGAACATCAGAAACAGGGGCAGGTTGTTCACTCCCCAAGCCTGCCTTGCCCTTCTTTAAGATCGTGACTGATCTGCTCTTCGTCTCAAATTTTCTTTCATATCCAATTCTTCATAGCCCTCAACTCTCTGACAGGTTAATGTCCATACACCTCCTCTTCAAATACGTTTAGTCATCTAGCTTCCTGAACACCCTTGAGGAGGGAAATCCTGACATTCAATCCCACCTGTTTGAAGAAAACACTTGCTGCTCCTATATCATGGCCTATTGATGTGAACAAAAGAGATTGAGACAAGGGTTCAGGTAAAAATGACTGGCCCCGATATCAAGGCAGTGGTTGACTTCTGTTGACATCAAGGAGCTTAACAATTCTGAACTTAATGGGAATCAGGGTAACCTCTCCAGTGTTTGGGGTCAAACATGGCACAAAGGAAGATGGTCATCATCTCAGTCCTGGGTCACCTCTGTGCAAGATCCTCAGGGGAGCTTCCTCTTCACAAACTCCTTCAGCTGCTTCATCAATGTCTCCCCGCCCCCACCTTCCCCACCATAAGATCAGAACTGGGGATGGTCGCTGAAGATTCCACAATGTTCAGAACTTTTTGTCTCCCGTCAACTCCTGAACTGGTCTTTGTCCATGTGTAGCAGAATCCAGACTCCATTGAGACTTGTGCTGTTAAATGGTCCGTAACATTCATGTAACAGCACTGGCGGGCACTGCACATTGCCACAGTAAAACAAGAGTTCATTCAATACCTCACGCTGGTTTCACAGTAATAGGAGGAAATCATTCAGCCCATTGACACTATTGGAGATGAACAGGGACAGCCCATTCAGTGCCTCCAGCCTATTACTCAGGAAGAGAAGGAGTCTAGTGTGATGGGCCACACCAGAGCCCCTCGAAAGTATTTGACGGCAATAGCCTAGAGTCTAATGTTTTCTTATTTTAAAGGAATGCAAAGTGTCTGTTCCAGATGCAATGTGAATGGTCAAACTACTCGGTGAAGCAAAACACCATCTACTTAAACAGGAAAGAGAAAATGAAACCAAAGAAAGAGGAATTTAGCATAACGTAATTCTATTGGACAGCTTAACAGTATAATAGATCGAGAACTATTACTAATGAACTGTTCCAATATAGGAAAATCCCATAAACACAGCCCTTGGCAAAAAGGAATATTCAGACACAGAATGTCACAAATATTTCTCCAATCCAGGAATTAAAAACAGCATCAAGAGAAATTTCAGAGAGGGTAGCAACCAGGAGACCTTCACTGAAGCTTCCAACTCTGTGGAGACCCCAATAGTTTCTGATGTCACTGAGAAACCAAAACCCAAAGATCCTAATCTGTGAGAGCTGGCCACACTCATTCAGGGTGCATTAAAATAAACACAAGGCCTCCCTAGCTGTTACTCAAGTGGTCTTTACTACCCAGCTTGGTAACGATCGTTCAATCTCTCTCTTAAAAGAAACACGGACAAAATAACCTCTTAAAGATGCAACATTGTCATACTAGTCAGTACAATGAGCTGTCAAACAGGAACCAGGGTTAACCAGTCAGGCCCTTGGCCCTGTCCAATCGGACGAGGTTGAAGCCAATCACTCCCTTGAGTCCCTTATACAGGAACAGCAGGAGGCCATTCCCACCTCAATGCACTTACACGGGGGCAGAATGACGTAATTTTTGCTGATTCCTGATGTTGCCTGACCCGCTGTGCTTTTCCAGCAATTGATGCTCTACTCTGATCTCCAGCATCGGCAGTCTTATGTGTCTCCTAATTGATGCTCTAACATGATGAACAAGTGGGGCAGAGGCTGTTCCACGTTGTTCCTCTTGGCTGTATTGCTTATGATACACATGTGGGACTTTAACGTGGTTTTCTAGTGGTGAAGAGGGAAGCCATATGTCTTGTGTGAAGTCTCAAGAAGGCATCTTCCATCTCCGAGAAGCCAGCCTCGTGTTCTCTATGTAGGGCGGAAGTTATTGGGAATGGATACCTGTTTTAGACGGAGGTATTCTGGCTGCTGTTGGGGATTGTAATTAACCTGACGTTCAGTACAGGGTTCACTCACCGACTGCACAGTGACGTGGGGAGAGTTAATTAAGACATATAAACTATTAGGAAAGTCACGTTAGACTGATGAATGGACTCTCTAAGTTCAAATAATGCTGATCTTGTTCATGTTGACATTGTCTAGGGCACGTCCTGTTCAGTGTATCCTGTGTGTCTTACTCTGTCCAAGTCTATTTCCACCCTATGATCTGTCTGGCCATGCTTACTATGACCTGCCCCCACTGCTCATAAATAAAGTGTTTCCCTGTACTGAGGTACACGTGACAATAAATCAAACCAATCAATCCTGGGTAAAGTATGGAATTCCTCTCCCTGTCAATGTGTCTTTTGGAAATAAGTGATCGCTGCCACTCCTCGTGTTTCAGCGTCACCATTTCTTCATCTCTCACAGCTCTACAGATTAAACACTCAGTTTATTCACTCTATCCTCATGTTACCATCACCCGTGTCGTGGTAAGGAGATCATTCCTTACAAAGGACATCAAATCTGTAGAGAGTGCACCAAATGTTGTCTCAGCAAGGCTCTACAGCAGCAGGAAGATGGCTTTACTTATGTACTTGAATAATCTTACAATGAAGGACAGCATACCATTGACTGCACCCATTACTTACACAGGATTTGATTCAGAGCAGTCAGCATAGACTTGTGAGTGGCGGATCATGCTTCCCAAATTTCTTAAAGTCCTTTGATGAAGTTACCAGGATGTTTGATGAGGGCAGAATGGTAGATGTAGTCTCTGTAGATTTCAGTAAGGCCTTTGATAAGGTTCCACATGGCAGCTGCTCAGGAAGGTAACATCTCGTAGAATGCGGGGGGGAACTGACCAATTGGATACACAGTTGGCTTGATGGTAGGAAGCAGAGGGTTGAGTGGAAGGTTGTTTGTCAGACCGGAGGCTTGGTCCATTGCTGTTTGTTATCTATGATTTGGTTGAGAATGTACAAGTTATGATTAGTAAGTTTGCAGATGACACTAAAGTAAGTGGGAGCATGGTCAGTGAGGAAGTTTATCAGAAATTGCAGCAGGACCTTAATCAGGTGGGAAAGTGGGCCGAGAAATGGCAAATGGAATTTAATATCGATACGTGATGTCTTACATTTTGGGAACTCAAATCAAGGTAGGAGTTTCATGGTGAAGGGGAGGATCTTCAAGGGTGTAGTGGGCAGAGAGACCTTGGAGTTCAGGTGCACGGTACTCTGAGAGTGGAGTCACAGGTAGACAGGGCAGTGAAGAAGTCTTTTGGCACATTGGCCTTCATCAGGTAGGACATTGAGTATAGAATTTGGGAATTTATGTTGCAGTTACACAGGACTTTGGTAAGTCCGCACTTGGAGTATTGTGTTCAGTTTTGTCACGTTGTTATAGGGAGGATGCTATTAAATTAGAAAGAATGCAGAAGAAATTTACAAAGACGTTCCCAGGACCCAATGGTCTGAGTTATAGGGAGAGTTTGGACAAGCTAGGACCTTTTCTTTAGCGTGTCGGAGACTGAGGGAGTCCTTATAGAGCTGAATCAGATCATGATGGTGGGGTTAATGCTCTCAGTCTTTTTCCAAGGTTTAGAGAATCGAGGACGAGGGAGGATCAGATTAAGGTTAAAGGGGAAGGAATAAAAGGGAACTTGAGGGGCCACTTCTTTACACAGAGGCTGGTACGTGGATGAGCTGCCCGCAGGTGTGATTGAAGGAGATACATTAACAACATTTCAAAAGCATTTGGATAAATATGTTGATAGGAAAGCACTGGAAGGATATGGGCCAACTGCAGGGAATTGGGGTTAGCGTGGATGGACATTTACAAGGTAGATTCGAAACCCCTCTGTAAATTAAAACCAAACACCCAGAAAAGCTCGCCCCACCTTGTAATGTGTTAAAATATGAGTGATACAGATCTCCTACATTCCACTATTTAAACAAAAATTAACAAGTTAGTTTCTTAACCTTAATAGTGAACACTAAACAACAACTATTCACAATTACAAGCTCCTCTTTTCTTAGCTACTTACTATCTGACTCCAACTCTGTAAAAATATTCTGTTCCAACAGCCCACATATGAAACATTACAATCTCAAGACCACACAGTCTCTATCTTCCCTGCTGTGTTCACTCTTCCAGCTGCTGATCTCCCTGGGTCATGTTTTTTTCTATTGCAAGTAGGTTTACATGAACATGTATCTTTGATAGAGAGTGTTTGAGATGGTCAGTTATCACTCCTGCTCTACAGCAGTTACTCTGCTGTTGGATGGCAATGGCTCTCCCTCTAGTGTTCAAATGCTGGGTTTATATACTCCCCATGATACAACAATTCTCATAACTTGATTGCTTTCCAGATGTCCAAATAATAATATTCAAGTTCCGTTGGCTTCTGGTATCCAGATCATTATTTAAACTCTTTGGTTGTATTTGAATTATTGTGAAAACAGCAACCAAAACTCAGGTCTCCATTTCCCAGCTAATTGTGACATATGGAACAATCTGACACTTATCTGGCATCGGTGCTGTACTTTCTATTCAACAAAACCCGTTCTATTTTAAAGTGCCCATACATACTTTCGGCTTCATAAGACCTCCCTTCTTCAGAAAAAAAAAGAACCATCAGAATGAAAAGATGGCTTCGTTTCTTTTCCTCTAATTCTTAATCCCATTATTATGAAATACAAAAGTATTAATCTCAGTTATGTCATTGATATTAATTTTGTACACCTATTTAAACTGGAATAAGTCAAATCTTATCTAAACTTTTTCCTTTAAATCCGCGATAACACATCTGCTATCACATTTTAGGATCCACAGCATGTACATTTTGTAAATTTAAAGTTGGTGTGATACGACCCCAATGAAATCCTCTCATATTCTGGTCTTTAAATATTCCAATAAACGTGAGAGGTTTGTCGTTGTCCACAACCATCTCCGACAATTTATTTGTCACATAAACATTGAAATATTGTCAGGTCAGTGCAAAACTTAATCATTATTTTTCAATAATGGAGAATGTTGTATTTTTCTTTCTGTTGGATATTGTGTTTTTTCGACAAGTAGCCAATTAGCCATTCAAATCCATCATAACCTTTCTGTATCAATACATCTCCAAGCCCTATATCCCTAGAAGCAAATAGAACTTTCAAAGGGTTTCAAAATATTTGGTGTAGCTAAAACTGGTGCGGTGATTAATCCTGCTTTAAAATTCTCAAATGCCTCCTGGCATTGTTCTGTCCACCACAATTCTGTGTTCTCCTTTAATAAATCCATCAGTGGTGCCCATACGCTGCTGAAGTTTGGAACAAACTTCCGATAGAATCCACTCAGTTCCAAAAATCGAAGCATCTCTATCTTCGAGGATGGTTGTGGAAATTCCTCAAAGCCCTTCGTTTTTGTGTTCCATGGGGTCAACCTTCCATGTCCAATATAATGTCCCTAGAACGTCACCTCTGCCTTTGCGAATTCTGTTTTCTTTAAGTTTATTACCAAGTTTGCTTCTTGTAACCGTTCAACATGCTCTGCCAACTGTAACATGTGAGCTTTCAATCACTTGCTAAAGGTCACTACATCATACAGATAAACTATACAATTTGTTCATCTGACCAGCACTTTGTTCCTGAGTCACTAAACATGGCTGTGAAGGGAATTCCTATCACTGGTGGCAATACTAATATGTCATCCCCACAGGAAATCGTCAAAATTTCAGAGTTTGTATCTGCCACTTGCTTCATTCTATGCTGTGCCCTTCAGGTGCTGTTCAGCTAACTCACCTACTCCATCTAATCTCTCCCTCACCTCACATACATAATCCGAGTTTGAGATCTCTGACTTCGGTCCTGTCAATTTATATTCAATTAATTCCAAAGGACCTCTCACTTCAAATATTAACTCAAAGGAAGTAAACTGAGTAGATTTATTTGGGACAAATAATTTTTGTCTAATGGCAAACAATTCAATGAGACGCCTTCATTCCAATCATTCCGGTAATCCTGACAGTACACTGTTAATATGGTCTTCAGCGTCTGATGCTAACTTTCCAAGGCTCCCTGGGATTCAGGATGGGATGCCCTTGATTTAAACTGCTGTATGCCTAAGCTATCCATGACTTCCTTAAACAACTGAGCGGTAAAATGAGACCTTGGTCTGACTGAATCTCTCTGCGGAGCCCACAGTGAGTAAAGAAAGCTACCAACTCCTCCACCTCCCTTTTATCTTCACACTCCATAATAGAATTGTCTTTGGAAATCTGGTAGACACATCCATTATGGCTGGCATTTCCACTTTTATTTTAGATAGGGGAGCTACACAACTCATCATAACCTACGTGAAATGTTCTTCAAATGCAGGATTTGGTAACAAAGGTTCTGGCTTTATTACTGCCTGTGACTTACCTACCATTTAGAATGTTTGACATGTACATAAAAAAAAACCACGTTCGTGTTCATTCCAGGCCACTAGAAATGCCTCTGTACCTTAACCTGATTCTTCAGTACACCTAGGTGACCCCCTGCAGTTAGTTTATGTGCTACTTGTAACACTGTACGCTACCTCTAACACAATCTGGTGCACTTCGGCCCATTTCCCTTCTGCACTAACCTATCGGGGTCGCCATTTTAAATTTAGCATTCTATCTTTAAGTTAATAACGTTCGACAATATATTCTGATTCCTTTTCTGTGTGTGTGCATGTGTATGTGTGTGTGAATGTGTGTGTATATATCTGTTATAAGTCCATTAGCCTTTCTGGACTAAACACCTCTGCCTGATCCTCTGCCTGTTCAGGTTTTTCCTGCACCGTTACATCAAACAGGGGGTCAGTTCACTGCACATCAACTCCTTTGGCTTTGTATTACGGTTTTCCTTCCTGCTCTAACTTATGACAGTGGACTCTTGTTACTATACAGTCTGGAAAAATACTGGGTATTTTTCTTTTAACTCCCCAATTCCCTAGTTTTCCTTTTGCCTTCTCCAATACAAGGGGTGCCACTCCCGCCTTGGATCCTGTTAAATCGTTCACAAGAATAAACTATATTCCTGGAAATGACACTCTGTTACTCACTGTCACTGTTACTTCCCCAACCTTGATTTGGCATTCCATCCTGATGTTAGACAAGGGAATACTTAATTTCTAACCCCATTCCACAAATTGTCACGATCTTGATTAATATGTCAGAAAGAGTGAAAATACTTTCATCTCTCACTATTAGAGGCCGAGAGAAAGTGAGGGCTGCAGATGCTGGAGATGAGAGTTGAAAAGTGTGGGGCTAGAAAAGCATAGCCAACCAGGCAGCATCTGAGGGGCAGAAGAGTTGACGTTTCAGGCATAAATTCTTCATCAGGAAAGTGGGAGGTAAGGGAGGGGGAAGGGGGCCGAGAAATAAATAGGAGAGTGGGAGTGGAGCTGGGTGTACGATAGCTTGGAAGGCAAGAGGTAGACGCAGGTGGGGTGTGATGCTGATAGGTCGGAGAGGAGGGTGTTGTGGATAGGTGGTAGTACAACGAGAACCCTCAAACTAGAACCATCATCAACGTTGACTTCACCAAATTCCAAATCTCCCCTCCACCAACCTCTGCCAGATTGAACCATTCAATCTAGCCCTGCCCTCTTGAACCGCCCTAACTGGCCAGCTTCCTTCCCACCTAACGACTCCACCCTCCAAACCGACATATCACTATTACTCCCACCTACATCTTCTTCTCGCCTTCCCAGTGACCCTCCCACCAGCCCAGCTACTACCCTCATATTTATCTTTCAGTCCCATTGTGCCCCCACCACATTCCTGACAATCGGTTTCTGCCTGATATTCGATTGTTCTGCTTTTTGGATGCTGCCAGATCTTTTGTGCTTTTCCGGCGCCTCACTTCTCAACTATTAGAGACTGAGCAGATCCCATATCTCACAAAATTATAACTTCTTGTCCTTCTCCTCCTGATCTTTCTGAGTAAACTTTATCTACAGAGGTGAATTCTTTAGAGAGATCAGGCACTGCCTCCATACCCAGCCCTTGCCTAGGCTGTGCACTCTCCTGCACCTCCTCGGCTCCACTTGGGGTCTCCTTTACCAGTTTCACTAATGCCACTGGCTTAGCCTCTTCTACCGCATCTTTCCCCAAAGTGCCTTCCTTCAATGACCATCACAGTGTGTCCCAGCTTACTTCAATGAAAACACCTTTGCCCAGTGCCCTCCTTAAACCATCAGCACTGTCATTTTATGTGTTCCACTCCCTTATACTGAGAACACATGAGGCCTTTCACCTCCTTTCAACCCCTTTGGGCTTCTTTTTTCACCTGTGGTAAACTATTGTGCGCTACTGTTCGCTTTGTAATGTGTGAACTTCCCTTCTCCCAATTTCTATACCTCATAGCATGTAAATTCTCCCGGAAGCTAAATTTCATCTCATGCACCAATGCATATTTACCTGCCATTTCTGTCGCGCTTTTCGCTTCTTGAACATTCTGTTCGTGCACATGAATTCTTACCAGCTCTGGAAGTGAGTCTTTAAACTTCTCCAGCAGATTAATCTCCCTTCGAGCCTCACAGGTCTTATCTATTTTTAAGTTCAGCACCCATCTAACAAAATGACTGTAGTTAATTCTTTCAAACTTAACATAAGTCTGACCTGGTTACGTCTCTATTTTTATGATTCTCTGTCTATATGCTTCTGATACCAATTCATAGCCAATCAAAATAGCCAATTTTACATCTGCATAATCTCTTGACCCCTCATCTGACAGCGCTGTACATACCTCACCAGCTGTGCCCACCAGCTTAGTCTGAACGAGCATTACCCACAAGTTCACTGGACACGTCATCTGCCGAGTCATTTTTTCAAATGATGTAAAAAAGGTTTTGACATTTTTCTCATCGAAATATGGCAAGGCACTAATATAGTTGTATACATCCCGACGTTCTCCCTTCATCTCAATCCTGTTAATTTAACTTTCTTGTCTAATTCCCAACTTCTGAATCTCAAATTCTCTCTCTCTTTCTTTTTCCTCTCCTTCTCTTTTTTCTCTCTCTGTTTCCGTCTCTTTCTTTATTTTCTAACTTCAGTTGCCATATCTGCAATTTAAGTTTTTTCTAACTCGACTGCATTTGTCTGTTTCTTTGATACATCAAAGTGCTTGACCAACTCCATTATAATTTCAGCTTTCCTTTTGTCCCTGGTTAAACCCAATTCCAACCTATTTGCTCATTCTAAAAAATGTCCTGCTTCTGTCTTTCTAAACTTTCTTGGCAAATTTGGGAACCTCTTTAGTAATGTTAAAAGCCATTTCCCTCACTTTTAATTTGAACAACCACAAGTAAACAAAATTAAACAGATTTTCCAACTGGTTTTATTTGAAGATCTAGGTCACTAATTGCAACGTGTTGGAATTTGCTGGGACATTTTGTACTCGAAATCTGTTCAAATCTGTCCAAGTCCCTTACAGCAGGGCCCCAAACTGTAAAGACATCTATTTCGAGCCCTTCTGTTAATTAAAACCACAAACCCAAAAAAGCTCACCTCACCTCGTAATCTGTTAATACATGAGTGACAAAGAACTCCCAAATTCCACTAATAAAAGAAAAATAACAGTTTTTATATATGCAAGTTAGCTCGCTGTGCTTGAAGGTTTGTTTTCTGATGATTCGATACTATGTCTAGGTAACACCATCAGTGAGAGTCTCTGCTGAAGTGCTGGTGGTATGTCGCGCCTCTCTATTTATAGGTCTTGGATTCTTAAGATGGGTGATGTCATTTCCAGTTCTTTTGTTTACAAGAGAAGGTAGACAGGATCTAAATTGATGCGTTTATTGATGGACTTCTGTTCAGACTGCCATTCCTCTAAGAACATCCTTGCGTGTCTTAGTATGTGTGTGTGCATTGTCCCAATCAAAGTGGTGCCCTTCTTTGTCTGTATGTATGGAACATAGTGATAATGGGTCATGTCTTTTGGTGGCCAGCTGGTGTTCGTGTATCCTGGTAACATGACAACAGGACCATTTCAATGCCGGAAAATGATTTTATATGCACTGTTTAATGAATGTGTGTGTGCAGATATGTAACATTTTTCATATGTGCACAACACATTCTAAATGAAAAACGGAGACACACGAAAAGTGATGCATATGATGTATAAAATTTACAAAACATTATTGGATCCTCATCTAAAGTGATATGTTTCCCCTTCTCTCAACGTTCCCTTCTTTTCTAGAATTCTCTACTCCAATCTCTACTTCTTATCAGGATGTGTGTTATAAATTCTTGCTTCTGGTGTCCCAAATTATTTCAGTTAATCCCCTTTCAATCAGAATTCAATATAAAGGCCTGTTGGGTTCTTTTCAAAGCTATTGTCTGTCATATTATTGGAGATAAAAAGTCTGGCATCAGAGCCAGCATTTGAACACATTACTCTGTTGTCCATGCACTATACAAAGGACCACAGCACACAGGAATTGGCAAAACATTGAGGGATGTACATCTAATTCTTTCAATGATCTAGTTTTCTCATTTTTCACATTTCCTCATCTATGTTGTCGCACTCTTTCTCTCTTTGTATCTAGTTAAGAAATTTACCAATTATTCTTTGCGTCCCTTCTCTGAAAGCTCCTTCTTTCGGTTTATGTCTATTGCTGTCTTCTAGATGTAATGTGATTATAATTGAGCAATGTAACTGCAAAGACATTCAGGAGGAGCTGGCCAGAGTTAATTGGAAAGGGAGCTGAGCAGGGCAGACCATGGAGCAGCAAAAGCAGGAATTTCTGGGGATATTTCGGAGGATATCAGAAATTCTCCCAAAGGAGATGAAACATACTCATGGGAGGACAAGGCAGCCATGAGTGATAAGACATCAAACCAAAAGAGGAAACATACAATATGGTGAAGATGATTGGGAATCCAGAGAATTCATTGGCTCTGAAACTACATAAGGCTGGCATCACTGACACTACAGAGCTCTTAATCATGGTCAGGGAGAGAAACAGAGGAAAAACATTCACTTTACACACAGAAAATGATATTACTCAAGGAAAAAAATTGAGGTGAATTAAACAATTGAACTAAAATCAGTTACTTGGTTTTGCAGAATGTGTCAGATTGAAAGCCTGATCCGGGGAGAGACCCTCAGGAGAATGAAAGTATGAAAATGGAAGTGTTACCACACCAGAAACCAGAGTAGGTCACTGAGTACATGACTGATGGGTGAATGGGTCTCGATGTGAACTAAGGGACAGACAGCAGAATTGCATTGCAGATATTGCAGCTCCAAACTGCGTATTTATGCAGTGCTGTAGACTACAGCAGCAGGAGAAGCAAAACAGCATTCAACCACAACCTGTAACTTTTAGCCTCGAATAATTTCCTCAGTCTGCCATTACCATCAATACGGTCTATGTTTCAGTAATGACTGTGGGTGAACATGACAGGGTCAGAACCACGTGAACCTAAACCTGATGCTAACCCATTAATGCTACCACATTTGACCAACAGACCTGATCGAAGCTCCGCAATCCTGTCACATTCTGACATAAATGGTGATGAATGATTAAACAACTGACGGAGGAAAGGGCTCCACAAATATCCCCATCCTAAATAATTGAACAGTCCTGTACATCAGTGTAAAAGACCAGGACGTGGTAACTCCACCAATCTCAGCCAGAAGAGTGGAGTTGATGATCCACCTCACCCTCGCCATGATACCCACAGAATCACAGATGCCCATCTTCAACCAATTTGATTTGCTGTTCGTGACATGAAAAAAAAGCTGAACACAGTATGTACGATAAAGGCAATGGTCCCTGACACCATTCCTGTAATAGGACTGAAGACTTATGCTGCACAACAAGCCGTGTCCCTGGGGAAGCTCTTTCATTCCAGATCCAACTCTGACATCTCCCTGGTAATGTGGAAAATTACTCAACTATGTCCAGTTCCTAAGAGGATTATAATTACAATCTGGCCAGTTACCTCCCTCTCAGACCCACCTCGACAGTCAAATTGGTGGGAGTTCTTTTTGACAGAGTTATCAAGCAGCACAGAAATAACCTGCTCAGTATGATTTCTGATAGGTCCCCATGTCGAGATGGTGCTCCAGTGGAAAGGTCACTGGATTACTAATCCAGACCAGGCTAATGCTCTGGCAGCTGGTGTAAGTTCAACACAATTGACAAAATATTAAGATGCAAAATCTGGTGTCCGTAAATAGTGACCTTCAAGCCAATGTCGATTGTACACACCAATTTGCTTCACAAATATCCTTTCAGGAAGTGAATCTCCCGTGCTTTCCTGGTCTGGCCTAAACGTGACTGCAGACACACATACATGTGATAAACTCTTCAATGGTCTCTGAACCCGCCAAACAAGACATTCTATTGTATCAAACTGTTCCGAGGTCTAAAGGATAAAACCGGACAGAACACCCGGCCCCAGCCTCAGTATCGGAAAAAGGGAATGAGAAACACAGTCCTGTTGACCGTGCAGAGACCTCCTTCCTAAAATCTGAGAGCTTGTGACTAACCTTGGGAAGCTATAAAATAGGAAGTGGAGTAGTCCATTTGGTCTGTCGATTTTGCTACCCAATTCAATATAATGATACCTGGCCCTTTATTTCCATATCGTTCTCCTTCTCTCCCACCATTCCTTTACTGTCTCTAAATCCTTATTTATATTCAGTGTCTTGGCTTCCAGGTTCGAGCGCATTCCCCAGGTTCACCAGTCGCTGAGTGCAGACATTTATTGTCATCTCATTGCAGAATGGTCTGTCTGTACCTAATACTATGGACCCTTGTTTGAGACACCACAGCCAGGGGAATTATCATCCCTGCTTCCAATCCGTCTCACCCTGTCAGAGCATGATATATCTCATTGACATCTCCACCCATTTTCCTAAACCCCATGGAATACAGACTCAGTCGCCCCAAACTCTGCTCCCACAACAAGCCTGTCATCCCAGAGATCAGTCTGGTCATCCTTCACTGCTCTCCCTCAATGTCAGGTTTGTCCTTTATTATGCACTGAGACCAAATCTGCACAGAATACTGCACAGTGTTTGAGATAGGGTCTTACCAAAGCCCTCTACAGCTGCAGTAAGACACGCTTACCCCTGGACTCAAATCCCCCTGAAATGAAGGTCAGTTGATCTTCCTAACTGCATTCTGCTCCTGCAATATTGCTTTCAGTGACTGGTCTACAGGGAGATCCAGATCCTTTGCAATGTTACAGCTCCCCAGTTGGTAGGTCTATGTACACTGGGCAGCGTGTGAATGCCATTCCCAGTATTGCCTTGTGGGTTCAGACCTCACTGTGCTGCAGGGACCTCGGAGGGCCACGCAGAAGGAAACAACAAAAAGGCCCATATGTCGCTTTTCAGATCAACATGTTTCAAACAATCCCTTTTCAAACGAAAAGCTGCCAACCTCTTGTTCCAACCAAAGGGCACACTGTCACCTCAACTCACCTTGCTCTCCATCTGCCACGTATTTGCCCATTCACTCCACTTGTCTTAGTCACCTTGAAGCTTTTCTACAACCTTCTCACCCACTCACAATCCAACATCCTTTAGTTCTCTCAGCAGGTTGGGATATATTGTATTTGATTCCGACAACCAAATGTTTAATGGGTATTGTGAACAGTTGGGACCTGAGCACTAATCTCTGTGATATCCCAGCAACATTCCTCTGTTATCTTTTTAAAAATGATATTTATTTCCTGAATCTGGGTGTGACTGGCTGGGCCGGCATTTATTGCCTGTCCCTGGTTGTCCCTTGAGAAGCTGGTGGTGAGCTGCCTTGTTGAACCGCTGCAGTCCACTGTGGATTCAGTGACAGTAACACCATTGAATGCCAAGGGGCAGTGTTTAGATTGTATTTTATTGATGATGGCCACGGTCTGGCATTTGTGTGACGTGAATATTATTTGCCACTTGTCAGCCTGGATACTGTCCAGATCTTGTTGTATTTGAACATGGCCTGCTTCAGTATCTGAGGAGCAACAAACATTGCTGAACATTGTGCAATCATTGGCAAACATCTCCACTTATCACCTTATAATAGAGGCAAGGTCATTGATCAAGCAGCCCTGAAGATGTTTGGGCCTCGGCCACTGCCCGAGGGACTCCTACAGACTTGTCCTGGAGCTGAGTTGACTGACCTTTATCAACCATGACCATCTTCCTACGTGTCAGGTATGATTCTAACCAGCGGGGAGTTTGCCCCTGATACCCATTGATTTCAGTTTTGCTCAGACCCCTTAATACCACACTTGGGCGAAGGCAGCCTTGTTTTAAAGGGCTGTCACTCTCACCCCACCACTGTAATTCAGCTCTGTTGTCCATGTTTGAACCACGGTAATGAGGTCAGGAGCTGAGTGGCCCTGGTGGAGCCCAAACTGGGCGACATTGACCAGGTTATTGCTAAGCAAGTGCTGCTTAAAAGCACTGAGACCTTCCACCACTTTACTGATGATCGAGAGTAGACTGATGGGGTGGTAATTGGCCGGATTGGATTTGTTCTGCTTTTTATATACAGGAGATACTTGGGGTAATTTTCGATGTAATCGGGGAAATGTTGTTGTAACGGTATTAGAACAGCTTGGTGAGGGCAGTGACAAGGTCTGGAGAACAACTATTCAGTACTATTGTCAGAATGTTGTCAGGATATGTACCCTCTGGGGTATCCAGTGTCTCCAATTGAATCTGGATATCGCGTGGAGTGAATCAAATTGGCTGATGACTGGTAACTGAATTGTTGAGGACCACTGGAGGAGGCCGAGATGGATCATCCACTCAGCACTTCTGACTGAAGATTGTTGCGAATGCATGAACGTTATCTTTTGCACTGAAGTGCTGGGCTCTTCCATCATTAAGGATGGGGATACTTGTGGAATGTCCTCCTCCGATGACTTGTTTAATTGTCCATAAGTATTCTCAACTAGAAGTAGAAGGACTGCAGAGCTTAGATCTGAACCGTTGCTTGTGGGATCCCTTAGCTCTGTCTATGACTAACTGCTTGTGCTGTTTGGCACGTAGGTAGTCATGGTTGGTGACTTCATCAGGCAGACACCTCATTTTCAGGTATTCCCAGTGCTGCTCCTGCCCTCCTGCACACTCCATTGAATCAAGGTGGATCCTCTAGCTTGATGATAATTGTTGTGAGGGGGATGTGCCATGCCATGAGGTTGTGGGGGTGTACAATTCTGCTGCTACTGATGACCCACAACATATTATCAAAACCCAGACTTGAGCTGCTAGATCTGTTCAAAGTCTGTCCTATTTAGCACGGTGACAGTGCCACCTAAAATGGTGGAGGTTATTCTCAATATGCAAGTGTGACTTTATCTCCACAATGACTATGCAGTGGTCACTCTTACCCGATACTGTCATGGACAGATACTTCTGCAGCTGGCAGATTAGTAAGGCTGTGGTCAAATATGGCTTTTCCCTCTTGTGGGTTCCTTCACCACCTGCCGCAGACCGAGTCGAGAAGTTATATCCTTTCGGACCCAACCAGCTCAATCAGTAATGCTGCTGCTGAACCACTCTTTTTGTGGACATTGATGTCCCTAACCCAGAGTACATTTTGTGCCTTTGCCACACTCAGTGGTTCCTCCAAGTGTTGATCAGCATGGAGGAGTACTGACTCATCAGCTGGGAGAGGCTGGTACATGGTAATCAGCAGGAGGTTTCCTTTCCCATGTGTAAACTAACGCCATGAGACTTCATGGGATACAGCGTCACTGTTGAGGACTCCCAGAACAATTCCCTTCAAACTGTCTCCCACTGTGCCACCACTTCTGCTTTGTCTGTCCTGCTGGTGAGAGAGGAGATATCCGGGGAAGGTGATGGGGTGTCTGGGACATAGTCATACTCACAGAATCAGACCTTAAATACAATGTCAGGCTGTTGCTCCACGTGTCTGTTTATTTCTATTCACTGTTTCCTGCCAGTTGACCCATTCTAGAAGCATGGCCATATATTCGCTCCAATCCACGAAGATTTGATTTTGCAAACTAGACTTGGAGCTTTACCAAAATCTTTCTGAAAATCCACATGTTTTACATCCATTGCTTCTCTTTTATTTGTCTCCCAGTCTTTTTCTCAAACATAATTCCCATTTCATAAAATCTGTGTTAGTGTTGTCTATGACCATTATTTTCAGTCCCAATAATTTCTCCCAAACGATTTACTTACTATATTCTATGTTCCATGTACTATTTCGTTTTCCACGCCAGTCTTGGTTTTCCTGGTATTGTCAGAAAGTTCTGTGAAGACAGAACTGAAGTAGTGGATTCATAGTTTTGCCATTTCCCTGTTTCCCATTCTCCATTCTCTGGTTTCAAACTGGAAAAAACCTGCACTTTTTTTCATACTTCTCACATTGACATAATTTGACAAGCTATAACAATTCACTCTTATAACCTTTGTGAACATTATCTTCAGAAACCCATCAATTCTTGTGTTAAGCAGCTCAATCATTGACCTTCCACATCATACACTCACAGGAGCATCGTCTCTGTGCCAACAGAAATACAGCACGATATATTTTAGTCCCATTTTCCGACAAAAGGTTCATAGCCTGGAATGTTATGGCACTTCCAAGTGCTTGTCCAAGTACTTTTAACAGTTGAGAGGTTAACCTTGATAACTCCCCTCTCAGAAAGTACTTTCCAGACCCCAACACCCTCTGGGTGAAGAAAAAGTCATCTTTAAATCCTCTCTGAACCTCAAACCCTTCACTTTAAAAGTGTGCTCCCTTGTTCTTGACCCTCTGTCTAAAAGGAACAGTTGCTGTCTGTCCACCCTGTCGATGCCCCTTGTTAACTTATCCTTCTGAATCACATCCCCCTCAGCCTCTCTGTCCAAAGTAAACAATCCGAGCTTATCCAACCTCTCTCCATAGCTGATATGCTCCATCCCAGGGAACATCCTGGCGAATCTCCTCTGCAACCCCCTCCAGTACAATCACATCCTTCCTTATAATGAGGCTCCCAGAACGACATACAGTCCTCCATCATGGACTAAACCAAGCCCTGTATAACACTTATAATCTACTCCCAGATTAATAAACGCGACACCCAAGGTTCAATTCTTAACTAGTCCATTACCCTATTCAGTCACGTTCAGGGATGTGTGGAGAAACACCCTCTGAGCTCCCTAGTGTACTGCCAATCATTGTGTACACCCCATGTCTGGTTCCTCCTTCCAAAGTACATCAGCACATATTTATCAGGATCACATTCCATCTGCCATTGATCTGCCCATCTGATCATTCCACTTGTATTTTCCTTTAAAATCAGAACTTCCTCCTCACTACCAACCACCCGGCCAATCTTTGTGTCAAACACAAACTTACTTATCACAACTCCCACCCCTCCACCCACTCCTCCTCCAGATTCACATCTATACCATTTATGAATGCTACAAACAATAGGGGACACAGCACTGATCCCTGTGGTACACCAGGGGACACTGGTCTCCGGTCACACAAACAGCCTTCTCCCACCACCCTCTGCCTCCTGACACTAAGACAATTTTAGCTGTAACTTTTCAAGTTATCCTTGATACTATGAGATTTGACTTTATTTTTTTCAGTTTCCCATGCGGAACTTTGTCAAAGGCATTGCATCAAAACTAAATAAGCGACCTCCTCAAACTAATTGAATCAACTCCATTAGTGTGACTTCACTCTGATAAAGTCATGATGATTATCCCTGATCAAGCCTTGCCATTCTGATTGGAGTTCAATTTTCTCCTTCTCTATTTTCTCCAGTAGTTTCCCGAACGCTGATTTAATACTCACTCGTCTAAAGTTTCCTGGTCTTTCTCTACCACCCTTCCTCTGAAGTGCAATCATAATAGCTGTTCTCCAATCCTCTGGCATCTCCCCTATTGTCAGATTCTAATTAAAATTTCCAGTCAGCGTCTTTCCTCCCTTGACTCCAACAGTGTCCAGACCTGCAGATTGGTCCAATTTTATACCAGACAAAACCTCAAACCGCTGCTCGTATTTTACATCAATCTCTTTTCAAGAGCTTTCCAGTCCATCTTCCTGAATTCTGAACCTGCATCCTCCTTCTCCCAAGTAAAACAGCTGTGATGTTTACATGTAACAATCTATCAATGTTCTCCGGGTTGACACACAGATTGCCCCTTTGGTTTCTAATGGACACTAACTGATTATTCTGTTCTACTTGTCCGTGTAGAATGTCATGGGATTCTCCCTCATCTCTCCTGCTTGCACTTCTTCAAGTCCCTCGGTTATTCTCTCCCCTCTATGTTTCTAAGTTTCAGTAAAATCACCTCTCATCTTTTGAAACTCGAGATCACAGGCTGAGTTTCCACATCAGACAATCTTGCCATTTTAGGGATTAATCTAGAGAATCCCTTTTGCAGTTCGTCTGTAGTATATTCTATCTTAGATTGGGACTCCAAACGGTACACAATACTCTCAGTTTAATCTCAGCAACACTCTGTGCAGCTGGCACATGGCATCTTCTATATTTCAATTACATTCACATGAATGTAAACCTATTTTTTCATTACCTATTTGCTTGTGTTTAGATTACATCGCATTACCGTGAGGAAACAGGCCCTTCGGCCCAACAAGTCCACACCGACC
Source organism: Chiloscyllium punctatum (assembly GCF_047496795.1). NCBI lineage: Eukaryota > Metazoa > Chordata > Chondrichthyes > Orectolobiformes > Hemiscylliidae > Chiloscyllium > Chiloscyllium punctatum. The sequence goes on from NC_092761.1 coordinate 7,070,708, forward strand.
CAACAAAGTGCAACCCACCCATACCCCTACATTTACCCCTTACCTAATACTACGGGCAATTTAGCATGGCCAATTCACCTGACCTGCACATCTTTGAAATGTGGGAGGAAACCCACTCAGACACGGGGAGAATGTAAAAACTCCACACCGTCAGTCACCTGAGGCGGGATTTGAACCCGTGTCTCTGGCGCTGTGAGGTAGCAGTGCTAAGCACTGTGCCACCGTGCCGCCCAATTCTTCCCAATTCCTTTCACTTTAACTTTTCTTATGATGTTAGTGGGAGAGTTCTTAAAAAAAGATCCTCTTGAATATCCAACTATACGTTATCCATTAGCTCCTCATTGCCTACGTCCACAAGAATCATCTTCAAACCATTCCAAAAAATGTTTGCCACTTATGGTTTTCGTTTCATCGATGCATTATCATCCTCCCCAGTTTTCCCATTACCTTCTATATATCCAGTAACACGTTCTTTATAATCGAGCCCAACAAACACCCGACCGCGGATGACAAGTTACTGATCTGCAGTTCACCACTCTCCATCTTCATCCTTTCTTAAACTGTTGGATAATATTTGTAACCTTTGCCTTATCCAGATTGGCTAAATATCTTTCGGGAATGTATTGGAAAACAACGTGATAATCTGCGATGAAATCAATATGCCTATTGGTGCTTCCTCTGAAACTCTTGCATGAAGTACATCTGATCTGTCAGATTTATAAATACTCAATCCAGCTTTCTTTTAAAACATGACCTCAACACTGATAAGAATGATCTTAGACTTTACTTACACAAGTCCCATGGTCACTTGGTATTTCTGGGAGAATTTCTGGATGTTCTGCCTTGAAGATAGACACAAAGAAACTGTTTCTTTTCCCTGCGATTTCTCTGTTGTCTTCAATAAATTATTCTGTCCGCACACCCACTGTTCCACATTTGACCTTGTTTTTATTTTTGTTTCATACACTGATGTACTTTTTTTTAGCAGTCTTTATGTTTTTCTTTTGTTTGTATGTTTTTCGCTGTTTGCTTTTCTTTTCTTGGTCATCCGTTGCTGGGTCCTATATTTCTCCGAATCCACTGGCTTACTACGGTACTTGGCATTTTTCTAAGCTAATTCCTGTGATCTAATAGATAGTTGAAGGTGAGGCTGAAAGGGTTAGGTCGGAGAGGCGGGTGGACCAGATTGATCGGAAGGAAGATGAACACATAGGAACGTTCAAAAGGAGGGAGGATGCTGAGTTGGATGACTGGACTGGGATAAGGTGGAGTTAGGGTAAATGGGGAAACGGGTGAAACCTACATTAATCCCCTGTGTTTGGAGGGTCCCACGGTAGAAGAGGAACCTTTCTTCATCCATGCTTCGGGTGGTTAGGGTTTGGCGATGGAGGAGGCCCAGGACTCTCACGTCCTTGGCAGAGTGGAAAGGGGAGTTAAAGTGTTCAGCCACAAGGCGGTGGAGTTGGTCAATGTGGCTGTTCCAGATATGTTCTCTGAAATGATCCACCTGCCTTACCAATGTAGAGAAGGCCACACTGGCTTTAATGTATGTAGTAGATGAGGCGTTCTGTCTCCCTTCATCACCTTTCACTTACAACCCCACCTTCATCTACCTATCGCATTCCTAGCTACCTCCCTCCTGCCACACCGCCTTCTCATTTGTCTCTCAGCCGCCTTCATCCATAAGCCTCATTCCTGATGAAGGGCTGATGCCCAAAACGTCAATTCTCCTGCTCCTAGTCCGCTGCCTGACTGTGCTTTTCTAGCACCACACTCTTCAAATCTGATCTTCCAGCACCACACTCTTCGACTCTGATCTCCAGCATCTGCAGTCCCCAATTTCTCCTCACATCTTCAGGGCTTGCATGATTCAGATTTATGACAGTTACTTCAAATAAAACAAAAACTACCGTGTACTCAAACAGCATAAAAGAAAACCAATGCATTGTGGTCACTGTTCCCAAAAGGTCCTTTACAGCAAAGTCTTCAATTAGATCTTTTGGTCATCCAACACCAATTCCTAAATAACCTGATCTCTAGCTCAGTGCTCGACAAAATGTTAATGCCAGCTATCTAACACATGCTCATGAAATCCATTTTTCCCAGCATTAGCATTCAGTTGGGTTAAAACAGTTTAGATATAATGTAAACAGTACGTTATTACTGCAGTAGCCACAAATGTGTATATCCCATTTTCCTGTTTTATAACATGTCCAGCATTTGTTTTGCAGCTTTCACTTTGATATATAACTCCCATCAATGTTTCCTTCTCCTTGCTGTTTTTGCACTCCACCTTACTAGATTCTGGAGAATCTGAGCGATGTGGGATTTGGGGAGATTAATGGTAGAGATCATCTCGCCACATCATTTACGATCTTCTTAAGCATCATTGTGATATTTTTTCCAGATCTCCCGTTATGCTGATTGAGTAGAGAAGGACAATGATCTTCCAACAATGCTATGTATTCCCCCAGAGAGCTGAGACTGCTCTAACCTGGGTGGGAACCATACAGCAGGGTGGTAAAGCATTGCTGCTGCTGTACAGGGTCTTAGTGAGATCACATCTGGAGTAGTGTGTACAGGTTTAGTCTCTTCAATGAAGAAAGGATGTTGTTATATTGGAAGCAGCTCAGAGATGGTTCCCTCAGCTGATTCCAGCAATGAAGTTGCTAGCTTATAACGGAAGGATGTTCAGGTTGGTCCAATAGCCATTGGAGTTTACAAAAATAAAGGAAGATCTTATTTCAACAGAGATGACAGGAAGGAGTCAACAACTGAAGAGAATTACACAGATAGTGGGGGAATCCATTCCGTTCTCCAGCCTGTTACACAGGAACAACAGGAGGATATTCAGGCCTTCGAGCCTGTTACACCAGAATAGGACGAGGCTGTTCAGCCCCACGAGCCCGATGTATATTCACAGGAGGAGGCCAGTCAGCCCCTCGAATCTATAACAGTGGACCCAGAGGAGGCCATGCTGCACCAGTATCCTGTTACACAGCAACAGGATCAGTCCATTCAGCCTCCTCAAGTCCGTAACATAGGAACTGGAAGTGGTCACACAGTGACTGGAGATTGTTACACTGGGATAACAGGAGGCCATTCAGACCCATCGAGTCTGTTGCAAGGGAAACGTGTTAGGATAAAAACTATCTGAGACTTCTTTCATGAGAAAGGAGGAGGTAATTCAGACTCGTGTCTATTGTATGGGAACAAGAGAAGACCAATCACTCCCTCGGTCCCATCTCTGGGATACATGAGGAGACCGTTCAGTATCTCCACCGATTGTGGAGAAATATGAGAAGACCCATCAGCCCCTCAAAATGTTACACAGCAACGGGAAGATTCCATAATCCCCCACCCCTCTAATGCATCAACAGGAGATGGTCATTCTGGCCTTGGAGATGACAACATGGGAACACCAGAAAGACTTCATCCCAGCGAGTTTGTACACCAGCAGGATGATGAGTCCAGTCAGCCACACATACCCCTTACACAGCAATTGGAGCACATCTCTTAAAACCCTTTTGTCCATCAAACAGGAATTCAAAGAAAACGTAAAGGTTTTCAAAAGGGAAGAACTTATAATAACTGAATACATTAGGGAGTAAAATGCAACAATAAAGTATTGTAATTTAAGGCAAATTATTCGAATCCATTGTTGAGGACATTTGCAAACGTAAACCACAATCCATCGGACTCAACATGATTTTACAAAAGATAAACCATGATTGAAGTGTTTTCTTGAGTTATTTAAAGATGTGACAAACAAGGTGGATAGTGGGAATCCTGGAGATGGAATATATCTGGTCTTCGTGAAGGCATCGGATATGTCACTTCTCCAAAGAGTGAGTGGTAAGATCAGACAGCATCAGTTTAGGAGTAATTTATTGGTTTGGATGGAGGATTGGTTAACTAACAAAATGCAGTCAGATGAATTAAATGTATCATTTTCTATTGGAAAATGCAATTTGTTGGGTACCATAGATTTCAGTTCTCATGCCTCAACCATTTGGGATCGATATTATTACTCGGTTGACGGGATAGAAAATACTATAGCTACATTTTCAGATGACACTAACATTGATGGAAATTACTTCGGAATGATGATGCAAGAGATTTAAAAACTATATGAATAGGTTGGGTGAATGGGCAAACATTTGGCAATGAAAATTAAAGTGGACAAATATGGGGTTATTCAAGTTGGCCAGCCCAATAAAAAGGCAAATTATTATCTAAATGGAGAGAAACATCAAAGTGCTTAAGTGCAGAGGGATCTTGGTGTCTGCTTGCATATCACAGAAAACTTGCTTGCGGGTACTTCAAATACTGAGAAATGCAAGCATAACTTCATAGTTTATTTGTAAAAGGATGGAGTAGAAAGGTAGGGAGTGTTGCTGTAGCTATGCAAGTGAGGTTGCAACTGGAGTACAGTTTGGGTGTCCTGCAGAATGAGGTATTTCCATTGGACGCAATTCAGAAGAGCTTCATTAGATTGATTCCATATTTGAAGTGTTTGTTTTATGAAGAGAAATTGAGCAGTTCAGGCCTATATTCTCGATTTTATAAGAATGAAAGGAGAGCTCATTGAGGTCTGTAAGATGCGAAATATAATTGAAAGTGTAGTTTCGGAGTGGATATTTTTTTCATCAGCAGCAATCTCCAACAAGAGACTAGAGTTTGACGATCGAGAGATAGCAGGGATGTGGAACAGAGGCCGCGATGACATCAGCCATGATTGTTGTCCATGGCGGAGCAGATTCGACGGGTTGGATTCCTGACTGATTCTCCTCATTCATATTCAGCTTTTCCACTGTGTTACACAGTAATGGGAGAGGACTGTGTATCAAACAGGAAGCAGGCGCTCTGGATAAATCAGTCTAAATCAGTTTGACAGAACATCACCAGTGGAGTCACACAGTGACCAGTGTTGGGTCCTCCACTATTTACAATCTATATCAATGATCAGGAGGATGGAACAGATATAGAGATACTGAGTTTGGTCATGTTGCTGTGATAAGCAAGAGATTAAATTATCAAGAGATGGTAGAGGGTCTACAGATAGATACAGAGAGGTAAGGGCAATGGAGAATAATTTGGCAGGTGCAATATAACATGATATAACCTGTCATTTCATTTACAGGAATAATGGAAGGCAGTATGTTACTGAAATGGAGAGGGATTACAGGGATTAATGATACTGTGTACTGGGGGGTTCACTCAGCCCCGTTCAGACATGGGAGGTTTTGCTCCATCCCTGATCGTCTGCTCCTTGATGCTCCAAGTGGCCCCATTGCTCTCCGTACACATGGAATGTTTTGAAGTGTTTGGTTGGTGACGGGGATGCTGTTTTCAAACATGTATTAAGGGGACGGCCTTTATCCAAGATACATTCATTCCGTTCTACATGGAGACCCGAAGACGATGGGAATGCTGTCTGCTTGTGAATGAAGGAACTGTGGCTGCTGTCAGGACAAGAGGTATTCACCAACATAGTGTACTGTGCATGGACACACGGTAACATTAACAGAGAGAGAGAGCTCCTTCAGTTCCTCTACCTCTCCCCATTGACATGGGTACTCTGCAGATGCCATGTACACCATCGGGAATCCCATTATACTGGATACACCTGGCAGCTCCCTGCTGTGGGGGAAACGATGTATTTACCTCATCCACCATAGATATCCTCCATCACCGAATGGTTACATTGATGGCAACATACTGGGAGATGATGGCTATGTCACCCAGTCCTGCTTGGAACGTTCCAGAACATAGAAGCTGAATGAAACTGTGACCCGAACAGCCACTGGCAGCACAGTCCATTCCACTGGGGTGAAGCTGCAGGACGTGTTAAAGGAGGTGACACTGCTCTGTGACCATCTCCTTGTTCAATCAGTGTCCCCTCACACTCTGCTCCTGGATTAAGTGTAGCTTGCGAGGCTGTTAATGGAAAACTCGGGTGGGTCCAACAGATCCCTTTCCACACATACACTAACTCTGTGTTTTCAGAGTTTCCCCACTCTCTAACCTTTGCTCCATTTGTTGCTCATGTTACAGACCCAGATGCTGTAACTACAGTCCCCAGGCTCCACCCAAAGATGGGTCAGTAAATCCTCATGTCTCCCTGAATGTCTCAGGCAGCTCACAGCACAACCTCCAGCAAACCACCCCCAACCCCTCCACTACATTTTCAATAAGAGGAGTCAGTCAGAAACTCCTCATCTATAAGTGTTGTGGACCAGACCAGATCCCTGCAAAATATTTTAAGAAGGTCGCTTAGACCCAAACCTTTCCTTATTTTAAAAATAGATGTGAAGTGTGCGTTCCAGATATGTTGTGATTGGTCAAACCACTCGACATTAAGCAAAATATAATCTATTCAAATGCTTTAGTTAAAATACAATTAATGAAAATAACATTTTGAAATAGCTTATATGTTTGAACACTTACACAAACAATAGATACCGTACCTTCTTGGTATACACCGCTTGGCACAAAGATATATTCAAATACAGATCCTTACATGCAGTTTTCCAATCGAAGAGATATCAACATCAACAGAGATCTCAGAGAGAAAAGCAGCTGGGGATCATGTATTGAAACTTCCAACCCTTTCTGGGATCCCCAACAGCTTCTGAATGCTGCAGCTAAAAACAAACCGATGAAAACCTGGTCTGGGAGAGCTGGCCGCTGCCCTTCCATTGTTACCAATGTTTTAATAAAACCTAAAGGCTTTCTCAATTATTTACTTAAACTGTTTTCAGACAGCAGTTCTGCACCTCTGTCTTTATAACCTCTCTTCAAAAAAAAATCCCAAGATAAAATGACCTTTTTACAGTGATAGTATACTCACAACTCCACCTTTAATAAAATGATCCATCAATACACAAAAAGAGATTCATTTTAGACCTCCTAACCTTCCTCTATGTGTAGACTGGCAGGAATGGCAGGATTACCTTACACTGAAAGACTGAAGCGACTGGGCTTGTATACCCTTGAGTTTAGAAGATTAAGAGGGGATCTGAGTGAGACATATAAGATTATGAAGGATTAGACACTCTGGCAGCAGGAAACATGTTTCCGCTGATGGATGACTGCCGAATCAGAGGACACAGCTTAAAAATACGGGGTAGACCATTTTGGACAGAGATGGGGAGAAACTTCTTCACCCAGAGAGTGGTGGCTGTGTGGAATGCTCTGTCCCAGAGTGCAGTGGAGGCCCAGTCTCTGGATTCATTTAAGAAAGAGTTGGTTAGAGCTCTCAAAGATAGTGGAATCAAGGGTTATGGAGATAAGGCAGGAAGAGGATACTGATTAGGAATGATCAGCTATGATCATAGTGAATGGTGGTGCAGGCTCGAAGGACAGAATGGCCTACTCCTGCACCTATTGTCTATTGTTTATTGACTGCAATGCATATATATTACATTGACTCTGAGCATACAAATGTTCACAACGAGATTCGATTTTAGTCATTTTACTCCTGCCACAGAATGCCTTTGACTTTCTTCACTCAAGTTTCCACAACGTGTCAAAACTTAGGTTTTCTAAGCCTGTCACATGCATAATTTCATATTGAATGGTGGAAATAATAAGCTCAGTTGACACAGACTGGTATTTCTCTCCCAAAACTTCTCCAAAAACTTTAAGGGGTCACGATCAGTGAAAATGATTTGTCTCAGGTATGTTATTTGCAATTTAAATGCTGAAATGTTGTAACACCAACACCAAGCTCAAGGCCTAGTTCCCCATTGTGGAATAAATCTGTTGATGTTTCCACTGGACACTCCAACCACACGTTACATAATGGAGCACTTCTCATCTCTCCAATAGTCCTTCTGAATGACATAGCTCCTCATGTCTCAGCACAAAAGAATTACATTCTTCTGTACCTCTTAATGCTGTAACCTCTTTACCTGCTACTCCTGGCCTATGCCAGTAAACCTTACTCTCACAGGGATACGTTCTAAGAAAATCTCACACATTCTTCTCAATCTCTCACAGAAACCAAACTTTGATTTCTGAACTCAGTCATCATCATCAGCCATTTTAGCTTCTAACCTTCCCATTGTTACTCTCTGCTCTTCCACATGAGGTTCTCATGACTGCAGGAAGTAAATTGTTGAACTTCTCGCAAATAAGAATCTCTCTAAGGGTCATAGGTTTGCTCTGTTTTAATACCATTCCCCACCTTTCAAAATTTGTTTGATCCTTTCAAACACAACGTGCGTTTAACCAGGCATGCAATTTTAGATTCCTGAAACACTGTCTGTCAGCTTCTGGCACAAGCTCATATGCACTTCAAACGGCTTTCTTTACCTCCTCATATTCAGTAGATACCTCCTCTGATAGGGATGCAAATGCCTATCAGCTTTGTTTGAATCAACTAAATCCACATGTTCTCTGGCAACTGCATTTGTTTAGCCACTTTCTGAAATGATATTAAAAAGGCTCCCTCCATCATTCTCATCAAACTTAGATAATACCTGTATGTATTTAAACAGATCCCCATCAGACCTTTGGCGATATAGGGTTGCTGATCCTCACTATCCTCCTTATCCAGCCAACTGTCTGCCTTCATCTCCACCTTCTATGTCAACTTTCCTCTCTAATTACTAACTTTTGAAGTTGAAACTCTCTGCTTTTCTTCTCTCTTTTTCTCTCTTTCGTCTTCATTTCCTTTTCTTTTATTTCTACTTTTCATCATAATTCAAACATTTTCAATTCTTTCTCATGTTCAAGGTGCCTCATTTGAAATTGAATTCTAGCCATTTCCAAAGATTCTGATGGTGTTTCCACCAAATGTAATTGCCGAGCTATAGCTGTAATTATCTCTCATTTTCGCACAGACAAACACAACCCCAACTCCAGCTTGTCTGCCAATTCCTACAGCTTCCCTTCATTACCTTTTGTAAAACCCCTAACTTTACTTCTTCCACACCCAGAGAACTCTTAGTGACTGAAATTGTCTTTATACTCAACACACTGTTTAAACCAACCGAATTCAACATCCAGAACCAAAGACACTAACAACTACCATACGCGACCTTTGAACCCAATAGCCTCCCGGTGCACACTCTCCAGCGTTTGCATGAGCTTATTCTGGATTCTCTAGTTTCCTCCCACAATTCAAAAGTGTGCATGTCAGGTGAATTGGCCATGCTAAATTGTTTGTAGTTTTCAGGGATGTGTGGGTTAGGTGCCTTAGTCGGGGTAAATGTGTAATAATAGGGTCGAGGAATGGGTCTGGGTAGGTTACTCCTCGGAGGGTTAGTGTGGACTTGTTGGGTCGAATGGCCTGTTCGCACACTGTAGGGATTGCAATTCTAAACCCAATTTGGTATTATCGAGTTAGAACCAGACAAGAGTCCCCAGTTTGTTATAGACAAACCAGACTGACCCAAACTACTTTAAGGAGGTAGCTTGGATGCCAAACCCCTCTTATTTTAAAGGTAGATGTGAAGTGGGTGTTCCAGATGAGATGGTACTCGTCAAACCACTCACCATTAAGCAAAACACAATGTATTTAAATACTCTAATGAAAATCCATAGACAATGAAGAGGAATTTAGAATAACTTAACTATTGGAAACCTTAACCGAATAATGGATACAGTACCTTCTACAAATGAACTGTTCCAATATACTACAATCACCTAAACACACCCCTTGGCAAAAAGGAACATTCAAACATGCATTCTTGCATACAGTTCTCCAATCCAGGAGGAAAGAGCATCAAGTGAGCTTCCAGAGAGAATAGCAGCTAGGGATAATGTACTAAAACTTACACCCGTTCTGGGAGCCCAAGCACCTGGTGGTTGTTATTGCTACAATGAAAAGAAACCTAGAAAGCCTGGTCTATGCGAGCTGGCCATGATTACTACTGTTTATTAAAAACCGTAAAATCTCCGTAAGTTTTGAGCCGTTTTCAGTAGGAAGTTTGGCCTTTAAGATCTCTTACTAAAAATAAGGAGAAAATAACCTTTTATTTAAAAGGTGACAGCATTGTCAGGCAATTTAGATGCCTGGTCCTTTACTCAGTGGTCTTCCTCGTGTTACTGATCGCAAGATCACCTGAGAGGGACAGCCACAGGTACACACCAAGTTACAAGGATGTGTCTCATAACTTCTGAAACACACCTGTCCATGAACCATCACATGGGACACACCGGGAAGTGAACAACAGCCTGACATACGCCATTTCATTATTTCTGAGCTACACAATGCCAGCACTCGATACACTAGGGAGACAAAACCCAAGGCCAGGAAAAGATACAGAAGGACATAGAGATCCACATTAAAGACAGAAACAGGCAGTTAATTAACTGAAAAGATGTTGTGGAAGTATGGGGAAAAAGACAGGGCAATGGGACTAACTGCTGAAGTGAGATATTCGTGAGTAAAATTACAAGAATGAGAACATTGAATATAGGCATTGTCAGATCAGCTGGAATGGTTTGTTACATCAAATTCTGAATCTGCTTCACCGAACACCACAAACAAACATAAACTGGGACAAGATGACAGTCCAGCATGGAGAGCTGTGCACACCATGCTAGTGTGTTGCTCAGTGAACTGCACTATCTGGAGAGTATTGCAAACTATACTAACATATGCTAACTATAGTCGCATCAGATTACTGCCTATAATGGGAAGGTTTGCTCTCTCTGTGTGTTCATCAGAGACTTTGAGAGTGTGCGCGATAGGCGTGGTTGAATGTGAAACTCATTGTTTGAGAAGGAACGCACATGGAGAAAACAATTTTAAATAAGAACAACTGGCAGGCTTTTTGTTTATCAATAGAGAGAACGAGGGAAGTTTCATGGACAGATGAGGTAAAGTGTTTGAGAATGTTAAAATAAAGGCATTGCCAGAAAAACAGCAACATACATCCGTGTGCACATGAATGACAGATCGATGGGAGTTTAGTGTGAGTTCGAATCAGATTTGCTTCGGCAGGTTTGAAGCCGGGAGCATCAGCAGCAGATTATTGGCTTCATTAAGCCTGTACTTCATAGCTCAAGGTTCAAACAGCCGATGGAATAAACCAGTGAGATATATTCTGGAGTAGTGAGTATTTCAAGTTAGAAATGTCAGGGAATGGTGTCAAGAATCAGCTCATTGTCAAAGTGATCTACCACAGTTGTGATTTGTCTGCTTCAACTGCAGATATTGGCCAGGGATGGGATGGAAACAGTGGAAGGAAGTGGAGTTTGTAACCAGAACAGTCGACTGTGACCTCTATGCTCTTAACAGCAAAGGCAATGATACGATGCATTATGATTCTCCCCTGAAACTGAATAGTTCAACATCGAGATCCGTGAGTAACACTGTCAGAGCAGAGAGCGAGACAGTAATTGAACACCTTCATTGATGCAGTTAGTAGTGGTCTGTAGAGTGAATATCTAGATTGAGAGATTGGATTGGATTGGAACAATTATAGTGGCAGGAAGTGTAGACGATATGAAATAACAATAATACAGTCATAACTGGTTTATAGAAAACAAAATCTGGATAGTGACACTCACCAGGAACACCAAAGATAGCCAGGAAGAGATAATAAAATTATTGAATAATGAGAAGAGCGTAATAGATCCGCAATGATAATGACATCCAATCAAATGCAGAAAGATACCAGACATAATCGGTTAAGCTCCTGTCTATTGTTGGAATATTCCTGTCTAATGTTCTCAGATTCTGATCCATTGTTGGAATATTTCAGTCTAATGTTCTCAAATTCTGATCCATTGTTGAAACATTCCAGTCTCATGTTCTCATATTCTGATCTCGCCTCCCCTTCTCTCTGGATCTGCTGTTCCCTGTCAGTGCTGTCGGTAATGCTCCCGCTCATGTTATGGGATAACACATTGAACGGAGCCCATTTATCATTAAAAGATGGAAACCCTCCACTGGGATAATTAAAATCCATGGAGATTGGCATTAATCGCAGTCACTGCACAAATAGGCTTAGTTAACCAGTTCAATAAATCACTTTTCATTTACTGGTTTTGGACGGAATGGATAAGGTTACTGAGGGATGGACCATAAATCTTTCAATATTTTATATCTTTTTTTCTTTGTATATGAGAGTATTAACAGAACGCTGCAGGGGTCTATGTATGTTCCATTCTGTTTATGAAAGGAGGCAGTTATAAAATAACAGATCGGCTGCATAAAAAAGGGGGGGGGGGCAAGTTTCTAGATACGTGAACACAAAGTATGGTGCTTATTGAACAGTGTGCGGCCACTCCTGGTTTTAATGCCCTGTTATCAAATCCTTTCATAACCTTGAGACAGAGCATTGGGACTACTGCTCAGGAACAGGCCGAAGAAATTCTCTCCCAATGGGCCTCTTACAGAGGGAGAAGAAAAGACCATTCAGCCCATATTTGCCTGTTGCTACATGAAAAAGTGGAAAGCTGGAATATTGGCACATTTTGTCAACAGAATCATTCAGAACAAAGAGATGTGTTGCTGCAGCTGCATAAAGTGTAACTGAGAGGGGACCTGCAGTGCAATATGTTGTTTGTGTTTCTGTATCTGAGAAAGGATGGACCTCCATCACATACAGTTTAACGGCTGCTCGTAATCCACGGGTTGCTGTGTCTCGGATCTGTTACACAGGGACAGGAGGAGGCCATGCAGCCTCTCGAGTGTGTTTAGAAGAACTGGAGGAGGACATTAAGCCTCTTGAGTCTATTCCAGAGGGACAGGAGGAGCCTAGTCAGACTGTCGAGCCCATTATAGAGGGGCAGGAAGTGTTGATTTAATTTTCAAGTCTGTTTCGCATAAATAGTAGTTTTAAATTAGTTGTGGAATAGGAAATACCTGATGTCAACATTAAAGTTCTAACTTTGAACAAGGCCAATCTTGAAAATGTTAGGCGAGCCCTGTGAAAGGCTGATTGGAATACCCTATTCACAGGTAAAGGGATGGTTGGAAAATGCAAGGCCATCAAAACCTGGTTTCAGAAAGTCCAGAGCCAACGTGTTCCTATTAGTGAGATGGGCAAGGCTGGTGAGTGCAGTGAGTGCTGGATGGTTAGATATATTGATGTTATGGTCAAGGTAAGGAAGGAGGCATATGTCTGGTAAACATAGCTGAGTTTATGTGAATCCCGAGAGGAGTATAAGGGCAGCAAGTCTATAGTCAACGGGGAATTCGGGCCAGAAAAATGTGGACATGAGATGGCTTTAGAAATAGGGTTAACGAGGCATTGAAGAAATTCTACAAATCCTTTAATGGTAAGAGATTAACTAGGGGGAGAACTGGGCCCCTTAAAGATCAGTAAGGCTACCTATGTGTGGAACCACCCGAGATTAGAGGGATATGAAACAAAATTATCTCCTCAGTATTTAATGAGGAGGAGGTTACAAGAGCGAGAGAATGAATAAATATACAGTGAAACATTGAAAGGTGTCTATATTACAAGGAGGTGTTTGACATTTTAAAACACATAAAGGTGAACAAATCCCTAGGACCTGATCAGTTGTGTCCCAAATGTTTGTGAGAAGCTAGGAAAGAAATTGGTCAGCATTTTGCTGATATATTTGTATCATTGATTTCCATAGGTGAGGTGTCAAAAGACTGGAGGGCAGCTAACATAGTGTCATTATTTAAAAAGTAAGGAAAAAAAAAAACAGGTAACCATAGATCGCTGAGCCTGACGTCAATGGTGACTAAATTGTTGGAGGGGATTTTGTGGGAAAGGATGTGTATGCATTTGAAAAGACGAGGACTGAAGAGGGCTTTGTACATTGGAGGTCACGTCTCACTGACTGGGTGTAATCTTTTGAGGAAGTGATGAAGATGATTGATGAAGACAGGCCAGTGGATGTTGTCTTTATGGAATTCAGTAAGATTACGAAAATGTTCTACATGGTAGACTGGTTAGCAAGGTTAGACTTCATCGGATCCAGGGAGAACTCGCCGTTTAGATCCGAAACTTTCTTGAATATTGGAGACAGGGTATGACAGTGGACATTTGTTCATTAAACTTGGCGACCTGTGACCAGTGGCGTGCTGCAAAGATCAATAGTGGGTCCACTGCCTTTTGTCACTGATACAAATCATTTAAATTTGAGTATATGAAGTATTGACAGTAAGTTTGCAGATAATAACAAATTTGGTGGTGTGGTCGACAGTGAAGAATGATCTCTCAGAATATAATGGGACCTTTTTAGGTGAACTGAGGAGTGGCAGATAGAGTCTATTTTAGTTACATATGAGGTGTTGCATTTTGGCAAGACAAATCATGGTAAGACTTACAGGTAGTGCCGTATAGAAAGCTGCCAGTGAAGGAGAACTACATTGAAGTTATCGAATCCCTACAGTGAGGAAACAGGCCTTTCGGCCCATCGAGGCCACACCGAACCTCTAAACAGTATCCCACTGGACAAACACCTGCCCTATCCCTCTGAGCCTGCATTTCCGATCTACCATAATCTACCATAATCCACCTACCCTACACATCCCTGGGTACGTTGCGCAATTTAGCATGGCCAATCTACCCTTATCTGTATATCTTTATACAGTTGGAGTAAAACATAGCACCCGGAGGAAACTCACACAGACACGAGGAGACAGTAAAAACTCCACACAGCGAGTCATTCAAGGATGGAATTCAACCCAGGTCACTGCCCTGTGAGGCAGCAAAGCTATCCTCATAGTGCAGGTTCTCCATTCCTTGAAAGTGCTGTCACAGATAGACAGCGCAGTGACGAAGGCATTTAGTGATCTTCCCTTTATTGGTGCGTGCTTTGAGTCGAAGCATTTGCATGACGTGTTAAATCTGTACAGGACATTGGTTTGGCCACTTTTGTAATATTGCCTTTAATTCTGGTCTCTCTCCTGTCGGAAAGATGTTATCAAACTTGAAAGGGTGCAGAAGAGATTTAAAAGAATGTTGCAGGTGTTGGAGGGTTAGAGTTACAGGGAGAGTTTTAATAGGCTGGGGCTATTTTCAAGTGTTGAGGCTGTGGGGGGGGGGGCATCCTTAAAGGGGTTTATAACATCATGAGGGTCATAGAAAACTTAAACAGTCAACGTCTTTTACCCAGGATAGGCGAGTCCAAAATTAGAAGGCAAAGGTTTAAAGTGAGAGGGGAAATAGTTAAAAAGGGGCGTGAGGGACATTTTCACATAGAGACTGCTGTGTGTATGGATTGAACAGACAAAAGAGGTGGTGGAGGCAGGTACAGTTACACAATTTAAAAGGCAGTTGGATGGATACATGCATGGGAAATGTGTAGAGGGAGATGGGCCACCTGCTGGCAAGGGGGACGAGATTTATTCAGGATATTTGGTCGGTATGGATGATCAGACTGAAAGGTCTTTTTTCCGTGATGTACATCTCTGAAACTCTATTCCCTCTTGAGTGTATGACACGGGAACAGGAGGAGGTTATTCAGCTTCTGAATTCTGTCAGTCAGCTGGTTTGCTCAATTACTGACAGTCAAATACAAAAATATAACATTCAGATTTTGATGGTGTTTTACAGAAACAGGGGAAAGGCCTTTAGTCAAGAAAAGCTGTCAAGAATGTGAAGAGGCCATTCAGTCCCTCACCTCCATTCCACAGGAGCAGCAGGTGAGCACAGAGCTATTGGAGCATGTTACTCAGGATTAGGAGGAGGACATCTACTTTCACAAAACTTCGATTAGGAGGCAGTCACTCAACTGCTCGTGACTGGGACACAGGAACAGGAGGGAGTCACTCAACTGTTCGAGACTGGGACACAGGAACAGGAGGGAGTCACTCAACTGTTCGAGACTGGGACACAGGGACAGGAGGGAATCACTCAACTGTTCGAGACTGGGACACAGGAACAGGAGGGAATCACTCAGCTGCTCGAGACTGGGACACAGGAACAGGAGGGAGTCACTCAACTGCTTGAAACTGGGACACAGGGACAGGAGGGAGTCACTCAACTGTTCGAGACAGGGACACAGGAACAGGAGCCAGTTATTAAACTGCTAAAAACTGGGACACAGGGAAATCTGGAGGCTACTGAGGCCCGAGGATCCTGTTACGCAGGAACAGGAGGAGGTGACTCACTCCCCACCAGTATGGGACACTGGGAGAGAAGGGGAGTTTGCCTGGAACAAACAGAAATATATGATAAGATGCATCAGTGGTCCACACAATCCTGCCCCAACATTCACTAAGACCACGGCTGATCTGATGGTGATTCCCTCATTCCATTTTACAGAGATGCCCCTCTCTGCAGCCTCTGCTCCATTTGTTGGTCATGTTGCAGACCCAGACGCTGTAACAACAGTCACCATGACTCATCCAGAGGGTCGGGTTTAACTGGATGAGTCAGGATTTGAAGAGTCCAATCACAAGAGTTAAAACAAAAATAAAGGCATAGCCAGATGTTTAGTTCTCTCACATTCGCAATCTAACTCACATAACCATTACATATTCAGGATGGACCACTGTGTAGATCCGGCTAGTGTACTGCTGAATGCAAGCCAGCTATATCCAGAGTGAAACTCTGTGCAGCCCACACCAATGCTGGATCTATAATCCTGGGCTAAATGTCCAGCGTGGGGGGGCTGTGCAGTCCGCACTGGTTCATTAATATATAAACCCAGATTGTTGCATTGTTCGGTTACACTGTGTTCGATCGCAGCTCAGTGTGGGGAAATTGCAACCAATGTTGGAATTGACAGGATGCGCAGCTCCCATCCATTTACAGCTCCATATCTCCACTGTGCCTTGACAAGGGATGCTGCTAATGTGAAGGTCACTGCGAGGAAGAGATGTAAATGGAAACAATTCAAATGCCAATAGTTCTGATTAAGGCGTGTATCACTCTAGTATTTAAAGATGAAATAATTGAGATAATATCCAATGAGATCTTGTAAATGATGCAAACAATAATAGGGGTTGGTAACGTTATAGTGGTTGCACAATAAGCCTTCAAATAATCAATGGGAATTAGAAGAACAAATATGCAGGAAGACTGGCGAGACTTGCAGGAACAATAGGGTTGTCATAATAGTTGATTTTAATTATCCTAACATAGATGGGGACTTCCAGAGGGTTAAGAACTTAGATGGAACGCAATTTGTTAAGTGTGTTCAGGAAAGCTTCCACAAGCAGCATGTTCAGGGTCCTACTCGGGAAGGGACAAACTCGACCGACTGTTGGGAAACAGGGCAGGATAGGTGACGGAGGTAAAGTGGGGGAGCATTTTGGGAAAAGTGACCAGAGATGTATTAATGTTAAAATAGGTATGGTAGGGAAGAAATTGGCCCACAGATTCAAGGTCTAAATTGGGGCAAGGCAAATTTTGTTGAAATTCGACAGGGGATTGCAGGGCTTGATTGGAGTAGTGTGTTTCCAGATAAAAGGATCCATGGCAAGTGGGAGGGCTTCAAAGTGAGATAGCTCGAGTTCAAGGTCTGCATGTTCCTGTGAGGGTGAAGGGAAAGTGAGGCTGGAAGAGAGAACCCTAGATGACAAGAGATATTGAGGCTCTGACCAGAAAGAAAGGAGGCGTCACTCAAGTACAGGCAGCTGGTTCCAAGGGAATCTCTGGAGGTACACAGGGGTTACAGGAGTTTACTGAAGAAGGAAATCAGCAGGGCTAAAATGGGGTATGAGATAGCCTTGGCTGAGCAAATTAAGATGAATCCAAATTCAGTATAGTGAATAAAAAGAACAACTAGAGGGAGATAGGACGCCTTACAATCCAAAATGGGCATGTATGTGTAAAACCTCAAGAGATGGGTGAGATCCTCAATTTCCCCTCTGTGTTTATCATGAAGAAAGACATGAAGACCTGTGACCTTTGGGAGGTTAGTTGTGATATCTTGGTACAGTCCATATCACAGTATAGTTGCTGTTGGACATATTGGAATGCGCAGTCAGATAAATTTCTTGATCCTGACCAGATATATCTAAGAGCACTGCACAAGGCGAGAGAAGGTAGTTCAGGGACAAGGTCTCAGAAGACTTGGCAGTAGCAAATGTTGTGTCCTTATTCAGAAGGGCTGCAAAGAAAAGCCTGGGAAATATAGACCAGTAAGCTTCACATCTGTTTCGGAAACCACTTGAGAAGGTTTGGAGATATAAGATATAGATGTATTTGTGAAGACAGAGTTTGACTTGGAGCAGTCAGCATAGCTTTGTGCGTGGAAGATCATGCCTGACAAATTTTGATCGAGATTTTTGAGGAAGTGACTTGGAAGGTTGACGAGGAAAGATGGTGGACATAGTCTATATGGATTTCAGTAAGGCCTTTGATAAGGTTCTACATGGTAGGCCGCTCTGGAAGGTTAGATCGCATGGACTCCAATGTAAACTGGCAAATTGGGGACACAATTGGCTTAATGTTCTGAAACAAATGGCTATGGTGCAGGTATGCTTGTCGGACTGGAGTGCCTTAGTGGTCGGTCCTGGGCCCATTGCTGTTTGTTATCTATACCAATGATTTGGACCAGAGTGCACAACGCAACGTTAGTAGGTTTGCAGATGACACTAAATTAGGAGACATTATTTACAGTGAGGACCGTTATCAGAAATTGTAGCAGTTCCTTGATCAGCTGGGGAAGTGGGCTGAGAAATAGCAAATGGAGTTTAATTTAGATAAGTGTGGCGTCTTCCATTTTGGAAAGTCAAATCCAGGTAGGAGTTTAATGATGAATGATAGTGCCTTAAGACGTGTAGTGGAACAAAAGGATGTTGGAGATCAGGTGCACGGTTGTCTGAAATTTGAGTCACAGATACACAGGACAGTGAAGAAGGCTATTGGCACATTGGCCTTCATCAACGCATTGAGTATAGAAGTTGGGACGTTATGCTGCAATTGTACAGGATGTTGGTAAGGCTGCAGTTGGAGTATTGTGTTCAGTTTTGTTCATCTTGCTCTAGAAAGGATATTATTGAACTAGAAAGTATGCAGAACAAACTTCCAAAGATGTTTCCTGGGCTAAAAGCTCTAAGTTATAGGCAGAGGTTGGACAGGTTAGAACTTATTTCTTTACAGCTTAGGAAACCGAGGGGGTTCTTATAGAAGTGTAGCCCTTATAAAATCATGAGAGGCATGCATGGGGTGAATACTTCAAACTTCTTTCTCAAGTTTGGTGAATCGATGACTAGAGGACATCCATTAATGTTTGGAAAGGATAAAAAATATAAAAATGAAACTGAGGGGCAACGTTTTTTACATAGAGTGTGGTACGCATATGGACTGAGCTGTCAGTGGAAGTGATTGAGGTGGGTACAATAACAACATTGAAAAGGCAATTGGACAAATACACAGATAGGAAAGGATTAGAGGGATATAGAACATGGGCAGGGAAATGGGGTGAGTCTGGATGTACATTTTGGTTGCCATGGACCAGCTAGGCCAAATGACCAGTCATACTGGCAGTCTCGTGCAATATGACTGTAAATGAGTGTGTTTTGGGGTGGAGATAGGATGCGGGGGGAGAGACTGAGATAAAATGTCATGGAAGGATATGTTCACAGGTTTCAGAATGAAGACATTTCGATAGGATCATGCAACATGGGTCTGTATTTCGAAGAATTATGAGTGAAAGGGATATTGCTGTGAGTTCAGGCGATGGAGAGTTTTGGATGAGCATTTGTTCTGCAGCTTTGTAACTGCAAATGAGGACAGCAGAGTCTTCGCCTCACTGGGCTGAATCTAACAAAAAACTGTCGCAATGACATTTTAATTAAGTGTGACAGAGGGATTGTCTGTACGAGGCCGAGCGAGTTTCCTGGTGCTATCTTACCAAACTCACCTCATTAACTAGCCACCCCACTCCATAGTGTCCCTCTCATACAATGCCAGCCCGATTCTCCAACCCATCAAGACTGGAGGTACTCACCATTGCTGGGAAGCCCCGGATATTCTGTGACCCCTGACACTTGTGCCATCTTTAAAAAGCCAATGGGTACATGGTTGTGCTTTCTCAGTTCAGAACTGCCCTGCACAGTTTACCCCGAGCATAGCAGCTAAGGGGAAATTACACCACAGTTTGTCAACAGGGGCACGGAGGTCATGGTGGATGGGCTAGCACAGAGGGAGACCATTCTCTTACCAGAGGGATCACACCACCAGACCCACCGCGCATGGTCTGAACTCCTCGCCCAGCTCAGTGCAGTGTGCGGTCTGAGGAAATGTCCAGCAAAACAGGACAATCATCAATAACCTTCCCTGCTCTGTCAGGATAAGGGTCACCGTATTCTCTCTGCTCCCTCACACTCACTGCATACCAGTTATAGCACCGACCCCCGAACAAGGCTCATGCTCCTCCACTCTGACTACTGCATGCAGCATCTTCCCTCTCTTTCTCTCTTGCTTTTCTAATGCCCCTCCCACACACACACAGTTATAAAATATTCTGGAGAATGCCAATTATGGAATGTTCCAGATAATGTTCCAACTTATTCCCAGTTTCAGGAAAACGGCTGTGCCCCAGTGTGTAACACGTAAGAGGATGGAGTAGAGATGTACGTTTTTCAAATCACACACAATTAAAATCCATCATGAGGCCATTCATGACTTCAAATATGCTCCAACATTCAATACGTCTGGGGGTGATGTGATGGTTTTCTCAGCTCCATGTTACAGGAACTTTCAGTCATTCAACCCCCAGGTTCCTGCTACCGAGCAGACGATTCTCAGACACTTCATACCCCGGGTTTCTTCTAGCATGTGTTCCGAAGGCATTTCTCATGGGGACGGACTATCCTAACAACATATTTCATCTGATTTATAAATTCATGCAACAGTCATCATGCTTTCCACAGACCAATCAAAAACATGCACTTATTTTATGGTTATCGATATCAAACCACAATTAGACATTCTGGTTATTTCACTTGTCTCATCTTATTGTATTCAGCCAAAGAAAGCTTCCAAACACTTGACTCATTATAAAATACAATTTCTGGCAGAGAACGTTTTCATCCTCAGCCGTTACCATGACGATTATCTCAAATATACCTTTTTTGTGTCATGAAAGTTTCTCTTGCCCTTTGTCTGTGACTGATTCTGTGTGTAACAGTTACACAGTCTCCCACTCAGTTGGCTGGATGGTTGGTTTGTGATGTAGAGGGAGGACACCAGGGCAGGGTCAATTCCCCACACTGACAGAAGTTACCATGAAGGGGACGCTCTCTCAACCTCACCCTGTCACTGGGGTGTGGTGACATTCAGGATAAACCACGATGAGTCGGCTCTCTAATGAGAGTTCTTTGGTAATCAATTCTGGCATTTTAATTTTTTAACAAACATTTTTATTGAAAAAGAGGTTTTTATTATTATATTAAACCAATAACAAAACAACTCAAATAACTGAACAAAATTACACTCAATTGCATGTACATACAAAACAAGTTAAAGTCTCTAAATGGACAGAAGAAAAACAAGAAAATAAACAATAAACAATAAATAAATAATTTGGCTCAGCATAACAAAATGATAGTTCTCGTTCTTCGTGAGCAATACACATTCATATGTTCATAATTCTTCATACTAAATTCATAAGATAGTATCGTCATGGCTATGTAAAAGCCCTTTTTAGAGTGGCAGATAAGCCTGTATCGGGGTAATCCAAAAAGGGTTGCCATATCTTATATAAATTTCTGCTTTTTGGTGCACCATACTGGTGAGAATGTCCAAAAGGATATTCTCCATGATGAGCTTACAAGGACCCAACAGGCCCGGGGGGTTTTCAGACATCCAGCACAACAGAATATTTTTTTCCTAGCACAGGAAGTATGGGGGAGATACTAAACGAGTATTTTGCATCAGTATTTATTGTGGAAGACATAAAACGCAGGGAAATAGATGGTGACACCTTGCAAAATGTCCATATTACAGAGGAGGAAGTGCTGGATGTATTAAAATGGGTAAAGGTGGATAGATACCCAAGGATGTCTTGAAACAGGTCCCCAGGACTTGATCAGGTATACCCTAGAACTCTATGGGAAGCTCGAGAAGTGATTGCTGGGCCTCTTGCTGAGATATGTGTAATATGGAAAGTCACAGGTGAGGTGCCGGAAGACTGGAGGTTGGATAACGTGGTGCCACAGTTTAAGAAGGGTGGTAAGGACAAGCGAGGGAACTATAGACTAGTGAGCCTGACGTTGGTGGTGGGCAAGTTGTTGGAAGGAATCCTGAGGGACAGGATGTGCATGTATTTAGAAAGGCAAGGACTGATTAGGGATAGTCAACATGGCTTTGTGCGTGAGAAATCATGTCTCACAAACTTGATTGAGTTTTTTGAGGAAGTAACAAAGAGGATTGATGAGGGGAAAGGGGTAGATGTGATCTATATGGACTTCAGTAAGGGTTTTCATAAGGTTCCCCATGGGAGACAGATTAGCAAGGTTAGATCTCATGGAATATAGGGAGAGCTAGCCATTTGGATACATAACTGGCTCAAAGGTAGAAGATAGAGAGTGATGGTGGAGGGTTGTTTTTCAGACTGGAGGCCTGTGACCAGTGCAGTGCCACAAGAATCGGTGCTGGATTCACTACTTTTTGTCATTGACATAAATGGTTTGGATGTGAGCATAAGAGGTACAGTTAGTAAGTTTGCAGATGACACCAAAATTGGAGGTGTAGTGGACAGCGAAGAAGATCACCTCAGATTACAACAGGATCTTGACCAAATTGCCAATGGGCTGAGAAGTGGCAGATGGAGTTTAATTCAGATAAATCCGATGTGCTGCATTTTGGGAAAGCAAATCTTAGCAGGACTTATACACTTAATGGTCAAGTCGCAGGGAGTGTTGCTGAACAAAGAGACCTTGGAGTGCAGGTTCATTGCTCCTTGAAAGTGGAGTCGCAGGTAGATAGGATAGTGAAGAAGGCGTTTGGTATGCTTTCCTTTTTTGGTCCGAGTATAGAGTACAGCAGTGGGAAGATCATGTTGCGACTGTACAGGACATTGGATAGGCCACTGTTGTAATATTGCGTGCAATTCTGGTCTCCTTCCTATCGGAAATATGTTGTGAAACTTGAAAGGGTTCAGAAAAGATTTACAAGGATGTTGCCAGGGTTAGAGTATTTGAGCTACAGGGAGAGGCTGAATAGGCTGGGGCTGTTTTCCCTGGAGCGCCGGAGGCTGACGGGTGACATTATAAAGGTTTACAAAATTATGAGGGGCATGGATAGGGTAAATAGGTAAAGTCTTTTCCCTGGGGTCGGGGAGTCCAGAACGAGAGGCCATAGGTTTAGGGTGAGAGGCGAAAGATATAAAAGAGACCTACGGGGCAATTATTTCAAACAGAGGGTAGCACGTGAATGGAATGAGCTGCCAGGTGAGGTTGGGGAGGCTGATACAAGTGCAACATTTAAGAAGCATTTGGATGGGTATATGAATACGAAGGGTTTGGAGCCTTTTGGGCCGGTTGCTGGCAGGTAGGACTAGATTGGTTTGGGATATATGGTTGGCATGGATGGGTTGGACCGAAGGTTTCCATGCTTTACATCTCTCTGACTCTATGACTTATACGAATCTCTGTTTTTTGGTGCACCATATTGGTGAGAAAGTCCAAAGGGATATTTTCCATGAGGAGCTTACAAAGACCAACAGCCCCGAGGAGTTTTCACACATCCAACACAACAGAATAAGTTTCCTAGCACAGAAAGTAATGATTTTTTTCCCATGCGTAAGATACTCTGGGTAGGCCCAGGAAAAGAGAAACCGGGTCCATCTCCAATTCGGTCCCCACGACCCACTCTACCACACCGAACACAGTGCTCCAATATACCTGAAGCCTGCAGCAAGACCACATGCAATGAGTAAGAGTGCCTGTCGTCATTCTGCATTTCGGACATGCTGAAGATAATCCCACTTTGAATTTTGAGAGAAACACTGGTGTCAGATTCACCCGATGAAGAATTTACAACTGCATGGAATGTGTCCTGTTACAGATCAAAATCCTTTGAGCATTTTCACAAATATCCTCAAATGTCTGCGAAGAGATCTAAACCCTCAACTCTCTCACACAGACGTCACGAAGCTGCACAGTCTTGTCTGAGGGGACATTATCCAACTGATGATAAAGGGTACTGACAGAGAGTGTATTCTTAGCAAAAAGAACCCACTTCTGTGTCTTGGATCTATCAGTCTCGGTTTTTTAAAAATCAAATCTCTAATCTGGAAAAAAAAAACAGAAGAAGTCTCTACTAGGTAGTCCATCCTTAACGAGTTATTTGACCAAATGATATCATTGTTTCTCCCTCAAGTAACACGTGGTGGCTCAGTGGTTTGCACTGTCTCACAGTACCAGGGTCACGGGTTTGGTTCCAGCCTTGGGTGACTAGCTGTGTGGAGTTTGTATATTCTCAACTGTGTCTGCATAGGTTTCCTCCAACAGTCACAAACATGTGCAGTTAGATGAATTGGCCATTGCTAAATCGCTCATAGTGTTCCAGGATCTGTACGTTGGGGCATTAGCCAGGGTAAATATAAGATGGTAGGGGAATGGGTGAGGGTGGGTTACTCTTCGGAGGGTCGAAGTGGTGTTGCTGGGCCCAATGACCTGTTTCCACACTGTAGGGATTCTACTAATTCTAAATCATGCAAGCAAGGTATCCCCCTCACTGCCCATAGTTTAAACCTGGAATCCATCATCCCCGGTTGACAACCCGGTATATCAATTATAGGGGTAAGAAACATGGTTTTGTCTGTATTGCCCTCGATCTGATGCATTGTCCTTCAAGTTTTAACAGTATTGTTCATCATTAGTTTATGACAATACTCCATAAATGTTGTCATTTTATCTAAGAACAACAGACTAATAAGGGTTCACTTTGTCTGAGAGGGCTCAATGTCTAGCCATATTGATGCCGAGACTTCAGTCGCCCAGGCACTCACATAGGATGAAAAAAACCTAATTGATTGCTTTTAATCGGGGAGATCAACTCCCCAAAATCGGTGGGCCAGTTGCAATTTTGTTAGCTTAATAAAGAATCACTTATGGTGCCAAATAAAAGAGCTAAACCAGCCATTTTTTTCTAAAAGTCATCTTAGATTACTTAAAGTTTGGAAACAGGCCCTTCGGCCCAACAAGTTCACATTGATCCGCTGAAGCGCAACCCACTCAGACCCATTCCCCTACATTTACCCCTACATTCATTTTAATAACAGCTACCCGACCTAGCCTGGATATTGCAAATGCCTCCCATCTTTGAAGGTCTTGTTCAATTTTGTCAAACAAATGGATACAGTTCACACTAAATAAATGATCAAAGACAGATGCAATGAATATACTGAAATATGGAAACCACCCCAGTGACCATTTAAAAGTAAACCAGGATTTGGCCTCAGTATCAGGTATTTCGCTAAGACCTCCCATAGGCATGGCCTCCAAATTTGTAAAATTAATCTTATCACCCGGAAAGGCAACAAGCAAATCAATGAATTGCATCACATGAACTACCGAAAGTGCGGAATTTGACAAAAAGCATACAATGTAATCTCACGTAACTTCTATCGTACTTCTGGGGCAGATATGTGGGCATCCCTACGGATGGCCTCCGCCAGTGGCTCAATCCCCAACGTAAACAACAATGGTGAAAGGTGTCAACCTTGGCGGCTGCCTGGAGAAATATTAATATTAATATTACTGGTTGGCCACACCATTCGTGAGAACTGCAGCCAGAGGATTGCGGTAAAGGACCCTCACCCACTTGATAAAAAGTTTGTGTAGACCAAACCGTTCTAATGTACAGAAGATATCCGGCCACTCAACCCAACCAAATGCCTTCTCTCATCTAAAGAGATCATTAATCCCTGGACAGATTGTTGTTGACACTCTTGGAACATATTGAGAAAACTCTTAACATTTTAGGAAGATCTGCGGCCCTTTATAAATCCTGTTTGGTCCTCTTTGGTAACGGAAGGGAGCAAAGTTTCCACCTTAATGTACAGGTCACAGACGGGATTTTGAAACCAACATTTAAAAGTGAGATTGGCGTGTAAGAAGCACAATCCTCCAGGGTCTTCCATTCTTAAGCATCAGAGAGATATGAGCCTCTCTCTTAAGGAAAAGGGAGGTGTTCGTGACTGTATGAGTGACAGAACATGTCAAACATCAGCCGTGACAATAGGTTTATAAATTATTTATAAAATTCACTCAGAAATCCGTCAGGAACGTGCACCTTTACATGCTGAAGTTGCTTCACACCCTCCTGCGCTGACAATGGTGCATTAAGGCACAACACTTATTCAGGGGTTACTCCTGGAAAACCCAGGTTCTTGAAAAATGACTCCATCTTAATCCATCTATCCTCAAAATGTTCAGGCTGAAATAATTCGGAGAAAACTCTCGGACAGGCTGCATTAATCTTTTTGGATTCGGAGGGAAGGATCCCAGTACCTTCCCTAATTGAGGTAATGGCTTGAGGGGGCGCTCATTTTCCTGGCAAGTTAGGCTAAATACTTGCCTGGTTTATCTCCATGTTCAAACAGCCTTTGTTATTCAAAGGTATGTTCCTTCCTGGCTGTCTGTGTGAGCGAGGAATTCACTGTAGACAGAAGTGTTGTGATCCTCTGCAGATTAGGCACTGAGGGGCTATCACAGTATGCACTCCTGGCTGTCCTCAGCTGTGCCTAAAGCCAGCGTTCCTGCTCCCCCTTCTGCCGCTTCCAGATGAATAACTATTCCCTTGGCATGAGCGTTAGCAGTTTCCCATAGAATGGATGTGTTACTGGTTGAATCTGCATTAATGGCTAAGAAAGATCTGAAATCTTTACAGAAATACCCAATTAACTTAAGAAAAAAAGGATCCATTTGCCAGCGTCTCGAAACTGTTATACTGCTTCATGGTCAGAAATGGTAATTTTCCCAATTGTGCAGGACGCCACCGAATCTAAGATTGTTGCAGGGATGGAGAAGAGATGAACATTCGTGTGTCATTTATGCGGGTTATAGGCGAATATAAAATCCCTACTTGTGATGTGGATATGCCTCCAGACATCCACCAGCTCTAGTTCTGCACAAGAACCAACTAATTGCTTACATTATGACGAGGGTATTGGGTGACCTTTGGACATTCTGTCCACTGTGGGGTCCATAAGACAGTTGAAATCATCTGCACTAATGCACCATGAGACACGATAACTTAATTTGGGAAATGCATGTACCAAGGTTTTAAGAGGGTGCGCCGGGAGGCAATAACCATTCAAAATACTGTATTAGAACATAGAACATAGAACATAGAACATAGAACAATACAGCACAGAACAGGCCCTTCGGCCCACGATGTTGTGCCGAACTTCTAACCTAGATTAAGCACCCATCCATGTACCTATCCAAATGCTACTTAAAGTTCGCCAATGATTCTGACTCTACCACTCCCACGGGCAGCGCATTCCATGCCCCCACCACTCTCTGGGTAAAGAACCCACCCCTGACATCTCCCCTGTACCTTCCACCCTTCACCTTAAATTTATGTCCCCTTGTAACACTCGGTTGTACCCGGGGAAAAAGTTTCTGACTGTCTACTCTATCTATTCCTCTGATCATCTTATAAACCTCTATCAAGTCACCCCTCATCCTTCGCCGTTCCAACGAGAAAAGGTCGAGAACTCTCAACCTATCCTCGTACGACCTACTCTCCATTCCAGGCAACATCCTGGTAAATCTTCTCTGCACCCTCTCCAAAGCTTCCACATCTTTCCTAAAGTGAGGCGACCAGAACTGCACACAGTACTCCAACTGTGGCCTAACCAAAGTCCTGTACAGCTACAACATCACTTCACGACTCTTGAATTCAATCCCTCTGCTAATGAACGATAATACTCCATAGGCCTTCTTACAAACTCTATCCACCTGAGTGGCAACCTTCAAAGATCTATGTACATAGACCCCAAGATCCCTCTGTTCCTCCACCTGACTAAGAACCCTACCATTAACCCTGTATTCCGCATTCTTATTTGTTCTTCCAAAATGGACAACCTCACACTTGGCAGGGTTGAACTCCATCTGCCACTCCTCAGCCCAGCTCTGCATCATATCTAAGTCCCTCTGCAGCCGACAACAGCCCTCCTCACTGTCCACAATTCCACCTGTCTTCGTATCATCTGCAAATTTACTGACCACACCCTTCGACTCCCTCATCTAAGTCATTAATAAAAGTTACAAACAGCAGAGGACCCAGAACTGAACCCTGCGGAACTCCACTTGTAACTGGGCTCCAGGCTGAATATTTACCATCTATCTTTCCCATAGTTCAAGGGTTTGGGGATTATGACCCTCCTGTGAATGTCTAATGTAATCTAGTAATTTAACTGGAAGATTCTTCCTATCCAGTATGGCTTCTCCCCTACTCCTATTATTAATAAAACGAGAAATAAACTCGATCAAACCCGCCCTGCTGTAATATCAAATGTTCCTTGTCATCAGGGTGCATGTCCTGCAATAGGACAACATCCATCCTCTCCTTTCTAAGACTAGAAAGTACATTTTTCCTCTTGACTGGACGATGGCTCCGCTTATTGTTCCAGGTACCCCATTTAAGCACATCATTATCCATCACACACTGTCGCAACATTTGAGCTGTAGAGAGGAAGAACTCGAATTACACATCGCTGATAATGAATGAAAAAAGACTCATAGAGCTTCAAAACAACACGAACTAAGACTACTACATCTAACAAGCTGTCAAAACTTTCCAAAACTAAACACACACAAAAAAAAACAAAAAATGAAACAAAATCCAACGTGCCAATGACACTCCATAGGGAATTTACTCACCCCAACCACGCCCGTTCAGTGGGGACAGTTACATACCCCAAAACCTTAACTTCTGCCTGCTACCAATACGACATCCAGGGCAATTAACGACAAGCATCAGGCTTCAACTGCCCTTTGGTCGGTATTTAGTCATCACAACTACCTTTGTAACCCGCTCCAGCTTGAGCCGCACCCCGGACATATACAAGGAAAGAGAATAAGAGTAGTAATACTAATGAAGAAGTTAAAAGTGAGTACTCTACTCATCCCCGACTATAATTTAATACTGGTTAATACCAGAAAAATCCAAGAAAATTTCTTTAAGAGAGAAACATGATTATCTAAACATCCATCTTACTTTAAAATGTCCACAAAGTTTTCGCTTTCTCTGGAGAGTCAGACGAGTGTATGGATCCATTGAAAGCAATACGGAGCACCGCTGGGTATATTAGGGAATACTGACTCCGACTTCCCTTACTCTTCTCTTGATATCATCAAAAGATTTTCTTTCCTGAATCACCACCGTTGAAAAGTCCTGAAAGATCATAATCCTGGAGCCCTCGTGAATTAAAGCCATCGGATCTTTCCACTGGGTTCTGGAAGATTCCATCTGCCTATGTTTATCCCCATAACTATGTAACTGCACAAGGACAGGGCGAAGGCAGGGGTCTGCGTCTGACCTCTGCACCATAACCCGATGAACTGTTTCAGTCCTCACCCGTCCCTTTTCAGTTTTGAAATGAAGGAATCGCTGCAGCCAGTTCTCAATAAACTCACTGGCTGACCACCTTCCATCCGGTCCAGCAAACGGACGATGTGAACATTCTTCATCCTATGCCTGTTCTCGAGGTAGTCGACGTGTTCAGTTAAGGTATAGACCTGCTTTTCAAAGGCGAGGATCCTCTCCTGAAAGGAACTGATCGCGGTCTCTGTCGCTGCAGTTCGGCGCTTGGCATAATCTGTTCTGTTTCCAAGGCTGTCAAGTTGCTGCTCATGTTTTTGGAGCACGGCTGAGAGTGGCTCTAGCCACTGCTGAACCCTTCTTCAATCATTACTTCAATCATTTCACATAACTTGGTGAACTCAGTGACCAAGGCCTGGTGAGTAACTGGGTCTATGGAACGAGCAGAGTGGGTTGCAGCTACAGCCTCAGGAATGCTCGATGCTTCTGACCGGTGAACCGTGTTGGGACTTACTTGATCCTTTCCCATGTTTCGTCATTTCCACTTGATAACTTGTTGAATTTTACATAAATGGCTGGGATGGGATGGGTTAGAGAACCACTTTGCCCGTGCTGTGATGCAGAGCCCAGCAAAACAGACCTTCCGGATCTCCAGTATCTTGGATTCCCCCTTAATGTTTTATTGATATTATCATTTCATTTTGCATTATATTCCTAGATGTTCCGGACCCGTGTAATTTGATACCACTGTCTACATTTTCCCCTACTCTGCAAATTGCTGCCCATTCCTCCAAAATCCTTGACTCTGATGTTATTCATGAACCTTCTGTCGGTGCCTCAAAAATATTCAATATTTCTGCCTCCAACGGTCTGTGGGGAAGAGTGTTCCAAAGACTCTCAGCACTTTGAGAAAACAAATATAAACTTTATGATCTGAGTGTGAGATTTTTTTTTGTGTCTCCTTATCTGAGAAAGGATATAATTACATTGAAAGCAGTTCAGAGATGTTTCATTTCACGTCTTCCTGGGGTGAAGGGCTTATTTTATGAAGGCTTTAACAGAGTACTCTTGGAATGAGAATGAAACATACAAGACCTTGATAAGTGTGGATTAGGTATATTCCCGCTGGGTGTTTGTATAGGCCAAATTTGTTGTCATTGTCATAGACCCTTTGCAGTGTGGAGGCAGGACATTCCGTCCATTAAGTCCGCACTGATGCACCAAAGACGTGGACGTGGCCCCCTACCTTATCCATGTAACCCTACATTTCCCATTACTAACCTACCTAACCTACACATCCCTGGGCACTATGGGCAATCCACTTTAAACTGCACATCTTTGGACTGTGGCAGGAAACTGGAGCACTGAGAGGAAACCCACACAGTCACGTGGAGAATGTTCAAACTCCACATGGAGGGTTGCCCACGGTTGGAATCGAACCCAGCTCCTTGGTGATGTGAGGAAGCAGTGCCACCCACAGATCCACCATAGTCCTCCGTTAGTTCTGTTAGTTACTTGTGGCTGACTAAAGAAATCTGTCTGACATCTCATCACTGAACCTAACCCAGTCTGAGACCTTTATCATCGGCCACGTCACCAACCTGGTTACATTTAAAATTTGTTGTGAGCAGTGGAGGAGTGGGACGAGAAAAGAAAATCGTGACACCCTTCATCCTCAGTCACAAATGGAGTGAGAAGAAATTCACAAAGTGGGAATTCAGTCAAGTGGAAATCTTCTTCCCCAGAAGTTTGGGATGGCGGAATCTTTATATTATATCGAGGTTGGCTTCATCTGATTTTCCACAGACAGGTGAATCAGGGATAATGGTGCATGGAGAGAAAAGTGCAGCTGGGACCACAATGAGATGAGCCACGATCTCATTTACTGGTGGGGTAGTATCAAAGGGCCGAATAGCCCACTCCTATCCCTCAGCCCTGTGTTCTGATGTTCCATTCCGCCCTTCGGACCTGCAAATCGAGGCCACTCCGATGGTTATGTGTAGTTTTGGAAATGTACTTGGAAAATCTAGCCTGGATCAGGAAGTGACCCTCACCCCCAATCCCTGTTTCCAGGCTTCCCATCTCTGTAACTTCTGCTCCAAATTTAAGCCATGTCCCAGACCCAGGTTCGCTGTAACTCCAGCCCCCATACCCCACCCAGAGTAAACTCAAACAAATCCTCTGCTCATCCGAATGTAGCATTACACAACACAACTTCCAGGAAAATAACCAGTTACTTTCCAAAAGCATAACATGTGAAATTAATAACAGTAGGAACAACAGTATTCGGCCCCTCAAGCTTGTCCTGTCATTAAATACGAACATGGCTGATCTACTCCAGGATTCGACTCCACTTTCTTCCCGACTCCTTGAGGAGAGTGAATGAGTTATATATACCCGCTGGGTGTTTGTATAGTCCAAATTTGTTGTCCCTTCACACCTCTCCGGGTTAGGGAATTCCAGACATTCACTTCCTTCTGAGAGAAGACATCACTTTGCATCTCAGACTGATGCTCCATATTTGGTATCTATGTCCTCAAGTTCGGGACTCCACCCAGGAATGGTAACAACTTCTCAACATCTACAGTGTCAACCCCTCTCTGTGTCTTGTATTTTTCAGCAGTATCACTCCTCATTCATTTAAACCCCAATGAATGTTCGCCTCACCATTTTAGAGATTCTCATTAACACAAACCTTTCGTCCCAGGAACCCATTAGATTGGAAACAGGCCCTTCGGCCCAAAAAGTCCACACCGACCCACTGAAGCGCAACCCACCCATTCCCCTACATTTACCCCTTTACCTAACACTACGGGCCAATTCACCTGACCCGCACATCTTTGGACTGTGGGAGGAAACCGGAGCACCCGGGGGAAACCCACACAGACACGGGGAGAACGTGCAAACTCCACACAGTCAGTCGCTCGAGTCAGGGATTGAACCCGAGTCTCTGGCGCTGTGAGGCAACAGTGCTAACCACTGTTCCACCGTGCCGCCCATCTTTTGAACCAACCCAGTTACTTGCTGCACAGCATGCTGACTTTTATGTTTCATACACAGAAAGACTCCAATCCTTGTGTACTGCTCTTTTATTGGGAGTCCTCTCCATTAAATAACAGCCTGCCTTTGGTTCTCAGTGTCATCCACAAACTCGGATGTTATGTTGCACTCAACTCCCTCTTTCAGGCTGTCAGTATAGTTTGTAAATAACTGATGCCATCGGACTCATACCTGTGGTACTCCAGCAGATACACCTTTATCGTGAAGATTCATTAATCCTGACTCTCCGATTTCGATTAGCGAACCAATTATCATCCCATGTTAATACATTATCCATCATCCTACGACCTTCTGTCATGTGTAAGAACTTTTATTTTGTAATACCTTGTGGAAAATCTCTGGAAAGCCTGGTGTCGACCAGATCCCCTTTTCTTATGCGGAAAGTCAGGAGGCATGGGATAGAGGGAAATTTGGCCAATTGGATAGAAAACTGGCTAACCGGTCGAAGTCAGAGAGTGGTGGTAGATGGTAAATATTCAGCATGGAGTCCAGTTACAAGTGGAGTTCCGCAGGGATCAGTTCTGGGCCCTCTGCTGTTTGTAATTTTTATTAATGACTTAGATGAGGGAGTCGAAGGGTGGGTCAGTAAATTTGCAGATGATACAAAGATAGGTGGAGTTGTGGACAGTGAGGAGGGCTGTTGTCGGCTGCAGAGGGACTTAGATATGATGCAGAGCTGGGCTGAGGAGTGGCAGATGGAGTTCAACCCTGCCAAGTGTGAAGTTGTCCATTTTGGAAGAACAAATAAGAATGCGGAATACAGGGTTAATGGTAGGGTTCTTGGTCAGGTGGAGGAACAGAGGGATCTTGGGGTCTATGTACATAGATCTTTGAAGGTTGCCACTCAGGTGGATAGAGTTTGTAAGAAGGCCTATGGAGTATTATCGTTCATTAGCAGAGGGATTGAATTCAAGAGTCGTGAGGTGATGTTGCAGCTGTACAGGACTTTGGTTAGGCCACATTTGGAGTACTGTGTGCAGTTCTGGTCGCCTCACTTTAGGAAAGATGTGGAAGCTTTGGAGAGGGTGCAGAGAAGATTTACCAGGATGTTGCCTGGAATGGAGAGTAGGTCATACGAGGATAGGTTGAGAGTTCTCGGCCTTTTCTCGTTGGAACGGCGAAGGATGAGGGGTGACTTGATAGAGGTTTATAAGATGATCAGAGGAATAGATAGAGTAGACAGTCAGAAACTTTTTCCACGGGTACAACAGAGTGTTACAAGGGGACATAAATTTAAGGTGAAGGGTGGAAGGTATAGGGGAGATGTCAGGGGTGGGTTCTTCACCCAGAGAGTGGTGGGGGCATGGAATGCGCTGCCCGTGGGAGTGGTAGAGTCAGATTCATTGGCGACCTTTAAGCGGCATTTGGATAGGTACATGGATGGGTGCTTAATCTAGGATAGAAGTTCGGCACAACATCGTGGGCCGAAGGGCCTGTTCTGTGCTGTATTGTTCTATGTTCTATGTTCTATGTTCTAAGTCTGCTCGTTACATTCTCAGGCATCTCCAGAAATACTTTGCATAATTTTACAGGGCAAAGTATAATTTCCCTTTCACAAAACCACTCGGACCCTGTGTGAAGCTTTTCTAAATATCCATGCTGGCCAAGTTTACCAAATTAAGCTCGTCCCACCTGCTTTCATTTGGTCCATATGCCTCGAAATGTTTCCCATTCATATGTTGTCCAAATGAGTTTTAAATGTTGTACATATACTGGCATCTACCACACTTCCTCTGACAGCTCATTCCATACCCAACCACCCTCTGTGAAAAAAAGTTGCCTCTTCGTTCCTTTTAAATCTTTCCTCTTTCACCTTAAACATGTGCCTTCTATGGCTTTACTCCCCCATGCCGTTGGAAAGATCTTGGCTATTCACCCTATCCATATCTCTCATGATTTTAGAAGTTTTTACAATGTCACCACCCAACCTCCTATACTCCATCTGATACTAATTTCAAGAACAAGCATTTAAAGATAAGCACTGAAAATTTAAACAATATTAAACATGACAGGTAAACAATACCCAGTCCAAACTTCATATGGCGATTTGTTTTTCTCCATATTACAATACTAAGGCAGCATGAAACGCTTACTAGTGCCAATAAGAAGTCAAACACATGGATTCCTTTGTCTAAAGGAGGTGATGATCTCGAAAGTGAAAACGTATCTATGGCCAGATCTATATAATGCCACATAGTCAACATTCTCCCTCCTGGCCTCCCTATATCCTTGTGTGGTTGTGTCTTCTTTATCTTGCACTCAATTGAGAGAACCCCTTTCCCCCATTCACACCTTAATTTAAACACATTTTACTTCATCCCCTCGTTCACCACTGCTAAAAGCCCGTTTATCTTTGCCACACCCTCTTTTCCCTGTCACCCATCCTCCACCTCTGACAAGGGATTAAAATTCCCAGTTTCCAATTCTTTTCAGTTCTGAAGAAGTGTCACACTGGGCATGAAATGCTAACACTTTTTCTCTGTCTCTGCAGATGCTGACAGACCTGGTGAGTTTCTCCAGAAATGAATCGGCACAGAATAAATTTTCACTAAAACAAATAACTATGGCTACTGGAAATAAAAATACAAAAATTGCTTGAAAAACTGGCAGCTTTGTAAAGGGTCAACTTTGCATTCATTCCAGAAGATTCTGCAACATTTTCAGTAATTTCTTCAGCAATTTCTGTTTTTGGACAATTTCCAAAGAAGGATGTCAATGATGCTCAAACATCCCGTCCAACCTGTAGCGCCGTACATTGGGGACTGAACGATAATGTTAGGTGTACAAGTTCCTACATTCTAAAACTGCATAAGACTGACATCACTGACACTGCAGAGCTCTTAATCATGTCAAGGACAATAACAGAGGGAAACACATTCATTTCAAACACCGAAGTTGACATTGTGGAAAAGAAAAGATTTAGATTATTACCTTAAATGGATTGAGATAAAGTAACAAATTGGAGGTGTGACACCAGAGAGATGCCCTCAGCAGAATGAGAATATGAAAATGGAAGTGTTACCGCATCAGAAACCAGGTTGGGTCACTCAATACAGGGCTGATGCCAACGTCGGAATCACGTGCACCTAAACCTGTTGACAACCCACACGTGACTGGTTGCATTCCAAACAGCAGAAATAACTTCTGATGGAGAAGGGGAAATGATCCTAAGACTAACAGATCGGATCTAAGCTCTGTCGTCCTGCTAAATCCAATCATAAATGTCGATGGATTATTAAACAATTTACTGGAGCAGAGGACGCCATAAATATCCTCATCCTAAATATCGGAACAATTCTAAGTCAGAGAAAAAAAGTCAAGGATATGGTGTCTGCACTACCCCCAGCCAGAGGTGTTGACTGGATGATCCAACTCACACTCATCATGATGCCCACAGACTCACAGATGCCAGTCTTCAAGCAATTCGATTTGCTGTATGTGACGTGAAGAAACATCTGGACACATTAGATATGACAAAGGCAATGGGCCCTGAAACCATTCCTGCAATGGGACTGAAGACTTGTGCTGCATAACAAGAAGCATCTCTGGTGAAGCTGTTTCATTCTAGATCCAACTCTGACATCTCCCTGCCAGTGTGGAAAATTACTTAGCTATGTCCAGTCCCCGAAGAGGAGAATAATTGCAATCTGAACAATTACCACCTCGAACTCCCATCACGACAGTCAAATTGGTGGGAATTCTTTTTGAAAGAGCTGTCAAGAAGCACAGAAATAACCTGCTCAGTGTGTTTTCCGATAGGCCCCTTAGTGGAGATAGTGCTGTTGTGGAAATATCATTGGATTACGAATTCAGACCAGGTCAATGCTCTAGCAGCTGGTAGAAGCTTGAAACAATTAATAAAATATCGAGTCCGAAAATCTGGTGTCAGTAATAGTGATCTTGTGTCCAATGTTGATTGTAAACATCGATCTCCTTCCTCAATGTACTTTCAGGAAGTGAATCTCCCGTGCTTTCCTGGTTTGGCCTAAAAGTGACTCCAGACACACAGACATGTGATCACCTCTTCAATGGTCTCTGAATCGGCCAAGTAAGACACTCAATTGTATCAAACTGCTCTGAGGTCTTAAAGGATAAACCCGGAAAGAACACCTGGCACCAGCCTCGTTATCGGAAAAGGGAACAGGAAACACAGTCCGATCGATCCTGCAGCGATCTCCTTCCTAACATCTCAGAGCTTGTGACAACATTTACAGAGCTTTCCCACAGACTGTACACAAACATCGGGAAAGGAGGAGGTCATTCAATACGTTGAGCTTTCGTCATGCTAGTTCAGAGCCGAACATCTCCTCAATGCAGTTTTCCTCATACAATGTTCATATCCCAAAATATGTTTAAACATTGTGAAATATAAAACGAGAACGGATGTAGTGCTTTCAGCCCATCAAGTTTGCTTCTCTATTCGATATACATGCGGTTCTTTGATAACGCTTGTGTATTAAATACGATTTGACTGTTTTCTTTAAAGTGAACTATCATCCCTGCTTCCAATCTGTCTCACACTTTCAGAGTTTGATATATTTCCTCCGGCTGGTGAGGCCAGAAACAAGGCGATAATGGACTTGAAAGTGTGGCTGGGGAACTGGCACAGGAAGCAAGGATGTAAATTCTTGGATCACTGGGGTATGTTTTGTGGTAAGCATAAATTATTCAAGAGAGACGGTTTGCACCTTAATAGGTTGGGGGACCAACATTCTCGCAGGCAGGTTTGCTATTGCAACACAGCTACATTTAAGCTAAGTAGCTGGGGGGAGGGGACAAACTGGATGTTTGAGAAGGAAATTGAAGGGAAATGTAGAAAAAGGGAAGTCAAGAAAGACAACTGTATCAACAACGCAGAAAACTCAAAAAGGGATCATGCTATAAGCTTGAGTGAAATAGGAGTTTTTGCGAAGGGTGAGGATAGCAACAAATTAAAAATACTATATATGAATGAACGAAGCATTAGAAATAAGATGGATGAGCTTGAGGCTCTTTTGGAAATTGGCAGATACGATATTGTGGGGATAACTGGGACGTGGCTTCAAGTGGACAGGGTCTGGGAAATGAATATTCAAGGCTACACGTGCTATCATAAGGACAGACTGACGGGCAGAGGGGGTGGAGTGACCATGTTGGTAAGGGATGATATCCAGTCCCTTGCCCGGGGGGGACTTAGAATCAGGGGATGTAGAGTCAGTATGGATAGAGCTGAGAAATTCTATGGGTAAAAAGACCCTCTTGGGAATTATCTACAGGCCCAAACTAGTAGTCTGGATGTCGGATGTAAGTTGAATCAGGATTCTGAAATTGGCCTGTCGCAAAGATGTTGCGACAGTTGTTATGGGGGATTTCAACATGTAGGTAGACTGGGAGAATCAGGATGGTATTGGACCTCAAGAAAGAGACTTTGTGGAGTGCCTCTGAGATGGATTCTTAGAGCAGCTGGTGCTGGAGCCGACCAGGGAGAAGGCAATTCTGGATCTGGTATTGTGCAACGAACCAGAATTGATCAGGGACCTCGAAGTAAAGGAGCCATAGGAAGTAGTGACCATAATACAATAAGTTTCAATCTGCAATTTCAAAGGGAGAGGGTACAATTGGAAGTGACAATATTTCAGTTGAATAAAGGGAACTATGGAGCTATGAGGGAGGAGCTTGCCAAAGTTCAATTGTGCAATACCTTAGCAGGGATGACAGTGGAGTATCAATGGCGGATATTTCTGTGTATAATGCAGAAGATGCAAATGAGTTCATTCCAGAAAGGAAGAAAGCTCCTACGAGGAGGCATGGGTGGCTGTGGCTGACGAGGGAAGTTAAGAAACATATTAAGTTAAAATAGAAAAAGTATAACGTAGCAAAGATAAGTGGGAAAACGGAGGAGTGGGAAGCTTTTAAAGAACAACAGAGGATTACTAAGAAGGAAATACACAGAGAAAAAAAAGAGGTATGAAGGTAACCTGGCCAAAGATATAAATGAGTGTAGAAAAAGCTATTTTACGTATGTGAAAGGCAAAAAAAAAGGTTAAGACTAAAATTGGGCCCTTGAAGATAGAAAGAGGGGAGCATATTACAGGGAACAAAGAAATGGCAGAATTAAATTTGTACTTCAGATCTCTGTTCACTGGGTAAGACACAAGCAATCTCCCTGAGGTAACAGTGGCTGAAGGACCTGAACTTAAGGGAATTTATATTTGCCAGGAATTGGTGTTGGAGAGACTGTTAGGTCTGAAGGTTGATCAGTCCCCAGGGCCTTATGGTCTACATCCCAGAGTACTGAAGGAGGCGGCTCGAGAAATCGTGGATGTGTTGGTAATTATTTTCCAGAATTTCATAGATTCGGGATCAGTTCCTGCGGATTGGAGGGTGGCTAATGTTGTACCATGTTTTAAGAAAAGTGGGAGAGAGAAAACAGGAAATTAAAGACCAGTTAGTCTGACCGCAGTAGTGGGAAAGATGCTGGAGTCAATTATAAAGGACGAAATTACGACACATCTGGAGAGTAGTAACAGGATAGGTCAGAGACAGCATGGATTTATGAAGGGGAAATCTAATTTTCTGGAATTGTTTGAGGATGTAACTCTGAAGATGGACGAGGGACATCCAGTAGATGTATTGTACCTGGACTTTCAGAAAGCTTTTGGAAAAGTCCCACATAGGCGGTTAGTCAGCAAAATTAGTGCACATGGTATTGGGGGGCAAAGTACTAACTTGGATTGAAAGCTGGTTGGCTGACAGGAAACAAAGTGTCGTGCTAAACGGCTCCATTTCGGAATGGCAGGCAGTGACCAGTGGGGCATCGCATGGATCAGTGCTGGGACCGCAGCTTTTTACAATATATATTAATGATATAGAAGATGGTATGAGTAATAACATTAGCAAATTTGCTGATGACACTAAGCTGGGTGGCAGGGTGATATGTGAGGAGGATATTAGGAGATTACAGGGTGACCTGGACAAGTTAGGTTGGTGGTCAGATGCATGGCAGATGCCGTTCAATGTGGAAAAATGTATTGTTATCCACTTTGGTGGCAAGAACAGGAAGGCAGATTACTACCTAAATGGAATCAATTGAGGTAAAGGGGCAGTACAGAGAGATCTGGGTGTTCTTGCACACCAGTCAATGAAGGCAAGCATGCAGGTACAGCAGGTAGTGAAGAAAGCTAATAGCATGGTGGCCTCCATAACAAGAGGGATTGGGTATAGAAGCAAAGAGGTTCTTCTGCAGCTGTACAGGGTCCTGGTGAGACCACACCTGGAGTATTGTGTGCAGTTCTGGTCTCCAAATATGAGCAAAGACATTCTGGTTATTGAGGGAGTGCAGCGTAGGTTCACGAGGTCAATTCCTGGAATGGCCGGACTACCTTGTGCGGAAAGACTAGAGCGACTGGGCTTCTATACCCTTGAGTTTAGAAGACTGAGAGGGGATCTGATTGAGACATATAAGATTATTTATAAAAAGGATTGGAGACTCTGTAGGCAGGAAACATGTTTCCGATGATGGGTGAGTGCCGAACCACAGGACACAGCTTAAAAATACCAGGTAGACCATTTAGGACAGAGATGAGGAGAAACTTCTTCACCCAGAGAGTGGTGACTGTGTGGAATTCTCTACCCCAGAGGGAGGCCCAGTCTCTGGATTCATTTAAGAAAGAGTTGGATAGAGCTTTCAAGGATAGTGGAATCAATGGTTATGGAGATAAGGCAGGAATAGGATACTGATTAAGGATGATCGGCCATGATCATAATGAATGGTGGTGCAGGCTCGAAAGGCAGAATGGCCTACTCCTGCTCCTATTGTCTGTTGTCTATTGTCTCATGATATCTCCACTCATTTTCCTAAACCCCATAAAATACAGGCCCAGTCACCCCAAATCGCTGGTCCCTCAACAAGCCTGTCAACCCAGAGATCAGTTTTGTCATCCTCCACTGCTCTCCCTCAATGTCCTTTACCAGGCAAGGAGACCAAAACTGCGAACAATATTGCACAATGTTCGACATGGGGCCCCACTAAGGCTCTATACAGCTGCAGTAAATCACCCTTACTCCTGTATTCAAATCTCCCTGAAATGAAGGTGAATACACCATTTATCTGCCAACCTGCTTTCTGCTCCTACAATATTACTTTCACTGACTGGTGCACAGGGACATACAGATCGTTTTCAATGTTACAGCTCCCCACTTGGTGGGTATATATACTGGTCTGCGTGCCAATGCTATTCCTAGTATTGACTTCTGGCTTCAGAACTCACTGCCTTACATGGACTCGGAGGGCTGCGCAGAAATAAAATTAAAATGCAGCTTAAGTACATTTATAGTGCAACATTTGTCAACCACTCCCTTTGCAAATGATAAGATGCCATTCTATTGTTCCCATCAAAGTGTACAGCATCTCATCTCTCCGATTGCTCTCCATCTACCACATACTTGCCCAGTCTCTCCACATATCTCCATCACATTGGAATCTTTTTTACATCCTCCTCATCCACTCACAAGCTCACATCGTTTAGTAATGTCAGCAGACTGGGGAATATAGCATATGAGCCCCTCAACCAAAGATATGATGTGTATTGGGAATAGGTGATGTCAAATCTTGATATATCCGAGTTATATACTCGACGTGTTCCATTAAAAAAAAACATGGTTCTATTCTTACTCGTTCTTTCCTGCCAGCTCTCACATTCTAAAACCATGACCATATATTACCCCAGTCCCACAGGATTCGAATTTGCACAATAGGCTTGGGCCTTTATCAAAACTCTTTCTGAGATTTCAATCGTATTGCATTGATACCTTCTCATAATTTTGTTAAAAGCCACTTTCTCAAATATGATTCCCATTTCATAAATCTCTGTTGACTTTGTCTATGCCCATTAATTTCACTCCAATATTTTTCTCTAAAACTGTTTAGTTGCTAATTTAGTTGCTATTCCCTTTTTCTCACCAGCCTAAAGTTCTCTAGTATTTCTAGGAAGATTTTTTTTTGTTTTTTTATCTTCTGTGAAGGCCTAACTGAAGTATTTGCTCCATTGATCTGCTATTTCACTGTCCTCAATTCTCTGGTATCAGACTGTAAGAAAGCTGTACCTTTTTCTGTTAATTTTGCCATTGACATATTTTCAGAAGATATTA
Source organism: Chiloscyllium punctatum (assembly GCF_047496795.1). Lineage (NCBI taxonomy): Eukaryota > Metazoa > Chordata > Chondrichthyes > Orectolobiformes > Hemiscylliidae > Chiloscyllium > Chiloscyllium punctatum. The sequence continues at coordinate 7,112,293 of NC_092761.1, forward strand.
CAAGTTCCCTCTTACATACTTTGTTTAGATATTCTTCAGAAACCCATCAATTCTTATCTTAAGCTACTCAATGATTGACCTCCCACATCCATACAATAACAGAAGCACAGTCTCTGTTCCATCAGAAATACAACACGACCGACATTCGGCCCACTTTCCGACACAAGCTTTTAGCTGTGAATCTTATGGCATTTCAACTGCACAACCATGTATTTTCTAAAGATTTTGAGGTTACCATGACAGCTCCTCTCTCAAGCAGTGCATTCCAGACTCCACAAACTCTGTGTGAAAAACAGTCCTCAAATCCTCACTAAACTTCAAACTCTTCACTTTAAAAATGTGGCCCTTTGACTGAAAGGAACAGCTGCTGTCTATCCACCCTGAATCTTATCCTTCTGATTCACATCCCCCGCAGCCTTTTCTGCTCCAAAGTAAACAACCTGAGCTTATCCAGCCTCTCTCCATAGCTGATATACTCCATCCCAGGGAACATCCTGGTGAATCTCCTCTGCACTCCCTCCAGTACAATCACATCCTTCCTGTGATGTGGCCCCCATAACTACACACAGTTTTCCATCTTGGCCTAACCAAAGTTCCACATAGCTCTTATAATCTATGCTTCGATGAATAAAGGCTGTGTTTACGCACCCCTATGCGTTCCCAAGTTGTGCAATAACCTGTCCAGTCACATTCAGGGATGTGTGGAGAAGCACCCTCTGAGCTTCCTAGTGTGCCGTCATTCATTTAGTCCTCCCCTGTCTGGTTCCTTCTTGCAAAGTGCATCATTTCATATTTATCAGAGTTATATTCCATCTGCCATTGATCCACCCATCTGACCATTTTCCCTGTATTGATGTGACCATCTGACCATTCCATCTGTATCTTCCTGAAACATAAGGCCTTCCTCCTCACTGTCAACCATCCGACCAATCTTCATATCAATAACAAACTTACTTATGACACTCCCCACCCCTTGTCCATATTCACAGCTGCATCCTTTATGATAAGTTGTAAAATCAGAAAACATCAGCTTATAGTCCAACAGGTTTATTTGGAGGCACGAGCGTTCAAAGTGCTGCATCTTCATCAGGTGATGGTGCGCTTTGAAGAAACACTTCGAAAGCTCGTGCCACTGAATAAACCTTTTGGAGTATAACCTGGTGTTATGCAATTTTTAGCTTTGTCCACCCCCGTCCAACACCAACACCTCTGAATCAAAAATAATAAGAGACACAGCACTGATCCCTGTGGTAAACCATGGGACACTAGCCTCCAATCACACAAACAGCCTTCTACCACTATCCTCTGTCTCCTACCACTAAAGTTGATTTGAATGCAACTTGGCAAGTCATTAATGAGTCCTACCTGTTCCCTGGTTATTCTGTTCTCCTGGAGACACTTGTAGAATATCAGGACATTCTTCCTAATCTTGCCTGCCAGTAGGTTCCCATCCCCCTGTGTTAGTTAGTCTCCTCCAAGTGATGAATTTCCTCCTTATTGCAGTCTTAACTGGTCTGTCCCAGAACCTGCCATTATTTGCCTTGAATGTGGAATAGACAGCGAGGGAAGCGTTCATGTTAATTTTCAACTTGTCATATGTTTTGTGAATTTTCTAAATTTCACTGTGAAATTCTTTGAAACTCTAGCGAACACAGGCCGAGTTTCCTCATCAGGCAATCTCACCATCTGAGGGATTAATCTGGAGAATGTCCATTGCACTTCCTCTGTGGTTAGTATATCCTTTCTGAGATTCGGTCACCAAAACTGCACACAATACTCCAGGTACAGTCCCACCAACACGCTGTGAAACTGCTTCAACATGTCTTTGTATCGATGTTCGGACTCTCTTATATGAAGGCGAAACAAACTTTAACTTTCCACTTACATATATTCCTCCAAATACCCTTCACATTCATTGCATTTGCAACCTCATTTTTTTGAGTTCTTATAGAAACCCTTCGGAAAATCCAATCTATGCCACTTCTACTGATTCCCCATTATCTATGCTGTAAGGAACAACTTCGAACAATTCCGAAGTTTATCAAGTATGATTTCTCTATCAGAAATGCATGCTGATTCTCTCCATTGTTGCTGTTAATTTCTAAATAGCAAAAATGCCATCCTGTGTAATAGATTCCAACAGTTTCCCTACAAATGTCAAGTTAACTGGTCTGCAGTTAGCCACACTATGTCTTTTTCCCTTTGTTGGTGTTTAGATCCCTTCCATTCGTCGGTCGTTCTTGGATCACGTTTATCCACAACAGTTTCCGGTCTCTGCAGAATGTACAGGAAAATAAAACACAGTCATCGACAGTGCAATTAATACTTCTATTGGTGGTTTATTTCCGACATCTTGATAGGACGTACATCTGTTTCGTTAGACTTAGCAATGCTCAATCCAGCTCCATGTTCAAGTGCTACCTTGTTTCTGATATGAATTGACTTTATGTCTTTAGCTCCAGAAGTCCGATATGATCACTTGGTATTACTGGGGGATTTTCTGGCTCTTCCTCCATGAAGACAGATGCAATGTAACTGGTTATTTCTCGGCCATTTCCCTGTTCTCCACAATGACCTCTCCCGATTACAAATTTCCACATTTGACCCTGCTTTTATTTTGTTTCCTTTGAAATATAGATCGCAGATTGATGCAGTCTTTGTGTTCCTGTTTGTTAACATGTACGTTCTCTTTTTGATTTCCTTTACAGTTTCACGGCCTTTATTTTTTGGATCGTTAATGTCTGAGAATTCTCGGGTTTTCACAATAGCTGGAATTCTTCTGAAGTCACTTCCTCTGATTAACATATTTTCTAATTTGTGATATTAACCATCATTGAGTCACTTGCTCACTCTTTGGTGTTTGTACCTGGCATAAATAGATGTATGTTGCAGACTTTACAGTATTTCTAAAAACTCCTGGTCCTGACCAGTTATATTCAGGAACACAGCAGGAGGATAAGAGGATAGAGAAGAAAATGCTGGAGCACTACTTTGCTCTTCTCTATCATCGCTGGCCAACGAGTGAGGTCCCGGATGACTGGAGCATAGCGAATGCTGAGCCTGTGTTCAAGAAATGCTACAAAGATAAGCCTGGGAACTAAAGACCAGTAATTCTAAAATCTAGTTGGTAGGTCACTTTAGAAGATTCGGAGAGATTGGATATACATACATTTAGAAAGACAGGGTGTGGTTCGGACTAAGATTAGAGTGGTGCTGGAAAAGCAGAGCAGGTCAGGCAGCATCCGAGGAGCAGGAAAATCGATGTTTCGGGCAAAAGCCCTTCATGAAATTCAGCACAGGAGTTTGTGCAAGGGAGATCATGACTCACAATTTTGTTGGAGTTCTTTGATAAAGTAACCAGCAATGTTGAGGAGGTCCGGGTGGTATACGTAGTCTGGATGGATTCCAGCAAGGCCTTCAATAAGGTTCCACATGGTACACCGCTCTGGAAGGTTAGGTCGCATTGAATTGAGGGGGAATTGGCAAATTAGGTACAAAATTGCCTTGATGGTAGGAAGCAGAGAGCAATACTGGAAACATGCTGGTCAGCCTGGAATAGTGGAATGCCTCAGGGGTTAATGCTGGCACCACTACATCTTACATATATCTGTGATTTACATGAGAATGTACAGGCATGATTTGTAAGTTTGAAGATGACACTAAAACAGGCGGCATCATGGAGAGTGAGGAAGGTTATCAGAAATTTCAGAAATTACAGCAGGATCTTGATCAGCTGGAGAAGTGGGCTGAGAAATAACAAATGGATTTTAATATAGATCAGTATAAGTTCTTGCATTTTAGAAAGTCAAATCAAGGTTGGAGTTTCATGGTGAATGGTTGGGTCCTAAGTGGAACAGAGGGAGCTTGGAATTCAGGTGCATGGTTCTCTGAAAGTTGATTCAGAGGTAGGCAGGGGAGTGAGGAAAGCTTTTGGCACACTGGCCTTAATTGGTTTATATCATTGAGTATCGAAATTAGGGAGTTATGTTGCCGTTATACAGGATGCTGGTGAGGCCATATTGGTAACGTTATGTTCAGTTTTGTTCACCTTGCTAGAGGAAGGATATTATTAAACTGGAAAGAGTGCAGAAAAAAAACTTGCAAGGATGTTGCCAAGATCACAATGGTCTGAGGTTTAGAAAGAGGTTGGACAAGCTAGGACTTTTTACTTTTGTGTGCATGAAGATGATGAGGATCATATTGTAGTTTATATGATCATGTCAGGCATGGATAGAGTGAATGCACAGTCTTTTTTCCCAGGGTTGGGCAATCACAGACTAGAGAGCATCAGTTTAAGGTCAGAGGCGACACAACAAAAGGGAATCTGAGGAACAACTTTTTAACTCAGTGGCTGTTATGCAGATGGAATGAGAAGTTGTTGAGGCAGATACATTGACAATATTTTAAAGGCATTTGAACAAATACATGGATCGTAAAAGATTAGAAAGGTACGGGACAATGGCAGGGAAATGGGTTTAGCGTGGATGGGCATTTCGGTTGAAATGGAACAGTTTGGGCTGAAGGGCCTGTCTCCGTGATGTCGGACTCTATGACTCTAACAACCATTGCTTGTCTCCCACTGAATGTTATATTGTACTTTCCAAATTCACTGTAGATATATTGAACTCTAGCCTCCAATCTTCAATGATGTTTGACTGGACTATTCAAGCATTCTATATTGTATGCAGACACCTTGTAAACTGCACCTTATAAATGCCATTATTCCTTAAAGACTGCTTCAGACCAAAGTTAATAATTCGTCCTTCTGACCACACAACATCAAATCCGAAATAACCTGCTCTCCAGTTTGCTTCGCAACATACTCTTCAACCCACCAGATATAAACTTCCAGAACTTATTTTTCACAGCTTCAGCAGTCACTTAGTTAACGTAGTTTAGATACAACTTGTGACCATTCAATAAGACTTGCGGTATTCACAATACTTGCCTTTCTAATTTCCAGAACATATGATGCTCAGATTTTCTGCTACCGTTTGGTTTCGATATATAATACACTAATATTTGCTTCTCCTTGCTATCTGTAAATTCTACCTCAACTGATACTGCGGAACCTGAGGGACATGTCTGTGTCGTTATTAGTGATAGACCTGGACAAAACATTCAGGGAGGCTCACTTCGACGCTGAGATGATCTGAAGGAATGTCCCACAATACTCGACAAGCAACAATATCCTTCTCGCTCTGTTAGGATAAGAGTTACCATATACTCTCTGCTCCCTCACAGTCACTGTATATCTGTTATAGCACCTAACCCCGAACAAGGTTCACGCTCTGTCTCCAAATAAGGCTCAGGTACTACTACTCTCACTATTGAATTCAGCAACTAATAACACTATATGGATTCAAAACTGTCGACTGACTCATTCCAGACACCTCACAACTTTCCCCACCTACACCAGCACAAACAGCAAGGTCACCCATTCACACTCTGCCTCCATTCCTTTCTCCCATTCCAGGAGAAACAGCCTGGAATAGTTCATAAAGGGCCAAGCCGGGTAGTGGAGTGCCCGATATCCGTTCCCTCACTCCCCTCCCCCCGTCATGTGGGAAGGAATCTTAAAGAGCTGGAGAGGACCAGGACGCCTCGTGTGGAGAATCTGAAATATCCACGTCCAACTGACAATGTTAAGGAGCAATGTTCAGTGAAAGACAATTCTCAGTTTAAACCCACTGGCAGTTCCAACAATAGTTCTTTCACTTCCAAAAAAAAACACAGATACCTCACTGTACAGAGACGCAGACACAGAAAAACACAGACGAAACACACAATACTTACAAGGATATAGATATACATACACTTATAAACACACAAATACATATACAGTCACATACAAATCGACATAAATATAGATAGAAACACAGGCTGAAACACAGACAGACAGATGTAGACACGCAAACACAAAGATTACAAGCATTTGGACACACACACGCACACACACACATGCAGACACACACAAACAGAGGCACAGACACACATACACACAGACACACGCACAAACACTTACATACAGATACACAGAGGCACAGACACTAGTGTCATTAAGACACAAATCGATGCGTTTTGATTTGTAAGGGGATCAAAGATACTAGGGAGAAGGCAGACGAATGAGGTCGAGGTACATATAAGAAATTATTGTCCGGAATTTCCGACTCGATAGGCTGAATGGCCTCAATCTGATCATTTCCTTAATGCTCCTGAGGTCTTCTGCTATCAGGCATTCTCTTCCTGAGACAGCAGCAGAGGCTGGGTACGATACATATTTGATTGGAAAGGGACAGATGGAACGTGGGATAGGTTTGGAGTCCGGAATGGATTATGTTCCTAATTATTCCAAATTATTCTGTTCTTATGTCTGAAAGGAGGTGGTGATTTGTTGTTCAGTTAACACAGTTTTAGAATAACAGTCCCACAATGAAATAAGAATATCCTTTTCACTTTAGTGTTGTGCTACCTGTGGTGTCCTCATCCTCAGGGAGCAGTGAAGACTCAGTTATTGAAGATATTCAAGGCTGAGCTCGACTGATCTTTACTGGACAGAAGTGTCAGTGTTTATTGGGAACAGACAGGAAATGGATGATCAGACACACTCGGATCAGCCATGAAGATTCTGAATGGTGCAGCCGAATGGGCAACTTCTGCCCATTCCATGTGTTGTTCCCTCAATCCACTCCTCCAGGCTCTTGCAGAGATATACTGCTGTCCCTACCCCATGTGTTGTTCACTCAATCCAATAGGGTTGGGGACCACTCCATTCAGTCAGACAGGATCATTACAATGACATAGGAGGAGACCATTCCGCCCCTGTCAGGAATTACACAGGAGCATAGAATGAAGTAATTCAGCTCGTTCAGTACACTACACAGTGCAGGAGGAGGCCATTCAACCCACCTGAGCCGCTACACAGGAAAAGGGAAGCTGTCGCTAACAGGAAATAGAGAGTAGAGGTAAATGTTTATTTTCAGGCTGTAACTGATGGAGTGCCTCAGAGATCACTGTGGGGTCATCAGTGATCAATAATCTGTATCAAAGATCTGGAGGAAGGGGAGCGAGTGGCTTGGAGCTCAATTAGCTCATATCCCAAGATGGTCATTCAACGTGTCGTCAAATGGAGGTAGTGAGTCTGCAATGTGATACAGACAGGGAAGGTTAGTGAGCAAACCTTCAGCAGAAATAACATAAGGTAAGTTGTCTATTTTGGCGTGAAAGATTAAACAATGGTAAAAAAAATAAATGAAGAGAGATTGCCGAACTCTGTGATACAGGAGGTTTCCAGGTTCTTGCGACATGAATCATATGAAGTCAGTCTGCAGATGCAGCAAGTGATTTGGAAGGTAAGTGGAATGATGCTGTTTTTGGCAAAAGGTATCAGGGTTAATCGCAGGAATGTTTTACTGCATCGGTACAAGGGCATTGCTGAGACCACACCTGATGCACTGTGTGCAGGAGTGATCCCCTCAACTAAAATAAAAAGGTATAATTATTTTCGAAGATTTTCAAAGAGGTTTCCCTTTCCTCATTCCTGCAATGCTGGCCTTTTGTTATCGGGGATTATCAGTTTCGATCTTAGCTGAGAAATAGTATTGAACCATCCATGACTTTCTGAAGAGTGTATCAACTGGATGCATATTATCTCCTGTCAGGGAGACTAAAGCTAGAGTATAAACTTTAAGAAGAAGATGCATTGATATTAACACACATACTATGAAGATACCTACCAATATTTACAAATTACACAGACACATGTAAGCATGTCATCAAATTATAAAGAAGGGACATTTTTTGCGATTGGAAGGAATTGTGTACAACAAGAGCAATGACGCACCTGCATATAATCCATAATCAGGTTTTCCAGAGAATGGTCCAGTTGGGTGTTCCGTTGACAAAATTGTATGTTCCAACACAGAGAGGGAGAAAAATGTTCCCTGACTGAAAAGGAGCAGCCGATTGATCCCTCTCTCTTACTTTGTTCCGCCAGATAGCAAAGTGTGAGACCGTAAAATCCTTGTGTCATCTTTACTACTTGCGAAGGATTTCTGGTGAGGACTCATTGGAATCTCTCCACTGCCTGAAACGAAGGGAATTCTGCCAAATCCCACTGTTCCAGAAAGAAATCCCACTACCAGTAGGTTGTGTGAGCAGAATAACTTCAAAGACAGAATAACATTTGGGGCACTCTATCATTTTTCCATTTGTTATGAGTTCAACTTCCTGTGCCTCACATTTTTCCAGAAAATGGTCTAGTCGAAGACCTAAATCATTGGCCACCTCATTAAACTGGCTGCATTTAAGATGGGTGTAACCAATGGAGGAGTGGGACTGGAAAAGGACATCGTGACACTCCAACATTGTTTGGAACACAAATGAGAAATAATCAAAGGGATGTTCAAGTAGAAATTCCCTTCCCCAGAGGATTGTGGTTTCTGGATGTTTGCATTTATTCAAAGTTGTTTTTCGTATGTGTAAAATGGTATACAGACAGAAACGTGCTGCGGAGACCAAAAGCACACAGAGCGGTGACAAAGTATCTAATGGCCCACTCCTGCTGCTCAGTCCTGTGTTGCTATGTTCTATTCAACCCCCCGCATCTCTTGCAAGGAGCAGATGGAGGCCACTTGCTCCAAATACCTGGTCAACAGTAACACAGGATATCATTCAGTCCCTCAAGACTGTCACACATGGTTTGGTGTCCGTTGAAAATGTTATTTGGTTCGAAAGACGCCTCTGGTCTCTTTACAGAGTGTTTGCTCTCGGCAACTTGTGGTTCATTTGTTGGTGATATTATAGACCCAGATTCACCTTGAGTACAGTCCCCATACCTCAACAAGAGATGACTCACAAAATACTTTACTCTCTCTGATTACAACGTTCAATAAAAGAACATTCAGGAAAATTACAGCCATTAACTTTGCAATTGCTGAATATGAGGACAAAAGAAACAGAATCAGGTAATTCGGATGATCAAGCCATTGCATAACATCATGGCTGATCTACTGTTGTCATTAACTCCTCTTTAATGCCCAATTCTTCACCCCTTAGCTCTCTGACAGGTCGAAAATCCATCTAACTCCTCTTTAATTGCTTTCAGTGATATAGCTCCCCTAGGTCTCCAGCCCAGATCATTCCTGACAGTGATTACCCTCTGTGAGTGGAAAACACTCTCTACACATACACCGTCACCTATTGATATGAACAAGAGGTGACAACAGGGGCTCAGGAAAGAGCGAATGGCTTTGATACCAAGGCAGTATTTGACTGAGGATGGCATCGGGACCACCTACGTATTTGAGCTGAATGTGGATCAGGTGTAACCTTCCCACTGGACGGGATCTTTCCGAACACAAATAAAGAGGTTCAGGGTCAGTCACCAACAATCCTCTCAGTCCCAGGACATCTCTGCAGGAGATCCTCAGGTTATACTCCTCAGCACAAGCATCGTCAGCTGCTCCATCAATGTCTTTTCCCATCATAAGATTGGAAGTGGGTATGATGACTGAAGATCACACAATGTTCAGAACATTTTATTCCCCCATCAGCTCCTGAACCATTCTGTGTCTATATGCAGCAAGACCCAGACAGCATTCTGGTTTGTGTTGTTAAAGTGTCGGTAACATTTATGTAACAGCACGGCCAGACACTGCACATTGTCACAGTTAAAGGAGGAGCTCATTCAGCATCTCAAGCTGGTTGGACACAGGTATGAACTAACATTCAGGAACAAGAAGAGTGACAGCAGATTCAATACTCCTGCCTGTTACACAGGAAGAAGCGTGGTCTGTTCAGTGCATTGAACTCTTAAATAGGAGCAGGCAGAACCCAATCAGACATTTAATCCTGTTCCATGAGACCAGGAGGAGGCTATTCATCCCCACGAGACAGTTATACAGGAACAAGAGGGGGTCATTGATATTCCAATATGACAAACCAATGAAACCGAGACTGCACGGATAGAGGACTTCATCATGTTAATCATGGTTCAATTGTTTGTAGAACGTGTGCTGCTTTGACATGGTTTGCTGGTAATGAGGAGGGAAGCCAAATGATTAGTGTCAAGTCTCAAGGAGGTATTTTCCATCTCCGAGAAGACACACCCATGTTCTCCATGGAGGTCAGAATCTGGTGGGAATAGTTAACTGTTTTAGCATGAGGGTATTGTGGCTGCTGTAGAGATTGCGGATAACGAGACGTTCAGTGCAGGACTACACAGGAAATGAACTGTATTAATGTGGAGAGAGTTTATTCAAATACTGGCCCTCTGTCTCTCTCATGCGACATGGGGATTGGTTGTGGATTGAGGGGAATATTCTCAGAGGCTCTTAAACGATCGACAATAATGCAACCCGAGTAAAAAATAAGCCATGGAATTTTTCACCGTATCAGTGTCTATTTAGCACATCGTGAGTGACTGTCCCTCCCCCGCAAGTTTCAATGCAATCGCCTCTAATTCTCTCACAACGCCAGAGATTCATCTTCACTGTCTCCTCATGTAACCAACATCCCAGGGATTAGTCTGGTGAAACTCCATTGCACTCTCTCTGTGGCAAGGCGATCATTCCTTTTCAAGGAAAGAAAGTCTGTCCACAATATCCCAACAGCAACAGCAACACTCTCAGCGATGATCACAACAACTCTTTTTCCTCTTAGACATCTCCGTTTCTTTCCTGTGGCGTAAAAAATACTTTCATTCTCTCTACACTGCTGGAAAGAGTTAACACTTTTTTATGAAGGTATTGTTGCTGCTGTCAGGATTATGGATAACATGACGTTCATGGCAGGATCACGAACCAGTTGAACTGTATTAATGTTGGGAAAGTTTATTCAAAAGCCTGAACCTCTCTCTTTCTCTCTCTCTCTCTCTCTGTCTCTCCTCTCTGCTCTCTTTCTCTCTCTGTCTCAGTTGAAATAGGGAGTGGGTGGTTGGGTGGAACGTTCTTAGAGGCTCTTAAACTATCGAGAAGCATGCAATCTGAGTGGGAAAAAAAGCCATGAAACTTATCACCGTATCAGTGTCTGTTTAGAACATCATGAGTGACTGTCCAGCCCCCTTAAGGTTTAATGCAATAACCTCTTATTCACTCACTAAGCTTCACTCACTGCTCATGGTGACATCATCCCAGCGATTAATCTGGTGAAACTTGAGAGAAAGTTTATCCACAGTACCCCAAATACTGCCTCAGGGATTGTCAAAAACATATTTTCTCTCACTTAGACATCGCCATTTCTTTCCTGTCCCACAAAAAGCCATTCCTTCTCTGTGCACTATGACTAACATGGAATTTATAGGTCCCTTACATCTGTACGTCAGCATCAATAAAGCTAGCACCAGCGATACCTATGGAGATGTGCATCACTCTCGGGGAGAATTTCAATGAGATTGAACCTAAAATAGGGGATGATCACGGACCTGAATGGAAATGGGATGGAGCAATACAGAAAACAGGCAGAGAAAGGGAGCAATCTCTACCTGTGTTCTTTTCTCACAGGATGTATGAAGCCCTGGTTTGGGCAGCATGAACTGCGTGGCTGATTCAGCTGTTCCACAGTATCGTAAAAAGTAAAACGCATATCTATGGGTTTGTAGTGTTACAACACAGGATAAATCTTCCTGCTTAATTAAAACCAGCAACAGAGAAAAGATTTATCCCATGCAGTAATCTGGGATAATTCTAGAGTCCAAATCTATTTTAACTAAAAATTAACAACTTTATTTCTTAAAGTATAGCAGAGAATAATAAACGAACGACTATTTCCAACTTCTTCCTCTAACCTGTCATTTACATTCCCCCTCCACAATACTAGTCTGATAAGACACCTAATTAAGATTTACAAAACAAAACTTCTTATCTCAAAACTAGGAAACTTTTGGTTCTTCTCCATATCTCTGTCTTCTTTTCTTCTTGGGGACTCTGCTTCACCAGTTAATAATCAATAAATGTACCTATAGGAGAGCTATTTTTAAGGCTGTCTTTGGATGCTGGTAGCTTGGAAGTTCTCGTCTCAACTGTTCAATTTTCCATGGTCTTGTACTGCCAACCTATTGGATTGTTCATTGGCTGTTAAGAATGGCAATATAAGAAATTGAAACTTGGTAGGTGGGTATTTTGGGTTATAATTTAAAATGTTTTGCTGAATTTGTTTTCATGCAATGAGCTAATCGGGTTGTTTGACCAAATGTTACATTATATCTATTTTTCAGAATTCTTGGTGCTGACAGGTAGTTAGTGTTGGTTTTTAATTCTCTCAAAGGTACAGTACACCAACGTGTTCATCACAGAAGTCACATGGAAACTTGACGATGGAAAAATGACACATTGACTTCCCTAAAGGACTTGAGGCAAGTAGATTGGTTTTTATAACAAATGATAATGGTTGTTTTTAAACTCCCCAATTTCCTTCAGGAGATATCATCAGACCAATATTCTGTGGCTCTAGATTATGAGCAAGTGCCTTGACCACCATAAACTGTCTTCCCTTATGTGCAGAAAACAAGTTAAACATTCTGAACAGCAATTATTTAGTGACGGATGTGTGGTCACAAAAAACGTGAAACTGTTGCATCTGGATTGAACAAAGGCACAAATGTTTTATTCAGATATCGCACTGAGACTGAGGACAAGACTGGGATATCATGATGGTGATATTGGACAGGATTGGTGAGTGGGGAGGACATGGAGATGTAAATCTCTGAAGGACAAAATGGATTATGGAGTTTCAGAAGAGTCTGGTTCCTTCTCGCATATCAGTAATTTATAAATCGTGGTTTGTTTGTTATAGTTTATAAGGAAATGAATTTTGCTTTGGAACTGAAGATATTGACTTGCACTTTCCAAAATGTATATATCATGCGCAGAAATTCAGTTCAACCCGGTTTAGTAGACAAATATAATGACTTACCAGGAACACCGACTATTGCGAGGATGGGATAGGAACCACCTCGAATAATCCAAAGGATATCCTGGATCCAATATGCGAATGATATCCAAGGCTGAGAAAGCCAGTAAAGACTCAAGGATAAACTCCTATCCATTGATGGAGCATTTCACTCTAATGTTCTCAGATTCTGATCCATTGTTGGAACATTCCAATCCATGGTCCTCAGATTATGAACAATTATTGTAACACTCCTGCCTAATGTTTCAGATTCTGATCTCTCCTCGCCCTCTCTCTCGAGCTGCTGATCCCTGTTAGTGCTGTTAGTGATGTTCCTACTCAAACTATGGGATAACACATTGAATAGAGTCCATTATCTCTCAACGATGGAAACTCTCCAATGTGATAATTAGGATCCATGGAGGTGGGCATTAATTTCAGTCACTGAACAAATAGCTTCATTTCAGCCCTTTGAGTTCAAAATTTAAAAAGTTAAAATTAAAAAAAATGTTTAAAAATTACTCATTTAGCTTAGGATATATTGGGGGTGACTGAGGGAAGGAATATTGGAGATGGCAGATTGATTGCGTGTATTCATTCAATCTGCCTTGGATATAGGAGTAATGTCAAAGGATTGTCAGGATAAACATGTTTCTCCGTTTATAAATGGAAACATACAGTCTGTAACTACTGATCAGTGACTATAATGTCAGTAAAATACGAAGACAACTTTTCTAGTCCATAATCTGACAGGCAAATGTGCCTACGACAACATGAGTTATAACAGACAAATGGCATGGATATGTTAACAGAGAATATGATTTGACACACAATTCAGATGGTTAGTCGAGGATCAGAGAGGGCAGGTGAATGTCATGCTGTTAATGTTGTCGATATCAATCAACTGTGATTAATTGCCATGCACTGGTTTTCAATTTGAGTGTGATTATGATATTGGGGACATGGTTGCAGAGACTGGAGGGAGTGAACATGATATTTCCTAGTCAGCAGTATTGGGATGTTACTCTTTATAAAGCATAAGAAGATCAAATTCCAGGATACATCTCCAATGAGGAATGAGGAGAGCCAATATTAACCATACGACCAAAAGACAATGGAGCAGTAATTTGGCCTTTCAGCCCATTGAGCCTGCTCCACCATTTAATGATGGCTGTTAAGCTTTTCAACCCCAATCTTCCGCTTTCTATTTGTAACCTTTCATCCCCTTTACAATCAAGAACCTATCTGTCTTAAATATGCTCAATTAACTGGCCTCGACAGCCTTCTGTAGCAGTGCATTCCCTAGATTCACCACTCTCTGGATGAAGAGATTCGTCGTTATCTGTGTTTGAAAAGGTCTTCTCTTTACTCTGTCCCCTCGGGTCCTTTCTCCCCTCCATTGGAAAATATCTTCCCAAAATCCACCCTGTCCAGGTCATTCAATATTCTGTAAGTTTCACGTAGACCTCCTGACATCCTTCTGAACTCTATCAAATATAGACCCAGAGCCCTCAGATGTTCTTCATATGTTAAGCTTTTCATTCCTGGGACCACTTTCGTGAATATCATCGGAAAATGTTCCAGATCCAGCACAATAATCCAAATGTAGTCTGACCAAAATCTTATAGAGCCTGAGAATTACATTCCTGCATTTCTATTCAAGCCCTCTTGAAATAAATAGAGTCATTTTATTTGCCTTCCCAACTGCTGACAACCTGCAGGTTTACCTTGACCTCACACTTGCCCACGTTATACTCCACCTGCCACTTCTTTGCTCACTCCCCTAACCTGTGCAAATCCTTCAGCAGGAGCAAGTGAGGACCGCAGATGCTGGAGATCAGAGTCAAAAAGTGTGGTGCTAGAAAAGCACAGCCAGTCAGGCAGACTGAGGAGCCGGATATTCGACGTTTCCGTCATAAAGCCTTTATCAGGAATGAAGTGGGTGGGCGGAAGGCGGTTGAGAGATGAATGGGAGAGGCTGGGACGAAGGTAGCTTGGAAGGCGATGGCTAAATGAAGGTGAGTGGTGAAAGTGGAAGGTGGAGTGGATAGATGGGAAGGAATATAGACAGGTAGGATAGTTCAACAGGCGCTGCTCAGTTGGAGGGTTAGATCTGGGATAAGGTGGAGGGAGGGGAGATGAGGAAACTGGTGACATTGCGCTGAATACCATGTGGTTGAAGGGTCCCAAGGTGGAAGTCGATGTGCTGGTGGCTAGAATATGGCAGTGGGGGAGGCCACGAACTTGCATGTCCTTGGAGGAGTGGTAGGGGAGGCGAAGTATTTAGCCACAGGGAAGTGGGATTGTTGGGTTCATGATGGAGAGTGTTCCCTGAAACGTTCTGCAAGTTGACGTCCAGTCTCCCCAGGGTAGAGGAGACCAGGGGGCACAGTAGATGAGGTGTTTGGATTCACCGTATCTTCTCTGCCTGATTGGAAGGATCCTTTGGGGCCTTGGATGGAGGTGTGGAGGAAGTTATTGGCACAGGTTTCATACCTACTGCAATGGCAACGGAAAGTGCCGGGAGTGGAAGGTGGCTTGTTGGGGTGTGGGAGGGAAGACGTGTGAACCTAATGAGGCAGTCGTGAAGGAAATGGTCTCTGCAGAATGGTGATAGGGGTGGGGATGAAAGTATATCTCTGGTGGTGTGGTCTGCCTGTTGGTAGCGGAGGATGATGCGTTGTATCCTGAGGTTGGTGGTCTGGAAGCCGAGCATCAGAGGGGTGCTACTGCACCCTCCTGCATCCGAACAACCTCTTCTATGCTACCTATCCCTCTATTCCATCTTTGCACTGTTTGAAAACTTAGCAAGAATTCCCTCAAGTGCCTTCATGTAGACCATTAATGCACAAAGCGAATTTTGTGGTCCCAACACTGAGTCTTGAGGAAAACCACTTGTCACTGGACACCATCCTGAGAAGGACACTTCTATCTCCACTCTCTGCTTTCTGTCATACAGCCATGCATCTATCCAAGCTAGCACCTTGCCTGTAACACCAGGGGCCCTAATCTTTCTCAATAGCCTCCTGCATGGCACCTTATCAATGGAATTTAGAGAAGCAGGTGGATAACATCTACTGGTTCTCCTTGGTCAAATCTGCCCGTTACTCCCTCAAAGTATTCCAGCAGGTTTGTCAGGCATGACCTTCCATTGGTGAAACAATGCTGACTTTGCACTATTTTACTAAATACTTCCAAGTATTCAGAAATCCCATTCTTCACGATGGATTCCAGGATGTTACCTTCAACCAAGGTTAGGCTAATCAGTCTGTACTTTTCCATATTCTGCCTAACTCCCTTATTAAATGGAGTATCACGTTAGCAATTTTCCAGCCTGTCCTGATTTTAGTCATTTCTGAAAGATTACCACTTTCACTTTCCCTACTTCTTCAGCTATCTCCCTTACAATGCTGGGATGTAGTCCATTTGGTTGAGATGATTTATCCAAATTCAGGCCATTTAATTTTCTAGCATGTTCTTCTTGATGATGACCACCATACTTAGCTCTGTCCTCTCACTGTCTTCAATTTTTGGGAAATTACTTGTGTCTTGCATCATGAACATTGATGCAAAGTTCCTCATTCATTTCTTTGTTTTCCGCTACTGTTTCTCCAGCATCATTTTCCAGTGTTCCATATTCACGTTTGCCTCTCTTTTTTCACTTTGGCACGGCACAGTGGCATAGTGGTTAGCACTGTTGCCTTACAGCGCCAGAGACCTGGGTTCAATTCCGGCCTCAGGTGACTGCCTGTGTGGAGTTTGCATGTTCTCCCCGTGTCTGCGTGGGTTTCCTCTGGGTGCTCCGGTTTCCTCCCACAGTCCATAGATGTGCAGGTCAGGTGAATTGGCCATGCTAAATTGCCCGTAGTGTTATGTAAGGGGTAAATGTAGGGGTATGGGTGGGTTGTGGGTCGGTGTGGACTTGTTGGGCCGAAGGGCCTGTTTCCACACTGTAATGTAATGTAATCTAATCTAATGAACCTCTTACAGTCTCCTTTCTACTACTGGTTACCTTACCTCCATATCAAATCTTCTCTGTCATTTTTAGCCCTCTGTTAGTCTTTGTAAGATTCCCAATTCTCTAGTTTCCCACTGCCCCTCACCATATTATACGCTTGCTCTTTTGCTTCTATGCAATCCCTCACTTCCCTCGTCAGCCCTGAATGTCTTATCCTCCCTGTTCTATGCCTCTATTCCTCGGCAAGTATCTCTGCTATGTCTCCTGAATTAGTCTTGGAATCTGCTTCCATTGCTGTTCCCCCGCCTTTCATGCTTGACCCCTGTCCCAGTCAATTCTACCTAGCCTCTCCCTTGTGCCTCTGCAGTTGCCTTTATTCAGCTGAAATACTGTTACCTCTGATTCTATCTTCTCTCTCTCAAATTATGGAATAAATTCGTCCATGTGCTGATGATTGCCTCCGAAGTTTACCTTCACCCTAATCTCCCTTCCGAATCTTACGTCATTAAGTCCAGTATCATGTGTTGCCGAGTGGACTCCACTAGAAGTTGCTTCAAAAAGCCATCTCGTAAACATTCCTAAATTACATTTTCTTGCGAACCACTACCAATCTCATGTTCCCAGTTCCCCTGCAAACTGAAATCACCCATGATTACTGTACTTTGCCTTTCCTACACATATTTTCTATCTCCTGGCGTATCTTGTGCCCTAGCTCCTGACTACTCTTTGGAGCCGTGTACAAGACTTCAACTGTGGTTGTCTTACCTCTTGTGGTTCCTCAATTCTACACCATCTGATCTTACTTCCTTTCTTACTATTGATTTAATTTCATTTCTTACTAATAATGCAAATTCACTCCCTATGCCCACCTGCCAAACTTTTCGATAGGATAAATATCCGTAAATATTCAGATCCCCTTGCAGCCACATCTCCGTGATGCCCATCGCTTCATACCTGCCGATTTAATTCTGCACCACAAGCTCATTTACCTTATTCCTTATACAGCATGCATTCAGTTATAACCCCTTCAGTCCTGCATTAACCATCCCTCTTCTCATTGTCATTAATTTGTGCAGTGTACTTGAAGTGTGATATGTTCGTGTTCCTATTCGTGTCTGTGCTGGAGATTTTAATCACCTCTCCTGAGTTCTGTACTCTTACCTCCTCTTTTAATTTGGCTTTTCTAAATAATCCCTATAACTGCACCCCACCACACACACACACACACACACACACACATCCTAATCAGTTTAAAGCTCTGTCTACAGCCCTGGTTAGGATTCACTCGGATTCTGATCCCAGCACGGTTCAGATGACGACTGTCCCATCGGAGCAGCTCCTTTCATCCTCAGTAATAAAATGAGTTTATTCAACACAAAATACAAGAATAAAAAAGCTTTTCTGTGCATACCAAAATATGAAAAGAACAAAAAGACAATAATGTTAAAATACACTTACTATGTGGAGCTATATAAATTGTAATGTGAATTACCAAACCATGGAAGTGATGTGCAAACTTTATCAATCATTATTTGACCCAGAACTGAGATCCTGATTACCCCTCTGCCAGTGATGCCCTTCACTGAGATTCCACCCTGCCTCTCACGCAGTGTCTAGAGAGGCTACAAGTTCCTGTTGGCCCAGAATATTTAAATTAATCCACCTTCTCCCTGGAACCAATCTATTGGTCTATTGGATTGTGTTTAGCTGTCAGCAACTCAGCTCTGGGATGTTATTGGCAATAAATGACCTGGGATGACAGCCAGTATCAGCATGGTGTTCACAGGGTATGGCACCAGACAAAGGGCTTACAGTCTGTGAGAGTTTCTAAGAAAAGTTTCGGTGCATTTCTCTTCATGCTGTCTCTTGATCTAACTTCACATTCGTTTGACACCCCTTTCTCTCACTCATTCTGTCGCTTTTTTTTTCACTCTCTTTATCTCACTTCACTGTCTTTCTCTCTGTTTATTTCTCTCCCTCTCAGTCTAGCTCCGATCATTCCCTCTATTTTCAAGTTGTCAATTTGAAGAGCTCATGGATGCATGGTGGGCTGAATGGCCTCCTTCTGTGTTGCATTAACTCTGACGTTCTCCGACCCACAGTAACAAATGTTGGTGCTTGGAGAGACAAGCTGGTCCAGTGAAGGACACAGTGGACAATTAACCATTATCTCTTCCTATTTTCAGACATGCAGCGACATCGATATATCTGTTCAAACAAACAAATTCCTCATATTAAAATCAACACACTTCAGACTGCCAGGCCACTGAACACTGTTCTCTGTTTTATTTTTTTGTTGGTCTTATTGTTATGGGATTAGTCTCCAACTTCTCCTCAGTCAATGTACCTGTGGACCTACTGCTGTGGTTCCACACGCCCCTCCCCCACCGCCGGTTCACACTAGCTTAAAACCTCGTAAAGGACAATAGAAATCTGCCTGCCAGGAGATTGCTGCCAGTTCAACTCCATCTCGTCCATCTTGCGTATATCCTACCAACCCAGGAATCCCAATGTTCCACATATCGGAGATTGTTATCAGTTCATGTGCATCCCTTCCTTCTTGTGTGTATCCTACTGACCCGTGAATCCCAATGATCCACATATCGGAAGTGCTGCCTCCCCGACCAGCACTTTGATCGTGTATTTAACTGTGCTACCTTACGATTCCTAACCTCACTCGCACGTGACATTTTTAGATTAGATTAGATTACTTACAGTGTGGAAAGAGGCCCTTCGGACCAACAAGTCCACACCGCCCCACCGAAGCGCAACCCACCCATACCCCTAACCTAACACTACGGGCAATTTGGCATGGCCAATTCACCTGACCTGCACATCTTTGGACTGTGGGAGGAAACCGGAGCACCCGGAGGAAACCCACGCAGACACGGGGAGAACGTGCAAACTCCACACAGTCAGTCGCCTGAGGTGGGAATTGAACCCGGGTCTCTGGCGCTGTGAGGCAGCAGTGCTAACCACTGTGTCACTGTGCTAACCACTGTGCTAACCACATTGAACTTTGATCGTGTATTTAACTGTGCTACCTTACGAATCCTAACCTCACTCGCACGTGACATTTTCTAATGTCTCCAAAATTCAAATATCCTTTCAGCACAACTCCAGCAAGGCCTTTTCTTTAAACTGGATAGACTTGATAATAAAAACTTAAGTGTGACATCAGGAAAGTGGGACCACTGAATCAGTCCAATGACGACCGTATCTGATATCTATCCCCACCACCAAACCTGCTTGACAAGGTATACACATGGACCATCTATTTGCAGATGGCCGAGGATAAACAGAATATTAGAAAATGTCGGCGCAGATGGATGTAATTCAGCCTGTTTACTCAGCTTTGCTATTCAATTGGATTCTAGTTATTCTGTTCCTTTCAATGGCAGGGTCTTTACCTAGCATCCCCAGCGGGTCAGAAAGTTCCCAGTGTCGTTGTGTACGCAGTCCTTTAGATTAGATTAGATTACTTACAGTGTGGAAACAGGCCCTTCGGCCCAACAAGTCCACACCGCCCCGCCGAAGCGCAGCCCACCCATACCCCTACATCTATCTACCCCTTACCTAACACTACGGGCAATTTAGCATGGCCAATTCACCTGACCTGCACATCTTTGGACTGTGGGAGGAAACCGGAGCACCCGGAGGAAACCCACGCAGACACGGGGAGAATGTGCAAACTCCACACAGTCAGTCGCCTGAGGCGGGAATTGAACCCGGGTCTCTGGCGCCGTGAGGCAGCAGTGCTAACCACTGTGTCACCGTGCCGCCCACCTGCGAAGGGAGTATCCAGTGCCAGGCAATGGGGTGTGGGGAGTCCAGGGGTGGCACAAGGAAATGCTGCATGTAGTGACGATGGACTGAGGGAACTGAGCGAGAAGGAATGGGCATCCAGGGACACTGCACTCAGAGAAGTGGCAGGGCAAGATTCCTAAATACCCAGAGGAACCCGCGAACCACGGCTTCTTTTACAAAATTACTGTTACATTTGCTGCATTTCTCCATCGAACAAAAGCAAAAATTCCATAGATGGTAGAAACCTGAAGCAAACATAGAAATGTATTGTGGAGAGAGAAGAGAGTTAATGCTCCCAATGCAGACACGGGAAGAATGTTCAAAGTCCACCCAGACAGCGTCCAGAGATTGGAAATGTACCAAATGTCCTCAGCACTGTGAGGCAGCATTGTTGTGTCACCACGTTGCCCAATGATGGATAATTGGGGATAGTATAGTTAAAAGCATAGATACTGTTCTCTATGATCAGGGTTAAGACTCCTGAAGATCGTGTTGCCTATCGCGTTTGGGATATATCATCAGGGTTGCAGAACATGGAGTAGGAGGGGAATGATCCAATGGTCAGGGTCTGTGTAGGTACCAAAGGCTGGACAAACAAATGACAATGAGAAGAGCGACGGGTAATACAGGACTGAACTATAATTTCGGAATGCATGCAGTTTAAGGAATAAGGTAAGTGAGCTTGTGACTTATCCATAAATTGGCAGGTACGACATAGTGGGCAGAACAGTGACAGTGACATCGCTGCAAGAGGATCAGGATTGGGAGCTGAATATTCAAGGATATTCATCCTGTCGAAAAGATACGCAAGTGGGCACAGAGATAGAGTTGGCTCAGTATTAAGAATGGAATTGAATCAATAATCAATAATAAGAAATGAAATAAGGTCAGATGGTGTCGAATTGAGGAATCAAAAAGGTGAAAAAATGCAGTTGGAGTTATATACAGGGAGCTGGTGTGTATAATACACCAGGCGCTCGAAAGATCTGTTGGAAAGGCAAAGTTATAGTGATCATGTGGGATTTTATTATGCAGATGGACTGGGAATTCAGACTGATGGTGGTTGGCAGGAAAAGGAATTTGTAGAATGTCTACGAGATGGCTTTTTGGAGCAGCTTGTGCGGCCAGAGTAAATGAGGGGAGCTTCAGGTGACAGTGATCATAATATGATTGAATTTCTCTGCAATTTCAGATGGAGAAGTTAGAATCAGAAGTAACAGCATTACAGCTGAATAAAGGCAATTACACAGATAAGAGTGAGGAGGTGGGTAGAATTGACTGGGAGACGGGCCCAGCAGGAAAGACAGTGCAACAGCAATGCCAGGAGATTTTTGGAGTAATTCAGGATAGAGAAAAGATTTATTCTGAGGAAAAAGAGGCTTGTATAGGGAGGATGGGACAACCATAGCTGACTAGGGAAGTCAGGTATAGCATAAAAGCAAAAGAGAAAGGATATAATTTTGGAAAGTGCAGTGGGAAACCGGAGCTTACAACGACAAAACTGAGGGCAAACTAAATAAAATAAGGAGGGAGATTATTGAATATGGGTGTAAGCTCGCCAGTAAGATAAAAGAAGACTGTAACAGTTTCTTTCGATATATAAAGTACAAAAGAGCGGCAAAAGTGAACACTGGATTGCTGGAAAATGATACTGGAGAGATAGAATGGGGAACGAGAAAATGGCCAAGGAACTGAATAATTACTTTGCATCACCTTTCATGGTGGAAGGCACGAGTAATACCTTAAACATTCAAGAGATTGAGGGGCCAGAGCTGAGTATGATGGCCCCCACCATGGAGAACATTCTAGAATAAGATGTAATTCCCAAAGGTGGGTAAATAACCTTGACCAGATGGACTACATTCCGGTGTTATAAGGGAGATAGCTGAAGAGGGAGTGGAGGCAATCGTGGTTATCTCTCAGGATTCACTAGAGTAAGGAACGATCCCAGAGCTCTGGAAACCCACTAACGTGACACTACTTTTTAACGAGGGAGTAAGGAAAAAAGACAAATAAAAATCCCACCATGAATAGTTTAACCTTTGTCATGGCTAGGATCCTGGAATCCATTGTGAAGGATGAGATTTCTGAATACTTGAAAGTGTTTGGTAAAATAGGGCAAAGTCAGCATGATTTCATCAGGGGAAGTTAATGCCTGACAAATCTATTGGAATTCTTTGAAGAGGAAATTAGCAGGCTCGACCAAGCACAGCCAATGGATGTTATCCACCTGTAATTCAAGAAGGGCTTTGACATGGTGTCACACAGGAGATTACTGAGTATGATAAGGGTCCATGGTATTGGAGGCAAGGTAGTGGCATGGATAGATGCTTGTCTGTTTGGGAGAAAGCAGAGTGGGGATAAAAAAGTACTTCTCAGGATGGCAGCCGGTGACAAGTGGTGATCCAGAATGCTCAGTGTTGGAATCATAACTTTTTACTTGTTACATTAACAATTTAGATGAGGGAATTGAGGGCACTCTGGCTAGGTTTACAGACGATACAAAGATAGGCACATGGTCGTATTGAGGAAGCGGAGATGCTGAACCAGGTTTTGGACAGGCAAAGAGATCGTCAGATGCATTCCAACGTTGGAAAGTGTGAGGTCATGCACTTTGGCATGAAGTTTAGAGGCATGGTCTATTTTCTAAATGGCGAGAAAATTCAGAAATCTGAAGTGTAAAGGGACTTGGGAGTTCTCTTGCAGGGTTCTCTCAAGATCAGCTTGCAGGTTGAGACAGTAGTTAGGAGGGCAATTGCAATTATGATTGGGAGCATTTACTACGAGAAGAATTGAATATAAGAACTGACTGTATACGGCTTTGGTCAGACCACATTTGGAGTATTGTGCTCATTTTTGAGCTCCATCGCTCAGGAAGGATGTACTGGTACAGGAACGTATTCAGAAGATTTTCACGAGAATTTTCACAGAAATGAAAAGCTTATTGCATGAGGAATGTTTGAGTACTGTGGGTCTATACTTGATAAAGTTTGAAAGGATGAGAGGGAATGTAATTGTAATAGACAGGATACTGAATAACCGGGAGAGAGTGGAAGTTTTGCAGATGTTTCCATTGGATTAGAATCCGAGGGCACAGCATTAGATGAAAGGGAACACTTTTTAGAACAGTGATAAGAGAAAGTTACTTAAACATAGAATGGTGAATCTTTGAAGTTTATTGTCACAGAAGGCTGTGGGGGCAGGCCATTGAGTATATTTGAGGCGGAGATAGATATTCTTGATTATCCAGGAGATGAAGGGTTATGGGGAGAAGGTCGGAGAATGGGTTTGAGAAACCTATCAGTGATGATTGAATAATGGAGTAGACCCGATGGGCTAACTGTCCTAATTTATGCTCCAATGTCTTATAGTCTTCTGGTCTAAACCTTAAGGAAGTACCTTGCATCTCTGAGAAGATAGATTCATGTTCTTCATAAAGGTCAGAAGCTGTTGGGAATAGTTAACTGTTTTAGAATGAAGGTATTGTGGCTGCTGTCAGAGTGGTGGATAATATGACATTCAGTGCAGGATCACACACCAACTGCACTGTATTAATGTGGGGAATGTTTATTCAAAACTTGGACCTGTCCGTCTCTCTCAATTGGCAGGAGGCGTTGGGGTGGGTCGGTGTAACGTCCGCCCAGGCAATTTAACTATCCAGAAGCATGCATCCTGAGTGAAATAGCAGTCATGGAATTTATCACCTTCTCATTGTCTGTTTAGAATATAAGGAACAATTGTCCATCTCTCTCAGGGTTCAATGCGATCACTACTTATTCTCTCACAGCACTACAGATCAACCTTCGCTCACTCCTCATGGTGCCATCATCCCAGGGACTAATCTGGTGGAACTCCTCTTCACCCTCTCTGTGTTAAGGAGATCACTCCAGATAAAGGAAAGAAAATCTGTCCATAATATGCCAAATACTGCCTCAACAACACTCTCAGGTTTGATCACAATAATTCCTTTCCCTCACTTAGCTGGCTCCATTTCTTTCGTGTGACACAGGAAACCATTCATTTACAACTCACTGCCATTGATGTCGAATTTAAAAACATCCTTACATCTGTAGGTCAGCATCAATAAAGCCAGCACCAGAGGTGCCCATGGAGATGGACATCACTCTTGGAAGAGACTCAGTCACAAAGAATGCATCTAAAATAGTGTATGGCTACCTACCTGAACGGAAACGAGCCATTGGAATATGGGATGCAGGCAGAGGAAGGGAGCTACTTTTCCTGTTATTCTGCCCTCACGGGATGTGTGCAGCTCTGGTCAGGCCAGCATGTTATGCCGATCTTGAACTGAGTGGCTGCTTCAGCTGTTCCACAGGACAGTAAATAGTAAAACAAATTGCCGTGGGTTGCAGTTAAACAGAGTCTTGACCAGAGAATGATGACGCACTGCCTTCTCTAATGGGCATAAGGCAAGCCGATATCAACAGGTTATTATTCTGTGGTTCTAGCATACGAGCCAATGACGTGATCCACCATACACTGTCTGCCCATCTTTCATATTTTGTGAAGAGAACAAGTCAAACGTCTCAAGTGCAATTATTTTGCGATGGGCACGTGGTTAGAAGGGACTTGAAACAGATGTATCTGGAATTAACAAAGGCACAAACGATGGTTTATTCAGGAATTGACGTGAGGCTGAAGAGGAGACTGGGACGTCTTAATGGTGGTACTGGACAGGATTGGTATGTGGGGAGGATATGGAGATGTACACTTTGCAGGAGAAAATGAATCAAAGAGGTTGAGAACAGTGTGTTTTATCCTCGCGTGTTGGTGAGTAATTTGTAAATAATAGTTTGCTAGCTATAATTTCTAAGGACTGGAATCTTTGATTGGAGCTGAAAATGTTGGAGTGCACCTTTCCAAAATCTGCATATCATGAATCTGTTCAGACCATTTCACTAAACACACAGAGTGACTTACCAGGAACACCAACTACAGCAAGGATAGGGTAGTAACCAGCTTGAATAACCATCAGTACATCTTCAATCCGCGATACTAATGATATCCAAGGTTGGGAAAAGCCAGTAAAGACCATAGGATAAACTCCTATCCATTGTTGGAACATTCCAGTCTAATGTTCCCAGATTTCCATCTCTCCTGCCCTTCTCTCTGAAGCTGCTAATCCCTATTATTGCTGTTGGACATGCTCCCGCTCACACTATAGGATAAAACACTGAAAGCATTCCCTTATTAATAGAAGAGAGAAACTCTCTGGGGACGCATACGATCCACAGAGACTGACATAATTACAATCGCTGAACAAATAGCTCCAGTTCACCCCTTTGAATTCAATGCTACTTTATTGAATTTCAAAATAACGTTGAACATTTATGCATTCTGGGTGTGGTATGCGAGTGTGACTGAAGGAAGGAATGTTGAAGATGGCTGATTGATTGTGTGTATTCATTCAGTCTGCCTTGGGTATGGAAGTAATGCCAGAGGTTTAACGGAACATAAACATGCTTCTCTGTAAATAAGTACAGAAATGAATACCGTAACTACTGATTACTGATATCATTGCAAAATCTGTAAAACATTGAGAAAATATCTATCATCCATGATCTGATCGTAAAATGTGCCAAAAAAGAAACGTGGGTTACAACAAACAAACGGCATGGATACGTTAACAGAGAATTGCACATGGCAAACACAGTGCAGATTGTTATTCCAGGATCAGAGAGGGCAGGTGTGGGTCAGGCTGTTGAAGTTATCGATGTTAAGGAACTGTCATGAAGTGTCATTTAATGGACTTCAATTACATTGTGATTATGATATTGGGGAAAAGAGAGAAGACGGAGAAGACTGGGGAACATGGCTGATTAGACTGGGTGGAGGGACAGTGATGTTCCCCATTTACCAGTATTGGAATGTTACTCTTTATTACTCATATGAAGATCAGATTCAAGAATACATCTGCAATGAGGAATTAGCAGAGACAATATTAATGAAATGTGTTTATGCAATATAAAATATAGGAACAAAATGAATTTCTGCACCCACCAACATATGCAAAGTACAAAGAGATAAGGTTGTTAAAATACACTCCTGATTTTGAGCTATATAAATTGAAATGTGATTTACATAACTAGGAAGGTGGTATGCAAACTTTATCAATCATTATTTGACCCACAGCTAAGATTGTGATTTCACCTCTGTCAGTAAGATTCTCTGGCCTAGTCTCTCATACAGTATCGGTGTGGCCGGGGGGGAGTGGGGGGGGGGGGGTCGTGGATGCGGGGTGGTGGTTGTTATTTCCTGCTGCTCTTGGCAGAGTCTATTTAAAACCTCTGCTTTCTCCATGGAACCAATCTATTGGCCTAATGAGTTCTGTTTAGCTGTCAGTAACCCAGCTGTGTGATATTGTTGGAAATAAATAATCTGGGATGACAGCCAGTACCAGCACAGTGCTGACAGTGTATGGAGCCCAGACAAAGGGCTTGCCGTCCAGAGGAATTTCTAAATAAAGCTTCTAACTTCTGTCTGTTCATATTTATCTATCGTATTGCAGTCTTCTGATTTATCTGACTTCACCCTCATCTAACACCTCTTCTACTCACATTCAGTCAGTCGCTCCCCTTTCAATCCTCTCTGATTATCTCCCTTCACTTGCTTTCTCTCTGTTTATTTCTCTCTCACACAATCTCTCTTAACACACTCTCTCTATCTCCAATTGTGCAGTTGGAGAGATTGTGACTCCACGATGGGCTGAATGGCCTCCATCCATGCCATAATAATTGACGTTCTCTGACCCACAATAAATACTTCCTGGACAGACATGCTGGTCCGGTAACAGGTACAGTGCACAATCACCCATTCTCTTTTCCTGCTCTTCTCTGGTGTACAGGTGCCTTGAAATATCTGTTCAAACAAAACAGACTGAATGAACTTCGAGCAGTCGAGAAGACGTTCATGAGTGTGTATTTCAATCAGGATTTTATGAAGAATGAGATTCCAGAATGACATAAGCAATGAATTAAAAACAGGGTAACACAAGAAATGGCAGCTGAGTACAACATTTGGTTCCAAGTAGGTCTCATGGTATTACCAATAGATTATCAATCCAGAAAAATCAGCTCCTGTTCTGTGGATCCAAGTTGAATGCCGCCACCGCAGACGGTGGAAATTCAATTCAATAATGTAAAAAATATTCCTGGAATTAAGAATCTTCTGATGAGAATGAAGTCATTGCTGACTGTCAGATAAATCTATCTGGTTCACTAATATCCTACAATGAAGGAATCTTCCGTCCTCACCTGGCCTGGCTGACATATAACTCCAGAACCAAAGCAATGTCATTGACTCGCAATCGCCCTCTGAAACGGTCTAATGAGTCATTCTGTTGTTCCAATCGCTACAATGTTTCAAACAAATGAAACTGGATGCACCATCTGGCATTGAAATGGGCACCGGAAAAGTCAACATTAGAAACATCACTATAGAATCTGGAAAGTCTTCCTTACAAATATCTGGAGTCTAGTGCCAACATTGGAACAACTGCCTTACAGACTAGTTAAGCAACAGCCTGACATTGTCATACTCACGGAATCATACCTTACAGAAATAACAGAAATTAAACATCGACAAAGGAGTCTCTCACTGATTACCACGTAACGTCGTTCCTCAGCTGAATCAGTCCTCCTCCATGTTAAACAACACTTGGAGACAGCATTGAATGCGGCAAGGGCACAAAGTGTATTCTGGTTGGGGGATTTCAAAGTCGACTTTTAAGAGTGGTTTGGCAGCAGTACTACTGATCATGCTGGTCGGCTCCTTAGGACATAGCTACTGGATTGGGTCTGCAGAAGGTGGTGACGGAATGAACGACAGGGTAAAAAAGCATATCTGACCTCATCCTTACCAATCTGCCAACTGCAGATGTATATGTCCATGACAGTATCGGTAAAAGTGACCACCACACTGTCCTTGTGGAGACGATGTCTATTGTCTCCATAAACTCTATCGTGTTGTGTGGCACTATCACCAAGCTAAATGGCACAGACTTTTAGCAGATCTAGCAACTCAAGACTGTCCGCCCATAAGACAATGTGGACCATCAATAGCAGCAGAACTATTCTCCAGCACAATCAGTAACGTCACGGCCCAGCATGTCCCCCACTCAACCATGACCATCAATCCAGAGGATTAACCCTGGTTCAATGGAGAATACAGGAGGGCATGCCAGGAGCAGAACCAGGAATATATAAAGATAAAATGTTCATCTGCTGAAGCTTCCAAACAGAAATACTTGTGTGCCAGATAGCATAAACAACAAGGGACAGACAGAGCTTAGAGATCACAGAACCAATGCATCAGAATTAAGCTCTGCAGTCCTGCTAATCTGATCGTGAATGGTGGCGGACGATTAAACAACTCACCGGAATAGGAGTCTCCACATATATCCCCAACCTCAATGATGGGAGAGCCCAGCTCATCAGTGCAAAATATAAGGCTGAAGCTTTCGTTGCAATCTTCAGTCAGAAGTTTTGAGTGGATGATCCAATTCGGCCTCCTCCAGTGGTCCCCATCTTTACAGATAACGGTCTTCAGCAAATTCGATTAACTGATATCAAGAAACGGTTGAAGGCACTGGATACTGCAAAGGCTATGGGCCCTGATAATATGCCGGCAATAGCCCTGAAGACTTGTACTCCAGAACATCCCACTCCCCTAGCCAAGCTGTTCCAGTATGTTTACAAACCGATAATGGGGAAAAACTGCTCAAATATGTTCTGTACATAAAACGCAGGACAACTTTGAACCGTCCAAATACCGCCTAATCAGTCTACTCTCCATCATCAGTAAAATGATGGAAGGTGTCATCAACACAGCGATCGAGCAGAACCTGCTCAAAAATAACCTGCTCAGGTACGCCCATTTTGTGTTCCACCAGGGTCACTCAGCTCCTGAACTCATCACAGCCTTGGTTCAAATATCGAAAAAGGAAATGAATTCCAGCCTTGACACCAAGGCTGCATTCTGCAAAAGTGGCATCAAGGACCCCAAGCAAAAATGGTATCGCGGGCCAACACTCCATTATTGGAGTCATACCTGACAGATAGGAAGATGGTCATTGTTTATCGAGGTCAGTCATCTCAGCTCCAGAACATCTCCAGAGTAGTCCCTTAGGCTCATGTCCTCAGTCTAAACATCTTCAGCTGCTGAACAATGACCTTCCTTCCATCATAAGGTCAGAAGTGGGGATATTCGATAATGACTGCACAATGTTCAGCACCATTCGCAAATGCTCAGATACAGAAGCAGTCCATGCCCAAAGCAACAATATCTGGGCAATATCCAGGCTTGGGCTGGTAAGTGGCAAGTAACAGTTGGACCACATAAATTCAGTCAATGACAGTCATCAATAAGAAACAATATAACCACTTTGTATTCAGCAGCATTATCATCACTAAACTCCCCCACTATCAATATCCTGGGGGGTGGGGGTTTCATTGACCAGAACCTCAACTGGGCTCGCCGCATGAATGTAAGACCAGATCAGAGGCTAGGAATACTGCACGAGAAACTCGCCTCCTGACTCCCCAACGCCTGTCCATCACCTACAAGGCACACGTCAGGAATGAGATGGAATATCCTCACTTGCCTGAATGGGTGCAGGCCCCACAACACTAAAGAAGCTTGACACAATCCAGGACAAAACAGCCCATTTGATTTGAACCACATCCACAAGCATTCACTCCCTTCACCACGGTCACTCAGGAGCAGCAGTTTTCACTGTCTACAAGACACAATGGAGAAATTCCCCAAAGATCCTCAGACAGCTCCTTCCAATCTCTAGAACTCTTCCATCTGGAATGACAAGGGCAATAGACTTTTGGGAACACCACCACCTTCAAGTTCCCCTCCAAACGAGTCAACATCCTGATTTGGAAATGTATTGCCGTTCCTTCACTGTTGCTGCGTGAAAACCCTGGAATTCCCTCTGTAATCACTAGTGGGCCACCGCACAGCAGGTAGACTGCAGCAGTTCGAGAAGGCATCTCAGCACCACCTTCTCAAGGGCAACTAGGGACGGGCAAGAAATGTGAGCGGTTTCATCCAGCGATGCCCACAGAAAAAAAAAGAACTTTTTAATGAATAGTCCGAAGTTGAGCATCTCGATGGGACAGGTTATCTGATTTGAACACGAACAGGAAAGCAGTGTTTCTAATATTGAACATTTTAGTCTTTTCTGTTATTAGAAGAGTGTTCAGTATTCGATGACATATTGTTGCTGTGTGCTGTGATAAATTGCACCTGTTTTGCTTAAATCAACAATACTGGTGTATCAGGATCAATCCTTCGAAAATCCCAGACAGAAAATGACAATCATCGTGGAGAGAATGTCCTCCCGCCAGATGAGACTCACTGATAGCAGCTCATAATCAAAATATTAATGGAGTCCTGGCTGACACTGAATCTTCTTACTGTCCATATCACAGGGGTTAACATTGACCAGAACGTGAAGTCAAATAGACATACAAATACAGGGTTACAAGAGCAGGTCAGAGACTTACAAGTCTTTACTGAATAATAGATCCTATGACCGAAACAAAATGAGATATAGCAATAGATTTAGTCCATTCAGCCCATTCCTTCATTCTGACACTGTGCCATTTTGTCATTGTCTCTATGAAAATTGGCAATATTTTCTACACACTGACTGTAGTATCAATCTTTGCAGTAATCCATTAGTTTCAATCAGACCCCCCCCCCCACCACCACCACCCACAATTCATCTAAATTCCATCGTGTACACACACAGCCGCTCATATGACAAGCCACCGTCCCCAGGATGGATCACCTCCAACACCAGCAGATCTTTCCCCAGAGATAGTGTCCAAAACAGCTCATAATTGGCCAAATGCCATCTGTCCATAGCCCATTACATTCTCAGCAGTATGTCTCCCGTCTTGCATTCTTGCTCTCTTGAAATAAATGCGAACATTGTTTTTGCTTTCCTAACTGCCAACTGAACATGCACATTAACCATAAGAGAGAACGAGTGCTTCAAAATCCTTTTGTGCTTCAGATTTAATGGATCCCACTGGAACATAGTGTCTCCTCTATTCCGCCTACCAAAGTGCATATTCTCACACATTCCCATATTGCGTTCCATCAGCCACGTGTTTTCACACAGTCATAAACTGTTCAAGCTTTTCTCCAGCTTCCCCACTTCCTCAATACCATCTGCAAACTTAGCAAAACTGCCCTCAAGTCCTTTGTTCAGATTGTTCTTACATGATATATTTCCTGGCTTCCTAAGGACCGCCCACCATCTACAAGGCACAACAGTCAAGATGCTTGACTCCATTCAGGTTGAAGCAATGGCTTCACTTGAATTACACCTGAAAAGTCTTCACTCCCTGCGTCACTGACTCTCAGTGGAAGCACACTCTACCACCTTTTGTTGTGAGTTTACTTCATTATGGCGCTTAATCTCAGTCTATTGATGTCACTCCGTCTCAACACTAACTGAGTGGTGCTCACACCAAATATGTCACTGTGTATTGATGACGATCGAGGGAGGTCAGCGAGGAGATGTCTGCGATGAATGACTGTGTGACTGCCAGGCTGAAACCTGCCCCGACAGCCTCGGATGTGCCTGTGCCCGCTGTCACCGCTGCAGGCATGATCAGTCTTCCTGCAGGTCAAATCAAGGAAAGCGACGGGCCTGGATAGTGTTCCCGGCTGAGCTCTCAGATCCTGGGAGGACCAACTGGAAGAGGTATTCATATACAATTTCAGCCGTTCCCTCCCACAAGCTGAAGTCCCAACCTGCTTCAAGAAGACCAACATCAACCTTGTAAGTGAGAAAGCTCATGTTTTAATGACTTAATGATTACCGCCCAGTGGCTCTAACCTCAATAAACATGGAGTGATTTAAAAGGCTGGTTATGGCCCACATCACCTCCAATCTCCCAGCCTGATTGATCCCTTATAATATGCCGACTGATGTAACGGGTCCACACCAGATGCCATATCCCGAGCCCTGCACTCATCCTTAGGACATCTGGACACCAAAGACACCTACACCAGACTCCTGCTCATTGACCTCCACCTTAAACATCATTATCCCCTCCAGACTGATCTCAAAATTCTGTGACCTTACTCATGGCTTCACCCTCTGCAACTGGATCCCCTGGTTTCTGACCCACAGACCACAATTAGTGAAGGTAGGTATCCGCACCTCCGCCACAATAACACTCAACACTGGTGCTCCTGGAGCATGTGTCCTCAGCCCCCTACTGTACTCCCTGTACACCCACGGCTGTGTCCTCAGCCCCCTACTGTACTCCCTGTACACCCACGGCTGTGTCCTCAGCCCCCTACTGTACTCCCTGTACACACATGGCTGTGTCCCTCAGCCCCCTATTGTACTCTTTGTACACCCACGGCTGTGTCCTCAGCCCCCTACTGTACTCCCTGTACACACATGGCTGTGTCCCTCAGCCCCCTATTGAACTCTTTGTACACCCACGGCTGTGTCCTCAGCCCCCTACTATACTCCCTGTACACACATGGCACTGTCCCTCAGCCCCCTACTGTACTCCCTGTACACACATGGCACTGTCCTCAGTCCCCTACTGTACGCCCTGTACACACAGGGTTGTATCCTCAGCCCCCTAAATACTCCCTGTACACATACGGCTGTGTCCTCAGCCCCAACTGTACTCCCTGTACACACACGGCTGTGTCCTCAGCCCCCTACTGTACTCCCTGTACACACACGGCTGTGTCCCTCATCCCCCTACTGTACTCCCTGTACACCCATGGCTGTGTCCCTCAGCCCCCTACTGTACTCCCTGTACTCCCTTGGCTGTGTCCTCAGCCCCCTACTGTACTCCCTGTACACACACGGCTGTGTCCTCATCCCCCTACTGTACTCCCTGTACACCGACGGCTGTGTCCTCAGCCCCCTACTGTACTCCCTGTACACACACGGCTGTGTCCCTTAGCCCCCTACAGTACTCCCTGTACACACATGGCACTGTCCCTCAGCCCCCTACTGTAACGCCCTGTACACACACGGCTGTGTCCTCAGCCCCCTACTGTACTCCCTGTACACACACGGCTGTGTCCTCAGCCCCCTACTGTACTCCCTGTACACACAGGGTTGTGTCCCTCAGCCCCCTACTGTACACCCTGTACACACACGGCTGTGTCCCTTAGCCCCCTACTGTACTCCCTGTACACACATGGCACTGTC
Source organism: Chiloscyllium punctatum (assembly GCF_047496795.1). NCBI lineage: Eukaryota > Metazoa > Chordata > Chondrichthyes > Orectolobiformes > Hemiscylliidae > Chiloscyllium > Chiloscyllium punctatum. Next base: position 7,146,171 of record NC_092761.1, read on the forward strand.
CCTCAGCCCCCAACTGTACTCCCTGTACACACACGGCTGTGCCCTCAGCCCCCTACTGTCCTCCCTGAGCACCAAGAGATGTATCCTCAGCCCCCTACTGTACTCCCTGTACACACACAGCTGTGCCCTCAGCCCCCTACTGTACTCCCTGTACACACACGGCTGTGTCCTCAGCCCCCTACTGTACTCCCTGTACATAGAACATAGAAAATAGAAAAATACAGCGCAGTACAGGCCCTTCGGCCCTCGATATTGCGCCGACCGAAGCCTACCTATCCTACACTGGCCCAATAACCTCCATATGCTTGTCCAATGCCCGCTTAAATGACCATAAAGAGGGAGAGTCCACCACTGCTATTGGCAGGACATTCCATGAACTCACAATCCGCTGAGTAAAATATATACCCCTAACATCTGTCCTATACCTACCACCCCTTAATTTAAAGCTGTGTCCCCTAGTAACAGCTGACTTCATTAGCGGAAAAATGTTCTCACTGTCAACCCTATCTAAACCCCTCATCATCTTGTACACCTCTATCAAATCTCCCCTAAACCTTCTTTTCTCCAATGAGGACAGCCCCAAGTGCCTCAGCCTTTCCTCATACGATCTTCCTACCATGCCAGGCAACATCCTGGTAAACCTCCTCTGCACTCGTTCCAATGCCTCCACATCCTTCCTATAGTATGGCGACCAAAACTGTACACAATACCCCAGATGAGGCCGCAACAGAGTCTTATCCAACTGCAACATGACCTCAGGACTCCGGAACTCAATTCCTCTACCAATAAAGCCCAGTACACCATATGCCTTCTTCACTGCACTATTTACCTGGGTGGCAACTTTCAGAGATCTGTGTACATGGACACCAAGATCCCTCTGCTCTTCCACACTACCAAGTAGCTTACCATTAGCCCAGTAATCCATCTTCTTGTTATTCCTATCAAAGTGAATGACTTCACACTTTGCTACATTAAATTCCATGTGCCACCTTTCTGCCCAGCTCTGCAACTTATCTATATCCCGCTGTAACCTGCCACATTCTTCTTCACTGTCCACAACCCCCCCGACTTTCCTGTCATCTGCAAACTTGCTCACCCAGCCTTCAAGCCTCTCCTCCAGGTCATTTATAAAAATGACAAACAGCAATGGTCCCAAAACAGATCCTTGTGGAACACCGCTAGTAACTGCACTCCAAGTTGAACCTGTACCATCAACTACTACCCTCTGTCTCCTTCCAGCCAGCCAATTCCTAATTCAAACCTCTAATGCACCCTCAATGCCATACCTCCGTAGTTTTTGCATTAGCCTGCCATGGGGTACCTTATCGAACGCCTTGCTAAAATCCATATACACCACATCTACCACTTTACCCTCGTGCACTTCCTTGGTCACCTTCTCAAAGAACTCAATAAAGTTTGTGAGGCATGACCTGCCCTTCAAAAAACCATGCTGACTATCCTTGATCACATTCTTCCTATCCAGATGTTCATAAATCCTATCCCTTAGAAATCTCTCTAAGACTTTGCCCACAACAGAAGTGAGACTCACTGGCCTATAGTTACTCGGTCTATCCCTGCTCCACTTCTTGAACAAGGGGACCACATTCGCTATTCTCCAGTCTTCTGGCACTATTCCCGTAGACAACGACGACATAAAAATCAAGGCCAATGGCTCCGCTATCTCTTTCCTAGATTCCCAGAGGATCCTAGGATAAACGCCATCAGGCCCAGGGGACTTATCCATTTTCACCCTTTCCAGTATTCCCCGAACCTCTTCCCTACATACCTCAAAGCCTTCCATTCTAATCACTTGTGACTCAATATTCACATCAGCAACAGTGTCCTGTTCCTGAGTGAATACTGACGAAAAGTAATGATTTAGTGTCTCACCAATCTCCTCCACCTCCACGCACAACTTCCCACTACTATCCTTGACTGGACCGATACCTACCCTAGTCATTCTTTTATTCCTGACATACCTATAGAAAGCCTTTGGGTTTTCCCTAATCCTACCAACCATGGACTTTTCATGTCCCCTTCTCGATGCTCTTAGCTCTCTCTTTAGATCCTTCCTGGCTACCTTATAACTCTCAATCACCCCAACTGAACCGTCACGCCTCATCTTTATATAGGCCGCCCTCTTCCCTTTCACAAGGGATTCCAATTCCTTATTAAACCACGGCTCCCTCACTAGACCCTTTACTCCCTGCCTGACTGGTACATACTTATCAAGGACACCCATTAGCTGTTCCTTGAACAATCTCCACATATTATTTGTGTTCTTCCCTTGAAGCCTATTTTTCCAATCCACGCATCCTAAGTCATGCCACACCGCATCGTAATTTCCCTGCCCCCAGCTATAACTGTTGCCCTGCAGTGCACACTTATCCCTCTCCATCACTAGAGTAAAAGTCACCAAGTTGTGGTCACTGCCCCCGAAGTGCTCACCTACCTCCAAGTCTACACCTGGCCTGGTTCATTACCTAGAAACAAATTCCAGTATAGCCTCACCTCTTGTTGGCCTGTCTATATATTGTGTCAGGAAACCCTCCTGCACACATTGGGCAAACACCGACCCATCTTACAAACTTGAGCTCTAGCTTTCCCAGTCAATATCTGGGAAGTTAAAGTCCCCCAGAACAACCACCCTGCTACTTTCAAACTTATCCTGAATCATCCTCGCAATACTTTCCTCTACTTCTTTCGGACTATTAGGAGGCCTGTAGAAAACTCCTAACAGGGTGACCTCACCTTTCCTATTTCTAACCTCCGCCCAAATTACCTCAGATGGCAAGTCTTCCTCCATCACCCTTTCTACTGCTGTAATACTGTCCTTGACAAGCAATGCCACACCTCCCCCTCTTTTACTCCCATCTCTGACCCTACTAAAACATTTAAACCCTGGAACCTGCAACAGCCATTCCTGTCCCTGTTCTACCCACGTCTCTGTAATGGCCACAACATCGAAGTCCCAGGTACCAACCCATGCTGCAAGTTCACCTACCTTATTTCTTATACTTCTGGCATTGAAGTATACACATTTCAAGCCACCTTCCTGTTTACAGGCACCCTCCTTCGAGATCAATGCCATGTTCCTAACCTCCCTACACTCAAGGTCCTGTACCCTAAAGCTACAGTCCAGGTTCCCATGCCCCTCCAGAGTTCGTTTAAACCCTCCCAAAGAGCACTAGTAAACCTCCCCCCAAGGATACTGGTGCCCCTCAGGTTAAGGTGTCGACCGTCCTGTTTATAGAGGTCCCACCTTCCCCAGAAAGAACTTCAGTTGTCCAGAAACCGGAATTCCTCCCTCCTGCACCATCCCTGTAGACACGCATTTAACTCTTCTCTCTCCCTATGCTCGACTCTCTATCACGTGGCACGGGTAACAAACCAGAGACAACAACTCTGTTCGTTCTAGCTCTGAGCTTCCAACGTAGCTCCCTGAAAGCCTGTCTAACATCCTCACCCCTCTTCCTACCTATGTCGTTGGTGCCAACGTGGACCACAATCTGGGGCTGCTCCCCCTCCCCCTTAAGGACCCGGAAAACATGATCAGAGACATCACGTACCCTTGCACCTGGGAGGCAACATACCAATCGTGAGTCTCTGTCGCCCCCGCAAAACCGCCTATCTGTGCCCCTCACTATTGGGTCCCTAATAACTATCGCTCTACCTTTCTCCACCTTTCCCTTCTGAGCAACGGGGACAGGCTCCGTGCCAGAGGCCTGAACCTCGTTGCTTACCCCAGGTAAGTCATCCCCCCCACAATTATCCAAAACGGTATACTTGTTCTTGAGGGGAATGACCGCAGGGGGTCCCTGCACTGGCTGCTTCCTCCCACTCCCCCTCACTGTCACCCATCTCTCTATAACTTTCGGAGTAACCACTTCCCTAAAGCTGTGCCGTCAACCCCCCACTGTACTCCCTGTACACCCACTTCAGTATCCACAGCCTCCTACTGTTCTCCCCGTACACACACAGCTGCGTCCGCATCACCTACTTTAGATCCTGTAAACCCACGGCTGTGTCCTCAGTCCACCACTGTACTCCCTGTACACACACAGCTGTGTCCCTCAACCGCCTACTGTACTCCGGTACACACACGGCTATGTTCTCAGTCCCCTACTGTACTCCGGTGCACACAGAGCTGTGTCCTCAGCCCCCTACTGTACTCTGGTACACACAGAGCTGTGTCCTCAGTCCCCTACTGTACTCCGGTACACAAAGAGCTATGTCCTCAGCCCCCTACTGTACTCCCTGTACACACACACAGCTGTGTCCTCAGCCCCCTACTGTACTCACTGTACACACACGGCTGTGTCCTCAGCCCCCTACTATACTCCGGTACACACAGAGCTGTGTCATCAGTCCCCTATTGTACTCCCTGTACACACACGGCTGTGTCCCTCAGCCCCCTACTGTACTCCGGTACACACAGACCTGTGTCCTCAGTCCCCTACTGTACTCCGGTACACACAGAGCTGTGTCCTCAGTCCCCTACTGTACTCCGGTACACACAGAGCTGTGTCCTCAGCCCCCTACTGTACTCCCTGTACACACACAGAGCTGTGTCCTCAGCCCCCTACTGTACTCCCTGTACACACATGGCTGTGTCCTCAGCCCCCTACTGTGCTCCGGTACATACATGGCTGTGTCCTCAGCCCCCTAATGTACTCCCTGTACACACACGGCTGTGTCCTCAGCCCCCTACTGTACTCCCTGTACACACACGGCTGTGTCCTCAGCCCCCTACTGTACTCCCTGTACACACACGGCTGTGTCCTCAGCCCCCTACTGTACTCCCTGTACACACACGGCTGTGTCCTCAGCCCCCTACTGTACTCCCTGGACACACATGGCTGTGTCCTCAGGCCCCTACTGTACTCCCTGTACACACACGGCTGTGTCCTCAGCCCCCTACTGTACTCCCTGGACACACATGGCTGTGTCCTCAGCCCCCTACTGTACTCCCTGTACACACACGGCTGTGTCCTCAGCCCCCTACTGTACTCCCTGGACACACATGGCTGTGTCCTCAGCCCCCTACTGTACTCCCTGTACACACACGGCTGTGTCCTCAGCCCCCTACTGTACTCCCTGTACGCACACGGCTGTGTCCTCAGCCCCCTACTGTACTCCCTGGACACACATGGCTGTGTCCTCAGCCCCCTACTGTACTCCCTGTACACACACGGCTGTGTCCTCAGCCCCCTACTGTACTCCCTGTACACACACGGCTGTGTCCTCAGCCCCCTACTGTACTCCCTGTACACACGTGGCTGTGTTGCCAAATTCCAAACAATGCCAACTGTAAGTTTGCTGATGACATCACTAAAGCAGGAGGGATATCAAACAACGATGAGTTTGAACACAGTCAGGAGATAGTGGGTTTGGTAGCATGGTGGAATGATAATAACCTCCCTCTCAAATTTGCCAAATGTAAAGAACTGATCATTGACTTTAGAATGAAAGGAGGTGAACAAGCCCCGATCTACATCAACGGTCGAGACAGTGCAGAGCGTCAACTCCCTCGGAGTGATGATAATGGCAATCTACCCTGGACCTCTCACATGGGTGTGACAGTCAAGATGGTTCAAAAACGTCACTGCTTCCTCACTTGGCTCAGGATAATTAGCATGCACTACTTCTACAGATGCACTATTGTAAACGTACTGTCCGGGTGTGTAATGGCCTGGTACAGCAACACTCTGCCCAGGACCATAAGAAACTACAGAAGATTGTGTTCACAGCCCAGACAAAGGCGGTCTCATGTCTCCCAACCATTGACTCTATTTACACGGCCTGTTGCCGCAGAAAGGCTGCCAACATCTATCCAAAATTACTGAGGGAAGGGATAGAGGAAATAGCTAGGGCCTTAACAGATTTCTTTGTAACATCCTTGAACACAACTGAGGGCCCGTAGGACAGGAAAATTTCTAATCCCCTTGTTAAGAAGGGGAGCATGAATAATCCAGTTAATTATAGACCGGTGAGCCTGACATCTGGGGTAGGGAAGCTGTTTGAGAAGATACTGAGGGATAAGATCTATTCTCATTTGGATGAAAATGGTATCATCAGTGAGAGGCAACATGGTTTAGTGCAGTGAAGGTCATGTCTTACCAACTTAATAGAATTATTTGAGGAAGTGACAAAGTTAATTGATGAGGGAGGGAATGTACATGTCATGTACATGGACTTCAGGAAGACGTTTGATAAGGTTTCCCATGGTCGGGCTATGGGGAAAGTGAAGTCACGTGGTGTCCAGGGTGTGTTAGCTACATGGATAAAGAACTGGCTTGGCAACACGGGACAGAGTGTAGTTGGGGAAGGGAGTTTCTCAACATGTAGTACTGTGACCACTGGTGCTCCATTTAAGATGTTTCTGGAAATATACATGAACGGGCAGGGAGCATAGGGATACAGACCTTTAGAAAATAGGAGACAGGTTGAGATGGAGGACTTGGATCGGCGCAGGTTTGGACCGCCAAATGGCCTGTTGCACTGGAATGTTCTTTGTTCTAACATTACCAAAGTCCCATCATATGCGTGTAAAGGTCTCCCACAACCTCTTCCATCAGGCTAAAAGATACAGACGCTTGAACACACAGAGCAGTAAGTTCAGGAACAGCTTCTTCCTAGCTGTTATTAAGCTGATGAATGGACTTTCTAATCTCAGATAATGCTGATTTTGTTCATATTGATCTCGCCGAGCGCGCGCCCTGTGCAGCGTAGCCAATATGCCTCTCAGACATGTTTTACAGCCATCATTCAATACAACCATTATTACCATGATCTTCCTGGGCATCTTGGCACAGGACAAAATAAATCCTCACCTCCCTACCCCCATCTCCCTCCAGTGCTCACGCCCAGGTCTCTCTGGTCCTCAGCGTCAGCTCCTTCCATTCCCCCCAGCTCTCCATGACCCTAGCCCCAGCTCGCTGTGACCTTTGTCTCTCACTGTTTCTCTCACACTGCCTATTTCCCTGTGTTAGCCTTCTCCCTGTCTTCTGTTTCTCTCCCTGAACCTATTATCTTCCCTTCTCCCTGCACATGTGACTGTTTGTTTCCTTGTTTTGTTTCCTTTCTCTCTTTGACTGACTGTCCATCTGTTTCCCTCGCTGTGTTCTCTCTCTCCTTTTCTTTGTTTCTGTCTCTTTCTCCTTCGTTGGCTTCTCTATTCATTTGAACCAGGTGATGGCTCATTGGTTCGATGTTGGCAATACAATACACTCCCAACAAGGTTTTGTTATAGAGGACATAATGTAAAATTATCAGTTACATTTCAATTGTTGTCAAAACAGCAACCAGAACGTGGGTATCCATTTAACAGACAATTGTTATATCTAACTATTTTGAAACCACCCATCCCCCAGTGCTCTGCATACTGGAAACTGAAAACATTTTATTCGGGTGCGTGATGGCCTGGCATGGTAACTGCTCTGCCTAGGACCATAAGAAACTACAGACGGTTGTGTGCACAGCTCAGACCAACACGGAAGACAACCTTCCGTCCATTTGTACTTGTCATTGTCGCAGAAAGGCTGGCAACATCAAAGATCTCTCCCAAACTGGTCATGATCTCCTTCAACCTCTTCCAACAAGGAGGAGACACAGAGGCTTGAAAACATGGACCAGCATGCTCAGGAACACTTCCTTCCCGACCATTTTAGACTGACAAATTGACATCTCTCACTTTTCAAATAATATTAATCTTGCTAAAGTCGATCTTACTTTGCACACCTCCTGTGAAGCTGTAACCTTGTATGACTCAATCTGTGTAAGTACCCCACGATCTCTGTTTTCTTGTTTACTATCATGTGCCTGCACTACAATAAAAACAAACCTTTCCATTGTACATTTGACTAAAATAAACGAAACCAAATCAGATCAAGCACGTGGACTGCAGCGGCTCAGGGTTTTCTCAAGGGCAACTGGAAAAATGAACTCATGCTGCCCCAGTCAGAGATACCCATATCTCATTCATGAATATAAGAAGGTTACCACACTTAAGGAGGACAGACAGAGGGAATCAAATTGCTTTGAACATGATCTTAGATATATACAGGTTTCCGTCGCTATTTGTAAGCAGAGTATTTCTACGAAACCGTTCGCAAGCTGATATGGTGTAAAGTGCAGGAGCACTAACTTATATGGGAATAAAAATCGGCTTTCTTCGTAAAAGTGAAAATCCTGTTCGGATATCTTATGGTTAGCAAAACAATGTCCTAATTTAATTATTCAGAAAGGGAAGTGGCGAAAAGCGAACTTTTGAAAAGCGGGGATACCCACATTTGCAAGGGCATGATATTCAGGAAGATATGAAAGGTGAAAAATAAATGAGGTGAATCTCACATTTTATTTCCAGCACAGCTGATCATCATTCTGTTTGTTTGCTCTTTTTCTTCTATATCTCTCTTTCTCAATTGATTCCTCCTCCTCTTCAAAGCAGACTTCCCTGTCAACGGTATTAATCACACCCTTTTCCAGCTGTTTTCAATTCAGGAAAGTTCCCCAGCACTTTCTATTCATGTCTGTGCATTTCTTTCTATAATTTCAGATTTTCAGCATCTTCCTTTATTTGATTTCACCTTCAATTTTGTTATTTCGTAGGATGTTGGCATCTCTGCCAAGGGCAGCAATTAGTGACCATCACTAATTGTATTGATTATGAGGCCATCCACAAGCCAATATAAAGTTAAGCACATTGTCATGGGTCTCAAGTCACAATTAACCCAGACCAGGTAATAACATTAGATTTGTTTACCGAAGGTGATCAGTGAAAGAAAAAGGTTTTCAGACACAATGTTGTTTTATGTTTGTTTTTCGTGAAATTCACTTTTATTCCGATTCTTATTATTTTTATTTTAGTTCTGTTAACAGCTGTGGTGGACTTGAAACAATATCTTTCGTTTATTAAGCTTTGCCTCACAATTACATCTAGCGACATTCCTACATTCATACATTGCCCTAATCAAGAAGTAACGTCCGAGACAAGAGCAATTTTGTGATTGAAGTATTTGTAATTGGAAAAGTGGTCAGAAGAGAGCTTGAAACATTAAGTCTGAATTTTACCAACGTGCAGCCAATGGTTTGTTCAGCAACAATACTGACACAGAGATGGAGATTGGGGATATTAGGAGCTGGGAGAGGACAGGTTTGGTGACAGAGAGAACACCAGACAAAAATCAGTTCAGGACAAAAAGGGATCTCGAGGTTTTGCACATTTTTGTTCTCAGATGTTTGTGAGGGAGTGGTCTGTAATTCATGGGTAGTGAATGGAGACTGCAATTGAAATTGAAGACGAGAGTTTCTTTCTCTGACAAATATAGATAACAGAAATTGCAACGGAGTTCAAACTTGTTTATGGGATTTATGAATGGACAGAGGAAGAGACCACCAACAATAGCGAGAATAGGTGAGAAGCTCACCCTCCACCCTGCCCAGAATAATCATCAGTACTGCTGGTATCCGATATGGTAGAAATTCCCAAGAGAGGGAAATATTGAAAAGACTCAAGGAAAACCTCCTCTCCATTGTTGTAATGCTCCAGTCCGCTATTCTCAGATTCAGATCTACGCAGCTGTTGATCTCTGTTACTGTTGGAGCTGATGCATCTGTTACTACAGTGGGATAGCGCACTGAATGAAACCTCTTCCTAATACGAGAGGGAAACCCTCCAGTGACACAGTTGCATTGCATGGAGTCTGACATCAATCACAATCAGAGCAAACAGTCCCTGCTTTCAATACAGCACATTCAGTTCACAATATATCTGGAATGGACTCCATGTTGACATTGCTCGCTATTGGTCACATCTCCCATCATCAATCGCTCGAGTGAAGTCAGTTGTGAGGGAGAATAAGAATATTTTCTTTTCGTGGGCGACATGATTCTGCTCTCTTGTCCGTTTACTATGCTGTAACCATCTCTCCAAAAATCCCTCCACCACCCCCAAAAGAATCACAATCAGGATTTTGTTACTGTGCTGATCTCTCCTCCACGGGAACAAACGCTAGCGAACAGACTGCCATTCAACACAGTCGCCCTGGATTTCTCGGAATGTTCCTCTCACTGCTCTAATAAGGAAACTTGGGACGTCCAAAGGGAATATGCTTCAGTAATTTATTTATATAAATTGACAGACTTCTAAGTGCAGTTTTATTTGCTGTAAACCGTATTTTTACACACTTTGGCCTCAGTCCAAAACTAAAAGTGATAACTACAATGAACGTATTCATTAAGACTTATGAATTAATGAGTCAGGTTGGAATGAACATGACATTGGCTGGGAGACAGGGCGGAATGGAAGCAGTGGCTGTGGAGACTGCATGTGGAGTACAATGATATTCCCCAGTCATCATCACTCTTTCGGATAGACAGAATTAAATGTAATGCATTACAAGGAAACAGCCAACATTTGGGAGATGCAATGCTGAATAACAATGCGAACTAAAAGGATAATATTAAATGTGATAAAGTTAACTACATTTTATATACACACATTTAATCTTTGGAAATACAGATTGAGTAGGTTCACCGGACCTGAAACATTAACTTTGATTTCTCTTCATAGATACTACCAGACCTGCTGAGCTTGCCCTTTAAGTTCTAGTTTTCTTTTTGTTTGAGATTGATCATATTGTTCATATCTGGCAGGATACTTACAATTAAAAGCAGACACAAAAACAAAATGTGAAGGGCAATGGGGACAATACAGGAGACTAACAGCAGAGATATAGTCATTCCAAACTGGAAGAGACAATGGGCTGAGTTTCCCCCACTTTTGCTGTAAATAATTCTGTGTAATCAAAGCCTTTGGAGAGGGGGTAGACAAGCTAGTTCAACGAAGGAGACAGAGTGCTCCACTATCAATACTCTATTCCTATTATCTCATAAAAAGTCAGCTGCCTCTAAAATGTCTTTTCAAACAAAGTGGAGTTCCTGAGATTTACAGGATAATCAGAAAAATATTATTTTTTTTCTTTGAATCTTAAAGAAGAAACAGATTTCGGCCGTAACACAGGTGTCACAGACACAGCAACTGTAATAGGAATGTGAAATGACTACATTGTCCACATATAAACAAATTCAGCATGTAGCCCTGTCAAGAAACATGAAATATAGTGATACGGAGACATGAAATACAAACAGAAAATGATGGTAGAAGCGCAACAGATGAGGAAGTATCTGCAGAGAGAAACAGAGTTAACATATCGAATATGATGTGACACTGTTCTGAAAAAGTCATATTGAAATCAAAGGTTAATTCTGTGTATCTCTGATCAGAGAGTGCCGGACCTGCTGAGTTTCCCTCTGTCGATTTCTTTTTCTTTCTGAACTGTGACAAATTGACTGATCTGAACGATATAAGCAAAGCTGCTATCTCAGTTGAATCTCGAATATTTGTTTATGGACATTAAATGAGAAATTACAAAGTTCCTATGTTTGACAGAGCTCCAAATAGCCATGACGCATTGCATTGTTATACAAAAACATTGTGAGACATTGTTGAAACAAAAACCGAAGTTGCTGCAAAAGGTCTGCAGCATCTGTGCAGAGAAATCAGAATTAACGTTTCTAGTTCAGTGGCCCTTCCTCAGAACGTAAAGTAGCCCTGAAAATGTTGATTAATATACAGCAGAGGCTGAATAGCTGTTAACGGAGACTGTTAGTAGCTAACAATAGGGAGTGAGTAATGGAAGGCCTCGTGAGAACTAGGCCTGGTGCATGGGTAGGGGGCATTGAGGAGTTCAGTCCTTAAAATTATTGAACATTATCTTGAGTCTGAATGGCTGCAGGGTCTACCCGCGGAAAAGGAGGTGTTGTTTTTCCAGCTTGCGTTGAAATGTCCTGGAACACTGCAGCAAGCCTGACATTGGTCAGGGAACAGGATGGGGTATTAAACTGGCAGGCAACTGGAAAGTCAGGGTCTTTTGCATAGGTACAGTGATGTAGTCACCCAGTCCACCTTTAGTTTCCCCAATGTAGAGCAGACCACAATGTGAGCAGCGAATGTAGTAGACCGGATTGTGGGAAATGTTGGTAGGATGCTGCTTCACCTGGAAGGTGTGTTTGGGCCCTTGGTTAGTGAGGAGGGAGGAGGTAAATGGGAAAGTGTAACAACTCCGGCAGGGGAAAGTGAAGTATAACTGTGGTGGGGGCTGGGGGAGGTGATGGGGGGGAAGTTGTGGGTAATGAATAACGAGCGGACCAGGGTGTCCTGGAGAAAATGGTCACTTCAGAAGGCGGAAAAGGGAGAGGAGGCAAATATGTGTCTGGTGGTGGCATCTCGCTGGAGGTGGGGGAATGCAGACTGATGATCTTCTGCATGTCAATGCTGGCGAAATGGTAGGTAAGGACTGGGGGAACTCTTAACGCTGTTACAGGAGGGAGGAGAGAGGGTGAGGGTAGAAGTGCAGGAGATGGGTCGGAACTGATTGGGGGCCTGTCAATAACAATTCTGGGGAGTTCTTGGTTGAGGACGAAAGTAGACATTTCAGAGGCCACATTTCTGAAGTTGACATCATCAGAAGCAATGTCGTGGAGACAGAGGAACTGGGGGAATGGAATGGAGTCTTTGCAGGAAACAAGGTGTGAGGATGTATACTCCAGGTAGCTGTGGGAGTCGGTGGGTTAATACTGGATATCAGTGACCGGTCTATCCCCAGAAATAGTAGCAGAGATGTCGAGGAAAGAAAGGGAGGAGTCAGAGGTAGACCAGGTGAAAGTGAGGGAGAGCTTTTCCAATTATGGACAAGAGAGAGGAGCAGCAGCGATGATATCATCTCCGTACCAGGCAAAGAGTTGTGGATGGGGGCTGGAATAGAACTGGAACAAGGAATGGTCTACGTACCCCAGGAAGGAACAGGTATAACTTGGGTCCACGCATGTATCCATACACCCCCTCTGTATGGCAGGAGCAAGCTGAAGCAATGGGTCTGCCCAGGCAGTTCTGTTTGTGGATTTTCAGGAGGAGATAAAAGCGAGCTCTACGATCAGAGGACCATCAGCTTTGGGACTGTTAGGTGGGGGTGAGTGGGGGAGGGGGGGGGGGGGCTGGTGGGCGAGTAAGTGGGAATCTCCAGATGAAATGTGGTCAGATTTAGTAAATAAAATAGCCTGATATGCCATGGAAGGGTTATGGACCAGTAGGTGATATGTGGAGGTATCTGAGAGCTGGCACTCAGCCTCTGAAATGTCGAGGTGAGTCTACCAGACTGCAGCAGCACTACCCTTATCGGCACAGGCTGAATAACACAGTCAGGGTTGGATCGAAGCATACAGCATACAGTCTGTTCAAAGGGTGATAGGTTGGATAGGGTGAGGGGGATACAGAGAATTTAAGACAATCAAACTCCCATGGAGCGTCCTCAATGACCAGATTGAGATCAGGTAAACGCCAGAGGAATGTATCCAGCTGGAGGGACAGTGTTGGAGCTGGGTGAAAGGGTTATGGGATGGGGAGTGGACTCTTGCCCAAAGAAATGGACACAGAGGAGAAGATGGTGGAAGAAGAGTTCAACAATATGTCGTTCCTGAAATTCATTAAAGTGGAGCACAGAGGGATAAAGCTGAGACCTTTTCTGAGTACAGAACATTCAGATTTAAAGCGTGGAAGGTTAGGAGGGATTGTGAATACACGACAGGCTTGGGGGAGGGGATGGACTCAGATTGCAGGGCATGGGTGGAGTGGCAGGTTCCAGAGGCTCATAGGCATCTCTAAGTTATTCCATCTTGAGGGCCTCATGTAGCTGGCGAGCATGGTGAATGAGCTGGAAAATGAAGTAGAATTGGGGAATGGTGCAGTCTTGAGCCAATGTGATGTGATACTGTTGAACTGAGAAAATATTGAGCTCAGTGGCAACCACACTGCACGACAAGTCCTCAGAAAGTAAGAGATTGAAAATAATAGAAATTGTTGTTTTATTGTGATGCTCTGATTTAATTGAGGTGACACTCAACTGGTAAGGTCTTACTTTTCTGAGACTTTAGACCAAACTGTGAAAGCTGAATGTATCTTGATGTTATTAATAAGACAAATCCATCCATGGTTTTGGAAGGCACTAGCAAGGGCAGAGTTTATTTGTCATTCCCAATAGCTCTGGGGAAGATGTCATTGTTCATTGAGTAAATTATGAGCACGGAAGTTCCTCTGATTTCCAATAACCACAGTTTGCTGAGAGGGAATGATGCTACATGAGTCAAATGCTACTTTGATGGCAAGGGAAGTTACTCTGGTCTCACCTTAACTGACATTGGAAAATCAGTTAAAATACTAAAGAGAAAAAGGATAGAAGACGGCTTATTGAACAATGTGGTCACTGTCCTCGAAACGTTTAAGGACAAACAGATGCATGGACTTCTGATTCTGAGGAGAGGTGTTTCCTATTTGGGGTGAGGCTGTTTGGTTAAGCGCTGTGACAGAGAGAGACAGAAAAAAAGTTCCACTCTGTATGGGGGAAAAAAACCCTATTCACGGTGCATTGGACAATGACAGACATACACTATTGTCTGTTCCTATTGGGCATTGATCATCTCATTCTCACCAATAGCAGCACAGAAGCCAGGAGCTCCCATCACCCCAGTTGGAAAGCAAAAAGAGGTAAGGGATGGCCAGTGGAAGTGGGAGTAACGAGGGAACTGGTGTAACTTACAATGGGAGTGGCAGAAGAATGGTCTGAAGAGATATCATCAGTCGAAGAGTATGTGACATCAGAAGGGGTAGTTCAAGGGAAGTAGGAGTGTAAAGAAAGAGTAGGAAGGGGAGGAAGAATGGCTAATGAAGTTTTAGTGACTGGGTAAAGCTTGTTTTTGGAAAAGTGAGATTGGGCAAAAACCACCACTGTTCAGGAAAATTGGGATCTAATTCCATTGAAAACTAAGATTTGATGTACTTCTTTTTCTGTCACTTGATTCTTTCTCAGATTGTATATTCACTCTGTGGTTTTGTATCTCCAACAAAAGCAGGTGACGTGTTTTTTTATCTCCCCTGGTGTTGTGTCTCAACATTTTTGATTTTTTTTAACAGTATGTATTTGCTTCCAATTCAAGGTAGACATGAGAATATGATTTCATCTACTGCAGTTTGTCCATAACATAGAATTTAGTTGAATATTTATCCTCATCACATCAACTGATTCAAGCCTGAGGCGGCAATTGAACCCGAGTCTTTGGCGTTGGGAGGCAACATTGCTAACCATTGCCACCCAACATCTTTCTCCTCTCATCCTAAACCTATGCCCTTTGGTTCTGGACTCCCCAACGCCAGGGAAAAGACTTTATCCATTTATCCTCTCCATGCCCTTCATAATTTTTTACATCTCTAGAAGGTCACCTCTCCGCCTCCAACGCTCAAGGGAAAACAGCCGCAGCCTGTACAGCCTCTCCTGATACCTCAAATCCTCCAACCCTGTCAACATCCTTGTAAATCTTTCCTGAACCCTTTCCTGAACCCTTAAGATCTTGTTGTACTCTGAGGAAACCTTCTTCGCTGTCCACTACACCTCCAATTTTGTCGTCATCTGCAAACTTACAAACGATACCTCTTATGGTCGCATCCGAATCTTTTATGTAAATGATAAAAAATAGAGGAACCAGCACTAATTCTTGTGGTACTCAACTGGACACAGGCCTCCAGTCTGAAAAACAACCCTCCACCTCCACCCTCTGTCTTCAACCTTTGAGCCAGTTCTGTATCCAAATGGCTAAATGTCCCTGTATTCCGTTTAGATTTATTAAAGTGTGGATAGAGGTCCACACTGACCTGGAAAAGCGCAACCCACCCCGACCCATCCCCCTACATTTACCCCTTAACCTAACACTATGGGCAATTTAGCATAGCCAACTTGGTAACCAGTCTCCCATGGAGAATTTTGTCCAACGTGTTACTGAAGTCCATATCGATCACATCTACCACTCTGCCCTCTTCATTACTTCTTCAAAAAACTCAATCAAGATCGTGAGATATGATTTCCCACACACAAAACTATGTTGACTATCCCTAATCAGTCTTTGTCTTTCTAAATGCATGTACATCCTGTCCTTCAGGATTCCCTTCGACAACTTGCTCACCACCGACGTCAGGCTCACTGGCCTATAGTTCCATGCCTTGTCCGTACCACCCTTCTTAAACAGTGGCACCACGTTTGCCATACTCCAGTGTTCTGGCACCTCTCCTGTGATGATCAACGGTACAAATGTCTCAGCA
This sequence comes from Chiloscyllium punctatum, assembly GCF_047496795.1. Taxonomy (NCBI): domain Eukaryota; kingdom Metazoa; phylum Chordata; class Chondrichthyes; order Orectolobiformes; family Hemiscylliidae; genus Chiloscyllium; species Chiloscyllium punctatum. The sequence goes on from NC_092761.1 coordinate 7,162,378, forward strand.
AGAAGCCCAGCAATCACTTCTATAGCTTCCCAGAGTTCTATAGTACACCCGTTCGGGTCCTGGGGATTTATCCACCTTTACACATTTCAAGACATCCAACACTTCCTCCTCTGTAATATGAACATTTTTCAACGTGTAACCATCTATTTCCTGACATTCTATATCTTCCATATCCGTTTCCACAGTAAATACTAATGCAAAATACTCGTTTAGTATCTTCCCCATTTCCTGCAGCTCCACACAAGGGCTGCCTTGCTGATCTTTGAGGAGTTCCATTCTCCTTAGTTATGATTTTGTCCTTAATGTATTTGTAAAAACTCTTTGGAGTCTCCTTAATTCTACTTTCTAAAGCTATGTCATGTCCCCTTTTTGCCCTCCTGATTTCCCGCATACATATACTCTTACTGCCTTGAGAGTCTTCTGAGGATTCGCTCGATCTATCCTGTCTATACCTGTCGTATGCTTCCTTCTTTTTATTAATCAAACCCTTTAGTTAGCCAGCAATCCCTATACTACCAGCCTTTCAATTCATCCTAACAGGAAATACTTTCTCTGGATTCTTGTTATCTCATTTCTGAAGGCTTCTCATTATCCAGCCGTCCGTTTACCTATGAACATCTGCCCCCAATCAGCTTTTGTAAGTTCTTGCCAAATACTGTCAAAATTGGCCTTTCTCCAGTTTAGAACTTCAACTTTAAGATCTGGTCTATCCTTTTCCATAATTGTTTTAAATCTTATAGAATTATGGTCGCTGGCCCCAAATTGCGCCTCCTCTGACACCTCAGTCACCTGCCCTGCCTTATTTCCCCAGAGTGGGTCAGGTTTTGCACCTTCTCTAGTCGGTCCATCCACATACTGAATCAGAAAATCTTCTAGTACACACTTAATAACTTCCTCTCCATCTAGACTCTTAACTCTGTTGCAGTCCCAGTCTATGTTTGGAAAGTTAAAATCTCCTACCATAATCATCCTATTTTCTTACAGATAGCTGAGATCTCCTTGCAAGTTTGTTTCTTGTTTTCCCTCTGACTATTAAGGAGTCTATAATACAATCCCAATAAGGTGATCATCCCATTTTTATTTCTCAGTTCTACCTAAATAACTTCCCTAGATGTATTTCCAGGAATATCCTCCCTCAGTACAGCTGTAATGCTATCCCTAATCAAAAACTCCACACCCCCTCCTGTCCTGCCTCCCTTTCTGTCTTTCCGGTAGCATTTGTATCCTGGAACATTTAGCTGCCAGTCCTGCCCATCCCTGAGCCATGTTTCTGTAATTGCTATGATATCCCAGTCCCATGTTCCTAAACATGCCCTGATTTCATCTGCCTTCCCTGTTCGACCCCTTTGCATTGAAATAAATGCAGTTTACTTTATTCGTCGTAGCTTGTCCCTGCCTGCTCTGACTGTTGACTCGTTTCTGTTCTCACTTGTACTAATCTCAGATTGATCTATTTCCTCACTATCTCCCTGCCCCCTGCATCCCCCCCCCCCCCCACCCCCGCGCTTTACTAGCTTAAAGCCTCCCGAGCCGCTGTAGCAAATCTCCCTGCCAGTGTATTCGTCCCCTTCCAATTTAGATGCAATCCGTCCTTCTGGTTCGGGTTCCTTCTACCTCAAAAGAGATTCCAGTGATCCAAAAATGAGAATACCTCTCCCATACACCGGCTCGACAGGCATGCATTAATCTGCTCTATCCCTGTATTCCTGCCCTCACTAGCTGATAGCGCCGGGAGTAATCCAGATATGACCACTCTGAAGAACCTCCTTTTTATATTTCTGCCTATCACCCTGCAATCTCTGTTCATAATCTCAAACTTTACCCTTCCTTTGTAGTTGGTTTCAATTTGGACAATGACCTCTTGTTTGCCTCTCCCCCCCGTGAGAACATTCCGCACCCTTTCTGAGACATCCTTGATCATGGCACCAGGGAGGCAACACGCCATTCTGCTTATTTCTCTGCTGTCCACAGAACCGTCTGTCTGTACCTCAGACTAGCAAGTCCCCTAATACAATTGACCTCGTGGAATCCGATGTATCCCTTGTTGCATTAGAGCCAGTCTCCATACCACAAACTTGCCTGATTGTGCTACATTCCCGTGTGAATCCATCACCCGCTAACATTTTCCAAAACAGCATATTTGTTTGAAATGGGGACAGCCCCAGAAGGCTCCTGCACTAGCTACTTCATTATCTTGCCTTTCTTTCAGTTAACCCACCTATGTAACTGTATCTGAGACTTCCCCCCCTTCCTATAACTACCATCCATCACATACTGTTGCTGTTACCAATTCTTCATTGTCTTAAACTGTCTCTCCAACCGATCCATTCGATCTGATAGAATTCGCAGCCAGAAGCATTTATTACAGATATAATCCGCAGTAACCCTTAAATCCTCTTTAAACTCCCACATCTGACAAAAAGCGCATATGATTCTACTAAGGCCATTTGTGCTCCTTCACAATCTACAGACCCAGAAAAAGAAAACTGTCTTATTCCTCTACAAAACACTGCCCAAGGCTATATTAATATTTATGGCTTATATTTTAAGATTAAGCAAAAGACATATCTCAAAAATATATTAATAAGGATTAACCCACTCTACTTCTGCAGACTTTCTGTAGGACACAGTTAAAACAATCCACTATCTGGCTGGGAACTTTGCTCAAACAGTTCCTCCAAACCAGTTGTAAATTTCACTGTTTGTTAATTTTCCTGAAGGCACTCCGATATCTAGTGATACATGAATTCAAACAGCAAAGATAGTAACTGTGCAGGTACGCCGTCCTGTCAGTTTCTTCCCCACATCATGTGCTTCCTTTATACGGTCTTTTCCCTCTTTAAACTGCTGTTTCTTTGACTTTTTTTCCCAAAGTTCCAAAACAATGCAAGATTTACAAAACAGTAATTGCTGCTCCTGGAATTCGAGGAAATCACCTCAAAAAAGGAGCAGCTGCTACAACCAGACATTTTTCCCGCCCAGACGTCTGATAATCCAAATACACTACTTCTACTGGTTGTCTATGCTGCAAGAGACAACTTCAAACAATTCCGAAGTTTGTCAGGCATGATTTCTCTGTCAGAAATGCATTGTTATTCTCTGCAATTTTGCTGTTCATTTCTACGTACGCTATATCACTTCTTATATAATGGATTCCAACTGTTTCCCTACATATGTCAAATGAATTGGTCTGCAGTCCTCCACATTATCTCTTCTTCCCTGTGTACATAGATGGATCATGTTTACTACCTTTCAGTTATCTACAATGGCTATGGCCATTGCAGGATCTGCAAAAAATAAAACAGTCACCGACAGTTCAATTAATATGCTGTTTTATTTCTGACATTTTGATATGAAGTATATCTGGCCCATCAGACTTAGCAATGATCAATCAAGCTCCATTTTCAAGTACTACCTTGTTGCTGATATGTATCGACTTTATGTCTTTAGTTTCACAAGTCCCATGTGATCACTTGCTTTACACGGAGATTTCCTGGCGCTGTCTCCATGAAGACAGATACAAAGTCGCTGGTTAGGTTCTGTGCCATTTCCTTGTTCCCCACAATAAATTCTCCATTACCTTACAAATTTCCACATTTTGGCCTTACTTTCGTTTTCTTTGGTGTATGGATCGTAGATTTAAGCAGTCTTTGTGTTTCCTGTTTGTTTATATTCATGTTCATTTTGATTTCCTTAACACTTTCTTCGTCCTTATTATCAGAAAAGTAAATCTCTCAGAATGTTCAGGTTTCCACAATATCTGGAATTCTTCTGAAGCTGCTTCCTTAGAGTTAATGTAATCATTAATTTCTTATGTAAACTATTAATGAGTCACTTTCCTTTTCGTTGGTGTTTGTAATTAGTGATATGTACGTATTTTTCAGTCTTTACAGTATTTCTATCACTAACAGCCAATGTATGTCTCACACTAGATGTCATATTGTATTTTTCCAATTCACTTGACCGTCTAGCCTTCGGGTTTCCATGATATTTGAGTGTAATGTTCAAACATTCTATATTGCTTGCAGGCGCGGTGTAAAATGCAACATATTATTGTCACGATTGCCCAATAGCTGCTTCAGTGCACGGTAAGTAATTAGTCCTTCTGACCACACAACACCACGCCCGAAATAACCTGCTCTCTACTTTGGTTCACAACATACCATTCAGCCTACCTCATATACACATTAAATAGATTTTTCACAGCATTAGCAATCATTTCGTTAACGCAGCTTAGATGCAATTTTAGATCACCCAGTATTACTGCAGCACCCACGATATTTGCATATCTAATTTCCAGAGAATCGGATGGACAACAGTTTTGGTTTAGATATGAATAAATATGTGTTCCTCCTTGTTGTTTGCAAGATCCACACCAAACATATTCTGAAGAATCTGAGGGATGTGGTGTGTGGTGTTATGCGTGATAGACGTCGACAAGACATTGGGGAGGCTCACCCCGATGCTGAGATGATCTGAAGGAATGCCAATCAATACAGGACAAGCGTCAATAACCTTCCCCGCTCGGCCAGGACAAATCTCTCCCTATGCTCTCTACTCCCTCACACTCTCTGAATATCTGTTACAGCACCTGTACCCGAACAAGGCTCTTGCTTCACCACTCTCACCTTTGCATGCAACACCCTCATTCCTTCACTCTCTCTGTCACTGAAAGCTAATCGAAATTGAATTTATTGTTTTCCAACATTGAACCAGTGAGACAATTTGATGCTGGAGACATAAAATTGCGAACATTTTGAAAATTGGGGAGGCAGCAGATGCCATCAAGAAAGAAGAAGCCTGGGCATCAACCATCTTGCTCCACAAGAAATTAGGAAATACTCATTGTCATATATATTTTTTCATATGAAACATATTCACAGTAAACAGAAATACGACGACCCAGGGAATTCAGCAGCCAGAAGAGTAACATCACAGAGGATGGCAGTGGCTGCGTGGTTGTGAAATTAAGTTGATGTAATCTTCATAAGTGTCTAATTGAAACAGCATATTTTTATAGAGTTGCGGGCAGTTGTGTGGTGGGGGGGGGGGGGGGGCTGGATAAAGTTATAAATAGTTGTGGTGTAATGTTCACTTTTACACTTAAAAATAAATTGGCGTTATTTTCTTTAAATAGTGGAACTTGGGAGTTCTCTGTCACTCATATTGCAACAGATTTCGAGGTGAGTTCAACTTTCCTGGGTGTTTTGTTTAATTAATAGAGGCGTTCACCACCATGTCATAACATTTGTAAAGACCAACCGAGAGCAAAAAAAAACACACAAGTAAGGAGTGAGAAGGTTAAATAGTAAAAAAAAAGATTGTAAGAGCTTCTTTCGATATGTAAAGTGCAAATGAGAGGCAAAAATGGGCATCTGATCGGTAAAGATTGACACAGGAGAGATAGTAATGTGGAACAAAGAAATGGCTGAGGAGCTGAAAAATTACTGTGTCAGTCTTCACGGTTGAAAACACGAGTAATATCCCAAAAGACTTAGTGGACAGATCTGAGTAAGGTGGGCATCACCTAGGAGAAGGTGCTGGAAAAAAACTGAATGGCCTGATGGTAAGTAAATCACCTGGGCCAGATGGACTCCACTCCAGATTTCTAAGGCAGATAGCTGACGAGACGGGGAGGCGTTGGCGGTGTTCTTTCAGGAATCTCTCGAATCAGGGAGATTCCCAATGGACTGGAAAATCGCTAACGTGATACCCCTGTTTAAAAGGTGAGTAAAGCAAAAAAGGGAAAATCACAGACTGACTAATCAAAACTTGGCTCTAGGTAAGACCCTGGAATGCATTGTGAAGGATGAGATTTCTGAATACTTGGATGTGGATGGTAAAGTAGGACAAAGTTACCATGGTTTCATCAAGGGGACGTCATGCCTGGAAAACCTGCTAGAAAACCTTGAGGACGTAACGAGCAGCTTAGAACAAGGAGAACCAATGGATGTCATTCACCTGGACTTCCAGAAGGTCTTTGACAATGGCTACGGAGTAAGGCAAGGGCCCATAGTATTAGAGGCAAAGTGCTAGCATGGATAGAAATTTGGCTGTCTGGCAGGAAGCAGAGAGCGTCGATAATAGTGTCCTTCTCAGGATAACAGCCAGTGACAAGTGGTGTTCCATAAGGCTCAGTGTCGGGACCACAACGTTTCACTTTATACATTAACCAACCAGATGAAGGAGTTGAAGGCATTCTGGTTAAGTTTGAAGGTGATACAACGATAGGTATAGGGACAGGTAACGTCAAAGAGGCATGGAGGCTTAAGAAGGATGTGGGTAGGTTAGGATAATGGACAAAGACGTGGCAGATGGAGTACAAACTGGGAAATTGTGGGAACATGAACTTTGGTAGGAAGAATAAAAACATGGACTATTCAGATGCCTGAAGTGCAAAGGGACTTGGGAGTTCGACTCCACGCTTCTCTCAATGTAAACTTGCAGATTGAGTCAGTGGTTAGGAAGGCAAATGCAGTGATGGAATTTATTTTGAAAGGATTTGAATTTAAAAGCAGGGATGTATTTCTAAGGATCTATAAGGCTCTGGTCAGACCATATGTGGAGTATTATGTGCTGTTCTGAGCCCCATGTCTCAGGAAGGATGTGCTGACCTTGGAATGGGTTCACAGCAGGTACACAAGAATGGTCCCAGGAATGAAAAGCTTAACATATGAGAATTTTGAAGATTCTGGGTCTGTTCTTGATGGAGTTCAGAGGTATCTGAGTGGATCTAATTGAAACATACAGAATACTGAATGGCCTGCACAGTGTGGATATAGAGAAGACTTTCATTGGTAGGAGATTCTAGGAGCCAAGGATACAACCTTAGAGTAAAGGGAAATCCTATTAGAAAGGAGGTAAGGGGAAATGTCTATGGAAAATCTATGGAAAAGAGAGTGGAAAATCTATGGAATTCATTTTCACAGAAGGCAGTGGAGGTCAGATCATTGAGTATATCTAAGATAGAGATAGTTTGCTTCTGGAGTATCAAAGGGATCATGGGTTACAGGGAGAAAGCAGGAGAATGGGGTTGAGAAACTTGTCAGCATAATTGAATGGCGGAACAGACTTGGTGGGCTCAATGGCGTCATTTATGTTCCTATTTTCGATGATCTTATGGTCGTAAGCTGCAGTCTGATGCTCCCGTTCTCTTACTTTGTCCCTCCTGACAGCAAAGTGTGAGATTAAAAAATCCCTGAGTAATATTTAACAAGCGTGGAGCATTCTTTATGAGTATTCATGGGAATCGCTCCACTGCTTGAAGGAAAGTAAATTCTGCCAATTCCAACTGTTCCAGGAAGAAGTCTCATACCAGCAGCTTGTTTGAGTAGAATAACGTCGGAGACAGAATAGCAGTTGAGACACATTATCTCTTTTTCCATTTGATATGAGTTGAAATATTATGAAACTCTGGAAACCATTCCTTCTTCTTTATCATCTTCAGACATGTGCGATTGTGTATGTGTCTGTATGTGTATGACTCTGTCTCACATTTTTCGAGAAACTGACCTAGGTTACACTCCGAATTTGATGTAACCAGTGGAAAAGTGGTGTTGGAAAAGGAAGCAGTGACCCTCCAACAGAGCAGGAATGAGAAATTCTCATGGGGCTGTTAAAATGGGAATTCTCTTCTATAGACGTTTATTCCCAAGATGGCAGGTCAACACCACTATTTCCAGCGTAATTAAACATGGCCCATAAAAGTTGGCCTATCAACAACACCCACATTCCAAATAAAAAAATGATAAACTGCAGGAGAATTAATTGGATGGGAACAAGACTGTTAGACCACGGCCTGGTGCCTTCCAGAATTGTGCTGCCTGTGTACTTTGACTTTGTGCAGTTCCCTAGTATTGTGCCTGGGTGCTTGCATTTATTCAAAGTTGTGTTTTGCAACATTTGACAGACAGGTGAATGGAGGAAAATTGTGGACAGACAGAAAAGTGCTGCGCAGACCACACTCAGATCAGCCACGATCTTACCCCGTCTGTTCGAGCAATGACAAAGTGTCTAATTACCCACTGCAGCTCCTCGTCCTGTGTTCCTATGTTCCATTCAGTCCTTAACACCACCAGAACAGGAGTAGATAGAGACCACTTGCACCAAATATCTGGTCCACAGTATTACAGGATTTCATTCAGTCCCTCAACACTGGGTGATTTGGTGTGGGTTGGAAAATGTGATGGGAAATCCAGGCTGGATACAAAAGAGGCCTCTCGCCTCTTTACAGAGTGTCTCCTTGCTGCAAATGGTGCTTCATTTGTTGGTCATGTTGTCGACCCAGATTCACTGTGAATATCAGGTCCATATCTCACCCAGAGATAGCTCACCAGATACTTTTCTCTCACTGTCCTCAACATTCAATAACAGCACTTCTCGGTAAATTACAACCATTCACTTTCCAATGACAGAATATGAGCGCATAAGAAACAGGAGTAGATAATTCCGATGCTCTCGCCATTGTATGCGATCATGTCTGACCTACTGTTGGCATTAACTCATCTTTAATGCCCAATTCTTCCCTCCCCTCAGCTCTCTGACAGATTAAAAATCAATCTACCTCCTCTTTAAATACTTGCAGTGATCTACCTCCCCTAACTTTCTATACCTGAGAATTCCTGACATTCACCACCCTCTATAAGAAGAAAACACTCTCCACACAGACGCCATCACGTATTAACATTAACAAAAGTTGTTAACTGACCTGCTCAGGTAAGAGGGATTGACCCCGATATCAAGGCAGGATTTGACTGAAGTTTTTATCCTCAGAGGCACTTAAATATTCAGAATCATGCATCCCGAGTGAAATAAAAATACAAGCCATGGAACTTATCATTTTCTTAGTGTCTGTGTAGAAGATAACGTGTGATTGTCCATCACCATCAAGGTTCAATGCAATTACCTCTTATTCTCTGACAGTGCTACAGATTAACATTCACTCACTCCTCTTTTACCATCAGCTCATGGATTATTCTGGTGTAATTCCTTGACACTGTCTCTAGAGCAATGAGAACATTCGTTCTCAGGATAAAACATTTGTCCATAATACCCCAAATACTGTCTCAACCACACTCTCAGTGATGATCATTATAATTCCTTTCCCACACTTACGGTCTCCGTATCTTTATTATGACATAAAAACCCATTCCGTCTCTATGCACTGTCACTGTTGTGGAATTTAAAAGTTCCTTACATCTGTGTGTCAGCATTAGTAAATCCAGCACCAAAGGTGCCTGTGGAGATGAACATCACTCCTGGGGAGAGACTCAGTCAGAAAGATTGCACTTGAAATAGGTGAATGGTCATCTACCTGAATGGAAATGGAGTGTAGGAATAATGGAAGCAAGCAGAGGAAGGGAGCTAACTTTACTTTAGTTCTTCACTCACGGAATAGACAATAGACAATAGACAATAGATGCAGGAGTAGGCCATTCTGCCCTTCGAGCCTGCACCGTCATTCAATATGATCATGGCTGATCATTCCTAATCAGTATCCTGTTCCAGCCTTATCTCCATAACCCTTGACTCCACTATCTTTAAGAGCTCTATCCAATTCTTTCTTAAAAGAATCCAGAGACTGGGCCTCCAATGCCCTCTGTGGCAGAGCATTCCACACAGCCACCACTCTCTGGGTGAAGTAGTTTCTCCTCATCTCTGTCCTAAATTGTCTACCCCGTATTTTTAAGTTGTGTCCTCTGGTTCGGCACTCCCCCATCAACGGAAATATGTTCCCTCCTGCCAGAGTGTCCAGTCCTTTCATAATCCTATACGTTTCAATCAGATCCCCTCTCAGTCTTCTAAACTCAAGGGTATACAAGCCCAGTCGCTTCAGTCTTTCCGTGTAAGGCAATCCTGCCATTCCAGGAATTGACCTCGTGAACATACGCTGCACTCCCTCAATAGCCAGAATGTCTTTCCTCAAATTTGGAGACCAGAACTGTACACAGTACTCCAGGTGTGGTCTCACCAGGGCCCTGTACAGCTGCAGAAGCACCTCTTTGCTTCTATACTCAATCCCTCTTGTTATGAAGGCCAGCATGCTATTAGCCTTCTTCACGACCTGCTGTACCTGCATGCTTGCCTTCATTGACTTGTGGACAAGAACACCCAGATCTCTCTAAACAGCCCCTTTACCTAATTTGATACCATCGAGGAAGTAATCTGCCTTCCTGTTCTTGCCACCAAAGTGGATAACCAGACATTTATCCACATTAAACTGCATCTGCCATGCATCTGCCCACTCACCTAACTTGTCCAGGTCACCCTGTAATCCCCTAACATCCTCATCACATTTCACCCTACCGCCTAGTTTTGTATCATCAGCAAATTTGCTAATGTTATTGCTGATACCATCTTCTATATCATTTACATATATTGTAAAAAGCTGCGGTCCCAGCACGGATCCCTGCGGTACCCCACTGGTCACTGCCTGCCATTTCGAAATGGAGCCGTTAATCACTACCCTTTGTTTCCTATTAGCCAACCAATTCTCTATCCAATCTAGTACTTTGCCCCCAATCCCGTGCGCCCTAATTTTACTCACTAACCTCTTGTGTGGGACTTTATCAAAAGCTTTCTGAAAGTCCAGGTACAGTACATCCACTGGATCTCCCTCGTTCATTTGCCGAGTTACATCCTCAAAAAATTCAAGAAGATTAGTCAAGCATGATTTCCCCTTCATAAATCCATGCTGACTCTGTTCTATCCTGTTACTATTATCCAGATGTGCCGTAATTTCATCCTTTATAATAGACTCCAGCATCTTTACCACCACTGAGGTCAGACTAACTGGTCTATAATTGTGTGCAGCCCTGACAAGGCCAGCATGTTATACGGAACTTGAACTGAGTGCCTTGTTCAGCTGCTCCACAGCACAGTAAAGAGTAAAACATATTGATTTGGGGTTGCACAGACATGACTGGGGAAGAATAACCATTGACTTCTCTGAAGGACAGGAATTAAGCAGATGGGCCTTTTTTTATCACAAATGATGTTGTTTTCACTTCAATTACATCAATTTCCTTCTTGGGTTTCAACAGATTATTATTCTGTGCCTCTCGATTATGTGTCAATGATTTAAGCTGCATGCAGTGTCTGCCTGGCTGACAGAATCTGTGTAGTGAACAGGTTCAACATACTCAAGAGCAATTAATCTGCCAATGACATGTGGTGAGAAAGGACTTGATAAGTTGTATCCAGGTTTAACAACGGCACAATTGATGGTTCTGAGGCTGAGGAGGAGACGGGGATATCATAATGGGGATATTGGACAGAATTAGTGAGTGGGGAAGATATAGAAATGTAGATCTGTGCAGGGCTAGAAGGATTATGGAGTTTGAGAAGAGTCTGGTTCCTCCTCGCATATTGGTGAGCAATTTGTCATGAGTAATTTGCACGTTATAATTTGTGAGGAATAGAATATTTCAGTGGAATTGAAAATATTGACGTCCACCTTTCTAAATTTTAAATAATATGAGCAGCAATTCAGTCCAACCTGGCTTTATGAACAGATAGAATGACTTACCAGGAACACCAACTATAATGAGGATGGGATAGTAACCATTTTGAATAACCATCAGTGCACCATAGAACCACAATGCTAATGAGATCTAAGGTTGAGAAAGCAAGTCAAGACCATCGGATAAACTCCTGCCCATTGCTGTAACATTCCAGTTTAACGTTCTCAGATTCTGATCCATTGCTGTCACATTCCAATCTAACGTTCTCAGATTCTGATCCATTGTTGGAACATTCCAATCTAATGTTCTCAGATTCTGATCTCTCCTTCCCCTCTCTCTAGATCTGCTGATCCCAGTTAGTGCTGTCGGTGATGCTCCCGCTGATACTATGGGATAACACATTGAACTGATTCCCTCATTAATAGAAGAGGAAAGTCCTCCAGTGACATATTTAGGATCCACGGGAGACTGACATCAATCTCAGTCGCTGAACAAATATCTCCAGTTAACCCATTTCAATTCAATACTTCTTATTAAAATTAAAAATAACATATGATTAAAATTTACGCATTCTGGGTGGGATATGTGGGCGTGACAGAGGGAACAAATGTTAGGGCTGGTAGATCAATCATGTGTAAGTATTCAATCTGCCTTGGATATAGGAGCAATGCCAGGGGTTTATTAGAACATGAGCAAGCTTCTCTGTTTATAAATTGAAACGTATGCTCTTTAACTACTGATCAGGCATTACAATATCAGTAAAATGTTAAAAGAACTTTTATCGTCCGTGATCTGAGAAGAAACTGTCCCTAAGACTACGTGCGGTTGTAACAGACAACAACACGGTTATGTTAACAGGGAATTGTACCTTAGAGATAATGGAGACTGCAGCTGTTTGAAAATTCAGAATATGTAAAGCATGGAGGTGGAAAAGGCACAGTAAGCCAGGCAACATCCGAGAAGCAAGAGAGTCGATGTTTCAGGCAGAACCCTTCTTCAGGACAGGCGAGGGGAAAGGGGGTTAAAGGAAAATGGGTGATGGGATGAGGCTTGGGGAAAGGTAAGTAATAGGTGAGCGAAGGTAGGAGATGATAGTGATAGATCGATGGGGAGTGTGGGACGGAGCGGTGGGAATTAAGATGGACATTAGGTCTCCTCTGGAGGGCAGATGTGAGTTTGTGGGTTGGATCTGGGATCTGGGTTGGCCAGGGGAAATTTGTAAATCAGTGGATCCGATGTTCATGCCGCGTGTTTGTTGGCTCCCGAGGCAGAAGATGATGTGTTACTGGTGACATCCTGGTACATCTCTTCTGAACCTACTTCAGCTTAACAATCTCCTTTCTATAACAGAACTGCACACAGAACTCCAGAAGAGGCACAACAATCTCAGCATGCCTGATCAGCTTCTAAACTCAATGGTCTGAGCACTGAAGTAACCTGAAACACCCTGTGCCACAGACATCAAAGCATTACACCTGCACCTGGGAAGAGAAATATTTGAAAGACAATGAAGAGCAACATGGTTTTTCCTGCAGAGGGTGGTGCTTCTATGGAATAAGCTGGCAGAGAAACTGGTAGAGGCTGGAACAATTACAGCATTTAACAGGCAACTGGGTGGCTTTATGATTAGTGGGATATGGGCCAAATGGTGGCAAATGGGAGTGGATTACTTTAGAATATTTGGATGGCATGAACGAGTTGAAGGGTCTGATCCCTGATGCACATCTCTATGAATCACTGATTTAATTAATGAAGGTCTCTTTGTAATCCTCCGTTGTTCACCATTATACAAGCAATGTCCACTGTACACCCAAACTTGATGTCATCCTCAAATTTGCGAAATATACCTTCTATAATTCTCATCTAGATCATTTATATAAATGACAAACAAAAGTGGACCCAACAATTTTGCCTCTGGATCATCGCTGCCCACAAGCTTCCAGTTCAAAAAACAACAATCCACCACCACCCTGTCTCCTGCCATTAAACAGATATACACAGAAACACACACGCAATCACACACACATACAGAGACATTGATGCAACCATGTTTTTTTAAGACAAAGGTTAGATTAAAGCCACGATCAAGATTTAAGTGAGAAGGCGGGAAAATTGTGTTGAGATACACACCAGACAGGATCAAACTGCAAAGTAGACCTGATGGGCCAAATGGCCTAATTCCGATTCCCTATGCTCTGCAGCCTAAGGTGTCAGGATTATTTTCCAAGGGTGCAGTAGAAGCCAAGTTTGATAAATACTTGACTGGACAGTCAATGGGACTGTGGGATACGTTTGAGGGGCTGAATGGTATATGTTTGTTCCTATTTGCTGTGCCCTTGTTTCTGAAAAGAGTAAGTGATTTGCTGTGAGGTTAACACGCTTTAATATAAAAGGTGTCTCCCATTTCCATTTGAGATAACGTTGCTCCTTTTTGGATTGTGCGATCTGTGGCGTTCTCATCCCCCGGGAACAGTGAAGTTTGGGTCATTGAGGATATTCAAGGCTGACCTTGACTGACCTTTGATGGACAGAGGAGTCAATGTTTATTGGTAACAAACAGAAAAGGGGTATTCAGCTACAATCAGACCAGCCATGATGTTTCTAAACTGAGCAGCAAGTTGGAGGGGACGAATGGCCAACTGCTGCTCCTACCTCACTCGTTCTTCTGTCAATTGACCCTTCGAGGCTGTTACAGAGGGAGAGAATGATCCCATTGAGCCAGTCAGCATCGTGACAATACAGCAGGGGGTGGCCATAATGAACTTCCATGGGGTTAAACAGGAATAGAATGAAGTATTCAAATCATTTCAGTAAATTACACAGCACAGGAAGACGCCATATAAACACCCCAGGCTGTTACGCAGGAGCAGGGGCACCTTGGGCAGCCTCAGGAAATACAGAGAAGAGATCATTACTGATTTTATTTTTGGCAATCTGGAATTCTTCAGGGATCTGTGTGAGGTCATCAACAAATTACAATCCACACCAATGAGTTGAATGAAGAGGATGGAGCTCAGTTTGCTCATACATCAGGATAGTCAATCAATAAAATGTCAAATGGAGACAGAGCGTCTCCAATGAGATACAGACAGGGGGAGGGCAGACCGTCTGCAGTGGAATACAGACGGGGAAGACATAGCGTCTACAGTGGAATACCGACAGGGAAAGGGCAGACCGCCTACAATATGATACAACAGGGGGAGGGCAGAGCGTCTGCAATGGGATAGAGATGGGGGGAGGGCAGAGCGTATGCAATGTTACACTAACAGGGGAAGGACAGAGCGTCTACAATGGGATAGAGACAGGGGGAGGGCGGATCATCTGCAATGGGACACAGACGGGGGGAGGGCAGAGTGTCTGCAATGGGACACAGAGAGGGGGAGGACAGAGCGTCTGCAATGGGATACAGACGGGGGGAGGGCAGAGCATCTGGATGGGATACAGACAGGGGACGGCGGATCACCTGCAATGGGACACAGACGGGAAAGGGCAGTGTGTCTGCAATGGGATACAGACAGGGGGAAGGCAGAACGTCTGCAGTGGGACACAGACGGGAAAGGGCAGAGCTTCTGCAATGGGTTACAGACAGGGGGAGGGCGGGTCCTCTGCAATGGGATACAGACAGGGGGAGGGCGGGTCCTCTGCAATGGGATACAGACAGGGGGAGGGCAGGTCCTCTGCAATGGGATAGAGACAGGGGGAGGGCGGATCATCTTCAATTTGATACAGACAGGGAGAGGGCGGATCATCTGCATTGGGATGCAGACGGGGGAGGGGCAGAGAATCAAGCAATAGCATACAAGACAGAGGACAGTTTTGAGCAAACCTTCAGCAGAAAAAAAGTACATTTCTGTGATGGGAATTTTCTGTTTTGGGGAAAAGACAAAACAGCAGAAAATTATTTAAATGCAAGGAGAATGCAGAACAGAGTGGTACAGAGGGATATGTGTGTCTTAGTACATGTATCACATCAAATTAACCTGAATATGCAGCTGGTGATTTGGAAGGTAAATGGAATTATTCTGTTCCGTGCAAGGGGTGTTGTGTTTGATCTTAGTGATGATTTTTTGCATCAGTACAGGGCATTGCTGAGATCACATCTGATGTATTATGTGTCGTTACAATTGCCTTAACTGATAAAAACAAAATTGCTTTGGAAACGTTTCATAGATTTTTCTCTTTACTCATTCTTGGGATGAAGGCCTTATGTTACGAAGAAGGAACAGTTCGACCTGAGAATGAGAGATGTTTTATTGACCATTAACATCTTGAGAAGAGTGTAGTTGGTGAATACCGGATGGATATTTCTTCTTATGTGGGAGAATAAAATTGGGGAAATAATTTAAGAACAAGTCAGGTTCAAAGGAAAGGTCATTGGACCGAAAAATTGAATTCTGAATTCTCTTCATAACTGATGCCAGACAGGCTGAGCTTTTCCAGCAATTTCTGTATTTGTTTAAGAATAAAACATATTCATCTGAACACAAATATTGTGAAGTCATCAAACGCTTATGTTTATATTATGCAGGCACATATTAACACATCTTCAAAACAAGTAGGGCCATTTATTGTTAATGAATTGATTCGGTGTATGACAACAGCAATAATGCACTGACCTGGAGTCGAGAATGTGATGGAGCCATATAGTTCAGACAATATTCAAGGAGAGCTCACATGGTCCCAGTTGGGGCCTGATAACATTAGTGATTTAACTTACAGATAGAAAAATGTAGCCTTTCTGTGAACGAACACCCTATTGCTCCTTTTCTCCCTCCCTGCCGCTCAGCACAGCAATGTGTGGGAGTGAAAAAAAGCCTAGTCGCCTTTTCTACTCATGGAGGATTCCTGATGATGATTCATTGAAATCTCCCCAC
The DNA here is from genome assembly GCF_047496795.1 of Chiloscyllium punctatum. NCBI lineage: Eukaryota > Metazoa > Chordata > Chondrichthyes > Orectolobiformes > Hemiscylliidae > Chiloscyllium > Chiloscyllium punctatum. Next base: position 7,178,714 of record NC_092761.1, read on the forward strand.
TACCTGAAGCAAAGCAATTCAGCCAAATCCAACTGTTTCAGGAAGAAATCCCATTGTCAGAAGGTTATGCGTGACAAATAACTTCAGAAGTAATTATTCAGACTCGATATGTGAGGGGATCAGACAAGAGATTGTATGGCTGCAAATGGGAATCCAAGATGATGTATAGCATTCTCCGTGCCAGGGTCCAGGATGTCTCAGAGCGGCTGCAGGACGTTCGCATCGTGGTGGGGGAGCAGCCAGATGTCATTGTGCACATTGGTGCAAATGACACAGATAGAAGTAGTGATGAGGTCATGCAGAGTGATTATAGAGAGCGAGGAAAAAGGGTAAAAGACAGGACCACGACAGTGGTAATATCCGGTTTATAAAACATAGAACATAGAACATAGAAGAATACAGCGCAGTACAGGCCCTTCGGCCCTCGATGTTGCGCCGATCAAAGCCCACCTAACCTACACTAACCCACTATCCTCCATATACCTATCCAATGCCCGCTTAAATACCCATAAAGAGGGAGAGTCCACTACTGCTACTGGCAGGGCATTCCATGAACTTACGACTCGCTGAGTGAAGAACCTACCCCTAACATCAGTCCTATATCTACCCCCCCTTAATTTAAAGCTATGCCCCCTTATAATAGCTGACTCCATACGTGGAAAAAGGTTCTCACTGTCAACCCTATCTAACCCCCTAATCATCTTGTACACCTCTATCAAGTCACCCCTAAACCTTCTTTTCTCCAATGAAAACAACCCCAAGTGCCTCAGCCTTTCCTCATAGGATCTTCCTACCATACCAGGCAACATCCTGGTAAACTTCCTCTGCACCCGTTCCAGTGCCTCCACATCCTTCCTATAGTATGGCGACCAAAACTGCACACAATATTCCAGATGCTGCCGCACCAGAGTCTTATACAACTGCAGCATGACCTCAGGACTCCGGAACTCAATTCCTCTACCAATAAAAGCCAGTACGCCATATGCCTTCTTCACTGCACTATTTACCTGGGTGGCAACTTTCAGAGATCTGTGTACATGGACACCAAGATCCCTCTGCTCTTCCACACTACCAAGTAGGCTACCATTAGCCCAGTAATCCATCTTTTTATTACTCTTACCAAAGTGAATCACCTCACACTTAGCTACATTGAACTCCATTTGCCACCTTTCTGCCCAGCTCTGCAGCTTCTCTATATCCCGCTGTAACCTGTCACATCCTTCCTCACTGTCTACAACTCCGCCGACTTTCGTATCATCCGCAAACTTGCTCACCCAACCTTCTAACCCTTCCTCCAGGTCATTTATTAAAATGACAAACAGCAATGGTCCCAAAACAGATCCTTGCAGAACACCGCTAGTGACGGCACTCCAAGATGAAATTTTGCCATCAACTACTACCCTCTGCCTTCTTCCAGCCAGCCAATTCCTAATCCAAACCTCCAACTCACCCTCAATGCCATATCTCTGTATTTTCTGCAGTAGCCTACCATGGGGGACCTTATCAAACGCCTCACTAAAATCCATATATACCACATCTACCGCTTTCCCCTCATCTACCTCCTTAGTCACCTTCTCAAAGAATTCAACAAGGTTTGTGAGGCACGACCTGCCCTTCACAAAACCATGCTGACTATCCTTGATCACATCATTCTTATCCAGATGTGCATAAATCCTATCCCTTACAATTCTCTCTAAGACTTTGCCCACAACAGAAGTGAGACTCACTGGCCTATAGTTACTAGGATTATCCCTACTCCCCTTCTTGAACAAGGGAACTACGTTTGCTAGCCTCCAGTCCTCTGGCACTACTCCTGTAGACAAATAGGACACAAAAATCAAGGCCAATGGCTCTGCAATCTCCTCCCTTGCTTCCCAGAGAATCCTAGGATAAATGCCATCAGGCCCAGGGGACTTATCTATTTTCACCCTTGCCAGTATTTCCAACACCTCTTCTCTACATATCTCAAAGCCATCCATTCTACTTATTCGTGCCTCAGTATTCATATCGAAAACAATGTCCTGTTCCTGAGTGAATACTGACGAAAAGTATTCATTCAGTGCCTCCCCAATCTCTTCAGCCTCCACACGCAACTTCCCATTACTATCCTTGATTGGACCTATTCCTTCCCTAGTCATTCTTTTATTCCTAACATACCTATAGAAAGCCTTGGGGTTTTCCCTAATCCTACCAACTAAGGACCTTTAATGTCCCCTCCTTGCTGCTCTTAGCTCTCTCTTCAGGTCCTTCCGGGCTACCTTATAACTCTCAATCGCCCCTATTGAACCTTCACGCCTCATCTTTACAAAGGTCGCCCTCTTCCATTTAACAAGGGATTCCAACTCCTTATTAAACCACGGCTCCCTCACACGACCCTTTCCTCCCTGCCTGGTAGGTACGTACTTATCAAGGACACTCAATAGTTGCTCCTTGAACAAGTTCCACATATCAATTACTTCCAGTGTTCCGTGCTAGTGAGGGTAAGAACAGGCCGACGTGGCAGAGGAATGCGTTGCTAAATAATTGGTACAGGAGGTAGGGATTCAGGGTTTTAGATCACTCGGATGTTTTGTGGGGCAGAGGTGACGTGTTCAGGAAGGACGGGTTGTACCTGAATTGGAAGGGGACTAATATCCTGGCAGGCAGGAATGCTAGTGCAACAAGGGAGGGTTTCAACTAGATTGGCTGGCGTGGGGGGCGGCGTGGGATCCTCAACAGCAGGGATACAAGTGCGAGGCTGGAAGGAGATACCGTAATCACAAACAGTAAAGTGCAGAGACAGGTTCGGCAGGAACACGACAGGGAGCAAGGAATGCCTGTTGGATTAAATTACATCTATCTCAATGTAAGATGGCTGACAGGTAAGGCCGATGAACTCAGTGCGTGAAGAGCTACGTGGGACTGCGATATTATAGCCATTACAGAAACATGGCTAAGGGAGGGACAGGACTGGCAGCTTAATGCACCAAGGTACAGGTGCTTTATGCGAGACAGAGTTGGTGGAAGGAGCTGTGGGGGGTTTCAGTTTTGATTAACGCAAGTACCACAGCAGTAATCAGAGATAAAATAAATAATGGATAATCCATTGAGGATTTGTGGGGGAAGCTAAGAAATAAAAAGGGAATTATGATATTATTTGGGTTGTACTATAGGACCCCTAATAGTAAACGGGACTTAGAATAATTAAAATATGTAGAGAGATTGGGGAGACTTGCAGGGCCAATAGGATTGCCATAGTCGTAGATTTTAATTTTCCTAACATTGACTGAGAATTACATAGAATTAAGGATTGAGATGGGGTGTATCTATTAACTGTATTCAGAAATGTTTCCTCAAGCAGTATGTACAGGGAGCAATTCGGAAAGGGGCAAAACTTGACCTACTCTAAGAAATAGCGCAGGACAGGTGACTGAGGTGACAATGGGGGAGCACGCTGGGACCAGTGACCCTAGATTTAAAATACTTATGGAGAAGGACAAAACTGGCCTGTGAGATCAATTTCTAAATGGGGGGAAAGTGAATGTTGATGGAATTAGAGAGGAGCTTGTAGGGGTTGGTTGGAGGAATTTGTTTAGAGGTGAAGGGACCGCCGGCTAGTGGGAGGCCTTTAAAAGTGAAATGACTGGAGTTCAAGGTCTATATGTTCCTGTGAGGGTAAAAGGCAAGGTTGGCAGGAAGAGGGAATCCTGGATGGCAGGAAATATTGAGGTTTTGACAGGCAAAAAGGAGGTGTGGCTGAGGTCCATGCAGCTGCGATCAAGGGAATCCCTGGCGGTGTACAGGGAATACAGGAGTTTACCGAAGAGGGAAATCAGAAGGGCGAAAAGGGTGCACACGATAGCATTGTCTGAGAAGATTAGGGTGAATCCAAAGAGGTACTTTAAGTATATTAAAGTTAAATGAATAACTACATGAGAATATGACCCCTCAAGTTCCAAACTGGACATGCATGTCTAGAACCATAGGAGATGTGTGAGATTCTCAATGGATATTTCTCCTCTGTCTTTCCTATGGAGAAATACAAGAAGACTTGGGAGGTTAACAAAGGTCGTGGTGATATCTTGGGGTGAGTCAATATCACAGGAAAGGACTTGTTGGATGCATTAGAATGTATGAAGGTGGATAAATCTCCTTCTCCTAAACAGATGCATCCAAGAATACTGCAAGAGGCTCCAGAAGAAACTAAGGGGACCTGCGTGATATTTTTGCATCATTGTTAGCCGCAGGTTAGGTTCCAGAATATTGAAGTGTAGCAAACGTTGTGCCATTTTTCAAGAAGGGAAGAAAAGAAAAAATCTGGGAACTATAGACCGGGAAGCCTAACATCTGCAGTAGGTAGGTTACTTGAGAGGATTCTGAGGGATAAGATATGCACACGTTTGGAAAGACAGGGTTTGATGAGAAATAGTTTATCTTTTTCAATTTCCTACAGTACAGAAACAGGCCATTTGACCCAACAAGGCCACAACGACCCTCTGAATAGCAACCCACCAGGTCCCATGCCTCTAATCTATATTTATCCCTAACTAATGCAAATAAGGCGGTGGCCAATTCACCTGACTTGTACATCTTTGGATTGTGTTAGGAAAATGAAGCTCCCAGAGAAAACCATCGCAACCTCAGGGAGAATGTGCAAACTCCAAAAGAGAGTCACCCGAGGGTGAAATCAAACGCGGATCCATGGCACTATGAGGAAGCAGTGCTAACCACTGAGCCACCATGCCACCCTTGCCTTTTTTTCAACGCAGTTCAATGACACAGGTACAAAATCTATTCTGTGTTGCTGGAAAAGTGCAGCAGGTCAGGCAGCATCCAAGGAGCAGGAGAATCGACTTTTGGCATGAGCCCTTCTTCAGGAATCATCCTGAAGCCCTTCCTGAAGAAGGGCTTATGCCCGAAAGGTCGCTTCTCCTGCTCCTTGGATGATGCCTGGCCTGCTGCGCTTTTCCAGCAACACATTTTCAGCTCTGAACTCCAGCACCTGCAGTTCTCACTTTCTCCACAAAATCTATTCTGCACGTTCGAATGCCACAAACCATGGATAATTTATTGTCCATTGAAAATGTCATCTTACTATTATTTATTATTGTTTGTTGTTATTTATTTTAATAATTATTGTTGATAGTTGTTTTTAGACTGGAACGATTGCATGACTTTGTGAGTTGTAGGTCATGCCTCACAAATTTGTTTGAGTTCTTTGATGAAGCGACCAGGAATGTTGATGAGGGTAGCGCAGTAGACATAATCTGTATGGTTTTCAGTAAGGCCTTGGACAAGATTACTCTTGATAGGTTGGTCTGGAAGGTTAGATTCGCATGGAATCCAGAGGGAGATGACAAATTGGATGCACAATTGGCTTGATGGTAGTAAACAGAGGGTAACAGGGAACGATGCTGTCTGACTGGAGGCCTGTAACACATGAAATGCCTCAAGGGTCAGTGCAGGGCCCATTGTTGCTTATTATCTATTTCAATGATATTTTTCAGAATGTATAAGGCATGATTAGTAAAATTGAAGGTGACAGTAAAATTGGTGGTTTTATGGACCAACAGCGCATGTTCAATTCCCCACACAAACAGAGGTTGCCACGAAGGGCACACCCACTCAACATCATCCTGTCACCCGAGTTGTGATGACCCTTAAGATAAACCATAATTTGTGGTCTCACTAACGAGAAAGTGGTCCTTTGGGACTCTATTTTATCCATGTTAATATTTTAATTTTTTCAAAAATATTTTTATTCAGACAAAATCTTTTTAATGCTTCGATGAACGAATAAGTACCCAACTCAAAAAACAATGCAAATTGAACACAATTACACCCATGTGCATGTACATAAAGAAAAGGTAAATCAAGGACCGAAGAAAAATAAAAAAATAAAAAAAACAAATAGTAGAACTCAGTGTAAAAAAACTATAGCTCTCAACCTTCAAGAGCATTAACTAATACACGTTCATTTGTTCGTAATTCCTCCTCTCTGGACATTAGATTCATTAGTCAAGTTCGTCATAGCTATATAAAAGTCCTTATTAGAGTGGCAGATCAGCCTGTACCTTGGTAATTCAAAAAGGGCTGCCATGTCTTATAAAAATCCTCTATTTTATGGTGCAACATACCTTTACAAAAGTCCAAAGGGCTATGCTCCATGACGAGGTTATGACAAAACAATAGACCCAGGGGGTTTTCAGACACCGAATGCAACAGAACTTTTTTTCTGAACTCAGAGAGTGAGGGTATTAAAGTATTTTTTCTTATGCACATCTGAGTAAGGTAGACTGGGCAGGCCCAGGAAAAGGGAAACCTGATCCATCTCCAATTCGTTCCCCAAGATCCTCTCAATCCCAGCGAGCACACCGCTCCTATAGCGCCGGTTGAAGTTCAACAAGCAATGAGTAAGAGTGTCCATAGTCATTTTGTATTTAAGACATACTCCATCTTGAATTTTGAGAGAGTGTCTGGGGCCAGACAGACTCTATGAAGAATCTTCAACTACATGGCAAGAGTCTTCTTGCAGATTGAAATCCTTCTTGCATTTACACAAATATCCTCCCCTATGTCCAAAGAGATCTGAATCCCCAACTCTCTTTGTAGACCTCAGAAAGTCACAATGTCTCGTCTGAGAGGTCACTCTCCAACAAATGATAAAGGGTACTGACAGAGAGTGTGTTCTTAGCAATAAGCACCCTCTTCTCTGTATCGGATCTGTACCAGTCTGTTAAAAGCGTGGTTCTTTTCTGAATAACATCTCTGATCTGATAAAAAGAAAACAGAAGAGATCTCTACTCGGTAGTCTATAGTTACGACTTATTTGATCAAAGGACATCCTTGTTTCTCCCTCAGATAAACAATCAAAGAAAGATACACGCACGAGTTGTCCATAGTTTAAGCATGGAATCCAGTATTCCCCTTCGGAAACATGGTACACCACGCTTTGGGGTAAGAAATGAGGTTTGGCTATGTTGCCCTCTATCGGACACATTGCCATCCCTACTTTAAAGTTGTTGATATTTATTGGGAAATGGTAATACTTCGTAACTGTCCTCATTTTGTCTATGAATAGCAGACTAATAAGGGAGCACTTTGCCTGAGAAGCTTCAATATCTAACTATATTGACACCGAGGCCTCACTAACATCGGGTAAAGAAGAGCTTAATTGATAGCTTTTAACATCCTGGAGATCTACTCCCCACAAACTGTGGGGTTGTTATAATTTGGGTTTTTTTTTGATAAGAGGTCGCTTGTGGTGACAAATCAGAGCTACATCATCCATTTAATCTCCTAAATGTCTGTCTGAGAAACATCAAAGAAAGCATTCACACGGGGTATAGCAAACAAGGGAGGGAATTCATGTTAATAAGAGCTATCTGACCCAGCCAGGATATTGGAAGTATTCAAAGATCTTGTTTAATTTTGTCAAACAAATGGACAAATCACACTTTAAATATAAGTCCAAAGATAGGATTAATGAATATACCCAAATAGGGAGCATCCCCATTACCCCCGGACCATTGAAAAGGAAATCAGGATTCTCCCACGGCATCAGGTGTTTCCCTGAGTTTGCCCAGAGGCATGGCCTCTGACTTCGTAAAATCAATATTATAGCCGGAAAAGGCACTAAACGAGCTGATGCATTGCATGAGGTGAGGGACCAAAACTGTGGGATTTACCAAAAATTTAAGACCATCATCTGCAGACAATGTAATCTTACGTGACTTCTATCCCACATCTGTGGCAGATATGTTTGGGTCCCTGCAGATGGCCTTCACCAGTGGCTCCATCACCATCGTAAACAACACTGGCGTAAACAACCTTGTCGACTGCCTCTAGAAATATTAATTTTACAGGATCGCACACAGAGGGTCATTTTCAAGGACCCTCACCCACTTGATAAAAACTTTGCCGAGACCAAACCATTCTAACGTATCGAAGAGATACAGCTACTCAACCCAAGCAAACGTCTTCTCTGCATCTAAAGAGATCATTCATACCTGCATAATTTGCTGTTGACACGCTTGGATCATATTGAGTAACCTCCTAACATTGTTGGAATATCTGCAGCCTTTTCTCAGCCGGTATGGTATACTTTGACAATGGAAGGATAAATAGTTTCCATCCTCAATGTAAGGGACTCAGACAGAATTTTGAAATCAACATTTAGATGTGAGATGGGCCTATAGGAAGCACAATCTTTCGGTGTCTTCCTTTTCTTCAGAATAAGAGAGATATGAGACTCTCCTAAGGATGGTGGGATGCAGTCGTGACTGTGTGAGCGACGAACATAGTAAACATCGGATCTGACAACAGGTTTATAAATTCCTCATAAAGCTCACGTGGACATCCGTCAGGACAGGGTGCCTTTCCGCCTGGAAGCTGCTTTACACCCTCCAGCACCCACAATGGTGAATGAAGGCAAGACGCTTATTTGGGGGTTACCCCTGGTAGGTCCAAGTTCTTGAAGAAAGATTCCATCTAAATCCATCTATCCCCATCATGCTTAGTCTGATATAATTGGGAGTAAAATCTCCGAAATGCTGCTTTAATCTTTATGGGATCATAGGAAAGGGTCCCAGTACCTTCCCTAGTTGAGGTAATGGCTTTGGGGTTCTCTTTTTCATCGCAAGATCGGCTAACTACTTGCCCGGTTTATCACCATGCTCAAACAGCCTTTGCTTTGCAAAAGTAAGTACCTTCTTGACTGTCTGTTTGAGCGTGGAATTCACTGCAGACCGAAGCGTTGTGATCCTCTGCAGCCTAGCCACTGAGGGTCTATCAAAGTATGCCCTCTCGGCTGCCTTTAACCGTGCTTGGAGCAAGTGTTCCTGCTCCAGCTTCTGCTGCATCCTAAGGAATAATTATTCCTTTGGCATAAGCCTTAGCAATTTTCCATAGAATGGATGGGTTACTGGTTGAATCTAAATTAATGGCTAAGAAAGATCTGAATTCATTACAGAAATACTCAATGTACTTACTATCCTTAAGAATAAAGGGATTCGCCAGTGTCTCGAACCTGCTATATTGCCCTTCATCTTAACCAATAAGTATACTGCTGCATGGTCACAAATGGTAATATTCCCAATTGTACAGAACACCACTGAATCGAAGACTGCTGCAAGGTGTGGAAGATATCAACACTAGTGTGGCATTTCTTCGGTTTAAATAAGAAAGTAAAATCCCTATTTATGAGGTGGATCTGCCTCCAAACATCCACCAGCCCCAGTTCCACACAAAAATCCACTAATTGCTTAGATTGGAAAGATGGTACTGGGAGCTTTGGGGCATGCTGTCCGCCGTGGGTGTAAAAGACAATTGAAATCTCCTCCTACGATAATGTACTACGAAGAAAGATTGCTTAATTTGGAAAATGCATCGATCAGGAATTTATGGCAGTGAGCCAGGGAGCAATAAACATTCAAACTACTGCTTTCTTCCCCATATATCTTCGAGGATTATGATCCTCCCGTGGGTGTCTAATGCAATCTACTAATTTAAATGAAAGATTCTTCCTCACCAGTATGGCTTCTCTCCTATTCCTAGTGTTAAAAGACGAGAAATAAACCCGATCAAATCCACCTTGCTGTAATGTCAAATGTTCCTTGTTATCAAAGTGCATCTCTGCAATACGACAATATCCACCCTCTCCTTTTTCTTAACTGGCGAATGGCTCCCCTTAATGTTCCAGATACACCATTTAAGCATGACAGTAGCCATTACACACTGAAACAATATTTGAACTCCAGAGAGGAAGAACTCGAATTACAAATTAGTGAGCACCAATGAAAAAAGAATCATAGAGCTTAAAAAATATACAAACTAATGCTACTACAACTAACAAGCTCTCAAAACGTTCCAAAACTAAATACATTCTAAAACAAAAAAAAATACAAAGTGCCAATGGCACTCAGGAGGGGCATTTACCCCCTGCCGACTGGGGGCATTTGCATGTCACAAATCTCTATCTTCTGCCCCATTATCAATACTGCATCCAGGGCAATTAATCACAAACATCGGGACAGAACTGCCCTTAGGTAGGTATTCAGTCATCACGATCACCTTCATAACTCTCTCCAGCTTGAGCCGAACCCGACACACAAACTAATCAAGAGAAAAACGAGTCGTATTACTCATGAATAAGTTAAAAGTGTGTACTCTACCCACCCCCGACTATAATTTAACACTGCTTAATACCAGAAACGGTCAACAAACTTTCTTTTTAAAAAGGGAAACAAGGTTATCGCTTTCCATTAACGCATCCAGCCTACTTTAAAGTGTCCACAAAGTTTTCGCATCTTCTGTAGTGGATCTATTGAAAGATCCACTAGTGCATACGGAGAACCGCTGAGTCCATTAAGGAATATTGAATCTCAAGTTACCTTAATCTTCTCTTGATATCATAAAAAGATTTCCTTTTCTGAATCACTGCCGCTGAAAAGACCTGGACGAACATAATCCTGGAGGCCTCTTCGGGTCTCTTCCCTGTGTTCTGGAAGCTTCCATAAGTCTTTGTTTGTCCCTGCAACAATGTAATCGCACAAGGACAGGGTGAGGGCGTGGGTCTGAGCTTGACCTGCGCACCGTAACCCGATGAACTGTCTCACTCTTCACCCATCCCTCTTCAGCTTCGAAGTGAAGGAATCTCTGCAGCCAGTTCTCTCAAAAAAAAACTCACTGACTGATCACCTTATGTCTGGTCCAGCAGACGGATGATATGAACACTCTTCATCCTGCCCCTTCTCTTGAGGTCGTCACCTTGTTTAGTTAAGCTACGGACCGATTTTTCAAGGGTGAAGATCTGCTCCTTACAGGAATCGATCACAGTCTCTGCATCTGCAGTTTGGCTCTCGACCTCATCTGTTCTGTTTCCAAGGCTTTCAAGTTGCTGTTCATGTTTTTGGAGCACTGCTGAGAGTGGTTCTATCTTCCTGCTGAGTGTTTCTTCAATCAAGTTTTCAATCATTTCCTGTAACTTGGTGAACTCGCTGACCAGGTTCTGATGAGTAACTCTGTCTATTGAATGAGCAGAAGGTGTTACAGGTGCCGCCACAGGCATGCTGAAAGCTTCTGACGGGTGCGCTGTGTTCTGACGTTCCATTCAGCCCTCCGGACCTGCTACAAACAGGCAGATCGAAGCCACGCCGATGGTTAGGTGTTGTTTTGGAATTGCACTTGGAAATTACAGGCTTGGTCAGGAAGTGGCCCGCAGCCGTAATCCCTTTTTCCATGCTTCCCCACTCTGTAATTTCTGCTCTGGAATTGCTTTGAATGCAGTTCCCATATCCCATCCAAGGTTAACTCAGGCAAATTTTCTCCTCTCCCGAATGCAACATAGTACAACACGACTTCCAGGAAAACAACCAATTACTTTCCAAAAGCATGACATAAAAAAACTAAGAAGTAGGAACATGAGACGGCTATTCGGCCCCTTGAGACTGAATTGTCATTCAATGAGAACATGGCTGATCTATTTCCGGGCTCAACTCCACTTTCCTACCCAATTTCCTGCATCCCTCCACAACTCCCTGTGTTAGGGAATTCCAGACATTCACTACCTTCTGAGAGAATGCATCATTTTTCACCTCAGATTGAAATCGATGTCCCTTATTCAGTATCTACCACCTCGAGTTCGAGACTCAGGGGAAACACCTTCTCAGCATCTCCCTTGTCAAGTCCCCTCTGTATCTTGTACATTTCAGTAATATCACCCTCATTCATTTCAACCTCAATGAATAATCTCCTCACCATTTTAAATGTATTCAATAATTCAACCCTTCCATCTCAGGAAGCCGCCTCATGGACCAAACTAGTTACTTGCTGCATCAGCATGCAGACGTTACGTTTCATACTCAGGAACACTCCAATCTCTTTGTACTACTCCTGTTTTGGGAGTCCTCTTCATTAAATAGCAGCCTGCATTTTGGTTCTCAAACATCCACAAACTCCAATGTATATTGCACTCAGCTCCCGCCGTCGGGCTATCAGTATAGATTGTACATAACTGATGCCATTGGCCTGATATTTGTGGTAATCCAGTAGATACGTCTTTATCATAAAGATCCATTAATCCTGACTCTCTGATTTCTATGTGTTAAGCAACCATTATCCCATGCAAATATATTATTCATCAGACTACAAGCATCTGTCTTGTGTCAGAACGTTTATTTTGTGATACCTTGTGAAAACTTTCTGGAAAGCCTCATGTTGACCAGTTCCCTTTATCAAATCTGCTTGTCACTTTCTCAGGGATTCCTGATGAATGGCTCCTGCCCGAAACATTGACTTTCCTGCTCCTCGGATGCTGCCTGACATGCTGTGCTTTTCCAGCATGACTCTAATCTTGACATTCTCAGGGATCTCCAAAACAGAATTTGTATAATTTTACAGAGCAAAAATAGTTTCCCGTTCACAAAACCATGCCAACTCTGCATTAAGCTTTTCTAACTGCCCTGCAATGCCTTCCTTAATAACAGGCTCTAGCAGATTCCCAGCAATAATAGTTAGGCTAAATTGTTCCTGCGTTCTGTCTCATTCCTTTCTTGAAGACAGGCACCACATTGGAGGTTCTCCAGTTTCACTGGAACACTCCTGGAATCCAAGTTTCTATGGAATATTTCACACAATGCCGCTAGTCACTGTCTGACCACTTCTTTTAAAATTAACTACGAATTACCCTTATTCTTATCTGGTAGGTAAATACCTTATTCCTTTTGTTAGAGACAGTTAAATAACTTCCCTCCTGTTACCACTTTGTTCATACCATTGACATGCTTACAGTACTTTCCCCATGAGGAGTGATTTAAAATACTAGTGTAAATTATCTGCTTGTTCCCTGTGGCCAGTTCTCCAGTAACACCCTCCTAATGGCCTCAATGTACTTTCCTCACTTCACTTCTGCCTCAGCTCACACACACATCTTCAAGCTTTTTTTTATGTTGACAGAAAAGCTCATGATGCTTGTTTTAATATTTCTTAACAATTTATTACATCATATCTTTTCGTACATTTTCCTCAGTTTCTACATTCATACAGTCATATCGTGCACAAACAGACCCTTTGGTCCAACTTGTCCATGCTGACCAGGTTTTCTAAATTATACTAATCCCATCTGCCTGCGCTTGGCTCAAATGCCTCTAAAGTTTTCCCATTCATATGTTGGTCCAAATGTCTTTGAAATATTGTGGCTGTACTTGCATCTCCCACTGTCCCTCTGGCAGTTCATTCCATAATACATCACACTCTGTGTAAAAAATGTTGTCCCTTTGTCCCTTTCAAGTTTCCCTCCTTCCACCTTAAAGCTATGCATCTGTGTTTGAACTCCCCAATCCTACAGAAAAGACCTTCGCTGTTCACTCTATCCATTCCTCCCATGATATTATAAACTTCTAGAATGCCACCCTTCAAACTCGTACACTCCATCTGATACTAACTTCAAGATCAAATGTTTAACAATAAGCACTGTAAATCTGAAAGAATATTAAAAATGAAAGGTGTAGAAAACAGCTCAAACTTCATGCTGTTAGTTTTGCTCTATGTTACAAAACTAAGGCAGCACGAAACTCTTACTCGTGCCAATAAGAGCTCAAGCACCTAAATTCCATAGTGTGAAGGCAGTGATGATGTATACTATGAAAATGTATAGATCTAGATCTATTTAATACCATATGGTCAAATTCTCCCTCCTGTTCTCCCTATGGCCTTGTGTGGTTGTGTCTTCTTCATCTTACACTCAACGAGAGAGAACCCCTTTGCCCCATTCACACCTTAATTTAAACCCATTTTGCATTATCTTCTCGTTCATCACTGATAATAGCCCTTTTATCTTTTGCCACGCCCTCTTTTCCAAGTCGCCCATCCGCCATCTCCGGCAAGGGATTAAAAAGCCAACCCTTTTCAGTTCAGAACAAGTCACATTGGACTTGTTACGCTAACTCTGTTTCTCTGTCTCTGCAGATGCTGCCAGACCTGCTGAGGTTCTTCAGAAACGGATAGGCACAGCACAAATTTTCAATGAAATAAATAACTATGGATACTGGAAATAAATACAAAATAAATACAAAATTTGCTGAAGAAACTGCGGGCTTTGTAGAGGGCCACTGGACTCAAAAGATTAACTCGACATTCACTACAGAAGATGCCGCCAGAGCTGCTTTATTTCTTCAGGAATTTCTGTTTTTGAACAAGTTCCAATGACGTGTTTGAAAGCTGCTCAAACGCCCTGTCCAACACGGAGCGCCCTACACATGGAACTGAAGTCCACACATTCATTCACTCAGAAACTGCATAAGGCTGACATCACTGACACCACAGCGCTCTTAATCATGGTCAGGGAGAAAACCAGAGGGAAACACATTTAATTCAAATGCAGATGGCACGAAAAGCAAGGAAAAGATTCAGATGAATATGTTAAAGGGTTTGAGTAATGTAACAAATTGGAAGCATGGAACCAAGGAGAACCATCAGCAGAATGAGAATATGAAAATTGAAATATTACTGCATTAAAAACCAGGAGCGGTCACTGAGTACACGGCTGATCGGTGACTGGGTCTCGATGTGAACTGGGGGACAGTCAGTAGAATTGAATTGCAGATATTGCAGCTCAAACTGGGATTTCACGTGATGCTGTAGACAACAGCAGCAACAGAAGCAGGATTGTATTCAAACATAATCTGTATCATTTTCCCCAGGATATTCCATCAGTCTACCATTACCATCAAACCGAGTGATGGTTCAGTGACAAGTGTGGGTGAACTTGCCACGGTCAGAACCATGTGTACCTAAAGCTGATGACAAACCATCAAAGCTACGGCGCTTGAGTGGTTTCATTCCAAAGAGCAGAACTGACATCTGATAGAGAGGACGAAATGATCCCAAGACCAACAGATCAGATCTAAGATCTGCAGTCCTGCCACATCCAGACATAAATATCAGTGTAGTATTAAACAACTTACTGGTGGAGAGGACTCCAGAAATATCCCCATGCTAAATAATGAAATAGCCCTGTACATTAGTGAAAATGACAAGGATGTAGTATCTGCACCATCCTCAGCCAGAGGTGTTGAAAGGATGATCCACCTCATCCTCGCCATGATATCCACAGAATCACAGATGGCAATGTTCACCCAATTCGATTCGCTGTACGTGACATGAAGAAACCGCTGAACACAGTAGATACGACAAAGACAATGGGCCCTGACACCATTCCTGCAATAGGACCGAAGACTTGTGCTGCACAACAAGCCGTGTCCCTGGGGAAGCTGTTTCATTCCAGCTCCAACTCTGACAACTCCATGGCAATGTGGAAAATTATCGAGGAGAAAGTGAGGACTGCAGATGCTGGAGATCAGAGCTGAAAATGTGTTGTTGGAAAAGCGCAGCAGGTCAGGCAGCATCCAAGGAACAGGAGAAGAAGGGCTCATGCCTGAAACGTCGATTCTCCTGCTCCTTGGATGCTGCCTGACGACTGCGCTTTTCCAGCAACACTTTTCAGCAATGTGGAAAATTACTCAACTATGTCTGGTCCCCTAATAGGTGAATAATTACATTCTGACCATTTACCACCCCCTCAGTCCCTTCACGGTAATCACATTGGTGGGAGTTCTTTTTAACAGAGCTGTCAAGCAGTCCAGAAATAACCCGCTCATTGTGGTTTCTGATGGGTTCCTATGTGGCGATGGTGCTGATGTGGAAATTTCACTGGATTACTAATCCAACACAGGATAATGCTCTGGCAGTTGGTGGTAGTTAAAAACAATTAATAAAATATCAAGATCTAGAATCTGTTGATTGTAACAGTGACCTTGCATCCAATGTTGATTGTAAACTACGATCTCATTCCCCAACGTACTTTCAGGAAGTAAATCTCCCTTGCTTTTCTTGTATGGCTCCAGACACATTGACATGTGATAAACTCTTCAATGGTCCCTGAAATGGCCAAGCAAGACACTCAATTGTATCACACTGCTCCAAAGTCATAAAGGATAAAAGCAGACAGGATACCCGGCACCAGCCTCGATATCAGAGAAGGAAACTGGAATCACAGTTCTGTTGACCCTGCAGAGCCCTCCTTCCTAACATCTGAGAGCTTGTGACAACATTTACAGAGCTTTCCCACAGGCTGCACAGAAACATCGGGAAAAGAGTAGGTCATTCAACACATTGAGCCTTCCCCATTCGAGTTCATTGAGAAAATCTCCTCAATGCAGTTTTCCCGACACAGTGTTCATATCTATTAATATGTTCAAACATTGTGAAATATAAAATAAGAACTGTGGTTGACCTTCAGTCCATCAATCTTGCTCCTCGATTCAATATACAGGCAGTTCTCTGATAACGAATGTTTATTAAACTGATTTGACTGCAATGCGAATCGTGAATTGCGCACCTTTTTTCCATAAAGTTAACTCCTGCTCACTGTGACGCGACTCCTTGCCAGGCACCAGCTGAACGCGAAAACCCAGCTTCAGGATCCTCTGTCTGCAAAATGCACCGTCTGAGTGTTCAGCTAAAACAGGAATGCAATCCGCTCTGCAAGCTTTGAACCTGAGCTTGGAATGGGGAATTGCTCTCTCCAATTAGAAGGAACTCTATTTGAAACCGGAGGAGAATCTTCAGGAGAACTGCAATTCCATGTTGGCATCACGTGGTCAGTCAGTCCTGCGCACTTTCTGGTGAAGAGCTTGGTGAAAGGTACAGGGATGTAGCCTGTGACTGAATTGTCATTATTAGCACTATTTCATTACAAAATATGATTTAATGGTTTAATTAGACTGTGCTAGTGTGTGTTAGACTAACTTTTATTTTGGTTTTTTACTGATATTTTGCAGTTCGCCCATATCCTCTTCACATCATTAATATTACAAGATTTTCTGCAACACAGTGATGCACAGGAACACAGCTACCACGTTATTGGAGAACAACCTGTAATGGTATCTGATCCTCTATCTTCATACCATACCCTGCTGTCTCCCTATCCCTTTAGTTTCCAGAAATCCATATTTATATTCAGTGCCTTGGTTTCCACAGCCTGATCTGGGAGATAGTACCCCAGGTTCACCAGTCTTTGAGTGCAGACATTTAATCTCATCTCAATGCAGAGTGGCCTGTCTGTACATAATACTGTGGTCCCTTGTTTTGAAGCCCCTGTTTCCAATCTGTCTCGCCCTAACAGAGTTTTATATATTTCACTGAGATATCCACTCATTTTCCTAAACCCGATGGAATACAGGCACAGCCGCCCCGAACTCTGCTCCCACACAAGCCTGTCATCCCAGGAATCAGTCTGGTTATCATTTACTGCTCTCCTTCAATGTCAGGTTTGTCCTTTACTGGGTAAGGAGACCAAAACTGCACACAATACTGCACAATGTGCGAGATGAGCTCTCACCAAGGCCCTGCTCAGCAGCAGTAAAACACCCTTACTCCTGGATTCAAATCCCCCTGAAATAAAGGTGAATACACTATTTATCTGCCTATCTGTTTTCTGCTCCTGCAAAATTGCTTTCAGTGACCAGTGCACAGGAATATCCAGATCCTTTTCAATGTTACACCTCCCCACGTGTTGGATCTGTGTATACTGGTCAGCGTGCCAATGCCAATCCCAGTATTGACTTATCGATTCAGATCTCATTGCCCTCCACTGACCTCGGAGGGTTGCACAGAAGGAAACAAAAATGCAGCTTAAGTTCCTTTATAGATCAACATTTTTCAAACAATCCCTTTTCAAATGATAGGCTCCCGTTCTGTTTTTACCATAAAAGGTCACAGTATCATATATCTCCCATAGATCATATCCCCCATCCCCCATTGCTCTCCATCTGCCATGTATTTACCAAGACACTCCACTTGTTGCAATCACCTTGCAGTTTTTTTGACATCCTGCTCACCCACTCACAATCCGATATTGTTTAGTGCCATCAGCAAACTTGGAAATATTAAATTTGATCCACTCAACAAATTATATGTTGTGTATTGGGAATAGCTGGAGCCCAAACCCCGATTCTTGCTATATCCTCCAAGCCTTCCTTTCAAATAAACCCATTGTTTTATTCTTACTCACTGCTTTCTGCCTGCTCTCCCATTCTAAAATCTAAAAAGGATTTGAATTTGCATAATAGGCTTGTGGCTTTATCAAAAATCTTTCTGAAAATGCAATTATATTGCATTGATTGCTTCTCCATAATTATGCTCAACGTCACTTTCTCAAATATGATTCCCATTTGATCAATCTCGGTTGACTTTATCTGTGCTCATTAATTTCAGTTCCAATACTTCCTCTAAGACTGTTTGGTTGCTAATTTCATTCTATTCCTTTTTTCTCAACAGACTAATGTTCACTAGGATTGTTGGGAGGTTTTCTTTTTTGTTTTGTTTTCTTCTGTGAAGACATAACTAAAGTATTTGCTCCATAGTTCTGCCTTTTCGCGGTCCTCAATTCTCTGGTATCAGACTGTCAGAAAGCTGCACATTTTTCCACTTAATTTTGCCATTGACATATTTTCAGAAGATATTACAAGTTCAATCTTAAAACCCTTGTTAATATACTCTTCAGAAACCCATCAATTCGTATCTTAAAATACTCAATGATTGACATTCCACAGCCATACAAACACAGAAGCACAGACGTTGTACCATCAACAATACAGCACGGTCGACATTAGTCCCATTTTCGGACACAAGTCCCGTGTCTGTGAATCTTATGGCATTTCAAGTGCACAGCGGTGTATTTTCTAATGGTTGTGAAGTTACCATGACAACTTCTCTCTCAGGAAGGGCATTCCTGACCCCAACACACTCTGGATGAGAAACAAACCTCAATTCCCTTCACTTTAAAATGTGTTGCATTGTTCTTGGCCTTTTGACTAAAAGGAACAGCTGCAGTCTATCCACCCTGTCCATGTCCCTTAGAATCCTATCCTTCTGAATCACGCCCCCCTCAGCCTTCTCTGCTCCAAACTAAACCACCTGAGTTTATCCATCCTCTCTCCATAGCTGATATGCTCCATCCCTGGGAGCATCCTGGTGAATCTCCTCTGAGCCCCCTGCACTACAATCCTTCCCGTAATGTGGTTCCCAGAACTACACACAGTACTCCATCTTGGCCAAACCAAAGTCCCACATAGCTCTTATAATCTATGCCTTGATGAATAAAGATTATGTTTATGGTCCCTTATGCTTTCTCAAAATTGTGCATTAACGTATTTAGTCACATTCAGGAAAGTGTGGAGAAACACCCTCTGCGCTTCCTCGCGGGCTGCCATTCATTGAGTACTCCCTGTCGAGTTCCTTCATCCAAAGTGTATCACATCATATTTATCAAGGTTACATTACATCTGCCATTGCTCTGCCCATCTGACCTTCCATCTGTATCTTCCTGCAACATAAGACCTTCCTCCTCACTGCCAACCACCCGGCCAATCTTTGTATCAAACATAAACTTAGTTGTCACACTCCCAGCACCCCCGCCTATATTCAGAGCTGCATCATTTAGGAATACCACAAATAATAAGGTTAACGATCACACAACACCAGGTTACAGTAAAACTGGTTAATTTGGAGGCACTAACATCGAAGTGCTGCTTCTTCATTAGGTGGTTGTGTTCTTTGAAAGCTCGTGCCTCTGAATAAACCTGCTGGACTATAATTTGGTGTTATGTGATGTTTAGGTTTGTTCACCCCAGTCCAACACCAGCATCTCCGAATCACTGCACTGATCCCTGTGATACACCATTGGACATCGGTCTCGAGTCACACAAACAGCCTTCAACCACTACCCTCTGTCTCCTAACACTAAGATGATTTGGATGCAACTTGGCAAGTCATTAATGACTCGTACCTGTTCCCTTGTTATTCATTTCCGCTTGACACACTTGCAGAATATCTGGAGATTTTCCTTAATCTTACCCTGCCAGCAGGTTTCTATGACCCTGTTTTAGGCAGTTCTCACCGAGTGATGAATTTCCTCAAAGTTACAGTCTTAAGTGGCCAATCCCTTATCTTGCCATTATTAGCCTTGAATTTGGATTGGGGAGCCAGGGAAGCGTCCTGTTAATTTCCCATTTGTTATATGTTTTGTGAATTTTGTAAATCTCACTGTGACCCACTTCTCATTCTTTGAAACACTGGAGAACATAGGCCGAGTTTCCTCATCCGACAATCTCGCCATCTGTGAGATTAATCTGGACAACGTCCATTGCAATTTTATTGTGCTCAGTATATTCTTTCTCAGATTGGGTCACCAATACTGTCCATAATGGATGCAGTTTTGCTCGCTGAGTTGGCAGGTTCATTTCCCGACGTTTCCTTACCTTATTAGGTAACATCTTCAGTGGACCTCTAGCGAAGCGATGCTACACATTCCTGCTTTCTTTTTAAGGGTTTCTTTGGGTTGTTGATGTCATTTCCTGTGGCGAAGTCACTTTCTGTTCCTTTTCTCAGGGGGTGGTAGATGGGGTCTAACAATTAACAGCATGTCGAGTTAGACATCTGCCAGAAATACATGTGGATTCTCTGCATTGCTCCTATTAATTTCTAAATATCCAATGTCACATGCTGCATAATAGATTCCAACAGTTTCCCTGCAGATGTCAAGTTAATTGTTCGACAATTCTCCAAACTATGTCTTCTTCCCTTTATAGATGCTTGGATCCCTTCTATTAATCTATAGTGCTTGGACCACGTTTAATAATTTCCATTTATCCGGAATGGCTTGCGGCCTCTGCAGAATGCACAGGAAAATAATACACAGTCATCGACAGTGCAATTAATACTTCTGTTGATGAGTTATGTCTGACATTTTAATATGAAGTACATCAGGTTTATCAGGCTGAGCAATGCTCAATCCAGTTACACTTTCAAATACTACCTTGTCACTGATATAAATTGACTTTTTGTCTTCGGTTGCACAAGCGCTACATGATCACTTGGTATTACTGGCTGATTTTATGGATCTTCCTCCTTGAAGACAGATACAAAGCAGCTGATTATTTTCTTGCCCATTTCCCTGTTCTTCACAATAAACTCTCCTCTCCCAATTACCAATTTCCATATTTGACCTTGCTTTCACTTTGTTTCCTTTGAAATACAGATTTTAGATTTATGCAGTGTTTTTGTTCCTGTTTGTTAGCATTCATGTTCTATGTTTGATTTCCTTATCAGTTTCATGGCCCTTGTTTCTGGATCGTGAATTTCAGAGAATTCTCAGGTTTCCACAATGACTGAAATTCTTCTGAAGCCATTTCCTATGGTTAATACATTTTCGAATTTGTTATGTTCAACATCATTGTGTCACTTTTCCTTTCTTTGGTGTTTGTGCCTGAAATAAAAAGACTTTGCAATATTTCTATAAATTTCCTCGTCCTGACCAGATATATTCAGGAACACTGCAGGAGGACATAGAAGGAATTGCCGGAACCCTAGCTGATATTTTTGTATCATCGCTGGCTAACGGGCGAAGTCACGAAGGACTGAAGGACAGCGAATGCTGTGTACTTACTCAAGAAGGGCTACAAAGAAAAACGCGGGAGCTATAGACCAGTAAACGTAAAATCTGTTGTAGGTAATTTACTTGAACAGGTTCTGAGAGATAAGATATAAATGCAATTGGAAATACAGGGTGTGATTAGGAGCAAGATTAGAGTGGTGCTAGAAAAGCACAGCAGGCCAAGCAGCATCCGAGGAACAGGAAAATCAACGTTTTGGGGAAAAGCCCAACATCAAACTCAGCACGGCTTTGTGCATGAGAGATCATGGCTCACAAATTTGTTCGAATTCTTTGATTAAGTGACTAGCAACGTTGAGGAGGGTAGGATGGTGTATGTCGTCTTTATGGATTCCAGTAAGGCCTTCAATAAGGTTCCACATGGTACACTGCTCTGGAAGGTTAGATCGCATGAAATTGGGGAGGAGCTGCCAAATGAGATGCAAAGTTGCCTTGTTGGTGGGAAGCAGAGTGTAATAGTGGAAGGATGCTTGTCAGCCTGGAGGCCTGTGATTAATGGAAAGCCTCACGGGTTACTGCTTCGTCCACTAAATATTACATATATCTATGGTTTAGATGAGAATGAACAGGCAGATTTGTAAGTTTGAAGACAACACTAAAATAGGCAGCATCATGGAGACTGAGGAAGGTTATCAGAAATTTCAGAAAATACAGCAGTACCTTGATCAGCTGGAGAAGTGGGTGAGAAATGGCAAATGGATTTTAATATAGATCAGTGTAAGTTCTTGTATTTTAGAAAGTCAAATCAAGGTTGGAATTTCATGTTGAATGGTTGGGTCCTAAGGAGTGTAATGGAACAGAGGGACCTTGGAATTCATGTGCATGGTTCTCTGAAATTTGATTCAGAGGTAGACAGGGCAGTGAAGAAAGCTTTTAGCACACTGGCCTTCATCAGTGTATATCTACGTTGCAATTATACAGGATGTTGGTTAGGCCATACTGGGAGCGTTATGTTCAGCTGTGTTCACTTTGCTTTGGGAAGGATGGTATTAAACTGGAAAGAGTGCAGAAGAAATTTACAAGAATGTTGCAAAGATCTCAATGGTCTGAGTTATTGGGAGAGGTTGGACAAGTTAGGACTTTTTACTTAAGATGTATGAGGCTGAGGGGGAATCTGAGAGAAGTGTATAAGGTCATGGGAATGACGGACAGAGTGAATGCACTCAGTTCCTTTTTCCAGGGGTAGGCAATCACGGAAAAGAGGGCATCAGTTTAAGGTCAGAGGGGAAACAATAAAAGGGAACCTGAGGACCAACTGCTTTTCACACAGGGGTGATACGCATATGGAACGATGTGCCCACGGAAGAGTTTGAGGCGGGCACATTCGCAACATTTAAAAGGCATTTGTACAAATACATGGACAGGAAAGGATTAGAAAGATACAGGACAACAGCAGGGAAATGGGGTTAGCGTGGATGGACAGTTTGGTCGGAATGGACGTGTTTGGGCCGAAGGGCCTGTCTCTGTGTTGCCTGACTCTATGACTCCAACAAACATTGCTTGCCTCCCACTGTATGTTATATTGTACTTTCCCAATTCACTGGAGGGAACTTGACCCTTTAGCCTCCAGGCTACCATGATTTTTAACCAGAACGTTCAAGCATTCTATATTCATGCAGACACCGTGTAAACTGCACCTTATTAACGTCTCTATTCCTTCAAAGCTGATTCAGATCAAGGTTATTAACTCTTCCTTCTGATCACACAACACCAAACCCAAAATAAACTGCTCTATAGTTTGCTTCACAACATACTCTTCAACCCACCTCACATACACGTACAGAATTTATTTTGCACAGCATAAGCAGTCACTTAGTTAATACAGTTTAGATGCAATTTGAGAACATCCTACAAAACTGCGGTATCCTTGATACTTGCATATCTAATTCCCAGAGCATATGATGCTCAGATTTTCTCCAACCGATATATAACACACCAATATTTGCTGCGCCTTGCTCTTTGTAAGTTCTACATAAACTGATTCTGTAGAATGGGAGGGACAGGTCTGTGTCATTATTAGTGATAGACTTGGAAAGGACATTGGGGAGGCTCACCTCGACGCTGAGATGATCTGAAGATATCTCCATCAATACAGGACAAGCATCAATATCCTCCCGGCTGTCTCCGGATAATGGTCACCGAATTCTCTCTGCTCTGTCACCCTCTCTGTATATCTGGTATAGCACCTACCCCCAGAAAATCCTCATGCGCTATCTCCAAATAAGGCTCAGGCACTACCGCACTCACTATTGAATTCAGCAACTTCCTTCCCACACTTTTTCTGTCACCTACGCAATACTCCCACACATTAATAATACTATATGGATTCAAAACTGTCGACTGTCTCATTCCGGACGACTCACAATTCCTCCCAGATACACCTCCACCAGCACTAACAGCAAGGCCATCCACTCCTGCCCTCACTCCATCCATCCCTTTCTTCTATTCCAAGAGTAAAAGCCTGGAATAAGACAGAAATGGCCAAGCCGGGTGGTGGAGTGCCCAATATCCATTCCCTCACCCCACCCCCACACCCACCATGTGGGGAGGAACCTAGTACAAGATGAATGGGACTGGGATGCCTCGCGTGAAATTTCTGAAACATCCATGTCCCACTGACCGATTAAGGAGCAGTGTTCAGTGAAAGACAATTCTCACTGTAAACACATTGGCATTTCAAACGACAGTACTTTAACTCCCACCCTCCTGCCCCCAAATACAGTTACCTCACTGCACAGAGATGCAGACACAGAAATCCACAGAATTATTGGTATCACCCCATTATACGAAGAAACACAATACATACAAGGGAATAGACATACACACACGTAGAAATACACGCAGACATATAGAGTCACACACAAATAGACACAAACATAGATAGAAACAAACAGGCTGATACACAGAAAGACAAACATAGATGCACAAATACCCAGATGACAAGCAGATGGACAAACATACGCACACGTAGACACAGATACAAATTGATAAGTTTTTGTTTTATAACGGGATCAAGGATTCTTGGGGGAAGGCAGGAGAATGAGGTTGACGAACAGAAAAGAAATTATTGAATGACAGATCAGACTAGATGGGCCGAATGGCCTCATTCTGCTCCTTTTTTCATGTGGTGCTATGCTAACAGGTATTCTCTTCCTGAGACAGCAGCAGAGACTATGTTTGATACATATTCGATTGGAAATGTTCAGTGGGAATGTGGGACAGGTTTGGAGTCCGGAATGGTTTATGTTTATTCTTAATTATTTTGTCCTTAATTCTGCAAAGAGGTGGTGATTTGATGTTCAGTTAACAAAGTTTTAAAATAACAGGTTCCACAAAGAAATAAGGACGTACCTTTCACTTTAGTGTTGTGCTACCTGTGGTGTCCTCATCCTCAGGGAGCAGTGAAGACTCGTTTATAGAGTCATACAGATGTACAGCATGGAAACAGACTTTTCAGTCCAACCCGTCCATGCCGACCAGATATCTCAACCCAATCTAGTCCCCCCTTCCGGCAACTGGCCCATACACCTCCAAACCCTTCCAATTCGTATACCCATCCCAAATGCCTCTCAAATGTTGCAATTGTCCAAGCCTCCACCACTTCCTCTGGCAGCTCATTCCATAGAAGTACACCCACTGGGTGAAAACCGTTGCCCCTTAGGTCTCTTTTGTATCTTTCCCCTCTCATCCTAAACCTATTCCATCTAGTTCTGGACTCCCCGATACAAGGGAAAAGACTTTGCCTATTTACACTATCCATGCCCCTCATAATTTTGTAAACCTCGATAAAGTCACCCCTCAGCCTCCGATGCTCCATTTAAAACAGCCCCAGCCTGTTCAGCCTCTACCTATCGCTAAAATCCTCTAACCCTGGTAAAATCTTCGTAAACCTTTTCTGAACTCGTTCAAGCCTCACAACATCTTTCCGATAGGAGCGAGAACAGAACTGCACGCAGTATTCCAACAATGGCCTCAACAATGTCCTGTACAGCAGCAACATGACCTCCCAACACCTGTACTCAATACTCTGACCAATAAAGGAAAGCATACCAAACGCCTTCTTCACTATCCTATCTACCTGCGACTCCACTTTCAAAGAGCTATGAACCTACACTCCAAGGTTTCTTTGTTCAGCTACACTCCCGAGGACCTTGCCATTAAGTGTACAAGTCTGCGCTCGACTGATCTGTGTTGGACAGGAGAATCAATGTTTATTGGGAACAGACAGGAGACGGATGGACAGACACACTCGGATCAGCCATGAGCATTCTGAATGGTGCAGCCAAATGACCAACCATTGTCCCTACCCCGTGTGTTGTTCCCTCAATCCACCCTCGAGGCTATTACATGGTAGGGGACCACCCCATTCAATCAGACAGTATCGATACAATGAGACAGGAGGAGACCATTCTGTCACTCTAAGGAATTGCACAGCAATATAGAATGAAGTCATTCAGCTCGTTGAGTACATCACACAGCCCAGCAGGAGGCCATTCAACCCGCCTGAACGGCTACCCAGGAGCAGGGAACATTCACTCTCCTGTCCAGCAAAGATCAGTCGCTAACAGGAAACCGAGAGTAGAGACAAATGTTTATTTTCAGGCTGCAAAGCTGTAACTGATAGAGTGCCTCAGAGATCACTGTAGGGTCATCAATGATCAACAATTTGTATCCAAGATCTGGAGGAAGGGGAGGGAATTGCTTGGAGCTCAATTAGCTCGTAATCCAAGATGGTTATTTAATGTGTCATCAAATGAAGGTCGTGAGTCTGCAATGTGTAACAGACAGGGAAGGTTAGTGAGCAAACCTTCAGCAGAAATAGCATAAGGTAGGTTGTGTATTTTGGCATGAAGAATAAAACAATGGTAAACAATGTAAATGCAGAGAGATTGTAGAACTCTGTGATTCAGGCGGTTTCCATGTTCCTGGGACATGAATCATATGAAGTCAGTCTGCAGATGCAGCAAGTGATTTGGAATGATGCTGTTTTTGGCAAAACGTATCAGGTTTAATCGCAGGAATGTTTAACTGCATCGGTACGAAGGCATTGCTGTGACCACATTTGATGCACTGTGTGCTGTTTTGATCCCCGAAACTAAAATGAAAGGATTTAATTCTTTTCGAAGATTTTCAAAGAGGTTTCCCTTTACTCATTCCTGAAATGCCGGCCTTTTGTTATCGGGGATTATCAGTTTTGATCTTAGCTGAGAAATAGTATTGAACCATCCATGACTTTCTGAAGAGTGTATCAACTGGGTGCATATTATCTCCTGTCAGGAAGACTAAAGCTAGAGAATAAACTTTAAGAAAAAGATGCATTTATATTCACACACATACTATGAAGACACCTACCAATATTTACTAATTACATAGACACATGTAAGCATGTCTTCAAATTATAAAGTGGGGACTTTTTTGCGATTGAAACGAATGCACTTGCATATAATCTATAATCGGGTTTTCCAGAGAATGTTCCAGAAGAGCACACCTGTCCAGTTTGGTGTTCAGTTGACATTATTGTATGTTTCAACACAGAGAGGGAGAAAAATGCCCCCTGCCTGAGAAGCAGCAGCCTATTGTTCTCTCTCTCTTACGTTGTTCCATCCGATAGCAAAGTGTGAGACCATAAAATCCCTGTGTTATCTTTACCACTTGTGAAGGATTTCTGGTGAGAATTCACTGGAATCTCTCCACTGCCTGAAACAAAGGGAATTCAGCCAAATTCAACTGTTCCAGAGTGAAACCGCACAACCAGTAGCTTGTGTGAGCAGAATAACTTCAAAGGCAGAATAACGTTTGGGGCACTCTATCATTTTACCATTTGTTATGAGTTCAACTTTCTGTGTCTCACACTTTTCTAGAAAATGACCTACTCTGAGACCTACATCATTGGTCACATTACAAAACTGGTTGCTTTTAAAATTGGTGTAACCAGTGGAGGAGTGGGACTGGAAAAGGACGGAGTGACCTTCCAACATTGGTTGAAACACAAATAAGAAATTTTCAAAGGGCTGTTCAAGTGGAAATTCCCTTCCCCAGAAGTTTGTGGTGCTGGATGCTTGCATTTATTCAAAATTATATTTGGTGACATTTGACAGACAAGTGAATGCAGGAAAATGGCATACAGACAGAAAAATGCTTTTGAGACCACATGCACATTACCCATGGAATTTGTGAGTGGTGGAGCGGTGACAAAGTGTCTAATAGCCCACTCCTGCCGCTCAGTCCTATGTGCCTATGTTCTATTCAGCTCCTCACAGCTCCTGATATTAGCAGATGGAGGCCACCTGCTCCAAATACCTGGTCCATCGGAACACAGGATGTCATCCTCAAGACTGTCACACACGGTTTGGTGTGGGTTGGAAAATGTTATTTGGAAAACTAGGCTGGTTTCAAAATACAGCTCTGGTCTCTTTACAGAGTATCTCCTCTCTGTAACTTGTGCTTCATTTGTTGGTCATGTTGGAGACCCAGATTCACTGTGAATACAGCCCCCATACCTCTCCCTGAGATGACTCACAAAACATTTTACTCTCTGTGACTGCAACATTCAATAACAGAACGTTCAGGAAAATTACAATTATTTACTTTATAATTACAGAATATGAGAACATAAGAAGCAAGATTAGGTGACACGGACGATCAACCTATTGTATACCGTCATGGCTGACTTACTGTTATCAATAACTGGTCTATAATGTCCAATTCTTCACAACCTTTAGCACTCTGACAGGCCAAAAATTCATGTACCACCTCTTTGAATACTTTCCGTGATGTAACTCCCCTCACTATCTAGCCCAGATAATTCCTGGCATTGATTACCCTCTATGAGAGGAAAACACTCCCAACACAGACACCATCATCTATTGATATGAACAAGAGGTGAACACAGGGGTTCAGGAAAGAGTGAATGGCCTTGATGACAAGGTAGCGTTTTACTGTGGATGGCATCAGGACCACCTACTTATTTGAGATTAATGGGAATTAGGTATACCCACCCCACTGGTTTGGGGTCTTTCAGAGCACAAAGAAAGATGTTTGTGGTCGGTGACCGACAATCCTTTCAGTCCTGGGACATCTCTGCAGGAGATCCTCAGGGTAGCTGCCTCAAAACAAACATCTTCAGCTGCTTCATCACTGTCTTACCTTATCATAAGATCAGAAATGGGGATGGTCACTCAAGACCACCCAATGTTCAGAACAATGTGTCACACCTCAGCTCCTGAACCAGTCTGTCCATGTGGAGTAAGACCTGGACAGCATTCAGGTTTGTGCTGTTAAAGTGTCGGTAACATTCATGTAACAGCAAGGCCAGACACTCGACATTTCCAGTTAAATGAAGAGCTCATTCAGCATCTTATGCACATTACAAACAGATATGTGGAAACAATTCAGCCCATAGAAACTACTGAACAAAGAGAGGAAAAGCCGATTCAATCCTCCTGCCTGTTCCACAGGAAGAGAAGAGATCTGATTACTACATCAAGTTGTTAAACAAGGGCAGGTAGAGCCACGTCAGACCCATGAACCTGTTCCATGGGACCTGGAGGAGGCCATTCAGCCCCTCGAGACACTTATACAGGAACAGGAGGGTGTCATTGATGCTCCAACCTGACAAATCAATGGAGCATAGAATGCACTCTGAGACGGATCCACGATGTTCTTCATGGCTCCATTACCTGTGGGACACATGACACTTTGCTGTGGTTTGCTTGCAGTGAGGAAGGTAGCCAGATGCTTTGTCTGAAGTATCAGAGAGGCATCTTCCGCCTCTGAGAAGACAGGCCCATGTCCTCCATGGACGTCAGAAGCTGGTGGGAATAGTTAACTGTTTTGGAATGAAGGTATTGTGGCTGTTGTCAGGATTGTGGATTACAAGTCGTTTAATGCAGGATCACACACTAAATGCACTGTATTAAAGTGGGGAGAATTTATTAAAAGACTGACCCTCTGTCTCTCTAAATCAGCATATGGAGTGGGGGTGGAATGAGGGGAACGTCCTCGGAGGCTCTTAACCTATTGAGAATCATTTAATCCGAGTTAATAAAAGCCATGGAATTTATCTTCGTATCAGTGCCTGTTTAGAACATCATGAGTGACTGTCCATCCCCCTTCAGGTTCAATACAATCATCTCTTATTCTGTCACAGAGTTTCACTCTCTGCTCATGGTGCCATCACCCCAGGGATTAGTCTGGTGAAACTTGAGAGAAAGTCTATCCACTGTACCCCAAATACTGCCTCAACAACCCTCTCAGAGATGATCGCAATAATCCTTTTCTCTCACTTAGACATCGCCGTTTCTTCCCTGTGCCACAAAAAGCCATTCCTTCTCTATGCACCACGACTGATATGGAATGTATAAGTTCCTTACATCTGTCCGTCAGCATCAATAACGCCAACACCAGACATGCATATGGAGATGTGCATCACTCTCGGGGAGAATTTCAATGAGATTGAATACACCTAAAATAGGGGATGATCACCTCCCTGAATAGAAATGAGCGAATGGAATATGGGAAACAGGCAGAGGAAGGGAGCTATCTTTACTTCTGTTCTTCTCTCACAGGATATATGCAGCCCTGGTCAGGGCAGCATGTTATGCCGATCTTGAACTGAATGTTTAGTTCAGCTGTTCCACAGGACAGTAAAGAGAAAAGCACATTCCTGTGGGATTGTAGTGTTACAACACAGGATACATTCTCCTGCTTAATGTAAAACCAACAACAGGGAAATGATTTATCCACTGCAGTAATCCATGATAATTCTAGAGTCCATAACTATTTGAAGTAAAAATTAACAACTTTATTTCTTAAAGCATAACAGGGGATAATAGATGAATGAATATTTACAGCTTCTTCCTCTGAGCTATATTTTATCTCTCCCCCCCCCCACTATATTAGTTCGATTAGACTCCTAATTAAGATTTACAAAACAAAACTTCTTATCTCAAAACCGAGAAGCTGTCGGTTCTTCTCCATATTCCTGTCTTCTTTTCTTCTTTGAGATTCTGCTTTTCCAAGTTACTAATCAATAAAGTTACCGAGAGGAAAACTATTTTTCAGGCAGTCTTTGCATGCTGGTAACTTGGCAGATCTCCTCTCAACTGTCAATTTCCCGCGGTCTTGTACCCCCAAACCATTGGACTGTGTCATTGGCTTTTAAGATTATCAATATACGAAATTCACACTTGATTGGAGGTGGGCACTTTGGGTTATAACTTAAACAGTTTGGCTGAATTTGTTTTTGTCTTGAGAAAATAAACTAATCGACCAAATGTTACATTAAATCTATTTTTCGAAGACTTGGTGCTGTCAGGTAGTTATTGCTGGCTTTTAATTCTGTTAAAGGTGCAGAACACCCACATGTTCCTCACAGAAGTCACACTGAAACCTGAATAGAGAAGAATGACCCATTGACTTCGCTTAAGGACTTGGGGCAAGCAGATGGGCTTTAATGGCAAATGAAAATTGTTGCTTTTAATTTCCCTCATGAGATTTCAACAAACTATTATTCTGTGGCTCTAGAGTATGAGTCTTGAACACCATAAACTGCCGTCCCGTATGTACAGAGAACAAGTTAAACATCCTCAGAGCAATTTTTTTAGTGATGGACATATGGTTAGAAGGAACTTGAAACTGTTAAACAAAGGCACAAATTCTGGTTTATTCAGAAGTTGCAATGAGACTGAGACGGGACTGGAGTATCATGACGGTGATATTGGACAGGATTCGTGCGTGGGGAGGAGATGGAGATGTAAATTTGTGAAGGACAAAATGGGTTATGGAGTTTGAGAACAGTCTGGTTCCTTCTTGCATATCAGTGAGTAATTTAGAAATAGTAGTTTGAAACTGATTAATATAAGGAAAGGAGGTTTTATTTGTAACTAAAGACATTGTCTTGCAATTTTCAAATTTTATATATCATGAGCAGAAATTCAGTTCAACCCAGTTTAGTAGACAAATATAATGACTTACCAGGTACACCAACTAGAGCGAGGATGGGATAGTAACCACCTTGAATAATCCAAAGGATATCCTGGATCCGTGATGCTAATGATAACCAAGGTTGAGGAAGATAATAAAGACCCGAGGATAAACTCCTGACTGTTATTGTAATATTCCAGTCTAATATTCTCAGATTCTGATAGATTGTTGAACCATTCCAGTCTAATGATCTCAGATTCTGATCCATTGTTGTACCATTCCAGTTTACTAATCTTAGATTCTGATCCACTATTAGAACATTTCAATCCAAGGTCCTCACATTCTGAACCATTATTCTAACGTTCCAGTCTAATGTTCTCAGATTCTGATTTCTACTCCCCCTCTCTCTCGAGCTGATGATCCCTGTTAGTGCTGTCAGTGATGCTCCGACTCATACTATGGGATAACACACTGAAAAGAGCCCACTTATCATTCAACGATGGAAACTCTCCACTGGGATAATTAGGATCCACGGAGATTGACATTAATCACAGTCACTGAACAAATAGCTCCAGTTAACCCCTTTCAATTTAACATTGATTTTATTAAAATTCTAAAGAACGTATAAAATTTATACATTTGGCATGAGATATGTGGGAGTGACTGAGGAACGGAATATTGGAGATGGGAGATTGATTGCGTGCAATCATTCAATCTGCCTTGGATATGGTAATAATGACAAAGGATTGTCAGAACATAAACAAGTTTCTCCGTTTATAAATGGAAACATACAATCTGCAACTACTGATCAGTGATTATAATGTCAGTAAAATATGGAGAGAACTTTTCTAGTCCAGAATCTGACAGGAAAATGTGCCTACGATAACATGAGTGATAAAGGACAACTGACATGAATATGTCAACAGAGAATATGACGTGACACACAATTCAGATGAGTATTCGAGAATCAGAGAAGGCAGGTGAGGGTCATGCTGTTAATGTTATCGATGTCAATCAACTGTGATTATTTTCCATTGGATTTCAATTGCAGTGTGATTATGATATTGGGGACGTGGCTGCTGAGACTGGAGTGAGGAAACATGATATTTCCCACTCATCACTAGTGAAACGTTACTCTTTGTAAATCATTTGAAGATCAAATTTCAGGATACAGCTCCAACGAGGAATGAGGAGAGCCAATATTAACCATACAACCAGAAGATATTGTAGCAGAAATTTGGACATTAGGCCCCTTGAGCCTGCTTCACCATTCAATGATGGCTGTTTAGCTTCTCAACCCCATTCTCCCGCTTTCTACCTGTAATCCTTGATCCCCTTTACAGTCAGGAACCTATCTGTCTCACTCTTAAATGTACTCAATGATCTGGACTCGACAGCCCTCGGTGGCCTCTGTGGCAGTGAATTCCATAGATTCATCACTGTCTGGCTGGAGATGTTTCTCTTTATCTCTGTTAGAAAAGATCTTCTCTTTACTCGGTCCCTTTGGGTACTCGCCTCTCCTACCATTGGATATCTCTTCCCAAAATCCACTCTGTCCCAGGGCATGCAGTATTCTGTAAGTTTCAATTAGACCTCCTAACATCTTTCTGAACTCTATCAAATACAGACCCAGAGCCCTCAAATATTCTTCATATGTTAAGCTTTTCATTCCTGGCACCATTCTTGTGAATCTCGTCTGAAAACGCTCCAGGACCAGTACATCCTTCCTGAGATATGGGACCCAAAGCTGCGCACAATAATCCAAATGGAGCCTGACCAAAGCCTTGTAGAGCCTTAGAAGTACATCCCTGGTTTTATATTGAAGCCTTCTTGAAATAAATGCCATCATTGTATTTGCCTGCCTAACTACTGACAAACTGCAAGTTTACCTTTCAAGACTCCTGGACTAGAACGCCCTAGTCTTTTTGCACTTCAGATTTCTGAATTTGCTTGCTATTTATAAAATAGTCTATGCCTCTATTCATCCTGTTAAAATGCTTATCCACACTTTTCCACATTGTACTACCCCTGCCACTTCTTTGTTCACTCTCCGACCCTGTGAAAATCCTTCAGCAGGTGAAAGTGAGGACCGCAGATGCTGGAGATCAGAGTCAAAAAGTGTGGTCATAGAAAAGTACAGCCTGGCAGGAAGCATCCGAGGAGCAGGAGATTTGACGTTTCAGGCATAAAGCCTTCATCAGGAATGTGGGGTGGGCGGAAAGTGCCAGAGAGATAAATGGGAGGGGCTGGTGCTGGGAGGAAGGTCGCTTGGAAGGTGACAGCTAGATGAAGGTGGGTTGTGATAGTGATAGTTCAGAGTGGAAGGTGGAGTGGCTAGATGGGAAGGAAGATGGACAGGTAGGACAGTTCAAGAGGGCGGTTCTGAGTTGGAGGGTTTGATCTGGGATAAGGTGGAGGGGAGATGAGGAAACTGGTAAGATTGTCCTTGATACCGTGTGTTGAAAGGGTCCCAAGGCAGAAGATGATGCGTTCTTCCTTCAGACGTCAGGTGGCTAGAATTTGACAGTGGATGAGGCCACAAACCTGCAAAGCCTTGGCGGAGACGGAGGGGGAGTTGAAGTATTCAGCCACAGGTCAGGGGGGTTGTTGGGTGTGTGTGTCTGAGAGTGTTCCCTGAACTGTTCTGCAAGTTGACGTCTTGTCTCGCCAATGTAGTGGAGACCAGGAGCAATGGACACACTAGAAGAGGTATTTGGATGCACAGGATGTTATCTGACTGATGTGGAAGGATCCTTTGGGGCCTTGGGTGGAGGTGAGGAGGGAGGTGTTGGCACAGGTTTCATACCTGTTGTAGTGGCAAGGGAAAGTGCTGGGAGTGGAAGGTGGCTTGTTGGGGTTGCGTGGACCTGATGAGGGAGCTGTGAGGGAATGGTCTCAGCAGTATGATGGTAGGGGTAGGGAGGGAAGTATATCTCTGTTGGTGAGGTCTGACTGTTGGTGGCAGAAATGGCGGAGGATGATGCGTTGTATCCTGAGGTTGGTGGGATGGAAGGCATGCACCAGAGAGGTTCTAACTTGTTGTAGTTGGAAGGGTGAAGCTCAAGGCCGGAGTTTTGGGCAGTTGAGGAGATGCGCCAGAGCACCCTCCTGCAGCCAAACCACCTCTTCAATGCTACCTGTCCCTATATCTATCTTTGCACAGTTTGAAAGCTTAACCCAAATGCCCTCAGTTCCGTCATATAGATAATGAATGCACAAAGTGAAAAGTTGTGGTCCCAAAACTGAGTCTTGTGGAACACCACTTGTCACTGGCTGCCATCCTGAGAAGGACACTTTAATCCACACTGTCTGCCTTCTGTCAGACAGCCAAACTTCAACTTCCACCTTGCCTCTAACACCATGGACGCATATCTTTCTCAATAGCCTCATGCATGACACCTTGTCAAAGGATTTTTGAGGTGCAGATGGATAACATCTATTGGTTCTCCTTCATCAAATCTGCACATTACTCCCTCAATGTATTCTAGCAGGTTTGTCAGGCATGACCTCCCCTTGATGAAACCATGCTGACTCTGTCCTATTTTACCAAAGACCTCCAAGAATTCAGAAATCCCATTCTTCACGATGAATTCCATGATGTTACCCACAACCAAGTCTGCAAATCAGTCTGCAGTTTTCCATCTTCTGCCTACCTCCCTTATTAAACCGGGTGTCATGTTAGCAATTATACAGCCACTTGGCCCTTTCCTGATTTTAGTCATTCCTGAAAGATTACCACTTTCGCTTGGACTAACTCTTCAGCGATCTCCCTTACAAGGCTGGGGTGTAATCCATCTGGTCCAGGTGAGTTATCCACATTCAGGCCATTCCGTTTTCTAACATGTTCTTCTTGGTGATGGCCACTGTATTTAGGACTGCCCTCTCACTCTCTTCAATTTTTGGGAAATTACTCGTGTATTCCACCGTGAAGACTGATGCAAAATTCCTCAGCCATTTCTTTGCTTCCCACTACTGTCTTTCCAGCATCATTTCCCAGTGGTCCATATTCACATTTATGTCTCTTTTGCATTTTATATATCTAAAGAATCTCTTACAGTTTCCTTTATATTACTGGTTAGCCTAGCCCCATACTTTATGTTCTCCCTCCTTATTTATTTTTTCTTGCCTTCTGTTGGCCTCAATTATCCAGTTCCACACTGCCCTTCACTCTGCTTGCTCTTTTGCTTATATGCAATCCCTGACTTCCCTTGTCAGCCCTGGTTGCCTCATCCTCCCTGTACCATACCTCTATTACTCAGCACGCATCACTGCAGTGTCTTTTAAATTATCATGGAATCTCCAGCCATTGCTGTTACCCTGTCTTTCCGGCTAGACGCCTGTCCCGGTCAATTCTACCCAGCTTTTCCCTTATGCCTCTCCAGTTGCCTTTATTCAGCTGAAATACTGTTATCTCTGATTCTATCTTCTCTCTCAAATTTCAGAATAAATTCAACCATGTTCTGATCACTGCTTCTGAAGTTTTCCTTCACCTTAAGCTCCCTTGTCTAACCTGCGTCATTAAATCCAGTGTCATCTGTTTCCGAGTGGGCTCCACCACACGATGCTCCAAAAAGCCATCCCGTAGATATTCCTCAAATTCCTTTTCTTGCGATTCACTACCAAATTGATTTCCCATTTCACTTGCATATTGAAATCCCCCATGATCACTGTAACGTTGTCTTTCCTACAGATCTTTTCCATCTCCTGGTGTATCTTGTGCCCCAGCTCCTGACGACTCTTTGGAGGCCTCTGCAAGTCTCCAACTGTGGTTGTCTTACATTTGTGGTTCCTCAATTCTACCATGCAAATTCTACACCATCTGACCTTACTTCCTTTCTTATTGTTGATTAAATTTCATTTCTTATTAATAATGTAAATCCACTCTCTCTATCTTTTCGATACGATATATGTCCTTGAATATCCTGATTCCCTTGCAGCCACTTCTCTGTGATGCCCATTACGTCATACCTACCAATTTCAATCTATGCCACAAGCTCGTATACCCTATTCCTTATACTGCTCGCATTCAGATATAACCCTTCAATCTTGTGTTAACGTTCCCTCTTCTATTGCCATTTGTTTGTCCAGTGTGATTGAAGTTTGATTGCTTACACTTCCCATACACTCTGTTCTATTTGCGTCTATGCTGAAGATTTTAATAACCTCTCTTGAGCTCTGTGCTCTTACCTCCTCTTTTCTTATTAAACCCTATAAGGAAACCCCTAACCCGCACGCGCACACACACACACTCCTAATCAGTTTAAAGCTCTGTCGACATCCTTGGTTAGGATTCACTTGGACTCTGGTCCCAGCACGGTTCAGACGAAGACTGTCCCATCAGAACAGGTTATTTCTTCCTCAGTAATAAAATGTGTTTAAAGTTTGTGAGAAGATTTGTAGCTCGGGTGCTCATTGTTGTATTTCTGTTCGCCGAGCTGGGAATTTGTGTTGCAGACATTTCATCGCCTCTCTAGGTGACATTATCAGTGCTTTGGAGCCTCCTGTGAAGCACTTCTGTGATGTTTCCTTCGGCATTTATAGTGGTTTGAATCTGTCGCTTCCGGTTGTCAGTTCCAGCTGTCCATTGCAGTGGTCGGTATATTGGGTCCAGGTCGATGTGCTTATTGATTGAATCTGTGGATGAGTGCCATGCATCTTGGAATTCCCTGGCTGCTCTCTATTTGGTTTGTCTTATAATAGTAGTGTTGTCCCAGTCGAATTCATGTTGCTTGTCATCTGTGTGTGTGGCTACTCAGGATAGCTGGTCGTTGCGTTTCATGGCTAGTTGGTGTTCATGGATGCGGATCGTTCGCTGTCTTCCTCTTTGTCCTATGTAATGTTTGGTGCAGCCTTTGCATGGGGCTTTGTACACTACATTGGTTTTGCTCATGCTGGGTATCGGGTCCTTCGTTCTGGTGAGTTGTTGTCTGAGAGTGGCTGTTGGTTTGTGTGCTGTTATGAGTCCTAGTGTTCGCAGTAGTCTGGCTGTCAGTTCGGAAATGCTCTTGATGTATGGTAGTGTGGCTAGTCCTTTGGGTCGTGACATGTCGTCGTTCCACTGTCTTTCCCTTCGACATCTGTTGATGAAATTGCGGGGGCATCCGTTTTTGGCGAATTCCTTGTATAGGTGTTCCTCTTCCTCTTTTTGCAGTTCTGGTGTACTGCAGTGTGTTCTGGCCCTTTTGAATAGTGTCTTGATGCAACTTATTTTGTGTGTGTTGGGGTGGTTGCTTTCGTAGTCCAGGATTTGGTCTGTGTGTGTGGCTTTCCTGTAAACCTTTGTGGTGAATTCTCCGTTCGGTGTTCTCTGTACCATTACGTCTAGGAATGGGAGTTGGTTGCCCTTTTCTTCCTCTCTCGTGAATCGGATTCCTGAGAGTGTGGCGTTGATGATCCAGTGCAATTTCAACAACAGATGCCTAGGGGAAAGACAATGGAACGAGGACATTCCGCAACCCAAAGGACTAGCCACACTACCATACATAAAAAAAATATTTCTGAACTGACAGCCAGACTACTGCGACCACTAGGACTCATAACAGCACACAAACCAACAGCCACTCTCAGACAACTCACCAGGACGAAGGACCCGATACCCAGCATGAGCAAAACCAATGTAGTGTACAAAACCCCAAGGAAAGACTGCACAAAACACTACATAGGACAAACAGGAAGACAGCTAACGATCCGCATCCATGAACACCAACTCGCCACGAAACCACACGACCAGCTATCCTTAGTGGCCACACACGCAGATAACAAGCAACATGAATTCGACTGGGAGAACACTACTATTATAGGTCAAGCCAAACAGAGAACAGCCAGGGAATTCCTAGAGGAATGGCACTCATCCATAGATTCAAACAATAAGCACATCGACCTGGACCCAATATACCGACCACTGCAATGGACAACTGGAACTGACAACCGGAAGCGGCAGATTCAAACCACGATAAATGCCAGAGGAAAGATCACAGACGCGCTTCACAGGAGGCTCCCAAGCACTGAGGATATCACTTAGACAGGGGACAAAACGTCTGCAACATAAATTCCCAGCTCGGCGAACAGAACCACAACAATAAAATGTGTTTATTCAACACAAAATACTGGGACAAAAAAACAAGCGTTTCAGCACATACCAAAACATGAAAAATACAAAGAGACAAGTCTGTTAAAATTCACTTACGATGTGGAGCTATATGAATTGAAATGTGAATTACAAAACCACGGACGAGGTATTCAAGCTTTATTGGTCATTATTTGACCCACAGCTGAGGTACTGATTTCCCCCCAGTCAGTGATCCACCTCAGTGAGACTCTCTCGCCCTGTCTCACACATTGTCTAGTTGGCCCAGAATTTTTAAATTAATTCACCTTCTCCCTGGAACCAATCTATTGTTATTTTGGAACTTGTTCAGCAGTCAGCAACACGGTCCTGTGAAATTATTGGCGATAAATGATCTGGGATGGCAGCATAGTGCTCACAGGGTACGGCACCAGACAAAGGGCTTGCAGTCTGTGGGAATTTCTAAATAAAATTTCTGTATGTTTGTCCTCATGCTGTCTTCTGATCTAACTTCATACTCGTCTGACACCCCTTGCTCTGACTCACTCTGTCGCTCCATTTTCCCTCCATTCCTTTTATCTCTCTTCACTTCCTTTTTCTCTGTTAATTTTTCTCTCTCTCACGCACACACACACAGTTCACTCTGTTTTCAAATTGTGATGTTGGAGAGCTCATCGTTGTACAATTGGCTAAACGGCTTCGTTCAGTGCTCTATTAATTCTGAAGCTCTCTGAACCACTATGAAGACTTCAGCACAATAAAGACATCAGGTGCTGGAGAGACAAGCTGGTCCTGCGAAGGACACAGTGCAGAATCATCCTTTATCTCTTCCTGTTGCCTGTTGTGCAGTGGCCTTGAAATATCTGTTCAAACAAAATAGATTGAAATTCGTGCAGGCGGGAGGACGATCACCAGATGATTATGCTGTTAGGATTTAACAAGCAGATCCCACATACAAAATATGGATTTCCCCATAAAAAAAAACAAAATGTGGA
The DNA here is from genome assembly GCF_047496795.1 of Chiloscyllium punctatum. Classification (NCBI taxonomy): domain Eukaryota; kingdom Metazoa; phylum Chordata; class Chondrichthyes; order Orectolobiformes; family Hemiscylliidae; genus Chiloscyllium; species Chiloscyllium punctatum. The sequence goes on from NC_092761.1 coordinate 7,218,189, forward strand.
TTTGCCTGATAGCAGTTCCTCCCAATTGAGACAGCTTAGCTCTGCCTGATGCTCACGTAATTTGCCTTCCGCCAATTCAGTAGCTTCACACAATGTCCTGACTTATCCATGTTCGTTAACTATCTTAAATCTGAAGGAGCTGTTACCACTGTTTCTAAAATTATGTCCCACTGAAAGGTCAGTCACCTGGCCAGGCTCATTAGCCGATACGCGGTCCAGTATGGCGCTTCCTCTGGTTGGACAATCCACAAACTGTTGCAGTTAATAAATCCTGCCCCGTCGAAGCCTCTTGCTCCAAGGGGCTCCCAGTCATTATTGGAGATATTAAAGTCACTTACTATGACCACTCTGTTTTTAATACACCTTTCCTTAATCGACGTACATTTCGGTTCCTCAATCCCTCCGTGGCTGTTGGAGGGATTATAGTAACGCAGTGCTTGCAGCCATCTTATTTTTGAGCTTTAACCATATTGCTGCAGTGGATAGTCCCTCCTGTATGTCCTCTTCAAGTACAGATGTCGCATTCTCCCGATTATTAAAACACCTCGTCCACCTCTTTTACCCTTCTCTCCTTCTCGCATAAAACAAAGAAACCCTGGAATGTTAAATGGCCAGTCCTTTCCCTCTCTCAACCAAGTCTCTGTAAAGCTGTAACATTATAGTCCAATGCACGGATTCAGGCTGTCAGTTCATCGGTCTTAACCATAATAATTCTTCCATTGAAATAAAAACACTTCAGCCCAACTCCATCAGATCCTGACCGGATATTTGGTTTGAGTTTCCCTGATGTAAATTCTCGTTGTCTATTCTCTGGTAATAGGAGATTAGAAAAGACTGTCAGTAAAGCAGAAAATATTGCAAACAGACAATTTCTGTTTCCTCCATTGTCCCTTCTATATGAACATTTCATTACACACTGTCCAATTCCAATAAACTACTCGATAGTTATTATGCTTCAAACAACAGTCTCCAGCCTCTCAATGCACATTCTTCAACTCTCTCTGGACCACATTGGATTGACAGTTTTCTGTTCCCTCTCTCAACCAAATCTCTGTAATAGTTATATCATAGTTATATATACTCATTCAAACTCCAAACTCCAAGCTCATCTGTCTTGCCTGTCATACTGCTCATATTAAAATCAGCATACTTCCGACTGCCAGTCCCACTGTGTTCACTCCACACTGCCAGTTTGTTGCTGGTCTTAGCTGTACTGGGATTAGTCGCCACCTACTCTTCAGTCATGTGCTTGTGGACGTACTCCCCCCCTACCACCACCCCCCCCCCCCCCCCCACCACACTAGTTTAAACCCTCCTGAGTGACAATAGCAAACCTTCCTGCCAGGAGATTGCTGCCGGTTCACGTCCATCCCGTCCTTCTTGTGTATTTCATACTGACCCAGGATTCCCAATGACCCACATAGCGGAGATTGCTGCCAGTTCAGATGCATCCAGTCCTTCCTGTCTATATCCTAACGACCCGGGAATCCCAATGATCCACATATTGCAAGTGCTGCCTACCCTACCAGCTCTTTGGCCATGTTTTTAACTATACTGCCTTCCTATTCCTAACTTCACTGGCACGTGGCATAATCTCGTCTCTCCAACATTCAAAAATCCTTTCAGCATAACTCCGGCACGATCTTTACTTTGAAATGGATAGACTTGACAATAAAAACTTAGTGTGATCTCATTAACTATGAAAGTGGAGCCCAACGAATCAGTCGCAATGACCATAGGATCTGATATCTTTCACCTTCACCAAACCTGTGTGACAAGGTATACATATGGAGTATCTATTTGTAGATGGACGTGGATAAACAGAAATTAGTCTAAAAGACCTGAAAATGTCATAACAGCTGGCTGTCATTCAGCCTGTTTACTCTGCTTTGCTGTTCAATTGGATTTTAGCTATTCTGTTCCTTTTAATGGCTGGGGCTTTACCCCAGATCCCTAGCGTGTCAGAAAGTGCCCAGTGTCTTTGTGCGCCCCTTGCATAGGGAGCATCCAGTGCCAGGCGATGGGGTGTGGGGAACCCCGGGATGGCTCGGTGAAAGGCTGCATGCAATAACGGATGGACTCAGGGCTCGAGAGAGACGGAGTAGGTAATCAGAGACATGCACTCACATCAGTAGCTGGGCAAGATTCCCATGTACTCGGGGAGCCCGAGCACCAGTGCCACTTTTACAATAAACCCGTCATATTTGCAGCAATTCTCCATCAAATACAAGTAAATATACTGCAGATGGCAGAAACCTGAAACAAACATCGAAACATACTATGAAGAGAGAAACGAGTTAATTCTCCCAATGCAGACATGGGGAGATTGTAAAAAACTCCACAAAGACAGGGTCCAGAGATTGGAATTATTCTTATTTGAATGAAAATAGTCTTATCAGTGATAGGCAACATGGTTTTGTGCAGAGAAGGTCATGTCTTACCAAATCAATAGATTGTTTGAGGAAGTGACAAAGTTGATTGATGAAGGGGCACTGTAGATGTCATGTACGTGGACTTCAGGAAGGCGTTTGGTATGTTTCCCCATGGTCGGGGAATGTCGAAAGTGAAGTCACATGGTGCACGAGCTGATGGATAAAGAACTGGCTGGGCAACAGGAGGCAGAGAATAGTAAGGGGAGGGAGTTTCGCAAAATTGATAACTGTGACCAGTGGTTTATTTTAAGATGTTTCTGGAAAGATAAATGAATGGCCTGGGAACAAAGGGATACAGATCCTTAGAAAATAGGCGACAGGTTTAGATAGAGGATTTGGATCGGCGCAGGCTCGGACCACCGAATGGCCTGTTGCTGTGCTGGAGTGTTCTTTGTTATAAGATTAGCAATGACCCATCAGACCCCAGTAATGGTCTCCTCCAACCTCTTCCCTCAGACGAAAAGGTACAGAAGCTTAAAAACACTGAGCAGCTGCTTCAGGAACAGCTTCTTCCTGACTGTTATTAGACTGATGAGTGGACTCCCTAATCTCAGATAATGCTGATCTTGTTCCTGTTGATCTCGCCCCGCACACGCCCTGTGCATCGTAACCTGCATGGCTCTCAAACATATTTTATAGCCATTGTTCTGTACATCATTGTTTACTATGCTTTGTCTGCATTTCTTGGTAAAGGTCAAAGTAAATCCTCACCTCCCTTCCCCCAGTTACTACAGTGCTCACTTCCACCTGTCTCTGGTCCACAGCCCCAGAACCTCCCATTCACCACCCCCAGCACACTGTGACCCCATCCCCACTCCCTGTGTGCTTTGTATCTCACTATTTCTCTCACACTGTCTGTTTCCTAGTATTTTCCTTTTATCTGTCTTCTGTTTCTTTCCCATAACTTACTATCTCCCCTTCTCTCTGTTCTTGTGAATGTTTGTTTCTTGTTTTGTTTCCTTTCTCTGTTTTACTGACTGTCCTTCTGTTTGCCTCGCTGTGTTCTCTCTCTCCTTCTACGTGTCCATCTCTTTCTCTCTCGTTGTGATAGTGATGGCTTCTCTATTCTTTTGAAGCATGTGATGGCTCTTTGGTTGGATGTTGGCAATACAATAAATTCAATTATGTTTTGGTATCTTAAACATAATTTAAATTTATTGGTTAAATTTCAATTGTTGTCAAAACAGCAACCAGAACTTGGATCTCCATTGAACAACCAATTCTTACATCTAAATATTTTGGAACTGCCTTCTCCCAGTGCTCTGCATACTGGCAACTGAAAGCATTCTATTCACGTGCATAATAGTGTGACGGTAACTGCTCTTCCCAGGACCATAAGAAACTACAGACGGTTGTGTGCACAGCCCATACTATCATGGAGGACAACCTTCCATCCATTTATACTTCTCATTGTCAGCGAAAGTCTGGCAACATCAAATATCTCTCCCAAACTGGTAATGATCTCCCACAACCTCTTCCAAAAGGGAGAAGATACAGAGACTTGAAAACATGGACCAGTATGCTCAGGAACACCTTCTTCCCCACCCTAATTACACTGGCGAATTGACATCTCTAACTTTTCAAATAATATTAATCTTGCTAAATTCGATCTTGAATCGCACTGCTCCTGTGTTGCTGTCACCTTGTGTGCCTCACTCTGTGTAAGTGCCCTGTGAGGCTCAAGGTCTTCTCAAGGGCGATCAAAACAGTGAACTAATACTGGCCCTCCCAGCGATACCTATATCCCATTAATAAATATAAGAACATGACGACACTCAGGGAACACAGACAGGTGGGATCAAATCGCTTTAAACATGATCTTAGATTGATAGAAATATCCCTCAGTATCTGAAAGTAGAGTGTTCCTACAAAGCCTTTCATAAGCTGATATGGCATAAAGTGAGGTATCATTAATTTATGTGGGGAAAATTTACTTTTCTTGTTAAAAGTGAAATTCCTCTTCGGATTTCTTTTGATTAGTGAAAGCAGGACGTAATGGAGGTTTTTCGGAAAGGGAAATGGCAAAATGCGAATTTTTTAAAAGCGGGGGATACGTGTAGCAGCATGGGCGTGATATTCAGGAAGATGTGAAAAGTTAAAAATAAATGAGGTGATTCTCACATTTTATTTCCACCCCAGCTGATCATCATTCCCTTCGTTTGCTCTTTGTCTTCTATCTCTCTCTTTCTCTATCGATTCAACTCACTCCTCCTGCCCTTCAAAGCTGACTTCCCTGTCACCAGCATTGTTCACACTATTTTCCAGCTGCTTTCAGTTCAGAAAAGCTTCCCAGAACTTTCTGTTCTTTTCCTTGCATTATTTATGCAATTTCAGATCTCCAGCATCTTTCAAATTTGTTTAACCTTCAAATTTTTTATTCCATGGGAAGTCGGCATCTCTGCCCAGGGCAACATTTGTTAAGCATCACTAATTGTCCTGACTCTGACGACATTCCACAAGCCAATAGAAAGTCAAGCACATTGATATGGGTCTGAAGTCACACTTAACCCAGATGGGTAGTAACATTAGATTTCTTTACCGAAGGTCATCAGTGAAACAGGAAGATGTTCAGACAAAATGTGGTTTTATAGTTGTTTTTCGTGAAATTCACTTTTATTCCAATTCTTATTATTTTTATTTAGTTCTGCCATCAGCTGTGGTAGGACTTGAAACAAATCGCTTGAAACAATATCTTTCGTTTAATAAGCTTTGCTCCTGAATTACATCCAGCGACATTCCTACTCTGATACATTATCCTAATCATGAAGGAACGTCTGAGACAAGAACAATTTTGTGATTGAAATACTTGTAACTGGAAAAGTGGCCAGAAGAGAGCTTGAAACATAAAGTCTGAATTTTACCAACGAGCAGACAATGGTTTGTTCAGCCACAGCACTGACGCAGAGATGGAGACTGGGGATATTATGACCTGGTAGTGGACAGGGTTCGTGACAGAGAGAACAAGATACATAAATCAGTTCAGGGCAATAAGAGATCTCGAGGTTGTGCACAGTTTTGTTCTCAGATGTTTGTAAGGGAGCGGTCTGCAATTCAGATGAATGGAAACTGCAATTGAAATTGAAGATAAAAGTTTTTTTCATTGGCAAATATAGATAATAGAAATTGCAATGAAGTTCAAAATTGTTTATGGGCTTAATGAATGGACAGAGGTAGAGAACACCAACAATAGCGAGAATAGGTTATGATTTGGAGATGCCGCTGTTAGACCGGGGTGTACAAAGTTAAAAATCACACAACACCAGGTTATAGTCCAACAGGTTTAATTGAAAGCACACTAGATTTAGGAGCGTCGCTCCTCCACCAGGACTAACACACTCTCCACTCCGCCCAATCAGCACCACTAATATCCAATAAGGTAGACATTTCCGACAGAGGGAAATGTTGAAAAGACCCAAGGAAAGCCTCCTCTCCATTCGTGTAATTATCCAGTCCATTATTCGCAGATTCAGATCTGTCCTCTCCACGTCTCTCCAGCTGCTGATCTCTGTTACTGTTGGAGCTGATGCATCTGCTCCTACACTGGGACAACGCACTGAGTGAAGCCCCTCACCAATAGGGCACAGTTACAATGCATGTAGACTGACATCAATCGCGGTCACTGAGCAAACAGGTCTAGCTTTCAATACAGCACATTCAGTTCACAATATATCTGGACTGGACTGGACTGGATTCTGACATTGCTGGCTATTGTTCACATTTCCCATCGCCAATTCCTCGAGTGAAGTCAGTTGTGAGGGAGAATGATGGAAGTTTTCTGATCGCAGGCAAGAATACTCTGCCTTGATGTACGTTTGCAATGCTGTCGTCATCATACCCGGAATCTCTGCCCCTCCACAAAATAAAGAAACACAGTCAGGATGTTGTTACTGTGCAGATCTCTCCTTCACGGGAACAAACCCCAGCCAACAGACTGTCACTGGGCACAATTGCCCTGAACTTTGACAGGAAGTGTGGACTTCTCTGAATGGTCCTCTCACTGCTCTAATACAGAAACGTTGGACCTTCCATATAGAATATGCTTCAGTAATTAATTTATACAAATTGACAAACATCTAAATGCAGTTTTATTTGCTGTAAAGCAATCATTTTTCACCTTTTTTCCCCTCAGCCCAAAACCAAAAGTGAACTTATTCATTAAGACTTATGAATTAATAAGTCAGACTTACCTAGGAGATCGGGCGGAATGGGGATAGTGGCTGTGGAGACTGCATGGGGAGTACAATGATATTCCCCAGTCATCATCACTCTTAACGTCAGATAGAATTAAATATAGTTCACAACAAGGAACGAGCCAACGCTTGGGATATGTAATGCTCAATGACAATGTGAAGTGAACCGGATAATTGTAAATGTGATAAAGTGAACTATATTATATATACACACTATTTCATCATTGGGAATACAGATTGAGTAGTGTCACCGCATCTGAAGCATTAACTTTGATGTCTCTTCACAGATACAGCCAGACCTGCTGAGCTTTCCCTCCAACGTCTGTTTTTGTTTGAGATTGATCATGTTGTTCATATCTGGCAGGATGCTTACAATTAAAAACAGATGCTAATAACAAACTGTACAGGGGTGTGGTGACAATACAAGAGAATGACAGTAGAAATATCGCTCATTCCAAACTGGAAAAGACAATGGGCTGAGTTTTCACCACCTTTGCTGTAATAATTCTATGTTATGCATTGAAAGCTTTTGGAGATTGTGGAGACAAGCTTGTTCAATGAAGGACACAAGTGTTCCATCATCAAAAATCTATTGCTATTATTTCATGAAGTTCAGCTGCCTCTAAAATGTATTTTCAAACAAAATAGATTTCCTGAGATTTACAAGATGTTGAGATTTTCTTTTTACTTTCGATCTTAAAGAAGAGACAGATTTCGGCTGTAATTCAGGTATCACAGACACACCAACAGTAATAGAAACATGAAAGTACCACATTGTCCAAACATTACCAAGGTCAACATGTAGACCTGTGAAGAAACATGCAATAAAGTGATAATGGAAACATGAAATGCAAACAGAAAATGCTGGATAAACAAAAAATGTGAGGATGTGTCTGCAGAGAGCAGCAGAATTAACATATGTAATATGATGTGACACTGTTCTGAAAAGTCCTATTAGAATCAAAGGTTAATGTTTTGCATCTCTGTTCAGATTTTGCCAGATTTACTGAGTTTTGCTCCAGCTCTTTTGATTTCTTTCTTCTTTCTGAACTGTGACAAAGTGTCTGATCTGAATGATAGCAGCAAAGCTGTTATCTTAGTTGAATCTCGAGTAATTTGTTATTGATTTTAAATGAGAAATTACAAAGTTCCAATGTTTGACAGGGCTCTAAATATCGATGACGTATTGCATTGTGAGACCTTGCGATGAAAATGTTGAAACAAAACAGAAGTTGCTGTAAACGCTCAGTAGGTCTGGCATCATCTGTGCAAAGAAATCAGAGTTAACGTTTCAGGTCCAGTGCCCCTTCCTCAGAACTGATAGTAACAGGGAAAATGTTGGTTTATATGCAGAGGAGACTGGATAGCTCTTAATGGAGACTGTTAGTAGCTAACAATAGGGTGTGAGTAATGGAAGGCTATGTGACAACTAGGCCTGGTGTATGGATAGGGGGCTAGGACATTGGGGATTTCAGGCCCAAAAATTATTGAACTTAATTTTGAGTCTAAAGGACTGCAGTGTCCACACATGGAAAATGAGGTGTAGTTCTTTTAGCTTGCGTTGAATTTGCCTGGAACACTGCAGCAAGCCTGACACAGAGATATTGGTCAGGGAACAGGATGGGCTGTTCAACTGGCAGGCAACTGAAAGCTCAGAGTCATCTGCAGCGGTCCAACTTGGATGTTCTGTGAAGCGGTCACCCAGTCTACCCTTCATTTCCCCAATGTAGAGGAGACCACATTGTGAGCAGCGCATGAGGTAGACTGGATTGTGGGAAATGTTGGTAAGGTGCTGCTTCACCTCGAAGGTATAGTTGGGCCCTTTGATACTGATGAGGAGGGAGGGAAATGGGAATGTGTTACACCTCCGGCAGGGGAAAGTGAAGTGGACCTGTGGTGGGAGTGAATAAAGAGTAGACCAGTGTGTCCTGGAGGGAATAATCCCTCTAGAAGGTGGACAATGGAGGAGAGGTGAATATGTGCAGGTGGGGCATCTCGCTGAAGGTGGGGGAAATGTGGGCTGATGATCCTCTGCATGTGAATGCGGCTGGGATAGTAGGCAAGTGCAAGGGAAACTCCGTTGCGAGAGGGAAGGGGAGGGGCAGGCTAGAAGTGCAGGAGATGGGTCAGACTCAGTTGAGGACCCTGTTGACAACAGTGATGGGGAGTCCCTTGATTGAGGAACAAGGTGGACATTTGAAAGGCTTCCTTATTGAATTTAGTATCATCAGAAGCAATGCGGTGGAGACGGAGGAACTGGGGGAATGGAATTGACTCTATGCAGGAAACCATGTGTGAGGATGTATACTCCAGGAACCTGTGGGAGTCGGTGGGTTAATACTGGATATCAGTTGCCTGGCTATCCCCAGAAATGGAAGCAAAAATGTTGAGGAAAGGAAGTAAGGAGCCAGAGATCGACCAGGTGAAAGTGATGGAGAGTTTCAAATTTCAAGTGAAATCGGTGAACTTTTCCAATTCCGGACAAGAGAGAGAGATGCAGCAGCGATGATACCATCTGTGTATCGGACAAAGATTTGTGGATGGGTGCTGGAGTAGAACTGGAACAGGTAATGGTCGACGTCCCCCAGGAAGAAACAGGCATAACTGAGGCCCAAGTGTGTATCCGTGCACTTCCTCCGTGTGGCAGGAGCAGGCTGAAGCAATGGCTCTGCCCGGGCAGTTCTGTTTGTGAATTTTTGAGAGGAGATAGAAGCGAGCTCTGCTCTAAGAGGACCATCAGCTCGGGGGCATTTAGGGGCGTGGGGCGAGTGGGGCAGAAATCTCCAGATGAAATGTGGTCAGTTATCATAGTTGATACAATTGCCTGATGTGCCATGGTAGGGTCATGGTCTAGGGGGACATGAGAGGCAGTACCTGAGAGTGGGCGTTCAACCTTTGCAATGTCGAGGTCAGTCCACCAGACTATAGCAGCACCACCCTTGTCAGCACAGGCTGAATAACACAGTCAGAGTTGGACCTAAGCACATGGAGTATAGGCTGTTCGGACATTGATAGTATGGATTTGGTGAGGCAAGTGCAGAGGAATTACGACAACCAATGTCAAGTTGAGATTTCTCAACGAACCGATTTAGTTCAGGTAAAGGCCAGAGGGAGGAGTCCAGGTGGAGGGAGAGTGTTGGAGCTGGGTAACGGCGTATTTGGAACAGGGAGAGGAATATTGCTGAAAGAAATGGGCACTGAGGCGAACGCAGCGGAAGAGCTCAACTAAATGTCATGCCTAAAATTCCTTAAAGTGGGGGCACAGAGCGGTAATGTTCAGATATTTGCTGAGTACAGAACATTCAGCATCAGAGAGTGGAAGTTAAGGAGGGACGGTGAATAAAAGACAGGAGGTGGAGTTGGGGGAGGGCATGGAGTCAGTGGGCAGGTATGAGAGGGGAGGAAGGTTCCAGAGGGTCAAGGGCATCTCTACCTTGTTGCAAATTGTGTGCCCAGTGCATCTGTTTAGCATGACGAATGAGCCAGTGAATAAATTAGAATTGTAGAGTGGTGCAGTCTTTAGACAATATAATGCGATTCTGCTGGACAGAGAAAACGTTGATCTCAGTGGTACTGATATCGCACGATCAGACCTCAGAAAGTAAATGATTGACTATAATTGGGAAGGTATACTTATTGTAACATCCTTATTTCAATGGAGTGACACTCAAGCAGCAAGGTCTTATTTTTTTCGGAGACTTTAGACCAAACCTTAAATTATAATATGTCTTGATGTTATTAACAAGAAAAAAATATCAATGGTTTTGGAAGGCACTCGCAAGGGCAGAGTTTATTTGGCATTCCCAATAGCTCTGGGGAAGGTGTTATTGTTCAGTGAGGAAATTACCAGCGCAAAATTTCCTGCGATTCCCAGTGACCACAGTTTACTCAGGATCTCTGATGTCACAGGAGTCAAATACTACTTTAATGCAATGCAAGTTACTCTGATCTCACCTCAACTGACATTGGAAGATCAGTTAAATGAATAAAGAATAAAAGGCCAGTACACAGCCTGTTAGAACAATGTGCTCACTCTATTCACAATGTTTAAGGTAAAACTGATGCATGGATTTCTGACTGTGAGGAGAGGTTTGTCCTATTTGTGATGAGGCTGTTTGGTTAAGCGCTGTGACAGAGAGACAGAAAGACACTCCACTCTGTACCATGGGGAACAAAACCACCCTGTTTACGGTGCATCAGACAGTGACAGAAACAACTATTGTCAGTTCCTATTGGACATTGATCATCTCAATCTAATCATTCACTGATGCTCAATAGCAGCCCAGAAGCCAGCGGCTCCCATCATCCCAGTTGGAAAGCAAAATGGGGAAGGAATGGCCAGAGAAAGTGGGAGTAACTGGGGAATTGGTGTATCTTACAGGGGAGTGGCAGAAGAAGAGTGTGAAGGGAGATCATCGGTGGAAGAGAATGTAGCAGCAGGAGGTGCAGTGTAAGGGAAGTAGGACTGTAAGAAAAGAGTAGGACAGAGGAGGAAGAAAGGCAGATGAAGTTTTAGTGACAGGGAAAAGCTTGCTTTCGAGGAAGTGAGATTGGATGAGAAAACATCACTGTACAAGAAAATCGGGATCTGGTTTCCATTCAAAATTAAGAAAGGATTTCTTGTACTTTCTCTTCTATCACTTGATTCTTGTTCAGGTTGTACATGTACTATATATTTCTATATCTCCATCAAGTACAGACGACATGTTTCTTTCTCCCCTACGTGGTGTTTCAATATTTTTGATTTTATTTTTACAGTATATATTTGATTCCAATTCAAGGTGGATATGAGAATATGATTTGATCTTCTGCAGTTTGCCCATAATATAGAATTTATTTGAATATTTATCCTCATCACACTCGCTGATTAAAACAAACAATGAATGAGTGCATGTCCATCCTGCAGATGAAAAATTTCTTCAGCTCTGGCTATTGCAGGGAATGTTACAAAGAACAGTGCCACGCAAAATGCTAATGTTCTACCGCAAAATGCCAAATCCTAGTTTATCCTAAATTATTTACAATGTTTATAAACAAAACATGCAGAGGGGCGGAGTGTAAAAGGTGAATTCAAATCTGTGTCGAAAATGTTAATTGTGGATCCCTCATAAAATGTGATAACTACATCACTCATAAATTCACCAAAATAGGAAAAGCAAGAGACTGTAATTGTCCAATCATCATCTAAATAACATCTGGCGAACAGGAAGGAAATCACGGTTTGTTTGTGATATTCCGAAATGACGATTGTGAGAATGTGGAGGTGGGGAGCAGTGGAATGATGATCAATGTTATAGATGACACAAAGATGGGCTGGGGGTGGTTCACAGTCAGGAGGAAAGTGTTAGGCTACAGAAGGATAGAAACAGATTATTCAGATAGCCAGATCAACGGCCTGATGAAATTTAACACCGATAAATTGGGAAGATGCAAGTCAGAAGTAACAAGACAAGTGAGTACTCAAAAGTGAGTATGAAAGAGGAGGGCTAAATTTGCTCCTTTTTTCTTTGCAGCAGGGAACGTTAAGGAGGGAATATGGTACAGGTGTACAAGAGCAAATGGGGTATGGAGGGGATGAACAGACAGCAGCTGTTTTCCTTCGTCAAAGGATCAAAAACAAAGAGACACACTTTTAAAGTGAATGTCAGGGGATTGAGAGAGGATTTGTGGAATTTGTTTCGAACTGAGAGGATGGTATGAATCTGGAATGCTTTGTCTCGATGGGTGGTTGAGGCAGGTAACCTCACAAACGGTTAAAATGTCTTTGGATAAGCACTTGCTGGCACAGACGTGATAGGCCTGTTTTTCATTGCATGATTCTTTGCAGTGGCAGCCATGAACACTCTGAAACAATTAACAATGGCAGTTGCTGCTTTGTTCCTTTGACTGTACTCAGGAAGTGGTTATATTACAAACCAGCATCATCTCATGCATCTTCAGCACTCACTCAACCAAAGGCAGCCCAGCCATCTCTGGGACCATCCAGTGGAATTCCTATTCTCAGTAGATGCTGTCTAACAACAACACTGACACTATTCTAGCTGTATGCAACCATTAGTAAAGCTACAGTCATAATATGAAGACAGCTTTTCCTCCATTATAATACAGACCTCTAGCAATAAGGGTGTTCTTTATCTGAAGCATAATAAATTCTTTCCCAGGTATTCACTTTTACAAGCAGCAAATTTTCCTGTGTTTTGCTGCCAGTTGTTTATCATGGAATTTCACCGGCCCAACCTCTTTCCCATTTAACATTTTCTTGTGCACTGTCTCCCTGATCCCACACACCTCACTCCCTCACATCACTGCAGTAATCCATGATAATTCTAGAGTCCAAAACTATTTGAAGTAAAAATTAACAACTTTATTTCTTAAAGTATAACAGGGAATAATAGACGAACGAATATTTACAGCTTCTTCCTCTAAGCTATATTTTATCTCTCCGCTCCCCCCACCACCACTATACCAGCCCGATTAGGCTCTCAATTAAGATTTACAAAACAAAACTCCTAATCTCAAAACCAAGAAGCTTTCTGTTCTTCTCCATATTCCTGTCTTCTTTTCTTCTTTGAGATTCTGCTTTTACCAGTTACTAATCAATAAAGGAACCGAGAGGAGAACTATTTTTCAGGCAGCCTATGCATGCTGGTAACTTGGCAGTTCTCCTCTCAACTGTCAATTTCCCGCGGTCTTGTACCCCAAACCATTGGACTGTGTTATTGGCTTTTAAGATTATCAATATGCTAAATTCAAACTTGATTGGAGGTGAGCACTTTGGGTTATAACTTAAACTGCTTGGCTGAATTTGTTTTTGTCTTGAGAAAATAAGCTAATCGACCAAATGTTACATTAATTCTATTTTTCGGAAGACTTCGTGCTGTCAGGTAGTTATTGTTGGCTTTTAATTCTGTTAAAGGTGCAGAACACCCACATGTTCATCAGAGAAGTCACACTGAAACCTGACTAGGGAAAAATGACACATTGTCTTCGCTTAAGGACTTGGGGCAAGCAGATGGGCTTTTATAGCAAATGAAAATAGTTGCTTTTAATTTCCCTCATGAGGTATCAACAGACTATTATTCTGTGGCTCTAGAGTATGAGTCTTGAACACCATAAACTGTCGTCCCGTTTGTACAGAGAACAAATTACACATCCTCAAGAGCAATTTTTTCATAACGGATATATGGTTAGAAGGAACTTGAAACTGTTGCATCCGGATTAAAGAAAGGCACAAATCATGGTTAATTCAGAAGTTGCAATGAGACTGAGACGAGACTGGGATATCATGACGGTGGTATTGGACAGGATTGGTTAGTGGGGACGAGATGGAGATGTAAATGTGTGAAGGACAAAATGGATTATGGAGTCTGAGAACAGTCTGGTTCCTTCTTGCATATCAGTGAGTAATTGAGAAATAGTAGTTGATACTGATTAATATAAGGAAAGGAGGTTTTGTTTGTAACTGAAGACATTGTCTTGCACTTTCCAAATTTTGGATATCATGAGCAGAAATTCAGTTCAACCCAGTTTAGTAGACAAATGTAATGACTTACCAGGTACACCAACTATAGCGAGGATGGGATAGTAACCACCTTGAATAATCCAAAGGAGATCCTGGATCCGTGATGCTAATGATATCCAAGGCCGAGAAAGATAGTAAAGACCAGAGGAGAAACTCCTGTCTGTTATTGTAATATTCCAGTCAAATATTCTCAGATTCTGATAGATTGTTGAACCATTCCAGTCTAATGATCTCAGATTCTGATCCATTGTTGTACCATTCCAGTTTACTGAACTTAGGTTCTGATTCACTATTTGAACATTCAAATCGAAGGTCCTCACATTCTGAACCATTATTGTAACGTTCCAGTCTAATGTTCTCAGATTCTGATCTTTGCTCCCCCTCTCTCTCGAGCTGATGATCCGTGTTAGTGCTGTCAGTGATTCTCCTACTCATACTATGGGACAACACACTGAAAAGAGCACATTTATCATTCAACGATGGAAACTCTCCACTGGGATAATTAGGATCCACGGGGATTGACAGTCACTGAACAAATAGCTCCAAATAACCCCTTTCAATTTAACATTGATTTTAATAAAATTCAAAAGAACGTTTAAAATTTATACATTTGGCATAGAACATAGAACATATAGAACATAGAACAATACAGCACAGAACAGGCCCTTCGGCCCACGATGTTGTGCCGAACTTCTAACCTAGTTTAAGCACCCATCCATGTACCTATCCAAATGCCGCTTAAAGGTCGCCAATGATTCTGACTCTACCACTCCCATGGGCAGCGCATTCCATGCCCACACCACTCTCTGGGTAAAGAACCCACCCCTGACATCTCCCCTATACCTTCCACCCTTCACCTTGTTACACTCTGTTGTACCCGGGGAAAAAGTTTCTGACTGAGATGGTAGATTGAATGCGTGCAATCATTCAATCTGCCTTGGATATGGGAATAATGGGAATAATGACAAAGGATTGTCAGAACATAAACAAGTTTCTACATTGATAAACGGAAATATACAATCTGCAACTACTGATCAGTGATTATAATGTCAGTAAAATATGGAGAGAACTTTTCTAGTCCAGAATCTGACAGGAAAATGTGTCTACGATAACATGAGTGATAACGGATAACTGACATGGATATGTTAACAGAGAATATGACGTGACACACAATTCAGATGATTATTCGAGAATCAGAGAGGGCAGGTGAGGGTCATGCTGTTAATATTATCGATGTCAATCAACTGTGATTAAGTACCATTGGATTTCAATTGCAGTGTGATTATGATATTGGGGACATGGCTGCTGAGACTGGAGTGAGGAAACATGATATTTCCCACTCATCACTAGTGAAACGTTACTCTTTGTAAATCATTTGAAGATCAAATTTCAGGATACAGCTCCAATGAGGAATGAGGAGAGCCAATATTAACCATACGACCAGAAGACATTGGAGCAGAAATTTGGCCATTTGTCCCATTGAGCCTACTCCACCATTCAATGATGGCTGTTAAGCTTCTCAACCCCGTTCTCCCGCTTTCTACCTGTAACCCTTGATCCCCTTTACAGTCAAGAACCTGTCTGTCTCACTCTTAAATGTACTCAATGATCTGGACTCGACAGCCATCTGTGGCAGTGAATTCCATCGATTCACCGCTGTCTGTCTGAAGAGGTCTCTCGTTATCTCTGTTTGGAAAGGTCTTCTCTTTACTCTGTCCCTTCTGGTACTAGTCTCTCTTACCATTGGATATATCTTCCCAAAATCCACTCTGTCCCAGGAGATGTAGTATTCTGTAAGTTTCAATTAGACCTCCTAGCATCTTTCTGAACTCTATCAAATACAGACCCAGAGCCCTCAAATATTCTTCATATGTCAAGCTTTTCATTCCTGGCACCATTCACGTGAATCTCATCTGAAAACGCTCCAAGACCAGTACATCCTTCCTGAGATATGGAACCCAAAGCTGCGCACAATAATCCGAGTGTAGCATGACCAAAGCCTTGTAGAGCCTTAGAAGTACATCCCTGCTTTTATATTTAAGCCTTCTTGAAATAAATGCCCTCATTGTATTTGCCTTCCTAACTACTGACAACATGCAACTTTCCCTTTCAAGACTCCTGGACTAGAACGCCCTAGTCTTTTTGCACTTCAGATTTCTGAATTTGCTTGCTATTTATAAAATAGTCTATGCCTCTATTCATCCTGGTAAAATGCTTTTCCACACTTTTCCACATTGTACTCAATCTGCCACTTCTTTGATCACTTTCCAAACCTGTAAACATCCTTCAGCACTGAAAGTGAGGACCGCAGATCCTGGAGATCAGAGTCAAAAAGTGTGGTCATAGAAAAGTACAGCCTGGCAGGAAGAATCCGAGGAGCAGGAGATTCGACGTTTCAGGCATAAAGCCTTGATCAGGAATGTGGGGTGGGCGGAAGGTGCCAGAGAGATAAATGGGAGGGGCTGGTGCTGGGAGGAAGGTAACTTGGAAGGTGACAGCTAGATGAAGGTGGGTGGTGATAGTGATAGGTCAGAGTGGAAGGTGGAGTGGATAGATGGGAAGGAAGATGGACAGCTAGGACAGTTCAAGAGGGCGGTTCTGAGTTGGAGAGTTTGATCTGGGATAAGGTGGAGGGAGGGGAGATGAGGAAACTGGTAAGATTGTCCTTGATGCCGTGTGTTTGAAGGGTCCAAAGACAGAAGATGATGCGTTCTTCCTTCAGACGTCAGGTGGTTAGAATTTGACAGTGGATGAGGCCACAAACCTGCAAAGCCTTGGCGGAGTCGGAGGGGGAGTTGAAATATTCAGCCACAGGGCAGTGGGGTTGTTGGGTGTGTGTGTCCGAGAGTGTTCCCTGAACCATTCTGCAAGTTGACGTCCTGTCTCGCCAATGTAGTGGAGACCAGGAGCAATGGAGAGACTAGAAGAGGTGTTTGGATGCACAGGATGTTATCTACCTGATGTGGAAGAATCCTTTGGGGTCTTGGGTGGAGGTGAGGAGGGAGGTGTTTGCACAAGTTTCATACCTGTTGTAGTGGCAAAGGGAAAGTGCCGGGAGTGGAAGGTGGCTTGTTGGGGTTGTGTGGACCTGATGAGGGAGCTGTGAGGGAATGGTCTCAGCAGTATGACGATAGGGGTAGGGAGGGAAGTATATCTCTGGTGGTGGGGTCTGACTGTTGGTGGCAGAAATGGTGGAGGATGATGCGTTGTATCCTGAGGTTGGTGTGATGGAAGGCATGCACCAGACAGGTTCTAACTAGTTGTAGTTGGAAGGGTGAAGGTCAAGGCCGGAGTTTTGGGCAGTTGAGGAGATGCGCCAGAGCACCCTCCTGCAGCCAAAACACCTCTTCAATGCTACCTGTCCCTCTATCTATCTTTGCACAGTTTGAAAGCTTGGCCAGAATGCCCTCAGTTCCTTCATATCGATAATGAATGCATAAAGTGAAAAGTTGTGGTCCCAAAACTCAGTCTTGTGGAACACCACTTGTCACTGGCTGCCATCCTGAGAAGGACACTTTAATCCACACTCTCTGCTTTCTGTCAGACAGCCAAACTTCAACTTCCACCTTGTCTCTAACACCATGGACCCATATCTTTCTCAATAGTCTCATGCATGACACCTTGTCAAAGGATTCTTGAGGTGCAGATGGATAACATCTATTGGTTCTCCTTGATCAAATCTGCACATTACTCCCTCAATGTATTCTCGCAGGTTGTCAGGCATGACCTCCCCTTGATGAAACCATGCTGACTCTGTCCTATTTTACCAAAGACCTCCAACAATTCAGAAATCCCATTCTTCACGATGAATTCCATGATGTTACCCACAACCAAGGTTAGGCTAATCTGTCTGCAGTTTTCCATCTTCTGCCTAACTCCCTTATTAAACCGAGTGTCATGTTTGCAATTATACAGCCACTTGGCCCTTTCCTGATTTTAGTCATTCCTGAAAGATTACCACTTTCGCTTGCACTTACTCTTCAGCGATCTCCCTTACAAGGCTGGGGTGTAGTCCATCTGGTCCAGGTGAGTTATCCACATTCAGGCCATTCCATTTTCTAACATGTTCTTCTTGGTGATGGCCACTGTATTTAGGACTGCCCTCTCACTGTCTTTAATTCTTGGGAAATGACTCGTGTATGCCACCGTGAAGACTGATGCAAAATTCCTCAGCCATTTCTTTGCTTCCCACTACTGTCTTTCCAGCATCATTTCCCAGTGGTCCATATTCACATTTACCTCTCTTTTGCAGTTTATATATCTAAAGAATCTCTAACAGTTTCCTTTATATTACTGGTTAGCTTTCCCCCATACTTAATGTTCTCCCTCCTTATTTATTTTTTCTTGCCTTCTGTTGGCCTCAATTCTCCAGTTCCACACTGTCCTTCACTCTGCTTACTCTTTTGCTTATATGCAATCCCTGACTTAACTTGTCAGCCCTGGTTACCTCATCCTCCCTGTACCATATCTCTATTACTCAGCACACATCGCTGCAGTGTCTTTTAAATTATCATGGAATCGCCAGCCATTGCTGTTACCCTGCCCCGGTCAATTCTACCCAGCTTCTCCCTTATGCCTCTCCAGTTGCCTTTATACAGCTGAAATACTGTTAACTCTGATTCTATCTTCTCTCTCAAATTTCAGAATAAATTCAACCATGTTCTGATCACTGCTTCTGAAGTTTTCCTTCACCTTAAGCTCCCTTGTCTAGCCTGTGTCATTAAATCCAGTGTCATCTGTTCCCGAGTGGGCTCCACCACATGATGCTCCAAAAAGCCATCCCGTAGATATTCCTCAAATTCCTTTTCTTGCGATTCACTACCAAACTGGTTTCCCATTTCACTTGCATATTGAAATCCCCCATGATCACTGTAACGTTGTCTTTCCTACAGATCTTTTCTATCTCCTGGTGTATCTTGTGCCCCAGCTCCTGACGACTCTTTGGAGGCCTGTGCAAGTCTCCAACTGTGGTTGTCTTACCTTTGTGGTTCCTCAATTCTAACATGCAGATTCTACACCATCTGACCTTACTTCCTTTCTTATTGTTGATTAAATTTCATTTCTTATTAATAATGTAAATCCACTGTCTCGATCTTTTCGATACGATATATGTCCTTAAATATCCTGATCCCCTTGCAGCCACTTCTCTGTGATGCCCATTACGTCATACCTACCAATTTCAATCTATGCCACAAGCTCATTTACCCTATTCCTTATACTGCTTGCGTTCAGATATAACCCTTCAATCTTGTGTTAACGTTCCCTCTTCTATGCCATTTGTTTGTTCAGTGTGATTGAAGTTTGATTGCTTACACTTTCCATACACTGTTCTATTTGCGTCTATGCTGAAGATTTTAATAACCTCTCTTGAGCTCTGTACTGTTACCTCCTCTTTTCTCATTAAACCCTATAACGGAACCTCCACCCTGCCAACGCATGCACACTCCTAATCAGTTTAAAGCTCTGTCTACATCCTTGGTTAGGATTTACTTGGACTCTGGTCCCAGCACGGTTCAGATGAAGACTGTCCCATCAGAACAGGTTATTTCTTCCTCAGTAATAAAATGTGTTTAAAGTTTGTGAGAAGATTTGTAGCTCGGGTGCTCATTGTTGTATTTCTGTTCTCCGAGCTGGGAATTTGTGTTGCAGACGTTTCATCGCCTGTCTAGGTGACATCTTCAGTGCTTTGGAGCCTCCTGTGAAGCGCTTCTGTGATGTTTCCTTTGGCATTTATAGTGGTTTGAATCTGTCGCTTCCGGTTGTCAGTTCCAGCTGTCCTTTGCAGTGGTCAGTATATTGGGTCCAGGTCGATGTGCTTATTGATTGAATCTGTGGATGAGTGCCATGCCTCTTGGAATTCCCTGGCTGCTCTCTGTTTGGTTTGTCCAAGAATAGTAGCGTTCTCCCAGTCGAATTCATGTTGCTTGTCATCTCTGTGTGTGGCTACTCAGGATAGCTGGTCGTGTTGTTTCATGGCTAGTTGGTGTTCATGGATGCGGATCGTTAGCTGTCTTCCTCTTTGTCCTACGTAGTGTTTTGTGCAGTCTTTGCATGGGGTTTTGTACACTACATTGGTTTTGCTCATGCTGGGTATCGGGTCCTTCGTTCTGGTGAGTTGTTGTCTGAGAGTGGCTGTTGGTTTGTGTGCTGTTATGAGTCCTAGTGTTCGCAGTAGTCTGGCTGTCAGTTCGGAAATGCTCCTGATGTATGGTAGTGTGGCTAGTCCTTTGGGTTGCGGCATGTCCTTGTTCCATTGTCTTTCCCTTAGACATCTGTTGATAAAATTGCGGGGGCATCCATTTTTGGCGAATACATTGTATAGGTGTTCTTCTTCCTCTTTTTGCAGTTCTGGTGTACTGCAGTGTGTTGTGGCCCTTTTGAATAGTGTCTTGATGCAACTTCTTTGTGTGTGTTGGGGTGGTTGCTTTCGTAGTTCAGGATTTGGTCTGTGTGTGTGGCTTTCCTGTAAACCTTTGTGGTGAATTCTCCGTTCGGTGTTCGCTGTACCATCACGTCTAGGAATGGGAGTTGGTTGTCCTTTACTTCCTCTCTAGTGAATCGGATTCCTGTGAGTGTGGCGTTGATGATCCGGTGCAATTTCAACAACAGATGCCGAAGTGAAAGACAACGGAATGAGGACATTTCGCAACCCAAAGGATTAGCCACACTACCATACATAAAAAACATTTCTGAACTGACAGCCAGACTACTGCGACCACTAGGACTCATAACAGCACACAAACCAACAGCCACTCTCAGACAACTCACCAGGACGAAGGACCCGATACCCAGCATGAGCAAAACCAATGTAGTGAACAAAACCCCATGCAAGGACTGCACAAAACACTACATTGGACCAACTGGAAGACAGCTAAAGATCCGCATCCATGAACACCAACTCGCCACGAAACGACACGACCAGCTATCCTTAGTGGCCACACACGCAGATAACAAGCAACATGAATTCGACTGGGAGAACACGACTATTATTGGACAAGCCAAACAGAGAACAGCTAGGGAATTCCTAGAGGAATGGCACTCATCCACAGATTCAATCAATAAACACATCGACCTGGACCCAATATACCGACCACTGCAATGGACAGCTGGAACTGACAACCGGAAGCGGCAGATTCAAACCACTATAAATGCACGAGGATAAATCACAGAAGCGCTTCACAGGAGGCTCCCAAGCACTGAGGGTATCACCTAGATAGGGGACAAAACGTCTGCAACATAAATTCCCAGCTCGGCGAACAGAACCACAACAATAAAATGTGTTTATTCAACACAAAATACTGGGACAAAAAACAAGCGTTTCAGCACATACCAAAACATGAAAAATACAAAGAGACAAGTCTGTTAAAATTCACTTACGATGTGGAGCTATATGAATTGAAATGTGAATTATAAAACCACGGACGAGGTATTCAAGCTTTATTGGTCATTATTTGACCCACAGCTGAAGTACTGATTTCCCCCCAGTCAGTGATCCACCTCACTGAGATTCTCTCGCCCTGTCTCACACATTGTCGAGAGTGACTACAAGTTCCTGTTGGCCCAGAATTTTTAAATTAATTCACTTTCTCCCTGGAATCAAACTATTGTTATTTTGGAACTTGTTCAGCGTCAGCAACCCGGTTCTGTGAAATTATTGGCGATAAATGATCTGGGATGACAGCATAGTGCTCACAGGGTACGGCACCAGACAAAGGGCTTGCAGTCTGTGGGAATTTCTAAATAAAATTTCTGTATGTTTGTCCTCATGCTGTCTTCTGATATAACTTCACACTCGTCTGACACCCCTTGTTCTCACTCACTCTGTCGCTCCATTTTCCCTCTATTCCTTTTATCTCTCTTCACTTCCTTTTTCTCTGTTAATTTTTTTCTCTCTCTCTCGCACACACACACACACAGTTCTCTCTGTTTTCAAATTGTGATGCTGGAGAGCTCATCGTTGTACAATTGGCTAAACGGCTTCGTTCAGTGCTCTATTAATTCTGAAGCTCTCTGAACCACAATGAAGACTTCAGCACAATAAAGACATCAGGTGCCTAGAGAGACAAGCTGGTCCTGCGAAGGACACAGTGCAGAATCATCCTTTATCTCTTCCTGTTGCCTGTTACGCAGTGGCCTTGAAATATCTGTTCAAACAAAATAGATTGAAATTCGTGCAGGCGGGAGGACGATCACCAGATGATTTTGCTGTCAGGATTTAACAAGCAGTTCCCACATACAAAATGTGGATTTCCCTGATAGCAGCTCCTCCCAATTGACATGGCCTAGCTCTGCCTGATGCTCACGGAATTTGCCTTCCGCCAATTCAGTAGCTTCACACAAGGTCCTGACTTATCCATGTTCGTAACTATCGAAAATCTGAAGGAGCTGTGACCACTGTTTCTAAAATTATGTCCCACTGAAAGGTCAGTCACCTGACCAGGATCATTAGCAAATACAAGATCCAGTATGGCTCTTCCTCTGGTTGGACAATCCAAATACTGCTGCAGTTAATAAATTCTGCCCCGTCTAAGCCTCTTGCTCCAAGGGACTCCCAGTCATTACTGGAGATCTTAAAGTCACTCACTATGACCACTCTGTTTTTAATACACCTTTCCTTCATCGACGTACATTTCTGTTCCTCAATCCCTCCGTGGCTGTTGCGGGGGATTATAGTAACGCAGTGCTTGCAGCCATCTTATTTTTGAGCTTTAACCATATTGCTGCAGTGGATAGTCCCTCCTGTATGTCCTCTTCAAGTACAGATGGAGCATTCTCCCGATTATTAAAACACCTCGTCCACCTCTTTTACCTTTCTCTCCATCTCACATAAAACAATCAAACCCTGGAATGTTAAATGGCCAGTCCTTTCCCTCTCTCAACCAAGTCTCTGTAAAGCTGCAACATCATAGTCCCATGCACGGATTCAGGCTGTCAGTCTTAACCATAATAATTCTTCCATTGAAATAAATACACTTCAGCCCAACTCCATCAGATCCTGACCTGATATTTGGTTTGAGTTTCCCTGATGTAAATTCTCGTTGTCTATTCTCTGGTAATAGGACATTAGAAAAGACTGTCAGTAAAGCAGAAAATATTGCAAACAGACAATTTCTGTTTTCTCCATTGTCCCTTCTATCTGTACATTTCATCACACACTGTCCAATTCCAATAAACTGCAGGATAATTATTATGCTTCAAACAACAGTCTCCAGCCTCTCAATGCACATTCTTCAACTCTCTCTGGACCCATTGGATTTACAGTTTTCTGATCCCTCTCTCAACCAAATCTCTGTAATAGTTATATCATAGTGAAATGTACTCATTCAAACTCCAAACTCCAAGCTCATCTACCTTGCCTGTCATACTGCTCACATTAAAATCAGCACACTTCCGACTGCCAGTCCCATTGTGTTCACTCCACACTGCCAGTTTGTTGCTGGTCTTAGCTGTACTGGGATTAGTCTCCAACTCCTCTTCAATCATGTGCTTGTGGACGTACTGCTCTGGCTCCCCCCCTACCCCTACCCCCCCCCTCCCCCCAACACCACACTAGTTTAAACCCTCCTGAGTGACAATAGCAAACCTGCCTGCAGGAGATTGCTGCCGGTTCACATCCATCCCGTCCTTCTTGTGTATTTCATACTGACCCAGGATTCCCAATGACCCACATATCGGAGATTGCTGCCAGTTCAGATGCATCCAGTCCTTCTTGTGTATATCCTACCGATCCGGGAATCCCAATGATCCACATATTGCAAGTGCTGCCTACCCTACCAGCTCTTTGGCCATGTTTCTAACTATACTGCCTTCCTATTCCTAACTTCACTGGCACGTGGCATAATCTAGTCTCTCCAACATTCAAAAATCCTTTCAGCATAACTCCGGCACGATCTTTACTTTGAAATGGATAGACTTGACAATAAAAACTCAGTGTGATCTCATTAACTATGAAAGTGTAGTCCAACGAATCAGTCGCAATGACCATAGGATCTGATATCTTTCACCTTCACCAAACCTGTGTGACAAGATATACATATGGAGCATCTATTTGTAAATGGACGTGGATAAACAGAAATTAGTCCAAAAGACCTGAAAATGTCATAACAGATGGCTGTCATTCTGCCTGTTTACTCTGCTTTGCTGTTCAATTGGATTTTAGCTGTTCAGTTCCTTTTAATGGCTGGGTCGTTAACCCGGATCCCTAGCGTGTCAGAAAGTGCCCAGTGTCTTTGTGCGCTCCTTGCGTAGGGAGCATCCAGTGCCAGGCGATGGGGTGTGGGGAACCCCGGGATGGCTCGGTGAAAGGCTGCATGCAATAACGGATGGACTCAGGGCTCGAGAGAGACGGAGTAGGTAATCAGAGACATGCACTCACATCAGTAGCTGGGCAAGATTCCCCTGTACTCGGGGAGCCCGAGCACCAGTGCCACATTTACAATAAACCCGTCATATTTGCAGCAATTCTCCATCAAATACAAGTAAATATACTGCAGATGGCAGAGACCTGAAACAAACATAGAAACATACTGTGAAGAGAGAAACGAGTTAATTCTGCCAATGCAGACACGGGGAGATTGTAAAAAAACTCCACAAAAACAGGGTCCAGAGATTGGAATTATTCTTATTTGAATGAAAATAGTCTTATCAGTGATAGGCAACATGGTTTTGTGTAGAGAAGGTCATGTCTTACCAAATCAATAGATTTCTTTGAGGAAGTGACAAAGTTGATTGATGAAGGAGGCACTGTAGATGTCATGTACGTGGACTTCAGGAAGGCGTTTGGTATGTTTCCCCATGGTCGGGGAATGTCGAAAGTGAGGTCACGATGCACGAGCTGGTGGATAAAGAACTGGCTGGGCAACAGGAGGCAGAGAGTAGTAAAGGGAGGGAGTTTCTCAAAATGGAGAACTGTGACCAGTGGTTTATTTTAAGATGTTTCTGGAAAGATGCATGAATAGGCTGGGAACAAAGGGATACAGATCCTTAGAAAATAGGCGACAGGTTTAGATAGAGGATTTGGATCGGCGCAGGCTCGGAACACCGAATGGCCTGTTTCTGTGCTGGAATGTTCTTTGTTATAAGATTAGCAATGACCCATCAGACCCCAGTAATGGTCTCCTCCAACCTCTTCCCTCAGACTAAAAGGTACAGAAGCTTGAAAACACTGAGCAGCTGGTTCAGGAACAGCTTCTTCCTGACTGTTATTAGACTGATGAGTGGACTCCCTAATCTCAGATAATGCTGATCTTGTTCCTGTGCATCGTAACCTGCATGGCTCTCAAACATATTTTATAGCCATTGTTCTGTACATCATTGTTTACTCTGCTCTGTCTGCATTTCTTGGTAAAGGTCAAAGTAAATCCTCACCTCCCTTCCCTCAGTTACGACAGTGCTCACTCCCAGCTGTCTCTGGTCCTCAGCCCCAGAACCTCCCATTCACCACCCCCAGCACACTGTGACCCCATCCCCACTCCCTGTGTGCTTTGTATCTCACTATTTTCTCACACTGTCTGTTTCCTTGTATTTTCCTTTTATCTGTCTTCTGTTTCTTTCCCATAACTTACTATCTCCCCTTCTCCCTGTTCTTGTGAATGTTTGTTTCTTATTTTGTTTCCTTTCTCTGTTTTACTGACTGTCCTTCTGTTTGCCTCGCTGTGTTCTCTCTCTCCTTCTACGTGTCCATCTCTTTCTCTCTCGTTGTGATGGTGATGGCTTCTCTATTCTCTTGAAGCATGTGATGGCTCTTTGGTTGGATGTTGGCAATACAATAAATTCAATTATGTTTTGGTATCTTAAACATAATTTAAATTTATTGGTTAAATTTCAATTGTTGTCAAAACAGCAACCAGAATTTAGATATCCATTTAACAACCAATTGTTACATCTAAATATTTTGGAACTGCCTTCTCCCAGTGCTCTGCATACTGGCAACTGAAAGCATTCGATTCACGTGCATTATAGTGTGACGGTAACTGCTCTTCCCAGGACCATAAGAAACTAGAGACGGTTGTGTGCACAGCCCATACTATCATGGAGGACAACCTTCCATCCATTTATACTTCTCATTGTCAGCGAAAGTCTGGCAACATCAAATATCTCTCCCAAACTGGTAATGATCTCCTACAACCTCTTCCAAAAAGGAGGAGATACAGAGACTTGAAAACATGGACCAGCATGCTCAGGAACACCTTCTTCCCCGCCCTAATTAGACTGACGAATTTACATCTCTAATTTTTCAAATAATGTTAATCTTGCTAAATTCGATCTTGAATCGCACTGCTCCTGTGTTGCTGTCACCTTGTCCGCCTCACTCTGTGTAAGTGCCCTGTGAGGCTCAAGGTCTTCTCAAGGGCAATCAACAAAGTGAACTAATGCTGGCACAGCCAGCGATACCTATATCCCATTAATAAATATAAGAACATGACAATACTCAGGGAACACAGACAGGTGGGATCAAATCACTTTAAACATGATCTTAGATAGATCGAGATTCCCCTCGGTATCTGAAAATAGAGTGATCCTACAAAGCCTTTCATTAGCTGATATGGCATAAAGTGAGGTATCATTAATTTATGTGGGGAAAATTTACTTTTCTTGTTAAAAGTGAAATTCCTCTTCGGATTTCTTTTGATTAGTGAAAGCAGGACGTAATGGAGGTTTTTCGGAAAGGGAAATGGCAAAATGCGAATTTTTTAAAAGCGGGGGATACGTGTAGCAGCATGGGCGTGATATTCAGGAAGATGTGAAAAGTTAAAAATAAATGAGGAGGATCTCACATTTTATTTCCACCCCAGCTGATCATCATTCCCTTTGTTTGCTCTTTGTCTTCTATCTCTCTCTTTCTCTATCGATTCAACTCACTCCTCCTGCCCTTCAAAGCAGACTTCCCTGTCACCAGCATTGTTCACACTATTTTCCAGCTGCTTTCAGTTCAGAAAAGCTTCCCAGCACTTTCTGATCTGTTCTTTGCATTATTTATGCGATTTCAGATCTCCAGCATCTTTCAAATTTGTTTATCCTTCAAATTTGTTATTCCATGGGAAGTCGGCATCTCTGCCAAGGGCAGCATTTGTTAATCATCTCTAATTGTCCTGATTGTGAGGCCATTCCACAAGCCAATATAAAATCAAGCACATTGATATGGGTCTGAAGTCACACTTAACCCAGACCGGGTAGTGACATTAGATTTCTTTACCGAAGGTCATCAGTGAAACAGGAAACTGTTCAGACAAAATGTGGTTTTATAGTTGTTTTTCGTGAAATTCACTTTTATTCCAATTCTTATCATTTTTATTTAAGTTCTGCCATCAGCTGTGGTAGGACTTGAAACAAATCGCTTGAAACAATGTCTTTCGTTTATTAAGCTTTTTTCCTGAATTATGTCCAGCGACATTCCTACTCTGATACATTATCCTAATCATGAAGTAACGTCCGAGACAAGAACAATTTTGTGATTCAAATACTTGTAACTGGAAAAGTGGCCAGAAGAGAGCTTGAAACATAAAGTCTGAATTTTACCAACGAGCAGACAATGGTTTGTTCAGCCACAGCACTGACGCAGAGATGAAGACTGGGGATATTATGACCTGGTAGTGGACAGGGTTCGTGACAGAGAGAACAAGATACATAAATCAATTCAGGGCCAAAAGGGATCTTGAGGTTGTGCGCAGTTTTGTTCTCAGATGTAAGGGAGTGGTCTGCAATTCAGATGAATGGGAACTGCAATTGAAATTGACGATAAAAGTTTCTTTCATTGGCAAATATAGATAATTGAAATTGCAATGAAGTTCAAAATAGTTTATGCGATTAATGAATGGACAGAGGTAGAGAACACCAACAATAGCGAGAATAGGTTATGATTTGGAGATGCCGGTGTTGGACCGGGGTGTACAAAGTTAAAAATCACACAACGCCATGTTATAGTCCAACAGGTTTAATTGGAAGCACACTAGATTTCGGAGCGTCGCTCCTCCACCATAGGTTAGTAACACACTCTCCACCCCGCCCAACCAGCACCACTAATATCCAATAAGGTAGTCATTTCCAGCAGAGGGAAATGTTGAAAAGACCCAAGGAAAGCCTCCTCTCCATTTGTGTAATTATCCAGTCCATTATTCCCAGATTCAGACCTGTCCTCTCCACGTCTGTGTAGCTGCTGATCCCTGTTACTGTTGGAGCTGATGCATCGGCTCCTAGGCTGGGATAGCGCACTGAGTGAAGCCCCTCACCAATAGGAGAGGGATACCCTCCAGTGACACAGTTACAATGCATGGAGACTGACATCAATCACAGTCACTGAGCAAACAGCTCTAACTTTCAATACAGCACATTCAGTTCACAATATATCTGGACTGGACTGGACTGGATGCTGACATCGCTGGCTACTGGTCACATCTCCTATCACCAGTTCCTCTAGTGAAGTCAGTTGTGAGGGAGAATGATGGACGTTTTCTTATTGCAGGCTAGATGACTGCCCGTTTGTACACTTGCAATGCTGTCACCATCGTACCCCGAATCTCCGCCCCTCCACAAAAAAAAGAAACACAATCAGGATGTTGTTACTGAGCTGATCTCCCCTTCATGGGAACAAACCCCAGCCAACAGACTGTCACTGGGCACAATTGCCCTGAACATAGACAGGAAGTGTGGACTTCTCTGAATGTTCCTCTCACTGCTCTAATCCAGAGACGTTGAACCTTCCATTAGAATATGTTTGAGTAATTAATTTATACAAATTGACAAACATCTTAATGCAGTTTTATTTGCTGTAAAGCAGTAATTTTTACCTTTTTTCCCCTCAGTCCAAAACCAAACGTGAATTTATTCATTAAGACTTACGAATTAATAAGTCAGATTTACCTCGTAGATCGGGCGGAATGAGGATAGTGGCTGTGGAGACTGCATGGGGAGTACAATGATATTCCCCAGTCATCATCGCTCTTAACATCAGATAGAATTAATATAGTTCACAACAAGGAACGAGCCAACGCTTGGGATATGTAATGCTCAATGACAATGTGAAGTGAACCGGATAATTGTAAATGTGAAAAAGTGAACTATATTTTATATACACACCATTTAATTATTGGGAATACAGATTGAATAGGGTCACCGCATCTGAAGCATTAACTTTGATGTCTCTTCACAGATACAGCCAGACCTGCTGAGCTTTCCCTCCAACGTCTGTTTTTGTTTGAGATTGATCATGTTGTTCATATCTGGCAGGATGGTTACAATTAAAAGCAGATGCTAATAACAAAATGTACTGGGCTACGTGGACAATACAGGAGAATAATAGTAGAAATATCGCTCACTCCAAACTGGAAGAGACAATGGGCTGAGTTTTCACCACCTTTGCCGTAATAATTCTATGTTATGCATTGAAAGCTTTTGGAGATTGGGGAGACAAGCTTGTTCAATGAAGGACACAAGTGTTCCATTATCAAAAATCTATCCCTATTATTTCATGAAGTTCAACTGCCTCTAATATGCATTTTCAAACAAAATAGATTTCCAGAGATTTCCAGGATGTTCATCATTTTTGTTACTTTCTGTTTTAAAGAAGAAACAGATTTCGGCTGTAATTCAGGTGTCACAGGCACACCAACTGTAATAGAAACATGAAATGACCACATTGTCCAAATATTACCAAGGTCAACATGTAGACCTGTCAAGAAACATGAAATATAGAGATAATAGAAAAATGAAAAACAAATAGAAAATGCTGGAGAAACGAAAAAGGTGAGGAAGTGTCTGCAGAGACAAACAGAATTAACATATGTCATATGATGTGACACTGTTCTGAAAAGTCCTATTAGAATCAAAGGTTTTTTTTTGCAACTCTGCTCTGATGTTGCCAGATCCACTGAGTTTCGCTCCAGCTCTTTTGATTTCTTTCTTCATTCTGAACTGTGACAAAGTGTCTGATCTGAATGATAACAACAAATTTGTTATCTCAGTTGAATCTTGGGTAATTTGTTATGGACATTAAATGAGAAATTACAAAGTTCCTCTGTTTGACAGGGCTCTAAATATCGATAATGTGTTGTATTGTGAGAACTTGCGATGAAAATGTTGAAATAAAACAGAAGTTGCTGCAACTGCTCCGTAGGTCTGGGAGCATCTGTGCAGAGAAATCACAGTTAACGTTTCAGGTCCAGTGCCCCTTCCTCAGAACTGAATGTAATACGGAAAATGTTGGTTTATATGCAGAAAAGACTGGATGGTGAGATTGGATGAGAAACCATCACTGTTCAAGAAAATCGGGATCGGGAATACATTCAAAATTAAAAAAGGATTTCTTGCACTCTCTCTTCTATCGCTTGGTCCTTGTTCAGGTTGCACATGTACTATATATTTCTAAATCTCCATCAAGTGCAGACGACATGGTTTTTTTCTTCCCCTACTGTGGTGTTTCAATGTTTTTGATTATTTTCCAGTATGTATTTGCTTCCAATTCAAGGTAGATATGAGAATATGGTTTGACCTTCTGCAGTTTGCCCATAATATAGAATTTGATTGAATATTTATCCCCATCACACCAGTTGAATTAAACAAACAATGCATGGGTCCAAGTCCATCCTGTAGATGAAACATTTCGTCAGCTCTGGCTATTGCAGGGAGTGTTACAAAGAACAGTGCCACACAAAATGCTAATGTTCCAGCGCAAGATGCCAAACCCAGTTTATACTAATTTATTTACAAGGTTTATAAATAAAACAAGCAGAGAGGCAGAGTGTAAAAAGTGAATTCAACTCTGTGTCGAAAATGCTATTTGTGGCTCCCTCATAAAATGTCTTCATTACATCCGTCATCAATTCACCAACATAGGGAAAGCAAGAAACTGGAATTGTCAAATAATCCTCTGAATAACATCTGGAGAACAGGAGGGAAATCACGGCTTGTTTGTGATATTCAGAAATGACGGTTGTGAGAATGTGGAGGTGGGGAGCAGTGAAATGATGATCAATGTTGTGGATGACACAAAGATGGGCTGGGGGTGGATCACAGTCAGGAGGGAAGGGTTAGGCTACAGGAGGACAGAAACAGATTATTCAGATAGCCAGATCAATGGCCTGATGAAGTTTAACACCGATAAATTGGGAAGATGAAAGTCAGAAATAACAAGACAAGTAAGTACTCAAAAGTGAGTATGAAAGAGGAGGGCTAAATTTGCTTGTTTTTTTGCTTGCGGGGAAGGTTGAGGAGGGAATCTGGTACAGGTGTACAATAACATAAGGGGTATGGAGACGATGAACAGACAACAGCTGTTTTCCTTACTCAAAGGGTCAAAAACAAAGGGACCCACTTTTAAAGAGAAAGGGAGGGGTTTTTAAGAGAATTTATGGAATGTGTATCGAACTGAGAGGGGAGCCTGAATCTGGAATGTGTTGTCTAGGAAGGTGGTTGAGGCAGGTAACCTCACAAACGTTTAAAAAGCCTTTGGATGTGCATTTGCTGGCACAGGCGTGATGAGCATGTTTTTCATTGCATGATTCTTTGCAGTGGCAGCCATGAACACTCTGGTATATTCTGAAACAATAAGCAATGGCATTTGCTGCTTTGTTCCTTTGATGGTACTCAGTAAATTTCTGTATTACAAAGCAGCAGCATCTCATGCAGCTTCAGCACTTACTCAACCAAAGTCAGCCCAGCCATCTCTGGGAACATCCAGGGTAATTCACATGGTCTGTGCAAGCATTGTCCAACAACAGCACGGACACTATTCTAGCTGTTTGCCACCATTATTATAGTTACAGCCATAATTTGAACACAGCTTTTCCTCCATTAGAATAAACACCTCGAGCAACAAGGATGTTATTTCGCTGAAGCATAATAAATTCTTTCCCAGGTATTCACTTTGACAAACAGCAAGTTTTCCTGTGTTTTTTCTGCCAGTTGTTTCTCACAGAATTCCCCAACCCACCCTCTTTCCACTTTATCATTTTCTTGTGCACTGTTTCTCTGCTCTCATACACCTCACTCCCTCACATCCCCTCCACTCTCCATCCTTATTTATTAATCCCTGAAAAACTTGCTCCTAATCTCTATAATTTATTCCAACTCCCAACTCATATTTTGGACTGATTTGATTCCTTCTCTCAGCATGGTCATTAGACTGGCCGTGCCTGATGTCCTATTCACCTCGACCTTCTGCTCAGTTCCTGATCTGCTGCTTTGGTTCTCACTCTCCTGGTTTATTCAAATCCATCTGACTTGCACTAGAACACCTCCCGACAAGGATGTTGGTGCTCGTCCAGTTAAGATACAACCTGTATTCTTTGTAAAGTTCCTCGCCTGTCTTGGAAGAGATCGCAATGATCCAACAATCTGAAATCCCCACCCTTGAACGAGATTGTTAACAACGTGTTAAGCTATACTGCCTTCCTCATGCATCCCTCTTTTCCACATGGCACGGGGAGTAATCGAGAGATTATAGAGAATTGTTTTCTCTCTCTGTCTCTGCCTCTCTCTCCGTCTGTCTCTCTCGCCCTCTCTCTATCTCGCACCCACCCCCCCGCCCAAAAAAAACATACACACACATTCATAAGACAGACAGACAGACACCACATTACTTTGCAGAAGAATATAAATAACTGGAACGATAACTGGAATTAAGGATTTAGTTAAAGGGAGGATGAGAGAAATTGCGCTTCTTCTGGATGTCAATTTGCTCGCTGAGCTGGAGAGTTCATTTTCAGATGGTTCATCACTGTACATGGGAACATTATCAGTGAGCCTCTGTTAAAGTGCTGGTATTATGTCCCACTTGCTATTTATGTGTTTAGGTTTCCTTGAGTCAGTGATATAATTTCCAGTATTGGTGATTTGATGTCCGGTTCTTTTTCTCAGAGAGTGTTAGATGGAATCAAAATCGATGTGTTTGTTGATAGAGTTCCGGTTGGAATGCTCTGCTTCTAGTAATTCTCGTGCGTGTCTCTGTTTGACTTGTCCTAGATGGACCCAGTCGAAATGGTGTGCTTCCTCATCTGTATGTAAGGATACTAGTGATAGTG
Organism: Chiloscyllium punctatum; assembly: GCF_047496795.1. Classification (NCBI taxonomy): domain Eukaryota; kingdom Metazoa; phylum Chordata; class Chondrichthyes; order Orectolobiformes; family Hemiscylliidae; genus Chiloscyllium; species Chiloscyllium punctatum. The sequence goes on from NC_092761.1 coordinate 7,251,349, forward strand.
GGTCATGTCTTTTTTCTGGATAGCTGTTGTTCATGTATCCATTTGGCTAGTTTCTGCCTGTTTTTCCAATGTAGTGTTTGTTACAGTTCTTGCAAGGCTTAGTCTTCCTGGAGGAGAACAGACAAATATGTGAACTTATTGTGGAGCTCAAAAGTATGAAATAAAGTTGTAGAGTAAAACAGGAATACTCTGTTTCCGTTAGTTGGCATTACAGCATCAAGGAGTTCTAATTCCAAGATTGTCAACAAAAGAACCAGTTTGAGATAAGGAAAAACTTCTTTATTGAGAGAGTTGTTAGGATTTGGAATGGACTGCCTGGGAGAGTTGTGGATGAAGATCAGAAAGAGATCTGGATATGTATTTGGAAAAATGAATTTAACAGGCTGCAGAGATAAGGCTAGCAAATGGGAGGGGCTTTGGAGACATTCCTGGAGCTGATGCACACACTCTATCATGTGTCTGATGTGAATAAAAGTCAGTCTACGATTATTTCCCATTGTAAATGCTCGCACAGATCTGATTATTTAGTGCAACATAAGCATTGCAAATGCAAGTATTGCAAGACCATTTTTATTATATAGTCTAATTATTGCTCAGAACATGAATATTTTAAATGTTGAACTCCAATTACGAAAACAAAACTGTCATTGCTTTGGCACAAGTCTCTTTGAAAAGGTCTGACTTTTAACTCACACGATAATATGTTTATTGTTTTTGTTCACTGTCTGCATTTCAAATTAAATAACATTTCTTTCTAAAAAGTAAACGTTTTCAAATTATTGTTCACTAAAATTTGATAACACAAATCATTTATTTAGTTGAATATTCACAGTGCATGTTGAATTATAGCCATTTTTAATTCGCTGGCAAATAGATGAAGCTTGTACATTTCAGTGAGAAATTAAACTGATTGATTATGTATAAATGTATAAGAACGCTAACTGTATTTGATTATTCAACCGTTTGCCACCCCTGCACATGTAATCATTCTGAAGCCAACCGCTTTCAAAATGTTGGAGTGACAATGCATTATTTTTGATCCTGACATTGTGTATGTAATTCTGATCACCAAAAAAGTTACATCCATGTTGTTTGTTCGATACAAAATAAAATGTACATTCCTTATTTCTGTTTGAGAAAATCTTGACAGGAGTTTATATTTTTGATTCATAAATATAGAATCAACCTAATTCTTTTCAGAGATTATAGTTCAGTTGAATAATCATAGTTGATGTCTTATTTTTGCCTAATTCACTCAACTTAGCAAACATCTGATTAATACATGGGTCACACAACAGATTGTATCTGAAGAAAAGAACAGCAAATGACAAGTCAATAATCACGTTAATAACTGAACTTGGCGGAACCTGCCTGATGTAGGACACCGCACATACTGGCATTCAGGTGAATGGAACAATGAACAACATAACTGGAAGTTTTGGGCTAACGCCCCTCCCCAGCTTCCTGATCTTACACATATCACTCCCTCACACACTCAACAATTGATAAGAATCCACAGGCTGGGTGTAACATAAAACACAGAACAGTACAGCACATTGCAGACCCATTGACCCTTGACGTCCTGCCAATCTTTTATCCTACTCGACGATCAGACTAACTGATATACCCAGACATGCTGGTCCCGTGACAGGCACCGTGCACAGTCAGCCCTTCTTACTTCCTGTTCTTTTCTGATGTGCAGCTGCCTTGAAATGTCTGTTCAAACCAAACAGATTGAATGAAATTCAAGCGGTCGAGATGACGTTCATGACTGTGTATTTCAATCAGGATTTAATGATGGATGAAATTCCAGAATAACATAATCAATGAATGAAAAACAGGGCAACACAAGAAATAGCAGTTGAGTACAACATGTGGTTCCAAGTAGGCCTCATGGTGTTACCGTTAGATTATCAATCCAGACAATCAGCTCCTGTTCTTTGGACCCAGGTTCGAATCCTGCCACTGCAGATGCTGGAGATTCCATTCAATAATTTTAAAATATCCCTGGAATTATGAATCTACCTATGAAAATAAAATCATTGCCGATTTTTACAAAAATCCATCAGGATCATTAATATCCTTCAATGATGGAATCTTCTATCCTCACCTGGTCTGGCTAACATGCAAATCCAGTTCCAAAGTAACGTCATTGACTCCCAATCGCCCCCTGAAATGGTCCAGTGAGTCATTCACTTGGACCAATGGTTACAAAGTTTCAAAGAAATGAAACCGGCTGGACCACATGGCATCAAACTGTGCACTGGAAAAGTCAACATTAGAAACATCACTGTAGAACCTCCAAAGTCTTCCTTACTATCATCTAAGGGGTAGTGCCAAAACTGGGATAACTGCCTTACAGGCTATTCAATCAACAGCCTGACATAGTCATACTCACGGAATCATACCTTACAAAAATAACCCAGCCACCACCATCACCATCCCTGGATATGTCCTGCCCCAAAGGCAGGACCTATCCAGCAGAGGGGGCAATTCAGAGAGATATAGTAGGTAGGTAGTTGCTCTGGGATTCTCCAGAATTGACTCCAGACCTAATGAAGTCCCATGGCTTCAGATGAAACATGGACATAAAATTCTCTTACTGATTACCACGTAACGTCATTCCTCATCTGAATCAGTTCTCCTCTATGTTAAACCACACTTGGAGAAAGCACTGACTGTGGCAAGGGCACAAAGTGTATTCTGGCTGGGGGATTTCAAAGTCGACCATCAAGAATGGTTCGGCAGCAGTACTATTGATCACGCTGGTCGGGTCCTAAAGGACATAGCTACTAGATTGGGTCTGCAGCAGGTGGTGAGGGAAAGAACAGGAAGGGAAAAAAAATCATACATGACCTCATCCTTACCGATCTACCAACTACAGACGTATCTGTCCGTGACAGTATCGGTAAAAGTCTCGTGGTCAGGTTCAGAATAAATTCTATTGTGTTGTGTGGCACTATCACCATGCTAAATGGCACTGATTTCGAAGAGATCTAGCAACTCAAGACGAGCATCCATAAGACACTGTGGATCATTAATAGCAGCAGCACTGTACTCCAGCACAAACTGTAATGTCACGACCCATCATATCCCCCCACTCAACCATTACCATCAAGGCAGAGGATCAACTCTGGTTCAATGGAGAGTGCAGGAGGGCATGCCGCGAGCAGAACCAGGAATATACAAAGATAAAATGTTAATCTGCGAAAGCTTCCAAACAGAAATACTTGCGTGCCAAATAACATAAACAGCACGGGACAGACAGAACTGAGCTAACCCACAATGAATGCATCAGATTTAAGCTCTGCAGTCCTCCTAATCTGATCAGGGATGGTGGTGGATGATCAAACAACTCACTGGAGTAGGAGTCTCCACAAATATCCCCATCCTCAATGATGGAAGATCCCAGAACATCAGTGCAAAGGTTAAGGCTGAAGCTTTCGCAGCAATCTTCAGTCAGAAGTTTTGAGTGGATGATCCATTTCGGCCTCCTCCGGTGGTCCCCATCATTACAGATAGCAGTCTTCAGCAAATTCGACTGACTGATATCAAGAAACGGTTAAAGGTACTGAATACTGCAAAGGCTCTAACCCTGATAACGTGCCGACAATAGTCCTGAAGACTTGGACTCCAGAACTTCCCACTTCCCTAGACAAGCTGTTCCAGTACGGTTACAAACAGACAATGGGGAAAACTCCTCAAGTATCTTCTGTACATAAAACGCAGGACAAATTCAACCCGACCCAATCCCGCCTCATCAGTCTACTCTCCGTCATCAGTAATGTGATGGAAGGTGTCATCAACAGTGTTATCAAGCAGCACCTGCTCAGGGACGCCCATTCTGTGTTCCACCAGGGTCACTCAGCTCCTGACCACATCACAGTCTTGGTTCAAATATAGAAAAAGGAACTGAATTCCAGCCCTTGATATCAAAGCTGCATTCTGCCAAATGTGACATCAAGGACCCCAAGCAAAAACGGTATCGCAGGCCAACACTGCATTATTGGAGTCATAACTGACAGATAGGAAGATGGTTATTGTTGTTGGAGGTCAGCTTTCTCAGCTCCAGAACATCTCTGCAGTAGTCCCTTAGGATAATGTTCGAGGTCCAAACATCTTCAGCAGCTTCAACAATGAACTTCCTTCCATCATAAGGTCGGGAGTTGGGATTATCCAGGCTTGGGCTGACAAGTTGCAAGTAACATTCGTGCCACACAAATCCAGACAATGACCATCCCGAATAAGAAACAATATAACCACTTGTTATTCAGCAGCATTATCCCCACTAAATTTCCCCACTATCAAAATCCTGGGGCGTATTAGTGACCATAAACTCAACTGGACTCGTCACAGATAAGAGCAGATCAGAGGCTAGGAATACTGCGCGATTAACTCACCTTCTGACTTCCCAAAGCCTGTCCAACATTTACAAGGCACAAATCAGGAATGAGATGTAATAATCCTCACTTGCCTGACTGAGTGCAGCCCCAATATCACTAAAGAAGCTTGACACCATCCAGGATAAAGCAGCCCATTTGATTTGCATCACATCCACAACCATTCACTCCCTTCACCACGGTCGCTCAGGAACAGCAGTGCGTACTATCTACTAGGCACAATGCAGAAATTCCACAAAGATCCTCAGAGAGCTTCTTCCAATTTCACGAACACTTCCATGGAGACTGACAAGGGCAGTAGACTTTTGGGAACACCACCAACTTCAAATTCCCCTCCAAACCAGTCAACATTCTGATTTCGAAATATATCGCAGTTCCTTCCCTGTTGCTGGTTCAAACCACTAGAATTCTCTCCTTAATCACTGGTGGGTCAACGCACAGCACGTAGATTGCACCAGTTCGAGAAGGTAGCTCATCACCACCTTCTCAAGGGCAACTTGGGACGGGCAAGAAATGCTGGGACCATCTAGTGTTGCCCACATCCAAAAAATATTTTTTAAAATAAATAGTTCCAAGTCGAGCATCTCGATGGGACAGATTATCTGATTTGAACACGAACAGGAAATCAGTGTTTCTAATAGTGAATATTTTAGACTTTTTCTGTTATTAGAAAGGTGTTCCGTATTCGATGACATATTGTTGCTGAGTGCTGTGATAAATTGCACCTTTTTAGTTAAAATCAACAATACTGGTGTAACAGGCTCAATCCTTCAACATGACCATTTTACAAATGACAATCATAATAGACACAATGTACTCCCGCCAGGTAAGACTCACAGATAGTAGCTTACATTAAACAGATTAACGGACTACTGGCTACACTGAATCCTCCCACCGTCAATATCACAGGGGTTACCACTGACCAGAACGTGAAGTCAAATCAACATATAATTACAAGAGCAGATCAGAGACTTACAATTCTGCACTATGCTGGTTTAGCATTGTCTCTCTGTCTAGTGGAAATATGTTCTACACACTGACTATATCAATCTTTGCAGTAATCGATCAGTTTCAATCAGATGCGCCCCCCCCCCCGCCATTCTTCTCTAAGTTCCATCGAGTACACACACTGCCGCTCATATGACAAGCCGTCATCCCTCAGCAGTTCACAATATGCCAAATGCCGTCTGACCATTGCCCATTACATTCTCAACAGTATGTCTCCTCTCTTGTATTCTTGTTCTCTTGAAACGAACGTGAACATTGCATTTGCTTTTGTAACTGCCAACTGAACCTGCACATTAACCATAAGGGAGGACGAGTGCTTCAAAATCCTTTTGTGCTTCAGATTGAACGGATCCTATTATAACACAGTGTCTGCCTCTATTCCGCCTATCAAAGTGCATATTCTCATCTGATTCCATATTGTGTTCCATCAGCCACATGTTTTCCCACAGTCCAAATCTGTCCAAGTCTTTCTGCAGCCTCCCCACTTCCTCAATATCATCTTCCCAGCAAACCATCACTGCATCATCTTCAAACTTAGCAAAGCTGCCCTCAGCTCCTTTGTCCAATTTGTCCATATATAATACATTTCCTGGCTCCCTCAGGACTGTCCACCATCTACAAGGCACAACACTCAAGGTGCTTGTCTCCATTTATGTTGAAGCAATGGCTCGAGTGGAATTACACCTGCAAAGTCTTCACTCCCTGCTCCACTGACTCTCAGTAGAAGCACACCCTGCCCTGTTTTGTGGTGAGTTTACTTCATTATTGTGCACAATCCCAGTCTATTGATGTCATTCTGTCTGGACAAACTGTGTGTTGATGACGATGGAGGGAGGTGGGGGAAGGAATGTCTATGATGAATGACTGTGTGACTGCCAGGCTGAAACCTGCCCCGACAGCCCCGGATGTATCTGTGCCCGCTGTCACCACTGCAGACATGATCAGTCTTCCTGAGAGTCAAGGCTCGGGAAGCGACAGACCTGGACGATGTTCCCGGCTGTGTACTCAGAGCCTATGAGGACCAACTGGTAGAGGTATTCATATACAACTACAGCTTCTCCCTCTTACAAGCTGAAGTCCCAACCGGCTTCGAGAAGACCACCATCATCCTCGTAAGTGAGAAAGCACATGTAACGTGCCTTAATGACTACCGCCCAGTGGCTCCGACCTCAATAAACATGGAGTGATTTGAAAGGCTGGTTATGGCCCACATCTGCTCCAGTCTCCCAGCCTGACCAGATCGCATATAATTTGCCTACTGATGTAACAGGTCCAGAACGGACGCCATACCCCGATCACTGCACTCATCCCTGGGACATCGAGACAACAAGGACACTTACACCAGACTCCTGCTCACTGACGACAGCTCCACCTTCAATACCATTATCCCCTCCAGATTGATCTCAAAATTCCGTGACCTTAGTCGCGGCTCGACCCTCTGCAACTTGGTCCCCCGGTTTCAGAACCACAGACCACAATCTGTGAAGAGAGGTATCTGCACTTCGACCACAATCACACTCAACACTGGATACCCCAAGGATGCATCCTCAGCCCTCTACTGTACTCCCTGTACACACACAGCTGTGTCCTCAGCCCCCGACTGAACTCCCTGTACACACATGGCTATGTACTCAGCCCCCTACTGTACTCCCTGTACACACACGGCTGTGTCCCAGCTCCCACTGTACTCCCTTTACACACACGGCTGTGTCCCTCAGCCCCCTACTGTACTCCTTGTACACACATGGCTGTGTCCTCAGCCCCCTACTGTACTCCCTGTACACACACGGCTGTGTCCTCAGCCCCCTACTGTACTCCCTGTACACACACGGCTGTGTCCCAGCTCCCACTGTACTCCCTTTACACACGGCTGTGTCCCTCAGCCCCCTACTGTACTCCCTGGACACACATGGCTGTGTCCTCAGCCCCTACTGTACTCCCTGTACAAACACGGCTGCGGCCTCAGACCCCTACTGTACTCCCTGTACACACACATGGCTGTGTCCTCAGCCCCCTACTGTACTCCCTTTACACACACGGCTGTGTCCCTCAGCCCCCTACTGTACTCCTTGTACACACATGGCTGTGTCCTCAGCCCCCTACTGTACTCCCTGTACACACACGGCTGTGTCCTCAGCCCCCTACTGTACTCCCTGTACACACACGGCTGTGTCCCAGCTCCCACTGTACTCCCTTTACACACACGGCTGTGTCCCTCAGCCCCCTACTGTACTCCCTGGACACACATGGCTGTGTCCTCAGCCCCTACTGTACTCCCTGTACAAACACGGCTGCGGCCTCAGACCCCAACTGTACTCCCTGTACACACACATGGCTGTGTCCTCAGCCCCCTACTGTACTCCCTGTACACACAAGGATGTGTCCCTCAGCCCCCGACTATACTCCCTGCCCACAAATGGCTGTGTCCTCAGCCTCCTACTATACTCCCTGTCCACACACGGCTGTGTCCTCAGCCTCCTACTGTACTCCCTGTACACACACGGCTGTATCCCTCAGCCCACTACTATACTCCCTGTACACACACGGATGTGTCCCTCAGCCCCCTACTATACTCCCTGCCCACAAATGGCTGTGTCCTCAGCCTCCTACTATACTCCCTGTCCACACACGGCTCTGTCCCTCAGACCCCTACTGTACTCAATGTACACACACGGCTGTGTCCCTCAGCCCCCTACTGTACTCAATGTACACACACGGCTGTGTCCCTCAGCCCCCTACTATACTCCCTACCCACACAAGGATGTGTCCTCAGCCCCCTACTGTACTGCCTGTACACACACGGCTGTGTCCTCAGCCCCCTACTGTACTCCCTGTACACACACGGCTGTGTCCCTCAGCCCACTACTGTACTCCCTGTACACACACGGCTGTGTCCCTCAGGCCCCTACTGGACTCCCTGTCCACACACGGCGGTGTCCCTCAGCCCCCTACTGTACTCCCTGTACACACACGGCTGTGTCCCTCAGCCCCCTACTGTACTCCCTTTTCCAACACGGCTGTGTCCTCAGCCCCCTACTGTACTCCCTGTACACACACGGCTGTGTCCCCCAGCCCCCTACTGTACTCCCTGTACACCCAAGGCTGTGTCCCTCAGCCCCCTACTGTACTCCCTGTACACACACGGCTGTGTCCCTCAGCCCCCTACTGTACTGCCTGTACACACACGGCTGTGCCTCTCAGCCCCCTACTGTACACCCCGTACACACACGGCTGTGTCCTCAGCCCCCTACTGTACTCCCTGCACACACAGGGCCGTGTCCCTCAGCCCCCTACTGTACTCCCTGTCCACTCACGGCTCTGTCCCTCAGCCCCCTACTGTACTCCCTGTCCACTCATGGCTGTGTCCCTCAGCCCCAGACTGTACTCCTGTACACACACTGCTGTGTCCTCAGCCCCCTACTGTACTCCCTGTGCACACACAGCTGTGACCCTCAGCCCCCTACTTTACTCCCTGTGCACACACGGCTGTGACCTCAGCCCCCTACTGTACTCACTGTCCACACACGGCTGTGTCCCTCAATCCCCTAATATACTCCCTGTCCACTCTCGGCTGTGTCCCTCAATCCCCTAATATACTCCCTGTCCACTCACGGCTGTGTCCCTCAGCCCCCTACTGTACTCCCTGTCCACTCACGGCTGTGTCCTCAGTCCCCCGACTGTACTCCCTGTCCACTCGCGGCTGGGTCCCTCAGCCCCCGACTGTACTCCCTGTCCACTCACGGCTGTGTCCCTCAGCCCCCTACTGTACTCCCTGTCCACACACATCTGTGTCTTCAGCCCCCTACTGTACTCCCTGTACATACACAATGCTGTGTCCTCAGCCCCCTACTGTACTCCCTGTGCACACACAGCTGTGACCCTCAGCCCCCTACTTTACTCCCTGTCCACACACGGCTGTGTCCCTCAGCCCCCTACTGTACTCCCTGTACACACACGTCTGTGACACTCAGTCCCCTACTATACTCGCTGTCCACACACGGGTGTGTCCCTCAGCCCCCTACTGTACTCCCTGTACACATACGGCTGTGTCCTCAGCCCCACAATTGTACTCCCTGTATACACAAGGCTGTGTCCCTCAGCCCCCTACTGCACTCGCTGTACACACACGGCTGTGTCCCTCAGCCCCCTACTGTACTCCCTGTCCACTCATGGCTGTGTCCCTCAGCCCCCGACTGTACTCCCTGTCCACTCACGGCTGTGTCCCTCAGCCCCCTACTGTACTCCCTGTCCACTCACGGCTGTGTCCCTCAGCCCCCTACTGTACTCCCTGCACACACAGGGCTGTGTCCCCCAGCCCCCTACTGTACTCGCTGTACACACACGGCTGTGTCCCTCAGCCCCCTACTGTACTCCCTGCACACACAGGGCTGTGTCCCTCAGCCCCCGACTGTACTCCCTGTCCACTCACGGCTGTGTCCCTCAGCCCCCTACTGTACTCCCTGTACACACACGGCTGTGTCCCTCAGGCCCCTACTGTACTCCCTGTACACACATGGCACTGTCCCTCAGACCGCTACTGTACTCGCTGTACACACACGGCTGTGTGCCTCAGCCCCCTACTGTACTCCCTGTACACGCACGGCTGTGTCCCTCAGCACCTTACTGTACTCCCTGTACATACACGGCTGTGTCCTCAGCCCCCTACTGTACTCCCTGTACATACACACTGCTGTGTCCTCAGCCACCTACTGTACTCCCTGTGCACACACAGCTGTGACCCTCAGCCACCTACTTTACTCCCTGTACACACACGGCTGTGTCCCTCAGCCACCTACTGTACTCCCTGTACACACACGGCTGTGACCCTCAGTCCCCTACTGTACTCCCTGTCCACACACGGCTGTGTCCCTCAGTCCCCTACTATACTCGCTGTCCACACACGGCTGTGTCCCTCAGCTCCCTACTGTACTCCATGTACACATACGGCTGTGTCTCTCAGCCCCCTACTGTACTCCCTGTACACACACGGCTGTGTCCCTCAGCCCCCTACTGTACTCCCTGTACACACACGGCTGTGTCCCTCAGCCCCTAACTGTGCTCCCTGTACACACACGGCTGAGTCCCTCAGCCCCCTACTGTACTCCCTGTACACACACGGCTCAGCCCCCCTGTCCCCCTACTGTACTCCCTGTCCACACACAGCTCTGTCCCTCGGCCCCTTACTGTACTCCCTGTACACACACGGCTGTGTCCTCAGACCCCTACTGTATTCCCTGTACACACAGAGCAGTGCCCTCTGACCCCTACTGTACTCCCTGTCCAAACATGGCTGTGTCCCTCAGCCCCCTACTGTACTCCTTGTACACACACGGCTGTGTCCTCAGCCCCCTACTGTACTCCCTGTACACACATGGCTGTGTCCTCAGCCCCCTACTGTACTCCCTGTACACACACGGCTGTGTCCCAGCTCCCACTGTACTCCCTTTACACACACGGCTGTGTCCCTCAGCCCCCTACTGTACTCCCTGTACACACACGGCTGTGTCCTCAGACCCCTACTGTATTCCCTGTACACACAGAGCAGTGCCCTCTGACCCCTACTGTACTCCCTGTCCAAACATGGCTGTGTCCCTCAGCCCCCTACTGTACTCCTTGTACACACACGGCTGTGTCCTCAGCCCCCTACTGTACTCCCTGTACACACATGGCTGTGTCCTCAGCCCCCTACTGTACTCCCTGTACACACACGGCTGTGTCCCAGCTCCCACTGTACTCCCTTTACACACACGGCTGTGTCCCTCAGCCCCCTACTGTACTCCCTGTACAAACACGGCTGTGTCCTCAGCCCCCTACTGTACTCCCTGTACACACACGGCTGTGTCCCAGCTCCCACTGTACTCCCTTTACACACATGGCTGTGTCCTCAGCCCCTACTGTACTCCCTGTACAAACACGGCTGCGGCCTCAGACCCCTACTGTACTCCCTGTACACACACATGGCTGTGTCCCTCAGTCCCCTACTGTACTCCCTGTACACACACGGCTCTATCCCTCAGCCCCCTACTGTACTCCCTGTACACACACGGCTGTGTCCCTCAGTCCCCTACTGTACTCCCTGTACACACACGGCTCTATCCCTCAGCCCACTACTATACTCCCTGTACACACACGGATGTGTCCCTCAGCCCCCTACTGTACTCCCTGTCCACACACGGCTGTGTCCTCAGCCCCTACTGTACTCAATGTACACACACGGCTGTGTCCCTCAGCACCCTACTGTACTCCCTGCCCACACAAGGATGTGTCCTCAGCCCCCTACTGTACACCCTGTACACACACGGCTGTGTCCTCAGCCCCCTACTGTACTCTCTGTACACACACGGCTGTGTACCTCAGACCCCTACTGTACTCCCTGTACACACACGGCTGTGTCCCTCAGCCCACTACTGTACTCCCTGTACACACACGGCTGTGTCCTCAGCCCACTACTGTACTCCCTGTACACATACGGCTGTGTCCCTCAGGCCCCTACTGTACTCCCTGTCCACACACGGCGGTGTCACTCAGCCCCATACTGTACTCCCTGTACACACACGGCTGTGTCCCTCAGCCCCCTACTGTACTCCCTGTCCACACACGGCGGTGTCCCTCAGCCCCCTACTGTACTCCCTGTACACACACGGCTGTGTCCCTCAGCCCCCTACTGTACTCCCTGTCAACACACGGCGGTGTCCCTCAGCCCCCTACTGTACTCACTGTACACCCAAGGCTGTGTCCCTCAGCCCCCTACTGTACTCCCTGTACACACACGGCTGTGTCCCTCAGACCCCTACTGTACTGCCTGTACACACACGGCTGTGTCTCTCAGCCCCCTACTGTACTCCCCGTACACACACAGCTGTGTCCCTCAGCCCCCTACTGGACTCCCTGCACACACAGGGCTGTGTCCCTCAGCCCCCTACTGTACTCCCTGTCCACTCATGGCTGTGTCCCTCAGCCCCCTACTGTACTCCCTGCACACACAGGGCTGTGTCCCTCAGCCCCCTACTGTACTCCCTGCACACACACGGCTGTGTCCCTCAGACCCCTACTGTACTCCCTGTCCACTCACGGCTGTGTCCCTCGGCCCCCTACTGTACTCACTGTCCACACACGGCTGTATCCTCAGCCCCCTACTGTACTCCCTGCACACACAGGGCTGTGTCCCTCAGCTCCCAACTGTACTTCCTGTCCACTCAGGGCTGTGTCCCTCAGCCCCCTACTGTACTCCCTGTCCACACACGGCTGTGTCCCTCGGCCCCCTACTGTACTCCCTGTACACACACGGCTGTGTCCCTCAGACCCCTACTGTACTCCCTGTACACACACGGCTGTGTCCTCAGACCCCTACTGTACTCACTGTCCACACACGGCTGTATCCTCAGCCCCCTACTGTACTCCCTGCACACACAGGGCTGTGTCCCTCAGCTCCCAACTGTACTCCCTGTCCACTCAGGGCTGTGTCCCTCAGCCCCCTACTGTACTCCCTGTACACACACGGCTGTGTCCCTCAGCCCCCTACTGTACTCCCTGTACACTCGTCTGTGTACTCAGCCCCCTACTGTACTCCCTGTACACACACAGCTGTGTCCCTCAGCCCCCTACTGTACTCCCTGTACACGCACGACTGTGTCCCTCAGCCCCCTACTCTACTCCCTGTACACACACGACTGTGTCCCTCAGTCCCCTAATATACTCCCTGTACACACACGGCTGTGTGCCTCAGCCCCCTACTGTACTCCCTGTACACACACGGCTGTGACCCTCAGCCCCTAACTGTGCTCCCTGTACACACACGGCTGTGTCCCTCACCCCCCTACTATACTCCCTGTCCACACACGGCTGTGTCCTCAGCCCCCTACTGTACTCCCTGTACACACACGGCTGTGACCCTCAGCCCCTAACTGTGCTCCCTGTACACACACGGCTGTGTCCCTCACCCCCCTACTGTACTCTCTGTCCACACACGGCTGTGTCCCTCAGCCCCCTACTGTACTCCCTGTACACACACTGCTGTGTCCCTCAGACCCCTACTGTACTCCCTGTCCACACACGGCTGTGTCCTCAGTCCCCCTACTGTACTCCCTGTACACTCGGCTGTGTACTCAGCCCCCTACTGTACTCCCTGTACACACACGGCTGTGTCCCTCAGCCCCATACTGTACTCCCTGTACACGCACGACTGTGTCCCTCAGCCCCCTACTCTACTCCCTGTACACACACGACTGTGTCCCTCATTCCCCTACTGTACTCCCTGTACAAACACTGCTGTGTCCCTCAGCCCCCTACTGTACTCCCTGTACACACAGAGCTGTGTCCTCAGTCCCCTACTGTACTCCCTGTACACACAGAGCTGTGTCCTCAGTCCCCTACTGTACTCCCTGTACACACACGGCTGTGTCCTTCAGCCCCCTCCTCTACTCCCTGTACACACACAGCTGTGTCCCTCAGCCCCCTACTGTACTCCCTGTACACACACAGCTGTGTCCTCAGTCCCTACTGTACTCCCTGTACACCGACGGCTGTGCCCTCAGCCTGCTACCGTATTCCATGTACACACAAGGCTGTGTCCTCACCCCTGACTGTTATCCCTGAGCAACAAGAGATGTGTCCTCAGACCCCTACTGTACTCCCTGTACACACACAGCTGTGTCCCTCAGCCCCCTACTGTGCTCCCTCTACACACACAGCTGTGTCCCTCAGCCCCCTACTGTAATCCCTGTACACACATGGCACTGTCCCTCAGCCCCCTACTGTACTCCCTGTACACACACAGCTGTGTCCCTCAGCCCCCTACTGTACTCCCTGCACACCCACGGCTGTGTCCTCAGCCCCCTACTGTACTCCCTGTCCACACACAGCAGTGTCCCTCAGTCCCCTACTGTACTCACTGTACACACACAGCTGTGTCCCTCAGCCCCCTACTGTACTCCCTGTACATACACACTGCTGTGTCCTCAGCCCCCTACTGTACTCCCTGTGCACACACAGCTGTGACCCTCAGCCCCCTACTTTACTCCCTGTACACACACGGCTGTGTCCCTCAGCCCCCCACTGTACTCCCTGTCCACACACAGCTGTGTCCCTCAGCCCCCTACTGTACTCCCTGTACACACATGGCTCAGCACCTCTGTCCCCCTACGGTACTCCCTGTCCACACACGGCTGTGTCCCTCGGCCCCCTACTGTACTCCCTGTACACACACGGCTGTGTCCCTCACACCCTTACTGTACTCCCTGTACACACACGGCTGTGTCCCTCAGAACACTACTGTACTCCCTGTCCACTCACGGCTGTGTCCCTCGGCCCCCTACTGTACTCACTGTCCACACACGGTTGTATCCTCAGCCCCCTACTGTACTCCCTGCACACCCACGGCTGTGTCCTCAGCCCCCTACTGTACTCCCTGTCCACACACAGCAGTGTCCCTCAGTCCCCTACTGTACTCACTGTACACACACAGCTGTGTCCCTCAGCCCCCTACTGTACTCCCTGTACATACACACTGCTGTGTCCTCAGCCCCCTACTGTACTCCCTGTGCACACACAGCTGTGTCCCTCAGCCCCCTACTGTACTCCCTGTCCACTCATGGCTGTGTCCCTCAGCCCCCTACTGTACTCCCTGCACACACAGGGCTGTGTCCCTCAGCCCCCTACTGTACTCCCTGCACACACACGGCTGTGTCCCTCAGACCCCTACTGTACTCCCTGTCCACTCACGGCTGTGTCCCTCGGCCCCCTACTGTACTCACTGTCCACACACGGTTGTATCCTCAGCCCCCTACTGTACTCCCTGCACACACAGGGCTGTGTCCCTCAGCTCCCAACTGTACTCCCTGTCCACTCAGGGCTGTGTCCCTCAGCCCCCTACTGTACTCCCTGTCCACACACGGCTGTGTCCCTCGGCCCCCTACTGTACTCCCTGTACACACACGGCTGTGTCCCTCAGCCCCCTACTGTACTCCCTGTACACACACGGCTGTGTCCTCAGACCCCAACTGTACTCACTGTCCACACACGGCTGTATCCTCAGCCCCCGACTGTACTCCCTGCACACACAGGGCTGTGTCCCTCAGCTCCCAACTGTACACCCTGTCCACTCAGGGCTGTGTGCCTCAGCCCCCGACTGTACTCACTGCACACACACGGCTGTGTCCCTCAGCCCCCTACTGTACTCCCTGTACACTCGTCTGTGTACTCAGCCCCCTACTGTACTCCCTGTACACACACAGCTGTGTCCCTCAGCCCCCTACTGTACTCCCTGTACACGCACGACTGTGTCCCTCAGCCCCCTACTCTACTCCCTGTACACACACGACTGTGTCCCTCAGTCCCCTACTATACTCCCTGTACACACACGGCTGTGTGCCTCAGCCCCCTACTGTACTCCCTGTACACACACGGCTGTGACCCTCAGCCCCTAACTGTGCTCCCTGTACACACACGGCTGTGTCCCTCACCCCCCTACTATACTCCCTGTCCACACACGGCTGTGTCCCTCAGCCCCCTACTGTACTCCCTGTCCACTCATGGCTGTGTCCCTCAGCCCCCTACTGTACTCCCTGCACACACAGGGCTGTGTCCCTCAGCCCCCTACTGTACTCCCTGCACACACACGGCTGTGTCCCTCAGACCCCTACTGTACTCCCTGTCCACTCACGGCTGTGTCCCTCGGCCCCCTACTGTACTCACTGTTCACACACGGTTGTATCCTCAGCCCCCTACTGTACTCCCTGCACACACAGGGCTGTGTCCCTCAGCTCCCAACTGTACTCCCTGTCCACTCAGGGCTGTGTCCCTCAGCCCCCTACTGTACTCCCTGTCCACACACGGCTGTGTCCCTCGGCCCCCTACTGTACTCCCTGTACACACACGGCTGTGTCCCTCAGCCCCCTACTGTACTCCCTGTACACACACGGCTGTGTCCTCAGACCCCAACTGTACTCACTGTCCACACACGGCTGTATCCTCAGCCCCCGACTGTACTCCCTGCACACACAGGGCTGTGTCCCTCAGCTCCCAACTGTACACCCTGTCCACTCAGGGCTGTGTGCCTCAGCCCCCGACTGTACTCACTGCACACACACGGCTGTGTCCCTCAGCCCCCTACTGTACTCCCTGTACACTCGTCTGTGTACTCAGCCCCCTACTGTACTCCCTGTACACACACAGCTGTGTCCCTCAGCCCCCTACTGTACTCCCTGTACACGCACGACTGTGTCCCTCAGCCCCCTACTCTACTCCCTGTACACACACGACTGTGTCCCTCAGTCCCCTACTATACTCCCTGTACACACACGGCTGTGTGCCTCAGCCCCCTACTGTACTCCCTGTACACACACGGCTGTGACCCTCAGCCCCTAACTGTGCTCCCTGTACACACACGGCTGTGTCCCTCACCCCCCTACTATACTCCCTGTCCACACACGGCTGTGTCCTCAGCCCCCTACTGTACTCCCTGTCCACACACGGCTGTGACCCTCAGCCCCTAACTGTGCTCCCTGTACACACACGGCTGTGTCCCTCACCCCCCTACTATACTCCCTGTCCACACACGGATGTGTCCTCAGACCCCTACTGTACTCCCTGTACACACAGAGCTGTGCCCTCAGCCCCCTACTGTACTCCCTGTACACACACTGCTGTGTCCCTCAGACCCCTACTGTACTCCCTGTCCACACACGGCTGTGTCCTCAGTCCCCCTACTGTACTCCCTGTACACTCGGCTGTGTACTCAGCCCCCTACTGTACTCCCTGTACACACACGGCTGTGTCCTCAGCCCCATACTGTACTCCCTGTACACACACGGCTGTGACCCTCAGCCCCTAACTGTGCTCCCTGTACACACACGGCTGTGTCCCTCACCCCCCTACTGTACTCTCTGTCCACACACGGCTGTGTCCCTCAGCCCCCTACTGTACTCCCTGTACACACACTGCTGTGTCCCTCAGACCCCTACTGTACTGCCTGTCCACACACGGCTGTGTCCTCAGTCACCCTACTGTACTCCCTGTACACTCGGCTGTGTACTCAGCCCCCTACTGTACTCCCTGTACACACACGGCTGTGTCCCTCAGCCCCATACTGTACTCCCTGTACACGCACGACTGTGTCCCTCAGCCCCCTACTCTACTCCCTGTACACACACGACTGTGTCCCTCATTCCCCGACTGTACTCCCTGTACAAACACTGCTGTGTCCCTCAGCCCCCTACTGTACTCCCTGTACACACAGAGCTGTGTCCTCAGTCCCCTACTGTACTCCCTGTACACACAGAGCTGTGTCCTCAGTCCCCTACTGTACTCCCTGTACACACAGAGCTGTGTCCTCAGTCCCCTACTGTACTCCCTGTACACACACGGCTGTGTCCTTCAGCCCCCTCCTCTACTCCCTGTACACACACAGCTGTGTCCCTCAGCCCCCTACTGTACTCCCTGTACACACACAGCTGTGTCCTCAGTCCCTACTGTACTCCCTGTACACCGACGGCTGAGCCCTCAGCCTGCTACCGTATTCCATGTACAGACAAGGCTGTGTCCTCACCCCTGACTGTTATCACTGAGCAACAAGAGATGTGTCCTCAGACCCCTACTGTACTCCCTGTACACACACAGCTGTGTCCCTCAGCCCCCTACTGTGCTCCCTCTACACACACAGCTGTGTCCCTCAGCCCCCTACTGTAATCCCTGTACACACATGGCACTGTCCCTCAGCCCCCTACTGTACTCACTGTACACACACAGCTGTGTCCCTCAGCCCCCTACTGTACTCCCTGTACATACACACTGCTGTGTCCTCAGCCCCCTACTGTACTCCCTGTGCACACACAGCTGTGACCCTCAGCCCCCTACTTTACTCCCTGTACACACACGGCTGTGTCCCTCAGCCCCCCACTGTACTCCCTGTCCACACACAGCTGTGTCCCTCAGCCCCCTACTGTACTCCCTGTACACACACGGCTCAGCCCCTCTGTCCCCCTACGGTACTCCCTGTCCACACACGGCTGTGTCCCTCGGCCCCCTACTGTACTCCCTGTACACACACGGCTGTGTCCCTCACACCCTTACTGTACTCCCTGTACACACACGGCTGTGTCCCTCAGCCCCCTACTGTACTCCCTGTACACACACGGCTGTGTCCTCAGACCCCTACTGTACTCCCTGTACACACAGAGCTGTGCCCTCTGACCCCTGCTGTACTCCCTGTCCAAACATGGCTGTGTCCCTCAGACCCCTACTGTACTCCCTGTACACACACGGCTGTGTCCCTCAGCCCCCTACTGTACTCCCCGTACACACACGGCTGTGTCCCTCAGCCCCCTACTGTACTCCCTGTACACACACGGCTGTGTCCCTCAGCCCCCTACTGTACTCCCTGTAAACACATGGCACTGACCCTCAGCCCCCTACTGTACTCCCTGTACACACATGGCACTGTCCCTCAGCCCCCTACTGTATTCCCTGTACACACACAGCTGTGTCCTCAGACACCTACTGTACTCCCTGTACACACAGAGCTGTGCCCTCTGACCCCTACTGTACTCCCTGTACACACACGGCTGTGTCCCTCAGCCCCCTACTGTACTCCCTGTACACACACAGCTGTGTCCTCAGACACCTACTGTACTCCCTGTACACACACGGCTGTGTCCCTCAGCCCCCTACTGTACTCCCTATACACATGGCTGTGTCACTCAGCCCCCTACTGTACTCCCTGTACACACATGGCACTGTCCCTCAGCCCCCTACTGTACTCTCTGTACACACAGAGCTGTGCCCTCTGACCCCTACTGTACTCCCTGTACACACACGGCTGTGTCCCTCAGCCCCCTACTGTACTCCCTGTACACGCACGACTGTGCCGTCAGCCCCCTACTCTACACCCTGTACACACATGACTGTGTCCCTCAGCCCCCTACTGTACTCCCTGTGCACACACAGCTGTGACCCTCAACACCCTACTTTACTCCCTGTACACACACGGCTGTGTCCCTCAGCCCCCTACTGTACTCCCTGTCCACACACAGCTGTGTCCTTCAGCCCCCTACTGTACTCCCTGTACACACACGGCTCAGCCCCTCTGTCCCCCTTCGGTACTCCCTGTCCAAACACGGCTGTGTCCCTCGGCCCCCTACTGTACTCCCTGTACACACACGGCTGTGTCCCTCAGACCCCTACTGTACTCCCTGTACACACACGGCTGTGACCCTCAGCCCCCTACTGTACTCCCTGTACACACACGGCTGTGTCTTCAGACCCCTACTGTACTACCTGTACACACAGAGCTGTGACCTCTGACCCCTACTGTACTCCCTGTCCAAACATGGCTGTGTCCCTCAGCCCCCTACTGTACTCCCTGTCCAAATATGGCTGTGTCCCTCAGCCCCCTACTGTACTCCCTGTACACACACAGCTGTGTCCTCAGCCCCCTACTGTACTCCCTGTCCAAACATGGCTGTGTCCCTCAGTCCCCTACTGTACTCCCTGTACACACACTGCTGTGTCCCTCAGCCCCATACTGCACTCCCTGTCCACACACGGCTTTGTCCTCAGTCCCCCTACTGTACTCCCTGTACACACACGGCTGTGTCCCTCAGCCCCCTACTGTACTCCCTGTACACTCGGCTCTGTACTCAGCCCCCTACTGTACTCCCCGTACACACACGGCTGTGTCCCTCAGCCCCCTACTATACTCACTGTACACACACGACTGTGTCCCTCAGCCCCCTACTCTATTCCCTGTAATCACACGACTGTGTCCCTCAGCCCCCTACTGTACTCCCTGTACACACACGGCTGTGTCCCTCAGCCCCCTACTGTACTCCCTGTACACACAGAGCTGCGTCCTCAGTCCCCTACTGTACTACCTGGACACACAGAGCTGTGTCCTCAGTCCCCTACTGTACTCCCTGTAAACACACGGCTGTGTCCCTCAGCCCCCTACTGTACTCCCTGTACACACACGGCTGTGTCCCTCAGCCCCCTACTGTACTCCCTGTACACACACGGCTGTGTGCCTCAGCCCCCTACTGCACTCGCTGTACACACACAGCTGTGTCCTCAGCCCCCTACTGTACTCCCTGTACACACACAGCTGTGACCCTCAGCCCCCTACTATACTCCCTGTACACAGACGGCTGGGTGCCTCAGCCCCCTACTGTACTCCCTGTACACACACGGCTGTGTGCCTCAGCCCCCTCCTGCACTTGCTGTACACACACAGCTGTGTCCTCAGCCCCCTACTGTACTCCCTGTACACACACAGCTGTGTCCCTCAGCCCCCTACTGTACTCCCTGTACACACACGGCTCAGCCCCTCTGTCCCCCTACGGTACTCCCTGTCCAAACACGGCTGTGTCCCTCGGCCCCCTACTGTACTCCCTGTACACACACGGCTGTGTCCCTCAGACCCCTACTGTACTCCCTGTACACACACGGCTGTGTCCCTCAGACCCCTACTGTACTCCCTGTACACACACGGCTGTGTCTCTCAGCCCCCTACTGTACTCCCTGTACACACACGGCTGTGTCCTCAGCCCCCTACTGTACTCCCTGTACACACACGGCTGTGTCCCTCAGCCCCCTACTGTACTCCCTGTACACACACGGCTGTGTCCCTCAGACCCCTACTGTACTCCCTGTACACACACGGCTGTGTCTCTCAGACCCCTACTGTACTCCCTGTACACACACGGCTGTGTCTCTCAGCCCCCTACTGTACTCATGTACACACACGGCTGTGTCCCTCAGACCCCTACTGTACTCCCTGTACACACACGGCTGTGTCCCTCAGCCCCCTACTGTACTCCCTGTACACACACGGCTGTGTCCCTCAGACCCCTACTGTACTCCCTGTACACACACGGCTGTGTCTCTCAGCCCCCTACTGTACTCCCTGTACACACACGGCTGTGTCCTCAGCCCCCTACTGTACTCCCTGTACACACACGGCTGTGTCCCTCAGCCCCCTACTGTACTCCCTGTCCACACACGGCTGTGTCCTCAGACCCCTACTGTACTCCCTATACACACAGAGCTGTGCCCTCTGACCCCTACTGTACTCCCTGTCAAAACATGGCTGTGTCCCTCAGCCCCCTACTGTACTCCCTGTACACACACTGCTGTGTCCCTCAGCCCCCTACTGTACTCCCTGTCCACTCACGGCTGTGTCCCTCAGCACCCTACTGTACTTTCTGTACACACACGGATGTGTCCCTCAGCCCCCTACTGTACTCCCTGTGCACACACGGCTGTGTCCCTCAGCCCCCTACTGTACTCCCTGTACACACATGGCACTGTCCCTCAGCCCCCTACTGTACTCCCTGTACACACACGGCTGTGTGCCTCAGCCCCCTACTGTACTCCCTGTACACACACGGCTGTGTCCCTCAGCCCCCTACTGTACTCCCTGTACACACACAGCTGTGTCCCTCAGCCCCCGACTGTACTCCCTGTCCACACTCGGCTGTGTCCTCAGCCCCCTACTGTACTCCCTGTACACACACAGCTGTGTCCTCAGACCCCTACTGTACTCCCTGTACACACAGAGCTGTGCCCTCTGACCCCTACTGTACTCCCTGTACACACACGGCTGTGTCCCTCAGCCCCCTACTGTACTCCCTGTACACGCACGACTGTGCCCTCAGCCCCCTACTCTACTCCCTGTACACACACGACTGTGTCCCTCAGCCCCCTACTGTACTCCCTGTACACGCACGACTGTGCCCTCAGCCCCCTACTCTACTCCCTGTACACACACGACTGTGTCCCTCAGCCCCCGACTGTACTCCCTGTACACACACGGCTGTGTCCCTCACCCCCCTACTGTACTCCCTGTACACACACGGCTCAGCCCCTCACCCCCCATACTGTACTCCCTGTCAACACACGGCTGTGTCCTCAGACCCCTACTGTACTCCCTGTACACACAGAGCTGTGCCCTCTGACCCCTACTGTACTCCCTCTCCACACACGGCTGTGTCCCTCAGCCCCCGACTGTACTCCCTGTACACACACTGCAGTGTCCCTCAGACCCCTACTGTACTCCCTGTCCACTCGGCTGTGTACTCAGCCCCCTACAGTACTCCCTGTACACACACGGCTGTGTCCCTCAGCCCCCTACTGTACTCCCTGTACACGCACGACTGTGTCCCTCAGCCCCCTACTCTACTCCCTGTACACACACGACTGTGTCCCTCATTCCCCTACTGTACTCCCTGTACACACACAGCTGTGTCCCTCAGCCCCCAACTGTACTCCCTGTCCACTCACGGCTGTGTCCCTCAGCCCCAGACTGTACTCCCTTACACACACGGCTGTGTCCCTCAGCCCCCTACTCTACTCCCTGTACACACACGACTGTGTCCCTCAGCCCCCGACTGTACTCCCTGTACACACACGGCTGTGTCCCTCACCCCCCTACTGTACTCCCTGTACACACACGGCTCAGCCCCTCACCCCCCATACTGTACTCCCTGTCAACACACGGCTGTGTCCTCAGACCCCTACTGTACTCCCTGTACACACAGAGCTGTGCCCTCTGACCCCTACTGTACTCCCTCTCCACACACGGCTGTGTCCCTCAGCCCCCGACTGTACTCCCTGTACACACACTGCAGTGTCCCTCAGACCCCTACTGTACTCCCTGTCCACTCGGCTGTGTACTCAGCCCCCTACAGTACTCCCTGTACACACACGGCTGTGTCCCTCAGCCCCCTACTGTACTCCCTGTACACGCACGACTGTGTCCCTCAGCCCCCTACTCTACTCCCTGTACACACACGACTGTGTCCCTCAGCCCCCTACTGTACTCCCTGCACACACAGGGCTGTGTCCCTCAGCCCCCAACTGTACTCCCTGTCCACTCACGGCTGTGTCCCTCAGCCCCAGACTGTACTCCCTTACACACACGGCTGTGTCCCTCAGCCCCCTACTGTACTCCAGTACACACACGGCTGTGTCCCTCAATCCCCTAATATACTCCCTGTACACACACAGCTGTGTCCCTCAGCCCCCTACTGTACTCCCTGTACATACACGGCTCAGCCCCTCAGTCCCCCTACTGTACTCCCTGTCCACACACGGCTGTGTCCTCAGCCCCCTACTGTACTCCCTGTACACACACGGCTGTGTCATTCAGCCCCCTACTGTACTCCCTGTCCACTCACGGCTGTGTCCCTCAGCCCCCTACTGTACTCCCTGTCCACTCACGGCTGTGAGCTCAGTCCCCCGACTGTACTCCCTGTCCACTCAGGGATGTGTCCCTCAGCCCCCGACTGTACTCCCTGTCCACTCTCGGCTGTGTCCCTCAGCCCCCTACTGGACTCCCTGTCCACTCACGGCTGTGTCCCTCAGCCCCCTACTGTACTCCCTGTACACACACGGCTGTGTCCCTCAGCCCCCTACTGTACTCCCTGTACACACATGGCACTGTCCCTCAGCCCCCTACTGTACTCCCTGTACACACACGGCTGTGTGCCTCAGCCCCCTACTGTACTCCCTGTCCACACACGGCTGTGTCTTCAGCCCCCTACTGTACTCCCTGTACATACACACTGCTGTGTCCTCAGCCCCCTACTGTACTCCCTGTGCACACACAGCTGTGACCCTCAGCCGCCTACTTTACTCCCTGTACACACACGGCTGTGTCCCTCAGCCCCCTACTGTACTCCCTGTCCACACACGGCTGTGTCCCTCAGTCCCCTACTATACTCGCTGTCCACACACGGCTGTGTCCCTCAGCCCCTTACTGTACTCCCTGTACACATACGGCTGTGTCCCTCAGCCCCCTACTGTACTCCCTGTAAACACACGGCTGTGTCCCTCAGCCCCCTACTATACTCCCTGTAAACACACGGCTGTGTCCCTCAGCCCCCTACTGTACTCCCTGTACACACACGGCTGTGTCGCTCAGCTCCCAACTGTACTCCCTGTACATACACGGCTGTGTCGCTCAGCTCCCAACTGTACTCCCTGTACATACACGGCTGTGTCCCTCAGCCCCCTACTGTACTCCCTGTCCACATACGGCTGTGTCCCTCGGCCCCCTACTGTACTCCCTGTAAACACACGGCTGTGTCCCTCAGCCCCCTACTATACTCCCTGTAAACACACGGCTGTGTCCCTCAGCCCCCTACTGTACTCCCTGTACACACACGGCTGTGTCCTCAGACCCCTACTGTACTCCCTGTACACACATGGCACTGTCCCTCAGCCCCCTACTGTACTCCCTGTACACACAGAGCTGTGCCCTCTGACCCCTACTGTACTCCTGTACAAACATGGCTGTGTCCCTCAGACCCCTACTGTACTTCCTGTACACACACAGCTGTGTCCCTCAGACCTCTACTGTACTCCCTGTCCACACACGGCTGTGTCCTCAGTACCCCTACTGTACTCCCTGTACACTCGGCTGTGTCCTCAGCCCCCTACTGTACTCCCTCTACACACACGGCTGTGTCCCTGAGCCCCCTACTGTACTCCCGGTACACGCACGACTTTGTCCCTCAGCCCCCTACTCTACTCCCTGTACACACACGACAGTGACCCTCAGCCCCCGACTGTACTCCCTGTACACACACGGCAGTGTCCCTCAGCCCCCTACTGTACTCCCTGTACACACAGAGCTGTGTCCTCAGTCCCCTACTGTACTCCCTGTACACACAGAGCTGTGTCCCTCAGCACCCTACTGTACTCCCTGTACACACATGGCACTGTCCCTCAGCCCCCTACTGCACTCCCTGTCCACTCACGGCTGTGTCCCTCAGACCCCTACTGTACTCCCTGTACACACAGAGCTGTGTCCTCAGTCCCCTACTGTACTCCCTGTACACACAGAGCTGTGTCCCTCAGCCCCCTACTGTACTCCCTGTACACACATGGCACTGTCCCTCAGCCCCCTACTGCACTCCATGTCCACTCACGGCTGTGTCCCTCAGACCCCTACTGTACTCCCTGTACACACACGGCTGTGTCCCTCAGACCCCTACTGTACTCCCTGTACACACACGGCTGTGTCTCTCAGCCCCCTACTGTACTCCCTGTACACACACGGCTGTGTCCTCAGCCCCCTACTGTACTCCCTGTACACACACGGCTGTGTCCCTCAGCCCCCTACTGTGCTCCCTGTACACACACGGCTGTGTCCCTCAGACCCCTACTGTACTCCCTGTACACACACGGCTGTGTCTCTCAGACCCCTACTGTACTCCCTGTACACACACGGCTGTGTCTCTCAGCCCCCTACTGTACTCATGTACACACACGGCTGTGTCCCTCAGACCCCTACTGTACTCCCTGTACACACACGGCTGTGTCCCTCAGCCCCCTACTGTACTCCCTGTACACACACGGCTGTGTCCCTCAGACCCCTACTGTACTCCCTGTACACACACGGCTGTGTCTCTCAGCCCCCTACTGTACTCCCTGTACACACACGGCTGTGTCCCTCAGCCCCCTACTGTACTCCCTGTCCACACACGGCTATGTCCTCAGACCCCTACTGTACTCCCTATACACAGAGAGCTGTGCCCTCTGACCCCTACTGTACTCCCTGTCAAAACATGGCTGTGTCCCTCAGCCCCCTACTGTACTCCCTGTACACACACTGCTGTGTCCCTCAGCCCCCTACTGTACTCCCTGTCCACTCACGGCTGTGTCCCTCAGCACCCTACTGTACTTTCTGTACACACACGGATGTGTCCCTCAGCCCCCTACTGTACTCCCTGTGCACACACGGCTGTGTCCCTCAGCCCCCTACTGTACTCCCTGTACACACATGGCACTGTCCCTCAGCCCCCTACTGTACTCCCTGTACACACACGGCTGTGTGCCTCAGCCCCCTACTGTACTCCCTGTACACACACGGCTGTGTCCCTCAGCCCCCTACTGTACTCCCTGTACACACACAGCTGTGTCCCTCAGCCCCCGACTGTACTCCCTGTCCACACTCGGCTGTGTCCTCAGCCCCCTACTGTACTCCCTGTACACACACAGCTGTGTCCTCAGACCCCTACTGTACTCCCTGTACACACAGAGCTGTGCCCTCTGACCCCTACTGTACTCCCTGTACACACACGGCTGTGTCCCTCAGCCCCCTACTGTACTCCCTGTACACGCACGACTGTCCCCTCAGCCCCCTACTCTACTCCCTGTACACACACGACTGTGTCCCTCAGCCCCCTACTGTACTCCCTGTAGACGCACGACTGTGCCCTCAGCCCCCTACTCTACTCCCTGTACACACACGACTGTGTCCCTCAGCCCCCGACTGTACTCCCTGTACACACACGGCTGTGTCCCTCACCCCCCTACTGTACTCCCTGTACACACACGGCTCAGCCCCTCACCCCCCATACTGTACTCCCTGTCCACACACGGCTGTGTCCTCAGACCCCTACTGTACTCCCTGTACACACAGAGCTGTGCCCTCTGACCCCTACTGTACTCCCTCTCCACACACGGCTGTGTCCCTCAGCCCCCGACTGTACTCCCTGTACACACACTGCTGTGTCCCTCAGACCCCTACTTTACTCCCTGTCCACACACGGCTGTGTCCTCAGTTCCCCTACTGTACTCCCTGTACACTCGGCTGTGTACTCAGCCCCCTACAGTACTCCCTGTACACACACGGCTGTGTCCCTCAGCCCCCTACTGTACTCCCTGTACACGCACGACTGTGTCCCTCAGCCCCCTACTCTACTCCCTGTACACACACGACTGTGTCCCTCATTCCCCTACTGTACTCCCTGTACACACACAGCTGTGTCCCTCAGCCCCCTACTGTACTCCCTGTACACACACGGCCGTGTCCTTCAGCCCCCTCCTCTACTCCCTGTACACAAACAGCATTTCCTCAGCCCCCTACTGTACTCCCTGCACACACAGGGCTGTGTCCCTCAGCCCCCAACTGTACTCCCTGTCCACTCACGGCTGTGTCCCTCAGCCCCAGACTGTACTCCCTTACACACACGGCTGTGTCCCTCAGCCCCCTACTGTACTCCAGTACACACACGGCTGTGTCCCTCAATCCCCTAATATACTCCCTGTACACACACAGCTGTGTCCCTCAGCCCCCTACTGTACTCCCTGTACATACACGGCTCAGCCCCTCAGTCCCCCTACTGTACTCCCTGTCCACACACGGCTGTGTCCTCAGCCCCCTACTGTACTCCCTGTACACACACGGCTGTGTCATTCAGCCCCCTACTGTACTCCCTGTCCACTCACGGCTGTGTCCCTCAGCCCCCTACTGTACTCCCTGTCCACTCACGGCTGTGAGCTCAGTCCCCCGACTGTACTCCCTGTCCACTCACGGATGTGTCCCTCAGCCCCCGACTGTACTCCCTGTCCACTCTCGGCTGTGTCCCTCAGCTGCCTACTGGACTCCCTGTCCACTCACGGCTGTGTCCCTCAGCCCCCTACTGTACTCCCTGTACACACACGGCTGTGTCCCTCAGCCCCCTACTGTACTCCCTGTACACACATGGCACTGTCCCTCAGCCCCCTACTGTACTCCCTGTACACACACGGCTGTGTGCCTCAGCCCCCTACTGTACTCTCTGTCCACACACGGCTGTGTCTTCAGCCCCCTACTGTACTCCCTGTACATACACACTGCTGTGTCCTCAGCCCCCTACTGTACTCCCTGTGCACACACAGCTGTGACCCTCAGCCGCCTACTTTACTCCCTGTACACACACGGCTGTGTCCCTCAGCCCCCTACTGTACTCCCTGTCCACACACGGCTGTGTCCCTCAGTCCCCTACTATACTCGCTGTCCACACACGGCTGTGTCCCTCAGCCCCTTACTGTACTCCCTGTACACATACGGCTGTGTCCCTCAGCCCCCTACTGTACTCCCTGTAAACACACGGCTGTGTCCCTCAGCCCCCTACTATACTCCCTGTAAACACACGGCTGTGTCCCTCAGCCCCCTACAGTACTCCCTGTACACACACGGCTGTGTCGCTCAGCTCCCAACTGTACTCCCTGTACATACACGGCTGTGTCGCTCAGCTCCCAACTGTACTCCCTGTACATACACGGCTGTGTCCCTCAGCCCCCTACTGTACTCCCTGTCCACATACGGCTGTGTCCCTCGGCCCCCTACTGTACTCCCTGTAAACACACGGCTGTGTCCCTCAGCCCCCTACTATACTCCCTGTAAACACACGGCTGTGTCCCTCAGCCCCCTACTGTACTCCCTGTACACACACGGCTGTGTCCTCAGACCCCTACTGTGCTCCCTGTACACACATGGCACTGTCCCTCAGCCCCCTACTGTACTCCCTGTACACACAGAGCTGTGCCCTCTGACCCCTACTGTACTCCTGTACAAACATGGCTGTGTCCCTCAGACCCCTACTGTACTTCCTGTACACACACAGCTGTGTCCCTCAGACCTCTACTGTACTCCCTGTCCACACACGGCTGTGTCCTCAGTACCCCTACTGTACTCCCTGGACACTCGGCTGTGTCCTCAGCCCCCTACTGTACTCCCTCTACACACACGGCTGTGTCCCTGAGCCCCCTACTGTACTCCCGGTACACGCACGACTTTGTCCCTCAGCCCCCTACTCTACTCCCTGTACACACACGACTGTGTCCCTCAGCCCCCGACTGTACTCCCTGTACACACACGGCAGTGTCCCTCAGCCCCCTACTGTACTCCCTGTACACACAGAGCTGTGTCCTCAGTCCCCTACTGTACTCCCTGTACACACAGAGCTGTGTCCCTCAGCCCCCTACTGTACTCCCTGTACACACATGGCACTGTCCCTCAGCCCCCTACTGCACTCCCTGTCCACTCACGGCTGTGTCCCTCAGACCCCTACTGTACTCCCTGTACACACAGAGCTGTGTCCTCAGTCCCCTACTGTACTCCCTGTACACACAGAGCTGTGTCCCTCAGCCCCCTACTGTACTCCCTGTACACACATGGCACTGTCCCTCAGCCCCCTACTGCACTCCATGTCCACTCACGGCTGTGTCCCTCAGCCCCCTACTGTACTCCCTGTACACACAGAGCTGTGTCCTCAGCCCCCTACTGTACTCCCTGTACACACACGGCTGTGTCCCTCATCCCCCTACTGTACTCCCTGTACACACACGGCTGTGTCCCTCAGCCCCCTACTGTACTCCCTGTACACGCATGACTGTGTCCCTCAGCCCCCTACTCTACTCCCTGTACACACACGACTGTGTCCCTCAGTCCCCTACTGTACTCCCTGTACACACACGGCTGTGTGCCTCCGCCCCTAACTGTGCTCCCTCTACACACACGGCTGTGTCCCTCAGCCCCCTACTGTACTTCCTGTACACACACGGCTCAGCCCCTCAGTCCCCCTACTGTACTCCCTGTACACACACGGCTCAGCCCCTCAGTCCCCCAACTGTACTCCCTGTCCACACACGGCTCAGCCCCTCAGTCCCCCTACTGTACTCCCTGTACACACGCGGCTCAGCCCCTCAGTCCCCCAACTGTCCTGCCTGTCCACACACGGCTGTGTCCTCAGACCAATACTGTACTCCCTGTACACACAGAGCTGTGCCCTCTGACCCCTACTGTACTCCCTGTCCACACACTGCTGTGTCCCTCAGACCCCTACTGTACTCCCTGTGCACGCACGTCTGTGTCTTCAGCCCCCTACTGTACTCCCTGTACATACACAATGCTGTGTCTTCAGCCCCCTACTGTACTCCCTGTACACACACGGCTGTGTCCTCAGCCCCCTACTGTACTCCCCGTACACACACGGCTGTGTCCCTCAGCCCCCTACTGTACTCCCTGTACACACACTGCTGTGTCCCTCAGACCCCTACTGTACTCCCTGTCCACACACGGCTGTGTCCTCAGTCCCCCTACTGTACTCCCTGTACACTCGGCTGTGTACTCAGCCCCCTACTGTACTCCCTGTCCACACACGGCTGTGTCCCTCAGCCCCCTACTGTACTCCCTATACACGCACGACTGTGTCCCTCAGCCCCCTACTGTACTCCCTGTCCACACACGGCTGTGTCCTCAGCCCCCTACTGTACTCCCTGTACACACACGGCTTTGTCCTTCAGCCCCCTCCTCTTCTCCCTGTACACACACAGCATTTCCTCAGCCCCCTACTGGTCTCCCTGTACACACACAGCTGTGCCCCTCAGCCCCCTACTGTACTCCCTGTACACACACAGCTGTGTCCTCAGCCCCCTACTGTACTCCCTGTACACACACAGCTGTGTCCTCAGCCCCCTACTGTACTCCCTGTACACCGACGGCTGTGCCCTCAGCCTGCTACCGTATTCCATGTACACACAAGGCTGTGTCCTCACCCCTGACTGTTATCCCTGAGCACCAAGAGATGTGTCCTCAGACCCCTACTGTACTCCCTGTACACACACTGCTGTGTCCCTCAGCCCCCTCCTGTACTCCCTGTACACACACGGCTGTGTCCTCAGACCCCTACTGTACTCCCTGTACACACACAGCTGTGTCCCTCAGCCCCCTACTGTACTCCCTGTACACACACGGCTGTGTCCCTCAGCCCCCTACTGTACTCCCTGTACACACACTGCTGTGTCCCTCAGATCCCTAATGTACTCCCTGTCCACACACGGCTGTGTCCTCAGTCCCCCTACTCTACTCCCTATACACGCACGGCTGTGTCCCTCACCCCCCTACTGTACTCACTGTACACACACGGCTGTGTCCCTCACCCCCCTACTGTACTCCCTGTACACACACGGCTCAGCCCCTCAGTCCCCCTACTGTACTCCCTGTCCACACACGGCTGTGTCCTCAGACCCCTACTGTACTCCCTGTACACACAGAGCTGTGCCCTCTGACCCCTACTGTACTCCCTGTCCACACACGGCTGTGTCCCTCAGCCCCCTACTGTACTCCCTGTACACACACGGCTGTGTCCCTCAGCCCCCTACTTTACTCCCTGTACACACACGGCTGTGTCCTCAGTCCCCCTACTGTACTCCCTGTACACACACGACTGTGTCGCTCAACCCCCTACTGTCGTCCCTGTACACACACAGCTGTGTCCCTCAGCCCCCTCCTGGACTCCCTGTACACCCACGGCTGTATCCCTCAGCCCCCTACTGTACTCCCTGAACACACACGGCTGTGTCCCTCAGCCCCCTACTGTACTCCCTCTCCACACACGGCTGTGTCCTCAGCCCCCTACTGTACTCCCTGTACACACACTGCTGTGTCCCTCAGCCCTCTACTGTACTCCCTGTACATACACGACTGTGTCCCTCAGACCCCTACTGTACTCCCTGTCCACACACGGCTGAGTCCTCAGCCCCCTACTGTACTCCCTGTACACACACGGCTGAGTCCCTCAGCCCCCTACTGTACTCCCTGTACACACATGGCACTGTCCCTCAGCCCACTACTGTACTGCCTGTACACACACGGCTGTGTCCCTCAGCCCCCTACTGTACTCCCTGTACACACACGGCTGTGTCCTCAGCCCCCTACTGTACTCGCTGTACACACACTGCTGTGTCCCTCAGCCCTCTACTCTACTCCCTGTACATACACGACTGTGTCCCTCAGCCCCCTACTGTACTCCCTGTCCACACACGGCTGTGTCCTCAGCCCCCTACTGTACTCCCTGTACACACACGGCTGTGTCCCTCAGCCCCCTACTGTACTCCCTGTACACACACGGCTGTGTCCTCAGCCCACTACTTTACTCCCTGTACACACACGGCTGTGTCCCTCAGACCCCTACTGTACTCCCTGTACATACACGGCTGTGTTCCTCAGCCCCCTACTGTACTCTCTGTACACACATGGCACTGTCCCTCAGCCCCCTACTGTACTGCCTGTACACACACGGCTGTGTCCCTCAGCCCCCTACTGTACTCCCTGTACACACACGGCTGTGTCCTTCAAACCCCTACTGTACTCCCTGTCCACACACGGCTGTGTCCTCAGCCCACTACTTTACTCCCTGTACACACACGGCTGTGTCCCTCAGACCCCTACTGTACTCCCTGTACATACACGGCTGTGTTCCTCAGCCCCCTACTGTACTCTCTGTACACACACGGCACAGCCCCTCAGTCCCCCAACTGTACTCCCTGTCCACACACGGCTGTGTCCTCAGACCCCTACTGTACTCCCTGTACGCACAGAGCGGTGCCCTCTGACCCCTACTGTACTCCCTGTACACTCGGCTGGGTACTCAGCCCCCTACTGTACACCCTGTATACACACGGCTGTGTCCCTCAGCCCCCTACTGTACTCCCTGTACACACACGACTGTGTTGCTCAGCGCCTAACTGTGCTCCCTGTCCACACACGGCTGTGTGCACAGACCCCTACTGTACTCCCTGTACACACAGAGCTGTGCCCTCTGACCCCCACTGTACTCCCTGGCCACACACTGCTGTGTCCCTCAGCCCTCTACTGTACTCCTTGTACATACACGGCTGTGTCCTCAGCCCTCTACTGTACTCCCTGTACACACACGGCTGTGTCCTCAGTCCCCCTACTGTACTCCCTGTACACCCACAGCTATGTCCCTCAGCCCCCTACTGAACTCCCTGTACACCCACGGCTGTGTCCCTCAGCCCCCTACTGTACTCCCTGTACACCCACGGCTGTGTCCCTCAGCCCCCTACTGTACTCCCTGCACACACATGGCTGTGTCCGCAGTCCCCTACTGTACTCCCTGCACACACAGGGCTGTGTCCCTCAGCCCCCTACTGTACTCCCTGTACACACACAGCTGTGTCCCTCAGCCCCCTACTGTACTCCCTGTCCACACACAGCTGTGTCCCTCAGCCCCCTACTGTACTCCCTGTACACACACAGCTGTGTCCCTCAGCCCCCTACTGTACTCCCTGTCCACACACAGCTGTGTCCCTCAGCCCCCTACTGTACTCCCTGTCCACACACGGCTGTGTCCCTCAGCCCCCTACTGTACTCCCTGTACACACACGGCTGTGTCGCCCAGCCCCCTACTGTCGTCCCTGTACACACACAGCTGTGTCCCTCAGCCCCCTACTGGACTCCCTGTACACCCACGGCTGTATTCCTCAGCCCCCTACTGTACTCCCTGGACACACACGGCTGTGTCCCTCAGCCCCCTACTGTACTCCCTGTCCACACACGGCTGTGTCCTCAGCCCCCAACTGTACTCCCTGTACACACACTGCTGTGTCCCTCAGCCCTCTACTGTACTCCCTGTACATACACGACTGTGTCCCTCAGACCCCTACTGTACTCCCTGTCCACACACGGCTGTGTCCTCAGCCCCCTACTGTACTCCCTGTACACACACGGCTGTGTCCCTCGGCCCCCTACTGTACTCCCTGTACACACATGGCACTGTCCCTCAGCCCCCTACTGTACTGCCTGTACACACACGGCTCTGTCCCTCAGCCCCCTACTGTACTCCCTTTCCACACACGGCTGTGTCCTCAGCCCCCTACTGTACTCCCTGTACACACACTGCTGTGTCCCTCAGCCCTCTACTATACTCCCTGTACATAGACGACTGTGTCCCTCAGCCCCCTACTGTACTCCCTGTCCACACACGGCTGTGTCCTCAGCCCCCTACTGTACTCCCTGTACACACACGGCTGTGTCTGTCAGCCCCCTACTGTACTCCCTGTACACACATGGCACTGTCCATCAGCCCCCTACTGTACTCCCTGTACACACACGGCTGTGTCCTCAGCCCCCTACTCTACTCCCGGTACACCCACAGCTGTGTCCTCAGCCCCCTACTGTACTGCCTGTACACACACGGCTGTGACCCTCAGTCCCCTACTGTACTCCCTGTACACACACGGCTGTGTCCTCAGCCCCCTACTGTACTCCCTGTACACACACAGCTGTGACCCTCAGCCCACTACTTTACTCCCTGTACACACACAGCTGTGTCCTCAGCCCCCTACTGTACTCCCTGTCCACACACGGCTGTGTCCTCAGCCCCCACTGTACTCCCTGTCCACACACGGCTGTGTCCTCAGCCTCCTACTGTACTCCCTGTACACACACGGCTGTGTCCCTCAGTCCCCCTACTGTTCTCCCTGTACACTCGGCTGTGTACTCAGCCCCCTACTGTACTCCCTGTACACACACGGCTGTGTCCTCAGCCCCCTACTCTACTCCCTGTACACCCACGGCTGTGTCCTCAGCCCCCTACTCTACTCCCTGTACACCCACGGCTGTGTCCTCAGCCCCCTACTGTACTGTCTGTACACACACGGCTGTGTCCCTCAGCCCCCTACTGTACTCCCTGTACACACACGACTGTGTCCCTCAGCCCACTACTGTACTCCCTGTCCACACACGGCTGTGTCCCTCAGCCCCCTACTGTACTCCCTGTCCACACACGGCTGTGTCCTCAGCCCCCTACTGTACTCCCTATACACACAGAGCTGTGCCCTCAGTCCCCTACTGTACTCCCTGTCCACACACGGCTGTGTCCCTCAGTCCCCTACTGTACTCCCTGTACACACACGGCTGTGTCCTCAGCCCCCTACTGTACTCCCTGTACACACACAGCTGTGACCCTCAGCCCACTACTTTACTCCCTGTACACACACAGCTGTGTCCTCAGCCCCCTACTGTACTCCCTGTACACACACGGCTGTGTCCTCAGTCCCCCTACTGTACTCCCTGTACACACACGGCTGTGTCGCTCAGCCCCCTACTGTTGTTCCTGTACACACACAGCTGTGTCCCTCAGCCCCCTACTGTACTCCCTGTACACACACGGCTGTGTCCCTCAGCCCCCTACTGTACTCCCTGTCCACACACGGCTGTGTCCTCAGCCCCCTACTGTACTCCCTGTCCACACACGGCTGTGTCCTCAGCCCCCTACTGTACTCCCTGTCCACACACGGCTGTGTCCCTCAGTCCCCTACTGTACTCCCTGTACACACACAGCTGTGACCCTCAGCCCACTACTTTACTCCCTGTACACACACGGCTGTGTCCCTCAGCCCCTAACTGTGCTCCCTGTACATACACGGCTGTGTCCCTCAGCCCCAAACTGTACTCTCTGTACACACACGGCACAGCCCCTCAGTCCCCAAACTGTACTCCCTGTACACACACGGCTGTGTCCCTCAGCCCCCTACTGTACTCCCTGTACACACACGGCTGTGTCCTCAGACCCCTACTGTACTCCCTGTACACACAGAGCGGTGCCCTCTGACCCCTACTGTACTCCCTGTACACTCGGCTGGGTACTCAGCCCCCTACTGTACTCCCTGTACACACACGGCTGTGTCCCTCAGCCCCCTACTGTACTCCCTGTACACTCGGCTGGGTACTCAGCCCCCTACTGTACTCCCTGTACACACACGGCTGTGTCCCTCAGCCCCCTACTCTACTCCCTGTACACACACGACTGTGTCCCTCAGCCCCCTACTGTACTCCCTGTACACACACGACTGTGTCCCTCAGCGCCTAACTGTGCTCCCTGTACACACACGGCTGTGTCCCTCACCCCCCTACTGTACTCCCTGTACACACACGGCTGTGTCCCTCACCCCTCTACTGTACTCCCTGTACACACACGGCTCAGCCCCTCAGTCCCCCTACTG
This sequence comes from Chiloscyllium punctatum, assembly GCF_047496795.1. Taxonomy (NCBI): domain Eukaryota; kingdom Metazoa; phylum Chordata; class Chondrichthyes; order Orectolobiformes; family Hemiscylliidae; genus Chiloscyllium; species Chiloscyllium punctatum. Next base: position 7,287,330 of record NC_092761.1, read on the forward strand.
TACTCCCTGTCCACACACGACTGTGTCCTCAGACCCCTAATGTACTCCCTGTACACACAGAGCTGTGCCCTCTGACCCCCACTGTACTCCCTGTCCACACACTGCTGTGTCCCTCAGCCCTCTACTGTACTCCTTGTACATACACGGCTGTGTCCTCAGCCCCCTACTGTACTCCCTGTACACACACGGCTGTGTCCCTCAGCCCCCTACTGTACTCCCTGCACACACAGGGCTGTGTCCTCAGTCCCCTACTGTACTCCCTGCACACACAGGGCTGTGTCCCTCAGCCCCCAACTGTACTCCCTGTCCACTCACGGCTGTGTCCCTCAGCCCCCTACTGTACTCCCTGTCCACTCACGGCTGTGTCCCTCAGCCCAGACTGTACTCCCTGTCCACACACGGCTGTGTCCCTCAGCCCCCTACTGTACTCCAGTACACACACGGCTGTGTCCCTCAATCCCCTAATATACTCCCTGTACACACACGGCTGTGTCCTCAGCCCCCTACTGTACTCACTGTCCACACACGGATGTGTCCCTCAATCCCCTAATATACTCCCTGTACACACACGGCTGTGTCCTCAGCCCACTACTGTACTCCCTGTACACACATGGCTGTTGCCCTCAATCCCCTAATATACTCCCTGTTCACTCACGGCTGTGTCCCTCAGCCCCCTACTGTACTCCCTGTCCACTCACGGCTGTGTCCTCAGTCCCCCGACTGTACTCCCTGTCCACCCACGGCTGTGTCCCTCAGCCCCGACTGTACTCCCTGTCCACTCTCGGCTGTGTCCCTCAGCCCCATACTGTACTCCCTTCACACACAGGGCTGTGTCCCTCAGCCCCCTACTGTACTCCCTGTCCACTCACAGCTGTGTCCCTCAGCCCCCTACTGTACTCCCTGTACACACACGGCTGTGTCCCTCAGCCCCCTACTGTACTCCCTGTACACACATGGCACTGTCCCTCAGCCCCCTACTTTACTCCCTGTACACACACGGCTGTGTCCCTCAGACCCCTACTGTACTCCCTGTACATACACGGCTGTGTTCCTCAGCCCCCTACTGTACTCTCTGTACACACACGGCACAGCCCCTCAGTCCCCCAACTGTACTCCCTGTCCACACACGGCTGTGTCCCTCGGCCCCCTACTGTACTCCCTGTACACACACGGCTGTGTCCCTCGGCCCCCTACTGTACTCCCTGTACACACACGGCTGTGTCCTCAGACCCCTACTGTACTCCCTGTACGCACAGAGCGGTGCCCTCTGACCCCTACTGTACACCCTGTACACTCGGCTGGGTACTCAGCCCCCTACTGTACACCCTGTATACACACGGCTGTGTCCCTCAGCCCCCTACTGTACTCCCTGTACACACACGACTGTGTTGCTCAGCGCCTAACTGTGTTCCCTGTCCACACACGGCTGTGTCCTCAGACCCCTACTGTACTCCCTGTACACACAGAGCTGTGCCCTCTGACCCCCACTGTACTCCCTGGCCACACACTGCTGTGTCCCTCAGCCCTCTACTGTACTCCTTGTACATACACGGCTGTGTCCTCAGCCCTCTACTGTACTCCCTGTACACACACGGCTGTGTCCTCAGTCCCCCTACTGTACTCCCTGTACACCCACAGCTATGTCCCTCAGCCCCCTACTGAACTCCCTGTACACCCACGGCTGTGTCCCTCAGCCCCCTACTGTACTCCCTGTACACCCACGGCTGTGTCCCTCAGCCCCCTACTGTACTCCCTGCACACACATGGCTGTGTCCGCAGTCCCCTACTGTACTCCCTGCACACACAGGGCTGTGTCCCTCAGCCCCCTACTGTACTCCCTGTACACACACAGCTGTGTCCCTCAGCCCCCTACTGTACTCCCTGTCCACACACAGCTGTGTCCCTCAGCCCCCTACTGTACTCCCTGTACACACACAGCTGTGTCCCTCAGCCCCCTACTGTACTCCCTGTCCACACACAGCTGTGTCCCTCAGCCCCCTACTGTACTCCCTGTCCACACACGGCTGTGTCCCTCAGCCCCCTACTGTACTCCCTGTACACACACGGCTGTGTCGCCCAGCCCCCTACTGTCGTCCCTGTACACACACAGCTGTGTCCCTCAGCCCCCTACTGGACTCCCTGTACACCCACGGCTGTATTCCTCAGCCCCCTACTGTACTCCCTGGACACACACGGCTGTGTCCCTCAGCCCCCTACTGTACTCCCTGTCCACACACGGCTGTGTCCTCAGCCCCCAACTGTACTCCCTGTACACACACTGCTGTGTCCCTCAGCCCTCTACTGTACTCCCTGTACATACACGACTGTGTCCCTCAGACCCCTACTGTACTCCCTGTCCACACACGGCTGTGTCCTCAGCCCCCTACTGTACTCCCTGTACACACACGGCTGTGTCCCTCGGCCCCCTACTGTACTCCCTGTACACACATGGCACTGTCCCTCAGCCCCCTACTGTACTGCCTGTACACACACGGCTCTGTCCCTCAGCCCCCTACTGTACTCCCTTTCCACACACGGCTGTGTCCTCAGCCCCCTACTGTACTCCCTGTACACACACTGCTGTGTCCCTCAGCCCTCTACTATACTCCCTGTACATAGACGACTGTGTCCCTCAGCCCCCTACTGTACTCCCTGTCCACACACGGCTGTGTCCTCAGCCCCCTACTGTACTCCCTGTACACACACGGCTGTGTCTGTCAGCCCCCTACTGTACTCCCTGTACACACATGGCACTGTCCATCAGCCCCCTACTGTACTCCCTGTACACACACGGCTGTGTCCTCAGCCCCCTACTCTACTCCCTGTACACCCACGGCTGTGTCCTCAGCCGCCTACTGTACTGCCTGTACACACACGGCTGTGACCCTCAGTCCCCTACTGTACTCCCTGTACACACACGGCTGTGTCCTCAGCCCCCTACTGTACTCCCTGTACACACACAGCTGTGACCCTCAGCCCACTACTTTACTCCCTGTACACACACAGCTGTGTCCTCAGCCCCCTACTGTACTCCCTGTCCACACACGGCTGTGTCCTCAGCCCCCACTGTACTCCCTGTCCACACACGGCTGTGTCCTCAGCCCCCTACTGTACTCCCTGTACACACACGGCTGTGTCCCTCAGTCCCCCTACTGTTCTCCCTGTACACTCGGCTGTGTACTCAGCCCCCTACTGTACTCCCTGTCCACACACGGCTGTGTCCTCAGCCCCCTACTCTACTCCCTGTACACCCACGGCTGTGTCCTCAGCCCCCTACTCTACTCCCTGTACACCCACGGCTGTGTCCTCAGCCCCCTACTGTACTGCCTGTACACACGCGGCTGTGTCCCTCAGCCCCCTACTGTACTCCCTGTACACACACGACTGTGTCCCTCAGCCCACTACTGTACTCCCTGTCCACACACGGCTGTGTCCTCAGCCCCCTACTGTACTCCCTGTCCACACACGGCTGTGTCCCTCAGCCCCCTACTGTACTCCCTGTCCACACACGGCTGTGTCCCTCAGTCCCCTACTGTACTCCCTGTACACACACGGCTGTGTCCTCAGCCCCCTACTGTACTCCCTGTACACACACAGCTGTGACCCTCAGCCCACTACTTTACTCCCTGTACACACACAGCTGTGTCCTCAGCCCCCTACTGTACTCCCTGTACACACACGGCTGTGTCCTCAGTCCCCCTACTGTACTCCCTGTACACACACGGCTGTGTCGCTCAGCCCCCTACTGTTGTTCCTGTACACACACAGCTGTGTCCCTCAGCCCCCTACTGTACTCCCTGTACACACACGGCTGTGTCCCTCAGCCCCCTACTGTACTCCCTGTCCACACACGGCTGTGTCCTCAGCCCCCTACTGTACTCCCTGTCCACACACGGCTGTGTCCTCAGCCCCCTACTGTACTCCCTGTCCACACACGGCTGTGTCCCTCAGTCCCCTACTGTACTCCCTGTACACACACAGCTGTGACCCTCAGCCCACTACTTTACTCCCTGTACACACACGGCTGTGTCCCTCAGCCCCTAACTGTGCTCCCTGTACATACACGGCTGTGTCCCTCAGCCCCAAACTGTACTCTCTGTACACACACGGCACAGCCCCTCAGTCCCCAAACTGTACTCCCTGTACACACACGGCTGTGTCCCTCAGCCCCCTACTGTACTCCCTGTACACACACGGCTGTGTCCTCAGACCCCTACTGTACTCCCTGTACACACAGAGCGGTGCCCTCTGACCCCTACTGTACTCCCTGTACACTCGGCTGGGTACTCAGCCCCCTACTGTACTCCCTGTACACACACGGCTGTGTCCCTCAGCCCCCTACTGTACTCCCTGTACACTCGGCTGGGTACTCAGCCCCCTACTGTACTCCCTGTACACACACGGCTGTGTCCCTCAGCCCCCTACTCTACTCCCTGTACACACACGACTGTGTCCCTCAGCCCCCTACTGTACTCCCTGTACACACACGACTGTGTCCCTCAGCGCCTAACTGTGCTCCCTGTACACACACGGCTGTGTCCCTCACCCCCCTACTGTACTCCCTGTACACACACGGCTGTGTCCCTCACCCCTCTACTGTACTCCCTGTACACACACGGCTCAGCCCCTCAGTCCCCCTACTGTACTCCCTGTCCACACACGGCTGTGTCCTCAGACCCCTAATGTACTCCCTGTACACACAGAGCTGTGCCCTCTGACCCCCACTGTACTCCCTGTCCACACACTGCTGTGTCCCTCAGCCCTCTACTGTACTCCTTGTACATACACGGCTGTGTCCTCAGCCCCCTACTGTACTCCCTGTACACACACGGCTGTGTCCCTCAGCCCCCTACTGTACTCCCTGCACACACAGGGCTGTGTCCTCAGTCCCCTACTGTACTCCCTGCACACACAGGGCTGTGTCCCTCAGCCCCCAACTGTACTCCCTGTCCACTCACGGCTGTGTCCCTCAGCCCCCTACTGTACTCCCTGTCCACTCACGGCTGTGTCCCTCAGCCCAGACTGTACTCCCTGTCCACACACGGCTGTGTCCCTCAGCCCCCTACTGTACTCCAGTACACACACGGCTGTGTCCCTCAATCCCCTAATATACTCCCTGTACACACACGGCTGTGTCCTCAGCCCCCTACTGTACTCACTGTCCACACACGGATGTGTCCCTCAATCCCCTAATATACTCCCTGTACACACACGGCTGTGTCCTCAGCCCACTACTGTACTCCCTGTACACACATGGCTGTTGCCCTCAATCCCCTACTGTACTCCCTGTCCACTCACGGCTGTGTCCTCAGTCTCCCGACTGTACTCCCTGTCCACCCACGGCTGTGTCCCTCAGCCCCGACTGTACTCCCTGTCCACTCTCGGCTGTGTCCCTCAGCCCCATACTGTACTCCCTTCACACACAGGGCTGTGTCCCTCAGCCCCCTACTGTACTCCCTGTCCACTCACAGCTGTGTCCCTCAGCCCCCTACTGTACTCCCTGTACACACACGGCTGTGTCCCTCAGCCCCCTACTGTACTCCCTGTACACACATGGCACTGTCCCTCAGACCCCTACTGTACTCCCTGTACACACACGGCTGTGTCCCTCAGCCCCCTACTGTACTCCCTGTACACACACAGCTGTGTCCTCAGCCCCCTACTGTACTCCCTGTCCACACACGGCTGTGTCTTCAGCCCCCTACTGTACTCCCTGTACACACAGAGCTGTGTCCCTCAGACCCCTACTGTACTCCCTGTACACACACGGCTGTGTCCCTCAGCCCCCTACTGAACCCCCTGTCCACTCACGGCTGTGTCCCTCAGCCCCCTACTGTACTCCCTGTACACACACGGCTGTGTCTTCAGCCCCCGACTGTACTCCCTGTCCACTCACGGCTGTGTCCCTCTGAACCCGACTGTACTCCCTGTCCACTCTCGGCTGTGTCCCTCAGCCCCATACTGTACTCCCTGCACACACAGGGCTGTGTCCCTCAGCCCCCGACTGTTCTCCCTGTCCACTCACGGCTGTGTCCCCCAGCCCCCTACTGTACTCCCTGTACACACACGGCTGTGACCCTCAGCCCGCTACTGTACTCCCTGTACACACACGGCTGTGTGCCTCAGCCCCCTACTATACTCCCTGTACACACACGGCTGTGTCCCTCAGCCCCCTACTGTACTCCCTGTACACACACAGCTGTGTCCTCAGCCCCCTACTGTACTCCCTGTCCACACACGGATGTGTCTTCATCCCCCTACTGTACTCCCTGTACATACACACTGCTGTGTCCTCAGCCCCCTACTGTACTCCCTGTGCACACACAGCTGTGACCCTCAGACGCCTACTTTACTCCCTGTACACACACGGCTGTGTCCCTCAGTCCCCTACTGTACTCCCTGTACACACACAGCTGTGTCCCACAGCCCCCTACTGTACTCCCTGTACATATACGGCTGTGTCCTCAGCCCCCCTACTGTACTCCCTGTACACACACGGCTGTGTCCCTCAGCCCCCTATTGTACTCCCTGTACACACACGGCTGTGTCCCTCAGCCCCCTACTGTTCTCCCTATACACACACGGCTGTGTCCCTCAGCCCCCTACTGTTCTCCCTATACACACACGGCTGTGTCCTCAGACCCCTACTGTACTCCCTGTCCACACACGGCTGTGTCCTCAGACCCCTACTGTACTCCCTGTACACACAGAGCTGTGCCCTCTGACCCCTACTGTACTCCTGTCCAAACATGGCTGTGTCCCTCAGCCCCCTACTGTACTTCCTGTACACACACTGCTGTGTCCCTCAGACCCCTACTGTACTCCCTGTCCACACACGGCTGTGTCCTCAGTCCCCCAACTGTACTCCCTGTACACACACGGCTGTGTCCCTCAGCCCCCTACTGTACTGCCTGTACACACACGACGGTGTCCCTCAGCCCCCTACTCTACTCCCTGTACACACACGACTGTGTCCCTCAGCCCCCTACTGTACTCCCTGTGCACACACGGCTGTGTCCCTCAGCCCCCTACTGTACTCCCTGTACACACATGGCTGTGTACCTCAGCCCCCTACTGCACTCCCTGTACACACACAGCTGTGTCCTCAGTCCCCTACTGTACTCACTGTACACACAGAACTGTGTCCTCAGTCCCCTAACTGTGCTCCCTGCACACACACGGCTGTGTCCCTCAGCCCCCTACTGTACTCCCTGTACACACACGGCTGTGTCCCTCAGCCCCTAACTGTGCTCCCTCTACACACACGGCTGTGTCCCTCAGCCCCCTACTGTACTCCCTGCCCACACACGGCTGTGCCCTCTGACCCCTACTGTACTCCCTGTCCACACACGGCTGTGTCGCTCAGCCCCCTACTGTACTCCCTGTACACACAGAGCTGTGTCCTCTGACCCCTACTGTACTACCTGTCCACACACAGCTGTGTCCCTCAGCCCCCTACTGTACTCCCTGTACACGCACGACTGTGTCCCTCAGCCCCCTACTCTACTCCCTGTACACACACGACTGTGTCCCTCAGCCCCCTACTGTACTCCCTGTACACACGGCTGTGTGCCTCAGCCCCCTACTGTACTCCCTGTACACACACGGCTGTGTCCCTCAGCCCCCTACTCTACTCCCTGTACACACACGACTGTGTCCCTCAGTCCCCTACTGTACTCCCTGTCCACACACGGCTGTGTCCCTCAGCCCCCTACGTACTCCCTGTACACTCGGCTGTGTACTCAGCCCCCTACTGTACTCCCTGTACACACACGGCTGTGTCCCTCAGCCCCCTACTGTACTCCCTGTCCACACACGGCTGTGTCCCTCAGCCCCTAACTGTGCTCCCTCTACACACACGGCTGTGTCCCTCAGCCCCCTACTGTACTCCCTGTACACACACGGCTCAGCCCCTCAGTCCCCCTACTGTACTCCCTGTACACACAGAGCTGTGCCCTCAGCCCCCTACTGTACTCCCTGTCCACACACGGCTGTGTCCCTCAGCCCCTAACTGTGCTCCCTCTACACACACGGCTGTGTCCCTCAGCCCCCTACTGTACTCCCTGTACACACACGGCTGTGTCCCTCAGCCCCCTATTTTACTCCCTGTACACGCACGACTTTGTCCCTCAGCCCCCTACTCTAGATTAGATTAGATTATTTACAGTGTGGAAACAGGCCCTTCAGCCCAACAAGTCCATACCGCCCCGCCGAAGCGTAACCCACCCACACCCCTACATCTACATCTACCCCTTTCCTCACACTACGGGCAATTTAGCATTGCCAATTCACCTGACCTGCACATCTTTGGACTGTGGGAGGAAACCGGAGCACCCGGAGGAAACCCACGCAGACACGGGGAGAACGTGCAAACTCCACACAGTCAGTCGCCTGAAGCGGGAATTGAACCCAGGTCTCTGGCGCTGTGAGGCAGCAGTGCTAACCACTGTGTCACCGTGCCACCCTGTACACACACGACTGTGTCCCTCAGCCCCCTACTGTACTCCCCGTACACACATGGCACTGTCCCTCAGCCCCCTACTGTACCCCCTGTACACACACGGCTGTGTGCCTCAGCCCCCTACTGTACTCCCTGTACACACACAGCTGTGTCCTCAGCCCCCTACTGTACTCCCTGTCCACACACGGCTGTGTCTTCAGCCCCCTACTGTACTCCCTGTACAAACACACTGCTGTGTCCTCAGCCCCCTACTGTACTCCCTGTACACACACAGCTGTGACCCTCAGCCGCCTACTGTACTCCCTGTACACACACGGCTGTGTCCCTCAGCCCCCGACTGTACTCCCTGTCCACACACGGCTCTGTCCGTCAGTCCCCTACTGTACTCCCTGTACACACACGGCTCTGTCCCTCAGCCCCCTACTGTACTCGCTGTCCACACACGGCTGTGTCCCTCAGCCCCCTACTGTACTCCCTGTACACATACGGCTGTGTCCTCAGCCCCCCTACGGTACTCCCTGTACACACACGGCTGTGTCCCTCAGTCCCCCAACTGTACTCCCTGCACACACGGCTATGTCCTCAGCCCTCTACTGTACTCCCTGTACACACAGAGCTGTGCCCTCTGACCCCTACTGTACTCCTGTCCAAACATGGCTGTGTCCCTCAGCCCCCTACTGTCCTTCCTGTACACACACTGCTGTGTCCTCAGACCCCTACTGTACTCCCGTCCACACATGGCTGTGTCCTCAGTCCCCCTACTGTACTCCCTGTACACACATGGCTGTGTCCCTCAGTCCCCCAACTGTACTCCCTGCACACACGGCTGTGTCCCTCAGACCCCTACTGTACTCCCGTCCACACATGGCTGTGTCCTCAGTCCCCCTACTGTACTCCCTGTACACACATGGCTGTGTCCCTCAGTCCCCCAACTGTACTCCCTGTACACACAGGGCTGTGTCCTCAGCCCCCTACTGTACTCCCTGCACACACGGCTGTGTCCTCATTCCCCTACTGTACTCCCTGTACACACATGGCTGTGTCCCTCAGTCCCCCAACTGTACTCCCTGCACACACGGCTGTGTCCTCAGTCCCCTACTGTACTCCCTGTCCACTCACGGCTGTGTCCCTCTGCCCCCTACTGTACTCCCTGTACACACAGAGCTGTGCCCTCTGACCCCTACTGTACTCCTGTCCAAACATGGCTGTGTCCCTCAGCCCCCTACTGTACTTCCTGTACACACACTGCTGTGTCCTCAGACCCCTACTGTACTCCCTGTACACACAGAGCTGTGCCCTCTGACCCCTACTGTACTCCTGTCCAAACATGGCTGTGTCCCTCAGCCCCCTACTGTACTTCCTGTACACATACGGCTGTGTCCTCAGTCCCCCTACTGTACTCCCTGTGCACTCGGCTGTGTACTCAGCCCCCTACTGTACTCCCTGTACACGCACGACTGTGTCCCTCAGCCCCCTACTGTACTCCCCGTACAAGCACGACTGTGTCCCTCAGCCCCCTACTCTACTCCCTGTACACACACGACTGTGTCCCTCAGCCCCCTACTGTACTCCCTGTATACACACGGCTGTGTCCCTCAGCCCCCTACTGTACTCCCTGTACACACAGAGCTGTGACCTCAGTCCCCTACTGTACTCCCTGTACACACAGAGCTGTGTCCTCAGTCCCCTACTGTACTCCCTGTAAACACACGGCTGTGTCCCTCTGCCCCCTACTGTACTCCCTGTACACACACGGCTGTGTCCCTCAGCCCACTACTGTACTCCCTGTACACACAGAGCTGTGTCCTCAGTCCCCTAACTGTGCTCCCTGTACACACACGGCTGTGTCCCTCAGCCCCCTACTGTACTCCCAGTACACACACGGCTCAGCCCCTCAGTCCCCCTACTGTACTCCCTGTCCACACACGGCTGTGTCCCTCGGCCCCCTACTGTACTCCCTGTACACACACGGCTGTGTCCCTCAGCACCCTACTGTACTCCCTGTACACACACGGCTGTGCCCTCTGACCCCTACTGTACTCCCTGTCCACACACGGCTGTGTCCCTCAGCTCCCTACGTACTCCCTGTACACTCGGCTGTGTACTCAGCCCCCTACTGTACTCCCTGTACACACACGGCTGTTTCCCTCAGGCCCCTACTGTACTCCCTGTACACGCACGACTGTGTCCCTCAGCCCCCTACTCTACTCCCTGTACACACACGAATGTGTCCCTCAGTCCCCTACTGTACTCCCTGTCCACACACGGCTGTGTCCCTCAGCACCCTACGTACTCCCTGTACACTCGGCTGTGTACTCAGCCCCCTACTGTATTCCCTGTACACACACGGCTGTGTCCCTCAGCCCCCTACTGTACTCCCTGTCCACACACGGCTGTGTCCCTCAGCCCCCTACTGTACTCCCTGTACACACACGGCTCAGCCCCTCAGTCCCCCTACTGCACTGCCTGTCCACACACGGCTGTGTCCTCAGACCCCTACTGTACTCCCTGTACACACAGAGCTGTGCCCTCAGCCCCCTACTGTACTCCCTGTCCACACATGGCTGTGTCCCTCAGCCCCCTACTGTACTCCCTGTACACACACTGCTGTGTCCCTCAGTCCCCCTACTGTACTCCCTGTACACACACGGCTGTGTCCCTCAGTCCCCCTACTGTTCTCCCTGTACACACACGGTTGTGTCCTCAGCCCCCTACTGTACTCCCTGTACACACACGGCTGTGTCCCTCAGCCCCCTACTGTACTCCCTGTACACACATGGCACTGTCCCTCAGCCCCCTACTGTCCTCCCTGTACACACACGACTGTGTCCCTCAGCCCCCTACTGTACTCCCTGTACACACACTGCTGTGTCCCTCAGACCCCTACTGTACTCCCTGTCCACACACGACTGTGTACTCAGTCCCCCTACTGTACTCCCTGTACACTCGGCTGTGTACTCAGCCCCCTACTGTACTCCCTGTGCACACACGGCTGTGTCCCTCAGCCCCCTATTGTACTCCCTGTACACGCACGACTTTGTCCCTCAGTCCCGTACTCTCGATTAGATTAGATTATTTACAGTGTGGAAACAGGCCCTTCAGCCCAACAAGTCCATACCGCCCCGCCGAAGCGTAACCCACCCACACCTCTACATCTACATCTACCCCTTACCTCACACTACGGGCAATTTAGCATGGCCAATTCACCTGACCTGCACATCTTTGGACTGTGGGAGGAAACCGGAGCACCCGGAGGAAACCCACGCAGACACGGGGAGAACGTGCAAACTCCACACATTCAGTCGCCTGAAGCGGGAATTGAACCCAGGTCTCTGGCGCTGTGAGGCAGCAGTGCTAACCACTGTGCCACCGTGCCGCCCTGTACACAAACGACTGTGTCCCTCAGCCCCCTACTGTACTCCCTGTACACACATGGCTGTGTCCCTCAGCCCCCTACTGTACTCCCTGTACACACAGAGCTGTGTCCTCAGTCCCCTAACTGTGCTCCCTGTACACACACGGCTGTGTCCCTCAGCCCCCTACTGTACTCCCTGTACACGCACGACTGTGTCCCTCAGCCCCCTACTCTACTCCCTGTACACACACGACTGTGTCCCTCAGTCCCCTACTGTACTCCCTGTCCACACACGGCTGTGTCCCTCAGCCCCCTACGTACTCCCTGTACACTCGGCTGTGTACTCAGCCCCCTACTGTACTCCCTGTACACACACGGCTGTGTCCCTCAGACCCCTACTGTACTCGCTGTCCACACACGGCTGTGTCCCTCTGCCCCCTACTGTACTCCCTGTACACATACGGCTGTGTCCTCAGCCCCCCTACTGTACTCCCTGTACATACACGGCTGTGTCGCTCAGCCCCTAACTGTACTCTCTGTGCACACACGGCACAGCCCCTCAGTCCCCCAACTGTACTCCCTGTCCACACACGGCTGTGGTCCTCGGCCCCCTACTGTACTCCCTGTACACACACGGCTGTGTCCCTCAGCTCCCTACTATACTCCCTGCACACCCACGGCTGTGTCCCTCAGCCCCCTACTGTACTCCCTGTACACACACAGCTGTGTCCTCAGCCCCCTACTGTACTCCCTGTCCACACACAGCTGTGTCCCTCAGCCCCCTACTGTACTCCCTGTACACACACGGCACAGCCCCTCAGTCCCCCAACTGTACTCCCTGTCCACACACGGCTGTGTGCCTCAGCCCCCTACTGTACACCCTGTACACACATGGCTGTGTACCTCAGCCCCTAACTGTACTCCCTGTCCACACACGGCTGTGTCCCTCAGCCCCCTACGTACTCCCTGTACACTCGGCTGTGTACTCAGCCCCCTACTGTACTCCCTGTACACCCACGGCTGTGTCCCTCAGCCCCCTACTGTACTCCCTGTACACACACGGCTGTGTCCTCAGCCCCCTACTGTACTTGTCCACACACGGCTGTGTCCTCAGTCCCCTACTGAACTCCCTGTCCACACACGGCTGTGTCCTCAGTCCCCTACTGTACTCCCTGTACACACACGGCTGTGTCCCTCAGCCCCCTACTGTACTCCATGTAGAGACACGGCTGTGTCCCTCAGCCCCCTACTGTACTCCCTGTACACACATGGCTGTGTCCCTCAGCCCCCTACTGTACTCCCTGTCCACACACGGCTGTGTCCCTCGGCCCCCTACTGTACTCCCTGTACACACACGGCTGTGTACCTCAGCCCCCTACTGTACTCCCTGTACACACACGGCTGTGTCCCTCAGACCCCTACTGTACTCCCTGTCCGCACGCGGCTGTGTCCTTAACCCCCTACTGTCCTCCCTGTCCACACATGGCTGTGTTGCCAAATTCCAAACAACGCCAGCTGCAAGTTTGCTGATGACATGCCCATGTAAATCCTGCTTTTCAAAAGTTCGCTTTTCCCCGTTTCCCTTTCCAAATAATTAGGACCTGTTTTCGCTAATCAAAACAAATCCAACGAAGATTTTCACTTTTACGAAGATTGCCGAAATGTTTCCCATACAAATGAATGCTTCTTCACTTTACACCGTATTGGCTTATGAAAGGAACACCGTACTTAAAATCGCAGAGCAGTTACCATGTCACAAGAATAGAATGCTTTCAGTTGCCAGTATACAGAATAACAGTAAGAGATACAGCTCATTCTAAGCTGGAAGAGACAACGGGTTGAGTTTCCGCAACCTTTGCTGTAATAAGTCTGTGATATGTATTGAAAGCCTATTGAGGGTGGTGGGGGGTGGAGGTGGGGGGCAAGACAAGCTTGTTCAATAAAGGACACAGACTGTTCCATCAACAAAAATCGATTCTTATTATGTCATGGAGTTCAGTTGCAATGAAAAGTGTTTTAATACAGTGGTTTTCTGAGATTTACAGGATATTCAGAAACATGTTTTTTTTCTCTTTGAATCTTATAGAAGAAACAGATTTCGGCCTTAAGACACGTGTCACAGACACACCAACTGTAATAGGACCACAGTGTCGAAATCCAACCAAGGTCAGCATATGGACCTGTCAAGAAACATGAGATTATAATGATATGCAAACATGAGATACAAACGGAAAATGGTGGAGAAACGAAATAAAAACATGAAGAAGTATCTGCAGAGAGAAACAGAGTTAACATATTGATTATGATGTGACATTTCTGAAAAGTCAAGGTTAATTCTATGCATCTCTGCTCAAATTCTGCCAGATTTGCTGAGTTTTGCTCCAGCTCTTTTGATTTCTTTTTCTTTCTGAACTGCGGCAAATTGTCTGATCTGAACGTTAACAGCAAAGCCCCTGTCTCACTTGGATCTCGAGTAATTTGTTATGGACATTAAATGAGAAATTACAAAGTTCCTATGTTTGACAAGGCTCTAAATATTGATGATGTATTGGATTGTGAAAACGTGCCATGAAAGTGTTGAAACAAAAACAGAAGTTGCTTCTAAAGCTCAGTAGGTCTGGCAGCATCCGTGAAGAGAAATCACAGTTAACGTTTCAGGTTCAGTGACCCTTCCTCAGAACTGATGGTAGCTAGGAAAATGTTGGTTGATATGCAGAAGGGGCTGGACAGTTGTTAATGGAGATTGTTAGTGGCTAAACATAGAGGGTGTGTAATGGAAGGCGATGTGAGAACTAGGCCTGGTGTATTATTGGTCGGGGGCGAGGACATTGGGGAGTTCAGGGCCGAAAATTATTGAACTTGATTTTGAGTCTGAAGGGCTGTAGGGTCCTCACACGGTAAATGGGGCATTGTTCTTCCAGTTTGCATAGACTTTTCCTGGAACACTGCAGCAACCCTGACATAGAGATATTGGCCAGGGAACAGGATGCGGTATTAAACTGGCAGGGAAATGGAATCTCAGGACCATTTGTATAGGTACACTTTGGATGTTCAGTGAAGCGGTCACCCAGGCTACCGTTAATTTCCCCAATGTAGTGAAGACCACATTGTGAGAAGCGAATCGAGTAGACTAATTGTGGAAAATGTTAGTAAGGTGCTGCTTCATCGGTACGGTGTGGTTGGGCCCTTGGATAGTGTGAAAGGAGGACAGAAGTGCGAATATGTTACACTTTCGGCAGGGGCAAGTGAAGTGGGCCTGTGGTGAGGGTGAGGGTGGGGTAATGGGAGTGAATAAAGAGTGAACCAGGGTGTCCTGGTCCCTCCAGAAGGCGGACAAGGGAGAGGAGGGAAATATGTATCTGGAGATGGCACCTTGCTGGTGGTGGGGGAAATGGCGGCTGATGATCCACTTCATGTGAATGCAGGTGGGATGGTAGACTAGGACAAGAGGAATTCTTTCGCTGTTGCAGGAAGGTAGAGAGACGGTGAGAATAGAAATGTAAGACGTGGGTCAGACCTGGTTGAGGGCCCTCTCGAGAACAGTGCTGGGAAATTCTCAGTTGAGGAAGAAAGTGGAAATTTTGGAAATTGACATCATCGGAAACAATGCGGTGGAGACAGAAAAATTGGTGGAATGGAATGGAGTATTAGCAAGAAACATGTTGTGAGGGTGTATACTCCAGGTAGCTGTGGGAGTCAGTTGGTTAATACTGGATATTAGTGGCCTGCTGATCCCCAGAAATGGAAACAGAGATGCCGAGGAAAGGAAGAGATGAATCAGATAAAGATGAGGTGAAAGTGAGGGAGGGATGTAAATTGGAAGTGAAATCGATGTTTTTTTTCAAATTCAGGACAAGAGAGAGAAGCAGAATCGATAGTATAATCTATGCAGTGGAGAAAGAGTTGTGGATGGGTCTGGAACAGAAGTGGAACAGGGAATTGTCTACGTACCCCTTGAAGAAACAGGTATGACTGGAGCCCACGAGTGTATCCATGCACCCCCCCCCCCCCCCCCATGTGGCAGGAGTAGGCTGAAGCAATGGGTCTGCCCGGGCAGTTCTGTTTGTGGATTTTCAGGAGGAGATCGAAGTGAGCTCTGCATCATCAGAGGACCATCAGCATGGGGACCGTTAGGTGGGGGAAGTACGGTGTGAATGACCAGATGAAATGTGGTCAATTATCATAGTTGATATAATGGCCTGATGTGCCATGGTCGGGTCATGGTCCAGCAGGTGATATGAGGAGATAACTGAGAGCTGGCCCTCAGTCTCTGCAATGTAGAGGTCAGTCCACCAGACTACAGCAGCATCACCCTTACCAGCACAGGCTGAATAACAAAGTCAGGTTTGGATCAAAGCACACGGCATACAGCCTGTTCAGAGACTGATTTGTTGGATTGGGTGACGGGATGCAGATAAATTAAGACAATCAATGTCACATCGAACATTCTCAATGAACAGATTGAGTTCAAGCAAACAGCAGAGGGAGAGGTCCAGGTGGAGGAAGAGTATTGGAGCTCGGCGAAGAGTCTGTGGAACAGGGAACAGAATCTTTGCCCAAAGAAATGGGCATCGAGGAGAAGATTGTGGGAGAAGAGTTCAACGTCATGCCGTACCCGAAATTCATTAAAGTCGGGGCACAGTGGAATAACGCTGAGACCATTGTTAAGTACAGAACATTAAACATCTGAGAGTGGAAGGGTAGGAGGGAGGGTGAAGATACAACAGGAGGTGCATTTGGGGGAGGGGATGCAGTCAGAGTGCAGGGCACGGGTGGGGAGTCAGGTTCCAAGGGGTCATAGGCATCTCAGTGTTATTGCATCTTGTGCACCTCATATATCTGATGAGCATGGCAAATGAGCCGGAGAAAGAAATAGAATTGGGGAGTGGTGCAGCCTTGAGCCAATGAGATGTGATGCTGTTGCACAGATAAAATGTTGATACCACTGGCACTGCAATCACATGATCAGTCCTCAGGAAGTAACTGAATGAAAATGAAAGTAATCTTATTGTAATGCCCTGATTTCATTGGAGTGACACTCAATCAGCAAAGTCTTACTTTTCTGAGATTTTAAACAAAACTGAAAACATAATAAATGTTGATGTTATCAACAGGACAAAGTCATCCATGGCTTTGGAAGGTATTAGCAAGGGCAGAGTTTATTTGTCATTCTCAAAAGCTCTGGGGAAGGTGTCATCGTTCAGTGAGGAAATTACCAGGACAGAATTTCCTCTGATTCCCATTGACCCCTGTTTACTCAGGGTCCGTGATGCCACATGAATCAAATCCTACTTTGATGCAAGGGACGTTACTCTGATCTCACCTCAAAAGAGATAAACTGTTAAAATAATAAAAAGCAAAAGTGTAAAACACGGCTTGTTTGAACAATGTGCTCACTGTACTCACAATGTTTAAGGGATAAATGATGCATGGACTTCTGATTTGAGGAAAGGTTCATCCTATTTGTCATGAGGCTGTTTGGTTATGCACTGTGACACAGAGACAGAAAGATACACTACTCTGGACCATGGGGAACAAAACCATCCTGTTCATGGTGTATCTGACAGTGACAGACACATACTATTGTCTGTTCCGATTGGACATTGATCATCCCAATCTCAACATTCACTGATGATCAATAGCAGAACAGAAGCCAGTGGCTCCCATCATCCCAGTTGGAAAGCAAAAAGGGAATGCGATGGCCAGATGAAGTGGGAGTTACTGGGGAATTGGTGTAACTTACGGTGGGAGTGACAGGAGGAGGGTGTAAAGGGAAATCATCAGTGGAAGAGCATGTAGCAGCAGAAAGGGTAGTGCAAGGAAAGTAGGAGTGTGAGGAAAGAGTAGGATGAAGGAGGAAGAATGACGGATGAAGTTTTAGTGACAAGGAAAATCTTGTTTCTGGGGAAGTGGGATTGGATGCGAAAACATCACTGTTCAGAAAAATGAGATCAGGTTTCCATTCAAAATTAAGAAAACATTTCATGTTCTTTCTTTTCTATCACTTGATTCTTGTTAAGATGATACATGTACTCTATCTTTCTGTATCAAGTGCAGAGGATTTTTTTTTTCTTGTCTTGTGTGGTGTTTCAACATTTTTGATTTTTCTTTACAGTATGTATTTGCTTCCAATTCAAGGTAGACATGAGAATATGATTTGATCTCCTTCAGTTTGTCCATAACATAGAATTTAATTGAGTATTTATCCTCATCACACTAGCTGATTTAAACAAACAATGAATTAGTCTGTGTCCATCCTGCAGATGAAAAATGTCTCCAGCTCTGGCTATTGCAGTGCCTCCAAAAGGTTAATGATCCAGCGCAAGATGCCAAACCCTAGTTCATCCTAAATTATTTACAAGCTTTATGAATAAAACATGCAAAGTGTAAAAGATGAATTCAACTCTGTGTCAAAACTGTTATTTCTGGCTTCCTCATAAAAGATGTTAACCAAATCACTCTGTAAATTGACCAAAATAAGAAAAAAACAGAGACTGGAATTCTCAAATCTTCCTCTGAATAACATCTGGGAAACAGGAAGGAAATCACAGTTTGTTTGTGATATTCATAAATGACGATGGTGAGCATGTGGAAAATGGGGGGTGGGGGCAGTGGAATGCTGACCAATGTTGCGGATGACACAAAGCTGAGCTGAGTGGCTCACAATCAGGAGAAGATAAATAGATTATTCAGATAGCCAGATCAATGGCCGAT
This sequence comes from Chiloscyllium punctatum, assembly GCF_047496795.1. Taxonomy (NCBI): domain Eukaryota; kingdom Metazoa; phylum Chordata; class Chondrichthyes; order Orectolobiformes; family Hemiscylliidae; genus Chiloscyllium; species Chiloscyllium punctatum. The sequence goes on from NC_092761.1 coordinate 7,305,860, forward strand.
GAAATGTAACACTAATAAATGTGGGATGATACATGTCAGAAGTAATAAGACAAGTGAGTACTCAAACTACGAATGGGGAGGGCTAAATTTGCTTGTTTTTTCTTTGTAGCAGGGAAGGTTGAGGTGGGAACCTGCTACAGGTATACTGGAGTATAGGGGTATGGAGAGGATGAACAAACTGAAGCTGTTTCCCTTAGTGAAAGGGTCAAAACAAAGGAACGCATTTTAAAAATGAAAGGCAGGGATTTGAGAGAGGATTTATGGAATGGTGGTATGAATCTGGAATGCATTGTCTAGGAGGGTCGTTGAGGGAGGTAACCTCACAAACGTTTACAAAGCCTTTGGATGTGCACTTGCTGGCACGGATGTGATAGGCCTTTAATTCGTTTCATGATTCTATGCGTCAGCAGCCATGTATGCTCTAATATATTCTGAAGCAATAAGCAATGGCAGTTGCTGGTTTGTTCCTTTGACTGGACTCAGTAAGTGGCGAGATCACAAACCAGAATCAACTCATGGAGTTTCAGCCCTTTCTTCACCTACAGCATCCAAGCCATCTCTGGGAACATCCAGGGTAATTCACATGCTCAATGCAAGCATTGTCTAACAACAGCACGAGCATTTTTCCAACTGTTTACCACCATTATTGTAGCTACAGCAATGTCATGGACACAGATTTTCCTTCAATATAATGCAGACTTCTAGCTATGAGGGTACTATTTCTCTGAAGCATAATAAATTACCTCCCAGATATTCACTTTGATAAAAAGCAAGTTTTCATGTGTTTTGCTGCCAGTTATTTATCACAGCATTCCCCACTCCACTCCATCCCTTCAATATATACCCTTTAATATTTTCTTGTGCACTGTCTTCCTGATCTCCCACACCTCAATCCCTCACATCCCTCACATCCCCCATACTCTCCATCCTCATTTGTGAATCGTTGATAAACCTGAGCCTCATCTCTATCATTTATTCCAACTTCCATCTCACAATGTGAACTGATAGGATTCCTTCCCTCAGCATGGTCATTAGACTGGTCATGCCTGATGTGCTATTCATCTCAACCTTCTACTCAGTTTCTGACCCGCTGCTTTGGTTACCAAACTCCTGGTTTATTAGTTTAAATCCATTCGACATGCACTAGCAAAGCCCCCCAAAAGGATGTTGTTGCTCCTCCAGCAATCTGTCTTTTTTGTACAGGTCCCACCAGACCTGGAAGATTTTCCAATAATCCAAAAATCTGAAACGATCAACCCTGAACTAGCTTTTTAACAACATGTTAAACTATACCGCCATCCTAATCCTTACCTCTTTTCCATATGGCACGGGGAGTAATTCAGAGATTACTGAGGATTGTTCTGTCTCTCTCTCTCTCACACACATGCACTCACACACACACAATCTGACAGACTCCATATTACTTTGCAGAAGAATACCAATAACTTTATAAATAATCAGAATGATAACTGGAATGAAGGATTTAGTTAAAGAAAGGACGAGAGAAATTACATTTCTTCTGGATGTCAGTTTGAGTTGGAGAGTTCATTTTCCGATGGTTCATCACTCTCCTACTGAACATTATCAGTGAGTCTCTGATGAAATGCTAGTTTTATGTCCCACTTGCTTTTTAAGTGTTTAGGTTTCTTTGAGTCAGTGATGTAATTTCCAGTATTGGTGATTTCATGCCTGGTCCTTTTCCTCAGAGAGTGTTCGATGGAATCAAAATCGATTTGTTTGTTGATAGAGTTCCGGTTGGATTTCCATGCTTCTAGGAATTCTCCTGCGTGTCTTTCTTTGCCTGGTCCTAGATGGATGTGCAGACCCAGTCAAAATGATATACTTCCTCATCCGTTTGTAAGGACCTAGTGATCGTGGGTCATGTCTTTATTCTGGTTAGTTGTTGTTCATGCATCCAGGTGGCTTGTTTTCTGCCTGTTTTTCCGATGTAGTGTTTGTTACAGTTCTTGCAAGGCTTATTCTTCCTGGAGCAGAACAGACAGAGATGTGAACTTGTAAAGTTTGAAGAAAGTTGCAGAGTAAAACAGAAAACTCTGTTTCTGTTAGTTGGCATTACAGCATCAAGGAGTTCTAATTTCAAAATGGTCAGCAAAAGAGCTGGGACTGAGATACATAAATACTTCTTTATTGAGAGAGTGGTTAGGATTTGGATTAGACTGCCTGGGAGAGTTGTAGATGACGATTCAATAAAGAATTGGATATTTATTTGTAAATTATAAATTTAATGGGCTACAGAGATAGGGCTGGCAAATGGAAGGTGCTTGGGAAACATTACTGGAGCTGGTGCACACACAGTGGCTAATGGCCTCCTCCTGTACTTTAAAGGCTTATACTCTACCATGTGTCTGATGCAAATAAAAGTTAGTATCGGATTATTTCCTGTTTTAAGTGCTCGCAAATATCTGATTATTTGGTTCAGGATAAACATTTAAAATGCAAATATTGCAAGGTCAGTCTCATTATGTAGTCTATTTATTTCTCAGAACATGAATATTTTAAATGTTATGTTCTGATAATGAAAATAAATATCTCATTGCTTTGGCATGTATCTCTTTGAAAACGTCTGACTTTTCCCTCACACCAAAATATGTCCATTTTTTTTTCACTGTCCACATTTCATATTAAGTCGCATTCTTTCTAAAAATCGGAAGTTTTCAAATTATTGTTCGCTAAAATTTGATAATGTAATCATTCACAGTGCATGTTCAATTATTGCTATTTCTAAATGGCTGGCTATTAGCTGAAGCTCGTACATTTCACTGAGAAATTTAACTGATTGATTATATATAAATGTATAAGAACGCTAATTCTATTTGATTGTCCAATCGTTTACTCACTCCGAACATGTAATCATTCAGAAGCCGACCATTTTCAAAATGTTGGAGTGGCAATGCATTGTTTTGAATCCTGACATTGAATGTATAATTCTGATCATAACAGTTACGTACCATGTTCTTTATTCGAAGTAAAATAAAATGTGCATTCTTTATTTTTGCGTTACAAAAAATTGATAGGAGTTTATACATTACTCCCATAAATACAGAATCGACCTAATTGTTTTCAGAGATTATAGTTCAGTTGAATAATCATACTTCATATCTCATTTTTGCCCAATTCACGAAACATAGCTAACAGTTGATTATTGTTCGGGTCAGTAAACTCAACACCTTGCAATGAGCTACGCTAAAAATGGCTTCCAAAAGATTTGGAATCATTTACAGTGTTACTGGAATTCACAGTTGCCTGTGATGCTGAGTGACACACTGACCTGCTCCTAAATCTGTGCAAAGAGTTTCTAACCTGGGTCAGGGCAGTCAGTCAAATATTTCTTCACAACAAATGATTTGGAATCCACCCTGGGAAAGGTTGGAGCTCGCTAACAGACTATCACTGGTCTCAGTGTAGCTACAAATAATATCCAAATTAAATATCAATGGCTGATCAGAAACCAAGTTTTAAAAAACCATCTTCAGTCAGAGCCTGGCCCGTTGGGCAGATGTGTCGACATGCAGTGTCAGAATCACACCGCACAACTTACTGATGGTGCTGACAACTGGCCTACCTCCCAAACCCCATATTTCTACACCCTGGACCGGATGCTGGGAAAAGACGTTAAAAAGTTGACAGTCTGATGCACTGTCTTGAGTCTCACAAAGAAACCTCTGAAACCATACCCAATAAATGTCACCTTCATTATCACCAGTATCAAAATGAAATTTTACATCTCTGTGGATGGCCAGAGATTAATACATGGTTCACCAAACAGAATATATCTGAAGAAAACAGCAGGAAATGGCAGGCCAAGAAGCACGTTAATAACTGAACTTGGCGGATTCTGTTTGGTGTGTGGTTACATACACATATTGTACTGGCACTCAGGTGACTGTAACAATGCACAACGTAAATGTAAGTTTTGACCTAACACCTCGTCAAAGCTTCCTGATCTCACACACATCACTCCCTCACACACTCAAGAATTGAGAACCTACAAGCTTGGTGAAACAGGAATCATAGTACAGGCCCTTCAGCCCTTGACGTCCTGCCGACATTTTATCCTGTTCTAAGATCAGACTAACCTACATACCTTTCATTATACGATCATTCATGTGCCTATCCGCACACCCACACTCTCTGCATAAAGAACCTACCTCTGTTTTTTCCTATCTTCCTGGTGGTGGAAATTGAATAAAGATTTGTGCACTTTGTGCCTTTCACTGTGTCTCACACCTGCACACACACACCATGGGTGCTGGGGAAAAAAATAAGCACTACCGCGATTAGGCGGTAGTGTGGGGGTTAATTTAAAAAAAAAGAAGAAGAAAAAAGAAAAAAAAAGACAAAAAGAAAAATAAAGAACCTACCTCGGACATCTCCCATAAATATTCCTCCAATTACCTTAAAATCATGCCCCCTCATCATAGCCATTTCCGTCCTGGGTGAAAGTTTCTGGCTATCCACTCTATCTATGCCTCTAATCATCTTGTCCACCTCTATCAAGTCATGTTCCATTCTTTTTCGTTCCAACGAGAAAAAAACCTAGTTCCCTGAATTTTCTTTGCAAGACCTGCCCTCCAGTCCAAGCAGCGTCCTGATACATTTCCTCAGTACACTCACCAATGCTTCCACATCTTTCATATAATGAGGCGACCAGTACGGAATGCAACATTCTAAGTGTGATCTCACCAGGGTTCCATAGAGCTGCAGCATAACCTCACGACTTAAACTCAACCCCCATGCTAATGAAAACATCATCCGGCTTCTTAAGAACCTTATCAACTTGGGTGGCAACTTTGTGGGAGCTATGACATGGATCATCAGATCCCACTGTTACTCCACAATGTATGAATCCTACATTTAACCGTGTATTATGCATTCAAATTTGACCTTCCAAACTGAATTGCTTCACAATTTTCCAGGTTAAACTCCAACTGTCTCTTATCAGCCCAGTTCAGCATCCTGTCAATGTCCTGTGCAAACTACAATACCCCTCCACACTACCCACAATTCCACCATACTTTGTTAATTTGAAAAACTTACTAATCCACCTTCCCTCTTCCTCATCGAAGTCATTTATAAATATCACAATCAGCAGAGGCCCCAGAACCGATCCCAATGGAGCACCAATGGTCACCGAGCTCCAGACTGAATACTTGCCATTTACCATCCCCCTCTGTCTTCTATGGACCAGTCTATTCTGCATCAAGACAGGCCGGTTTCCCTGTATCTGATGCGTCCTTACTTTCTGAATGAACCTACCATGTGGAAATTTACCAAACGCCTGGTTAAAAACCATGTACTCCACATCCACTACTCTCGCTTCTTCAATGTGTTTGATCTCATCCTCAAATAATTCAGTAAGGTTTGTGAGGCATGACCTGCCCCTCACAAAGCCATGCTGACTATTTCTAACCAAACTATGATTTACAAGTAATCATAAATTCTGTCTCTCAGAATCCTCTCCAAACCTTTGCCCAATGCTGATGCAAACTGACTGGTCTGTAATTCTCTGGATTAACTTTATTCCATTTCCTGAACAAGGGAGTAACATTTGCCTCCCTCCAATCATCTGGCACGACTCCAATGGAGAGTGAGGATGCAAAGATCATCTCCAAAGGTACAGTAATCTCTTCGCTCTCTTCCTGTAGTAAGCCAGTGTGGATCCCGTCTCGCCTAGGAGATTTACCTATCCCTATGTTTGTATTTCAATCAGTCTGTACTTCACCACACCATGTCTACTCACTGTCCAACTATCTGATTGACTGCTTTCCATTTCCGGGCTCTATACAGTGCTGCTTTCCTGAACACATATGGTTCCCTATAACCTGGTAATCATGGAATGGAAAACATGGGAAGGCACCAATGCCTTCCTGATGAAAGGCTGATGCCCAAAGCTTTGACTCTCCTGCTCCTCAAATGCACCTGATATGTTGTGCTTTTCCAGCGCCACACTTTTTGACTCTGATCACCAGCATCTCCAGGTCTCACTTTCTCCATTACAAAGGGCTGTCCCCTCTGCACACTGAGCAGGCACTTAATCAGCAGAAACTCGCTGTATTTAGAGCTGACCATTCAGTTCTGGAAAGTTGCATTTGATGAATACATTTACTGAAAACAAAATTCCTATTCAACAAATATTCATTCAGTCCCAGAGTTTTGGTTCATGAATTAGGCAGCTTGATAACGAGCAGTCAATGACTGAAGAACTCCGAAGTACAGAGTATTCTAGGTGATATATTCCAGGCTGGATGTGCTTTCCCTTAATGTTGGCTATGTTATCGGACAGACAGATGTGATAAGGGAACGCAGTGACACGTGGAATTGTGACATTTTTGCCATTACAGAGATGTGCTTGAGGGAGGTCAGGGCTGACAACTCAATATTCTGCGGTGCAAGAACTATAGGCAGCACAGGAGAGGGGTAAAGGAGGAGGTGGTGATGCATTATTAGTCATTATGGAGTCAGTTTCTGCAGTAAGAAGGGAATTAAATCGGAAAGAGAAGCTTAAAGCAGGTACAAATTGAACAGGTCAATGGAGGCAACTACCATATGTGTTGGGCTAAACTTAAAACGGAAGTAGAAGCGTAAATATGATGCGTGATAAAACATTAGCGGGTAGTATGAGCGGGTGAAAGAAATAGGGAGTAGTATATGATTTGGGCGGGTCTTAGAGATATGGGGAGGGGTGTAGGGTTTGGAGTGGATTAGAGGGATAGGGAAGCGTGCAGGGTTTGAGAGAGTTGTGGAGTAGTATAGGGTTTGAAGGAGGTTGGAGAGATAGAGAAGGGTTACGGATTGGAGGGGGTTAGACGGATAGGGAAATGTGGAGGTTTAGTGGGTTTAGAGAGATAGGGAGGCGTGCAGGGTTTGAGAGAGATATGGAGTAGCATAGGGTTTGGAACAGGTTAGTGAGATAGGGAAGGGTGTAGGGATTGGATGTGACTAGATAGATAGGGAAAGGGTTTGGTGGGGTTGAGTAAGTAGGGAGAAGTATAGGGTTTAGAGGGTTCAGAAATATAGGGAGGAGAGCAGGGTTTAGAATGGGTGAAGGAAATAGAGTGTGGTGCAGGGGCTAGAGTAGGTTGAAGAGATAAGGAAGGGAGTAGTGATTGGAGGAGTTTAGAGAGTTAGGAAGGGGTGCAGTATTTGCCAAGGGTTAAGGAGATAGGGAGGGGTGTCGGGCTTGGAGGAAGTTAGAGAGATATAAAAGGGGTACAGTGCATGGAGGGTGTTATAGAGATAGCAAAGGCAGTAGGGGCTGGAGGAAGTTATATAGATGGGATGGGTGGAAGTTTTGGAGGAGGTTATAGAGATAGAGAGGAATGTAGGGTTTGGGGAAGGAAAGAGAGATAGTGAAGGGGGTAAGTTTGGAGGAGGTTTGAAGCTCATTGTGTCAGATCAAATACTGACACAGAAACCACCTGCTGACCCCCCTCCCTCAGCCTCACGGTGTCAGATCAAATACTGACACAGAAACCTCCTGCTGACTCCCCTCCCTCAGCATCACGGTGTCAGATCAAACACTGACACAGAAACCTCCTGCTGACCCCCCTCCCTCAGCCTCACGGTGTCAGATCAAACACTGACACAGAAACCTCCTGCTGACCCCCCCTTCCTCCCTCAGCCTCACGGTGTCAGATCAAACACTGACACAGAAACCTCCTGCTGACTCCCCCCTCCCTCAGCCTCACGGGGTCAGATCAAACACTGACACAGAAACCTCCTGCTGACCCCCCTCCCTCAGCCTCACGGTGTCAGATCAAACACTGACACAGAAACCTCCTGCTGACCCCCCCTTCCTCCCTCAGCCTCACGGTGTCAGATCAAACACTGACACAGAAACCTCCTGCTGACCCCCCCTCCCTCCCTCCCCTCACGGGGTCAGATCAAACACTGACACAGAAACCTCCTGCTGACCCCCCCCTCCCTCAGCCTCACGGGGTCAGATCAAACACTGACACAGAAACCTCCTGCTGGCCCCCCCTCCCTCAGCCTCACGGTGTCAGATCAAACACTGACACAGAAACCTCCTGCTGACCCCCCTCCCTCAGCCTCACGGTGTCAGATCAAACACTGACACAGAAACCTCCTGCTGACCCCCCTCCCTCAGCCTCACGGTGTCAGATCAAACACTGACACAGAAACCTCCTGCTGACCCCCCTCCCTCAGCCTCACGGGGTCAGATCAAACACTGACACAGAAACCTCCTGCTGACCCCCCTCCCTCAGCCTCACGGTGTCAGATCAAACACTGACACAGAAACCTCCTGCTGACTCCCCCCTCCCTCAGCCTCACGGGGTCAGATCAAACACTGACACAGAAACCTCCTGCTGACCCCCCTCCCTCAGCCTCACGGTGTCAGATCAAACACTGACACAGAAACCTCCTGCTGACCCCCCCTTCCTCCCTCAGCCTCACGGTATCAGATCAAACACTGACACAGAAACCTCCTGCTGACCCCCCCCCCCTCCCTCAGCCTCACGGTGTCAGATCAAACACTGACACAGAAACCTCCTGCTGACTCCCCTCCCTCAGTCTGACGGGGTCAGATCAAACACTGACACAGAAACCTCCTCCTGACCCCCCTCCCTCAGCCTCACGGTGTCAGATCAATCACTGACACGGAAACCTCCTGCTGACTCCCCTCCCTCAGCCTCACGATGTCAGATCAAACACTGACACAGAAACCTCCTGCTGACTCCCCTGCCTGAGCTGGTGGATCAGTGTCCCTCTACATTGAACAACACTTGGTGGAAGCACAGAGACTGACAGAGCTGGCGGATGTATACTGGGTGGGCCATTTCAAAACCATCACCAAGAGGAGCTCTGCAGCAGCATTGCTGATCGAGGTGGTTGAGTTTAAAAGGACACAACTGCTTCACTGCGTCTGCACAGGGTCAGGGGGAACGACTGATAGGGAGAAACATCACCATCACCATCACCATCACCATCACCAACCTACTGGCTGTAGACACATTGTTCGATAACCGTATTGGGAATGGTGAACTACCACACACAGTATTTCTGGAGACAAAGTTCCACTTTTACATCGTGAAGACCCCCTGTGTATACGTGACATCATCACTGTGCTAAACAGGGCAGATTTCCAATAGATTTTGGAATTTTGCACTGGCCTGTGTGAGGCGGTTCCAGTCATTACCAATAGCATCAGAATTGTACTCCTGTATAATTTTCACTATCACTGCCTGACATATACTCCACTTTATCCTGGCCGTCAAGCCAGGGATACACCCTTGATAAATGGAGAAAACAGGAAGGCCTGACTATAGTAGCAACAAATACACCTCAGAATGAGATGAAGTTACTAGATTGGGCCACTTACTCATCACATGGTATAAATAGCAAATGAGACACAGTTGCAACCAGTGAATCAGAACTAATCTCTACAATCCGGGTGAGTAGTGGTGGACAATCACACAACTCACTGGAGGAGAAGAATCCACCAATACCACCTTCCTGAATGATGGAAGGGCTTAGCACAACAATAGAAATCTAAGGCCAAAACATTCACAGCAATGTTCAGACAGAAATATCGATGGGATGATCTATTTTAGTCTCCTCCAGATGGCAGTCTTCAGCTAATCCGACTCACTTTGTGTGATATCTACAAACAGCTGGAGGGATTGGAGAATGCAAAAGCTGTGGGCCATGATAACATTCCATTCCGGCTGTTCCTGCTGGGTTACAGCACTGGGACCTACCTGACAATGTGGGAAACTATCCGGGTGTGTTCTGTAGACACACAGACAAAACATCGGACAATCAGTGACTACCCCATTGCTCTAATCCCTGTCATTAATAAAGGAATGGGAGATGTCACCCACAGTGGGATCAAGCAGCACTTCCTCAGTACTAACCTGCTCACTAAAGCTCAGTTTGGGCTCTCATCCCTTGGGCTCATTGAAGCCTTGGTTTAATGATGTACAACAAGAGAACACACAGCTGAATTCGAGAGGTGAGGTGACAGTGACTGCACTTTTTACATGATCATAACTGCATTTGAGCAAATGTCGTATCCAGGATTAACGGCAAACCTGGAGCAAATAGGAATCATCTGCACTGGCATGAGCTATACCGGGTACAAAGGAAGGCGGCTGGGGTTGGTGGAGAGCAGCCATCTCAGCTTCACCGCAGTTCCCCAGGGACGGGGTTTCTGGGTAAGCCTGTAGATCAGAAATGTAAAGGCAGGACACCATACTCCTACAGGATGATAAAGTCAACTGGCGGTGGTTTAACTGGACAGTCATCATACCTCCAGTAAGGGAGAGATTGAGTAGGACAGTCCTTTAGTCACCCCAGGAATTGAACCCACACTGTTGGCATTGATCTGTATTACAAACCAGCCGTCCAACTGATTGAGCTAACCAAATCCTCACACAGCTTTGTGTGGCAGATATTGTAATATTATTCCATTCAGATATGTTGGTAAACACCTCTGGAGCAGGTGGAACTAGAAGCAAGCTTCCTAGCTCAGAGAGAGGGACAGCATCAGTGAGCTGTCAGAGTGCTCTCTGCCCTAGGCCCTATAATTTCCAGCTGCTTCATAAATGACTGTAATATCACAAGTGGGGATGTTTGCCAATGATTGGACAGTATTCAACACTATTCATGATTTACTCAGACACTGAAGCAGTCCTTGTCCAAATGTAACAGAACCTGGAAACATGCAGGTGTGTGCTTAACAGTGACAAAACCATTTCCATTACACATGTGCCAGGCAACGATTACTTATATCAATGGAAAAGTGAGACACATCCTCTAACATTCAATTCCACCACCATCACTGAATGCACACCAAGCAATATCGTGGGGATTATCGTTAACCTGAACTGGACTGACCATATGATTTCATTACCTATTCCTGTGAAGGGCTTATGCTAAAACATTGACTTCTCCTGTACCTCTGATGCTGCCTGACCTGTTTTACTGTTCCAGCACCACATTTTGATGCATATAAATTCATTAGCTACAAGAATATGTCAGGGGCTACAAATTCTGCAGGAATAACTCACTTCAAAATTTCTGAAAGCCTGCCCCCTATTGCTAAGACACATGTTGAATGTGTGTGTTATTAAATACTTCCATTGCCCGTGTGGGTGCAGCTTCACCCCTCATCCACTGATGCTCAGTAGCAGCAATACCTGCCATCTACTCAGTGCTCTGCAGAAATTTACCAATGCTCCTTACAAATTACCTCTGAACACTTGACCATCGAGAAGGACAAGGGAAGCAGATACATGGGACCCCCACCATGTTAGCGTTCCATTCCAAGCCATCTACAATCCTGATTGGGAAGTATATTGCCGTTCCTTCAGTGTCACTGTTTCAAGTTCCCTATCGATCAATAAATGCAGTCCAAATCACATTTCATGAATAAATTAACATAAAAGTATTGTCTAGACCTGTTCAATGCTGGACACTGTGTTTTGGGTTTTGTGAGCTCAGGCTGCTTGGTCCAGGCAGTACATTGCTTGTTGTGAACAGTTGAAGGGATATGATGTTTGAAACAATCTGTCAGTCTCTCACAGGCATGGCCTACATGCCGAGCATCACAGACACTGGCATTCTCATCCCACATTACTGAGCTCTGAGATGGATAGAAGCAACTGAAAAAGTACTCATATCTGACTGGAACATGGTTAAACACACAATGATATTGTTGCCACAAAAAAGATTATGATGAACATTACCAGGGTGAAGTGAGGAATGCAGATACTGGAGATCAGAGTCAAAAAGTGTGGTTCTGAAAAAAAAACTGTGACGTTCAGGCAGTATCTGAGGAGCAGGAGAATAGACTATTAGTTAACAATATTAATACAAGGGAAAGTAATTGTGTATTTTCAAAGTCCTTGTACTTAATAACAATTTGGTCTTGGGTGTGGCAATGAGACTCATCATTTCAATGCTACTTACTGTGAGTTTTCATCATATTGTTATTATAACAGTGTACTGAATAAATGGGTGAATTTTGTGCTTATTGGACAATCTAAAAGTTGATATTATGAAAGGCGATCAGACCTTCAGTAAAGAGACTTTACTTAATGGCTGTTAACGGTTAGAACAATGCTGCAAACATTTACACAGAGATTTCCATCTCAAGTCACACACAAGGTTGTTTGGCTGGGATCACGCTGGCCATCAATGGAACTGCACAATTCTGTTTAGACACTGACATTGTGGAGCTAACATACACGGATATGGTTTATGAGGGATTCAATGTAAGATGCCATGTGTAGCAGGAGTCCATCACCTTTATAACACCTTCATTCAGGATCAGGGCCAAGGTGCAGAATTACAGAGTTTAGGTGGCACACAAGAAGAGATATACTTGCAAGACATGGCTGTTTATAGGTCGTTGTTATAAATATTAAACTGCGTCTGGACCAGCGCCATGTGGTAGTCCATTGACCAGTCTGTCCCACTCACATCTCCCTGTTGTTCAGGTATGTCTCTAACCAGTCTATTGTCGGGGATTGTGTGAGTGACTGCCCAGCTCCAGTTTGGGAGCTCTCTGGACAAATTTTGGAGATGGCCAGTATTTTGGAGGTCGTGGTGAGTCCAAATAACACTGTGTCTGAATTCAGGTTTTTCCTCAAAGTCATTTTCAACAGCTTTGCTGCCTGCGAGATGGTGTGTTCACTGATCTGAACATGAATCGGCTGTTTACTACAGTCACTGAATTGTGTAATAACTAGCTGTGCGCTCTGGTAATTCAATTATTGTTCACTTCAATTGTTTTCAACTGAAAAACAATGATCTTTGGTCTATTTTAAAATATGTAAGAAATAACGTGATGTTAACTCTTCATTACAGAAAATGTGAAAGTGACGTGGTATATATTTCCCATGGACTAATCAAGCAACGGATATTGTCTGTAAAGCAGGATTCTGTGAACAGGACTATGTCCCAGGCAACATCAAAACACTCTCTGGTAGGTTCTGTCCCACTGACAGGACACAGCCAAGCAGAGGGGGACAGCTCCTTGTATATAGTTGATGTCGAGTGGCATGGTGGCTCTATAGAGAGAACTGCTGCCTGATAGTACCAGGGTCCCAGGCTCGATTCCAGTCGCGAGCAACTGCCTGTGTGGAGTTTGCACATTCTCCCTTCGCTTGCGTGGGTTCCCTCCCACAGTCCAAAGATGTTCATCTCCGGTGAAGTGGCCATGGTAAACTTCCCATAGTGTTCAGTGCATTAGTCAGACGAGTGCATGTTGCTCTTCGGAGGGTCGGTATGCACTGGTTGAGCCGAAGGGCCTGCCCCCAATCTGCAGGGAATCCAGTCTAATCATAGTGCTCAGCATTGTTGCTGGATCCTGTGTCTGCTAAACTGCTTTGTGGCAGGTTATGGTGGAATTAATAAAAGCGAAACATATAATTGACCTATCATCACTGACCTGCCTGCTGCAGATACACCTCGCCATTTCATATATCAGTAAGAACGGTCACTCCACAATGGGGAGCAAGGGCTACCTTCACATTTTGCAGACGCTCCTCACCATGATATGTAGCCCCTTGAGTACTGAATGGGACAGACTTTATACAGATTGAATAATTAATGATGATGCAGCCATGAGGTGCAGAGGGCTATGAGCAGCAGCAGAATCATACTCTGTACAGCTCATGCAGTCTGCAAATTCACAGCCAGACATAACTCCCACTGTACAGAAATCATCACGGCCCAACATACCTCCCACTGTACAGTAACCATCACAACCCAACATACCTTCCATATTGCAAGGGGCATTTTAGCTTAGTTTTAGCACTGCTACCTTCTGGTGCCAAGGTCCTGGGTTCGATTCTGGCCTTGGGCGACTAATTGTGTGGAGTTTGCACATTCAGCCCGTGTCTGCACGGGTTTCCTCCCACAGTCCAAAGATGTGCTGGCCAGGGGAATTGGCCATACTAAATTTGTTAATCGTTTTCGTCAGAAGGAAATGGGTGTGGGTGGTTTACTCTTCGGAGGGTTGATGTCGACTGGTTGGGCCGAAGGGCCTGTTTCCACACTGTAAGGAATCTAATCTACTCTCCAAGGTTCATGTGAGGAATATGATGGAATAATCACTTGTCTGAATGAGTGCAGCTCCAACAGTATTCTAGTATGGATTTACTCGCCACAGGCAACATACTTGTGTGGGGAATATCCTGTCTCGCAAACTTGATTGATTATTTTGAGAAAGTGACAAAATTGATTGATGCAGGCATGGGGCTGGATGTTGGCCGTTTGGAACTTAGCAAGGCCTTTGATATGGTTCCTTATGGCAGGCTCATATAGAAGATGAAGTGAAAGGGGATCAGCGGTCAGTTAGTAAGATGGATAGAGAACTGCCTGATCATAGAAGACAGAGTAGTGGTGGGTCAGTGTTCTTGTGACTGGAGATCTGTAAATAGATTGGTGGAATTGCAGATTTTTAGGATGATTGCCAGAATACAGCAGGGTGCAGGTCAGCTGCAGACTTGGACAGAGAAAACACAGATGCAACTTTATCTGGACAGTTGCGACGTGATGCGTTTTAGAAGGTCTAATGCAGCAGAGAAGTATAAAGTGGCTGGAAAAACTACTGATTGTATCAACATCTGCAGGGATCTAGGTGTACAGCTCCACAGTTCCCGGAAAGTGGTAACACGGGTAGATAGGGTGATCAAGAAGACTGATGGTAAACTTGCAGACAGGCATCGGAGCATGCAGTATGAAAATTAGCAGGTCATATTGCAGCTGGAGAGAAACTTAGTTCGAGGTACATTTATAATTTTGGGTACAGTACTGGTTGCCACATGAAGTTGAAGTATTGGTGAGGGTATGGAAAAGTTTTACCAGGATGGTGTCTGGTTTGGAGGGTATTAATCAGAAGGAGAAAATGAACATATATGGTTTGTTTCCACCTGGGCATCATTGGCTATGGGGCTACCTGATAGATATTTACAAAACTGTCAGAGGTATCGATAGAAGGACAGTTAGAGGCTTTATCCCAGATTAGAAATATCAATTACTCCGGATCGTAGGTTTTAGGTAAAAGGGAGAAAGTTCAGGAGATGTGATAGGTAAGGTTTTTTTTTGCTTTTGGACAGAGTGTGAAAGTGCCTGGAATGCACTGATTGAGGGAAAGAAGTCAATTAAGCAAGATTTAAGTGGGATCTTGACACAAGTATGAGTAAGTAGGGAATAGAATGAGATAGAGGGTATTGGAGCAAAAACTTTTGTTTTAACATTGGAAGGGCATCATGTGTCAGTGTGGGCTTGCTGGGCTGAAGGGCATGTTCCTGTGCTGGACTGTTCTTTAAGTCAAGATTTGAATGAGGGAGAGGCGAGATGCTCACTGATGATCAACAGCCACATAATTGTGGATCCCTCCCCCCAGTCATCAACTTGCAGCTTCATATCCTCCCCCATTGTGGGGAAAAATATATAGAGAATTTGACATGAATTCAGAGCTGGTACCTGGTGACTCCATCTCGCCGCTCACTTCTGCAGACTTCTATCCTGGACACCAACGTATCGGGGGACGCCACATGAACAGAAGCTGCATGTACTGCACACCCACCAATGCTGGTATCTGTCACATGCCAACCTCAACCTGCCATCCCAGCAAAACTCTGACCCACTGACAGCAAGTTCTGTACTTCAATGCTGCAGCTCATGGTGCGCTGACAACTCTCATTGCAATGCTGCTGCAAGGACACTGTGCTCAGGGACACACAACCATCTCATGGGCTGTCCCTCTGGGCTGTTCACTCCGTGCTTGTACACACTCAATGCTGCTGCAAGGACAATGTACTCAGGGACAACCACCCAGTTCATGGTCTGTCCTTCTGGGCTGCTCACTCCGTGTTTGTACACATTCAATGCTGCTGCAAGGACACTGTGCTCAGGGACACATACCCAGCTCATGGCCTGTCCCTCTGAGCTGCTCATTCCGTGTTTGTACACACTCACTTTGAGTTGACTTGAATGTTCACAGAATTATTGCCTTGTCTTACCCTGCCCTCAACAGTGTTTCCCCTCAACCAAGTTTACCAGGCTCACCCGCCTGCTGTATTGTCTTGGTCTTTAGCACTGGCACAAAACGAGGAAGCCTGATATCATTGTTCACAGTCAGTCACGGTGCCCAGCACAGTGAGTCAAGGGGAGTCTCAGATCCCAGCCCGGGAGCTTGGATACGGTCAGTCAGCCTCTTGTGGTTGTTAGGGTCAGGATCCTTCCCCTGTGAGGGGGTGAGGAGCTGAATGTTGGGCTATCTCATACCCCTCTTGGCTCTTTCTGCCCTATTGTGGGATAGTTCCTTCTGGAATGAGAGAATTATCAAGAGGTATGAGGGAGATGGAAGTGGTTGGTACAGCTGTTAGTGCTGGGACAGCTGAGGGAAAGGTGGGGAGGTGTCCTGAGTGACTGAGTGGGCAGCACAGACTGAGCTGGCGAGCGGGACAGAGAAGAGGTCGGATAGAAACAGAGAGAAAGTGCTGCATTCAGTGAGAGTAGGAGAACATGGGTCTTGGTGGGAGGTGGGTGCAGCAACAGAGAGAGAGAGAGAGAGAGAGAGAGAGAAACACACACACACACACACACACACACACACACACACACACATGGGGGGGGAAGGTCACAAACTGCAGATGGTGGCACTTACCCTGGTCACTGACGTCCTTCCTACACTGTTGGACATTCACCCAGAAGGTGGCACCTCACTGGCACACGGGTCAATCTCAGACAAGCTAGCAGGTCTGCTGCCATGGCTTCCCCCGCCAGCCATAGAGTCATAGAGATGTACAGCATGGAAACAACCAGTCCAAGTCGACCAGACATCCCAACCCAATCCAGTCCCACCAGCCAGCACCCGGCCCATATCCCTCCAAACCCTTCCTGTTCATATACCCATCCAAATCCCTCTTAAATGTTGCAATTGTACCAGCCTCCACCACATCCTCTGGCAGTTCATTCCATACACGCACCACCCTCTGCGTGAAAAGGTTGCCCCTTAGGTCTCTTTTATATCTTTCCCCTCTCACTCTAAACCTATGCCTAATATTTCTGGACTCCCTGACCCCAGGGAAAAAGACTTTGTCTATTTATCCTGGAGGAAGATAATGTCCCTGTCCTGCACCATGCCACCCACCAGAACCTCAGGGGCTCAGCCACAAAGTGGGGCCCTCAGTTTACTACGTTTCACAATCTACCTCCCTCCCTCCCTCCACAACCCCGCTGTCATGTCCAGGGCAGTTTCGAACTGACAATCCAAGAGTGTAATGACTTTTTAAAATGGCATCTGTAGCAGTGAATCCGGTGAATTCTGGGATACCTGGGCAATGGGCAGTTTTTATACCGATAACAAAGCGGAAAATAATCATTGGGCTCGTATCAAATGAAAGAAGGGACATAGAGGCAGGGAAGGTAGTTAATGAGGCAGATTCAGGATGTTGTTATGATGACAACATTCACTTAGACTTACATAGAAAATAGAACATAGAACAATACGGCACAGAACAGGCCCTTTGGCCCACGATGTTGTGCCGAATATTTGTCCTAGCTTAAGCACACGTCCATGTACCTATCCAATTGCCACTTAAAGGTCACCAATGATTCTGACTCTGCCATTCCCACGGCAGCGCATTCCATGCCCCCACCACTCTCTGGGAAAAGAACCTACCCCTGACATCCCCCTTTACCTTCCACCCTTCACCTTAAATTTATGTCCCCTTGTAACACTCTGTTGTACCTAGGGAAAAAGTCTCTGACTGTCTACTCTATCGATTCCCCTGATCATCTTACAAACCTCTATCAAGTCACCCCTCATCCTTCGCCGTTCCAATGAGAAAAAGGCCTAGCACTCTCAACCTATCCTCGTATGACCTATTCTCCATTCCAGGCAACATCCTGGTAAATCACCTTTGCACCCTCTCCAAAGCTTCCACATCTTTCCTAAAGTGAGGCGACCAGAACGGCATACAGTATTCCAAATGTAGCCTTACCAAGGTCCTGTACAGCTGCAACTTCACCTCATGACTCTTGAATTCAATTACTCTGCTAATGAACGCTAATACACCATAGGCCTTCTTACAAGCTCTATCCACTTGTGGAGACAAACCCTCCATGAAACTGACAGAAATGGGATTGGCCAAGTAAAAAGATTCAGGCCATTTTCTTGTGCAGGTTTTGTCGTGCAAATTATTGTAAGTTATATACATAAAAAGAGAGAGGACCTATAAAGGAGATTAACATCCTTAAAAGAAGCTGGGGAGAAAAATCCTCTGCCATGTTTGCTCATTGTCCATCATTTTCGGTTCCTCACTGAGTAGAGGCAAAGTGTCAGAGACCTGCTGATATTGTAGCTTAGTTTAGAATGAAGCAAGGGGCTGACTGAATACTTAGAGATCGGAATTCTGCGAGGCAGGAAGAATGGTCCATTAGTAAATCCCAGAGGAATCCAGGACTGTCAGCCTGAATTTCTGCAGGGAAAGCTGTGTGTAATTAATCTGGCTGTTTGATTTTCATGCAGAGACTTGTACAGTTGACGCGACTTCCTCGATTTGATGAACGAACACATAGCAGATGGAAGCTCGGAGGTCCAGTTGAATGTATCAGCAACCTGGAGAAGTGCAAGTCAAGTTATTTAGGGACAGCAATCAATAGAAAGAATACACAATAAATGATCATACTGTCAGTGTGGACAGGTCGTAGTATAAATAACTCCCTATTTCTCACTTTATTTTGCTATGACAGAGGGTCAGGTAGACTCGAAATGCCAGCCTTTTCTCTCCTTACAGATGCTGCCAGACCTGCAGAGATTTTCCAGCATTTTCTCTTTTGGTTTCAGATTCTAGCATCCGCAGTAATTTGCTTTTACCCTGAAGGTAGCTGGCCTTGTCGATAATCTAGATAAGGCAGCAAATGGCAGCATTTCCTCTCTCAGTTCAAGTGCAGAATGTAACAGCAGGAAACTTATACTAGAACTGCATAAATAATTAGTTCGGTCACAGCCTGTGTGTTGCATGTAGTTCTGGTCACTATATCACATGGAAGGATGGAATTAGAATGGAGAGTGTACAGGAAGAATGTGAGGATTGCAGATGCTGAAAATTAGAGTCAAAGAGTGTGGTGTGGGAAAAGCACAGCAGGTCGATAGCAGAGCGCCAGGAGAATTGATATTTCGAGCATGTTTCACTCTTGCAAATGGTACAGAAGAGATTTGTTATCCTGGGAAAGTGATAATGCAGTTATGAGGAAAGGTTGAAGTGGAGGATGTTGAGAGGAGATTTGATTAACCTGCACATATTGTCAAGGGCCTGGATAGAGAGGGAGAGACTGTCTTGTTCTTATTGGAGAGCTGAGTTACCAGCAGCAAATATTTAATGTAATTGGTTGAAATATTTGAGAAATAGTGAGGAAAGTTGTTATTTCACCCAGAGTAAGGAAGGGATCTGGGAGTTATGCATGAATGCGGAGTCGAGGCAGAAACTCTGGAAAATTTTTTAAATGTGCCTAGATCTGAACCTGAAGTCATACAGTCTCTATGGTGCCATAACAATGATTGTTTTTGAAAGGATGATGCTGGGTGGTACGTTCTTTTTAGTCATTGTAGAAATTTCTAATATTTAGACAATATCTAGAGAATCAATACAAAGGGATCGGGAAGAGGACAGAGAGGAGTAGTGTGTAAATTGATTAGCATCACAAAAATACTGATCGCAGCCTTTATATACAACGCTGCTTCACTGTGGTGGACTTTTTATCCTTCTTATATAAATGCTGAAAGCCTTTGATTATCCAGTTCTCAGCCTTGGTCACATTGCAGCCATATCTGCCTTGTTTCATTCTATTTGTTCTACTGTTCCATTGGCTTTGTTGAAAAAAATCAGGTAGGAATTTGGGGATGACAGCAAGTACCAGAAACCATGACGAATGTAAATTTGGGAAACATTTACAGAGATAGGAAGGCGTGCAAAGACAGTGGGATATTACAGAGATATGGATTGTTCTAGGGGCGGAAGGACATTACAAGGACAAAGATAGTTTTAAGTTTCGGTTGAAGTGAAAAGTGAGCTGGATCAGCCAAATCAATATTTTGCCTACCGTAAACTTGCAAAGAGAAACTCTCCACAAACCCTGATGAAAATGATTCCCGTGTCTGTCTGTATCAGAAAAAGAAACAACGGATGTGGGAGATGGTGGGAGGGCTGAGTGGTGTTGGGAGAAGAGGTTAAGGCACACAAGGCCTACAAATAGAGCCCACACTGTGACAGGTGAACTGATCTGTCCTACCATAGAGATTCGGGTCAATGATGCAGATCAATTCACACCAGATGAAACAAGTTTTGTTCTCATAAAATACTTTTCAATTGTAACTTATCAGGAAGTGAGAATTTAATCTTAACTGAGGCTCTGTTGAGTTGACCCTGGTCAAGTATTCCTACCTGGGAATTGCTGTCTTTCAGCAGTCACTTCTGTTGTAACAATGTAAATTCGGAGTCACATGCAGATATAGATACAGAATAGGTAAGTACATTCAGAACTGAACAAGCCCAGCGCATTAGATATTTATAGATACTCGCATCCATTCTGGAAATGAGTCCCACCATCAGATCAGGGAAATCCCATGCTTCTTGACTTGCCTGAATATTATCAGCTGCTCTCACCTATCCTGGAACTGATCCCCCAAATACGATTTGGAAGATTACCGACTCTGCCCAGCCTTTGTGGGGTCAGCTGCTCGCACCTATTCTAGTATGGAGTCCCACAGTTAGAACAGGCAGATCCCAAACTCAATAATAGGCCCATACATTTGCAGTTTAATAGCATGTTTTCCTCTTCAAACTATAGCCAAACAGGCAAACCACAGATTATTTTCTCTGTGCCAACAAATATCAGTCTCCTGCAACATTCCTCATGTTCTGTCACCCTTCCCATCTCTGTAAATCCTCTACTTTCTACAAACAGTCATGCATTTATGACATCCTCCAAACACAAAATCTACCCCTACTCCCGAAAAGCCATTCCTCCTCCTGGAGAAGGTCACAGACATACAGGCCGATCAAGTTTGTGAATGAGATTAGAGATAATAAGGACGTTATAGGTGAAGGGGTCTGAGATAGAGACCTTGCAGAAGACAAAAGAAAACCTTGTATTGGCACTGCAGGAGATTAATAAGATGAGGTTCTCTGAAAGGAATGTGACTTTTCTTGGAAGACTTCCTAGTGAGTATTGCTGTAACGGGAGGAATTTCAGAGACAGTGATATTTGAAGGGGCTAATGAAGATTCAAGATACATAGAGGGTTCTTTTGATCTGGTGGCGATTACAGAAATAAGGAGAGCTGGAGGTGTTTCCACTGATAGGGTGGGATTTAGAATGTGGAGGCTGCAGAGATTGGGAGTTGTGTAGGGACAGAAGGTGGTTACAGAATCGGCAGAGCTGTAGGGACACGAGGATTTTACACAGAAGATCACACATTGGTGCACGTTAGACAACAGGGAAAATTGTAGGGACTTGAGGAAGTTTAAGAGATGGGCAGATTTGTAAGGGACGGAGAAAGGTGCACTGAATAATGAACAGTGTAATGGCTGGAGGAGGTTATGGAGAGCATGAGATTTGTCAGGGTGGAGGGAGTTAGTGACATTGATAGACTGATGATTGCGTGAGCTGGAGGAGATTGTAAAGATTGGGAGCTTTCTATGTATCGGAATAATTACAGACAAAGGAGTGCTGTCAGGCCTTGAGAATTATTACAGAGAGAGGGAGTATTTAGAGGAGATTGCAGAGAAAGAAGATTTATAAAATGGCCTGTGTGAGTTACAGAGATAAGGAGGGGTGCTTTGACTGATGGATGTTTCAGAGGTAAGAATGGATCGCACTGGATCAATGAGGTTATGGAGACACAGTATTATTCGAGTTGGAGAACTCTTGAGATTGCACCAAACCACACAGAAGTCTTAAGGCACAGAAGGGTGTCATTTGACCCATGATGTTTGCACCAGCTCTGCATCTGAGTTTGTTACAGAGTATTGATCTCCTACTTTCCCCCATACCGTTACACATTTCTTTTAGTCGCAATAATCATCCAATCCCCTCTTGAACATGTCCATTAAACATCCATTTACAACACATCCAAGTGTATCCTGACAACTTCAATCAGATTTCTCCTGCTGTACATAACGTGAAATCTGTGCCCTCTCGTTTTTCCCTCCTTTTGTGAATTGGCACAGTTTTATCCAATCTCATCTATTCAGTCTGCCTATGAGTGTGAAAAATTGCATCCGATCTCCACTTAACCACCTTCACTTCAGTGAGAACAGTTGCAACATTTTCAGTCTGACTTCATAACTGATCTTACTAATTCCTGGAAATACTCTTTTAGATCAGTTCTTCATCCTTTCCAATGGGTTCATATCAGTCCTATCATGTGACACCCAGGAATGTATACGATACTCCAGTTGAGATCGAATGTGTTTTATGCAAATTCAACATCACGTCCTTACTCTTGCACTATCAATATTTTTTCAGACAGGAACACTGTATGTTTTGCCTATGTTTAATGTCCTACAAACTTCATTGATCTTTGCACATCCTCTGTTCCTGTATTCCTGCCTATTTTATATTATCTTTTAATGTTCTTTTTGGAATTTGCATTGTCTCATATTTCAATATGCCAAATTTCATCAATCACCTCTCTAATCTTTCTAAGAAGTTGGCGATGCAAGTTTAAAGCTCTATAATGTTTTCCTCATAGTTTACAATTTCTTTAAGTGCTGCGTCAACTGTAAACTTTGAATGGGTGCCTGCACACCAGATGTACAGAGTTCATACATATCAAAATGAATGAGGTCCCCAAAACTGAATCCTGCAGAACTTCACTGAAAACCTTTCTCGAGCCTGAATTAAAAAAATCTAGTGACCATTCCTCTCGATTTCCTACCCATCAGTCAATTTTGTTTCCAAATTGATACAGTCCCTTTTATTCCATGAATGAATGGATGAATGAATGATTTAATGTCACACATATCGAGGGAAAAAACCGTGAAACACGTTTGTTGCCTGTGCCACAAAGACATTCCTCATCAATTTTGTACCTTTCTAGTGACAGAGTTTCCTCCTCTGTCACCATGGCCTGGGTGGGTTCGGCCACTTTGGTAAAGACAGAGATGAACTTTTCAGCTCGCACTCAGCCATTCCCCTTCTTCTCAGCATAAATCCTCGTTCAAGTGTGGAATCAGCCTTACTCCACCTTTTCGCATGCTCCCTTAGAGGTGTGACAACTTTATGTTGGCTCTCCGTTCTCTTATAAATCCCTCCGCTCTACCACCTCTACGCTAAACCTTCAGCATTTCTCCTGGTTCACAATAGTGTTCTGTATCTGACAGCTATTCAATTGTTCTTCTTCACCTTAACCTTTTGCTCCATTGTCATCGATGGAGCATTGGGCTTGCTTACCCTGCCTTTCCAGTGTGAGGAACTATTCCTCAAACTGACCCAAGCCATTGATGGAGCCCATTATTCAATTTTTATTTTTCTGACCAACTTGATGTTACGGCCATACTTTCCCAGATTCATTATTACCACAGTGAAGGCAACTCCCAGTCGATTATTTTTTCTCAAACTTAGTCAATCCACAGCATTCTCTGCCATCATCCTGAGCATTATCATAAAATGATCATCGTACCTGAAAATATTCCCACCTGATACTGGATCCACTTTCCCAACCACTATTCCAAGGTTCAACAGTACATGGTTCCTTGGGGTGGGCACATACACCTGCAGTAAGCTCTCCTCCATGCAATCCGTCACTGCCCAGACACGGTCAGTATCCCAGCCTGTATCTGGATAATGCAAGTTTCTCAACACCATCACGTTGCCATCTCTGTATCCTTTTCACTAGTTGGCAGCCCACAGACGGTCCCTCACAGCGTAACCATAGGTTTTTTTTTTTAACTAAAGCTCCAACCAAATTCATTCTGAACTTGAAGGCATCAACTTAATCTCAGACTCATTAACTAACACTATCCCAAACCAATACTTCTACACTTCATCCTTTGCTTTCCTTTATATCATTTTTGAATATGTTATACTTTGGGCTCCATACATCAGGAAGGATGCATTGGACCTGGAGCAGGTCCAGAGGAAGTTCACAAGAAAAATCCCAGGAATGAAAGGCGTAACAGATGAGGAATGTTTGAGGACTCTGGGACTGTACATGATGGAGTTTAGAAGGACAAGGGGAGGTCTGATTGAAACTTACAGAATACTGAATGGCATGGACAGAGTGGATGTTGGGAAGACGTTTCTATTGACAGGAGAGACGAGTAACCAAGGGCACAACCTTCGAGTAAAGGGAAAATCTTTGAGATCGGAGGCAAGGGAAAACCTCTTCACCCAGAGAGAGGGAATCTGTGGAAGTCAATGCCACAGAAAGCTATGGATGCAAGGTCATTGAGCAGATTTAAAACACAGATAGAAATGTTCTTGATTGCCATGAGATCAAAGTGGGAAATAAGGAAAAAGGGCTTGAAAAACCGATCAGTCAAATGTGAATGGTGGAGCAGACTTCATGGACACAGTGGCATTCTTGACACCACGATCCTGGAATTACATTGACAGTCACAGAAACACTGACACCTTCTTCAATTTCCTGACTCCTCTGTGACTATTGCCTCTCCTTCCTTCTCCCTCCCCTCCTGTACAGTCAGGCTTCTTGTGGTGCCACAGACATGGCTCTGACTGCATTCCTCTGAGCAGCCCACATCTTCATCAGCTTCCAAACTGGGAAACTTAATGGGGAGGGAGCCTCACCTCCCCTTCCCTCCAGAGTAATCCTGTATTGCCTGACCGTATCTCTTGACTGATCACCCATTCCCTTCCTTCTTACAGGCCGTTATGACAGCAGTGTGATCCCCTCCCTTTAAGTGTTATCCACCTAACTCTCAGCGTCATAGATGTCTCACAGAATCTCCAGTCATTAACTGAGCTCCATGACCCGGTGTTCATCTCGAACACCAGCAGGGGCTATGACTTCCCAATGTAACAGAAAACATTTCCCATTTGACCAACCTGCACTTCCAGAACATAAGCTGAAACGTGTTTAGTCAATGAATTACGTTGGATAAAGTTAACATCAGAGGTATACGTTTCACATGCATTCACTTACAAGTCTGTACCTGACTGAGATTCTTTATTATACTGATTCAGACTTTCAATTATTACTGATAACTCAGCCTTCAGCCCTAATTCCATGAAAGAAAATGCCATTTTGCAGCACGTTACAGCAAGTAACGGTTTATTATCAGCAAATGAACTTACACTTTCTTCTGTGAAGACCTCACAGGGTCACCATCTCTGTGACTCCCAGGTACGTGTAATCCACCAGCTCCCAATCCACTCTGCTCCCTCACAGCGTCACTGTCTCTTTGTCTCCCAGGGACGTGTAATCCACCAGCTCCCACTCCACTCTGCTCCCTCAGAGTGTCAGCATCTCTGTGACTCCCAGTATGACTAGGCCTCGATCCTCAGTGCTGATTTACTTCCTCACACTTTGGTGCCTCTAACCCCCAGGTGTGAGTGAGCCTGAAGCTCCTGCTCAAAATTTCTCCCTCACACGGTCACTCCCTCTGTGACTCGGGCTGATTTTCAGCCTCCTGCTCTGCTGTTTCTCCAACTCCAAGTCCCAGTCGGCCTCAATCCTCACTACTGATTTATTTTCTCCCGCTCTGTGTTGCTCGCTCTCAGGTCCTCTCCCTTTGTGACTCCCAGTTAATTGTACTCCTCAAGCCTGAGCTGAGATTTATAATACCCCATTCCGCACTGTTCCTTCACAGGATTGCTGTTGTGCCTGGAAGACAGTGAAAAAGAGGAGGATTAGAAGGGCCAGAGGGTGTTACAGTAATTGAGCGAGCTGTAGGGGATGGAACGCGCTCTCTGGAGTAGGCAGACGTGCAGTGCCTAAAGCAGGGTACTGGAAGGTACAGGAAGATTTGCAGGAACTGAATAAGGCAAAGGAAATAGAGAGTTTTTGGTGCGTTTTTGATGGATCTTTGTCGAGTCTAAAGGGTTTTTTTGTGAACTGCTTAGAGAGATAGAAAGACTTCAATGAATGCAAATTGACAGCCAGGAAGCGTCGTAAGGTACTGGACACTGCTGGGTGTTACAGAGTTAGAAGACTTATAATAACTGGGGGGGGATATAGATCATTGGAGCACTGGTGGTATTCAAGGATCCCCAGGATATGAGGAGGTGCAGAGAACGGGAGCATTCCGAAATGATGGGATTGTAGCGGCTGGACGAGATGAGATGGATAAGGAGGGTGAAAAATGTGAATTAAACACATCCAGCCACTGTAATTCATAGAGAGTTAAGGCGGGGAACCTGTGTTGTAACTTGTAACAGTGATATAGAGGGATACAGATACTGAGAGGTTACAAATTTAAAATGGAAGAGTTGAATGCTGATCAGAAGTTTAAACAGGAATAAAAACAATTTGCAAGATCAACGGCGCAGACGGGAATGGAGGAGGTGAGATATTGTGAGGAACTATAAGAGTTGTACGTAGAGGAGTATGTCACCCATAAAGGGAGAGCTGCATTGTCTGTACGCAGTTACAGTGGCACATGTGGGGTATGTTACAGACATGAGGAGTGTTGGAGCGCCTGCTGGAGGGTACACAGATAACAACAGTTCCAACGGCTGGAGCAGTCACTCAAGAAGGCAGCTCACCACCATCTTCTCAGGGACAACTCAAAATCAATAAAAAAATGCTGACTCAGCCAACAATGCACATGTCCATGAATGAAGGAAGGAAGGA
The DNA here is from genome assembly GCF_047496795.1 of Chiloscyllium punctatum. NCBI lineage: Eukaryota > Metazoa > Chordata > Chondrichthyes > Orectolobiformes > Hemiscylliidae > Chiloscyllium > Chiloscyllium punctatum. The sequence goes on from NC_092761.1 coordinate 7,332,677, forward strand.
ATTTGTAGAAAAATCAACAAACAGCACTGAGGTGACTCAGGAAGGCGCTTTCAGCAACCCTTCACAAACACGGAACCACTATTCCCTGGAAGGACAGGAGCTACATGTACACGGGAACACCAGAATTTCCAAGGTGCCCTCCAAGTCACGTTCCATCCTCCCAGCAATGTGTCTGTCCATACACCCAAAGGACTGCAATGGATCAGGAAGACAGTTGACCACCACCTTCTCCAGGGAATTACAGATGGGAAGGAAATGATGGCCGAGCAAGTGATGACCACGGTACATCATTGAATTTTAAAAAAGGGAAACTCACAGACTGTTCATGTTCTCTTTGCTTCATCCATACAACCCACATTCCCAGCTAACGTTGTGTCACCATCAAATGTGGAACATTAGATTTTATCCGACCATCAAATCCATTTGAATTTAGTTGTATGTCAAGCACTAATCCATTTTCTTCCACTTAGCTTTCTGTCTATTAAAAAATTCCAAATCCATGCCAGTACATTCCCTCCAATCCCACATGTGCCAATTTTGCTTATCCACCTCTTCAGTGGGACCTTGTTAAAAGGCTTCTGAAAATCCCAATAAACCATTCCTCCCTTTTATCTACTCTGCTGTCTACAGCCAGACAAGAAAACAAAGCCAGCAGTGATTATGAAATGACATCTCGCTTTCAGAACAACATGCTGGCACTGTCAGAACACAGAGAGCAGACATAAAGGAGTCAGCCAGTGACAAGTGGAGTTCGACAGGGGGCAGCGTTGGGACCACACTGTACACGCTACACATTAACAGTCTGGACAAAGGATGTGAGGGGGTATGGGAAATAGTTTTCTCTGAAACATCCCAGGGATGAAATGCTTACTATTATCAGGAGCAGTTGGAGATTCTGGGTCTACACTCGATGAAGTTTCGGCAGTGGTGGCAGAATCTGATTCAAACGTACAGGATACTGAGGGACCTGGATAGAGTGGACATGGGGAAGATGGTTCCATGATTCGGAGACTCGGGCCCAAAGAGAGAGCTTCCGAGTGAAGGGACGCCCCTTTAGAATGGAGATGTGGAGCAATTTATTCAGCCAGAGTGCGATAATCTGGAGAGCTCACTGCCTACGGGGTGGGGGTGGGGGGCTGTAGATCAGAAGCAATTCAGTGTATTAACTCAGAGATAGATAGGTTCTTGTCAGGGGTGTTGTGCTGGAAAAGAACAGCATGTCAGGCAGCATCCGAGGAGCAGGAGAATCGATATTTCTGGCAAAAGCCCTTCATTAGGAAAGGACTGATGAAGGGTTTTTGCCTGAAACATTGATTCTCCTTCTCCTCGGATGCTGCCTGACCTGCTGTCCTTTTCCAGCACCACACTCTGAACTCTAAACTCCAGCATCTGCAGCCCTCACTTTCGCCTGATAGATAGGTTCTTAATGAGTAAGGGGATGAAGGGTTACAGGGACTATAAGATAGAATCAATTCCACCATCATCGAATAGTGGAATAGACTCGATGGTCCAAGTGGCCTCCTTCTATATCTGATCACAGAAACCCGACAGTGTGGACAATGTTCCATAGCCACCTCTCCTAACCTGCATATCTTTGGACTGTGGGAGGAAACAGGAATACCTGGGAGGAAACCCACACAGACACAGGGAGATCTCCACACTGCCAATCGCCCGAGGCTGGAATCAAAGCCTGATTCCTGTTGCTGTGAGGCAGCAGTGCTAACCACTGAGCCACCGCGCTGTCTCCGTCCCATCGGGATGGGCTTACGGGCCGTGCTTATTCATCTGCTTTTGAATTGTGCAGTTATCATTTCTGCCATATCGTTTACCATACATTCCAACACTTTCCTGATTGTTACCGTCACCTCTTGGTTTCAGATAGACTGCAGAAAGCTACATCACAAAGTAACTTGGAAATTCTTGTGTGTAAATCTCAGAGCAGAAGTTTACAGGGTCAGCAGGTCATAGAAAGGGCAAATGGAATGTTGGGGTTGACTCCAAAGGGAATGGAATTTAACAATAGGGAAGGCTTGTAATAACTATAGAGGGTTCCAGTCAGCTCACAATGAAAATACTGTGAACAGGTTTGGTTTCCTATCTAGAGGCAAATGTTCTTGCTTTGGAGGCAGCCCAGAGCAGGTGTGACAGACTGTCCCTCAAAATGGAGGGATATTGATGAGAAAAGCTGGAGAAGGTTGAATTTGAACTCATGAGAATTTAGAAAATTAGGCAAATCTACTGATACATCGAAGATTCTTTGGTCTTCTTACAGGATCTGTACTGAGACATTGCTTCCCTGAGAAAGGATCTGTAAACGGAGATAAAGGTGAGTGTAGGCACTCGGGAAGCTTAGAGAGAAAAGCAGGGTTGTAGAGACTGGAGGATGTTACAGAGTTGGGGTGGTTTGAGGTCACTGTTGGTGGTTAGAGATCAGACAGTTTGTTGGGAATAAAAATGTCACAGAGAGGTACAGAGTTATCAGTCCTGAAGGAGTTACAAAGATAGGGAGGGTGGTATTGGGAGCTGTAGGGAGGGTTGCAGGGCCTTGGCAATACACTGATATGGATGTTCATTGGCTGTGCAGGCGTTTACTGAGTTGGAAGGTTTGAAGGCGTTGAATCAGTTCAGAGCCAGGGTAAAGTGGAAAGATTGGAGGAGCCAAGGATACTAAGGTTCCTAAAACTGCAGGAGTTCAGAGAGTTATTGAGGACTATGAAAACAGGTTTGCAGCATTCCCATCCATTACTCACAGATGTGGAATGCTGTTATGGAGGAGGTTAGAGAATCGAGAAGGTTGTAGATGTTGGAAGATCGTACAAAGACAGTTACAAAGCTGTAGTATTTGAGGAGGTTATAGCGACAGGATGCAATGAGGGATTGAAAGCTGCTTCAGGTATTAAACATGCTGCAAGGGATCAATAACCTTCCATCGATCAGGGGGATTGGAAGGTCTGGAGAAAAAAAAACGAGTATTGCAGGGATTGAAGAATATCACAGAGATGGGGAGTAAGATGAGTATAAGGAGTTATAACATGAGATGAGCTGTATTCAATGGAGTCAGGGAAGTTACAGGGAGATCCGAAGGGACTACAGGTGATCAAAAGGACAGTGAGGCTTCTTAGTGCAGGATGGGGTAGTTTACGCAGACAGGGAGTATTTACAGAGACTAAGAGATATGTATAGAATTGAGACACTAACAGAGGTACGGAAGGCTGCAGTGGATGATATCAGATGATGAGGTTCTGGAGGTTACATCAATGGGAAGGCTGGAGAGTGTGGCAGAGCTTACAGACACTGGAACTGCAATAAGGCCTGGAGACACTTACACAGGTAGAGAGCATTGCACAAACTGGAGGAGGTTCCTGCTGTAGGGAGGGTTGTAAGGAGGGTGATGTTTATACAGACGGGAGGGGGAAGTGATGGAGATGAGTAGATGGATGGAGATACTGGAGGAGCGTACTTTGACAGGGTGGGAATATATATATATATAGAGAGAGAGAGAGAGAGAGAGAGAGAGAGAGAGAGAGAGAGAGAGTTACAGAGACAGGGAGTTTTTGGGACGGAAATATGGAACGCAAAGGGAGAGTTGCCAAGTCAGACAAAGAGAGAGTATTTGAGGTGCTGGAGGGAGAGGAGGAGCAAACAGAGATGTGGATTGTTGCTGTGGCTGGAGAAGTACTCTGAGTACAGAGAGACTTTCAGGGCCTGGAGCAGGTTATTGAGATAATGATCTCCACAGTCTGTGAGGACTGGAGTACGCCTGACAGATGGAGAGTGATATAGCTGCTGGAGTAGTTACAGAGCAGGTCTGACAGATGGGGAGTGATATCGCTGCTGGAGTAGTTACAGAGTGGGCTTGACAGATGGGGAGTGATATAACTGCAGGAGCAGGTGACAGATTTAAGGAGGGCTCTGGAGGCTGGTGTCCATTGCAGAGACATGGTGGACTGATGAATGTCAGAAGTTCATACTGACAGGGAGGTGTGTGGTTGCAAGAGAAGGTAACAGAAACAGTGAAGGTTTCAGTGTTGGAAGTGGATTCAGCGTGTGGGATAACGTCGCAGAGGCAGGCGCCGCCATAGTGATTGGAGGAACACGCAAATGGAGGGATGCTATAGGATATGATATTCCAGAGATAGGGAGTGTTCCAGCAGATAAAGGAAATTACAAAGCTAAGTGGAGTTATCGGACTGCAGGAGGAATCAGATTGGGAGGGTTGGAGAGGCTGGAAGAGATTGGATAGATGGGGAGTATTCCATGGTCTGAGAAAATTCCAGTGATTGATGATTGTGTAGTTTACACAGATATTGGGGATAGTGGGGACTGACAGAGATAGAGAGCCAGGGAGTGCGACACAGAAACATAGGAAAGAGGCGCAGTTGTAGGCCATTCTGCCCCACCAGGAGAAGGTCAGCTCTGCAGATGCTGGAGATCAGAATCAAGAGTGTGTTGCTGCCTGATCCACTATGCTTTTCCAGCATCCGAGGATCAGGAACATAGACATTTCGGGCCAGAGCCCTTCATCAGGAATGAGTAGTAAGGAAAGGATGGTGTGCAGAGATAGGGAGGAACTGGAAGAATTTACTGCGATAGTGAGGTTTGTGGTGATGGTTGTTGCGATTGGATGAAGTCAGTGATACAGAGTGGTGTAGACACTGGATGCTTCTTCAGACTGAAGGAGGTTACAGAAAGTGAGAACTGTAGGGACTGGGCTTGGATACAGCAACAAAGAGGATGTTTCATGTACATGGATGATTTTAGTGAACGCGTGGTTACAGAGATAGGAAGGCTGGTAGTGACGGCAGGGGTAGAGTTATGGAGCAGTGGCGTGATGGGAGAAGGTCACAGCGATAGAGGAGATTGCAGACATTGGGAGGGTTATTGTGGCTTCAGGACACTGCACACAGGGAGGGCTGCCGGGATGGGAGCAGGTTACACAGGCAGGAAAGGCTGTAGGGACTGGAGGAGTTTATACAGTTAGAGAGGTCTGTAAGGATGGTGGATGAATTAGAGGCCGTGTTGTGGTGTAGGATGGGAGGCAGGAATGTTATAGGGATTGACGGTTACAGTGATATCATGTGCTGTAGGGGCAGGAGGAGGGTACACAAAGGCTGGAGGATGTTACAGAGACAGGGTGGGCTAGAGGTATTGTGCAAGATGACAGAAAGAGAGATTATTGAAATGATGGGAGGAGGAGATTCCTGAGATTTGGCATGTCATCCAGTCCGGAGCATTTTACAGTGGCAGGGAGATAGTCAGCATTGAAGTAGGTTTTAAATTAGCAGAGGGATTGTAGGGAGGGGGTGAGGTTACAGAGATAGGAACTGTTCTCAGAGTTAAAAGCATTCAAGGCACCAGCTCAGATGAGTTGGACTGAAGGGTCTGTTTCCTTGCTGTATGACTCTATGATGTGATATTAGAGAATGTTGGAGTGTAAATAGAGAACATGGAGAAGATCCCAGGCTTCAACAGCACCTTCTCGAGGTCGGCCTGCGTTCCCCTCCATTGTCCTGATGCTCACTAAGACAGCATAGGCCCGGATTGATAACTGTGACACTCCTGATGCTGTCTCAGACAGGCTCAGTACAGCGGGGCTGAAAGTAATCCTCGCACAAAGGATGGGGATTGAGCCTGGGAGCTTTATGCTCTGTGTTCACCCTTCAGCACTGTATCTACGTCATGTCTTGAGGGTCGATGTTTCGAGCTATTTAAATGCTCTCTGTTCTGTTCCCTGTGAATGATCTTACCTCACTGCAGGATTTATTGAGGACTCCAGAACTCCCTGCCCTTTGTCTCTCTGGTTGATCTACCGTCTTCAATGTGGTGGTGGATGAGACACCCAGCAGTTGGGAAGTCTATTGGGTCAGGAGCTTGCTGAGTACCTACAGGAGAGAGAGAATTAGACAGAATGGGAAATTAGACTGATGCAGTGAGGGTTACACAGGGAGAATGGTACTGAGTGCCACAGAGATCTGGAAAATCTGAGACTCCACCCCTGGCCTGTGCTGCTGCGTCTCTCTGGAGTGGAGAATTCTGTTTGCTCAGGATCTGGAGTAGCTGCAAGAGTGAGAGACACTGACAGAGGCAACAATTAGACCCACAGTGAGGGATACCACATGGAGAGAGACTCAGTGATATCACTAGAGTGCAGGAATGATTTCAGGATCAAGCAATGGTCATGTTGAAAGGTATTTGATTCACGGTGCAGTCGGATCAGTACTCAGTGACGGTTGAGCTACGAGTGGGAGAGGTGATGGCCTCATGTTATTCTCACTAGACTGTTCATCCAGAATTTAATACCGGTGTCAGCTATAACCATCTAACTGCTTAATATCCTTTAAGGAAGGAAGTCTGTTATCGACAGCAGGTCTGGCCTACATGTGACTCCAGACGCAGAGCAAGGAGGTTGACACTGAACTGCCCCCTGAAATGATCCAGCACGCCACCCAGCTCAAGGGCAGCTCGGGGTGGGAAATACAAGATGGCCAGCCAGAGACGGCAACTTCCCACGAGTGATATAAAAAAAACAACTCTGCTGGGAGCAGTGTCCTGGCCAGTCATGTCGGTAGGTATATGGACAGGGCTTTAAACTGACAGAGAGGACGCAGGGACAGGGTTCAGGTGAAAGGAGCTTTCCAAATCCAAACAGAAAAGATGAAGCATCGGAAAACCATGGAATGTGGCTGAACACAAGCAGAAAGGAACAGGAAGGGACAGAGTTTAACTAAAACTGTACATCAGTGAATTAGGCTGTGACAAGGAGTTCTGGGAAAAAGTCACTTACTATGTTCTTTCTTTGGAATGGACAGAGATAAATAATATTTAGTCACCAGAAAGATGTGGTTACAGGAGAAACAAAAGGTGGGACATAAATATTCAATTCCACACATCCTTGAGGGGTCTCAGGGAATGCAGGATGGGTAACCCTGACAGTAATGGGTAACAAAGGCATGAGAGAGAACGCATTTGGCCTCAGCTGATGCAGCTGAATCAGCCTGAATGCAGATTCTGGGTAACACGTGTCAAAACCATAAGCAGGAGAATGTTTCTCAGGCTGCATGACAACATTTCATTGCTCAACACTGTTACACATTCAAATGAATTCCTGTAAAAGGCAAAGGCACTGCGATAATTTTGGGAGACTTCAGTCTTTGCCAAAAGTGATATTCTCCAAACTCATCTTGGAATGTTTTTGTCTGTATTTCTTTCAATTTTGTAAATGGCCAGGGATGTGACTATCTCAGATCGACCGTTGGGTGATGGTGCTGAATGAAGGAGTAATGTCACACTGAGATAGCCTCTGGGAAATTGTAGTGTAGTGGAATTCAGTGAGATGATGGATGGTTAAAATGACCATAAAGCACACCCAACAATCACAACCCAATGTGTTTGAAAGGAGAACTGACCAAGGTAAACAGGGGAAGCAGTGAAATGTGTGGCTGGAAATGGACAGTGGAAAACATTTATAGTCATAGAGATGTACAGCACTGAAAAAGAGCCTTCAGTCCAACTGATCTACGCCACCCACATATCCTAACATAATCTCGTCTTATTTGCCAGCACTTGGCCCAAATCCCTCTCAACCCTTCCTGTTCGTGTACCCATCCAGATGCCTTTTAAATGCAATAATTGTACCAGCCTCCACCACTTCATCTGGCAGGTCATTCCATACACACATCACCCTCTGCCTGTAAAAGTTGTCCTTTTATATCTTTTATATATTTCCCCTCTCATCCTGAACCTCGGCTGTCTGGTTCTGGGCTCCACTACCTCAGGGAAAAGACCTTTTCTGTTAAAGCTATCCGTACCTCTCTTGTAAACCTCTATATGGTCTCCCCTCAGCCTCAAATAGCCCCAGCCCTGTAGCTCAAATATTCCAATCCAGGCAACATCCCTGTAAATCTTCTCTGAACGCTTTCCACTTACACAACATCCTTCCGATAGGGAGGAGACAAGAATTGCATGTAATATTCCAAAAGTGTAATATCCAATGTCCTGAACAGCCAGACCATGACCTCCCAACTCCTCTACTTAATGCTCTGATCAGTAAACACAACCATACCAAACACCTCCTTCACTATCCTATCTACCTGCAGCTCCACTTTCAAGGAGCTATGAACCTGCATTCCAAAGTTTCTTTGTTGAGCACCACTCCCTAGAAATATACCATTAAGTGTGTAAGTCCTGCTGAGATTTGCTTTCCCAAAACGCAGTACTTCACATTTATCTAAATTAAACTCCAGCTGCCATACCTCAGCCCATTGGCCCATCTGATCCAGATCCCGTTGTAACCGGAGGTAACATTCTTCACTATCCACAACACCTGCAATTTTGGTGTCATCTGCAAACTTACTAAAAACACCTTCTATGTTCACATCCAAATCATTTATATAAATAACAAAAATAGTGGATTCAGCACCAATCCTTGTGTCATTCCACTGGTCACATGCCCCCAGTCTGAAAAACAACCCTCCACCACCACCCTCTGTCTTCTAGCTTCGAGCCAGTTCTGTATCCAAATGGCTGGTTTTTGCTGAATTTCATGAGATCTAACCTTGCTCACCAACCTCCCATGTGGAAACTTTTCGAACACCTTATTGAAGTCCATATTGCTCAGACTGACCGCTCTGCCCTCGTCAATCCTTTTTCTTATTTCTTCAAAAACCTCAAACAATTTCTTGAGACATGATTTCCCATGCACAAAGCAATGCTGACTATCCCTAATTAGAAACTTCCTTTCCAAATACATGCAAATCCTGTCCCTCGTGATACTCTCCTTCATCGTGCCCACCACTGACGTCAGGCTTAAATAGTGGCACCACGTTAGCCAACCTCCGTCTTCTGGTACCTCACCTGTGACTATCGATGATTAAAATATTTCAGCACGGGGCACAGCAATCAATTCCCTCGCTTCCCACAGAGTTCTAGGGTACACCTGATCAGGTCCTGGAAAGGTCCTACGAAGTATTCCTGAATCAAGAGACCTTGGAGTGCAGGTTCATAGCTCTTCGAAAGTAGAGTCGCAGGTAGATAGGATAGCGAATAAGGCATTTGGTATGCATTCCTATAATGGTCAGAGTACTGAGTACAGGAGTTGGGAGGTCATGTTGCGGCTGTACAGGACATTGGTTAGGCCACTGTTGGAATATTGCATGCAATTCTGGTCTCTCTTCCTATCGGAAAGATGATGTGAAAGATTTACAAGGATGTTGCCAGCGATGGAGGATTTGAGCTACAGGGAGAGGCTGAAAAGACTGGGGCTGGTTTCCCTGGAGCGGAGGCTGAACTTATAGAGTTTTACAAAATTATGAGGGACATGGACAGGATAAATAGACAAAGTGTTTTCCCAAGGGTCGGGTCTTCCAGAACTAGAGGGTATGGGTTTTGGGTGAGAGGGGAAAGATATAAAAGAGACCTAAGGGCCAACTTTTTCACACAGAGGGTGGTACGGGCATGGAATGAGCTGCCAGAGGAAGTTGTGGAGACTGGTACATTTGCAACATTTAAGAGGCATTTGGATGGGTATATGAATAGGAAGGGTTTGGAGTTATATGGGCCGGGTGCTGGCAGGTGGGACTAGATTCGGTAGGGATATCTGGTTGGCATAGACGGGTTGGACCGAAAGATCTTTTTCCGGGCTGTACACCTCTATGATTCTATGACCTGATAAGGTCCTGGGGATTTATCCACCTTTATGCATTTCAAGACATCCAGCACCTCCTCCTTTATAATATGGACATTTTGAAAGTTGACACCATCTATGTCCGTACATTCTACATCTTCCATGTCCTCCCCACAATAAACACTGATGTAAAATACTTGTTTAGTATCTCCCCCATCTCCTGCAGCTCCACGTGCAGGCTGCCTTGCTGATCTTCAAGGAGTCCTATTCTCTCCCTAGTTATCATTTTTTCCTTTATGTTTTTATAAAAACCCTTGGGATTCTCCTTAACAATATTTATCCAAGCTATCTCGTGCCCCCTTTTCACCCTCCTGATTTCCCGCTTTCGTACACTCCTACTGCCTTTATACTCTTCTCAGGATTCACACTCTCTCCTGAGATATGTTTACTTCTTTTTCTTCACTGAAACCTCAATTTCTTTCCATATCCAGTATTCCGTACCCCTATCAGTTTTTCCTTTCACCCTAACAGGAATACTGTACACTGTCTCTGGACTGCTGTTTTTATTTTTAAAGGTTTCCCAATTCCCAATGATAAACGTTTCATTCTTTCAAAATGGCAACTCCCCAATTCCTGCATCTCGCAAAACCGCTGCTTGACAATAATGACAAAATAAAGCACTTTCCAAAGGAAGGCATCGACGAGGTGAGGTCTGGACAGGAACATAGATCTGGAGGTTACCAGATGCACGGAGAGTGCTTTCTACCAGAGCAGCACCAGGTCAGTATCAGGCAAACAGACAGAATGGGCAAATAGATTCACATCTGACCTCACATCTCCCAGCCTGGGAACCTGAAGGTGTGCACAGCCATTTTGGAGAGTTATGCAGATATTAGGAGTATTGCTGTGGCAAATAAGTTTCAGTAATTTTGAGGGAAGATACTAATAAAGGAGGTTACAGAGTAAGGAGGATTGTCGGGACTTGAAGAGGTTTCCGAGTTTACGAGTGTTGGAGGGATTGGAGCAGGTTACCAAGATAGGGAGGGTTTAAGATTAAACGATTCCGCAGAAAGCCTTTACAGGGAGAAATGAAGGATTCGTGACAGTGTGGAGGAACAGAAGAATCTTGGGGTCCATGTCCATTGATCCCTCAAAGCTGGTACTCAAACTGATAGCCTTGTTCAGAAGGCATGTGATGGGTTGGCTTTCATTAGCAGGGGGATTGAATTTAAGAGCTATGAGGTTATGCTGCAGCTTTATCGAGCCCTGGTTAGACAACACTTGGGTTATTGCGTTCAATTCTGGTTGCCTCATTATCAGAAAAATGTGGAAGCTTTAGAGAGGGTGCAGAGGAGATATATCACGATGCTGCCTGGACTGGAGGGGAGAGCTTACGAAGAATATTTGAGGGAGTTAGGGCTTTTCTCATTGGAATGAAAAAGGATGAGAGGTGATTTCATAGAGGTGAATGAGATGATTTGAGGCTGAGATAGAGAGGATAACCACATACCTTTCCCATTGCAAAAATGGAAATGATGAGGTGGCATAAATTGGAGGTGATTGGAGGAATGTTTATAGGAGATGGCAGGGGTGGGCTCTTTACACATCGTGTAGCGGGTGCGTGGAATGCACTGCCAACAGTGGTAGCAGAGTCCAATTCACTAGGGACATTTAAGGAATTGTTAGATATGCAAATGGATGATAGTAAAATGTAGGGTCTGTAGGATAAAAGGTCCTCACAACATTGAGGCCGAAGGGCCTGGGCTGTGCTGTACTGATCTACGTTCTAAATAGGGAGGGTTACAATGGCACAAAGAGGCTTCAGAAATCTGGAGAGGTTGGGATCTGAATGAAGAGACACAAATAGTAAGGGTTGCTAGGATTGTCGAGGGTAACAGACACAGCAATGATCTGAACTGGAGCTGACGACCCAGACTGGGATGGGTGTGAGGACTGAAGGTAGTTTCACAGGGAGGGAGGACAGTAGAGCCACAAGAGATTACAGAGCTATCGGGCCAGCAGGAGTTCATGGAGATGGGGAGGTTGGGAGGGATGAAGCAGTTTACAGGCACAAGGATGTTGGTAGGATGGGATGGTTGGAGACAGTTTCACAGATAAGGAAGTTTAAACCTCCTGCAGTTTAGTCAAAGTGGGAAGGTTTGTAGGGGAGGGTGGCATTTACACAGATAGGTGTGTAAGAGCTGGAGAAGGTTATGGAGATGAGTAGATGGATGGAGAGACTGGAGGAGCTTGCATTGACAGGGTGGGAGATAGCCACGGGAGGATGTTACACAGATAGTGGGTCTTATCGGAACTGGATCAGGAGAGTAACAGGCATTGGAGTGAGTTCTACAGATCCTGACTGCAGCAAGGACCTGAGAGGATTGAAGGGTCTCCACAGATTGATCGTGTCTTTCAGACTGGAAAAGGATATGGATTAATTAAGCCCAATGTATGCTGTTTTCTTTTTCCTGAACAGAGCCTCAATAAACCTCAGCAGACAGGGAGCCCTAACCCTGCCAGCTTTTCCCTTCACTCTAACAGGGACATAATGACCCTGGATTCTTGAGATCACACTTTTAAAACCCTCCCGTTTGCCAGTCATTCCTTTTCCTTCAAACAGACTCACCCAATCGATGGTAATCGTGATGTGGAGGAGCCGGTGTTGGACTGGGGTGGACAATGTTAAAAATCACACAACACCAGCTTACAGTCCAACAGGTTAATTTGGAGGCACTAGGTTTCAGAGCACTGCTTCATCAGGTGGTTGTGGAGCACAGTCGTACGGCACAGAATTTATAACAACAGGATAGCAGTGTCATGGAATGTAATATCAAACACATTTAGTTTCTGCCTTTCACCTTTTAGGATTATCACCTGTGCTTCGAAAGCTGGTGCTTTGAAATAAACCTATTGGACTATAACCTGGTGTTCTGTGATTTTTAATTCACCCAATCCTGCCTAATGGCCCCAAACCCGGCCCTGCTCCAATTTCGTCTGTGGCCATGTCTGATCCTCTTCCATAACGATGTTAAAACGAAGACAGTTGTGGTCACAGGACCCGAAGTGCTCTCTGACTGACACTTCAGTCACTTTCCAGACCTCGTTTTCTGAGGGGAGGTCCAGTGCTGCTACCGCCTGAGTAGAGTTAGGCCTTGTTAGAGTTACATATTGGTTTGGGAAAATTTCTTGGACACATTTGACAAATTGCACTCCATACAGGGCTTTTACTCTGTGAGCGGCCCAGTCCATCCAGGGGAAGCTAACATCTCCAACCAATACTACATTATTATTTCTATAGGTACCTGCACTCTCTCTACACATCTGTTCCTCTAGTATCTGCTGGCTCTTTGGGAATCTAGAACACTGTCCCAACAGAGTCCATCCCCTTTTTGTTTCTAACTTCTAACCATGTGACCTCATTTGATGATCCCTTAAAAGTATCCCTTCGAAGCTCTGTTGTTCTGCCGTCCCTTATCAAAAGTGCAACTCTCCCATCTCACTCACTCTGTCAGACCTGTAGCTTCTGTATCCTGGAACACTGAGCTGCCAGTCCTGCCCTTCTCTCAGCCATGTTTCTGTTATGGCTATAATATCCTAGTCCCCAAAGCCAATCCATGCTCTGAGATCGTCTGCCTTACCAGTCAGGCCTCGTGTGTTGAAATAAATGCACGTTAAACCTGTAGTCTTTTCCCTCCCTTGACTGTGCCCCAGGATTTCCAGAATAGGAAACTTGTTCTCAGTGGCTGGTGTATTTTTCCCCTGACTGGCCAATGGCACCTCTCTTACTCAGAGTCCCGGCCAACCTAGTTTAAACCCTCCCCAGGTAACACTAACAAATCTCCCTCGCAGTGATCGTGGTGCCCCTCTGTGTTAAGTCAAACTTGTTCCCCCTTCTACAGGTCACTTCCACTCCAGAAGAGATCTCAAAGATCCAAACATTACCCCATCCCCCAGCTCCTCAGCCACACATCTATCTGGCCTATCTTTCTATTTCAGTCCTCAACAGGGCAGGTGGGACTAGGAATAATCTGTAGATCACTTCCCTTGAGGTCATCCTTTTAAACCTCTCACCTAAATCCTGATACTCATTTCACAGGACCCCATCCCATTGTCTACCACTGTCATGTGGACTGATGTGCACAATGACCAATGGCTACTAACCCTCCCCTTCAGAATGTTCATTAACCGCAGGGAGACGTTCTTGACCCTGGTACCCGGAAGGCAGCACACGATCCTGGGATGCCTTCTGCAGCCAAAGAATCTCCTGTCTGACCCCCTCACAACTGGGTCTCCCATCAGTATCACGCTCATTAGAGAGGATCTGGCAAACGTGGACTGGGAGGACTATCTGCAGTTGGGTCTATATTTGGAAAGTGGGAGTATGTTAAAGTGATACAGTGAGAATTCAGGGTCAGTGTGTTCCTGACGAGAGAATAGCAAAGGCAGAAAGTCCAGCGAATACTGATCAAGCGATATCGTGAGATTGCTAAAGAAAATACAGTGTAATAAAACCAGGCGAAACCATCCAAAAGTTTAGGGACTGCAAGGGGGTCTTTAGAAATGAGGGGAAAACAATGGCCATAAAATCTCCTTGTCAGATACTATAAAGGAAAATCCACGCGGTATTTTATCAGTATAGTTAGAATAAGAGGATTACTGGGGAAAGAGTGAGGCCTGTTAGAAACCAAAGGGATAATCCATGCATGGAGCCAGAAGAAGTAGGTGAGGTATTCAATGAATACTTCCCATCTGTATTCACACAGGAGAAAGACTTTGTAGCCAGGGATTTCAGTTGGGATGGTGAGGCTCTAGAACATATTAAGATCGATAAAGGGGAGATATTACATGTTTTCACAGGCATAAAGCTGGAGAAATCCCCAGTGCCAAATAAAATGTATCCAAGGCTGCTATGGGAGGTAAGGGAGGAGATTGCTGGGGCCCTGGTGGATATATTTAATACTTTGCTGGCCACAGGTGAAGTGCCGAATGACTGGAGGATATCTAATGTGGGTCCTTTGTTCAAGAGCAGCAGGGGTGGCGAGAGGGGAAGGACGCGTGGTGGTGGGTTTTGATTGCATGAAACATCACAGCAATACTTAGAGAGGACATTCCTGTGGGATCGCCCACTGTGTTGGAGATACTGTGAAATAAGAATGGGTCATCACTTTGATACGAGTGTACTGACCCTGAATAATCCATGGCAGACTGAGGAACAAATATGTCGGGAGATCTCAAATATCAATCATAATAATAAGACTGTTATGGTAGGGGTTTTTAAACTTTCCAAATCTGGATTGGCATTGCCACTATTCAATGTTAGGAACAGAGAAATTTCGTAATTGCGTTCCAGAAAAGTCCCAAACAGTATGTAAATGGCCCAACTGGAGAAAGGTGCAAAACCTGACCTCCCCTTGGGAAACAAGGTAGGGAAAGGGACTGAGGTGTCAGTGGGAACGCATTTTGCTAAAGTGACCACAGTCCTATTAGTTTTGAAAACAGCGATGGAAAAGGACAGGCCTGGTCCACAAGTTCAAGTTATAAAGTGGGGCCAGCCCAATTTTGGTCGTGTTAGCCAGGAACTTTCAAAAGGTGATTGGGGAGTCTATTTGCAGGGAAAGGGAAATTTGGCAAGTGAGACTATTTTAAAAGTGAGATAAATTGAGTGATCAGTGCCAGCATGTTCCTATTTGTGTGCAGGACAATGCTGACAGCATTCGGAAACACTGGCTGTCTATTGAGGGTCTGGTCAAGGAAAATGGACCACATGCCATGTTTCGCCAGCTGGATCAAGGGAATTCCTGAGGATAACAGGGGCTGTAGGAGTATACTTTGGGTTGAAATCAGGAATGCAGAAAGGGGCCATGAAATAACTTTGACAGAGAAGGATAAGGGGAATCCAAAAGTGATTGTATCAATATATTAAGAGCAAAAGAGTAACTCGAGACAAAATAGGGGCCCTTAAAGATCAATGAGGCTATCAATGTGTGGAACTGTAGAATATGGCTAAGACCCTAAACATATTTTGCACTCAAGAACTTGCTGTGGAAAAAGACTGGGCAACTTAGGGAACAAGAGCAATATGTTAGACCACAATTGGAGTATTCTGCAATTCCAGTCTCCCTGCTATAGGAATGATGTTGTGAAAGTGGAAAGTGCTCAGAAAAGATTGACAAGATGTTGCCAGGGTTGTTGCTGAATAAGCTGGGGTTATTTTCCCTGGAGCATCAAAGACTAAGGGGTGACCCTACAGAGGTTTATATAAACATGAGGGGCATGGATTTGGTAAACAGTCAAGGTCTTTTCCCAGGGTTGGGAAAACGAGAGGGCATAGGTTTGAGGTTAGAGGAGAAAGGTTTAAAAGGGACCGAAGGAATAGCTTTTTCATGCATACAGTGATGTGGATATGGAACAAGCGGAGGGAGAAAGTAACAGGGACGGATACTATGACAACATTTAAAAGGTGTCTGGATGGGTATATGAATAGTCAGAGTTTAGCGGAATATGGTCAAATGCTGATTGATGGGATGGATTTGTTTAGGTCTTCTGGTCAGCCTCGACGAGTTGGGGACTGAAGGGTCTGTTTCCATGCTGTACTTCTCTACGACTTGAAAAGAGTGCATGTTATAGAAGAGGTGGTGCTGGAGGTTTTAAAACACAGAGGTATGGAAGGCCCCAGGACCTGATTAAGTGTATCACAGGACATTGTGGAATGCTAGGGAAGAAATTGTGGAGCCCCGAACAAAGGTATTTGTACCATTGACAACCATGTGTGATTGGCTGGAACGCTGGAGGTTGGAATCATGGACAGTGAAGGAGGTTTTTTGAGATTACAAAGGGATCTTGATGAAATGGGTGAATGGCTGAAAAACTGCAGTTAGAATTCAATCTGAATAAATGTGAGGTAATGCATTTGGTAAAACAAACAAGGGTAGATCTTACACAATTAATGTTAGGGCCTCGGTTAGTGTTTTAGAGCAGAGGGACCTCTGGGTTCAGGTACATAATTCTTGAAGCTTGCATCACAGGATGGAATAGACGGTGCTTGGTATGCCTGACTATTACTCAGTCCATTGAGTGGAGGGTTTGGGACGTCATGTTGAGATTGTACAGACACTGGTGAGGCCTATTCTGCAATACTCTGTCCAGTTCTGGTCGCCCAGTTATAGGGAGGATATTATTAAGCTGCAGGGGGTTCAGAAGAGATTTACCAGGATGTTGCTGGGTTTGGAAGGCTTGAGTTCTGAAAAATGGCTGGATAGGCTGAGTCTTTTTTCACTGGAAACTGCAGAATGAGAGATAACCTTATGGAAGTTTATGAAAAAGATGAGGGATATAGATACAGTTAATGGCATTTGCCTTTTCCCAGAATGGGGGAGTCTCAAGAAGATGGACACATTTTTAAGGCTAGAGGAGAGAGATGTTCCAAACAAAAGGATATAAGAGGCAAATTGTTAAACAGAGGGTGGTTTGAGCGTGGAATGAACTTCCTGAGGAAGGGGTGGATGTGGGTATAGCTTCAACGTTTAAAAGACATTTGGATAAGTACATGAATGGGAAAGGTTTGCAAGGATATGGGCCAGCAACAGGCAGCTGGGACAAGTTTACTTTGAGATTATGGTTTGTTTCAACTGAAGAGTCAGTTTCCACGCTGTACGACTATGACAAGAATAGAGTTTTGTTCCATTATTTAAGAAAGGTTGTGATGGAAAGCCGTGGAACGAAAGACCAATTGGCCCAATGTCAGTGGTGGGTAAGTTGTGGAAGTGATTCTGCCAGACAGGAGTCACATTCATTTAAAAAGGCAAGGGTTGATGAAAGATAGTCAGCACGGCTTTGTGCAAACAAAGTCAGGTTTCACTAACTTGATTGTTGTTACAGTGGTGACCATACATTATCTACACTAACGTCAACAGGGCCTTTGACAGGATTTAGCATGATAAACTGTTTTGTAAGGTTAGATCACATGGGATCAGGGAGAGCTAGCCGTCTGTACACAAAATTGGCTTGACAGTAGGAGACAGGGTGATGGGAGAGGGTTGTTGTTCGGACTGGAGGCCTGTGACCAGCAGTGTGCTATAATGATCAGGGCTTGGTCCACGAATGTGCATCATTTAAATAAACGATTTGGTTGAGAATATAAGAGTCGTTGTTGGAAGAAGGATTCCAATTATCCACACTATCCATTTTTTAAAATTTCAAAATATATTTATTCATGTAAATAAATCTTTGGTACTTGTACAATTTTCCATGTTGTTCATAGTTATATACATTGCATGTCTTAACATTACAAAGAACAGATTGAATTAATCGAATTCACAGTTATCCTATTAACAGTTACCTTTATTAACTATCCAGTCTCTTGGTATTTGGCTGTGGCTTCAGCGGAACCCACCTACTGAGTGGGTGCCCTGTTATATGAAAGCAAATGAAACTTCTTTAACCCCCAGTTTATGTGGTTACCATTGTCCATTTGATTGTCCTGTCTCTGGGGTAGCTGTCTACATCCCCATGGTAAGCACGAACTGCTGGACCTTCGCTGGGCTGAGGTAGCTATCCAGCTCCTCACTGGGGTCATTTACCCGCTCTGGTGTCATTGAGCCAAGGCAGGGGTCCTCACTGTCCAGTTCTGTGTCTGACATTGGGACTGTCAGAAAGTCACAGCTCTCGGTTGCCTGTAGTTGTGGGGCAGTGGGTACCCCCTGGTTCTCACTGGGTGGAGGGTGGACTTCGGGTGGTCCATTGTTTCCTGGTTGGGAGGAAATGCCCTCCTCTTTACCGACGGCGCTCTGTCTCTTCTGGTGGTGATGGCCTTCTTTGTGTCGATCTTCCCCATCCGAAGAGCTGGCCGTCACTCCCTCGTGCAGCTGTCTTTTCCCCTTTTGCTGGGAGGCTTTAGGGGCCTAGCAGGATTTTCTCTTCCTGTTTTTAACAGGTATCCAATCCTCTGCCTGCTTGATTACTTCCTCCTCCATTTCTTCCATCTGCCCAGCTAGAGCTAGGATCAGCTGCTGTGTCTCTCCGCTGGCTGCTGCCTCCTCCACCCTAGCCTGTTCTTCTTTCTGCGTGTCACCACCCTCCGTTTCCCTGCTGTCCGGGTGGACCTTACTGGTCTTTGGGGGTCCACGGCTCACATTGCCACCTCCAGCCATCTGTGCGTAAGTGCCCCCTCCCCCCCCTCCCCCATCTTGGGCAGGTCTTATACATATGGCCCGTCTCTCCGCACAGGTTGCAGCTCTTTTCTTCCTGACAGTCCTTCGTCAAGTGACCCTCCTGTTTGCAGTTCCTGCAGATGGTCAGTTTGCAATCCGCCGCCACGTGTCCCGACTTCCCGCAGGTTCGGCACACTTTCGGCTGCCCTGCATATGTCAGGTAGCTTCTGCTCCCTCCAATTGCGAAGCTCGAGGGTGGGAGGAGGATGTTCCCAGTATCATCGGCCCTCAGAGTTGCCCTGACCTGCCTCTTACTGGTCCAGATCCCAAAGGGGTCGATCACATCAGTGGCATCTCCCTCAACTTGGACATATCTTCCCAGGAAGGTCAGGACATCAGCCACTGAAACATTGGGCTGTACATATGGATTGTAACAACCCGATTCCTCTGTGCAGGAAGCACACACAATGGGGTCACCGACAAGATGGAAAACAGCGGCTCCCCTTCCTTCTCCTTGAAGACCTTCAGGAGCTGTTTGCACTGCTTCACACTTCTGAAGGTCACATCCCCTTCCCCAGGGAAATCCTACAGGCAGTACACGTCCGCTGCAGCGAACCCACAGCAGCCCAACAGTATCTTCTTAATAAACAAGGTGCAGTCGAGTGGTGTACGATCCTCAATCTTCTTCACAGTCACCCTGACTGTGTTTCGAACCCCCTGCCCAGGGCTGGGGCAGCTGTTGTGGCCATAGCTCTGAGGTTGGCTGGTCCCTGAATTGGCGTTAGGCTGAAGCCAGCATGAAGATCCACCATTGAGCAGGTCAGCACAACCAAACGATCCTCCAATGTCCAATTACGATCCAGCGATGATCTCTGCACTAGCTCTGATGACTCGCAACTCGACACCTGTCCTGATAAGAACAGAAAATCAAAGCACAGACTTCGGGTCATCAACTCTGCTCCAAAGTTCCTCCACTATCCATTTTTTTAAATTTCAAAATATACTTTATTCATAAAATGATTTGATGGTCTGTACATTTGGTCATGCCATACATATGTCCACATTTACAAACACAGATTCGAATTTATTCTTGTCATATACAGGTCTGTGCATTTCTCAATCTTGTACATATATTTGGCTGACGCATCAGCAGAGCCCAAAAAACGTCCGCATGGGCCCCCTGTTCTTCTTTAGGCAGGCCGATCTTACATGGTGGTCTTTCCCCACCGCGCCTTGGCGGCAGCTGCCCCAAGCTTCAGCGCGTCCCTCAACATGTAGTCTTGGACCTTGGAATGTGCCAGTCTGCAACACTCGGTCGGGGTCAACTCCTTCAGCTGGAAGATTAACAGGTTTCGGACCGCCCAGAGAGCGTCCTTCACTGATGATCCTCCAGGCGCAGTTAATGTTCGTCTCGGTGTGAGTCCCGGGGAACAGGCCGTAGAGCACGGAGTCCCGCGTCACAGCGCTGCTCGGGATGAACCTCGACAAACACCACTGCATTCCTCTCCAGACTTCCTCTGCATAGGCACATTCCAGAAGGAGGTGTGTGACAGTCTCGTCCCCCCCGCAGCCACTTCGAGGGCAGCGTGCGGTGCGGCAGAGAGTCCGGGCGCGCATGAAGGATCTCACAGGCAGAGCCCTTCTCACCACCAGCCGAGCCATGTCTTGGTGCTTGTTGGAAAGTTCTGGCGATGAGGCATTCTGCCAAATGGCTTTGACAGTCTGCTCATGGAACCGCTCGACAGGACCCGCCCTCTCCTTTTCCCGAAGGGTCTCAAGGACACTACGTGCTGACCACTTCCTGATGGACTTGTGGTCAAAGGTGTTTTTCCTCATAAATGTCTCCACGAAGGACAGGTGATACGGAACGGTCCAACTACTCGGAGCGTTCCGCGGCAGCGAGGCCAGGCCCATCCTTTGCAACACCGGGGACAGGTAGAACCTCAGTACGTAGTGACACTTGGTGTTTGCGTACCGGGGATCCACGCACAGCTTGATGCAGCCACACACTAAGGTGGCCATCAGGGTGAGGGTGGCATTGGGTGTGTTTTTTCCCCCATTGCACCGGTCTTTGTACATTGAGTCTCTTCAGACCTGGTCCATCTTTGATCTCCAAATGAATTGGAAGATGGCCCGGGTGACTGCAGCAGCACAGGTCCTGGGGATAGGCCAGACCTGTGCCACATATAGCAATACTGAGAGTACCTCACACCTGATGACCAGGAGATGGAACGGTCACGATGGAGAGCGACCGTTGCCCCCATCTGCCTAGTTTCTGTCTCATCTTCCTGATCCGCTCCTCCCAGGTCTTGGCGCACTCCCCAGCCCCCCCCCCCGAACCAAATACCCAGCACCTTCAGGTGGTCAGTCCTGACGGTGAAGGGGATAGAAGATTGGTCGGCCCAGTTCCCGAAGAGCATGGCCTCGCTCTTGCCTCGGTTTACCTTGGCCCCCGAGGCCCGTTCGAACTGGTCACAGATGCACACAAGTCTGTGCACGGACATTGGATCCGAGCAGAAAACAGCGACGTCATCCATGTACAGGGAGGCCTTAACCTGCAGGCCCCCGCTGCCAGAAATAGTCACCCCTCTCAGGCTCACATCCTTCCTGATGGATTCGGCAAATGGCTCTATGCAACACACAAACAAGGCGGGTGAGAGGGGGCATCCCTGCCTGACTCCAGATCTTACAGGGAAGCTATCTGATTCCCACCCATTGATTTGAGACTGCACTGACAATGTTGGTGTAGAGCAGTCTGATCCAATTTCCGATTCCCTCCCCAAAGCCCATTTTGGAGAGGACATCCCTCATATATGTATGCGATATCCTATCAAAGGCTTTCTCCTGGTCCAGGCTGATGAGGCAGGTGTCCACCCCCCTGTCCTGCACGTAGGCGATCGTATCCCTCAGGAGTGCAAGACTCTCAGAGATCTTCCTGCCCGGTACAGCACAGGTTTGGTCCGGGTGGATCACCGATCCCAGAGCAGACCTGACCCGGTTGGCGATGACCTTTGACAAGATTTTGTAGTCTGCATTTAACAGTGAGATCGCTCTCCAATTTCTAATTTCCTCCCTCTCCCCCTTCCGCTTGTAGATGAGGGTGATGATACCTTTCCTCATGGATTCACTCATGGTACCTGCCCGAAGCATACTGACATACACCTCCAGCAGGTCCTGGCCGATCAAGTCCCAAAGAGCGGAATAAATCTCGACCGGTAAGCCGTCGCTTCCGGGAGTTTTATTCTTTTCGAAGGACTCGAGGGCCTTGGTCAGTTCATCCAGAGATAGCGGCTAGTCCAGCCTCTCTCGTGTTCCGTCATCTAGGACCTCCGTGATAGAGGACAGGAACGACTGGGAGGCCGCGCTGTCGGTTGGCTTCGAGTCATACAGGCTGGCGTAGAAGGATTTGCTGATCCTCATGACGTCAGCCTGAGATGACGTTACCGAGCCATCTTCTTTCTTCTGGCTGCTGAGCACGGAGCTCTCTTTGTGCACCTTCTGGAAGAAGAAACGTGAGCACATCTCGTCCTGCTCCACCGAGCGGACCCTGGACCGAAAGATTATCCTGGAGGCCTCCGAGGCAAAGAGCGAGGCTTGCTGGCCCTTCACCTCCTTGAGGTCCTCCGTGACATCGACCCCCATCGTCTGCAGCAGGAGCAGGTTCTGCATACTTTCCTGGAGCTGGGACAGTTTTCCCCGCCTCTCTCTCGCCTCCTGGACACCTTTGAGGATAAAGAACCTCTTGATGTTCCCTTTTACTGTTTCCCACCAGTCCGCTGGAGACTCAAAGAGGGGCTTCACGGTTCTCCAACCTGTGTAATCCCTCTTGAGCTGTTCGATGTTTCCCGGGGTCAACAGCTTAGTGTTCAGTTTCCACGTTCCCTTGCCCGCCCGCTGTTCGTCCTGTAGGTGACAGTCGGCCAGCAGGAGGCAGTGGTCAGAGAAGAACACCGGCTTGATGTCGGTGGATCTGACCGAGAGTGTTCGCGACACAAACAGGTAATCTATCCTTGAGCGGATAGACCCGTCTGCCCGTGACCAGGTGTATCTACGCTGTGCTCCATCTGCAGGGGTGCTGAAGACGTCGTGCAGCTTCGCGTCTTTGACCGTTTCCATCAGGGCCCTGGACGTAGCGTCCGGTTTACTTTCCCCCCCGCCGGATCGTCCATCTGCATCAATGATGCATTTGAAGTCTCCGGCCAGAATGACCGGCCTGGACGTAGCCAGCAGCAGTGGAAGCTGTTGCAGGACGGCCAACTGTTCACTCTTACCCACTGGGGCGTACACGTTGATTAGTCTCACGGGAGCGTTTCTGTATTTAACGTCCGCGACAAGGAAGTGCCCGCCCACCACCTCCTTAACCTCAGAGATGGTGAAGTTGCCTCCCCGCAACAGGATACCCAGGCCGGAGGCGCGACTATCATTGCCCCCCGACCACACTGACGGCCCGTGGGCCCACAAGCTCGACCATCTCCTGTAACTGCTGAGGGGCGGTATCCCACACTCCTGCAGAAACAGGATATCGGCTTTGACGTTGGCCAGGAATGCCAGCGTTGAAACACATCGCGTAGCCGATTTAATGCTACGCACATTTATGCTGGCAATTTTAAACCCCATTTTACCAGTTTACGGGGTTACCAGTGTCCATTTTCTTCTGGTCTTGCTCCAGTGGGGTAGCTGCGTGCATCCCCGTGGTGACGGCAAACTGCTGGACCTTCCCAGGGCTGAGGTAGTTGTCCGGCTCCACGCTGGAGTCATTTCCCCGCTCTGGTGTCATCGTATCGGACCCAGGGTCCTCATCGCCCCGTTCTCCAACTGACAGCAGGGCTGTCACTGGGACGCTGCTCCCAGTTCCCTGGAGCTGTGGGCCGGTGGGTACCCCTTGGTTCTCACTGGGTAGGGGGAGGCCTTCACCCATCCCCTCAGAGGGATCAACTTTTCCTTCTTGGGCGGTGCTGCCCTCCTTTCTCCCCACGGCGCTCTGCCTCTTCCTCCGGAGGCGACCCTTCTTGCGCCCGTCCTCACCATTGGAGGAGCTGCCTGTATCATCATCTTGGAGGTGTCTCTTCCCCCTTCGCTTGGTGGCTTTGGGGCCCTCGAGAGGTTTCCTCTTCCTGTTTTTGACGATAATCCATTGCTCTGCCTCCTTTGATCCCTCCTCTTCCATTTCCTCCGTCTGTCTTGCAGGAGCTTGGGTTGGCTGCTGCATCTCCCCGCTGTCTGCCGCCTGCTCCGCTACAGCCTGCCCTTCCTTCTGGGTGCCTCCAGACACCGTTCCTTTGCTGATTCGCGGTACCTCGCTGGACTTTGTCGGTCCGCGGCTCGTGTTGCCACCTCCGGCCATCTGTGCGTAGGTGGTGGCTCCTCTTCTTGGGCAGGTCTTGTACATATGGCCCACCTCTCCGCACAGGTTGCAGCTCTTTTCTTCCTGGCAGTCCTTAGTCAAGTGCCCCTCCTGTTTGCAGTTCCTGCAGATGGTCACTTTGCAATCTGCCGCCACGTGTCCTGACTATCCATGCCTCTCCTAATGCTATATATCTGTACCAAGTCACCCCTCAGTTGCCGATACTCTCTCAAGACAATCCAACTCTGTCTAAACTCCTTACAGTAAACACATTCTCATCCAGGCAACATTCTGGTAACCCTCTGTTGCACGCTCCCCAAAGCATCCACATCCTTCTATAGTGTGGCGATGAGACCTACACACAACATACCAAATATGGCCGAATGAAGTTTCATTCAGTCACAACATGACATGCAAATGTGTGTACTCAATACTGTGACCAATGACAGGAAGCATGCCATACGCCTCCTTTGCAACCACATTCTGCTGTGTTGTTATTTTCAGGGAGCTACGGATTTGCATCCAATGTCGCCGGTTTTATCAATGTTTCCAATTAGTCAATTAGTGTACTTCTCTCTTCCATTTGACTTCGTACATACATCACTTCACACCTGTCCCGATGAAATTCGATTTGCCACATCTCTTCCCAGCGTTCCAGCTGATCTACACACCGCTGCAACCTTTAAAAGTCTTCCTCACTATCCACAATTCCCCTAACTATCCCTAATCATTACATGCCTTTCCAAATGTTGTCTGCAAAATTACTAATCAAACTGCTGACCTTTTCATCTTATTCACAGAGATAAATTACAAACAGATATCGCAGCACTGATCCTTGCAAAACATCATTGGCCACAGACGTCCAATCAAAAATTCACTATTGCACATGCCTCTGTCTACTATCACCAAGAAGATATTGTATCCAACTTACCAATGACCATTGATTCCATGGATTGTGATTTGATCTTCCAGATTTTCCTTGCTCTTTGAAAGTTGTCCATTCAACATGACTCTATATTTTGATTCCCAGATTAAATTGGCTGTCTCACTAATGCGCTGACTGCGTCCTTTCTTCACAACAAAACAGGACCTTGTTTGTTTTTTTTTAACTGATCCTGCCTAAATCTCTACAATCCCTCAATAATCACATTGCTGTCATGGTCATTCTGCAGCCACATCTCCACAATAACAGTTCGATCATATCTGTTCCCTTCAGTTAATGCTGTCATTCCATCTGCCTTGTTGCAAACGCATGGCGCGTGTCACTGAGAGAGGGCCTTTGCGGGATGGATAGAGGTCATAAGAGTTCGAGAGATGTTTGGGAGTACAATGATGTTGCAGGGTTAAGCAGAGTTGCAGTTGCTAGCGAACGTTCAAGGAGAAAACATTTTGTTGTTTGAAGGAAGTTAGAGAGATGAAGTGTCTTTGATTAAGTTCCAGAGATAGGGACGTGTATAGGGTTGTGGATCGTTACATGGACGATACTGATCAGGGTGTAGAAACATTCGCATGATTCCAGGATGTGGTACATTTAGTAACAGTTGTGGGATCTGGAGAATATCACAGTGATAGGGAGGATGGTATGGACTGGAAAATATTACAGAGAAAGGGAGGGTGGTATGGACTGGAGAATGTTGCAAGAACATGGAAGATGATATAGACTGGAGAATGTTGCAGGGATAGGGAGGAAGTTGTGGACTGAATAAACTTGAAAGGAGAGATGATTTTATGCTCTCGAATGTAGTTCAAAGAGAGAGTGAGTGCTGTGCATGCTGCAAGTTACTACAGTGATAGGGAAGCTTGTAGAGACTGGACGAGAGAGTCATAGAGAGGCTTGTGAGAGACCAGATTCACTTATGAGCATAGGATGTGCGACATCGAGCAGAGCCTTCTGAAGATATAAACAAGGATACAATGGCCACACAGCAGTCACACCAATACATAGGTATATAGGAACTGAAGGAATTGAAGAGATTACACAGACTGGGAGTGTTGTATGCAGTGGAGGAGATTAAACTGATAGGAACGGTTTTAGAGTCTCAACAACGTTTGGAAATAATGGGGGTTGCAATGGTGAGAGCAGTTTTCAACACGATGGAAGATATAGACTTGAAGGAGATTTCACAGATAGCGATGGCTTTCGGGTCTGGTGGGGGCTGCAAAGTAAAGGGGATTGTAAAGACTGGAGGTATTTACATAGAGAGGGAGAGTTTTAGTGATTGGCAGAATTCACAAAAACGGGTCTGCAGGACACGACAGAAATCAGAAGGGTTGTATCTACTTGATGGTGTACACAGGCAGGAAAGCTTGTGGGGGGGGGGGGGTGGGTTGGAGCAGCTCACCATGATAGGGAGGGGCATGGAGACTGAAGATGTTGCAGAAAGATTAATATGTTTAGTACTTTAGAACTCCACATAAGTCTGTCCTGGTTCCTTCTTTATGTTTCTGAACCACTGTCGTTATGCTTCTGGTACTAACCCGTAAGCACATAAAATAGCCTGTTTGACATGTGCATAATCTCTTGACCACTCATGATACAGCGCTGCAAATACCTCACTGGCTCTGCCTAATAGCTTAGACTGAACTAGTTTTACCCACAAGACCTCAGGCTACTCCATCTGTTGATCCAATTTTTCAAATGAAATAGAGGTCCTTGAAAGTAGAGTCACAGGTCGATAGGATAGCAAAGAAGGCACTTGGTATGCATTCCTTTATTGGTCAGAGTATTGAGCACAGGAGTTGGGAGGTCATGTTGCGGCTGTACAGGACATTGTTAGGCTACTTTTGGAATACCGTGTACAATTCTGGTCTCCTTCTTATCGGAAGGATATTGTGAAACTTGAATGGGTTCAGAAAAGATTTAAAAGGATTTTGCCATGGGTGGAGGATTTGAGCGACAGGGAGAGGCTGAACCGTGTGGGGCTGCTTTCCCTGGAGCATCAGAGGTTGAGGGGTGACCTTATAGAGGTTGATAAAATCATGAGGGGCATGGATAGGGTAAATAGGCAAAGTATTTTCCCTGGAGTCGGGTGTCCAGAACTAGAAGGCATAGGTTTAGGGTGAGAGGGGAAAGATATAAAAGAGACCTAAGGAGCAACGTTTTCACACAGGGGGTGGTACGTGTTTGGAATGAGCTGCCAGAAGAAGTGGTGGAGGCTAGTACAATTGCAACACTTAAAAGGCATCTGGATGGGTACATGAATAGGAAGGGTTTAGAGGGAGATGGTGCTGATTGGTGCGACTGGATTGTCAAGGACGAGTTGGACCGAAGGGCCTGTTTCCATGCTGTACATCTCTCTGATTCTCTGGCTTTAATTGCCAAAGTTTCAAATCACTTCAGGCAGTCAGAGACTGAGATAGAATTGTAAGGTCTTTTGGAGGTTCCACAGTTCAGGAGGATTGCAGAGACTTGCTGATGTTGTACATGAAGTAGAGTTATAGGGACTGAAGCTGGGAACAGAGATAGAGAGATGCGCAGGTGATTACAGAGATATCGTGGCCAGTGGTCTCTGGTGGAAGTTCCACGTAGATATATGGTTTTTGGAACTGTTGGACTTTAGAAAGATAGGTAGATTTGGCGGGGCTTGAGGGGTTTACAGATGCAAGGAGAAATGTAGTAACTGGAGCATACGGAGATGGTGAGGGCTGGAGGAGACGCAATAATTTGGCTGGATTGTCGAAGCTGGAGGGGTTCTCACAGACAAGGAGGATTGTAGGAATGTGGGGAGTTTACGGAGATAGAGGGTTAACGAATTCTCAGTAATTAGTGGTTTGGAGCACTGTCCAGACTGGGGGAGGCTTCAGAATGATGGAGGGACAGAGCAAAAGGTATAGAACGCAAAAATTATAGAACATAAACATGTCACTTCAGTGCTGTGCCACTGAGGGTCATCAGGAGGACATTCTTCCTCAACAAAATGTACAGATCCTCAGGGGAATGGACAGGTGGATGCTGAAAGGATGCTTCCTTCTCCTTATGGGAGAGAGGCAGACAACAAGACTCTGTTTGATAAAGATGGAGAAGAGGGAGTTGTCTTTTTCTCCCAATGGCCCAAACCTACTTCAGGTTTGAACCCCCACAGCTCAAAGGAAAGCAATACGATAACAAAGAGCAAAGTTGTATGTGACTGCAGGAGATATGAGACGAAGGCCAGGTTTGGAAGGGAGGGAGTGAGAGAGCAGGGAGATGTTCAATAGCTGGAAGGGTTTACAGGGAGTGGACACTGTCAGGACTGGAGAACATGTCACGCAAACTCATGAGAGGGAGATAACGATATGGCACAAGGTCAAACACAGCAGGAGGATCCCAAGCTCCATACCTGTCATTTACTCAGGGAGCTGCTCTCACCCAGTCTGGTGCCAAGCCCCACATACAAACAGCATGAGGTTTCCCAGTTCCTGGTGCTCAGAGGCCAGTGCACTCACCCCTGAACCAGTCAGTGAAGTATTTACACATTTGTACATTACCAGAAACATTGTGTCCTAGCCGACATAAACTGGCAAATTCACACTCTTCCAGGCAAAGACCATCTGCACTCAGATTCCCTGGTGATACAATCCTCTGAGTGATAGTCTGCAGAGAACAACAGAATCCACGAATCCACATTGCATGGGTCAGGGTCAATGACAAAAGTTTCAGTCTTTCAAATATGACAACTCCTCAATTCCTGCATCTCACAAAACTGCCATTTAAAAATATTAAAATAAAGAACATTCCTAATGAAGGCTTTGACGAGGTGAGCTCTGGTCAGTAACATAAATCTGGATGTTACGGAGAGTGCTTTCTACCAGAGCACCACCAGGTCAGTATCAGGCACACAGACAGAACGGGCAAATAGATTCACAACGGAATTCACATCTCACAGCCTGGCAATTTGAAGCTGTGCTCACCCATTCCGGTAAAGATCTCTAGAAACAGGACATCAGAACTAGGAGACTGGAGGTTGGCTATCGTGTTGCTACTATTTAAGGAAGGCAGTAAAGAAAATCCAGGAAACTTTAGACTGTTGAGCCTGACATCGGTGGGCAAGCTGTTGGAGGGAATCGTAAGGGACAGGATATACATGTATTTGGAAAGGCAAGCACTGATTAGGGATAGTTAACATTGAGTGAGAAATCATGTCTCTCAAACTTGATTGAGATTTTTGAAGAAGTAACATAGAGGATTGATGAGAGCAGAGCGGTCGATGTGATCTATATGGACTTCAGTCAGGCGTTCAACAAGGTTCCCCATGGGAGACTGGTTAGCAAGGTTAGATCTCACGGAATACAGGGAGAACTAGCTAATTGGCACAGAATTGGCTCAAAGGTTGAAGACAGAGGGTGGTGGGGGAGGGTTGGTTTTCAAACTGGAGGCCTGTGACCAGTGGAATGCCACAAGGATCGGTGCTGGGTCCAATACTTTGCATTGTTTACATCAATGATTTGGATGTGAGCATAAGAGGTATCGTTTGTAAGTGTTCAGTTGACAACAAAATTGTAGGTGTAGTTTTCGGTGAAAGAGGTTACATCCAATTACAATGGGATCTTGAACAGATGGGCCAATCGGCTGAGAAATGGCAGGTGAAGATTAATTCAGATAAATGCGAGTGCTGCATTTTGCAAAAGCAAACCTTTGCTGGACTTATACACTTAATGGTAAGGCCTGACGAGTGTTGCTGAACATAGGGAAATTGGAGTGCAGGTACATAGCTCCTTGAAAGCAGAGTCACAGATAGGTAGGATAGTGAAGAAGGCGTTTGGTATGCTTTCTTTTATTGATCAGAGTATTGAGTACAGGAGTTGGGAGATCATGTTGTGGCTGTACAGGACATTGGTTAGGTCGCTTTTGGAACATTGCGTGCAATTCTGGTGACCTTCCTATCGGAAAGATGTTGTGAAACTTGAAAGGGTTCAGAAAAGATTTACAAGGATGTTGCCAGGATTGGAGGGGTTGAGCTATAGAGAGAGGTTGAACAGGCTGGGGCTGTTTTCCCTGGAGTCTCGAGGCTGAGGGGTGACCTTATAGAAGTTTACAAAATTATGAGGGGTGACCTTATAGCGGTTTATAAAATTATGAGGGGCATGGAGAGGGTAAAGAGACAAAGTCTTTACCCTTCAATGTGGCAGTCCATAACTGGAAGCCATAGGTTTATGGTTAGAGGGGAAATATATAAAAAAGACTTACGGAGCATTCTTTTTCCCGCGGAGGGTGCTACGTGTATGGAATGAGCTGCCAGAGGAAGTGGTGGAGGCTGATACAAAGGCATCTGGATGGGTGTATGAATAGGAAGGGTTTGCAAGAATATGGGCCAGATGCTGGTAGGTGGGACTAGATTGGGTTGGGATATCTGGTCAGCATGGACGAGTTGGACCGAAGGGTCTGTTTCCATGCTGTACATCTCTTTGACTCTAAGAGGGGCTGAATGGTCCAATCAAAAATGATCTGTGGTTCAAATCATAACATCCATCAGTTTCCATAATCCATTCTTAGTTCCATCTTGCAGGATCTATGAATCTTGCTCCCTCTACACTCCTACAGGATCCACGTCCCTCCCCATGTTTGTACCATCATCCAGTTTCTGCAGCCCTTCCTACCTCTGTAACATGGCCCGGACTCTACAACTCTTCCTTCCTCTGCAATGTTAGGGAGGTATATAGGGCCTGGAGCATTTTGCAGGCATTAGGAATACAGGGACTTGAGGAGGTTTCACAGTTTATGAGTGTTGTCGGGACTGGAGGAAGTTACAAAGATAGGGATGGTTTCAGGTTGCAGGATTCTGCAGAAAACACAACTTTACATGGTTAAAGGCAGGATATTTTGCAGTGTGCATGAACAGTGTGTCCCTGAAGTTACTACTCAATTTGAGAGGGTGTTAAGAAGGCGTATGGTGTGTCGGCTTTCATTAGCGGGGGTGTGAGTTTAAGAGATCCAGGGTTTTGCTGCAGCTCTATAGAGCCCCAGTTACA
This sequence comes from Chiloscyllium punctatum, assembly GCF_047496795.1. Lineage (NCBI taxonomy): Eukaryota > Metazoa > Chordata > Chondrichthyes > Orectolobiformes > Hemiscylliidae > Chiloscyllium > Chiloscyllium punctatum. The sequence continues at coordinate 7,363,743 of NC_092761.1, forward strand.
GCACACTTGGAATACTGTGAACAGTTCTGTTCACCTCATTAAAGCTTCCACATCCTTCCTATAATGACAGGACAGAGGATACTTAGCAAGATGCTGTCTGGACTGGAGGGCATGTCCATTGAAGGTAGGTTGTGGAAGCTCAGGCTTTTCAGATCGGAGTGAACAAGGAAGAATGGCGACATGATAGATGTGCACAAGGTAATGAGAGGCATCGATCGCGTGGATAACCAGAGACAACTTCCCATGGCAAAATGGCTATCACAAGGGGACATATTTTTAAGGTAATTGGCGAAAGATTTAGCTTAGATATCAAAGGTACGTTATTTACACAGAGTGTGGTGGGTGCATGGAATGGACTGCCAGCCGTGGTAGTAGATTCCGACACATTACGGACATCTAAGCAACTCTTGCATAGGCACAGTGATTATAGCAAAATGTAGGGTACGTAGGTTAGTTTAGTCTTCAGAGTAGGATAAAAGGTCAGCACAATATCAAGGGCGAAAGGCTTGTACTGGGCTGTCCTATTCTATGATCTAAATAGCGAGGGTTATGATGGCAGGAAGAGGTTTCGGGAAGCTGGAGAGGATGGGGTCTGAATGAAGAGACACGAAGAGGAGGCGTTGCTAAGGTTGTATGAGGTAACAGAGACAGAGGGTTGTGGGGACTGGTGGTGGTTTCACAGGGAGGAGCATAGAGCAATAGGAGGTTACAGAAATGTGGAGAGCTGTAGGCTGGGGAGGTTGGGGGGGATGGATCAGTTTACAAGGATAAGAACATTGGTAGCATGGGGTGTTTTACACAGACAGGAATGTTTCAGGTGAATGAAGCTGAGTACAGAGATAAAATGGGTTGTACAGACCCACAAAGTGACATATGAAGGGTAATCGTGGTTGAAGATGTTTATAGAGACAGGAAGGCTTAGGATCTGCAGGTTATTTAGATAAAGAGGGTGTGGAATCAGACAGATTCTCCAAGTGATAAAGACAGCAATTTTGGTTGGAGACAGTTTCCCAGATTAGGGAGCATTAGTAACCTCCTCCAGTTTGGTCAAACTGGGAAGAGTTGTAGGGGAGGGTGATGTTTACACATGTAAGAGCTGGAGAATATTATGGGAATGAGTAGATATTTGGAGACACTGGAGGAGCTTACATTGACAGGGTGGGTGCTGGCAACGGGAAGATATCACACAGATTGAGGGTCTTGTAGGAACCGGATCGGAAGAGTCACAGGCATTAGAATGACTCTGCAGATTGGGAGTGTTACAGAGACTTAGAGGATTGTGGGGTCTCCATAGATTGATCGTGTCTTTAAGAATAGAAGAGTTTATGTAGATACTGAAATCTTAAACCCAATACATGCAGTCTTCATTTCAAGTCCAGGGCCTTATTATCCCTCAATAGCCAAGGATCCCTAACCCTGCCAGCTTTTCCCTTTACCCCACTGGGGCATACTGGTCCTGGATTCTTGAGATCACATTTTGAAAAGCCTCTCATTTGCCAGTTGTTCCTTCTCCTTCAAACAGACTCACCCAATCCATTCGAATCATAATGTGGAGGTGCCGGTGTCGGACTGGGGATGGACAAAGTTAAAAATCACCCAACACTCTGTTTCCAGTCCAACTGATTTATTTGAAAGCACTAGCTTTCAGAGCACTGCTTCTTCATCAGTTGGTTGTGGAGCACAATCCTAAGGTACAGAATTTATTGCAACAGGATGGCAGTGTCATGGAATATAATATCAAAAAAACTTAGTTTAAGCCTTTCATCTGTTACAGTGATCACCAGCGCTTCCAAAGCGTGTTGGATTATAACTGGGCGTTGTGCAATTTTAAATGCACGGCATTGACGCTGGCCAGATCCTGCAGAATGGCCCCAAACCGGGTCCTGTTCCAGTTTTCCTCTTCAATCTGTGGACCTGCTGATCCTTTTCCATAACTATGTTAAAACGAAGACAGTTGTGGCCACTGGACCCAAAGTGCTCTCTGAATGACACTTCAGTCACTTGCCCGACCACGTTTTCTGAGGGGAGGTCCAGTATTGCACCTGCCTGAGTAGAGTAGGGCCCTCTGCATATTGACTTAGGAACCTTCCTTGGACACATTTGAAAAATTGCTCTCCTTCCAGGTCTTTTATACTCTGGCTGGTCCAGTCAATTCAGGGAATATTAAAATCTCCAGCCTGCACTCCTCTATTATTCTTATAGTTATCTGCAATCTCTCTATACATCTGCTCCTCTGGTATCTGTTGGGTCTACAACAGTCGACAATACAGTCTCAACAAAGACATCACCCCCCCCCCCCTTTTATCTAACTTCTAATCATGTGACCTCATTTGATGACCACTTAAGAGTATCCTCTCTGAACACTGTGGCTATGTCTTCCCTTATCAAAAGGACAAATTTCCCTCTTCACCCCTCACATACTTGTCCTTCTATCACTCCTGTAGTTTCATTATCCTGGAACACTGAGCTGCCAGTCCTGCTCTTCTCTCAGCCATGTTTCTGATATGGCTATAATATCCCAGTCCTCAGAGCTAATTCATGCTCTGAGCCCATTTGCCTTACCAGTCAGGCCTCGTGAGTTGAAATAAATGTCCTTTAAACCAGAAGTCTTTCCCCTGCCTTGACTGTGTACCTGGATATCCTGAATAGGAAACTTGTTCTATAAGGCTGATGTATTTTCCCCTGACAAGTCGATGGTCCCTCTCTTATTCAGAGTCCCTACGCCCTGCCAAACTAGTTTAAACCCTCCAGGGTAACGGAACAAATCACCCCACAGGGATGCTGGTGCCCCTCTGCTTCAAGTCCAACCTGACATCTCTACACCAGAAGAGGTCCCAATGATCCAAGAACTCACAAGCCTGCCTACTACAGCAGCTCCTCAATCACATATCCGTCTGGCCTATCTTTCTATTTCTATCCTCACTGGCACACGGTACTGGGAGTAATCGGGAAATCCCTCCCCCTGAGGTCTTGCTTTTTAACTTCTTACCAAACAGCGTGGGATTCCTCCGGGTGCTCCGGTTTCCTCCCAAAATCCAAAGATGTACAGGTTAGGTGAATTGCCCACGCAAAATTGCCCATAGTGTCAGGTGCATTAGTCAAGGGTAAATATAGGGGAGCGGAATGCGTCTGGGTGAGTTACTCTTTGGTGTGTTGGTGTGGACTTGTTGGGCCAAAGGGCCTGTTTCTATAATGTAGCAAATCGAATCCATTCAAACTACCTGTGCACATTTCACAAGACCCATTCTCTTTGTTTAACTATGGCATGTGTACCAATTGCACAATGACCTCTGGCTGTTCATGCTTCCCCTTCAAAATGTTCTGCAACTGCTCAGAGATATTCTTGACCCTGGTACCGGGAGGGGGCAGACCATCCTGGGGACACTTCTGCAGCTACACAGTCTCCTGCTTGTCTTCCTCACAATGGAGTCACCTATCAGTATCAATAGTATCAGTATCTCCTATCAGTATCATTCGACAGAGACTGTGAGGACCGACCTGCAGTTGGGCCTATATTTGGAAAGTGGGAGTATTTTAAAGTGATACAGTGAGAATTCAGGGCCAGCGTATTCCTGTTGAGTGAATAGTAAAGGCCACATGTCCAGCAAACACTGATTCAGCGATATTGTGAGTTTCATAAAGAAAGTACAATGCAATAAAAACGGGTGAAGCTCTTCAAAATTTCAGTGAGTGAAAGAGGATTGTTGAAAATGAAAGAAATAAAAATAGACAATAGACAAGAAATATATTTAGCAGATATGATTGAGAAAAAGTCACAAGGTATTTTATCAGCGCGTTCGAGTAAGAGGACTAATGAGGAAAGAGTGGGGCCTGTTAGAAACCAAAGGGACAATCTGTGCATGGAGCCAGAGGAAGTAGGTGAGGTCTTCAATTGAATACTTCCCATCTGTATTCACACAGGAAAAAGACATTGTAGCCAGGGATTTAAATGGGATGGTGAGGTCCCAGAACATGTTAAAATCAATAAGGAGGAGGTATTAAATGTTTTCACAGGCATAAAAGGTAGAGAAATCCCCAGTGCCCAATGAAATGTGTCTCAGGCTTCTGTGGAAGGTGAGGGAGCAGATTGCTGGGGCCCTGGCAGAGAAATGTAATACTTTGCTGGCCACAGGTGAAACTCAAGAAGGGCAGCAGGGATAGGCCAGGTATTTAGAGTACATAACCCAACATCAGTGTGAGGGAAATTATTGGAAACAATTGTGAGTGTCAGTTTGAATCAATAATTGGAAAGGTAGGGATCGATTAGGGATACTCAGTACGGATTTGTTGGAGAAGATCCTGTCTGATGAATTCAGCTAATTTTTCTTTGAAATTACAATTAAAAATATTGATGAGGGCAGTGCAGATGATGTGCGTTCCATGGAGTTCATTAAGGTCTTTGACAAGGTCCCACATGGAGGGCTCATCCTGAAGGGAAGAGCCCATGGGATCCAAAGCAAGTTGGCAAATTGGATCCAAAATTGGTGGAGGATTGGTTTTGTGAAAAGCCTTTGCCCAGTGGGTGTACAACAGCGATCTGTGCAGCAACCGTTGCTGTTTATTATGTACATTATTGAGTTGGATGTGAAAGCAGAAGGTATCATTAGTAGGTTTGCAGATGACATGAAAGGTGAGGGTGTTGTCCACAGTGAGGGGGATGGTCTCAGGCTACAGTCTGAAGGTTGAGGCTGGATCAGAATTTCAAGACAGTAATTTCAATTGACAAGGCAGGCAAGAGCACAGCAGGCGATGAGGGAAAACTGATGTATTAAGCTGCATTTACTTTGATATAAAATGTCTGACAGGAAAGGCAGATGAATGCATGGCATGGATAGGAACATGGGACTGGGATATCACAGGAATTACAGAGGTACAGCTGAGGGAAGGATAGGCCAAGCAACTTAATGTTCTGGGGTACAGATGCTATAGGAAGAAGAGAAGGAGAGGCATTTGAGGAGGAGGAGGAAGAGGAGTGGATGTTTTGATCAGTGAAAACATCACTGCAGAATTGAGAGAGGATATTCCTGGCGATCACTCAGTGAAGCTGTAATAGTGCAATTGAGAAATGAGAATGTGTCATCAGTTTGTTATGACTGTACTGCAGGTACTCAGCAGTCAGCAGGAATTTGAGCAACAGATATGTGGGAGATGTCAGATATTTGGTCCACAAGACATGACATAGGTACAGTGTTGGAGGGACAGCACAATACAGAAAGTTCCCAGTCAACATTACAACCCACTTATGGGAAGCCTGCTTTCCCCTCTGTTGTACTGATGCTCGCTAAGACAGTACAGGCCTGGATTGATAACTGTGCCACCCTTGGTGCCGACTTAGTACAACAAAACTTACAGTCAGGGTAGTGACTGAGCCTGGGTATGTCTGTACTGTGCTCCCCCTCCGGCACTATATCCATGTCATGTCTTGTTTTCCGATGTTTGGAGCCCTCTCACTGCCCTCTGCTCTGTGCACTGTGAGTGATCTTACCTCACTGCAGGATTTATTGAAGACTACAGATCTCCCTTCCCTTTGTCTCTCTGGCTGACCGACCATCTTCAATGTGGCGATGGACGATACACCCAGCAGTTGGGAAGTCTATTGAGTCAGGAACTTCCTGAGTACCTACAGGAGATAGAGAGATAGACAGAATGGGAAATTAAACTGATGCAGTCAAGGTTACATGTGGACAATGGCACTGGGTTCCACAGAGATCTGAAAAATCCCAGTGTCCATCTATGGCTAGTGCTGCTGCGTCTCTCTGGAGTGGAAAATTCCGTTGGCTCAGGATCTGCAGTAGATGCAAAACTGAGAGGCGCTGACAGAGGCAGCAATTAGACCTCACAGTGAGGGATACCACATGGAGAGAGACTGAGTGATAGCACTAGAGTGCAGGAAGTTGGCAGGATCACACAATTGTGTCGGAAGAATGGATTTTGCTTCATGATGCACTGGTATAACTGGTCAGGAATGAGCAACCAGTGAGCAGGCGAAGTGATGGCCTAGTGGTATTATTGCTAGAGCATGTGTCCCAAACCTCAGCTAATGTTCAGGGGAGGCAGGTTTGAATACCACGATATGAAATGGTGGAATTTTAAATGAATATACTTTTTTAAAAATTGGAATTAACAATTCCTAAATAAGTATTGATAAAAATCCAAACACTTGACTTTCAGAGAAAGACAACAGTTCATTCTCATGTGGTCTGCAGGACATACCCACAGCAAAGTGTTTGCCTCTCAATTGCCCTCCGAACTGGGCGAGCCAACTGCTTAGCTCAAGGGCAGCAAGGGATGGGCAATAAAGGCTAGTCAGCCAGAGATACCCACATCCCATACCTGATTTTTAAAAAAATCCATTCAGATTGTTCCATTGGAACCGTGCTGGAACCAGTGTGCTGGCCAATCACATCGGTAGGTTTATGGACAGGGTTTTAAACGGACAGAGAGGACGCAGGGACGGGGTTCAGGTGAAAGGAGCTCTCCAAATCCAACGAGAAAAGGTGAAGCATCAGAGCAGCATGGGAATGTGACCACAGACAACAGAAGAAAACAGATGGGACAAAGTTTAACTAAAACTGTACATCAGCAAATCGATTTGTGACAGGAAGTTGTGGGAAAGAGTAAACTATGTTTTATTTTAATGGACAAAGTCTCTGTATCAAGGTAGATGGATTTGTGACACAGAGATAAAAGAGATTTATCACCAGGGAATTATGGTTACAGGGTGAACAATAGGTGGAACATAAATATTCAATGGTTCACAACTCAGGCAAAATGGGTAACACTAACAATAATGGATAACAAAGGCCTGACAAAGAAAGCATTGGGTCTCAGATCATGAAGTAGAGCGTGTCTGAATTTAAATTCTGTCTACGACTTGCCAGGGACACAAGCAGCAGAACGGTTTTAGACCACCGAACTGCAATAAGCAGTTATTCAATGGAATTTTTAATAAAGGCACTGTGAAAATTTTGTGAAGCGTCAACATTGCATAATCTGGGACAATCACACTGACAAGAGTGATATTGGAAGAGGATTTCGGAGATTTTCTTTCGGTGTTTCTTTGATTAACACATTGTGCAACTGGCCAGAGACATAACTATAGCAGAGCGACAGTTGTGTGATGACACTTCGTGAATGAGTAATGTCACTTGGAGAGATCCTCTGGGAAATTGTGCTAAAGTGCAGTTTAAAGAAATATAAAGTTTTAAAGTGAATCACAGAAAGGACAAACGACAACTAGAAACAAAAATAGACAATGACATGAGTTTGAGAGGAGAACTGACCAAGGTAAACAGGCTGAACAGACTGAAACATGTGTCTGTAAATGAACAGTGGAAAACATTTGAAGGAACAGTGTAAAACACTCAAACGGTCATTCCACTGAAACAGACCAAACCTCAGCAAGAAATCCCCACCGGTCCCTCACTCAGGACAAAATGGATCATATTAGATTATCGGGCTGAGAAGATCACCACAAAGTACTTAAAATCCTGAAATGAGAGAGTGTTTTAGGAGTTAGTTTTGAAGGGATTGTAAAGGGTCTCATAGCAGAGGGAGGGCTGTGGGAAGGGGAATCATTGTCAGGGTTTAATGACACCATAGGAACAGGGAGAGGTGAAGGTGCTGGAGGTGGTGAGAGGGTTACAGAGAGTGGTCCAGACCTGAATAGTGTTACAAAGCCAGGAAGGATTGCTGCAGCTGTGAGGTGTGTGTCAGAGGTAAGGAGGGACATATGTGTGTTTCTTTATTGTTTCATGGGATGTGGGTGTCACTGCCTGGACCAGCATTCTTTGACCCCATGCTAATTATCCAGAGATTGTTGGGGCCCTGGTGGATATATATAATACTTTGCTGGACACAGGTGAAGTGCTGAATGACTGGAGGATCACTAATGTGGTTCCTTTGTTCAAGAAGGGCATCAGGGATAGGCCAGGTAATTACAGAGCAGATAGTCTGACAGCAGGGGAGAAGGGAAATTATTGGAAACAATTGTGAGGATGAATCAACACTTGCAAAGGTAACGATCAATTCGGTTTAGTCATCACGAATTTGGCAGAGGAAGATACTGTCTGAGGAATTCAGTTCAGTTTTTTTTGAAATGGTGCTTAAGTATATTGATGAAGGCAGTGCAGCTGATGTGGTTTACATGGACTTGAATAAGTCCTTAAACAAGATCCAACATGGAAGGCTGGTCCAAAAGGACTGGGTTCCAAGGCAAGTTGGCAAATTGGATGCAAAATTGGTGGATAGCATACTGTCACCAGTGGATGTACCACAGGGAACTGTGCAGGAACCATTGAACATTAATAACTCGGATGTGAAAGCAGAAGGTATCATTAGTCGGTTTGCAGGTGACATGAAAGGTGAGGGTGTTGTTCACAGTGAGGAGGATGGTCTCCGTCTGCGGTCCAATGTCGATCGGATGATAATCTAAGCAGAGTTTAGTTCGGATTGAAGTGAGGTAATACACTGTGGGAGGTACGATAAGAGAAGAACAGACATAATAAAAGGTAGGTCCTTGTGGAGTACTGAGGAATACAGGAACCTTGGTGGACAAGTCCATAGATCCCTGAAGGTGTCAGCACAGGGAGACAGGGTGGGAAAGGCACCTCAACTGGGAACAGGAGAGGGACCCATATCCTGGTGGAGTGAATTGCGAGAGCTGCTTGAGAGGATATAACCTAGTCTTGCAGGGTGTTAGACCTTAAACAGTCGTAAGGCCAGAAAAAAGATGGAGGCTGGTACACGAGTTAAAGAGAGTGATTTCAAAAGACAATGCAGGCAAGAACATAGCAGGGAATGGGGGGAAACTGGTTATTAAATTACATGTATTTCAATGCAAAGGGCCTGACAGCTAAGGAAGATGAACTCAGGGCATGGACTGGAACATCAGACTGAGAGATTATAGATATTACAGAAACACAGCTGCGGGAGGGGCTGGACTGGCAACTCGTTGTTTCAAGGTAGAGGGACTGCAGGAAGCATCGAAGGGGAGGCAAGAGAGGATGTGTGGTGGTGGGTTTTGATTGCATGAATCATCACAGCAGTACTTGGAGAGGATGTTCCTGTGGGATCGCCCAGTGAAGCTATGTTAGTGGAACTGAGAAATGAGAATGGTCATCACTTTGACACAACCGTACTGCTGACGCCTAAAATCAGTGGGAGACTGAGGAACAAATATGAGAAACTGAGGAGCTCAAAAATGGTCTGAGGAGAGCCAGGAGGGGGCACGAGAAAGGCTTGGCAGAATGGATTAGGGAGAACGCAAAGGTATTTTTACACTTATGTGAGGAATAAGAGAATGGTCAAAGAAAGAGTAGGGCCGATCAGGAATAGCATAGGGAATTTGTGTGTGGAGTCTGAGGAGGTAGGGGAAGCTCTAAATTAAGTTTTTGTTCTGACTTTAGGAAAGAAACTAACTTTGTAGTGAATGCTGGAATGGATAGAGATAGAGGAAGCTGATGTGCTGAAAATGTTGTCAAACATTAAGATTAAGAAGTCACCAGGCCAGGACGAGATTTGTCCTCGGCTGCTTTGGGAAACGAGAAATGCAATTGCTTTGCCATTTGCGAAGATCTTTTCATCCTCGCTCTCCACTGGAGTCGTACCTGAGGACTGGAGAGAGGCAAATGTAATTCCTCTCTTAAAGAAAGGAAATAGGGAAATCGCCGGCAATTACAGACCAGTCAGTCTCACGTCTGTCGTCTGCAAGGTGTTAGAAAGGATTCTGAGGGATAGGATTTATGACCATCTGGAAGAGCATGGCTTGATTAAATGCAGTAAACACAGCTTTGAGAGGGGTAGGTCAGGCCTCACAAACCTTATCGAGTTTTTTGAGGACGTGACGAGAAAAGTTGATGAGGGTCGAGCTGTGGATGTGGTGTATATGGACTTCAGTAAGGCATTTGATAAGGTTCCCCATGGTAGGCCCATTCAGAAGGTCAGGAGGAATGGGATACAGGGGAACTTAGCTGTCTGGATACAGAATTGGCTGGCCAACAGAAGACAGCGAGTGGTAGTAGAAAGAAAATACTCTGCCTGGAAGTGAGTGGGTGTTCTCCAGGGCTCTGTCCTTGGGCCTCTACTGTTTGTAATTTTTATTAAAGACTTGGGTGAGGGGATTGAAGGATGGGTCAGCAAGTTTGCAGATGACACAAACGTTGGAGGTGTCGTTGACAGTATAGAGGGCTGTTGTAGGGTGCAGCGGGACATTGACACGATGCAGAGGTGGGCTGAGAGGTGGCAGATGAAGTTCAACCTGGATAAATGCAAGGTGATGCATTTTGGAAGGTCGAATTTTAAAGCTGAGTACAGGATTAAGGATAGGATTCTTGGCAGTGTCGAGGAACAGAGGGATCTTGGTGTGCAGGTACATAGATCCCTTAAAGTGGCCACCCAAGTAGACAGAGTTGTTAAGAAAGCCTATGGTGTTTTGGCTTTCATTAACCGGGGGATTGAGTGTAAGAGTCGTGAGATCTTGTTGCAGCTCTATAAAACTTTGGTTAGACCGCATTTGGAATATTGTGTCCAGTTCTGGTCGCCCTATTATAGGAAAGATATGGATGCTTTGGAGAGGGTTCAGAGGAGGTTTACCAGGATTCTGCCTGGACTGGAGGGCTTATCTTATGAAGAGAGGTTGACTGAGCTCGGACTTTTATCATTGGAGAAAAGGAGGAGGAGAGGGAACCTAATTGATGTATACAAGATAATGAGAGGCATAGATAGAGTCGATAGCCAGAGACTATACCCCAGGACAGAAATGACTAACACGAGGGGTCATAGTTTTAAGCTGGTTGGAGGAAAGTATAGAGGGGATGTCAGAGGCGGGTTCTTTACACAGAGTTGTGAGAGCATGGAATGCGTTGCCAGCAGCAGTTGTGGAAGCAAGGTCATTGGGGACATTTAAGAGACGACTGGACATGCATATGGTCACAGAAATTTGAGGGTGCATACATGAGGATCCGTGGTCGGCACAACACAGTGGCCTGAAGGGCCTGTTCTGTGCTGTTCTATGTTCTATGTTCCAAATATGTCGGGAGATCTCAAATACCAATCATAATAATAGGGCTGTTAGGGTAGGGGTTTTGGAGCTTTCAAAACCTAGACTGGGAGAACCAGTGTTCAGTGTTTAAGGGAGGAACTTGGTAATTGTGTTCCAGAATCTCCCAATCAATATGTAAATGGCCTGAAAAGAGAAACGGCAAAACCTGACCTCCCCTTGGGAAATAAGGTAGGGAAAGGGACTGAAGCGTTAGTCGGAAAGCATTTAGCCAAAGTGACCACAGTTCTATTAGTTTGAAAATAGCTAGGGAAAAGTACAGGCCTGGTCCACAAGTTCAAATTATAAAATGGGGCCAGATCAATCTCGATAGTCTTAACCAGGAACTTTCAAAAGGTGATTGGGGAGTCTATTTACAGGGAAAGGGAAGTCTGGCAAGTGAGAATATTTTAAAAGGGAGATAAATTGAGCGATCAGCGCCAGCATGTTCCTGTTTGTGTGCAGGTCAATGCTGACAGCATTAGGAAACACTGGCTGTCTACTGAGGGTCTGGTCAAGGGTCAAGGAAAAGGAGGCACATGTCAGGTATAGCAAGCTGGATCAAGGGAATCCATGAGGATCACAGGGGCTGTAGGAACACACTGTGGGTGGAAATCAGGAATGCAGAAAGGGTACATGAAATAGCCTCGGCAGAGGAGGATAAGGAGAATCCAAAAGTGATTGTATAAATATATTGAGTAAAAGAGTAACTCGAGACAAAATAAGGGCCCTTAAAGATCAATGAGGCAAGTGATGCGTGGAACTGTAGGATATTTACTAAGACCCTAAACAACCTTTTCACTCCACAACTTAATGTGGACAAAGACTGGGGAACTCAGGGAACAAAAGTAATACGTTAGACCACAAATGGAGTTCTCTGCAATTCCAGCCTCCCTGCTCTAGGAATGATGTTGTGAAACTGGAAAGTGCTCAGAAAAGATTGACAAGATGTTGCAAGGGTTGTTGCTGAATAAGCTGGGGTGAGTTTCCCTGGAGCATCGGAGACTGAGGGGTGACCTGACAGATGTTTATATAAACATGAGGGGTATGGATAGGGTAAACGTTCAAGGCCTTTTCCCAGGGATTGGGTAGTCCAAACCTACAGGACATAAGTTTAAGTTTAGAGGGGAAAGAGTTAAAAGGGACCGAAGGAACAGTTTTTTTTATGCATAAGGCGATGCGTGTATGAAATGAACTGAGAGAGAATGTAACAGATACTGATACTATGACAACATTGAACAGGTATCTGGATGGGAATATGAATTGTCATGGTTTAGTGGTACATGGGCCAAATGCAGGTAAATGAGATGGATTTATTTCGATCTTCTGGTCAGCATGGATGAGTGGGACCGAAGGGTCTATTTCCATGCTGTACATCTCTATGACTTGAAAAGAGGCATGTTATAGAAGAGGTGGTGCTGGAAGCTTTATAACACAAAGGTATGGATAGACCCAGAACCTGATTAACTGTAAGACAGGCGATGCTAGGGAAGAAATTGTGGAGCCCCGAGCAAAGGTATTTGTACAATTGACAGCCATGTGAGATGGGCTGGAAGTTTGGAGGGTGGAATAGTTGACAGTGAAGGAGGTTTTCTAAGATTACAAAGGGATCTTGATGAGTGAATAGGCTGAAAAACTGTAGAAGGAATTCAATTTGAATAAATGCAACCTAATAAATTTGGTACAACAAACAAGGGTAGAGCTTATACAATTAATGTTAGGGCCTCGGTTAGTGTTTCAGAGCAGAGCGAATTCTGGGTACATAATTCTTGAAGCTTGCATCACAGGATGGATAAGGCAGTGCTTGGCATGATTGACTATTGCTCAGTCCATTGAGTGTAGGATTTGGGACGTCATGTTGAGATTGTACTGATATTGGTGAGGCCTCTTCTGCAACACTCTGCCGCAAGGGGTTCAGAAGAGATATACCAGAATGTTGCTGGAAGGCTTGAGTTCTGAAAAATGGCAGGATATGCTGAGTCGTTTTTCACAGGAGCCTGGAGATTGAGAGGTGACCTTATAGAAGTTTATAAGATAATGAGAGATACAGATAGAGTTAACGGTAGCTGCAATTTCCCCAGGATGGGGGAGTATCAAGAGAAGGGGCCACATTTTTAAGGTTAGAGGAGAGAGATCTTCAAAAGAATGACATGAGGGTCAAATTATTACACAGAGGGCGGTTTGAGCGTGGAATGATGTTTTTGAGGAAGTGGTGGATGTGGGTACAATAACAACGTTTTTCAGACATTTTGATAAGTACGTGAATATGAAATGATTGGAGGGATATGGGCCAGCACCAGGCAGCTGGGATGGATTTAGTTTGAGATTATGTTTTCTACCAACTGTAAGGTCTGTTTCCAGGCTGTACAACAATGACAAGAATATAATTTTGGTCCATTTTTTTGAGAAACGCTATGATGGAATGCTAGGGAACTAAAGACCAATTAGCTAGATGTCAGTGATGGGTAGGTTGTGGAAGTGATTCTGCCAGGCAGGAGTTACATGCATTTGCAAAGGCAAGGATTGACGAAAGCTAGTCAGCACAAAGTCAGGTCTCACTAACTTGATTGCTTTTGTTGAAGTGGTGACCATACATTGTCTACACTAAAGTCAGCAGGACCTTTGACAGGGTTTAGCATGATATACTGGTTCAGAAGGTTAGATCACATGGAATCAGGGCGAGCTAGCCAACTGGATACAAAATTGGCTTGACAGTTGGAGACAGAGGGTGGTGGGAGAGGATTGTTGTTCAGACTGGAGGCCTGTGACCAGCAGAGTGCTATAAGGATCGGGGCTGGGTCCACTGATATGTATCATCTACATAAACGATTTGACTGAGAATATAAGAGTCATTGTTAGTAAGTTTGCAGATGATCAAATTAATAGCGTCGTGTGCAGTGAATATGGTTATCAAAGGGGCTCTTGAACAACGGGGCCAGTGGATCAAGGAATGAAAGATACAGTTGACGTATGGTGTTGGGTTTTGTTGAGACAAATCAGGGAGGACTAACACAGTTAGTGGTTTGGCCCTGGACAGTGTTGTCGAACAGAGAGAGACCAAGGGGTGCAGTTACATTGTTCCTTGAAAGTGACATTGCAATTGGACAGGGTGGGGAAAGCAGTATTTCTCGCACTTTCCTTCATTGTCCAGAGCTTTGAGGTGAATTGGAGACATTTGTAACATTGTCCTAAATATTTGCCTTAGGCAGAGGAGGCTACGGATTGACCTTATAAAGGTTTATAAAACCATGCGGGGCCTCAGTAAGGTGAAAAGCCAAGGGTAGGTGAGTCCTAAACTAGACGGTATAAACAGGAGGTGAGAGAGCAAGGATTAAATGAGGGAGCTGAGGGGCAACATTATCCACAGTGGGTGGTACATGGACGGAACAGACTGCCAGGGTCACATGGAGAAACGTGTACAATTACAACTTGCAAAAGACATTTGGGGAGATACATGGAGAGGAGAAGGTTTGAAGAGATAAGGGCCAAACGTGGGCAAATGCGACACGTTTAGTATAAGAATCATGGTCAGTATTGATGAGTTGGAGTGAAGGTTCTGTTTCCGTGCTACATGACTCTGTATCCAGTTAAAGAAGAGGAGGCTAATGAGATAAGACATGTTGTAGACATTGAAGCAAGTTACAGCGATAGGAATGGTAGGCTGGAATGCAGTACCTTTTGAAATTAGTGAAGTGACTATAAGGAAGGGAGGAGGTTACAAAGATAGCAACTGTTATAGGATTTAAAAAATTATTGAAGACATTGGTAACCAAGATATGACATAGAATCAGTGTTGCAGTGTGGTTAGTCTTAGTACAACAGACCTTACACTATGGGTAGGGATTGAGCTTGGGGTATGTCTGTATTGTGCTCCCTCTCCAGCACTGTATCTATGTCATGTCCTGTTAGCTGATGTTTGGAGCCCTCTCATTGCTCTCTGCTCTGTGCACTGTGAGTAATCTTACCTCACTCCAGGATTTATTGAAGGCTCCAGATCCCCCTGCTCCTTGTCTCTCTGGCTGACCAACCATGTTCAATGAGGTGGTGGACGAGACACCCAGCAGTTGGGAAGTCTATTGTGTCAGGACCATCCCGAGTACATGTAGGAGACAGAGAGATGGACAGAATGTTAAATTAGACTGATCCTGTGAGGGTTACACATAGAAAATGGCACTGTGTCCCACAGGGATCTGGAAAATCTCAGTTTCCATCCCTGGCCTGTGCTGCTGCGTCTCTCTGGAGTGGAGAATTCTGTTGGCTCAGGATCTGGAGATTCTGAGTGAGAGACACTGACAGAGGCAGCAATTACACCCACACATGAAGGGATACCACATGGAGAGAGACTGAGTGATATCACCATAGTTCAGGAAGGTATCAAGATCAAACAATTGTGTCAGAAGAACGGGTTTAGCTTCACGATGCCCTGTCAGTGTTCAGGGATGGGCAACCATTGAGGAGGTGAGGTGATGGCCGAGTGGTATTACTACAGCACGTATCCAAAAACTCAACCAATGTACAGGGGAGAAAGGTTTGAATCCCACCATTAGAAATGGTGGAATTTGAAATCAATAAGTTTAAAAATAGTAATTAACGATCCACATGTAGTTATGAGACCATTGCTGATGTACAAAAAACCCATACCCTTGTCCTTCAGAGATGGACATCTGCCCATCGTAACATGGTCTGCACTACATTCCCGAAGAAGGGCTTATGCCCGAAACGTCGATTCTCTTGTTCCTTGGATGCTGCCTGACCTGCTGAGTTTTTCCAGCAACACATATTCAGCTCTGCACTACATAACCACAGCAAAGTGTTTGCCTCTCAATTACTCTCTGAAATGGCTGAGCAAGTTACTCAGCTCAATGGCAGCTAGTGCTGGACAAGAAAGGCTGGTCAGCCAGAGACACCCACATCCCATACCTGATTTTTAAAAAAATAATCCATTAGGATGGACCCACTGGAACCGTGCTGGGAGCAGTGTCCTGGCCAATCATGTCGGTAGGTTTATGGACAGGGCTTTAAACTGACAGAGAGGATGGAGGGACAGGGTTCAGGTGAAAGAACATTCCAAATCCAAAGAGAAAAGCTGACGCGTCGGAACAGCATGGGAATTTGGCTGAAGACAAGCAGAAAGGAACCGAAAGGGACAGAGTTTAACTTAAACTGTACATCAGCGAATAGGTATGTGACAGGACATGTGGGAAAGAGGTGATTATATCTTTTTTTTCGCATGGACAAGGTCTCTGCAATAAGGTAGATGGATTTGTGACACAGAGATAAAAGAAATTTAGACACCAGGGAGAAATGATTACAGGGCGAACAAAAGGTGAACATAAGTATTCAATAGCTCACAACCTTGCAGAAACTCAGGCAAAATGCGCAATGAGAACTATAATGGATAACAAAGGCATTACAGAGAAAGCATGTGGCCACAGATCGTGAAGTAGAGTCAGTCTGAATTTAAATTCTGGCTACTACTTGCCAAGGACAGAAACAGCAGAACACTTTTAGCCACCGAACAGCATTTCATTGCACATCACTGCATTAAACAGGAATTAATTGGAATTTTTTAACAAAGGTATTGTGATAATTTTGTGAAACTTCAATATTCACATAATCTGGGAAAATCACACTGGCAACAGTGATAGTGGAAGGGTAGTACAGATAAAAATTTTTTCAGTGTTTCTTTGAATAATACATTGTGCAACTAGCTAGGGACATAACTATGTCAGATGGATGGTTGTGTGATGAA
Organism: Chiloscyllium punctatum; assembly: GCF_047496795.1. Lineage (NCBI taxonomy): Eukaryota > Metazoa > Chordata > Chondrichthyes > Orectolobiformes > Hemiscylliidae > Chiloscyllium > Chiloscyllium punctatum. Next base: position 7,380,533 of record NC_092761.1, read on the forward strand.
ACTTAGTGAATGAGTAATGCCAGCTGGTGAGATCCTTCGGGAAATTGTGATAAAGTGCAGTTTAAAGAAATATAAAGTTTTAGAGTGAATCACAGAAAGGACAAGTTACAACGAAAAACAAAAATAGCCAATTGTGTACATTTGACAGGAGAAGTGACCAAGGTAAATAGGCTAAACAGACTGGAACATGTATCTGTAAATGAACAGTGGAAAACATTTGAAGGAACAGTGTAAATTACTCAAAAAAGTACTTTCCATCGAAACAGACAAAACCTCAACAAGAAACTCACTCCTATCCCTCACTCAGGACAAAATGGATCATATTAGATTATGAGGCAAACAAGATCAGCAAAACGCGCTTAAAATCCAGAAGTGAGAGCGTGCTTTAAGAGTAAGTTTTAAAGGGATTGCAAAGGGTCTGCGAGCAGGAAGAGGGCAGGTGGAAAGGGAATCATTGTCAGGGTTTAATGACGTGACAGGAACAGGGAGAGATGAAGGTGCTGGAGGTGGTGAGAGTGTTACAGAGAGTGGCCAGGACCTGAACGGTGTTACAAAGCCAGTACGGATTGCGGCAGCTGGAGGGGTTTGCAGAGATAGGGAGGGACATTGGAGGGAGAGGATCAACCAGCTGCTCATCCAAAACCACCAGGTCAGCGGCCACAGGATTTTTCATACACACTATTGACCATCCTCAGGCCATAGGATTACTCACACACAGTATTGCCCATTCTCAGCCCACAGGAGCATTTACATAAAGTATTTACGAATTACAGGCCAGAGGATAATTCACACACTGTATTGACCGTCCTCAGGCCACAGGATTATTCACACACAGTTTTCAGCATTCACAGCGCACAGGATTATTCATACTCTATTAACCATGCACAGGCCACAGTATAATTAACAAATAGAAATGACCATGCAGAGACCACAGATTATTAACACACAGCATTGCCCATCCACAGGCCACATTATTACTCATACACTGTACTGACGATTCACAGGCCACAAGTTTATTAACACACAGTATTGACTATTCTCAGGTTGCATGATTATTCACACACTGTATTGCCCATTCATAGGTCTCAGGATTATTAACACACAGTATTGAACAACCTCAGGCAACAGGATTATTCACACACAGTATTGAATATCCTCAAGGCACAGGATGATTCCCACACAGTATTGACTATTTTCAGGCCACAGGCTTATGACCACACAGCATTGACCATCATCAGGCCACCGGATTAGTCACACACATTATTGAACATCCTCAAGCAACAGGATTATCCACACACAGTATTGACCATCCTCGGGTTACAGGATTTCTCACAAACTGTACTGACCAGCCTATGGTCACAGGATTTTTGAACACACTGTCTTGAACATTTACAGGTCACAGGATTACCCACACACAGTATTGACTACCCTCAGGCCACAGGATTATTCACACAAAGTATTGACCATTCACAGGACGCAGTATTATTAGCAAACAGTATTGACTATGCACAGGCCACAGATTATTAACACACAGTAGTGACCATTCAATGGCCACAGCCTTATTCCCACACAGTATTGACTACACTCAGGCCACATGTTTATTCACGCTGAGCATTGAGCGGTCACAGCGCACAGAATTATTCACACTCAGTATTGACCATTCTCAGGCAAAGGTTTATTCCCACACAGTATTGATGATTCACAGGCTACAGGATTACTCATACACATCATTCACCATCATCAGGCCGGACGATTATTCACATACAATATTGACCATCCTCAGGCCACAGGATTATTCACTCACTGTATTGACCATTCACAGCCCACAGGATTATTCACACAAACATTGACCATTTACAGGTAACATGATTATTCTCACACAGGATTGAACAACCTCAGGCAATAGGATTAATCACACATGGTATTGATCATTCTTAGGCCACAGGATTACTCACATACAGTTTTGATCATCCTCAGGCCAAGGGTTATTCACACACTGTACTAATGATTCACACGGCAGAGGATACGTCACACACAGTATTGACCAACTTCCGGCCACAGGAATATTCGCAAACAATATTCAACATTCTTAGGACACAGGATTAATCACACACAGTATTGATCATCCTCCGGCCAGAGGATTAATGAACACATGGTTTTGACCACTTACAGCTCACAGGATTATTCACAGACAGTATTGCCCATGCACAGGCCACAGTATTATTCACACACATTATTGAGCATTCATAGTACACAGGGTTATTCACACACAGTATTGAGCATTCACAGTGCACAGGATTATTCAACACTTTGTATAGTCCATCCACAGGCAATACTATTATTAACAGACCACAGTATTAATGGTTCACAGGCCACAGGATTGTTCACATGCAGTTTTGACCACCCTCAGGCCACAGGATTGTTCACACACAGTATTGACCATCCTCAGGCCAAAGATTATTCACACACAGTATTGACGATTTACAGGCCAGAGGGTTATTCACACATGGTATTGACTATTTACTGTCTAAGGATAATTCACACACAGCATTGACCGTCACAGGCCACAGGTTTATTCACACACAATATTGAACACCCTCAGGGCACAGGATTATTCACGGTATTGACCATCATCAGACCTCAAGATTATTCACACACTGTATTAACCAGCCTCCGGCCACAAGATTATTCACAACAGTATTGACCATCCACATGCCACAGATTATTAACACACAGTATTAACCATTCACAGGCCACAGCTTTATTCACACACAGTATGGACTATCTTTAGGCCACTGGATTATTCCCACACTTTATTGACTACTCTCAGGCGACAGGTTTATTCATACAGAGTATTGAGCAGTCACAGTGCATAGGATTATTCACACACAGTATTGACCATCCTCAGGCCACAGTATTAGTAACAAACAGAAATGACCATCCACAAGCCACAGGATTTTTCACCCGCAGTATTGAACAACCACAGGCAACAGGATTAATCACATAGTTTTGACCATCTTCTGGCTAAGAGTTATTCACACACAGTATTGATGATTCACAGGCCAGAGGATTATTCACACACAGTATTGACCATTTATTGTCCAAGGATAATTCACACACAATATTGACCATTCACAGGCCACAGGATTATTCGCACACAGTATTGACCAGTCTACGGCCACAGGATTTTTGAACCCACTGCCTTGTCACTTTAAAGGCACAGGATTATTCACACACTGTGTTGACGATTCACAGGCCACAGGATTAGTGACACACAGTATTGACCATCCTCAGGCCACAGGATTATTCACACACTGTGTTGACGATTCACAGGCCACAGGATTAGTGACACACATTATTGACTATCCTCAGCTACCAGGATTATTCACACACGGTATTGATCATTATCAGGACACAGGATTATTCATATACAGTATTGATTTACCTCAAACCACAGGATTTTTCACTCACAGTATTGATGATCTTCAGGCCACAGGATTATTTTCACAAGGTACTGACCATCATCAGGCCACAGGATTACTCACCCAATATACTGACCATCCTCACATAACATAATTATTCACATAAAGTATTGACCATCATCAGGCCACAGGATTATTCACACACAGTATTGAGCATTCATACTTCCCAGGATTATTTACATACAGTATTGACTATTCTCAGGCCACAGGATTATTCGCACACAGTGTTGACCATCCTCAGTACACAGGGATACTCAAAAAAAATAAACAAACATTCTCAGGTCACAGGATTATTCGCACACAGTGTTGACCATCCTCAGTACACAGGGATACTCAAAAAAAAAATAAACAAACATTCCCAGGTCACAGGATTACTCAAACACAGTATTGACCACCATTAGGCCACAGGATTAATGAACACACTGTCTTGAACATTTACAGGTCTCAGTTTTATTCATACACAGGTTTGACCATTCTCGGGCCACAGGATTGTTCACACAGTGTATTGATCACCCTCAGGCTGCAGGATTATTCACAGACAATACTCACTACCTTCAGGTCACAGGATTGTTCACACACAGTATTGACCTTCCCCAGGCCAAAGCATTATTCACACACAGAACTGAACATCCTCAGGCCACAGGACTATTCCCACAGAGTTCTGGCCATCCTCAGGTCACAGGATTGTTCACAAATAATATTGACCACCCTCACGCCGCAGGATTATTCACATACAGTATTCACCATTCACAGTCCACAGCATTATTCACACACAGCGTAAACCGTTAACAGACCACAGGATTATTCACACAGAGCATTGAACAACCCCAGTCAACAGGATTAATCGCACTTAGTTTTGACCATTCTCAGGCCACAGGATTGTTCACACACAGTATTGGTCATCCTCAGGCCAAGGGTTATTCACACACAGTATTGACCATTCCCGGGCCAGAGGATTATTCACACAGGGTATTGACCATTCACTGTCTAAGGATAATTCACATACAGCATTGACTGTCACAGGCCACAGGTTTATTCACACACAATATTGAATATCCTTCTGGCACAGGATTATTCACGGTATTAACCAGCCTCCGGCCACAAGATTATTCACAACAGAATTGACCATGCACAGGCCACAGATTATTAACACACAGTTTTGACCATTCACAGACCACAGCCTTATTCAGACACAGTATTGACTACTATCAGGCCACAGGTTTAGTCACACACAATATTGACGATTCGCAGAACTATTCGCACATGGTAACGACCATTCACTATCCAAAGGATTATTCACACACAGTATTGACCATCCGCAAACTACAGGATTACTCACACACAGTATTGACCAGCTTACAGCCACTGGATTTTTGAACCAACTGCCTTGACAGTTTACAGGCTACAGGAATATTCATACATGAAACGAACCATTAACTGTCTAAAAGATTATTCACACACTGTATTGACCATTCCCAAGCCACAGGATTAATGAACACACTGTCCTGACCAACGTCAGGCCACTGAATTATTCACACATGGTATTGATAACCCTCAAGCCATGGATTATTTAAACACAGAATTGACGATTCTCAGGCCAGTGGATTATTCACACAGAGTATTGACCATTTTCAAGTCACAGGATTGTTCACACACAGTATTGACTAACCTCAGGTCATAGAATTATTCACACACAGTATTGACTACCCTTGGGCCCCAGGTTTATTCGCACATGGAACTGATCATTCACTCTCCAAAGGATTATTCACACATGGTATTGACCATCATCAAGCCACAGGATTATTCACGCACAGTATTGACCATACTCAGGCCAAGGGTTATTCATACACAGTATTGATAATCCTCAGGCCACAGGATTATTCACAGATGGAACTCAGAATTCACTGTCCAAAGGATTATTCACACACTGTATTGAACAACCTCAGGACACAAGAATATTCACAAACAGTATTAAACAAACATTCTCAGGCCACGTGATTATTTACACACAGAATTGTTCACCCTCAGGCCAAGGGTTATTCACACACAGTATTGAAGATTGACAGGCCACAGGTATAATGACACACATTATTGACCATCCTCAGGCAACAGGATTATTCTCACACAGTACTGACCATCCTGACGCAACACAATTATTCACACATGGTATTGATCATCCTCAAGCCACAGGGTTGTTTTCACATGGTATTGACAATCATCGGGCCACAGGATTAATCACACATGGTATTGACCATTCACTCTGCAAAGGATTATTCTCACACAGTATTGACCATCCTCAGGCAACAGGAGCAGTTCACAGAGTATTCATCAACTCAGGCAACAGGAGCAGTTCATGCACAGTATTGACCATCCTTAGGCTGCAGGATTATTCACACACAGCGTTGACCATTCACAGCATTATTCGCACATAGTATTGAACAGGCTCAGGCAACAGGATTAATCACACATGGAACTGAACATTCACTGTTCAAAGGATTATTCACACACTGTATTGACCAACCTCAGGCCACAGGAGTATTCATAAACAGTATTGAGCATTCATAGTTCCCAGGATTATTTAAACACAGTATTGACAATTCAAAGTCCACAGGATTATTCACACAACTATTCTCCATCCTCAAGCTGCAGGAGTATACACACACAGTATTCTACATCCTCAGGCCACAGGATTATTCACACACAGTACTCTACATTGTCAGGCCTCAGGATTACTCACACACTGTATTGACCAGCCTACAGCCACAGAATTTTTGAACCCTTTGCCTGATCAGTTTACAGGTCTCAGGATTATTCACACAAGGTATTGACCATCCCCAGGCCACAGTATTATTCAAGCACAGTCCTGATCATCCACAGGCCAAGGGTTATTCACACACTGTATTGACCATCCTCAGGCCGAGGAATTATTCACACACTGTATTGACAATCGTCAAGCAATAGGATTATTCACACAGAGTATTGACCAACCTCAGGCCACAGGATTATTCACACAGAGTATTGACCAAACTCAGGCCACAGGATTATGCACAAACGATATTAAACATTCTCAGGCCACAGGATTATTCACACACAGAATTGATCACCCTCAGGCCATGGGTTATTCACACACAGTATTGAAGATTCACAGGCCAAAGGATTGGTGACACATGTTATTGACCATCCACAAGCAAAAGGATTATTCACACACAGTATTGACCATCCTCAGGCCACAGGATCATTCACAAACGATTTTGGCCATCCGCAAACCACAGGATTATTGTCAGATGGTATTGACAATCATCAGGCCACATGTTTATTCAAATAGTGTATTGACCATCCTCAGGCCACAAGATTATTCACACATGGTATTGACCATTCACTATCCAAAGGATTATTCTCACAAAAGTATCGACCATCCTCAGGCAACAGAAGCAGTGCACACAGTATTGATCAACTCAGGCCACATGATTATTCACACACAGCATTGACCATTCACAACCCACAGCATTATTCACACACAATATTGAACAACCTCAGGCAACAAGATTAATCACACATGGAACTGACCATTCACTGTCCAAAGGATTATTCACACACTGTATTGACCATCCTCATGCAACAGAACAATTCACGCAAAATAATGACCATCCTCAGGCCACAGGATTAAACACACACAGTATTGACCAACCTGAGGCCACAGGATTATTCACACCCAGTTTTGACCAACCTGAGGCCACAGGATTATTCACACACTGTATTGACCATCCTCAAATCACAAGATTATTCACACACAGTATTGACCATCGTACGGTAACAGGATTAATGAAAACACTGTCCTGACGATCTTTATGTCACAGGATTGTTCACACATAGTAGTGAGGATCCTCAGGGCACAGGATTATTCACACAGTATTGACGATTCACAATCCAGAGCAGTATTCACACACAGTATTGATGATTCACAGGCCAAGAGTTATTCACACACAGTATTGACGAGACATAGGCCAGAGGATTATGCACACGTGGCATTGACCATTCACTGTCCAAAGCATTATTCACACACAGTATTGACCATGCTCAAGCCACACGATGGTTCACACACAGTATTCACCATCCTCAGGCAACAGGATTATTCACACAAAGTATTGACCATCCTCAGGCCACAGGAATATTCACACACGCTATTGACTATTATCAGGCCACAGGATTATTCCTACATGGTATTGTCCACCCTCAAGTCACAGGATTTTCTGCACACAGTACTGATGATCCTCAGGCCACAGGATTATTTTCGCACGGTTTTAACCATCATCAGGCCACAGGATTAGTCACATGCTGCATTGACCATTCTCACACTACAGAATTATTCTGACACAGTATTGACCATCCTCAGTTAACAGGAATATTCACACACTGTATTGACCATCCTCCTGCCACCGGATTTGTCACACACAGTATTGACCATCCTCACACAACAGGATGAATCACACATGGTATTGATCATCCTCAGGCCACAGGATTATTCACACGCAGCTCTGACCCCCCCTGAGGCCACAGGATTAATGAAAACACTGTCTTCATCATTTACAGATCACAGATTCATTCACACACAGTTTTGACCACCCTCAGGCCGCAGGATTATGCGCAGATAGCACTCACTACCCTCAGGCCACAGGATTGTTCACACACAGTAATGATCATCCTTAGTCCAAGGGTTACTCAAACACAGTATTCAGTGCACAGGATAGGTCACATACTGTATTGACCAACCTTAGGCCACAAGATTATTCCCACACAGTAGTGACCACTCTCAGGCCAACAGGATTATTCCCATACATTATTGACCATTCTAAATCCACAGGATTACTCACACATAGTATGGACCGTCGTCAGGCAACAGGATTATTCACACAAAATATTGACGATCCTCAGGCCACTAGATTATTCACACACTGTATTGAACATTCTCAGTTCACAGGATTATTCATACACAGTATTGACTAGTACATGGCCACAGGATTAATGAATACTCGGTCTTCAATTTGCAGGTCACAGGATTTTTCTCACATAGTATTGACAATTCTCAGACCACATCATTATTCACACACAGTATTGACCACCATTCGGCCACAGGATTAATGAACACTATCTTGACCATTTACAGGTCTTGGATTATTCCCACACAGTATTCACCGTCCTCAAGTCACGGGATTGTTCAAACACAATATTGACAATCCTCAGGCCACAGGATTATTCACACATTGTATTGATCATCCTCAGACCACAGAATTATTTATACACAGTATTGACAGTACACAGGCTGCAGGGTTACTCTCACACAGTATTCACAATTCACAGGCCAGAGGATTACTCAGACACTGTATTGAAAATCCTCAGGCCACTGGATTATCCACACACAGTCCTGACCATCCTCAGGACACACTAGTATTCACACCCAATATTCAATATTCCCAGCCCACAGCATTATTCACACACAGTATTGATTGGAACACGGCCACAGGATTAATGAACACACTGTCGTGATGATTTACAGATCACAGAAACATTCGCACCCAGTATTGACCATCCTCAGGCCACAGGATTATTCTCACACAGTATGGCTGTCCTCAGGCAACATAATTTTTCACACAATGTATGGAACATTCTCAGGGCACAAGATTATTCACTCGCTGTATTGAAAATTCTCGGGCAACAGGATATTTATCACACACAGTATTGACTATCCTTCGGCCCAAATGTTATTCCCACACAGTATTGACCATTCTCAGGTCACAGGATTATTCGCACACACTATTGACCACCATACGGCCACAGGATTAATGAACTCACTGTCTTGACCATTTACACGTCACAGGATTATTTCCACGCAGTATTGACGAGTCTCAGGCCACAGCAATATTCACACACAGTATCAACCATTCACAGGGCACAAGATTATTCACACACAGCATTGACTAACACACGGCCACAGGATTAATGAACACTCGGTCTTCAATATTTGCAGGTCACAGGATTGTTCCAACATAGAATTGACAATCCTCAGGCCACATCATTATTCACACACAGTATTGATCAGCCGATGGCCACAGGATTAGTGAACACACTGCCTTGATCATTTACAGGCCACAGGATTATTCCAACACAATATTGACCATCCTCAAGGAACAGGAATTTTTACACAAAGTATTCACCATCCTCAGGCCATGGATTATTCACACACAGTATTGAAAATCCTCAAGCCACAGGATTTTTCCTACACAGTATTGACCATCCGCAGGCCACAGTATTATTTGCAAACAATATTGACATTGCACAGGACACAGATTATTAACACATAGTATTGACCATCCACAGCCCACAGGATTATTGTCACACAGTATTGCCCATCCTTAGGCAAAGGGCTATTGACACACAGTATTGACAATTCACAGGCCACAGGATTATTCACACAGTGTATTGACCACTCACAGTCCAAGAGGATTATTCACACACAGAATTGACTATTCTTAGGCCAGGGCTATTCATACACAGTATTTACGATTCACGGGCCATAGGATTATTCACAGATGTTATTGACTGCCCTCAGTCCACAGGATTATTCACACATAGTATTGAACATTCACAGTGCACAGGATTATTCACATTCAGTATTGACCATCCTCGAGTAGCAAAACTATTCACACACATTGTTGTCCAGCCTCATTCCACAGATTAATTACACACTGTATTGACAGCACAGAGGCCACAGGAGTATTCACACACTGTATTGACCATTCTCAGCCCACAGGATTATTCACACACAGTATTGACGACCATAAGGACACAGGATTAATAAACACAGTGAGTTGACCATTCAGTACAAACAGTACTGAACATGCACAGGCCACAGTTTATTAACACCCAGTATTGACCATTCACAAGCCACAGTTTTATTAACAAACAGTACTGAACATGAACAGGCCACAGATTATTGATTCACAGTATTGACCATCCACATCACAAAGGATTATTATCACACAGCATTGACCATCCACAGGCCACAGGATTATTAACACACAGCATTGAAAATCCACATCACAAAGGATTATTATCACACAGCATTGACCATCTACAGGCCACAGGATTATTATCACACAGCATTGACCATCTGCAGGCCACAGGATTATTATCACACAGCATTGACCATCCACATCACAAAGGATTATTATCACACAGCATTGACCATCTACAGGCCACAGGATTATTATCACACAGCATTGACCATCCACAGGCCACAGGATTATTATCACACAGCATTGACCATCTACAGGCCACAGGATAATTATCACACAGCATTGATCATCCACAGGCCACAGGATTATTATCACACAGCATTGACCATCTACAGGCCACAGGATTATTATCACACAGCATTGACCATCTACAGGCCACAGGATTATTATCACACAGCATTGACCATCTACAGGCCACAGGATTATTATCACACAGCATTGACCATCTACAGGCCACAGGATAATTATCACACAGCATTGATCATCCACAGGCCACAGGATTATTATCACACAGCATTGACCATCTACAGGCCACAGGATTATTATCACACAGCATTGACCATCTGCAAGCCACAGGATTATTATCACACAGCATTGACCATCCACATCACAAAGGATTATTATCACACAGCATTGACCATCCACATCACAAAGGATTATTATCACACAGCATTGATCATCCACAGCCCACAGGACTATTATCACACAGCATTGACCATCAACAGCCCACAGGATTATTGTCACACAGCACTGACCATCAACAGGCCACAGGATTATTATCACACAGCATTGATCATCCACAGGCCACAGGATTATTATCACACAGCATTGACCATCTACAGGCCACAGGATTATTATCACACAGAATTGACCATCCACAGCCCACAGGATTATTATCACACAGCATTGACCATCCACAGGCCACAGGATTATTAACACACAGCATTGACAATCCACATCACAAAGGATTATTATCACACAGCATTGACCATCTACAGGCCACAGGATTATTATCACACAGCATTGACCATCCACAGCCCACAGGATTACTATCACACAGCATTGACCATCCACAGGCCACATTATTATTCACTCACAGTATTGACCATCCTTAGGCAAAGGGTTATACACACACAGTACTGATGATTCACAGCCCATAGCATTATTCACACACAGTACTGACTGCCCTCAGGCCACATTATTATTCACACACAGTATTGACCATCCTCCGTCCGCAGGATTACTCACACACAGTATTGATTCTCAGATCAACGGTTATTCACACACAGTATTGATCATCCTCAGATCAACGGTTATTCACACACAGTATTGACAATGCTAAGGCCATTAGATCATTCACACACTGTATTGACCAACCTGAGGCCACAGGGTAAATGAACACATTCTCTTTACCAATTAACAGGTCACAGGAATATTCCCACACAGTACTGACAATCCACAGGGCACAGGATTATTCACACACAGTACTGAACATCCTCAAGTTCAGGATTACTTTGACACACTATTGACCATTCACAGTCCACAGGATTATTCACATAAAGTATTGACCAGCATACGGCCACTGGATTAATGCACACACTGTCTTGTTCATTTACACGTCACAGGAGTTTTCCCACACAGTATTGACGATTCTCAGGCCACAGCAATATTCACACACAGTATTGACCATCCTCAGGGCACAGGATTATTCACACACAGCATTGACTAGCACATGGCCACAGGATTAATGAACACTCAGTCTTCAACATTTGCAGGTCACAGGATTATTCCCACACAGTATTGACCATCCTCAGGCCATGGATTATCCACACAACGTATTGACAATCCTCAAGGCAAAGGATTATTCCTACACAGTATTGATCATCCTCAGGCAACAGGATTATTCATAAACGGTATTGAACAACCTCAGGCAACACTATTGTTCACACACAGTATTGACCATCCTCAGGACAAGGGTTATTCACACATAGTATTGACCATCCACAGCCCACAGGATTATTATCACACAGTATTGACTATCCTTAGGCCAAGGGTTATTCACATACAGTATTTCCGATTCACGGGCCATAGGATTATGCGCACACAGTATTGACTGCCCTCAGTCCAGAGGATTATTCACACACAGTATTGAGCATTCACAGTACACAGGATTATTCACACACTGTATTCACAAATCTCAGGCCACAGGTTAATTCACACACAGTATTGACAATCCTCCGTCCACAGGATTACTCACACATCGTATTGACCATCCTCGGATAGCAAAATTATTCACACACATTATTGACCATTCTCAGCCCACAGGATTATTCACACACATTATTGACGAACATATGGCCACAGGATTAATAAACACACTGCTTTGACCATTTACAGCTCACAGGATTATTCACACACATTATTGACGATTCTCAGGCCATTGGATTATTTACACACAGTATTGACCAGCATAAGGCTACAGGATTATCCCCACGCAGTATTGACCATTCTCAGACCACAGAATTATTCACACACAGCATTGACCATCCTCAGGTCACACGAGTACTCACACGCAATATTCAACCTTCTCAGCCCACAGGATTATTCCTACACAGTATTGCCCATCCTGAGGCAAAGGGATATTCACACACAGTATTGACAATTCACAGGCCACAGGATTATTCACACAGTGTATTGATCATCCTTAGGCCAAGGGATATTCACACACAGTATTTATGATTCACGGGCCATAGGATTATTCCCACACAGTATTGACTGCCCTCAGTGCACAGAATTATTCTCACACAGTATCGTCCATCCTCAAGTCACAGGAGTATTCATACACAGTATTGACCATTCTCAGCCCACAGGATTATTCACACACAGTATTGACGAACATACGACCACAGGATTAATAAACACACTGCTTTGACCATTTACAGCTCACAGGATTATTCACACTCAGTATTGACCATTCACAGGCCAGAGGATTGTTCACATGTAGTATTGATCATACTCAGGCCAAGGATTAGTCTCACACAGTATGGACCATTCACAGGCCACAGGATTATTCCCACACAGTATTGGGCATTCTCAGGCCAGAATATTATTTACATACAGTATTGACCATCCTGAGACCACAGAACTATTCACACACAGTATTGTCCGTCCTCAGGTCACACGAGTATTCACACACAATATTCAACAGTCTCAACCCACAGGATTATTCCCACAGAGTATTGACGATTCTCAGGCCACAGGATTATTCACACACAGTATTTACCATCCTCACACCATGCGAGTATTCACACACAATATACAACATTCTGAGCCCATAGGATTATTCACTCACAATACGGCCTAGACTCAGACCATAGGATTATTCACACACAGTATTGACCAGCAGAAGGCTACAGGATTAATGGACACATTGTCTTGACCATTTACAGGTGGCAGAATTATTTCCATACAGTATTGACCATCCGCAGGCAAAAGAATTATTCCCACAAAGAATTGACAATCCTCAAGCCACGGGATATTTCACACACAATATTGACCATCCTCAGGGCACAGGGTTATTCACATACAGTATTGAACATCCTCAGGACACAGGTTTATTCCCACACAGTATTCCCACTCTGGGAATCTCTCACACAGACTCTGGGACACGGAGATTCTCACAGACAGACACACACACACACACTCTGGGACTCACACACACACTCACTCTGGGACACTGAGATTCTCACACACAGACTCACACACACACTCTGGGACACACACACACACACACTTTGGGACACTGTGATTGTCACACACTCTGGGACTCTCTCTCTCTCTCACACACACACACACACTGGGACATTGATTCTCACACACTCTGGGACTAACACACATACTCTGGGACACTGATTCTCACACACTCTGGGACTCACACACACTAGGACACTGATTCTCACACACTCTGCGACACTGATTCTCACACACAACACACTCTGGGACACTGATTCTCACACATACTTTGGGACTCTCATTCTCACACTCTCTGGGATTCCCTCTCTCACACACACTCTGGTATCCCTTCTGTGACACACATGCTGGGACTCTCTCCCTCTCTCACTCACACACACACACACACACACACACACGCTGGGACTCACACACACACACACTGTGACTCTCATTCTCACACACACGCTGGGACAATGATTCTCTCACACACACACTCTGGGACACTGTGATTTCACAAATACTCTGGGACACTGATTCTCACACACACTCTGGGACTCTCATTCTCACACACTCTGGGATTCCCTCTCTCACACACTCTGGGGTTCCCTCTCTCTCACACACTCTGGGACTCTCTCTCTCTCACACACACACACACACACACACACTGGGACTCTCTCTCACACACACACGCTGGGACTCTCATTCTCTCACACATTCTGGGACACTGATTCGCACACACTCTCTGCGACACTCTCTCTCTCTCTCTCTCTCTCTCTCACACACACACACACACACACACACACACACACACACACACACAGGGACACGCACAGGGACACAGATTCTCACGCTGACTCTGGGACACTGAGATTCACATGCACACACACTCTGGGACTCACACACACTCTGGGACACTGTGATTCTCTTACACACACTGGAATTCTCTCGCACACTCTGGCACACTCAGGTAATCCCACTTATATTCGTGGATACCCTTACACACCATGGGAATCTGGGTCTCTAGCACTCACTCTGGAACTCTCTCTCTCACTCACTGTGGGATTCCGTTACACACTCTGGGATTCCCTCTCACACTCTCTGGATTCACTCACACTTTGGGACTTTCTTGGATTCTGTGACACACTCTAGGAATACCTAACACACTCTGGAACATGCTGGGATGCTCTCACACACTCTGGGATTCCCTCTCACACACTCTGGGACTCTCTGGGATTCCCTTATGCAATCGGGGAGACTGGGACTTTCTCATACTGACTCTGGGACCCTCTCCCACACACTATGGCACACTTACACTCACTGGGATTCTCTCGCACACTCTGGCACACTCAGGGAATCTCTCTTACATTCGGGGATTCCCTTACACACCATGGGACTCTGGGACTTTCTCACTCACTTGTGGGATTTCGTTCCACACTCTGGGATTCCCTCACACACTCTGGGACACTGTGGTATTCTCCCACACACTCTAGGAATCCCTAACACACTCGGGGAGTCTCGCACACACTCTGGGACACTGTGGTATTCTCTCACACACTCTAGGAATCCCTAACACACTCAGGGACACGCTGGGATTCCCTAACGCAATCTGGGATACTAGGACTCTCACCCACACACCCTGGGATTCCCTTACACACTCCCTCTCACACATATACTCTGGGACTCTCTGGGATTCCCTCTCTCACACACACTCTGGGATACTGTCTCTCACCATCACTCTGGGATTCTCTCTCACACACATTCTGGGACTCTCTGGGATCCCCTCTCTCTCACACTCTGGGGCTCTCTCACACACAGTCTGGGACACTCACAGACACACTTTGGGACACTGTGATTCTCTTACACACACTGGAATTCTCTCGCACACTCTGGCACACTCAGGGAATCTCTCTTACATTTGGGATTCCCTTACACACCATGGGCTTCTGGGACTCTCTCACTTACTTTGGGACTCTCTCTTACTCACTGTGGGATTCCCTTACATGCTCTGGGATATTCTCTCACACTCTGGGAGTCTCTCACACACTCTAGGAATCCCTAACACACTCGGGGACACACTGGGTTTCCCTTACACACTCTGGGATTCCCTCTCTCACACACACTCTGGGATTCTCTCACACACACTCTGGGATGACCTCTCTCACACACACTCTGGGATTCTCTCACACACACTCTGGGATGACCTCTCTCACACACACTCTGGGATTCTCTCACACACACTCTGGGATGACCTCTCTCACACACACTCTGGGATTCTCTCACACACACTCTGGGATGCCTTCTCTCACACACACACTGGGATTCCCACTCTCACAAACACTCTGGGACTCTCTGAGATTCCATCTCTCTCAGATACTCTGGGATTCCCTCTCTCACACAAACTCTGGGAAACTCACACACACACTCTGGGATTCTCTCACACACACACACTCTGGGATTCCCTCTCTGACACACACCCTGGGATTCCCTCTCTCACACACACCCTGGGATTCTCTCTCTCACACACACCCTGGGATTCTCTCTCTCACACACACCCTGGGATTCCCTCTCTCACACACACCCTGGGATTCCCTCTCTCACACACACCCTGGGATTCCTTCTCTCACACACACCCTGGGATTCCCTCTCTCTCACACACTCTGGGATTCCCTCTCTCACACACACACACTCTGGGATTCCCTCTCTCTCACACAATAACACACACACACACTCTGGGATTCCCTCTCTCTCACACACACTCTGGGATTCCCTCTCTCACACACACTCTGGGATTCCCTCTCTCACATTCTGGGACTCTCTGGGATTCCCTTACACAATCTGGGACGCTAGGGCCCTCGCCCACACACTCTGTGATTCCCTTACACACACTCTGGGACTTCCTCACACAACCTGGGACTCCCTCGTACAACCTGGGACACTGGGACCCACTCCCACTCACTCTGGGACCCTCTCCCACAAACTCTGGCACACTGATTCTGTTACACTCACTGGGATTCTCTCACACACACTGAAACACTCAGGGATCTCTCTTACATTCAGGGATTCCCTTACACACCATGGGGTTCTTGGACTCTCTTACTCACTCTGGACTCTCTCTTACTCACTGTGGGATACCGTTACACACGCTGGGACTCTCTGGGATTCTCTTACACACTCTAGGAATCCCTAACACACTCAGGGATTCTGTCATACAATCAAGGACTTGCTGGGATTCCCTTACATAATCTGGGACACTAGGACCCTCGCCCACACACCCTGGGTTTCTCTCACACACTCTGGGAATTCCATCAAACACTCTGGGATTCCCCCTCTCACACACACTCTGGGATTCCCTCTCTCACACACACTCTGGGACTCTCTGGGATGCCCTCTCTCACACACACACTGGGATTCCCTCTCTCACACACACTCAGGGACTCTCTGAGATTCCATCTCTCTCAGATACTCAGGGATTCCCTCTCTCACACATACTCTGGGATTCCATCCCTCACACACACTCGGGGACTCTCTGGGATTCCCTCTCTTTCACATACTCTGGGATTGGCTCTCTCTCACGCACTCTAGGATTCCCTCTCACACGCACACTCTGGGACTCTCTGGGATTCCCTCTCTCACACACACGCTGGGATTCGCTCTCTCATTCACACACTCTGGGATTCCCTCTCTCACACACACACTCTGGAATTCCCTTTCTCACACACACACTCTGGGATTCCCTCTTTAAACACTCACTCTGGCACCCCCTCTCACATACACACTCTGGGAAACTCGCACCCAAACTTTGCGATTCTCTCATTCATACTCTGGGATTCCCTCTCTCACACACACTCTGGGGTTCCGACTCTCACACACACACTCTGGGATTCCCTCTCTCACACACACTCTGGGATTCCCTCTCTCACACACTTTGGGATTCTCTCACACACACACTCTGGGAACTCTGGGATTCATTCTCTCCCACACACTCGGTGATTCCCACAATCAAACGCACTCTGCGATTCCCTCTCTCACACACACTCTGGGAAACTCACTCACACACTTTGGTTTTCTCTCACACACTCTCTGGGATTCCCTCTCTCACACACAATCTGGGACTCCCTCGGATTCCCTCTCACACACAAACACACTCCTGGATTCTCTGGGAAGCCCTCTTTCCCACACACTCTGGGAAACCCACGCACACACTCTGGGATCCTCTCACACACACTCCGGGATTGGCACTCTCTCACGCACTCTAGGATTCCCTCTCTCACGCACTCTCTGGCAATCCCTCTCTATCACACACTATGGGATGCCCTCTCTCACACACACTCTAGGAAAAAAACACATTCACTCTGGGATTCTCTCACACTCACGCACGGACTCTCTGGGATGCCCTCTCTCTCACACACACACTCTGGGTTCACTGGGATTCCCACTCTCACACAGATTCTGAGATTCCCTCTCATACACACACACCCTGGGACTCCATCTCTCACACACACCCTGGGACTCCATCTCTCACACACACCCTGGGACTCCATCTCTCACACACACCCTGGGACTCCATCTCTCACACACACCCTGGGACTCCATCTCTCACACACACCCTGGGACTCCATCTCTCACACACACCCTGGGACTCCATCTCTCACACACACCCTGGGACTCCATCTCTAATAAACGCTCTGTGAAACTCGCACACACACTCAGGGATTCCGACACTCACACACAGTCTGGAATTCGCTCACACACACACACTCCTGGATTCTCTGGGATGCCCTCTCTCACACACATCCTGGGATTCCCTCTCTCACACACACCCTGGGGCTCCATCTCTCACACACACCCTGGGACTCGCTGGGATTCCCTCTCTCATAAACGCTCTGTGAAACTCGCGCACACACTCTGGGATTCCGACACTCACAGAGTCTGGGATTCGCTCACACACACACTCTGGGAATCTCTGGGATTCCCTCTCTCTCACACACTCTGGAATTATCTCTCACACACTCTGGGACTCTCTGGGATTCCCTCTCTCACACACTCTCTGTGATTCCCTCCCTCAACACTCACTCTGGGAAACTCGCACACACACCTTGGGATTCGCTCATTCATACTCTGGGATTCTCTCTCGCATACACACTCTGGGATACCGTCTCTCTCACACACTGAGGGATTCCCTCTCTCACACACACTCCTGGGAAACTCGCACACACACTGGAAAACTCGCACACACACTGGAATTCCCACTCTCTCACACAATCTGGGACTCTCTCGGATTCTCTCTCTCTCTCTCACACACACTCTGGGATTCACACACACACACGCACACACACACACACACACACACAGGCATTCCCTCTCTCTCACACCCATACTCTGGGATTCTCTCACACACACTCTGGGACTCTCTGGGATTCCCAGTCTGACACACGCTCTGGGATTGCCTCTCTCAACACTCACTCTGGCATTCCCACTGACATACACACTCTGGGAAACTCGCATGCATGCTTTGGGATTCTCTCATTCATACTCTGTGATTCCGACTCTCAAACATAATCTGGCATTCCCTCTCTTACACACACTCTGGGATTCCCTCTCTCACACACACCCTGGGACTCCATCTCTCACAAACACTGTGTGAAACTCGCACACACACTCTGGGATTCCGACTCTCACACACACTCTGGGATTCTCTCACACACACACTCTGGGACTATCTGGGATTCCTTTTCTCTCACACACTCTGGGATTCCAACTCTCTCATACACTCGTGGACACTCGCACACACTCTGGGATTCCCACTCTCAGACACACTCTGGGATTCCCACTCTCACACACACTCTGGGATTCCATCTCCTTCACACACTCTGGGATTCCTTCTCTCACACACTCTGGGATTCCCTCTTTCACTCGCACACTCTGGGATTCCCTCTCACTCGCACATTCTAGGATTCCCTCTCACTCACACACTCTGGGATTCCCTCTCTCTCACACATTCTGGGAATCCCTCTCTCACTCGCACACACTGAGTCCCTCTCACTCGCACTCTCTGGGATTCCCTCTCTCACCCACACCCTGGGATTCCCTCTCTCACCCACACCCTGGGACTCTCTGGGATTCGCTCTCGCATAAACGCTCTGTGAAACTCGCGCACACACTCTGGGATTCCGACACTCACACACAGTCTGGGATTCGCTCATACATAAACACACTCCTGGATTCTCTGGGGTGCCCTCTCTCCCACACACTCTGGGATTTCCTCTCTCACACACACCCTGGGACTCCCTCTCTCACAAACGCGCTGTGAATGTCACATACACATTCTGGGATTCCGACACTCACAGAGTCTGGGATTCGCTCACACACACACGCTGGGACTCTCTGGGATTCCAGCTCTCTCACATACTCTGGAATTATCTCTCACACACTCTGGGACTCTCTGGGATTCCCCCTCACACACACTCTGGGATTCCCTCTCACACACACACTTTGGGATTCCCTCTCTCACACACAGGGACTCGCTGGAATTCCCACTCTCACACACACTCTGGGATACTCTCTCTCACCATCACTCTGGGATTCTCTCTCTCACACACACTCTGGGACTCTCTGGGATCCCCTCTCTCTCCCACACTCTGGGACTCTCTCACACACAGTCTGGGACACTCACAGACACACTCTGGGACACTGTGATTCTCTTACACACACTGGAACTCTCTCGCACACTCTGGCACACTCAGGGAATCTCTCTTACATTTGGGATTCCCTTACACACCATAGGCTTCTGGGACTCTCTCACTTACTTTGGGACTCTCTTTTACTCACTGTGGGATTCCCTTACACGCTCTGGGATTCTCTCTCACACTCTGGGACTCTCTGGGATTCTCTCACACACTCTAGGAATCCCTAACACACTCGGGGACACACTGGGATTTCCTTACACACTCTGCGATTCCCACTCTCACACAATCTGGGATTTCCACTCTGACACACACTCTGGGATTCCCTCTCTCACACACAATCTCAGAATCTCTCTCTCACAAACACACTGGGAAACTCACACACACTCTGGCATTCTAACTTTCTCTCACACTTTGGGATTCCCACTCTCACACACACTCTGGGATTCTCTCTCTCACAAACACTCTAGGTTTCTCTCACACGCTCTGGGAATTCCCTCAAAAACTCTGGGACTTCCACTCTTAACCTCACTCTGGGATTCCCTCTCTCACACACACTCGGGGACTCTCTGGGATTCTCTCTCTCTCACACACACTGGAATTCCAACTCTCTCACACTCTCTGGGACCCTCTGGGATTCCCTATCTCTCACACACACAATGGGACTCTCTGGGATTCCCAGTCTGACACACGCTCTGGGATTGCCTCTCTCAACACTCACTCTGGCATTCCCAAAGACATACACACTCTGGGAAACTCGCATGCATGCTTTGGGATTCTCTCATTCTTACTCTGGGATTCCGACTCTCAAACATAATCTGGCATTCCCTCTCTTACACTCACTCTGGGATTCCCTCTCTCACACACACCCTGGGACTCCATCTCTCACAAACACTGTGTGAAACTCGCACACACACTCTGGGATTCCGACTCTCACACACACTCTGGGATTCTCTCACACACACACTCTGGGACTATCTGGGATTCCTTTTCTCTCACACACTCTGGGATTCCAACTCTCTCATACACTCGTGGAAACTCGCACACACTCTGGGATTCCCACTCTCACACACACTCTGGGATTCTCTCACACACATTCTGGGACTCTCTGGGATTCTCTCACACACAATCTGGGACTCTCTGGGATTCCCTCTCTCACACACACTCGGGGATTCCCTCACTCACACACACTCTCACACACAATCTGGGACTCTCTGGGATTCCCACTCTCACACACACTCTAGGAATCCATCTCTCACACAAAGTCTGGGAAACTCACACACACACTCTGGGATTCACTCCCTCACACACTCTGGGATTCCCTCTTTCACTCGCACACTCTGGGATTCCCTCTCACTCGCACATTCTGGGATTCCCTCTCTCTCACACACTCTGGGATTCACTCTCACACACACACTCTGGGATTCCCTCTCACACACACACTCTGGGATTCCCTCTCTCACTCGCACACACTGTGAGTCCCTCTCACACACACACTCTGGAATTCCCTATCTCACTCGCACACTCTGGGATTCCCTCTCTCACACACACTCTGGGATTCCCTCTCACTCGCACACTCTGGGATTCCCTCTCACTCGCACACTCTCTGGGATTCCCTCTCACACACACACTCTGGGATTCCCTCTTACACACACACTCTGGGATTCCCTCTCTCACCCACACCCTGGGATTCCCTCTCTCACCCACACCCTGGGACTCTCTGGGATTCGCTCTCTCATAAACGCTCTGTGAAACTCACGCACACACTCTGGGATTCCGACACTCACACACAGTCTGGGATTCGCTCACACACAAACACACTCCTGGATTCTCTGGGATGCCCTCTCTCCCACACACTCTGGGATTTCCTCTCTCACACACACCCTGGGACTCCCTCTCTCACAAACTCTCTGTGAAAGTCGCATACACATTCTGGGATTCCGACACTCACAGAGTCTGGGATTCGCTCACACACACACGCTGGGACTCTCTGGGATTGCCTCTCTCACACACACTCTGGGATTCCCTCTCTCACACACAGGGACTGGCTGGAATTCCCACTCTTACACACACTCTGGGATACTCTCTCTCACCATCACTCTGGGATTCTCTCTCTCACACACACTCTGGGACTCTCTGGGATCCCCTCTCTCTCCCACACTCTGGGTCTCTCTCACACACAGTCTTGGACACTCATAGACACACTCTGGGACACTGTGATTCTCTTACACACACTGGAATTCTCTCGCACACTCTGGCACACTCAGGGAATCACTCTTACATTTGGGATTCCCTTACACACCATAGGCTTCTGGGACTCTCTCACTTACTTTGGGACTCTCTTTTACTCACTGTGGGATTCCCTTACACGCTCTCGGATTGTCTCTCACACTCTGGGACTCTCTGAGATCTCTCACACACTCTAGGAATCCCGAACACACTCGGGGACACACTGGGATTTCCTTACACACTCTGCGATTCCCACTCTCACACAATCTGGGATTTCCACTCTAACACACTCTGGGATTCCCTCTCTCACAAACACTCTAGGTTTCTCTCACACGCTCTGGGAATTCCCTCAAAAACTCTGGGACTTCCACTCTTAACCTCACTCTGGGATTCCCTCTCTCACACACACTCGGGGACTCTCTGGGATTCTCTCTCTCTCTCACACACTCTGGGACTCTCTGGGATTCCCAGTCTGACACACGCTCTGGGATTGCCTCTCTCAACACTCACTCTGGCATTCCCACTGACATACACACTCTGGGAAACTCGCATGCATACTTTGGGATTCTCTCATTCATACTCTGGGATTCCGACTCTCAAACATAATCTGGCATTCCCTCTCTTACACACACTCTGGAATTCCCTCTCTCACACACACCCTGGGACTCCATCTCTCTCAAACACTCTGTGAAACTCGCACACACACTCTGGGATTCCGACTATCACACACACTCTGGGATTCTCTCACACACACACACTCTGGGACTATCTGGGATTCCTTTTCTCTCACACACTCTGGGATTCTCTCCCTCACACACACTCTGGGTCTCTCTGGGATTCCCTCTCTCTAACACACATACTCTGGGATTTTCTCACACACACTCTGGGATTCCCAGTCTGACAGACGCTCTGGGATTGCCTCTCTCAACACTCACTCTGGCATTCCCCTGACATACACACTCTGGGAAACTCGCATGCATGCTTTGGGATTCTCTCATTCATACTCTGTGATTCCGACTCTCAAACATAATCTGGCATTCCCTCTCTTACACACACTCTGGGATTCCCTCTCTTACACACACTCTGGGATTCCCTCTCTCACACACACTCTGGGATGCCCTCTCTCACACACAGGGACTGGCTGAAATTCCCACTCTCACACACACTCTGGGATACTCTCTCTCACCATCACTCTGGGATTCTCTCTCTCACACACACTCTGGGACTCTCTGGGATCCCCTCTCTCTCCCACACTCTGGGACTCTCTCACACACAGTCTGGGACACTCATAGACACACTCTGGGACACTGTGATTCTCTTACACACACTGGAATTCTCTCGCACACTCTGGCACACTCAGGGAATCTCTCTTACATTTGGGATTCCCTTACACACCATAGGCTTCTGGGACTCTCTCACTTACTTTGGGACTCTCTTTTACTCACTGTGGGATTCCCTTACACGCTCTGGGATTCTCTCACACACTCTGGGACTCTCTGAGATCTCTCACACACTCTAGGAATCCCTAACACACTCGGGGACACACTGGGATTTCCTTACACACTCTGCGATTCCCACTCTCACACACTCTGGGATTCCCTCTCTCACAAACACTCTAGGTTTCTCTCACACGCTCTGGGAATTCCCTCAAAAACTCTGGGACTTCCACTCTTAACCTCACTCTGGGATTCCCTCTCTCACACACACTCGGGGACTCTCTGGGATTCTCTCTCTCTCTCACACACTCTGGGACTCTCTCGGATTCCCAGTCTGACACACGCTCTGGGATTGCCTCTCTCAACACTCACTCTGGCATTCCCACTGACATACACACTCTGGGAAACTCGCATGCATACTTTGGGATTCTCTCATTCATACTCTGGGATTCCGACTCTCAAACATAATCTGGCATTCCCTCTCTTACACACACTCTGGAATTCCCTCTCTCACACACACCCTGGGACTCCATCTCTCTCAAACACTCTGTGAAACTCGCACACACACTCTGGGATTCCGACTATCACACACACTCTGGGATTCTCTCACACACACACACTCTGGGACTATCTGGGATTCCTTTTCTCTCACACACTCTGGGATTCTCTCCCTCACACACACTCTGGGTCTCTCTGGGATTCCCTCTCTCTCACACACATACTCTGGGATTTTCTCACACACACTCTGGGATTCCCAGTCTGACAGACGCTCTGGGATTGCCTCTCTCAACACTCACTCTGGCATTCCCCTGACATACACACTCTGGGAAACTCGCATGCATGCTTTGGGATTCTCTCATTCATACTCTGTGATTCCGACTCTCAAACATAATCTGGCATTCCCTCTCTTACACACACTCTGGGATTCCCTCTCTTACACACACTCTGGGATTCTCTCGCAAACACCCTGGGATTGGCACTCTCTCACGCTCTCTAGGATTCCCTCTCTCACACACTCTCTGGCATTCCCTCTCTATCACACACTCTGGGATGCCCTCTCTCACACACACTCTGGGAATTGCTCTCGCTCACACACCCTAGGATGCACTTTCTCACACACACTCTGGGTCTCCCTGGGATTCCCACTCTCACACACAATCTGAGATTCCCTCTCACACACACACACACCCTGGGAGTCCCTCTCTCACACACACCCTGGGATTCCCTCTCTCACACACACCCTAGGACTCCATCTCTCACACACACCCTGGGATTCCCTCTCACACACACACACCCTGGGATTCCCTCTCTCACAAACACCCTGGGACTCCATCTCTCACACACACCCTGGGACTCGCTGGGATTCCCTCTCTCATAAACGCTCTGTGAAACTCGCGCACACACTCTGGGATTCCGACACTCACAGAGTCTGGGATTCGCTCACACACACACACGCTGGGACTCTCTGGGATTCCCTCTCTCTCTCACACTCTGGAATTATCTCTCACACACTCTGGGACTCTCTGGGATTCCCCCTCACACACACTCTGGGATTCCCTCTCTCACACACAGGGACTCGCTGGAATTACCTCTCTCACGCACAATCCGGGATTCCCTCTCTCAGACACCCTCTGGGATTCCCACTCTCACACACACTCTGGGACACTGTAATTCTCTTACACACTCTGGAATTATCTCGCACACTCTGGCACACTCAGGGAATCTCTCTTACATTTGGGATTCCCTTACACACCATAGGCTTCTGGGACTCTCTCACTTACTTTGGGACTCTCTCTTACTCACTGTGGGATTCCCTTACACGCTCCTGGATTCTCTCTCACACTCTGGGACTCTCTGTGATTCTCTCACACACTCTATGAATCCCTAACACACTCGGGGACACACTGGGATTTCCTTACACACTCTGAGGTTCTCTTACACACTCTGGGATTCCCGCTCTCACACAATCTGGGATTTCCAGTCTGACACACACTCTGGGATTCCATCTCTCACACAAAATCTCAGATTCTCTCTCTCACAAACACACTGGGAAACTCACACACACACTCTTGGATTCTAACTTTCTCTCAAACTTTGGGATTCCCACTCTGGGATTCCCACTCTCACACACACTCTGGGTTTCTCTCACACACTCTGGGAATTCCCTCAGAAACTCTGGGACTCCCTCTCTCACACACAGTCGGGGACTCTCTGGGATTCCCTCTCTCACACACACTCCTGGGAAACTCGTACACACACTGGAATTCCCACTCTCTCACACAATCTGGGACTCTCTCGGATTCTCTCTCTATCACACACACACACACACACACACACACACACATCCACACACACACACATCCACACACACACACATCCACACACACACACATCCACACACACACACATCCACACACACACTCTCTGGGATTCCCTCTCACACACACACACTCTGGCACTCTCTGGGATTCCCTCTCTCACACACCCATACTCTGGGATTCTCTCACACCACTCTGGGACTCTCTGGGATTCCCAGTCTGACACACGCTCTGTGATTGCCTCTCTCAACACTCACTCTGACATTCCCAAAGACATACACACTCTGGGAAACTCGCATGCATGCTTTGGGATTCTCTCATTCATTCTCTGGGATTCCGACTCTCAAACATAATCTGGCATTCCCTCTCTCACACACACCCTGGGACTCCATCTCTCACAAACACTGTGTGAAACTCGCACACACACTCTGGGATTCCGACTCTCACACACACTCTGGGATTCTCTCACACACACACTCTGGGACTATCTGGGATTCCTTTTCTCTCACACACTCTGGGATTCCAACTCTCTCATACACTCGTGGACACTCGCACACACTCTGGGATTCCCACTCTCACACACACTCTGGGATTCCCACTCTCACACACACTCTGGGATTCCATCTCTCTCACACACTCTGGGATTCCTTCTCTCACACACTCTGGGATTCCCTCTTTCACTCGCACACTCTGGGATTCCCTCTCACTCACACACTCTGGGATTCCCTCTCTCACACACACTTTTTGATTCTCTCACACACACACTCTGGGACTATCTGGGATTCCTTTTCTCGCACACACTCTGGGATTCCATCTCTCATACAGACTCTGGGATTCCATCTCTCACACACACTCTCACACACAATCTGGGACTCTCTGGGATTCCCACTCTCACACACACTCTGGGATTCCATCTCTCACACACACTCTGGGATTCTCTCACAAACATTCTGGGACTCTCAGGGATTCCCTCTCTCTCACACACTCTGGGATTCCCTCTCTCACTCGCACACTCTGGGATTCCCTCTCTCTCACACACTCTGGGATTCCCTCTCTCACTCGCACACTCTGGGACTCTCTGGGATGCCCTCTCACACGCACACTGTGGGATGCACTCTCTCACACACTCTGGGTTTCTCTCAGAAACACTCCGGGACTCTCAGGGAAGACCTCTATCACAAAGACTCTGGGAATCTCGCAAACACACTCTGGGATTCCATCTCTCACTCTCACTCTCACTCTGAGATTCCTCTCTCACACACACTCTGGGATTCCCCCTCTCACACACACTCTGGGATTCCATCTCTCTCACACACTCTGGGACATTCTGGGATTCCTTCTCTCCACCACACTCAGGGACACCCTCTCTCAAACACTCTCTGGGATTCCCTCTCTCACACACTCACTGGGATTCCCTCTCTCACACACTCACTGGGATTCCTTCTCTCACACACTCGGGGACACCCTCTCTCAAACACACGCTGGGAAACACACACACTGGGATTCTCTCGCACAAACTCTGGGACTCTCACGGATGCCCTCTCTCACGCACACTCTGGGATTCCCTCTCTCTCACACACTCTGGGAATCTCTCACACACACTCTGGGACTCTCTGGCTTCCCACTCTGGGACTCCCTCACTCACACACTCTCTGGGATTGGCTCTCTCACACACTCTCTGGGACTCTCTGGGATTCTCACACTCACACACACTCTGGGATTCCCTCACTCACACACACTCTGGGATTCCCTCTCTCACACGCACACTCGGGGATTCCCTCTCTCACACACACTCGGGGATTCTCTCACAAACACACACACTCTGGGACACTTTGGGATTCCTTCTCTCCCCCACACTCGGGGACACCCTCTCTCAAACACACTCTGGGATTCCCTCTCTCTCACAAACTCTGGGAAACACACACACACACTCTGGGATTCTCTCTCACATATTCTGGGACTCTCAGGGATGCCCTCTCTCACAGACACTCTGGGATTGGCTGTATCTCACGCACTCTCTGGGATTCACTCTCTATCACATACTATGGGATTCCCTCTCTTACACACTCTGGTGTTGTCACACACACACTCTGGGAATCCCACTCTCACGCACACTCTGGGATTCCCTCTCTCACACACTCTCTGGGATTCCCTCCCTCATACTCACTCCGGGATACACTATCAAACACAGTCTGGGATTCTCACAAACACACACAATCTGGGATTCCCTCACAAACACACACTCAGCGATTCCCACTCTGGGACTCTCTGGGATTCCCTCTATCCCACACATTCTGGGATACTCTTGTATTTCCTCACACACACACACTCTGGGATTCTCTCTCTCTCTCACACACCCATAGTCTGGGATTCTCTGGGATGCCCTCTCTCAGACACACCTTAGCACTCCCTCTCTCACAAACACTAAGTGAAATTCGCACACACTCTCTGGCATTCCCTCTCTATCACACACTCTCTGGCATTCCCTCTCTCTCACACACTCTCTGGCATTCCCTCTCTCTCACACACTCTCTGGCATTCCCTCTCTCTCACACACTCTCTGGCATTCCCTCTCTATCACACACTCTCTGGCATTCCCTCTCTATCACACACTCTCTGGCATTCCCTCTCTATCACACACTATCTGGCATTCCCTCTCTATCACACACTATGGGATGCCCTCTCTCACACACACTCTGGGATTGGCTCTCTCTCACGCACTCTAGGATTCCCTCTCTCACACTCACGCACGGACTCTCTGTGATGCCCTCTCTCTCAAACACACACTCTGGGTCTCACTGGGATTTCCACTCTCACACACTCTCTGGGATTCCCTCTCTCCCACACACTCGGGGATTCCCTCACTCAAACGCACTCTGCAATTCCATCTCTATCACACACTCTCTGGCATTCCCTCTCCCTCACACTCTCTCTGGCATTCCATCTCTCTCACACACTCTCTGGCATTCCCTGTCTATCAAAACACCGTCTGGCATTCCCTCTCTATCTCTCACTCTCTGGCATTCCCTCTCTATCCCACACTCCCTGGCATTCCCTCTCTCTCCCACACTCCCTGGCATTCCCTCTCTATCACACACTCCCTGGCATTCCCTCTCTATCAAAACACTCTCTGGCATTCCCTCTCTATCAAACACTCTCTGGCATTCCGTCTCTATCACACACTATGGGATGCCCTCTCTCACACACACTCTGGGATTGGCTCTCTCTCACTCACTCTAGGATTCCCTCTCTCACGCACACTCTGGGAAACAAACACATTCACTCTGGGATTCTCTCACACTCACGCACGGACTCTCTGGGATGCCCTCTCTCTCACACACACACTCTGGGTCTCACTGGGATTCCCACTCTCACACACACTCTGGGATTCCCCCTCTCACACACACTCTGGGATTCCCTCTCTCACACACACTCTGGGATTCCATCTCTCACACACACTCTGGGATTCCCTCTCTCACACACACTCTGGGATTCCCCCTCTCACACACACTCTGGGATTCCCTCTCTCACACACACTCTGGGATTCCCCCTCTCACACACACTCTGGGATTCCCACTCTCACACACACTCTGGGATTCCCCCTCTCACACACACTCTGGGATTCCCTCTCTCACACACACTCTGGGATTCCCCCTCTCACACACACTCTGGGATTCCCACTCTCACACACACTCTGGGATTCCCACTCTCACACACACTCTGGGATTCCATCTCTCACACACACTCTGGGATTCTCTCTCTCACACACACTCTGGGATTCCCCCTCTCACACACACTCTGGGATTCCCTCTCTCACACACACTCTGGGATTCCCCCTCTCACACACACTCTGGGATTCCCACTCTCACACACACTCTGGGATTCCCCCTCTCACACACACTCTGGGATTCCCTCTCTCTCACACACTATCTGGCATTCCCTCTCTCTCACACACTCTCTGGCATTCCCTCTCTATCACACACTCTCTGGCATTCCCTCTCTATCACACACTCTCTGGCATTCCCTCTCTATCACACACTATCTGGCATTCCCTCTCTATCACACACTATGGGATGCCCTCTCTCACACACACTCTGGGATTGGCTCTCTCTCACGCACTCTAGGAATCCCTCTCTCACACTCACGCACGGACTCTCTGTGATGCCCTCTCTCTCACACACACACTCTGCGTCTCACTGGGATTCCCACTCTCACACACTCTCTGGGATTCCCACTCTCACACACTCTCTGGGACTCTCTGGGATTCACACACTCACACACACTCTGGGACTCTCTGGGATTCCCACTCTCACACACACACTCGGGGATTACCTCTCTCACACACACACTCGGGGATTCTCTCAGACACACACTCTGGGACACTCTGGGATTCCTTCTCTCCCCCACACTCGGGGACACCCTCTCTCAAACACACTCTGGGATTTCCTCTCTCTCACAAACTCTGGGAAACACACACACACACTCTGGGATTCTCTCACACACACTATGGTACTCTCAGGGATGCCCTCTCTCACACACACTCTGGGATTGGCTCTCTCTCACGCACTCTGGGATTCCCTCTCTCACACACTCTCTGGGATTCCCTCTCTATCACATACTTAGGGGTTCCCTCTCTTACACACTCTGGGGTTCTCTCACATACACTCTGGGATTCCCTCTCTCATACATTCTCCGGGATTCACTATCAAACACAGTCTGGGATTCTCACACACACACACACTCTGGGATCCTCTCACAAACACTCTGGCATTGGCTCTCTCTCACACACTCTCTGGCATTCCCTCTCTCACACACACTCCCTGGCATTCCCTCTCTCACACACACTCTCTGGCATTCCCTCTCTCACACACACTCTCTGGCATTCCCTCTCTATCACACACTCTCTGGCATTCCCTCTCTATCACACACTCTCTGGCATTCCCTCTCTCTCACACACTCTCTGGCATTCCCTCTCTCACACACACTCTCTGGCAATCCCTTTCTATCACACACTATGGATGCCCTCTCTCTCACACTCTCTGGGATTGGCTCTCTCTCACGCACTCTAGGATTCCCTCTCTCACACACACTCACTGGGATTCCCTCTCTCACACACACTCTGGGATTCTCTCAGACACACACTCTGGGACACTCTGGGATTCCTTCTCTCCCCCACACTCAGGGACACCCTCTCGCAAACACACTCTGGGATTCCCTCTCTCACACACTCTCAGGGATTCCCTCTCTCAGACACACTCTGGGACACACGGGGATTCCTTCTCTCCCCCACACTCGGGGACACCCTCTCTCAAACACACTCTGGGATTCCCTCTCTCTCACAAACTCTGGGAAATGCACACACACACACACTCTGGGATTCTCTCACACATACTATGGTACTCTCAGGGATGCCCTCTTTTACAGACACTCTGGGATTGGCTCTCTCTCACGCACTCTCTGGGATTCACTCTCTATCACATACTATGAGATTCCCTGTCTTACACACTCTGGGATTCTCTCACACACACTCTGGGAATCCCACTCTCACGCACACTCTGGGATTCCCTCTCTCACACACTCTCTGGGATTCCCTCCCTCACACTTACTCCGGGATACACTATCAAACACAGTCTGGGATTCTCACAAACACACACAATCTGGGATTCCCTCACAAACACACACTCTGCGATTCCCTCAATCCTACACACTCTGGGATACACTGGGATTCCCTCTCGCACACACACTCTGGGATTCCCTCCTTCAACACTCACTCTGGCATCCCCTCTCACATACACACTCTGGGAAACTCGAATGCAAACTTTGGGATTCTCTAATTCATACTCTGGGATTCCCTCTCTATCACACACTCTGGGATTCCTTCTCTCCCACACACTCGGGAATTCCCTCACTCAAACGCACTCTGGAATTCCCTCTCTATCACACACTCTCTGGCTTTCCCTCTCTATCACACACTCTCTGGCATTCCACCTCTCTCACACACTCTCTGGCATTCCACCTCTCTCACACACTCTCTGGCATTCCCTCTCTATCACACACTATGGGATTGGCTCTCTCTCACGCACTCAAGGATTCCCTCTCTCACACACACTCTGGGACTCTCTGGGATTCCCTCTCTCACACACACTCTGGGAAACAAACACATTCACTCTGGGATTCTCTCACACTCACGCACGGACTCTCTGGGATGCCCTCTCTCTCACACACATACTCTGGGTCTCACTGGGATTCCCACTCTCACACACTCTCTGGGATTCCCACTCTCACTCACACTCTGGGATTCCCTCTCTCACACAAACACTCGGGGATTACCTCTCTCACACACACACTCGGAGATTCCCTCTCACACACACACACTCGGGGATTCCCTCAGACACACACTCTGGGACACTCTGGGATTCCATCTCTCCCCCACACTTGGGGACACCCTCTCTCAAACACACACTGGGATTCCCTCTCTCTCACAAACTCTGTAAAAAAACACATACACACACACACTCTGGGATCCTCTCACACACACTATGGTACTCTCCGGGATGCCCTCTCTCACAGACACTCTGGGATTGGGTCTCTCTCATGCACTCTGGGATTCCCTCTCTCACACACTCTCTGGGATTCCCTCTCTATCACATACTATGGGATTCTCTCACACACACTCTGGGAATCCCACTCTCACGCACACTCTGGTATTCCCTCTCTCACACACACTCTCCGGGATTCACTATCAAACACAGTCTGGGATTCTCACAAACACACACACTCTGCGATTCCCACTCTGGGACTCTCTGGGATTCCCTCTCTCACACACACTCTGGGAAACTCACCCACACACTTTGGGATTCTCTCATACACTCTCTGGGATTCCCACTCTCACTCACACGCTGGGATGCCCTCTCTCGCACACACTCTGGGATTGGCTCTCTCTCACGCACTCTAGGACTCTCTGGGATTCCCTCTCTCACACACACTCTGGGAAACAAACACATTCACTCTGGGATTCTCTCACACTCACGCACGGACTCACTGGGATGCCCGCTCTCTCACACACAATCTGAGATTCCCTCTCACACACACACAATCTGAGATTCCCTCACGCACACTCTGGGATTGCCTCTCTCACACACACTGTGGGATTGTCTCACACGCATTCTTGGTCTCTCTGGGATTCCCACTCTCACTCACACGCTGGGACTCCCTCTCTCACACACAATCTGGGACTCCCTCGGATTCCCTCTCACACACAAACACACTCCTGGATTCTCTAGGATGCCCTCTTTCCCACACACTCTGGGAAACTCACAAACACACACACTGGGATCCTCTCACAAACACTGGGATTGGCACTCTCTCACGCACTCTAGGATTCCCTCTCTCACGCACTGTAGGATTCCCTCTCTCACACACTCTCACACACACTGTGGGAATCTCTCACACACACTCTTGGACTCTCTGGGATTCCCACTCTCACTCACACTCTGGGATTCCCTCTCTCACACACAATCTGGGACTCCCTCGGATTCCCTCTCACACACAAACAAACACTGGATTCTCTGGGATGCCCTCTTCCCGACACACTCTCGGAAACTCACACACACACACACACACACACACACACACACACTCTGGGATCCTCTCAGAAACCCTCTGGGATTGGCACTCTCTCACGCACTCTAGGATTCCCTCTCTCACACAGTCTGTGGCATTCCCTCTCTATCACACACTCTCTGGCAATCCCACTCTATCACACACTCTCTGGCATTCCCTCTCTACCACACACTATGGATGCTCTCTCTCACACACACTCTGGGATTGGCTCTCTCTCACGCACTCTAGGATTCCCTCTCTCACACACACCCTGGGACTCTCAGGGATTCCCTGTCTCACAAACGCTCTGTGAAACTCGCGCACACATTCTGGGATTCCGACACACACACACAGAGTGGGAGTCGCTCACACACAAACACACTCCTGGATTCTCTGGGATGCCCTCTCTCCCACACACCCTGGGACTCCCTCTCTCATAAACGCTCTGTTAAACTCGCACACACCCTCTGGGATTCCGACTCTCACACACACTCTGGGAAACACACACACTCACTCTGTGATTCTCTCTCACACACGCAAGGACTCTCGGGGATGCCGACTCTCACAGACACACACTCTGGGTCTCACTTGGATGCGCTCTCTCACACACACACTGGTATTCCCTCTCTCACACACTCTCTTGGATTCCCTCTCTCACACTCACCCTGGGAATCCCTCTCTCATAAACGCTCTGTGAAACTCGCATACACACTCTGGGATTCCGACACTCACAGAGTCTGCGATTCACACACACACTCTGGAACTCTCTGGAATTCCCTCTCTCACACACTCTGGGATTCACTCTCGTACACACAGGGACTCGCTGGAATTCCCTCTCTCACCCACAATCTGGGATTCCCTCTCTCAGACACCCTCTGGGATTCCCACTCTCACAAACACTCTGGGATACTGTCTCTCACCATCACTCTGGGATTCTCTCTCTCTCATCATCACTCTGAGATTCTCTCCCTCACACACAGTCTGGGACTCTCTGGGATCCCCTCTCTCACACACACACTCTGGGACTCTCTCACACACACACTCTGGGACTCTCTCACACGCACACTCTGGGACTCTCTCACACACACTCTGGGACACTGTGATTCTCTTACACACACTGGAATTCTCTCGCACACTCTGGCACACTCAGGAAATCTCTCTTACATTTGGGATTCCCTTACACACCATAGGCTTCTGGGACTCTCTCACTTACTTTGGGACTCTCTCTTACTCAGTGTGGGATTCCCTTACACGCTCTGGGATTCTCTCTCACACTCTGGGACTCTCTGGGATTCTCTCACACACTCTCGGAATCCCTAACACACTCGGGGACACACTGGGATTTCCTTACACACTCTGAGGTTCTCTTACACACTCTGGGATTCCCTCTCTCACACACAATCTCAGATTCTCTCTCTCACAAACACACTTGGAAACTCACACACACACTCTGGAATTCTAACTTTCTCTCACAGTTTGGGATTCCCACTCTCACACACACTCTGGGATTCTCTCTCTCACAAACACTCTGGGTTTCTCTTACACACTCTGGGAATTCCCTGAAACACTCTGGGACTTCCACTCTTACCCTCACTCTGGGATTGCCTCTCTCTCACACACACGGGGACTCTCTGGGATTCCCTCTCTCAAACACACTCGGGGATTCCCTCTCTCACAAACACTCTGGGAAACTGGCACACACACTCTGGGATTCCCTCTATCTCACACACAATGTGGGACTCTCTGGGATTCTCTCTCTCTCACAGACTCTGGGAATTGCCCTCACTCACACACTCTGGGATTCCCCCATTCTCACACTCACTCTGGGATTCCCTCTCTCACACACACACACTCGGGGATTCCCTCTCTCACACACACTCTGGGATTCTCTCAGACACACACTCTGGGACACTCTGGGATTCCTTCTCTCCCCCACACTTGGGGACACCCTCTCTCAAACACACCCTGGGATTCCCTATATCTCACACACTCTGGAATTCCCCCTCTCTCACACTCACTCTGGGATTGTCTCACACACACCCTGGGATTCCCTCTTTCACACACACTCTAGGACTCTGCTGGGATTCCCTCTCTCTCACACACTCTGGAATAATCTCACACACACTCTGGTACACTCTGGGATTCCCTCTCTCTCACACACTCTGGAATAATCTCACACACACTCTGGGACACTCTGGGATTCCCTCTCTCACACACACTCTGGGATTCCCTCTCTCAACACTCGCTCTGGGAAACTCGCACACACACCTTTGGATTCTCTCATTCATACTCTGGGATTCTCTCTCGCATACACACTCTGGGATTCCGACTCTCACACACAGTCTGGGATTCGCTCACACATACACCCTGGGACTCTCTGGGATTCCCTCACACACACACTCTGTGATTCCGTTTGTCTCACACACTGAGGGATTCCGTCTCTCACACACACTCCTGGGAAACTCGGACACACACTGGAATTCCCACTCTCTGACACAATCTGGGACTCTCTGGGATTCCCTCTCCCTCACACACATACTCTGGGACTCTCTGGGATTTCCTCTCTCACACTCTGGGACTCTCTGGGATTCCCAGTCTGACACACGCTCTGGGATTGCCTCTCTCAACACTCACTCTGGCATTCCCACTGACATACACACTCTGGGAAACTCGCATGCATACTTTGGGATTCTCTTATTCTTACTCTGGGATTCCGAGTCTCAAACATAATCTGGCATTCCCTCTCTCACACACACCCTGGGACTCCATCTCTCACAAACACTGTGTGAAACTCGGACACACACTCTGGGATTCCGACTCTCACACACACTTTTTGATTCTCTCACACACACACTCTGGGACTATCTGGGATTCCTTTTCTCTCACACACTCAGGGATTCCATCTCTCTCACACACTCGTGGAAACTCGCACATACTCTGGGATTCCCACTCTCACACTCACGCCGGGATTCCCTCTCCCACACACAATCTGAGATTCCATCTCACACACACACAATCTGAGATTCCCTCTCACACACACACAATCTGAGATTCCCTCACACACTCTCTGGGATTGCCTCTCTCTCACACACTGTGGGATTCTCTCACACACACTCTTGGTCTCTCTGGGATTCCCACTCTCACACACAATCTGGGACTCCCTCGGATTCCCTCTCACACACAAACACACTCCTGGATTCTCTGGGATGCCCTCTTTCCCACACACTCTGGGAAACTCACAAACACACACTCTGGGATCCTCTCACAAACACTCTGGGATTGGCACTCTCTCACGCACTCTAGGATTCCCTCTCTCACACACTCTCTGGCATTCCCTCTCTATCACACACTATGGGATGCCCTCTCTCACACACACTCTGGGATTGGCTCTCTCTCACGCACTCAAGGATTCCCTCTCTCACACACACACTCGGGGAATCCCTCTCTCACACACATACTCGGAGATTCCATCTCTCACACACACACTCTGGGACACTCTGGGATTCCTTCTCTCCCCCACACTCGGGGACACCCTATCTCAAACACACTCTGGGATTCTCTCACACACACACTGGGACTATCAGGGATGCCCTTTCTCACACACACTCTGGGATTGGCTCTCTCTCACGCACTCTGGGATTCCCTCTCTCTCACACACTCTGGGATACCCTCTCTCACACACACCCTGGGACTCCCTCTCTAACACACACCCTGGGACTCCCTCTCTCGCACAACACCCTGGGACTCCCTCTCTCGCACACACCCTGGGAAACATACACACTCACTCTGGGATTCTCTCAAACACACTCTGGGATTCCCTCTCACACACACACAATCTGGGATTCTCTCTCACACACACACAATCTGGGGTTCCCTCACACACACACACATACAAACACACACACACACAAACTCTGGGATTCTCTCACACACACTCTGGGACTCTCTGGGATTCCCTCTCTCTCACACGCTCTGGGATTCCCTCTCTCTCACACGCTCTGGGATTCCCTCTCTCACACACGCTCTGGGATTCCCTCTCTCACACACGCTCTGGGATTCCCTCTCTCACACACGCTCTGGGATTCCCTCTCTCACACACGCTCTGGGATTCCCTCTCTCACACACACCCTGGGACTCCCTCTCTCACAAACGCTCTGTGAAACTCGCATACACACTCTGGGATTCCGACACTCACAGAGTCTGGGATTCGCTCACACACACTCTCTGGGACTCTCTGGGATTCCCTCTCTCTCACACACGCTGGGATTCTCTCACACACAATCTGGAACTCTCTGGGATTCCCTCTCTCACACACAGGGACTCGTTGTAATTCCCTATCTCACGCACAATCTGGTATTCCCTCTCTCAGACACCCTCTGGGACTCCCATCTCTCTCACACTCTGGGATACTCTCTCTCACCATCACTCTGGGATTCTCTCTCTCACACACATTCTGGGATCCTCTCTCTCTCTCACACTCTGGGACTCTCTCACACACAGTCTGGGACACTGTGATTCTCTTACCAACACTGGAAGTCTCTCGCACACACTGGCACACTCAGGGAATCTCTCTTACATTTGGGATTCCCTTACACACCATAGGCTTCTGGGACTCTCTCACATACTTTAGGACTCTCTCTTACTCACTGTGGGATTCCCTTACATGCTGTGCGATTCTCTCTCACACTCTGGGTCTCTCTCACATACTCTAGGAATCCCTAACACACTCGGGGACAAACTGAGATTCCATTACACACTCTGGGATTCCCGCTCTCACACACTCTGGGATTCCCTCACTCACACACATTCTGGGATTCCGTCTCTCTCACACACTATGGGATTCCCTCTCTCACACACTCAGGGATTCCCTCTCTCACACACACTCTGGGAAACTCGCACACACGCTGGAATTCCCACTCTCACGCAATCTGGGACTCTCCCGGATTCTCTCTCGCTCACACACACCCTTGGATTCCCTCTATCACACACTCTCTGGGACTCTCTGGGATTCCCTCTCACATACACACTCTGGGAAACTCACACGCATATTTTGGGATTCTCTCATTCATACTCTGGGATTCCCTTTCTCTTCCACACTCTGGGATTCCCTCTCTGACACAAACCCTCTGGGAATCCCCCTCTCACACACTCTGGGATTCCCTCTCTCACACACACTCTGGGGCTCTCTGGGATTCCCTCTCACACACGCACTCTGGGAATCTCTCTCACACACACACACTCTGGGATTCTCTCACAAACAAACACACTCCTGGATTCTCTGGGATGCCCACTCTCCCATACACCCTGGGATTCCCTCTCTCACACACACTCTGGGATGCCCTCTCTCACATACTCTCTGGGATTCCCTCTCTCACACACACACTCTGGGATTCCCTCTCTCACATTGTGGGACTCTCTGGGATTCCCTTACGCAATATGGGATGCTAGGACCCGCGCCCAAACACCCTGGTATTCTCTCACACACTCTGGGAATTCCCTCAAACACTCTGGGATTTCCACTCTTACCCACACTCTGGGACTCTCTGGGATTCCCCCTCTCTCACACACACTCTGGGACTCTCTGGGATTCCCTCTCTCTCACACACTCTGGAATAATCTCACACAAACTCTGGGATTCTCTCATACACACTCTGGGACTCTCTGGGATTCCCTCTCACACACACACTCAGGGATTCCCTCTCTCACACACACTCTGGGAAACTCGCATATACACTGGAATTCCCACTCTCTCACACAATCTGGGACTCTCTCTGATTTTCTCTCTCGCACACACACTCTTGGATTCCCTCTAGCACACACTCTTGGGGACTCTCTGGGATTCCCTCTCACATACACACTCTGGGAAACTCACACGCATGCTTTGGGATCCTCTCATTCATACTCTGGGAATCCCTCTCTCACACACACTCTGGGATTCCGACTCTCTCACACACTCTGGGATTCTCTCACACACACTCTCTGGGATTCCCTCTCTCACACACTCTCTGGGATTCCGTCTCACGCACACACTCTGGGATTCCCTCTCACATACACACTCTGGGAAACTCGCACACACACTTTGGGATTCTCTCATTCATTTGCTGTGATTCCCGCTCTCATACACAGTCTAGGATTCCGACTCTCTCACACAGTCTGGGATTCGCTCACGCACACACTCTGGGACGCTCTGGGATTCCCTTTCACACACAATCTGGGATTCCTGCTCTCTCACACACTCTGGAATTCCCTCTCTCTCACACACTTTGGGATTCTCTAACACACACACTCAGGGGTTCCCTCTCTCTCACACACACTGGGATTCTCTCAAACACAATCTGGGACTCTCTGGGATTCCCTCTCACATACACACTCTGGGAAACTCACACACATGCTTTGGGATCCTCTCATTCATACTCTGGGATTCCCTCTCTCACACACACTCGGGAAAATATCACACACACTCTGGGATTCTCTCATACACACTCTGGGACTCGCTGGGATTCCCTCTCTCACACACACTTTGGGATTCCGTCTCTCTCACACACTATGGGATTCCCTATCTCACACACTTTGGGATTCTCTCACACACACACTCAGGGATTCCCTCTCTCACACACACTCTGGGAAACTCGCATATACACTGGAATTCCCACTCTCTCATACAATCTGGGACTCTCTCTGATTTTCTCTCTCTCACACACACTCTTGGATTCCCTCTAGCACACACTCTTGGGGACTCTCTGGGATTCCCTCTCACATACACACTCTGGGAAACTCACACGCATGCTTTGGGATCCTCTCATTCATACTCTGGGAATCCCTCTCTCACACACACTCTGGGATTCCGACTCTCTCACACACTCTGGGATTCTCTCACACACACTCTCTGGGATTCCCTCTCTCGCACACACTTTGGGATTCCGCCTCACGCACACACTCTGGGATTCCCTCTCTCTCACACACTCGGGGATTCCCTCACTCAAACGCTCTCTGGGATTCTCTCTCACACACACACTCTCTGGAACTCTCTGGGATTCCCTCTCTCTCTCACACTCTGGGATTCTCACACACACACACTCTGGGATTCCTTCTCTCAAACACACTCGCTGGGATTCCCTCTCTCAAACACACTCGCTGGGATTCCCTCTCTCAAACACACTCGCTGGGATTCCCTCTCTCAAACACACTCGCTGGGAATCCCTCTCTCAAACACACTCGGAGATTCCCTCTCTCACACACTC
This sequence comes from Chiloscyllium punctatum, assembly GCF_047496795.1. NCBI lineage: Eukaryota > Metazoa > Chordata > Chondrichthyes > Orectolobiformes > Hemiscylliidae > Chiloscyllium > Chiloscyllium punctatum. Next base: position 7,422,329 of record NC_092761.1, read on the forward strand.
GCTGGGATTCCCTCTCTCACACACTCGCTGGGATTCCCTCTCTCAAACACACTCGGGGATTCCCTCTCTCAAACACACTCGGGGATTCCGTCTCCCAAACACACTCGGGGATTCCCTCTCTCAAACACTCGCTGGGATACCCTCTCTCACACACTCGCTGGGATTCCCTCTCTCAAACACACTCGCTGGGATTCCCTCTCTCACACACTCGCTGGGATTCTCTGGGATGCCCTCTCTCACACACTCGCTGGGATTCCCTCTCTCAAACACACTCGGGGATGCCCTCTCTCACATACTCTCTGGGATTCCCTCTCTCACACACACACTCTGGGATTCCCTCTCTCACATTCTGGGACTCTCTGGGATTCCCTTACACAATATGGGATGCTAGGACCCGCGCCCAAACACCCTGGTATTCTCTCACACACTCTGGGAATTCCCTCAAACACTCTGGGATTTCCACTCTTACCCACACTCTGGGACTCTCTGGGATTCCCCCTCTCTCACACACACTCTGGGACTCTCTGGGATTCCCTCTCTCTCACACACTCTGGAATAATCTCACACACACTCTGGGATTCTCTCATACACACTCTGGGACTCTCTGGGATTCCCTCTCACACACACACTCAGGGATTCCCTCTCTCACACACACTCTGGGAAACTCGCATATACACTGGAATTCCCACTCTCTCACACAATCTGGGACTCTCTCTGATTTTCTCTCTCGCACACACACTCTTGGATTCCCTCTAGCACACACTCTTGGGGACTCTCTGGGATTCCCTCTCACATACACACTCTGGGAAACTCACACGCATGCTTTGGGATCCTCTCATTCATACTCTGGGAATCCCTCTCTCACACACACTCTGGGATTCCGACTCTCTCACACACTCTGGGATTCTCTCACACACACTCTCTGGGATTCCCTCTCTCACACACTCTCTGGGATTCCGTCTCACGCACACACTCTGGGATTCCCTCTCACATACACACTCTGGGAAACTCGCACACACACTTTGGGATTCTCTCATTCATTCGCTGTGATTCCCGCTCTCATACACAGTCTAGGATTCCGACTCTCACACACAGTCTTGGATTCGCTCACGCACACACTCTGGGACGCTCTGGGATTCCCTTTCACACACAATCTGGGATTCCTGCTCTCTCACACACTCTGGAATTCCCTCTCTCTCACACACTTTGGGATTCTCTAACACACACTCTCAGGGATTCCCTCTCTCTCACACACACTGGGATTCTCTCAAACACAATCTGGGTCTCTCTGGGATTCCCTCTCACATACACACTCTGGGAAACTCACACACATGCTTTGGGATCCTCTCATTCATACTCTGGGATTCCCTCTCTCACACACACTTTGGGATTCCGTCTCTCTCACACACTATGGGATTCCCTATCTCACACACTTTGGGATTCTCTCACACACACACTCAGGGATTCCCTCTCTCACACACACTCTGGGAAACTCGCATATACACTGGAATTCCCACTCTCTCATACAATCTGGGACTCTCTCTGATTTTCTCTCTCTCACACACACTCTTGGATTCCCTCTAGCACACACTCTTGGGGACTCTCTGGGATTCCCTCTCACATACACACTCTGGGAAACTCACACGCATGCTTTGGGATCCTCTCATTCATACTCTGGGAATCCCTCTCTCACACACACTCTGGGATTCCGACTCTCTCACACACTCTGGGATTCTCTCACACACACTCTCTGGGATTCCCTCGCTCGCACACACTTTGGGATTCCGCCTCACGCACACACTCTGGGATTCCCTCTCTCTCACACACTCGGGGATTCCCTCACTCAAACGCTCTCTGGGATTCCCTCTCACACACACACTCTGGAACTCTCTGGGATTCCCTCTCTCTCTCACACTCTGGGATTCTCACACACACACGCTCTGGGATTCCTTCTCTCAAACACACTTTGGGATTCCCTCTCTCAACACACTCGCTGGGATTCCCTCTCTCAAACACACTCGCTGGGATTCCCTCTCTCACACACTCGCTGGGATTCCCTCTCTCACACACTCGCTGGGATTCCCTCTCTCAAACACACTCGGGGATTCCATCTCTCAAACACACTCGGGGATTCCCTCTCTCAAACACTCGCTGGGATTCCCTCTCTCACACACTCGCTGGGATTCCCTCACTCAAACACACTCGCTGGGATTCCCTCTCTCACACACTCGCTGGGATTCTCTGGGATGCCCTCTCTCACACACTCTCTGGGATTCCCTCTCTCACACACTCGCTGGGATTCCCTCTCTCAAACACACTCGGGGATTCCCTCTCTCACACACTCGCTGGGATTCCCTCTCTCAAACACACTCGCTGGGATTCCCTCTCTCAAACACACTCGCTGGGATTCCCTCTCTCAAACACACTCGCTGGGATTCCCTCTCTCACACACTCGCTGGGATTCCCTCTCTCACACACTCGCTGGGATTCCCTCTCTCACACACTCGCTGGGATTCCCTCTCTCACGCACTATAGGATTGCCTCTCTCACACACACTCTGGGACTCTCTAGGATTCCCTCTCTCACAACATCTGGGATTCCATCTGTCACACACACACTGGGAAACACACACACACACACACACGCACACACACTGGGATTCTCTCACACTCATTCTGGGATTCCCTCTGCCACACACACTCTGGGACTCTCTGGGATTCCCACTCTCCCACAAAATCTGGGACTCTCTCGGATTCTCTCTCTCTCATACACACTCTTGGAGTCCCTCTATCACAAACTCTCGGGGACTCTCTGGGATTCCCTCTCTCACTCGCACTCTGGGATTCTCGCACACAAACACACGCTGGGATTCCCTCTCTCTCTCGCACTCTGGGATTCTCTCACACGCTCTCTGGGATTCCTTCTCTCCCACACACACAGGGATTCCCTCTCTCACACACACTCTGGGAAACTCGCATATACACTGGAATTCCCACTCTCTCACACAATCTGGGACTCTCTCTGATTTTCTCTCTCGCACACACACTCTTGGATTCCCTCTAGCACACACTCTTGGGGACTCTCTGGGATTCCCTCTCACATACACACTCTGGGAAACTCACACGCATGCTTTGGGATCCTCTCATTCATACTCTGGGAATCCCTCTCTCACACACACTCTGGGATTCCGACTCTCTCACACACTCTGGGATTCTCTCACACACACTCTCTGGGATTCCCTCTCTCACACACTCTCTGGGATTCCGTCTCACGCACACACTCTGGGATTCCCTCTCACATACACACTCTGGGAAACTCGCACACACACTTTGGGATTCTCTCATTCATTTGCTGTGATTCCCGCTCTCATACACAGTCTAGGATTCCGACTCTCTCACACAGTCTGGGATTCGCTCACGCACACACTCTGGGACGCTCTGGGATTCCCTTTCACACACAATCTGGGATTCCTGCTCTCTCACACACTCTGGAATTCCCTCTCTCTCACACACTTTGGGATTCTCTAACACACACACTCAGGGGTTCCCTCTCTCTCACACACACTGGGATTCTCTCAAACACAATCTGGGACTCTCTGGGATTCCCTCTCACATACACACTCTGGGAAACTCACACACATGCTTTGGGATCCTCTCATTCATACTCTGGGATTCCCTCTCTCACACACACTCGGGAAAATATCACACACACTCTGGGATTCTCTCATACACACTCTGGGACTCGCTGGGATTCCCTCTCTCACACACACTTTGGGATTCCGTCTCTCTCACACACTATGGGATTCCCTATCTCACACACTTTGGGATTCTCTCACACACACACTCAGGGATTCCCTCTCTCACACACACTCTGGGAAACTCGCATATACACTGGAATTCCCACTCTCTCATACAATCTGGGACTCTCTCTGATTTTCTCTCTCTCACACACACTCTTGGATTCCCTCTAGCACACACTCTTGGGGACTCTCTGGGATTCCCTCTCACATACACACTCTGGGAAACTCACACGCATGCTTTGGGATCCTCTCATTCATACTCTGGGAATCCCTCTCTCACACACACTCTGGGATTCCGACTCTCTCACACACTCTGGGATTCTCTCACACACACTCTCTGGGATTCCCTCTCTCGCACACACTTTGGGATTCCGCCTCACGCACACACTCTGGGATTCCCTCTCTCTCACACACTCGGGGATTCCCTCACTCAAACGCTCTCTGGGATTCTCTCTCACACACACACTCTCTGGAACTCTCTGGGATTCCCTCTCTCTCTCACACTCTGGGATTCTCACACACACACACTCTGGGATTCCTTCTCTCAAACACACTCGCTGGGATTCCCTCTCTCAAACACACTCGCTGGGATTCCCTCTCTCAAACACACTCGCTGGGATTCCCTCTCTCAAACACACTCGCTGGGAATCCCTCTCTCAAACACACTCGGAGATTCCCTCTCTCACACACTCGCTGGGATTCCCTCTCTCACACACTCGCTGGGATTCCCTCTCTCAAACACACTCGGGGATTCCCTCTCTCAAACACACTCGGGGATTCCGTCTCCCAAACACACTCGGGGATTCCCTCTCTCAAACACTCGCTGGGATACCCTCTCTCACACACTCGCTGGGATTCCCTCTCTCAAACACACTCGCTGGGATTCCCTCTCTCACACACTCGCTGGGATTCTCTGGGATGCCCTCTCTCACACACTCGCTGGGATTCCCTCTCTCAAACACACTCGGGGATGCCCTCTCTCACATACTCTCTGGGATTCCCTCTCTCACACACACACTCTGGGATTCCCTCTCTCACATTCTGGGACTCTCTGGGATTCCCTTACACAATATGGGATGCTAGGACCCGCGCCCAAACACCCTGGTATTCTCTCACACACTCTGGGAATTCCCTCAAACACTCTGGGATTTCCACTCTTACCCACACTCTGGGACTCTCTGGGATTCCCCCTCTCTCACACACACTCTGGGACTCTCTGGGATTCCCTCTCTCTCACACACTCTGGAATAATCTCACACACACTCTGGGATTCTCTCATACACACTCTGGGACTCTCTGGGATTCCCTCTCACACACACACTCAGGGATTCCCTCTCTCACACACACTCTGGGAAACTCGCATATACACTGGAATTCCCACTCTCTCACACAATCTGGGACTCTCTCTGATTTTCTCTCTCGCACACACACTCTTGGATTCCCTCTAGCACACACTCTTGGGGACTCTCTGGGATTCCCTCTCACATACACACTCTGGGAAACTCACACGCATGCTTTGGGATCCTCTCATTCATACTCTGGGAATCCCTCTCTCACACACACTCTGGGATTCCGACTCTCTCACACACTCTGGGATTCTCTCACACACACTCTCTGGGATTCCCTCTCTCACACACTCTCTGGGATTCCGTCTCACGCACACACTCTGGGATTCCCTCTCACATACACACTCTGGGAAACTCGCACACACACTTTGGGATTCTCTCATTCATTCGCTGTGATTCCCGCTCTCATACACAGTCTAGGATTCCGACTCTCACACACAGTCTTGGATTCGCTCACGCACACACTCTGGGACGCTCTGGGATTCCCTTTCACACACAATCTGGGATTCCTGCTCTCTCACACACTCTGGAATTCCCTCTCTCTCACACACTTTGGGATTCTCTAACACACACTCTCAGGGATTCCCTCTCTCTCACACACACTGGGATTCTCTCAAACACAATCTGGGTCTCTCTGGGATTCCCTCTCACATACACACTCTGGGAAACTCACACACATGCTTTGGGATCCTCTCATTCATACTCTGGGATTCCCTCTCTCACACACACTTTGGGATTCCGTCTCTCTCACACACTATGGGATTCCCTATCTCACACACTTTGGGATTCTCTCACACACACACTCAGGGATTCCCTCTCTCACACACACTCTGGGAAACTCGCATATACACTGGAATTCCCACTCTCTCATACAATCTGGGACTCTCTCTGATTTTCTCTCTCTCACACACACTCTTGGATTCCCTCTAGCACACACTCTTGGGGACTCTCTGGGATTCCCTCTCACATACACACTCTGGGAAACTCACACGCATGCTTTGGGATCCTCTCATTCATACTCTGGGAATCCCTCTCTCACACACACTCTGGGATTCCGACTCTCTCACACACTCTGGGATTCTCTCACACACACTCTCTGGGATTCCCTCGCTCGCACACACTTTGGGATTCCGCCTCACGCACACACTCTGGGATTCCCTCTCTCTCACACACTCGGGGATTCCCTCACTCAAACGCTCTCTGGGATTCCCTCTCACACACACACTCTGGAACTCTCTGGGATTCCCTCTCTCTCTCACACTCTGGGATTCTCACACACACACGCTCTGGGATTCCTTCTCTCAAACACACTTTGGGATTCCCTCTCTCAACACACTCGCTGGGATTCCCTCTCTCAAACACACTCGCTGGGATTCCCTCTCTCACACACTCGCTGGGATTCCCTCTCTCACACACTCGCTGGGATTCCCTCTCTCAAACACACTCGGGGATTCCATCTCTCAAACACACTCGGGGATTCCCTCTCTCAAACACTCGCTGGGATTCCCTCTCTCACACACTCGCTGGGATTCCCTCACTCAAACACACTCGCTGGGATTCCCTCTCTCACACACTCGCTGGGATTCTCTGGGATGCCCTCTCTCACACACTCTCTGGGATTCCCTCTCTCACACACTCGCTGGGATTCCCTCTCTCAAACACACTCGGGGATTCCCTCTCTCACACACTCGCTGGGATTCCCTCTCTCAAACACACTCGCTGGGATTCCCTCTCTCAAACACACTCGCTGGGATTCCCTCTCTCAAACACACTCGCTGGGATTCCCTCTCTCACACACTCGCTGGGATTCCCTCTCTCACACACTCGCTGGGATTCCCTCTCTCACACACTCGCTGGGATTCCCTCTCTCACGCACTATAGGATTGCCTCTCTCACACACACTCTGGGACTCTCTAGGATTCCCTCTCTCACAACATCTGGGATTCCATCTGTCACACACACACTGGGAAACACACACACACACACACACGCACACACACTGGGATTCTCTCACACTCATTCTGGGATTCCCTCTGCCACACACACTCTGGAACTCTCTGGGATTCCCACTCTCCCACAAAATCTGGGACTCTCTCGGATTCTCTCTCTCTCATACACACTCTTGGAGTCCCTCTATCACAAACTCTCGGGGACTCTCTGGGATTCCCTCTCTCACTCGCACTCTGGGATTCTCGCACACAAACACACGCTGGGATTCCCTCTCTCTCTCGCACTCTGGGATTCTCTCACACGCTCTCTGGGATTCCTTCTCTCCCACACACTCGGGGACTCCCTCTTACATACTCTGGGGTTCTCTGGGATTGGCTCTCCCTCTCACATGCTCTGGGGCGCGCTGGGATTGGCTCTCTATCTTACGCTCTCGGGCGCGCTGGGACTCCCATGCTCTCACGCGCGCGGGGACTCTCTCAGATTCTCTCTCTCTCACATACACTCTTGGATTCCATCTATCACACACTCTCTAGGACTCCCTCTCACACACACACACACCCTGGGCCTCCCTCTCACACACACACTCTCTGGGATTCTCTGGGATGCCCTCTCTCACACACTCTCTGGGATTCCCTCTCTCACACACACTCTGGGATGGCTCTCTCTCACGCACTGTAGGATTGCCTCTCTCACACACACTCTGGGACTCTCTAGGATTCCCTCTCTCACAACATCTGGGATTCCATCTGTCACACACACTCTGGGAAACACAAACACACACACACTGGGATTCTCTCACACTCACTCTGGGATTCCCTCTCTCACACACACCCTGGGATTCTGGAATTCCCTCTCTCAGACACCCTCTGGGATTCCCACTCTCACAAACACTCTGGGATACTGTCTGTCACCATCACTCTGGGATTCTCTCTCTCACACACACTCTGGGACTCTCTGGGATCCTCTCTCTCTCATACACTCTGGGATTCTCTCTCACAAACACACTCTGGTTTTATCTCTCTCTCTCTCTCTCTCTCTCTCTCACACACACACACACACACACACACACACAGGGTTTCCCTCTCTCTCTCACACGCTGGGATTCTCTCAAACACAATCTGGGTCTCTCTGGGATTCCCTCTCACACACACACTCAGGGATTCCCTCTCTCACACACACACACTCAGGGATTCCCTCTCTCACACACACACTCAGGGATTCACTATCACACACGCACTCTGGGATTCCCTCTGACACTCTGGGACTCTCTGGGATTCCCCCTCTCTCACACACACTCTGGGACTCTCTGGGATTCCCTCTCTCTCACACACGCTGGGATTCTCTCAAACACAATCTGGGATCTCTGGGTTGGTGTCTCTCACACACACTCGGGAAAATGTCACACACACTCTGCGATTCTATCATACACACTCTGGGACTCTCTGGGATTCCCTCTCTCACACACTCTCTGGGATTCCCTCTCACATACACACTCTGGGAAACTCGCGCACACACTTTGGGATTCTCATTCATTCGCTGTGATTTCCGCTCTCATACACACTCTGGGATTCCCTCTCTCATACACAGTCTGGGATTCGCTCACGCACACACTCTGGGATGCTCTGGGATTCCCGCTCACATACAATCTGGGATTCCTGCTCTCTCACACACTCTGGCATTCCGTCTCTCTCACACACTTTGGGATTCCCTCTCTCACACACACGCTGGGATTCTCTCAAACACAATCTGGGTCTCTCTGGGATTCCCTCTCTCACACACACTCTGGGATTCTCTCACACACACTCTCTGGGATTCCCTCTCTCGCACACTCTCTGGGATTCCGCCTGACGCACACACTCTGGGATTCCCTCTCTCTCACACTTTGGGATTCTCTCTCACACACACACTCAGGGATTCCTTCTATCCCACACACTCGGGGATTCCCTCACTCAAACGGTCTCTGGGATTCCCTCTCACACATACAGTCTGGGACTCTCTGGGATTCCCACTCTTACTCACACTCTGGGATTCGCTCACACACACACTCTGGGACTCTCTGGGATTCCCTCTCTCTCTCACACTCTCCGGGATTCACTATCAAACACAGTCTGGGATTCTCACAAACACACACACACTCTGCGATTCCCACTCTGGGACTCTCTGGGATTCCCTCTCTCACACACACTCTGGGAAACTCACCCACACACTTTGGGATTCTCTCATACACTCTCTGGGATTCCCACTCTCACTCACACGCTGGAATGCCCTCTCTCGCACACACTCTGGGATTGGCTCTCTCTCACGCACTCTAGGATTCCCTCTCTCACACACACTCTGGGAAACAAACACATTCACTCTGGGATTCTGTCACACTCACGCACGGACTCACTGGGATGCCCGCTCTCTCACACACAATCTGAGATTCCCTCTCACACACACACAATCTGAGATTCCCTCACGCACACTCTGGGATTGCCTCTCTCACACACACTGTGGGATTGTCTCACACGCATTCTTGGTCTCTCTGGGATTCCCACTCTCACTCACACGCTGGGACTCCCTCTCTCACACACAATCTGTGACTCCCTCGGATTCCCTCTCACACACAAACACACTCCTGGATTCTCTGGGATGCCCTCTTTCCCACACACTCTGGGAAACTCACAAACACACACACTGGGATCCTCTCACAAACACTGGGATTGGCACTCTCTCACGCACTCTAGGATTCCCTCTCTCACGCACTGTATGATTCCCTCTCTCACACACTCTCACACACACTGTGGGAATCTCTCACACACACTCTTGGACTCTCTGGGATTCCCTCTCTCACACACAATCTGGGACTCCCTCGGATTCCCTCTCACACACAAACAAACACTGGATTCTCTGGGATGCCCTCTTCCCGACACACTCTCGGAAACTCACACACACACACACACTCTGGGATCCTCTCAGAAACCCTCTGGGATTGGCACTCTCTCACGCACTCTAGGATTCCCTCTCTCACACACTCTCTGGCAATCCCACTCTATCACACACTCTCTGGCATTCCCTCTCTACCACACACTATGGATGCCCTCTCTCACACACACTCTGGGATTGGCTCTCTCTCACGCACTCTAGGATTCCCTCTCTCACACACACCCTGGGACTCTCTGGGATTCCCTGTCTCACAAACGCTCTGTGAAACTCGCGCACACACTCTGGGCTTCCGACACTCACACAAAGTCTGGGATTCGCTCACACACAAACACACTCCTGGATTCTCTGGGATGCCCTCTCTCCCACACACCCTGGGATTCCCTCTCTCGTAAATGCTCTGTTAAACTCGCACACACACTCTGGGATTCCGACTCTCACACACACTCTGGGAAACACACACACTCACTCTGGGATTCTCTCACACACAAACCTGGAACTCTCTGGAATTCCCTCTCTCACACACTCTGGGATTCACTCTCTTACACACAGGGACTTGCTGGAATTCCCTCTCTCACCCACAATCTGGGATTCCCTCTCTCAGACACCCTCTGGGATTCCCACTCTCACAAACACTCTGTGATACTGTCTCTCACCGTCACTCTGGGATTCTCTCTCTGTCAATATCACTCTGAGATTCTCTCCCTCACACACAGTCTGGGACTCTCTGGGATCCCCTCTCTCTCACACACTCTGGGACTCTCTCACACACACTCTGTGACACTGTGATTCTCTTACACACACTGGAATTCTCTCGCACACTCTGGCACACTCAGGGAATCTCTCTTACATTTGGGATTCCCTTACACACCATAGGCTTCTGGGACTCTCTCACTTACTTTGGGACTCTCTCTTACTCAGTGTGGGATTCCCTTACACGCTCTGGGATTCTCTCTCACACTCTGGGACTCTCTGGGATTCTCTCACACACTCTCGGAATCCCTAACACACTCGGGGACACACTGGGATTTCCTTACACACTCTGAGGTTCTCTTACACACTCTGGGATTCCCTCTCTCACACACAATCTCAGATTCTCTCTCTCACAAACACACTTGGAAACTCACACACACACTCTGGGATTCTAACTTTCTCTCACAGTTTGGGATTCCCACTCTCACACACACTCTGGGATTCTCTCTCTCACAAACACTCTGGGTTTCTCTTACACACTCTGGGAATTCCCTGAAACACTCTGGGACTTCCACTCTTACCCTCACTCTGGGATTGCCTCTCTCTCACACACACGGGGACTCTCTGGGATTCCCTCTCTCAAACACACTCGGGGATTCCCTCTCTCACAAACACTCTGGGAAACTGGCACACACACTCTGGGATTCCCTCTATCTCACACACAATGTGGGACTCTCTGGGATTCTCTCTCTCTCACAGACTCTGGGAATTGCCCTCACTCACACACTCTGGGATTCCCCCATTCTCACACTCACTCTGGGATTACCTCTCTCTCACATACTCTGGGAAACACACACACACACTCTGGGACTCTCACGGATGCCCTCTCTCACGCACACTCTGGGGTTCCCTCTCTCACACACAATCTCAGATTCTCTCTCTCACAAACACACTTGGAAACTCACACACACTCTGGGATTCTAACTTTCTCTCACAGTTTGGGATTCCCACTCTCACGCACACTCTGGGATTCCCTCTCTCACACAGACTCTGGAAATCTCTCACACACACTCTGGGACTCTCTGGGATTCCCACTCTCACACACACTCTGGGATTCCCTCTCTCACACACACACACTCGGGGATTCCCTCTCTCACACACACTCTGGGATTCTCTCAGACACACACTCTGGGACACTCTGGGATTCCTTCTCTCCCCCACACTTGGGGACACCCTCTCTCAAACACACTCTGGGATTCCCTATATCTCACACACTCTGGAATTCCCCCTCTCTCACACTCACTCTGGGATTGTCTCACACACACCCTGGGATTCCCTCTTTCACACACACTCTAGGACTCTGCTGGGATTCCCTCTCTCTCACACACTCTGGAATAATCTCACACACACTCTGGTACACTCTGGGATTCCCTCTCTCAACACTCGCTCTGGGAAACTCGCACACACACCTTTGGATTCTCTCATTCATACTCTGGGATTCTCTCTCACATACACACTCTGGGATTCCGACTCTCACACACAGTCTGGGATTCGCTCACACATACACCCTGGGACTCTCTGGGATTCCCTCACACACACTCTCTGTGATTCCGTTTGTCTCACACACTGAGGGATTCCGTCTCTCACACACACTCCTGGGAAACTCGGACACACACTGGAATTCCCACTCTCTGACACAATCTGGGACTCTCTGGGATTCCCTCTCCCTCACACACATACTCTGGGACTCTCTGGGATTTCCTCTCTCACACTCTGGGACTCTCTGGGATTCCCAGTCTGACACACGCTCTGGGATTGCCTCTCTCAACACTCACTCTGGCATTCCCACTGACATACACACTCTGGGAAACTCGCATGCATACTTTGGGATTCTCTCATTCTTACTCTGGGATTCCGAGTCTCAAACATAATCTGGCATTCCCTCTCTCACACACACCCTGGGACTCCATCTCTCACAAACACTGTGTGAAACTCGGACACACACTCTGGGATTCCGACTCTCACACACACTTTTTGATTCTCTCACACACACACTCTGGGACTATCTGGGATTCCTTTTCTCTCACACACTCAGGGATTCCATCTCTCTCACACACTCATGGAAACTCGCACATACTCTGGGATTCCCACTCTCACACTCACGCCGGGATTCCCTCTCCCACACACAATCTGAGATTCCCTCTCACACACACACAATCTGAGATTCCCTCTCACACACACACAATCTGAGATTCCCTCACACACTCTCTGGGATTGCCTCTCTCTCACACACTGTGGGATTCTCTCACACACACTCTTGGTCTCTCTGGGATTCCCACTCTCACACACAATCTGGGACTCCCTCGGATTCCCTCTCACACACAAACACACTCCTGGATTCTCTGGGATGCCCTCTTTCCCACACACTCTGGGAAACTCACAAACACACACTCTGGGATCCTCTCACAAACACTCTGGGATTGGCACTCTCTCACGCACTCTAGGATTCCCTCTCTCACACACTCTCTGGCATTCCCTCTCTATCACACACTATGGGATGCCCTCTCTCACACACACTCTAGGATTGGCTCTCTCTCACGCACTCAAGGATTCCCTCTCTCACACACACACTCGGGGATTCCCTCTCTCACACACATACTCGGAGATTCCATCTCTCACACACACACTCTGGGACACTCTGGGATTCCTTCTCTCCCCCACACTCGGGGACACCCTATCTCAAACACACTCTGGGATTCTCTCACACACACTCTGGGACTCTCAGGGATGCCCTTTCTCACACACACTCTGGGATTGGCTCTCTCTCACGCACTCTGGGATTCCCTCTCTCTCACACACTCTGGGATACCCTCTCTCACACACACCCTGGGACTCCCTCTCTAACACACACCCTGGGACTCCCTCTCTCGCACAACACCCTGGGACTCCCTCTCTCGCACACACCCTGGGAAACATACACACTCACTCTGGGATTCTCTCAAACACACTCTGGGATTCCCTCTCACACACACACAATCTGGGATTCTCTCTCACACACACACAATCTGGGGTTCCCTCACACACACACACATACAAACACACACACACACAAACTCTGGGATTCTCTCACACACACTCTGGGACTCTCTGGGATTCCCTCTCTCTCACACGCTCTGGGATTCCCTCTCTCACACACGCTCTGGGATTCCCTCTCTCACACACGCTCTGGGATTCCCTCTCTCACACACGCTCTGGGATTCCCTCTCTCACACACACCCTGGGACTCCCTCTCTCACACACACCCTGGGACTCCCTCTCTCACAAACGCTCTGTGAAACTCGCATACACACTCTGGGATTCCGACACTCACAGAGTCTGGGATTCGCTCACACACACTCTCTGGGACTCTCTGGGATTCCCTCTCTCTCACACACGCTGGGATTCTCTCACACACAATCTGGAACTCTCTGGGATTCCCTCTCTCACACACAGGGACTCGTTGTAATTCCCTATCTCACGCACAATCTGATATTCCCTCTCTCAGACACCCTCTGGGACTCCCATCTCTCTCACACTCTGGGATACTCTCTCTCACCATCACTCTGGGATTCTCTCTCTCACACACATTCTGGGATCCTCTCTCTCTCTCACACTCTGGGACTCTCTCACACACAGTCTGGGACACTGTGATTCTCTTACCAACACTGGAAGTCTCTCGCACACACTGGCACACTCAGGGAATCTCTCTTACATTTGGGATTCCCTTACACACCATAGGCTTCTGGGACTCTCTCACATACTTTAGGACTCTCTCTTACTCACTGTGGGATTCCCTTACATGCTGTGCGATTCTCTCTCACACTCTGGGTCTCTCTCACACACTCTAGGAATCCCTAACACACTCGGGGACACACTGAGATTCCATTACACACTCTGGGATTCCCTCTCTCACACACTCAGGGATTCCCTCTCTCACACACACTCTGGGAAACTCGCACACACGCTGGAATTCCCACTCTCACACAATCTGGGACTCTCCCGGATTCTCTCTCGCTCACACACACCCTTGGATTCCCTCTATCACACACTCTCTGGGACTCTCTGGGATTCCCTCTCACATACACACTCTGGGAAACTCACACGCATATTTTGGGATTCTCTCATTCATACTCTGGGATTCCCTTTCTCTTCCACAGTCTGGGATTCCCTCTCTGACACAAACCCTCTGGGAATCCCTCTCTCACACACTCTGGGATTCCCTCTCTCACACACACTCTGGGGCTCTCTGGGATTCCCTCTCACACACGCACTCTGGGAATCTCTCTCACACACACACACTCTGGGATTCTCTCACAAACAAACACACTCCTGGATTCTCTGGGATGCCCACTCTCACACACACCCTGGGATTCCCTCTCTCACACACACTCTGGGATGCCCTCTCTCACATACTCTCTGGGATTCCCTCTCTCACACACACACTCTGGGATTCCCTCTCTCACATTCTGGGACTCTCTGGGATTCCCTTACACAATATGGGATGCTAGGACCCGCGCCCAAACACCCTGGTATTCTCTCACACACTCTGGGAATTCCCTCAAACACTCTGGGATTTCCACTCTTACCCACACTCTGGGACTCTCTGGGATTCCCCCTCTCTCACACACACTCTGGGACTCTCTGGGATTCCCTCTCTCTCACACACTCTGGAATAATCTCACACACACTCTGGGATTCTCTCATACACACTCTGGGACTCTCTGGGATTCCCTCTCACACACACACTCAGGGATTCCCTCTCTCACACACACTCTGGGAAACTCGCATATACACTGGAATTCCCACTCTCTCACACAATCTGGGACTCTCTCTGATTTTCTCTCTCGCACACACACTCTTGGATTCCCTCTAGCACACACTCTTGGGGACTCTCTGGGATTCCCTCTCACATACACACTCTGGGAAACTCACACGCATGCTTTGGGATCCTCTCATTCATACTCTGGGAATCCCTCTCTCACACACACTCTGGGATTCCGACTCTCTCACACACTCTGGGATTCTCTCACACACACTCTCTGGGATTCCCTCTCTCACACACTCTCTGGGATTCCGTCTCACGCACACACTCTGGGATTCCCTCTCACATACACACTCTGGGAAACTCGCACACACACTTTGGGATTCTCTCATTCATTTGCTGTGATTCCCGCTCTCATACACAGTCTAGGATTCCGACTCTCTCACACAGTCTGGGATTCGCTCACGCACACACTCTGGGACGCTCTGGGATTCCCTTTCACACACAATCTGGGATTCCTGCTCTCTCACACACTCTGGAATTCCCTCTCTCTCACACACTTTGGGATTCTCTAACACACACACTCAGGGGTTCCCTCTCTCTCACACACACTGGGATTCTCTCAAACACAATCTGGGACTCTCTGGGATTCCCTCTCACATACACACTCTGGGAAACTCACACACATGCTTTGGGATCCTCTCATTCATACTCTGGGATTCCCTCTCTCACACACACTCGGGAAAATATCACACACACTCTGGGATTCTCTCATACACACTCTGGGACTCTCTGGGATTCCCTCTCTCACACACACTTTGGGATTCCGTCTCTCTCACACACTATGGGATTCCCTATCTCACACACTTTGGGATTCTCTCACACACACACTCAGGGATTCCCTCTCTCACACACACTCTGGGAAACTCGCATATACACTGGAATTCCCACTCTCTCATACAATCTGGGACTCTCTCTGATTTTCTCTCTCTCACACACACTCTTGGATTCCCTCTAGCACACCCTCTTGGGGACTCTCTGGGATTCCCTCTCACATACACACTCTGGGAAACTCACACGCATGCTTTGGGATCCTCTCATTCATACTCTGGGAATCCCTCTCTCACACACACTCTGGGATTCCGACTCTCTCACACACTCTGGGATTCTCTCACACACACTCTCTGGGATTCCCTCTCTCGCACACACTTTGGGATTCCGCCTCACGCACACACTCTGGGATTCCCTCTCTCTCACACACTCGGGGATTCCCTCACTCAAACGCTCTCTGGGATTCTCTCTCACACACACACTCTCTGGAACTCTCTGGGATTCCCTCTCTCTCTCACACTCTGGGATTCTCACACACACACACTCTGGGATTCCTTCTCTCAAACACACTCGGGGATTCCCTCTCTCAAACACACTCGCTGGGATTCCCTCTCTCAAACACACTCGCTGGGATTCCCTCTCTCAAACACACTCGCTGGGATTCCCTCTCTCAAACACACTCGCTGGGAATCCCTCTCTCAAACACACTCGGAGATTCCCTCTCTCACACACTCGCTGGGATTCCCTCTCTCACACACTCGCTGGGATTCCCTCTCTCAAACACACTCGGGGATTCCCTCTCTCAAACACACTCGGGGATTCCGTCTCTCAAACACACTCGGGGATTCCCTCTCTCAAACACTCGCTGGGATACCCTCTCTCACACACTCGCTGGGATTCCCTCTCTCAAACACACTCGCTGGGATTCCCTCTCTCAAACACACTCGCTGGGATTCCCTCTCTCAAACACACTCGCTGGGAATCCCTCTCTCAAACACACTCGGAGATTCCCTCTCTCACACACTCGCTGGGATTCCCTCTCTCACACACTCGCTGGGATTCCCTCTCTCAAACACACTCGGGGATTCCCTCTCTCAAACACACTCGGGGATTCCGTCTCTCAAACACACTCGGGGATTCCCTCTCTCAAACACTCGCTGGGATACCCTCTCTCACACACTCGCTGGGATTCCCTCTCTCAAACACACTCGCTGGGATTCCCTCTCTCACACACTCGCTGGGATTCTCTGGGATGCCCTCTCTCACACACTCGCTGGGATTCCCTCTCTCAAACACACTCGGGGATGCCCTCTCTCACATACTCTCTGGGATTCCCTCTCTCACACACACACTCTGGGATTCCCTCTCTCACATTCTGGGACTCTCTGGGATTCCCTTACACAATATGGGATGCTAGGACCCGCGCCCAAACACCCTGGTATTCTCTCACACACTCTGGGAATTCCCTCAAACACTCTGGGATTTCCACTCTTACCCACACTCTGGGACTCTCTGGGATTCCCCCTCTCTCACACACACTCTGGGACTCTCTGGGATTCCCTCTCTCTCACACACTCTGGAATAATCTCACACACACTCTGGGATTCTCTCATACACACTCTGGGACTCTCTGGGATTCCCTCTCACACACACACTCAGGGATTCCCTCTCTCACACACACTCTGGGAAACTCGCATATACACTGGAATTCCCACTCTCTCACACAATCTGGGACTCTCTCTGATTTTCTCTCTCTCACACACACTCTTGGATTCCCTCTAGCACACACTCTTGGGGACTCTCTGGGATTCCCTCTCACATACACACTCTGGGAAACTCACACGCATGCTTTGGGATCCTCTCATTCATACTCTGGGAATCCCTCTCTCACACACACTCTGGGATTCCGACTCTCTCACACACTCTGGGATTCTCTCACACACACTCTCTGGGATTCCCTCTCTCACACACTCTCTGGGATTCCGTCTCACGCACACACTCTGGGATTCCCTCTCACATACACACTCTGGGAAACTCGCACACACACTTTGGGATTCTCTCATTCATTCGCTGTGATTCCCGCTCTCATACACAGTCTAGGATTCCGACTCTCTCACACAGTCTTGGATTCGCTCACGCACACACTCTGGGACGCTCTGGGATTCCCTTTCACACACAATCTGGGATTCCTGCTCTCTCACACACTCTGGAATTCCCTCTCTCTCACACACTTTGGGATTCTCTAACACACACTCTCAGGGATTCCCTCTCTCTCACACACACTGGGATTCTCTCAAACACAATCTGGGTCTCTCTGGGATTCCCTCTCACATACACACTCTGGGAAACTCACACACATGCTTTGGGATCCTCTCATTCATACTCTGGGATTCCCTCTCTCACACACACTTTGGGATTCCGTCTCTCTCACACACTATGGGATTCCCTATCTCACACACTTTGGGATTCTCTCACACACACACTCAGGGATTCCCTCTCTCACACACACTCTGGGAAACTCGCATATACACTGGAATTCCCACTCTCTCATACAATCTGGGACTCTCTCTGATTTTCTCTCTCTCACACACACTCTTGGATTCCCTCTAGCACACACTCTTGGGGACTCTCTGGGATTCCCTCTCACATACACACTCTGGGAAACTCACACGCATGCTTTGGGATCCTCTCATTCATACTCTGGGAATCCCTCTCTCACACACACTCTGGGATTCCGACTCTCTCACACACTCTGGGATTCTCTCACACACACTCTCTGGGATTCCCTCGCTCGCACACACTTTGGGATTCCGCCTCACGCACACACTCTGGGATTCCCTCTCTCTCACACACTCGGGGATTCCCTCACTCAAACGCTCTCTGGGATTCCCTCTCACACACACACTCTGGAACTCTCTGGGATTCCCTCTCTCTCTCACACTCTGGGATTCTCACACACACACGCTCTGGGATTCCTTCTCTCAAACACACTTTGGGATTCCCTCTCTCAACACACTCGCTGGGATTCCCTCTCTCAAACACACTCGCTGGGATTCCCTCTCTCAAACACACTCGCTGGGATTCCCTCTCTCAAACACACTCGCTGGGATTCCCTCTCTCACACACTCGCTGGGTTGCCCTCTCTCACACACTCTCTGGGATTCCCTCTCTCACACACTCGCTGGGATTCCCTCTCTCAAACACACTCGGGGATTCCCTCTCTCACACACTCGCTGGGATTCCCTCTCTCAAACACACTCGCTGGGATTCCCTCTCTCAAACACACTCGCTGGGATTCCCTCTCTCAAACACACTCGGGGATTCCCTCTCTCACACACTCGCTGGGATTCCCTCTCTCAAACACACTCGCTGGGATTCCCCCTCTCACACACTCGCTGGGATTCCCTCTCTCACACACTCGCTGGGATTCCCTCTCTCACGCACTATAGGATTGCCTCTCTCACACACACTCTGGGACTCTCTAGGATTCCCTCTCTCACAACATCTGGGATTCCATCTGTCACACACACACTGGGAAACACACACACACACACACACGCACACACACTGGGATTCTCTCACACTCATTCTGGGATTCCCTCTGCCACACACACTCTGGGACTCTCTGGGATTCCCACTCTCCCACAAAATCTGGGACTCTCTCGGATTCTCTCTCTCTCATACACACTCTTGGAGTCCCTCTATCACAAACTCTCGGGGACTCTCTGGGATTCCCTCTCTCACTCGCACTCTGGGATTCTCGCACACAAACACACGCTGGGATTCCCTCTCTCTCTCGCACTCTGGGATTCTCTCACACGCTCTCTGGGATTCCTTCTCTCCCACACACTCGGGGACTCCCTCTTACATACTCTGGGGCTCTCTGGGATTGGCTCTCCCTCTCACATGCTCTGGGGCGCGCTGGGATTGGCTCTCTATCTTACGCTCTCGGGCGCGCTGGGACTCCCATGCTCTCACGCGCGCGGGGACTCTCTCAGATTCTCTCTCTCTCACATACACTCTTGGATTCCATCTATCACACACTCTCTAGGACTCCCTCTCACACACACACACACCCTGGGCCTCCCTCTCACACACACACTCTCTGGGATTCTCTGGGATGCCCTCTCTCACACACTCTCTGGGATTCCCTGTCTCACACACACTCTGGGATGGCTCTCTCTCACGCACTCTAGGATTGCCTCTCTCACACACACTCTGGGACTCTCTAGGATTCCCTCTCTCACAACATCTGGGATTCCATCTGTCACACACACTCTGGGAAACACAAACACACACACACTGGGATTCTCTCACACTCACTCTGGGATTCCCTCTCTCACACACACCCTGGGACTCTGGGATTCCCTCTCTCACACACAATCTGGGACTCCCTCAGATTCTCTCTCTCTCATACACACTCTTGGAGTCCCTCTATCACAAACACTCGGGGACTCTCTGGGATTCCCGCACACAAACACACTCTGGGATTCCCTCTCTCTCTCTCACTCTGGGATTCTCTCACACACACTCTGGGATTCCATCTCTCTCACACACTCTGGGATTCTCTGATACACACTCTGGGACTCTCTGGGATTCCTTCTCTCCTACACACTCGGGGACTCCCTCTCACATAGTCTGGGACTCCCAGGGATGCCCTCTCTCACACACATTCTGGGATTGGCTCTCTGGGATTCCCTCCCTCACACACACGCTGGGATTCTCTCACACACAACCTGGAACTCTCTGGAATTCCCTCTCTCACACACACTCTGGGATTCCCACTCTGAGACACTCTCACACACACTCTGGGATTCCCTCACACACAATCTGCGATTCCCTATCTCACACACAGGGACTCGCTGGAATTCCCTCTCCCACCCACAATCTGGGATTCCCTCTCTCAGACACCCTCTGGGATTCCCACTCTCACACACACTCTGGGATACTGTCTGTCACCATCACTCTGGGATTCTCTCTCTCACACACACTCTGTGACTCTCTGGGATCCTCTCTCTCTCATACACTCTGGGATTCTCTCTCACAAACACACTCTGGTTTTATCTCTCTCTCTCTCTCTCTCTCTCTCTCTCTCTCACACACACACACACACACACACACACACAGGGTTTCCCTCTCTCTCTCACACGCTGGGATTCTCTCAAACACAATCTGGGTCTCTCTGGGATTCCCTCTCACACACACACTCAGGGATTCCCTCTCTCACACACACACACTCAGGGATTCCCTCTCTCACACACACACTCAGGGATTCACTATCACACACGCACTCTGGGATTCCCTCTGACACTCTGGGACTCTCTGGGATTCCCCCTCTCTCACACACACTCTGGGACTCTCTGGGATTCCCTCTCTCTCACACACTTTGGAATAATCTCACACACACAGGGATTCCCTCTCTCTCACACACGCTGGGATTCTCTCAAACACAATCTGGGATCTCTGGGTTGGTGTCTCTCACACACACTCGGGAAAATGTCACACACACTCTGCGATTCTATCATACACACTCTGGGACGCTCTGGGATTCCCTCTCTCACACACTCTCTGGGATTCCCTCTCACATACACACTCTGGGAAACTCGCGCACACACTTTGGAATTCTCATTCATTCGCTGTGATTTCCGCTCTCATACACACTCTGGGATTCCCTCTCTCATACACAGTCTGGGATTCGCTCACGCACACACTCTGGGACGCTCTGGGATTCCCGCTCACATACAATCTGGGATTCCTGCTCTCTCACACACTCTGGCATTCCGTCTCTCTCACACACTTTGGGATTCCCTCTCTCACACACACGCTGGGATTCTCTCAAACACAATCTGGGTCTCTCTGGGATTCCCTCTCTCACACACACTCTGGGATTCTCTCACACACACTCTCTGGGATTCCCTCTCTCGCACACTCTCTGGGATTCCGCCTGACGCACACACTCTGGGATTCCCTCTCTCTCACACTTTGGGATTCTCTCTCACACACACACTCAGGGATTCCTTCTATCCCACACACTCGGGGATTCCCTCACTCAAACGCTCTCTGGGATTCCCTCTCACACATACAGTCTGGGACTCTCTGGGATTCCCACTCTTACTCACACTCTGGGATTCGCTCACACACACACTCTGGGACTCTCTGGGATTCCCTCTCTCTCTCACACTCTCCGGGATTCACTATCAAACACAGTCTGGGATTCTCACAAACACACACACTCTGCGATTCCCACTCTGGGACTCTCTGGGATTCCCTCTCTCACACACACTCTGGGAAACTCACCCACACACTTTGGGATTCTCTCATACACTCTCTGGGATTCCCACTCTCACTCACACGCTGGGATGCCCTCTCTCGCACACACTCTGGGATTGGCTCTCTCTCACGCACTCTAGGATTCCCTCTCTCACACACACTCTGGGAAACAAACACATTCACTCTGGGATTCTGTCACACTCACGCACGGACTCACTGGGATGCCCGCTGTCTCACACACAATCTGAGATTCCCTCTCACACACACACAATCTGAGATTCCCTCACGCACACTCTGGGATTGCCTCTCTCACACACACTGTGGGATTGTCTCACACGCATTCTTGGTCTCTCTGGGATTCCCACTCTCACTCACACGCTGGGACTCCCTCTCTCACACACAATCTGGGACTCCCTCGGATTCCCTCTCACACACAAACACACTCCTGGATTCTCTGGGATGCCCTCTTTCCCACACACTCTGGGAAACTCACAAACACACACACTGGGATCCTCTCACAAACACTGGGATTGGCACTCTCTCACGCACTCTAGGATTCCCTCTCTCACGCACTGTATGATTCCCTCTCTCACACACTCTCACACACACTGTGGGAATCTCTCACACACACTCTTGGACTCTCTGGGATTCCCTCTCTCACACACAATCTGGGACTCCCTCGGATTCCCTCTCACACACAAACAAACACTGGATTCTCTGGGATGCCCTCTTCCCGACACACTCTCGGAAACTCACACACACACACACTCTGGGATCCTCTCAGAAACCCTCTGGGATTGGCACTCTCTCACGCACTCTAGGATTCCCTCTCTCACACACTCTCTGGCAATCCCACTCTATCACACACTCTCTGGCATTCCCTCTCTACCACACACTATGGATGCCCTCTCTCACACACACTCTGGGATTGGCTCTCTCTCACGCACTCTAGGATTCCCTCTCTCACACACACCCTGGGACTCTCTGGGATTCCCTGTCTCACAAACGCTCTGTGAAACTCGCGCACACACTCTGGGCTTCCGACACTCACACAAAGTCTGGGATTCGCTCACACACAAACACACTCCTGGATTCTCTGGGATGCCCTCTCTCCCACACACCCTGGGATTCCCTCTCTCGTAAATGCTCTGTTAAACTCGCACACACACTCTGGGATTCCGACTCTCACACACACTCTGGGAAACACACACACTCACTCTGGGATTCTCTCACACACAAACCTGGAACTCTCTGGAATTCCCTCTCTCACACACTCTGGGATTCACTCTCTTACACACAGGGACTTGCTGGAATTCCCTCTCTCACCCACAATCTGGGATTCCCTCTCTCAGACACCCTCTGGGATTCCCACTCTCACAAACACTCTGTGATACTGTCTCTCACCGTCACTCTGGGATTCTCTCTCTGTCAATATCACTCTGAGATTCTCTCCCTCACACACAGTCTGGGACTCTCTGGGATCCCCTCTCTCTCACACACTCTGGGACTCTCTCACACACACTCTGTGACACTGTGATTCTCTTACACACACTGGAATTCTCTCGCACACTCTGGCACACTCAGGGAATCTCTCTTACATTTGGGATTCCCTTACACACCATAGGCTTCTGGGACTCTCTCACTTACTTTGGGACTCTCTCTTACTCAGTGTGGGATTCCCTTACACGCTCTGGGATTCTCTCTCACACTCTGGGACTCTCTGGGATTCTCTCACACACTCTCGGAATCCCTAACACACTCGGGGACACACTGGGATTTCCTTACACACTCTGAGGTTCTCTTACACACTCTGGGATTCCCTCTCTCACACACAATCTCAGATTCTCTCTCTCACAAACACACTTGGAAACTCACACACACACTCTGGGATTCTAACTTTCTCTCACAGTTTGGGATTCCCACTCTCACACACACTCTGGGATTCTCTCTCTCACAAACACTCTGGGTTTCTCTTACACACTCTGGGAATTCCCTGAAACACTCTGGGACTTCCACTCTTACCCTCACTCTGGGATTGCCTCTCTCTCACACACACGGGGACTCTCTGGGATTCCCTCTCTCAAACATACTCGGGGATTCCCTCTCTCACAAACACTCTGGGAAACTGGCACACACACTCTGGGATTCCCTCTATCTCACACACAATGTGGGACTCTCTGGGATTCTCTCTCTCTCACAGACTCTGGGAATTGCCCTCACTCACACACTCTGGGATTCCCCCATTCTCACACTCACTCTGGGATTACCTCTCTCTCACATACTCTGGGAAACACACACACACACTCTGGGACTCTCACGGATGCCCTCTCTCACGCACACTCTGGGATTCCCTCTCTCACACACAATCTCAGATTCTCTCTCTCACAAACACACTTGGAAACTCACACACACACTCTGGGATTCTAACTTTCTCTCACAGGTTGGGATTCCCACTCTCACGCACACTCTGGGATTCCCTCTCTCACACACACGCTGGAAATCTCTCACACACACTCTGGGACTCTCTGGGATTCCCACTCTCACACACACTCTGGGATTCCCTCTCTCACACACACACACTCGGGGATTCCCTCTCTCACACACACTCTGGGATTCTCTCAGACACACACTCTGGGACACTCTGGGATTCCTTCTCTCCCCCACACTTGGGGACACCCTCTCTCAAACACACTCTGGGATTCCCTATATCTCACACACTCTGGAATTCCCCCTCTCTCACACTCACTCTGGGATTGTCTCACACACACCCTGGGATTCCCTCTTTCACACACACTCTAGGACTCTGCTGGGATTCCCTCTCTCTCACACACTCTGGAATAATCTCAAACACACTCTGGTACACTCTGGGATTCCCTCTCTCAACACTCACTCTGGCATTCCCACTGACATACACACTCTGGGAAACTCGCATGCATACTTTGGGATTCTCTCATTCTTACTCTGGGATTCCGAGTCTCAAACATAATCTGGCATTCCCTCTCTCACACACACCCTGGGACTCCATCTCTCACAAACACTGTGTGAAACTCGGACACACACTCTGGGATTCCGACTCTCACACACACTTTTTGATTCTCTCACACACACACTCTGGGACTATCTGGGATTCCTTTTCTCTCACACACTCTGGGATTCCATCTCTCTCACACACTCGTGGAAACTCGCACATACTCTGGGATTCCCACTCTCACACTCACGCCGGGATTCCCTCTCCCACACACAATCTGAGATTCCCTCTCACACACACACAATCTGAGATTCCCTCTCACACACACACAATCTGAGATTCCCTCTCTCACACACACACAATCTGAGATTCCCTCACACACTCTCTGGGATTGCCTCTCTCTCAAACACTGTGGGATTCTCTCACACACACTCTTGGTCTCTCTGGGATTCCCACTCTCACACACAATCTGGGACTCCCTCGGATTCCCTCTCACACACAAACACACTCCTGGATTCTCTGGGATGCCCTCTTTCCCACACACTCTGGGATCCTCTCACAAACACTCTGGGATTGGCACTCTCTCACGCACTCTAGGATTCCCTCTCTCACACACTCTCTGGCATTCCCTCTCTATCACACACTCTCTGGCATTCCCTCTCTATCACACACTATGGGATGCCCTCTCTCACACACATTCTGGGATTGGCTCTCTCTCACGCACTCAAGGATTCCCTCTCTCACACACACTCTGGGACTCTCTGGGATTCCCTCTCTCACACACACTCTGGGAAACAAACACATTCACTCTGGGATTCTCTCACACTCACGCACGGACTCTCTGGGATGCCCTCTCTCTCTCACACACACTCTGGGTCTCACTGGGATTCCCACTCTCACACACACTCTGGGATTCCCCCTCTCACACACACTCTGGGATTCCCTCTCTCACACACACTCTGGGATTCCATCTCTCACACACACTCTGGGAAACACACACACACACTCTGGGATTCTCTCACAAACATTCTGGGACTCTCAGGGATGCCCTCTCTCACACACTCTATGTGATTGGCTCTCTCTCACGCACTCTAGGCCTCTCTGGGATTCCCTCTCTCTCACACACTCTGGAATTCCATCTTTCTCACACTATCTGGGATTCCTTCTCTCACACAATCTCTGGGATTCCCTCTCTCACACACTCTGGGACACTCTGGGATTCCCACTGTCACGCACACTCTGGGATTCCCTCTCTCTCACTCACTCTTCCATTGGCTCTCTCACAAACACACTCTGGGAATCTCTCACACACACTCTGGGGCTCTCTGGGATTCCCACTCTCACACACACTCTGGGAATCTCTCACACACACTCTGCGACTCTCTGGGATTCCCTCTCTCACACACACTCGGGGATTCCCTCTCACACACACACTCGGGGATTCCCTCTCTCACACACACACTCTGGGATTCCCTCTCTCACACACACACTCTGGGACACTCTGGGATTCCTTCTCTCCCCCACACTCGGGGACACCCTATCTCAAACACACTCTGGGATTCTCTCACACACACTCTGGGACTCTCAGGGATGCCCTCTCTCACACACACACTCTGGGATTGGCTCTCTCTCACGCACTCTGGGATTCCCTCTCTCTCACACACTCTGGGATTCCCTCTCTCTCACACACTCTGGGATTCCCTCTCTCACACACACCCTGGGACTCCCTCTCTAACACACACCCTGGGACTCCCTCTCTAACACACACCCTGGGACTCCCTCTCTAACACACACCCTGGGACTCCCTCTCTCGCACAACACCCTGGGACTCCCTCTCTCGCACAACACCCTGGGAAACATACACACTCACTCTGGGATTCTCTCACACACACTCTGGGATTCCCTCTCACACACACACACAATCTGGGATTCTCTCTCACACACACAATCTGGGGTTCCCTCACACACACACACATACAAACACACACGCACACACACTCTGGGATTCTCTCTCACACACTCTGGGACTCTCTGGGATGTCCTCTCTCTCACACGCTCTGGGATTCCCTCTCTCACACACGCTCTGGGATTCCCTCTCTCACGCACGCTCTGGGATTCCCTCTCTCACAAACGCTCTGTGAAACTCGCATACACACTCTGGGATTCCGACACTCACAGAGTCTGGGATTCGCTCACACACACTCTCTGGGATTCCCTCTCTCTCACACACAATCTGGAACTCTCTGGGATTCCCTCTCTCACACACAGGGACTCGTTGGAATTCCCTCTCTCACGCACAATCTGGTATTCCCTCTCTCAGACACCCTCCGGGACTCCCATCTCACACACACTCTGGGATACTCTCTCTCACCATCACTCTGGGATCCTCTCTCTCTCACACACTCTGGGACTCTCTCACACACAGTCTGGGACACTCACAAACACACTCTGGGACACTGTGATTCTCTTACACACACTGGAAGTCTCTCGCCCACACTGGCACACTCAGGGAATCTCTCTTACATTTGGGATTCCCTTACACACCATAGGCTTCTGGGACTCTCTCACATACTTTGGGACTCTCTCTTACTCACTGTGGGATTCCCTTACATGCTGTGCGATTCTCTCTCACACTCTGGGACTCTCTCACACACTCTAGGAATCCCTAACACACTCGTGGACACACTGAGATTCTCTTACACACTCTGGGATTCCCGCTCTCACACACTCTGTGATTCCCTCTCACAAACACACACTGGGATTCCCTCTCTCACACACACTCTGGGATTCTCTCTCACACACACACACTCTGGGATTCTCTCTCGCAAACACACTGGGAAACTCACACACACACTCTGGGATTCTAACTTTCTCTCACACTTTGGGAGTCCCACTCTCACACACACTCAGGGACTCTCTGAGATTCCCTTCAGCTCACACACACTCTGGGATCCCCTCTCTCAAACACACTCTGGGAAACCCACACACACTCTGGGATTCTCTCTCTCTCACACTCACACACTCTGGAATTCCCTCTCTAAGATTCTGGGACTCTCTGGGATTCCCTTACACAATCTGGGACGCTAGGACCCTCGGGGATTCCCTCTCTCACACATTCTCGGGGATTTGCCCTCTCTCACACGCTATGGGATTCACTATCACACACACACTCTGGGATTCCCTCTCTGACACACTGGGACTCTCTGGGATTCTCTCTCTCTCACACACTCTGGGATTCCCCATCTCTCACACACACTCTGGGACTCTCTGGGATTCCCTCTCTCTCCCACACTGTGGAATAATCTCACACACAATGGGCCTCTCTGGGATTCCGTCTCTCACACACACTCTGGCATTCCCTCTCTCATACACACTCTGGGATTCCGACTCTCACAAACAGTCTGGGATTCGCTCACACACACACTCTGGAACGCTCTGGGATTCCCTCTCTCACACACATTCTGGGATTCCGTCTCTCTCACACACTATGGGATTCCCTCTCTCACACACACTCTGGGAAACTCGCACACACGCTGGAATTCCCACTCTCTCACACAATCTGGGACTCTCCCGGATTCTCTCTCGCTCACACACACCCTTGGATTCCCTCTATCACACACTCTCGGGGACTCTCTGGGATTCCCTCTCACATACACACTCTGGGAAACTCACACGCATATTTTGGGATTCTCTCATTCATACTCTGGGATTCCCTTTCTCTTCCACAGTCTGGGATTCCCTCTCTGACACAAACCCTCTGGGAATCCCTCTCTCACACACTCTGGGATTCCCTCTCTCACACACACTCTGGGGCTCTCTGGGATTCCCTCTCACACACGCACTCTGGGAATCTCTCTCACACACACACACTCTGGGATTCTCTCACAAACAAACACACTCCTGGATTCTCTGGGATGCCCACTCTCCCACACACCCTGGGATTCCCTCTCTCACACACACTCTGGGATGCCCTCTCTCACATACTCTCTGGGATTCCCTCTCTCACACACACACTCTGGGATTCCCTCTGACACTCTGGGACTCTCTGGGATTCCCTCTCTCTCACACACTCTGGAATAATCTCACACACACTCTGGGATTCCCTCTCACAAACACACTCTGTTTTTTTCTCTCTCTCCCGCTCTCTCTCTCTCTCTCTCTCTCTCACACACACACACACACACACACACACAGGGATTCCCTCTCTCTCTCATACGCTGTGATTCTCTCAAACACAATCTAGGTCTCTCTGGATTCCCTCTCTCACACACACTCGGGAAAATGTCACACACACTCTGGGATTCTCTCATACACACTCTGGGACTCTCTGGGATTCCCTCTCTCACACACACTTTGGGATTCCGTCTCTCTCACACACTATGGGATTCCCTATCTCACATACTTTGGGATTCTCTCACACACACACTCAGGGATTCCCTCTCTCACACACACTCTGGGAAACTCGCATATACACTGGAATTCCCACCCTCTCACACAATCTGGGACTCTCTCTGATTTTCTCTCTCTCACACACACTCTTGGATTCCCTCTAGCACACACTCTTGGGGACTCTCTGGGATTCCCTCTCACATACACACTCTGGGAAACTCACACGCATGCTTTGGGATCCTCTCATTCATACTCTGGGAATCCCTCTCTCACACACACTCTGGGATTCCGACTCTCTCACACACACTCTCTGGGATTCCCTCTCTCACACACTCTCTGGGATTCCCTCTCTCACACACTCTCTGGGATTCCGTCTCACGCACACACTCTGGGAAACTCGCACACACACTTTGGGATACTCTCATTCATTCGCTGTGATTCCCGCTCTCATACACAGTCTAGGATTCTGACTCTCACACACAGTCTGGGATTCGCTCACGCACACACTCTGGGACGCTCTGGGATTCCCTTTCACACACCATCTGAGATTCCTGCTCTCTCACACACTCTGGAATTCCCTCTCTCTCACACACTTTGGGATTCTCTAACACACACACTCAGGGATTCCCTCTCTCTCACACACACTGGGATTCTCTCAAACACAATCTGGGTCTCTCTGGGATTCCCTCTCACATACACACTCTGGGAAACTCACACGCATGCTTTGGGATCCTCTCATTCATACTCTGGGATTCCGACTCTCACACACACTCTCTGGGATTCCCCCTCACGCACACACTCTGGGATTCCCTCTCTCTCTCACACTCGGGGATTCCCTCACTCAAACGCTCTCTGGGATTCCCTCTCACACACACAGTCTGGGACTCTCTGGGATTCCCATTCTTACTCACACTCTGGGATTCGCTAACACACACACTCTGGAACTCTCTGGGATTCCCTCTCTCTCTCACACTCTGGGATTCCCACACACACACACTCTGGGTTTCCTTCTCTCAAACACACTCGGGGATTCCCTCTCTCACACACTCGCTGGGATTCCCTCTCTCAAACACACTCGCTGGGATTCCCTCTCTCAAACACACTCTGGGATTCCCTCTCTCACACACTCGCTGGGATTCCCTCTCTCACACACTCGCTGGGATTCCCTCTCTCAAACACAGTCGCTGGGATTCCCTCTCTCAAACACACTCGGGGATTCCCTCTCTCAAACACACTCGGGGATTCCCTCTCTCACACACACTCGGGGATTCCCTCTCTCACACACTCGCTGGGATTCCCTCTCTCAAACACTCTCTGGGATGGCTCTCTCTCATGCACTATAGGATTGCCTCTCTCACACACACTCTGGGACTCTCTAGGATTCCCTCGCTCACAACATCTGGGATTCCATCTGTCACACACACACTGGGAAACACACACGCACACACACTGGGATTCTCTCACACTCATTCTGGGATTCCCTCTGCCACACACACTCTGGGACTCTCTGGGATTCCCACTCTCCCACAAAATCTGGGACTCTCTCGGATTCTCTCTCTCTCATACACACTCTTTGAGTCCCTCTATCACAAACTCTCGGGGACTCTCTGGGATTCCCTCTCTCACTCGCACTCTGGGATTCTCGCACACAAACACACGCTGGGATTCCCTCTCTCTCTCGCACTCTGGGATTCTCTCACACACACTCTGGGATTCTCTCACACACACTCTGGGGTTCCCTCTCTCTCACACACTCTGGGATTCTCTGATACACACTCTGGGACTCTCTGGGATTCCTTCTCTCCCACACACTCGGGGACTCCCTCTTACATACTCTGGGGCTCTCTGGGATTGGCTCTCCCTCTCAAATGCTCTGGGGCGCGCTGGGATTGGCTCTCTATCTTATGCTCTCGGGCGCGCTGGGACTCCCATGCTCTCACGCGCACGGAGACTCTCTCAGATTCTCTCTCTCTCACATACACTCTTAGATTCCATCTATCACACACTCTCTGGGACTCCCTCTCACACACACACACACCCTGGGCCTCCCTCTCACACACACACTCTCTGGGATTCTCTGGGATGCCCTCTCTCACACACTCTCTGGGATGGCTCTCTCTCACGCACTCTAGGATTGCCTCTCTCACACACACTCTGGGACTCTCTAGGATTCCCTCTCTCACAACATCTGGGATTCCATCTGTCACACACACTCTGGGAAACACACACACACACACACTGGGATTCTCTCACACTCACTCTGGGATTCCCTCTCTCACACACACCCTGGGACTCTGGGATTCCCTCTCTCACACACAATCTGGGACTCTCTCAGATTCTCTCTCTCTCATACACACTCTTGGAGTCCCTCTATCACAAACACTCGGGGACTCTCTGGGATTCCCGCACACAAACACACTCTGGGATTCCCTCTCTCTCTCTCACTCTGGGATTCTCTCACACACACTCTGGGATTCCATCTCTCTCACACACTCTGGGATTCTCTGATACACACTCTGGGACTCTCTGGGATTCCTTCTCTCCTACACACTCGGGGACTCCCTCTCACATACTCTGGGACTCCCAGGGATGCCCTCTCTCACACACATTCTGGGATTGGCTCTCTGGGATTCCCTCTCTCACACACAACCTGGAACTCTCTGGAATTCCCTCTCTCACACACACTCTGGAATTCCCTCTCTCACACACACTCTGGGATTTCCACTCTGGGACACTCTCACACACACTCTGGGATTCCCTCACACACAATCTGCGATTCCCTATCTCACACACAGGGACTCGCTGGAATTCCCTCTCCCACCCACAATCTGGGATTCCCTCTCTCAGACACCCTCTGGGATTCCCACTCTCACACACACTCTGGGATACTGTCTCTCACCATCACTCTGGGACTCTCTGGGATCCCCTCTCTCTCTCACACTCTGGGACTCTCTAACACACAGTCTGGGACACTCACAGACACTCTCTGGGATACTGTGATTCTCTTACACACACTGGCACACTCAGGGAATCTCTCTTACATTTGGGATTCCCTTACACACCATAGGCTTCTGGAATTCTCTCACTTACTCTGTGACTCTCTCTTACTCACTGTGGGATTTCCTTACACACTCTGGGATGCCCTCTCACACACACTCTGGGATGCCCTCTCTCTCACACACACTCGGGGAAACTCACACACACACTCTGGTATTCTAACTTTCTCTCACACTTTAGGACTCCCACTCTCACACACACTCAGGGACTCTCTGAGATTCCCTTCAGCTCACACACACTCTGGGAAACCCACACACACTCTGGGATTCTCTTTCACACACACACACACACACTCTGGAATTCCCTCTCTCACATTCTGGGACTCTCTGGGATTCCCTTACACAATCTGGGATGCTAGGACCCTCGTCCAAACACCCTGGGTTTCTCTCACACACTCTGGGAATTCCCTCAAACACTGTGGGATTGCCACTCTTACCCACACTCTGGGACTCTCTGCGATTCCCTCTCTATCACACACACTCGGGGATTCCCTCTCTCACACACACACTCTGGGATTCCCTCTCTCACACACACACTCTGGGATTCCCCCTCTCACACACACACTCTGGGATTCCCCCTCTCACACACACACACTCCGGGACACTCTGGGATTCCCTCTCTCACACACACACTCAGGGATTCCCTCTCACAAACACACTCTGGTTTTCTCTCTCTCTCTCTCTCTCTCACACACACAGGGATTCCCTCGCTCTCTCACACGCTGGGATTCTCTCAAACACAATCTGGGTCTCTCTTTGATTCCCTCTCACACACACTCTGGGATGCCCTCTCTCACACACACTCTTGGAAACTCACACACACACTCTGGGATTCTAACTTTCTCTCACACTCAGGGATTCCCTCTCTCACACACACACTCAGGGATTCACCATCACACACGAACTCTGGGATTCTCTCTGACACTCTGGGACTCTCTGGGATTCCCCCTCTCTCACACACACTCTGGGACTCTCTGGGCTTCCCTCTCTCTCACACACGCTGGAATAATCTCACACACACACAGGGATTCCCTCTCTCTCACACACGCTGGGATTCTCTCAAACACAATCTGGGATCTCTGGGATTGCCTCTCTCACACACACTCGGGAAAATGTCACACACACTCTGGGATTCTCTCATACACACTCTGGGACTCTCTGGGATTCCCTCTCTCACACACACTTTGGGATTCCGTCTCTCTCACACACTATGGGATTCCCTATCTCACACAATCTGGGATTCTCTCACACACACACTCTGGGATTCCCTCTCTCACACACTATGGGATTCCCTATCTCACACACTCTGGGATTCTCTCCCACACACTCTCTGGGATTTCCTCTCTCACACACTCTCTGGGATTCCACCTCACGCACACAACCTGGGATTCCCTCTCACATACACACTCTGGGAAACTCGCGCACACACTTTGGGATTCTCATTCATTCGCTGTGATTCCCGCTCTCATACACACTCTGGGATTCCCTCTCTCATACACACTCTGGGATTCCCTCTCTCATACACAGTCTGGGATTCCGACTCTCACACACAGTCTGGGATTCGCTCACGCACACACTCTGGGACGCTCTGGGATTCCCGCTCACATACAATCTGGGATTCCTGCTCTCTCACACACTCTAACATTCCCTCTCTCTCACACACTTTGGGATTCTCTCACACACACACTCAGGGATTCCCTCTCTCACACACACTCTGGGATTCTCTCAAACACAATCTGGGTCTCCCTGGGATTCCTTCTCTCACACACACTCTCTGGAATTCCCTCTCTCGCACACTCTCTGGGATTCTGCCTCACGCACACACTCTGGGATTCCCTCTCTCTCAAACTTTGGGATTCTCTCACACACACACTCTGGGATTCCTTCTATCCCACACACTCGGGGATTCCCTCACTCAAACGCTCTCTGGGATTCCCTCTCACACACACAGTCTGGGACTCTCTGGGATTCCCACTCTTATTTACACTCTGGGATTCGCTCACACACACACTCTGGACTCTCTGGGATTCCCTCTCTCTCTCACACTCTGGGATTCTCTCACACACACACTCTGGGAGTCCTTCTCTCAAACACACTCGCTGGGATTCCCTCTCTCAAACACACTCGCTGGGATTCCCTCTCTCACACACTCGCTGGGATTCCCTCTCTCAAACACACTCGCTGGGATTCCCTCTCTCACTCACTCCCTGGGATTCCCTCTCTCACACATACACTGGGATGGCTCTCTCTCACGCAAACTAGGATTGCCTCGCTCACACACACTCTGGGACTCTCTAGGATTCCCTCTCTCACAACATCTGGGATTCCATCTGTCACACACACTGGGAAACACACACACACACACAGACACACACTGGGATTCTCTCACACTCACTCTGGGATTCCCTCTCTCACACACACTCTGGGACTCTCTGGGATTCTCTCTCTCTCATACACACTCTTGGAGTCCCTCTATCACAAACTCTCGGGGACTCTCTGGGATTCCCTCTCTCACTCACACTCTGGGATTCTCGCACACAAGCACACTCTGGGATTCCCTCTCTCTCACACACTCTGGGATTCTCTGATACACACTCTGGGACTCTCTGGGATTCCTTCTCTCCCACACACTCGGGGACTCCCTCTCACATACTCTGGGACTCCCAGGGATGCCCTCTCTCACACACACTCTGGGATTGGCTCTCTGGGATTCCCTCTCTCACACACACTCTGGGATTCTCTCACACACACTCTGGGACTCTCTGGGATTCCCAGTCTGACACACACGCTGGGATTCCCACTCTAACACACACGCTGGGATTCCCACTCTCAACACTCACTCTGGCATTACCTCTCACATACTCACTCTGGGAAACTCTCACACACACTCTGGGATTCTCTAGGATTCCCTCTCTCACACACATCTGGGATTCCCTCTGTCACACACACTCTGGGAAACACACACACACACACACACACACAGGGATTTCCTCTCTCACACACACTCTGGGACTCTCTGAGATTCCCTCTCTCACACACACTCTGGGACTCTCTCGGATTCTCTCTCTCTCACACACACTCTTGGATTCCCTCTATCACACACTCTCGGGGACTCTCTGGGATTCCCTCTCACACATGCACACACTCTGAGATTCTCGCACACAAACACACTCTGGGATGCCCTCTCTCACACACATTCTGGGATTCTCTCACACACACTCTGGGATTCCCTCTCTCTCACACACTCTGGGATTGTCTGATACACACTCTGGGACTCTCTGGGATTCCTTCTCTCCCACACACTCGGGGACTCCCTCTCACATACTCTGGGGCTCTCTGGGATTGGCTCTCCCTCTCACATGCTCTGGGGCGCGCTGGTATTGGCTCTCTCTCTTACACTCTCTGGTGCGCTGGGACTCCCACGCTCTCACGCGTGCGGGGACTCTCTCGGATTCTCTCTCTCTCACATACACTCTTGGATTCCCTCTATCACACACTCTCTGGGACTCCCTCTCACACACACACTCTGGGATTCTCTCTCATAAACACTCTGTGCAACTCGCACACACTCTGGGATTCGACTCTCACACACACACTCTGGGACTCTCTGGGATTCCATCTCTCTCACACACGAGTGGGTTGGGGGGAACGGGGTTGGGGGGTACGGGGTTGGAGGGGAACGGGTGTGCACGGGCTTGGGGGTACGGGGTTGGGGGGAACGGGGTTGCACGGGGTTGGGGGGGACGGGGTTGCACGGGGTTGGGGGGGACGGGGTTGCACGTGGTTGTGGGGGACGGGGTTGCACGGGGTTGGAGGAAAGGGGTTGCACGGGGTGTGGGGGAACGGGGTTGGGGAGGGAACGGGTTTGTGGGGGGGACGGGTTGGGGGTGCGGGGTTGGGGGAACGGGGTTGCACGGGGTTTGGGGGGAACCGTTGTTGCACGGGGTTTGGGGGGAAGGACGTTGCACGGGGTTGTGGGAACGGGGTTGTACGGGGTTGGAGAGGAACGGGGTTGGGGGAGCTGGGTTGCACGGGTTTGGGGGGGAACGGGGTTTGGGGGGGACGGGGTTTGGGGGGGACGGGGTTTGGGGGGGACGGGGTTTGGGGGGGCGACGGGGTTTGGGGGGCGACGGGGTTTGGGGGGCGACGGGCTTTGGGGGGCGACGGGCTTTGGGGGGCGACGGGGTTGGGGGGCGACGGGGTTGGGGAGCGACGGGGTTGGGGAGCGACGGGGTTGGGGAGCGACGGGGTTGGGGAGCGACGGGGTTGGGGGGGCGACGGGGTTGGGGGGAACTGGGTTGCACGGGGTGGGGGGGCGGGGTTGGGGAGGGAACGGGGTTGGGGGAAACCGGGTTGGGGGGAACACGGTTGGGGTGCGACAGGGTTGAGGGGAAGGGGTTGGAATGGGTTGGGGGGACGGGGTTGGGGGGAAGGGGTTGGGAGGGGAACGGTGTTGGGGGGAACGGGGTTGGGAGGGAACGGGATTGGGAGGGAATGGGGTTGCACGAGGTTCGGGGGAACGGGGTTGCTCGGGGTTGGGGGGGAACGGGGTTGCTCGGTATTGGGGGGAACGGGGTTGGGGGAAAGGGGTTGCACGGGGTTGGGGAAAGGGGTTGCACAGGGTTAGGGGGGAAAGGGGTTGGGGGTTGCACGGGGTTGGGGGTTGCACGGGGTTGGGGGTTGCACGGGCTTGGGGGCGGTTGGGGGGACAGGGTTGGGGGGACTGGGTTTGGGGGGTGGGAGGGGAACGGGGTTGGGAGGGGAACGGGGTTGGGGGGGGAACGGGGTTGGGTGGAACCGGGGTTGCACAGGGTTGGGGGGGACCGGGGTGGCAGAGGGTTGGGGGGAACGGGGTTGGGGGGAACGGGGTGGCAGGGGGTTGGGGGGAACGGGGTTGGGGTGAACGGGGTTGCACGGGGTTGTGGGGGAACGGGGTTGCACGGGGTTGTGGGGGAACGGGGTTGTTGGGGAACGGGGTTGTGGGGGAACGGGGTTGTGGGGGAACGGGGTTGGGGGGGACGGGGTTGGGGGGGACGGGGTTGGAGGGGGACGGGGTTGGGGGGGGACGGGGTTGGGGGGGGACGGGGTTGGGGGGGGACGGGGTTGGGGGGGGACGGGGTTGGGGGGGGACGGGGTTGGGGGGGGACGGGGTTGGGGGGGGGACGGGGTTGGGGGGGGACGGGGTTGGGGGGGGACGGGGTTGGGGGGGGACGGGGTTGGGGGGGGACGGGGTTGGGGGGGACGGGGTTGGGGGGGGACGGGGTTGGGGGGGACGGGGTTGGGGGGGACGGGGTTGGGGGGGACGGGGTTGGGGGGGACGGGGTTGGGGGAAACGGGGTTGGGGGGGAACGGGGTTGGTGCGGGAACGGGGTTGGGGGGAACGGGGTTGGGGGAAGGGGGTTGTGGGGAAACGGGTTTGGGGGAAACGGGGTTGGGGGGAAAGGGGTTGGGGGGGAACGGGGTTGGGGGGGAACGGGGTTGGGGGGGAACGGGGTTGGTGCGGGAACGGGGTTGGGGGGGAACGGGGTTGGGGGAAGGGGGTTGAGGGGGAACGTGGTTGGGGGGGAAAGGGTAGGGGGGGAAATGGGTTAGGGGGTAAACGGGTTTTGGGGGAATGGGGTTGGGGAGGTTTGGGGGGAATGGGGTTGGGGGTTTGGGGGGAAAGAGGTTGGGAGGGGAACGGGGTTAAGGCGGGAACGGAGTTTGGGGGAACTGGGTTGCACGGGGTTGGGGGGACCGTGGTTTCACGGGGTTGGGGGGAACGGGGTTGGGGGAACGGCTTTGGGGTGGAACGGGGATGGGGGGAACGGGGATGGGGGGAACGGGGATGGGGGAACGGGGATGGGGGAACGGGGATGGGGGGAACGGGGATGGGGGGAACGGGGATGGGGGAACGGGGATGGCGGGAACGGGGATGGCGGGAACGGGGATGGGGGGAACGGGTTTGGGGGAACGGGGATGGGGGGAACGGGTTTGGGGGGAACGGGGTTGGGGGGAACGGGGTTGGGGAGAACGGGGTTGGGGAGAACGGGGTTGGGGAGAACGGGGTTGGGGAGAACGGGGTTGGGGAGAACGGGGTTGGGGAGAACGGGGTTGGGGAGAACGGGGTTGGGGAGAACGGGGTTGGGGAGAACGGGGTTGGGGAGAACGGGGTTGGGGAACGGGGTTTGGGGGAACGGGGTTTGGGGGAACGGGGTTTGGGGGAACGGGGTTGGGGGAACGGGGTTGGGGGAACGGGGTTGGGGGAACGGTGTTGCACGGGGTTGGGGGGGGAACGGGTTTGCAGGGGGTGGGGGGAACTGTGTTGGGGGGATCGGGGCTGCACGGGGTTGGGGGGGAACGGGGTTGGGGGGCGAACGGGGTTGTGGGGGGTACCGGGTTGTGGCGGGTACGGGGTTGGGGGGGGTACGTGGTTGGGGGGGGTACGGGGTCGGGGGGGTACGAGGTTGGGGGAACGGGGTTGGGGGTGAACGGGGTTGCACGGGGTTGGGGGGGATGGGGGTGGGTGAACCGCGTTGCACGGGGTTGGGGGGGATGGGGGTGGGTGA
Source organism: Chiloscyllium punctatum (assembly GCF_047496795.1). Classification (NCBI taxonomy): domain Eukaryota; kingdom Metazoa; phylum Chordata; class Chondrichthyes; order Orectolobiformes; family Hemiscylliidae; genus Chiloscyllium; species Chiloscyllium punctatum. The sequence continues at coordinate 7,461,902 of NC_092761.1, forward strand.
ACCGCGTTGCACGGGGTTGGGAGGAACAGGGTTGCACGGGGTTGCACGGGGTTGGTGGTGATGGGGGTGGGTGAACCGAGTTGCACGGGTTTGGGGGGGCACCGCGTGGCACGGGGTTGGGGGGGAACCACGTTCCACGGGGTTGGGGCAGAACGGGGTTGCATGGGGTTGGGGGAATGGGGTTGGGGGGAACGGGTTTGCACGGGGTTGGGGGGAACGGGTTTGCACGGGGTTGGGGGGGAAACGGGGTTGGGGGGAACGGGGTTGGGGGGAACGGGGTTGGGGGGGGAACGGGGTTGGGGGGGGAACGGGGTTGGGGGGGAACGGGGTTGGGGGGGAACGGAGTTGTGGGGGAACGGGGTTGTGGGGGAACGGGGTTGTGGGGGAACGGGGTTGGGGGGGAACGGGGTTGGGGGGGAACGGGGTTGGGGGGGAACGGGGTTGGGGGGGATCGGGGTTGGGGGGGAACGGGGTTGGGGGGGAACGGGGTTGGGGGGGAACGGGGTTGGGGGGGAACGGGGTTGGGGGGGAACGGGGTTGGGGGTTGCACGGGGTTGGGGGAACGGGGTTGCACGGGGTTGGGGGGGAACGGGGTTGCACGGGGTTGGTGGGAACGGGGTTGGGGGAACGGAGTTGTACGGGGTTGGGGGGATGGGGGTGGATGAACCGCGTTGCACGGGGTTTTGGGGGGAACGGGGTTGCATGGGGTTGGGGGGGAATGGGGTTGGGGGGAACGGGGTGGGGGCCGAAAGGGGTTGGGAGGGAACGGGGTTGCTCGGGGTTGGGGGGGAACGGGGTTGCACGGGGTTGGGGGGGAAACGGGATTGGGGGAACGGGTTGCACGGGGTTGGGGTGGGGAAAGGGGTTGGGGGTTGCACGGGGTTGGGGGGAACGGGGTTGAGGGGGAACGGGGTTGGGGGGGAACGGGGTTGCACGGGGTTGGGGGGGAATGGGGTTTTGGGGGGGAACGGGGTTGTGGGGGGAACGCGGTTGGGGGGAATGGGGTTAGCTGGAACGGGTTTGGGGGGGTTGGGGGGTGACAGGGTTGTAGTTGGACTGGGTTGTGGGGGAACGGGGTTGAGGGGCCACGGGGTTGGGGGGGAACGGGGTTGCACGGGCTTTGGGGGGAAACGGGGTTTGGGGAACGGGGTTGTGGGAGTACGGGGTTGTGGGGTGACGGGGTTGGGGGGGAACGGGGTTGGGGGGGAACGGGGTTGGGGGGAACGGGGTTGGGGGGGAACGGGGTTGCACTAGGTTGGGTGGGAACGGGGTTGGGGGGTGAACGGGGTTGGGGGGGAACGGGGTTGGGGGGGGAACGGGGTTGCACGGGGTTGGGGGGGAACGGAGCTGCACGGGGTTAGGGGCAAACGGGGTTGGGGAGGGAACGGGGGTTGGGGGGAACGGGGATGGGGGGGATGAGGGTGGGTGAACCGCATTGCACGGGGTTTTGGGGGGGATTGGGGTTGGGGGGAACGGGGTGTGGGCCGAACGGGGTTGGGAGGGAATGGGGTTGCTCGGGGTTGGGGAGGAACTGGGTTGGGGGGAACGGGGTTGCACGGGGGTGGGGGGAAAGGGGTTTGGGGTTACACGGGGTTGGGGGTTGCACGGGGTTGGGGGGGACGGGGTTGGGGGGGACGGGGTTGCACGGGGTTGGGGGGAACGGGGTTGGGGGGAACGGGGTTGCACGGGGTTGGGGGGAACGGGGTTGGGGGAAACGGGGTTGCTCGGGGTTGGGGAGGAACTGGGTTGGGGGGAACGGAGTTGTACGGGGTTGGGGGGATGGGGGTGGATTAACCGCGTTGCACAGGGTTTTGGGGGGAACGGGGTTGCATGGGGTTGGGGGGAACGGGGTTGGGGGAACGGGGTTGCACGGGGTTGGGGGGGGGAACGTGTTTGCACGGGGTTGGGGGGAACTGTGTTGGGGGGATCGGGGCTGCACGGGGTTGGGGGGTAACGGGAGTTGGGGGGAACGGGGTTGGGGGGCGAACGGGGTTGTGGGGGGTACCGGGTTGTGGCGGGTATGGGGTTGGGGGGGTACGGGGTTGGGGGGGGTACGGGGTTGGGGGGGGTACGGGGTTGGGGGTTACTGGGTGGGGGGGTACGGGGTTGGGGGGGTACGGGGTTGGGGGGGTACGGGGTTGGGGGTGAACGGGGTTGCACGGGGTTGGGGGGATGGGGGTGGGTGAACCGCGTTGCACGGGGTGGGGGGGATGGGGTGGGTGAACCGCGTTGCACGGGGTTGGGGGGAACGGGGTTGCACGGGGTTGGAGGGAACGGGGTTGCACGGGGTTGGGGGTGATGGGGGTGGGTGAACCGAGTTGCACGGGGTTGGGGGGGGGGACCGCGTGGCACGGGGTTGGGGGGGAACCGCGTTCCACGGGGTTGGGTCGGAACGGGGTTGCATGGGGTTGGGGGAATGGGGTTGGGGGGATCGGGTTTGCACGGTGTTGGGGGGAACGGGGTTGGGGGGAACGGGTTTGCACGGGGTTGGGGGGAACGGGGTTGGGGTGGGAACGGGGTTGGGGGGGAACGGGGTTGGGGGGGGAACGGGGTTGGGGGGAACGGGGTTGGGGGGGGAACGGGGTTGGGGGGAACGGGGTTGGGGGGAACGGGTTTGCACGGAGTTGGGGGGGAACGGGGTTGGGGGGGAACGGGGTTGCACGGGGTTGGGGGGAACGGGGTTGGGGGGAACGGAGTTGTACGGGGTTGGGGGGATGGGGGTGGATGAACCGCGTTGCACGGGGTTTTGGGGGGAACGGGGTTGCATGGGGTTGGGGGGGAATGGGGTTGGGGGGGAACGGGGTGGGGGCCGAAAGGGGTTGGGAGGGAACGGGATTGCTTGGTGTTGGGGGGAAACGGGGTTGGGGGGAACTGGGTTGCACGGGGTTGGGGGGAAACGGGGTTGGAGAAACGGGTTGCACGGGGTTGGGGGGGAATGGGGTTGGGGGGAATGGGGTTGGGGGCCGAACGGGGTTGGGAGGGAACGGGGTTGCTCGGGGTTGGGGAGGAACTGGGTTGGGGGGAACGAGGTTGCACGGGGTTGGGGGGAACGGGGTGGGGGCCGAAAGGGGTTGGGAGGGAACGGGGTTGCTCGGGGTTGGGGGAGGAACTGAGTTGGGGGGAACGGGGTTGCACGGGGTTGGGGGGGAAAGGGGTTGGGGGTTGCACGGGGTTGGGGGTTGCACGGGGTTGGGAGGGGAACGGGGTTGGGGGGGAACGGGGTTGGGGGAGAACGGGGTTGGGGGGAACGGGGTTGGGGGGGAACGTGGTTGTGGGGGAACGGGGTTGTGGGGGAACGGGGTTGTGGGGGAACGGGGTTGTGGGGGAACGGGGTTGTGGGGGAACGGGGTTGTGGGGGAACGGGGTTGCACGGGGTTGGGGGGGAACGGGGTTGGGGTGGAACGGGGTTGGGGGTGGAACGGGGTTGGGGGTGGAATGGGGTTGGGGGTTGGGGGTTGCACGGGGTTGGGGGTTGCACGGGGTTGGGGTCGAACGGGGTTGGGGGTGGCACGGGGTTGGGGGTGGCACGGGGTTGGGGGTGGCACGGGGTGGGGGGTGGCACGGGGTGGGGGGTGGCACGGGGTGGGGGGTGGCACGGGGTTGGGGGGGGCACGGGGTTGGGGGGGGCACGGGGTTGGGGGGGCACGGGGTTGGGGGGCACGGGGTTGGGGGGCACGGGGTTGGGGGGGGCACTGGGTTGGGGGGGCACGGGGTTGGGGGGGGCACGGGGTTGGGGGGGGCACGGGGTTGGGGGGGGCACGGGGTTGGGGGGGGCACGGGGTTGGGGGGGGCACGGGGTTGGGGGGCGACGGGGTTGGGGGGCGACGGGGTTGGGGGGCGACGGGGTTGGGGGGCGACGGGGTTGGGGGGCGACGGGGTTGGGGGGCGACGGGGTTGGGGGGCGACGGGGTTGGGGGGCGACGGGGTTGGGGGGCGACGGGGTTGGGGGGGCGACGGGGTTGGGGGGCGACGGGGTTGGGGGGCGACGGGGTTGGGGGGCGACGGGGTTGGGGGGCGACGGGGTTGGGGGGCGACGGGGTTGGGGGGCGACGGGGTTGGGGGGCGACGGGGTTGGGGGGCGACGGGGTTGGGGGGCGACGGGGTTGGGGGGCGACGGAGTTGGGGGGCGACGGAGTTGGGGGGCGACGGAGTTGGGGGGAACGGGTTGCACGGGGTTAGGGGGGCGGGGTTGGGGAGGGAACGGGGTTGGTGAGGGAACGGGGTTGGGGGAAACCGGGTTGGGGGGAACAGGGTTGGGGTGGGACAGGGTTGGGGGGGACGGGGTTGGAGGGGACGGGGTTGGGGGGGTTGGGGGGGACGGGGTTGGGAGGGGAACGGGGTTTGGCGGGAACGGTGTTGGGGGAACGGGGTTGGGAGGGAATGGGGTTGCACGAGGTTGGGCGGAACGGGGTTGCTCGGGGTTGGGGGGAACGGGGTTGGGGGGAACGGGGTTGCACGGGGTTGGGGGGAAAGTGGTTTGGGGTTGCACGGGGTTGGGGTTTGCACGGGTTTGGGGGGTTGGGGGGGACGGGGTTGGGAGGGGAAAGGGTTTGGGGGGTTGGGGGGGACGGGGTTGGGAGGGGAACGGGTTTGGGAGGGGAACGGCTTTGGGAGGGGAACGGGATTGGGAGGGGAACGGGATTGGGAGGGGAACGGGATTGGGAGGGGAACGGGGTTTGGAGGGGAACGGGTTGGGAGGGGAACGGGGTTGGGAGGGGAACGGGGTTGCACGGGGTTAGGGGGGCGGGGTTGGGGAGGGAACGGGGTTGGGGAGGGAATGGGGTTGGGGGGCACGGGGTTGGGGGGCACGGGGTTGGGGGGGACGGGGTTGGGGGGGACGGGGTTGGGGGGGGACGGGGTTGGGGGGGTACGGGGTTGGGGGGGTACGGGGTTGGGGGAGTACGGGGTTGGGGGGGTACGGGGTTGGGGGTGAACGGGGTTGGGGGTGAACGGGGTTGGGGGTGAACGGGGTTGGGGGGGATGGGGGTGGGTGAACCGCGTTGCACGGGGTGGGGGGGATGGGGTGGGTGAACCGCGTTGCACGGGGTTGGGGGGAACGGGGTTGCACGGGGTTGGAGGGAACGGGGTTGCACGGGGTTGGGGGGAACGGGGTTGCACGGGGTTGGGGGTGATGGGGGTGATGGGGGTGGGTGAACAGAGTTGCACGGGGTTGGGGGGGGGACCGCGTGGCACGGGGTTGGGGGGAAACCGCGTTCCACGGGGTTGGGGCGGAACGGGGTTGCATGGGGTTGGGGGAATGGGGTTGGGGGGATCGGGTTTGCACGGTGTTGGGGGGAACGGGGTTGGGGGGAACGGGTTTGCACGGGGTTGGGGGGGGAACGGGGTTGGGGGGAACGGGGTTGGGGGGAACGGGGTTGGGGGGAACGGGGTTGCACGGAGTTGGGGGGGAACGGGGTTGGGGGGGAACGGGGTTGCACGGGGTTGGGGGGAACGGGGTTGGGGGGAACGGAGTTGTACGGGGTTGGGGGGATGGGGGTGGATGAACCGCGTTGCACGGGGTTTTGGGGGGAACGGGGTTGCATGGGGTTGGGGGGGAATGGGGTTGGGAGGGAACGGGGTGGGGGCCGAAAGGGGTTGGAAGGGAACGGGATTGCTCGGTGTTGGGGGGAAACGGGGTTGGGGGGAACTGGGTTGCACGGGGTTGGGGGGAAACGGGGTTGGAGAAACGGGTTGCACGGGGTTGGGGGGGAATGGGGTTGGGGGGAATGGGGTTGGGGGCCGAACCGGGTTGGGAGGGAACGGGGTTGCTCGGGGTTGGGGAGGAACTGGGTTGGGGGGAACGGGGTTGCACGGGGTTGGGGGGAACGGGGTGGGGGCCGAACGGGGTTGGGAGGGAACGGGGTTGCTCGGGGTTGGGGAGGAACTGGGTTGGGGGGAACGGGGTTGCACGGGGTTGGGGGGGAAAGGGTTTGGGGGTTGCACGGGGTTGGGGGTTGCACGGGGTTGGGAGGGGAACGGGGTTGGGGGGGAACGGGGTTGGGGGGGGAACGTGGTTGTGGGGGAACGGGGTTGTGGGGGAACGGGGTTGTGGGGGAACGGGGTTGTGGGGGAACGGGGTTGTGGGGGAACGGGGTTGCACGGGGTTGGGGGGAACGGGGTTGGGGTGGAACGGGGTTGGGGGTGGAACGGGGTTGGGGGGTGGGGGTTGCACGGGGTTGGGGGTTGCACGGGGTTGGGGTCGAACGGGGTTGGGGGTGGCACGGAGTTGGGGGTGGCACGGAGTTGGGGGTGGCACGGAGTTGGGGGTGGCACGGGGTGGGGGGTGGCACGGGGTGGGGGGTGGCACGGGGTGGGGGGTGGCACGGGGTGGGGGGGGCACGGGGTTGGGGGGGCACGGGGTTGGGGGGGCACGGGGTTGGGGGGGCACGGGTTTGGGGGGCACGGGGTTGCGGGGGCACTGGGTTGGGGGGTCACGGGATTGGGGGGGCACGGGGTTGGGGGGGCACGGGGTTGGGGGGGGCACGGGGTTGGGGGGCGACGGGGTTGGGGGGCGACGGGGTTGGGGGGCGACGGGCTTGGGGGGCGACGGGGTTGGGGGGCGACGGGGTTGGGGGGCGACGGGGTTGGGGGGCGACGGGGTTGGGGGGCGACGGGGTTGGGGGGCGACGGGGTTGGGGGGGCGACGGGGTTGGGGGGCGACGGGGTTGGGGGGCGACGGGGTTGGGGGGCGACGGAGTTGGGGGGCGACGGAGTTGGGGGGCGACGGAGTTGGGGGGCGACGGAGTTGGGGGGCGACGGAGTTGGGGGGAACGGGTTGCACGGGGTTAGGGGGGCGGGGTTGGGGAGGGAACGGGGTTGGTGAGGGAACGGGGTTGGGGGAAACGGGGTTGGGGGGAACAGGGTTGGGGTGGGACAGGGTTGGGGGGGACGGGGTTGGAGGGGACGGGGTTGGGAGGGGACGGGGTTGGTAGGGGACGGGGTTGGGGGGGACGGGGTTGGGAGGGGAACGGGGTTTGGCGGGAACGGTGTTGGGGGAACGGGGTTGGGAGGGAATGGGGTTGCACGAGGTTGGGCGGAACGGGGTTGCTCGGGGTTGGGGGGAACGGGGTTGGGGGGAACGGGGTTGCACGGGGTTGGGGGGAAAGTGGTTTGGGGTTGCACGGGGTTGGGGTTTGCACGGGTATGGGGGGTTGGGGAGGACGGGGTTGGGAGAGGAAAGGGTTTGGGGGGTTGGGGGGGACGGGGTTGGGAGGGGAACGGGTTTGGGAGGGGAACGGCTTTGGGAGGGGAACGGGGTTGGGAGGGGAACGGGGTTTGGAGGGGAACGGGTTGGGAGGGGAACGGGGTTGGGAGGGGAACGGGGTTGCACGGGGTTAGGGGGGCGGGGTTGGCGAGGGAACGGGGTTGGGGAGGGAACGGGGTTGGGGGGGCACGGGGTTGGGGGGCACGGGGTTGGGGGGCACGGGGTTGGGGGGGACGGGGTTGGGGGGGACGGGGTTGGGGGGCACGGGGTTGGGGGGCACGGGGTTGGGGGGCACGGGGTTGGGGGGGTACGGGGTTGGGGGGGTACGGGGTTGGGGGGGTACGGGGTTGGGGGGTACGGGGTTGGGGGGTACGGGGTTGGGGGGGAACGGGGTTGGGGGGAACGGGGTTGGGGGGGAACGGGGTTGGGGGGGAACGGGGTTGGGGGGGAACGGGGTTGGGGGGGAACGGGGTTGGGGGGAAAGGGGTTGGGGGGGTACGGGGTTGGGGGGGAACGGGGTTGGGGGGGAACGGGGTTGGGGGGGAACGGGGTTGGGGGGGAACGGGGTTGGGGGGGAACGGGGTTGCACGGGGTTGGGGGGGAAGGGGTTGCACGGGGTTGGGGGGGAACGGGGTTGGGGGGGAACGGGGTTGCACGGGGTTGGGGGGAAGGGGTTGGGGGTTGCACGGGGTTGGGAGGGGAACGGGTTTGGGGGGTTGGGGGGGACGGGGTTGGGAGGGGAACGGGTTTGGGAGGGGAACGGGTTTGGGAGGGGAACGGGGTTGGGGGGAACGGGGTTGGGGGGAAACGGGGTTGGGAGGGGAACGGGTTTGGGGGGTTGGGGGGGACGGGGTTGGGAGGGGAACGGGTTTGGGAGGGGAACGGGTTTGGGAGGGGAACGGGGTTGGGGGGAACGGGGTTGGGGGGAAACGGGGTTGCACGGGGTTGGGGGGGAAACGGGGTTGGGGGGAACGGGGTTCACGGGGTTGGGGGGGAGCGGGGTTGCACCGAGTTGTGGGGGAACGGGGTTGCACGGTGTTGGGGGTGACGGGGTTAGGGGTGACGTGGTTGAAGGTGACGGGGTTGGGGTGATGGGGGAACGGGGTTGGGAGCGGAACGGGGTTAAGGGGGGACGGGGTCGGGGGGGGACGGGGTCGGAGGGGGACGCGGTCGGGGCGGACGGGGTCGGGGGGGTGACGGGGTCGGGGTGGGACGGGGTCGTGAGGGGGACGGGGTCGTGGGGGGGACGGGGTCGTGGGGGGGACGGGGTCGTGGGGGGGACGGGGTCGTGGGGGGGACGGGGTCGTGGGGGGGACGGGGTCGTGGGGGGGACGGGGTCGTGGGGCGGACGGGGTCGTGGGGCGGACGGGGTCGTGGGGCGGACGGGGTCGTGGGGCGGACGGGGTCGTGGGGGGGACGGGGTCGTGGGGGGGACGGCGTCGTGGGGGGGACGGGGTTGCGGGGGGGGACGGGGTTGCACGGGGTTGGGGGCAACGTGTTTGGGGGGGAACTGGGTTGGGGCGGAACGGGGTTGCACGGGGTTGGGGGTGAAAGGTGTTGGGGGTGGGTTTGGGGGGGTCGGGGTTTGGGTGGACGGGTGTGGGGGTACGGGTTTGGGGGGGAACGGGGTGTGGGGGGGACGGTGTGGGGGGGACGGGTTTGGGGGGACGGGGTTGGGGGGACGGGGTTGGGGGGACGGGGTTGGGGGGACGGGGTTGGGGGGATGGGGTTGGGGGGACGGGGTTGGGTGGGGACGGGGGCGTTACGGGGTTGCACGGGGTTGTGGGGGAACGGGGTTGCACGGGGTTGGGGGGGACGGGGTTGTGGGGGGGAAGGGGTTGTGGGGGGGACGGGGTTGCACGGGGTTGAGGGGGACGGGGTATTGGGGGGAAACTGGGTTGCACGGGGTTGGGGGGAACGTGTTTGGGGGAACGGGGCTGGGGCGGAACGGGATTGTACGAGGTTGGGGGGGATGGGGGTGGGTGAACCGCGTTGCACGGGGTTGGGGGGGAACGTGGTTGCACGGGGTTGGGGGGATGGGGGTGGGTGAACCGCGTTGTACGTGATTGGCGGGGAACGGGAATGTGGGGGAAGGGGGTTGCACGGGGATGGGGGGGAACGGGGTTGTGGGGCACGGGGTTGCACGGGATTTGGGGGGGAACGGCGTTGCACAGGGTTGGTGGGAACAGGTTTGGGGGGAACGGGGTTGGGGAGGAACGGGGTTGCACGGGGTTGGGGCGGAACGGGGTTGCACGGAGTTGGGGGGGATGAGGGTGGGTGAACAGCCTTGCACGGGATTGGGGGGAACGAAGTTGTATGAGGTTGGGGGGGATGGGGGTGGGTGAACCACGTTGCATGGGGTTGGGGGGAACCGCGTTGCATGGGGTTGGGAGGGAACGGGGTTGCACGGTGTTTGGGGGGAACGGGGTTACGGGGGAACGGGGTTGGGGGAACGGGGTTGCACGGGGTTGTGGGGGGAACGGGGTTGTGGGGGGAGAGGGGTTGTGGGGGGAGCGGGGTTGTGGGGGGAGCGGGGTTGTGGGGGGAGCGGGGTTGTGGGGGAAACGGGTTTGGGGGGTGTTGGGGGTGACGGGGTTGGGGAGGGACTGGGTTGGGGGGGACGGGGTGGGGGGAAGAGGGGGACGGGGTGGGGTGGAAACGGGGTTGGGGGGGCCACGGGGTTGGGGGGAACCGCGTTGCATGGGGTTGGGAGGGAACGGGGTTGCACGGTGTTTGGGGGGAACGGGGTTACGGGGGAACGGGGTTGGGGGAACGGGGTTGCACGGGGTTGTGGGGGGAACGGGGTTGTGGGGGGAGAGGGGTTGTGGGGGGAGCGGGGTTGTGGGGGGAGCGGGGTTGTGGGGGAAACGGGTTTGGGGGGTGTTGGGGGTGACGGGGTTGGGGAGGGACTGGGTTGGGGGGGGACGGGGTGGGGGGAAGAGGGGGACGGGGTGGGGTGGAAACGGGGTTGGGGGGGCCACGGGGTTGGGGGGGACGGGGTTGGGGGGGACGGGGTTGGGGGGTGGACGGGGTGGGGGGAAGAGGGGGACGGGGTGGGGGGGAAACGGGGTTGGGGGGGAAAACGGGGTTGGGGGGAAACGGGGTTGGGGGGGAAACGGTGTTGGGGGGGAAACGGGGTTGGGGGGGAAACGGGGTTGGGGGGGGAAACGGGGTTGGGGGGGAAACGGGGTTGGGGGGGTACGGGGTTGGGGGGGTACGGGGTTGGGGGGTACGGGGTTGGGGGGTACGGGGTTGGGGGGGAACGGGGTTGGGGGGAACGGGGTTGGGGGGGAACGGGGTTGGGGGGGAACGGGGTTGGGGGGGAACGGGGTTGGGGGGAACGGGGTTGGGGGGGAACGGGGTTGGGGGAAAGGGGTTGGGGGGGTACGGGGTTGGGGGGGAACGGGGTTGGGGGGGTACGGGGTTGGGGGGGAACGGGGTTGGGGGGGAACGGGGTTGGGGGGGAACGGGTTTGGGGGGGAACGGGGTTGCACGGGGTTGGGGGGGAAGGGGTTGCACGGGGTTGGGGGGGAACGGGGTTGGGGGGGAACGGGGTTGCACGTGGTTGGGGGGAAGGGGTTGGGGGTTGCACGGGGTTGGGAGGGGAACGGGTTTGGGGGGTTGGGGGGGACGGGGTTGGGAGGGGAACGGGTTTGGGAGGGGAACGGGTTTGGGAGGGGAACGGGGTTGGGGGGAACGGGGTTGGGGGGAAACGGGGTTGCACGGGGTTGGGGGGGAAACGGGGTTGGGGGGAACGGGGTTCACGGGGTTGGGGGGGAGCGGGGTTGCACCGAGTTGTGGGGGAACGGGGTTGCACGGTGTTGGGGGTGACGGGGTTAGGGGTGACGTGGTTGAAGGTGACGGGGTTGGGGTGATGGGGGAACGGGGTTGGGAGCGGAACGGGGTTAAGGGGGGACGGGGTCGCGGGGGGACGGGGTCGGAGGGGGACGCGGTCGGGGCGGACGGGGTCGGGGGGGTGACGGGGTCGGGGGGGGACGGGGTCGTGAGGGGGACGGGGTCGTGGGGGGGACGGGGTCGTGGGGGGGACGGGGTCGTGGGGGGGACGGGGTCGTGGGGGGGACGGGGTCGTGGGGGGGACGGGGTCGTGGGGCGGACGGGGTCGTGGGGCGGACGGGGTCGTGGGGCGGACGGGGTCGTGGGGGGGACGGGGTCGTGGGGGGGACGGGGTCGTGGGGGGGACGGGGTTGCGGGGGGGACGGGGTTGCACGGGGTTGGGGGCAACGTGTTTGGGGGGGAACTGGGTTGGGGCGGAACGGGGTTGCACGGGGTTGGGGGTGAAAGGTGTTGTGGGTGGGTTTGGGGGGGTCGGGGTTTGGGTGGACGGGTGTGGGGGTACGGGTTTGGGGGGGAACGGGGTGTGGGGGGGACGGTGTGGGGGGGACGGGTTTGGGGGGACGGGGTTGGGGGGACGGGGTTGGGGGGACGGGGTTGGGGGGACGGGGTTGGGGGGATGGGGTTGGGGGGACGGGGTTGGGTGGGGACGGGGGCGTTACGGGGTTGCACGGGGTTGTGGGGGAACGGGGTTGCACGGGGTTGGGGGGGACGGGGTTGTGGGGGGGAAGGGGTTGTGGGGGGGACGGGGTTGCACGGGGTTGAGGGGGACGGGGTATTGGGGGGAAACTGGGTTGCACGGGGTTGGGGGGAACGTGTTTGGGGGAACGGGGCTGGGGCGGAACGGGATTGTACGAGGTTGGGGGGGATGGGGGTGGGTGAACCGCGTTGCACGGGGTTGGGGGGGAACGTGGTTGCACGGGGTTGGGGGGATGGGGGTGGGTGAACCGCGTTGTACGTGATTGGCGGGGAACGGGAATGTGGGGGAAGGGGGTTGCACGGGGATGGGGGGGAACGGGGTTGTGGGGCACGGGGTTGCACGGGATTTGGGGGGGAACGGCGTTGCACAGGGTTGGTGGGAACAGGTTTGGGGGGAACGGGGTTGGGGAGGAACGGGGTTGCACGGGGTTGGGGCGGAACGGGGTTGCACGGAGTTGGGGGGGATGAGGGTGGGTGAACAGCCTTGCACGGGATTGGGGGGAACGAAGTTGTATGAGGTTGGGGGGGATGGGGGTGGGTGAACCACGTTGCATGGGGTTGGGGGGAACCGCGTTGCATGGGGTTGGGAGGGAACGGGGTTGCACGGTGTTTGGGGGGAACGGGGTTACGGAGGAACGGGGTTGGGGGAACGGGGTTGCACGGGGTTGTGGGGGGAACGGGGTTGTGGGGGGAGAGGGGTTGTGGGGGGAGCGGGGTTGTGGGGGGAGCGGGGTTGTGGGGGGAGCGGGGTTGTGGGGGAAACGGGTTTGGGGGGTGTTGGGGGTGACGGGGTTGGGGAGGGACTGGGTTGGGGGGGACGGGGTGGGGGGAAGAGGGGGACGGGGTGGGGTGGAAACGGGGTTGGGGGGGCCACGGGGTTGGGGGGAACCGCGTTGCATGGGGTTGGGAGGGAACGGGGTTGCACGGTGTTTGGGGGGAACGGGGTTACGGGGGAACGGGGTTGGGGGAACGGGGTTGCACGGGGTTGTGGGGGGAACGGGGTTGTGGGGGGAGAGGGGTTGTGGGGGGAGCGGGGTTGTGGGGGGAGCGGGGTTGTGGGGGGAGCGGGGTTGTGGGGGAAACGGGTTTGGGGGGTGTTGGGGGTGACGGGGTTGGGGAGGGACTGGGTTGGGGGGGGACGGGGTGGGGGGAAGAGGGGGACGGGGTGGGGTGGAAACGGGGTTGGGGGGGCCACGGGGTTGGGGGGGACGGGGTTGGGGGGGACGGGGTTGGGGGGTGGACGGGGTGGGGGGAAGAGGGGGACGGGGTGGGGGGGAAACGGGGTTGGGGGGGAAAACGGGGTTGGGGGGAAACGGGGTTGGGGGGGAAACGGTGTTGGGGGGGAAACGGGGTTGGGGGGGAAACGGGGTTGGGGGGGAAACGGGGTTGGGGGGGAAACGGGGTTGGGGGGGAAACGGGGCTGGGGGGAAACGGGGTTGCACGGGTTGAGGGGGAAAGGGGTTTTGGGGGGAACGCGGTTGGGGAGAATGGTGTTGGTGGAATGGGTTTGGGGGGTTGGGGTGGGACTGGGTTGGGGGGAACGGGGTTGGGGGGGACGGGGTTGCGGGGCGACGGGTTGGGGGAACGGGGTTGCGGGGGAAGGGGGTTGCACGGGTTGGGGGAACGGGGTTGTGGGGGAAGGGGGTTGCACGGGTTGGGGGAACGGGGTTACGGGGGAACGGGGTTGTGGGGGGGGACGGGGTTGTGGTGGGGGGACGGGGTTGTGGGGGGGGACGGGGTTGTGGGGGGGGGACGGGGTTGTGGGGGGGACGGGGTTGTGGGGGGGGACGGGGTTGGGGGGGGGACGGGGTTGGGGGGATGGGGGTGGGTGAACCACGTTGTAAGTGGTTGGTGGGGAACGGGGTTGCACGGGGATGGGGGGAACCGGGTTGCACAGGGTAGGGGGGAACGGGGTTGGGGGGCACGGGGTTGCACGGGGTTTGGGGGGAACGGGGTTGCACGGGGATGGGGGGAACGGGGTTGCACAGGGTAGGGGGGAACGGGGTTGGGGGGCACGGGGTTGCACGGGGTTTGGGGGGAACGGGGTTGCACGGGGTTGGCGGGAACGGGTTTGGGGGGAATGGGGTTGGGCGGAACGGGGTTGCACGGGGTTGGGGCGGAACGGGGTTGCATGGAGTTGGGGGGGATGAGGGTGGGTGAACAGCGTTGCACGGGGTTGGGGGGAACGGAGTTGTACGAGGTTGGGGGGGATGGGGGTGGGTGAACCGCGTTGCAAGGGGTTGGGGGGAACCGCGTTGCACGGGGTTGGGAGGGAACGGGGTTACACGGTGTTTGGGGGGAACGGGTTTGGGGCTACGGGGTTGGGGCAGAACGGGGTTGCACGGGGTTGGGGCGGAACGGGGTTGCACGGGGTTGGGGCGGAACGGGGTTGCACGGGGTTGGGGGGGGATGAGGGTGGGTGAACCGCGTTGCACGGGGTTGGGGTGGGAACGTGGTTGCACGGGGTTGGGGGGATGGGGGTGGGTGAACCGCGTTGCACGGGGTTGGGGCGGAACGGGATTCCACGGGGTTGGGGGGGAACGGGAATGTGGGGGAACGGGGTTGCACGGGGAAGGGGGAACGGGGTTGAGGGGCACGGGGTTGCACGGGGTTGGGGGGAACGGGGTTGCGGGGACCACGGGGTTTGGGGGGAACGGGGTTGCACGGGGTTGGCGGGAACGGGTTTGGGGGGAAACGGTGTTGGGGCGGATGAGGGTTGGTGAACCGCGTTGCACGGGGTTGGGGTGAACCGCGTTGCACGGGGTTGGGGGGAACCGCGTTGCACGGGGTTGGGAGGGAACGGGGTTGCACGGGGTTACGGGGTTGAGGGGGAACGGGGTTGTGAGGGGAACGGGGTTGGGGGGGAACGGGTTTGGGGCGTGTTGGGGGGTGACGGGGTTGGGGAGGTACTGGGTTGTGGGGGAACGGTGTTGGGGGGGCGGGGTTGGGGGACCACGGGGTTCGGGGGACGGGGATGGGGGGGCGGGGTTGCACGGGGTTGGGGGAGAAACGGGGTTGGGGGAGAAACGGGGTTGGGGGGAAACAGGGTTGGGGGGAAACGGGGTTGGGGGGAAACGGGGTTGGGGGAAACGGGGTTGGGGGGAAACGGGGTTGCACGGGGTTGAAAGGAACGGGGTTTTGGGGGGAACGCGGTTGGGGAGAATGGGGTTGGTGGATTGAGTTTGGGGGATTGGGGGGGACCAGGTTGGGGGGGACGGGGTTGGGGGGGACGGGGTTGGGGGGGACGGGGTTGGGGGGGACGGTTGGGGGGGACGGGGTTGGGGGGGACGGGGTTGGGGGGACGGGGTTGGGGGGGATGGGGTTTGGGTGGACGGGTGTGGGGGTACGGGTGTGGGGGGGACGGGGTTGGGGGGACGGGGTTGGGTGTGGACGGGGGCGTTACGGGGTTGCACGGGGTTGTGGGGGAACGGGGTTGCAAGGGGTTGGGGGGGAACGGGGTTGGGGTGGGAACGGGGTTGTGGGTTCCACGGGCTGGGGGGGTGAACGGGGTTTTGGGGGAACGGGGTTGCACGGGGTTGGGGGGAACGGGGTTTTGGGGGAACGGGGTTGCACGGGGTTGGGGGAACGGGGTGTGGGGGAACGGGGTTGCACGGGGTGTGGGGGAACGGGGTTGCACGGGGTTGTAGGGGAACGGGGTTGGCGAGTACGAGGTAGTGGGGGGAACCGGGTTGGGGGAGTACGGGGTAGTGGGGGGAACTGGGTTGGGGGGAATGGAGTTGGGGGATCGGGGTTTGGGGGGAGCAGGGTTGGGGGTGAGCGGGTTTGGGGGGAGAACGGGTTTGGGGGGAGAACGGGTTTGGGGGGCCACGGGGTTGGGGGGCCACGGGGTTGGGGGGCCACGGGGTTGGGGGGCCACGGGGTTGGGGGGCCACGGGGTTGGGGGGGACGAGGTTTGGGGGGGACGGGGTTGGGGGGAACGGGGTTGGGGGGAACGGGGTTGGGGGGAACGGGGTTGGGGGTGAAAGGTGTTGGGGGTGAAAGGTGTTGGGGGGCGGGTTTGGGGGTTCGGGGTTTTGGTGGACGGGTGTGGGGGTACGGATGTGGGGGGGACGGGGTTGGGGGGACGGGGTTGGGTGGGGACAGGGGCGTTACGGGGTTGCACGGGGTTGCACGGGGTTGGGGTGGGAACGGGGTTGCGGGGGGGGAACGGGGTTGCGGGGGGGAACGGGGTTGCGGGGGGGGATCGGGGTTGGGGCGGAACGGGATTGCACGGGGTTGGGGGGGATGAGGGTGGGTGAACCGCGTTGCACGGGGTTGGGGGGGGAACATGGTTGCACGGGGTTGGGGCGGAACGGGATTACACGGGGTTGGGGGGAACGGGAATGTGGGGGAACGGGGTTGCACGGGGTTGGGGTGAACGGGGTTGCGGGGGCCACGGGGTTGCACGGGGTTTGGGGGGGAACGGGGTTGCGGGGGGAAGGGGTTGCGGGGGGGACGGGGTTTTGGGGGGTCCGGATTGTGTGGGGGACGGGGTTGCACGGGGTTGGGGGGAATGTGTTTGGGGGGAACGGGGTTGGTGCGGAACGGGGTTGCACGGGGTTGGGGGGGGGATGATGGTGGGTGAACCGCGTTGCACGGGGTTGGGGGGGAACGTGGTTGCACGGGGTTGGGGGGATGGGGGTGGGTGAACCGCGATGCACGGGGTTGGGGCGCAACGGGATTACACGGGGTTGGGGGGGAACGGGAATGTGGGGGAACGGGGTTGCACAGGGATGGGGGGAACGGCGTTGAGGGGCACGGGGTTGCACGGGGTTGGGGGGAACGGGGTTGCGGGGGCCACGGGATTGCACGGGGTTTGGGGGGGAACGGGGTTGCACGGGGTTGGCGGGAACGGGTTTGGGGGGAAACGGGGTTGGGGCGGATGAGGGTGGGTGAACCGCGTTGCACGGGGTTGGGGTGAACCGCGTTGCACGGGGTTGGGGGGAACCGCGTTGCACGGGGTTGGGGTGAACCGCGTTGCACGGGGTTGGGGGGAACCGCGTTGCACGGGGTTGGGGGGAACCGCGTTGCACGGGGTTGGGAGGGAACGGGGTTGCACGGGGTTGGGGTGGAACGGGGTTACGGGGTAACGGGGTTGGGGGGAACGGGGTTGCACGGGGTTGAGGGGGAACGGGGTTTTGGGGGAACGGGGTTGTGAGGGGAACGGGGTTGGGGGGAACGGGTTTGGGGGGGCGGGGTTGGGGGACCACGGGGTTGGGGGGGACGGGGTTGTGGGGGCGGGGTTGCACGGGGTTGGGGGAAGAAACGGGGTTGGGGGAGAAACGGGGTTGGTGCGGAACGGGATTACACGGGGTTGGGGGGGAAACGGGGTTGGGGGGGAAACGGGGTTGAGGGGGAACGGGGTTTTGGGGGGAACGCGGTTGGGAAGAATGGGGTTGGTGGAATGGGTTTGGGGGGTTGGGGTGAGACTGGGTTGGGGGGGGACTGGGTTGGGGGGGACGGGGTTGGGGGGGACGGGGTTGCGGGGGACGGGGTTGGGGGCGACGGGGTTGGGGGCGACGGGGTTGGGGGGGACGGGGTTGGGGGGGACGGGGTTGGGGGGGACGGGGTTGGGGGAGACGGGGTTGGGGGAGACGGGGTTGGGGGAGACGGGGTTGGGGGAGACGGGGTTGGGGGAGACGGGGTTGGGGGAGACGGGGTTGTAGGAGAACGGGGTTGCACGGGGTTGGGGGGAACGGGGTTGTGGGAGTACGGGGTAGTGGGGGTAACCGGGTTGGGGGAGTACGGGGTAGTGGGGGGAATGGGGTTGGGGGATCGGGGTTTGGGGGGAGCGGGGTTGGGGGGGAACGGGTTTGGGGGGGGAACGGGTTTGGGGGAGAACGGGGTCGGCGGGCCACGGGGTCGGGGGGCCACGGGGTCGGGGGACCACGGGGTCGGGGGACCACGGGGTCGGGGGACCACGGGGTCGGGGGACCACGGGGTCGGGGGACCACGGGGTCGGGGGGCCACAGGGTCGGGGGGCCACGGGGTCGGGGGGCCACAGGGTCGGGGGGCCACAGGGTCGGGGGGCCACAGGGTTGGGGGGCCACAGGGTTGGGGGGGACGGGGTTGGTGTGGAACGGGGTTGGTGTGGAACGGGGTTGGTGTGGAACGGGGTTGGGGGAACGGGGTTGGGGGGAACGGGGTTGGGGGTGAAAGGTGTTGGGGGGGCGGGTTTGGGGGGGTCGGGGTTTGGGTGGACGGGTGTGGGGGTACGGATGTGGGGGGGACGGGGTTGGGGGGATGGAGTTGGGTGGGGACGGGGGCGTTACGGGGTTGCACGGGGTTGGGGGTTGCACGGGGTTGGGGGGCAACGGGGTTGCACGGGGTTGGGGCAGAACGGGGTTGCACGGGGTTGGGGGGGATGAGGGTGGGTGAACTGCGTTGCACGGGGTTGAGGGGGAACGGAGTTGTACGAGGTTGGGGGGGATGGGGGTGGGTGAACCGCGTTGCACGGGGTTGGGGGGGAACGTGGTTGCACGGGGTTGGGGGGGAATGGGAATGTGGGGGAACGGGGTTGCACGGGGATGGGGGGGAAACGGGATTGAGGGAAAGGGGGATGGGGGTCACGGGGTTGCACGGGGGTTGGGCGAGAAACGGGGTTGGGCGAGAAACGGGGTTGGGGGAGAAACGGGGTTGGGGGAGAAACGGGGGTTGGGGGAGAAACGGGGGTTGGGGGAGAAACGAGGGTTGGGGGAGAAACGAGGGTTGGGGGAGAAACGAGGGTTGGGGGAGAAACGAGGGTTGGGGGAGAAACGAGGGTTGGGGGGAACGGGGTTGCACGGAGTTGAGGGGGAACGGGGTTTTGGGGGGAACGGGAATGCACGGGGATGGGGGGGAACGGGGTTGGGGGGCACGGGGTTGCACGAGGTTTGGGGGGAACGGGGTTGCGCGGGGTTGGGGGAACGGGTTTGGGGGGAACGGGGTTGGGGCGGAACGGGCTTGCACGGGGTTGGGGCGGAACGGGGTTGGGGGGATGAGGGTGGGTGAACCGCCTTGCACGGGGTTGGGGGGAACGGAGTTGTACGAGGTTGGGGGGGATGGGGGTGGGTGAACCGCCTTGCACGGGGTTGGGAGGGAACGGGGTTGCACGGTGTTTGGGGGGAACGGGGTTGCACGGGGTTGGGGGGAACGGGGTTACAGGGGAACGGGGTTGGGGGAATGGAGTTGTACGAGGTTGGGGGGATGGGGGTGGGTGAACCGCGTTGCACGGGGTTGGGAGGGAACGGGGTTGCACGGGGTTTGGGGGAACGGGGTTGCACGGGGTTGAGGGGGAACGGGGTTGTGGGGGGAATGCGGTTGGGGGGAATGGGGTTTGGTGGAACGGGGTTGGGGGGGTTTGGGGGGGAACTGGGGTTGGGGGAGAAACGGGGTTGGGGGAGAAACGGGGTTTGGGGGGGTTGGGGGGGAAACGGGGTTGGGGAGAAACGGGGTTGGGGGGAAACGGGGGTGGGGGAGAAACGGGGTTGGGGGGGTTGGGGGGGAAATGGGGTTGGGGGAGAAACGGGGTTGGGGGGGTTGGGGGGGAAACGGGGTTGGGGGGGAAACGGGGTTGGGGGAGAAACGGGGTTGGGGGGGTTGGGGGGGAAACGGGGTTGGGGGGGGTTGCGGGGGGGGACGGGGCTGCGGGGGGGGACGGGGTTGCGGGGGGGGACGGGGTTGCGGGGGGGACGGGGTTGCGGGGGGGGACGGGGTTGCGGGGGGGGACGGGGTTGCGGGGGGGACGGGGTTGCGGGGGGGGACCAGGGTTGCGGGGGGAACAGGGTTGCGGGGGGGAACAGGGTTGCGGGGGGGAACAGGGTTGCGGGGGGGAACAGGGTTGGGGGTAACTGGGTTGCACGGCGTTGAGGGGGAACTGGGTTGGGGGGAACAGGGCTGCACGGGGTTGGGGGGGAACGGGGTTGGGGGAGGAACGGGGTTGGGGGGATGAGAGTTGGTGAACCGTGTTGCACGGGTTTGGGGGGGAACGGAGTTGTACGGGGTTGGGGGGATGGGGTGGATGAACCGCGTTGCACGGGGCTTTGGGGGGAACGGGGTTGCACGGGGTTGGAGGGGATGGGGGTGGGGGTGGGTGAACCGCGTTGCACGGGGTTAGGGGGAACTGAGTTGCACGGGGTTGGTGGGGATGGGGGTGGGTGAACCGCGTTGCACGGGGTTGGGGGGGAACGGAGTTGCACGGGGTTGGAGGGGATGGGGGTGGGGGTGGGTGAACCGCGTTGCATGGGGTTGGGGGAACGGGGTTTCACGGGGTTTGGGGGGGATGGGGGTGGATGAACCGCGTTGCACCGGGTTTTGGGGGGAACGGAGTTGCACGGCGTTGGAGGGGA
This sequence comes from Chiloscyllium punctatum, assembly GCF_047496795.1. Lineage (NCBI taxonomy): Eukaryota > Metazoa > Chordata > Chondrichthyes > Orectolobiformes > Hemiscylliidae > Chiloscyllium > Chiloscyllium punctatum. The sequence goes on from NC_092761.1 coordinate 7,481,984, forward strand.
TGGGGGTGGGGGTGGGTGAACCGCGTTGCACGGGGTTGGGGGAACGGGGTTGCACGGGGTTTGGGGGGGAACGGGGTTGCACAGGGTTGGGGGAACGGGGTTGGGGTGAAACGGGGTTACGGGGGAACGGGGTTGGGGGGAACCGGGTTGGGGGGGAACGGGGTTGGGGGGGAACGGGGTTGCACAGGGGTGAGTGTGAACGGGGTTTTGGGGGGGAACAGGGTTGTGGGGGGAACGGGGTTGGGGGGAAACGGAGTTGGGGGAACGTTGTTGGGGGGAACGGGGTTTGGAGGGGAACGGGGTTGGGAGGGGAACGGGGTTGGGAGGGGAACGGGGTTGGGAGGGGAACGGGGTTGGGAGGAACGGTGTTGGGGGGAACGGTGTTGGGGGGAACGGTGTTGGGGGGAACGGTGTTGGGGGGAACGGTGTTGGGGGCGAACGGTGTTGGGGGCGAACGGTGTTGGGGGCGAACGGTGTTGGGGGGGAACAGGCTTGCACGGGTTTGGGGGGGAATGGGGTTGCACGGGGTTGGGGAGGAATGGGGTTGGGGGAACGGGGTTGCAGGGGGTGGGGAGGAACGGGGTTGGGGGAACGGGGTTGGGGGGAACGGGGTTGCATGGGGTTGGGGAGGAATGGGTTTGGGGGAACGGGGTTGCACGGGGTTGGGGGGAATGTGGTTGGGGTTTTCACGGGGTTGGGGGAACGGGGTTGGGGGGAACGGGGTTGGGGGGAACGGGGTTGGGGGGGAACGGGGGGTTGCACGGGGTTTGGGGCGAACGGGGTTGCACGGGTTTTGGGGCGAACCGGGTTACACGGGGTTGGGGGGAACGGGGTCGTGGGGGGGACGGGGTCTTGGGGGGACGGGGTCGTGGGGGGGACGGGGTCGTGGGGGGGACGGGGTCGTGGGGGGGACGGGGTTGCACGGGGTTGGGGAGGAATGGGGTTGGGGGAACGGGGTTGCACGGGGTTGGGGGGAATGTTGTTGGGGTTTTCACGGGGTTGGGGGGGAACGGGGGTTGCACGGGGTTTGGGGCGAACGTGGTTGCACGGGCTTTGGGGCGAACGGGGTCGTGGGGGGGACGGGGTCTTGGGGGGACGGGGTCGTAGGGGGGATGGGCTCGTGGGGGGGACGGGGTCGTGGGGGGGACGGGGTCGTGGGGGGGACGGGGTCGTGGGGGGGAACGGGGTTGCACGCGGTTGGGGTTGCACGGGGTTGGGGGGAACGTGTTTGGGGGGAACGGGGTTGCACGGGGTTGGGGGTGAAAGGTGTTGGGGGAACGTGGTTGGGGGGGAACGTGGTTGGGGGGGAACGTAGTTGGTGGGGGAACGTGGTTGGGGGGGAACGTGGTTGGGGGGGAACGTGGTTGGGGGGAACGTGGTTGGGGGGGAACGTGGTTGGGGGGGAACGTGGTTGGGGGAAGTGCTTTGGGGGAACGGGGTTACACGGGGTTGGGGGGAACAGGGTTGGGGAGGGAACAGGGTTGTGGGGGGGACGGGGTTGGGGGGGAACGTGGTTGGGGGGGAACGTGGTTGGGGGGGAGTGGGGTTACACGGGGTTGGGGGGAACAGGGTTGGGGAGGGAACAGGGTTGTGGGGGGAAAACGGGGTTGGGGGGAACGGGGTTGGGGGGGAACGGGGTTGGGGGGGGAACGGGGATGTGGGGGGGAACGGGGATGTGGGGGGGGACGCGGATGCGGGGAGGGACGGGGTTGCGGGCGGGGGAACGGGGTTGCGGGGGGTTCGGGGTTGCGGGGGGGGAGAGGGTTGCGGGGGGGGGACGGGGTTGCGGGGGGGGACGGGGTTGCGGGGGGGGACGGGGTTGCGGGGGGGGGACGGGGTTGCGGGGGGGACGGGGTTGCGGGGGGGACGGGGTTGCGGGGGGGACGGGGTTGGGGGGAACGTGTTTGGGGGGAACGGGGTTGCACGGGGTTGGGGGTGAAAGGTGTTGGGGGAACGTGGTTGGTGGGGGAACGTGGTTGGTGGGGGAACGTGGTTGGTGGGGGAACGTGGTTGGTGGGGGAACGTGGTTGGTGGGGGAACGTGGTTGGTGGGGGAACGTGGTTGGTGGGGGAACGTGGTTGGGGGGGGAACGTGGTTGGGGGGGGAACGTGGTTGGGGGGGAACGTGGTTGGGGGGGGAACGTGGTTGGGGGGGGAACGTGGTTGGGGGGGGGAACGTGGTTGGGGGGGGAACGTGGTTGGGGGGGGAACGTGGTTGGGGGGGGAACGTGGTTGGGGGGGAGTGGTTTGGGGGAATGGGGTTACACGGGGTTGGGGGCAACAGGGTTGGGGAGGGAACAGGGTTGTGGGGGGAACGGGGTTGGGGGGGAACGGGGTTGGGGGGGGAACGGGGTTGGGGGGGGAACGGGGTTGGGGGGGGAACGGGGATGCGGGGGGGACGGGGATGCGGGGGGGGACGGGGTTGCGGGGGGGGACGGGGTTGCGGGGGGGGACGGGGTTGCGGGGGGGGACGGGGTTGCAGGGGGGGACGGGGTTGCGGGGGGGGACGGGGTTGCGGGGGGGGACGGGGTTGCGGGGGGGACGGGGTTGCGGGGGGGACGGGGTTGCGGGGGGGACGGGGTTGGGGGGAACGTCTTTGGGGGGAACGGGGTTGGGGGGAACGTGTTTGGGGGGAACGGGGTTGGGGCGGAACGGGATTGCACGGGGTTGGGGGGGATGAGGGTGGGTGAACCGCGTTGCACGGGGCTTTGGGGGGAACGGGGTTGCACGGGGTTGGAGGGGATGGGGGTGGGGGTGGGTGAACCGCGTTGCACGGGGTTAGGGGGAACTGAGTTGCACGGGGTTGGTGGGGATGGGGGTGGGTGAACCGCGTTGCACGGGGTTGGGGGGAACGGGGTTGCACGGGGTTGGAGGGGATGGGGGTGGGGGTGGGTGAACCGCGTTGCACGGGGTTAGGGGGAACTGAGTTGCACGGGGTTGGTGGGGATGGGGGTGGGTGAACCGCGTTGCACGGGGTTGGGGGGAACGGAGTTGCACGGGGTTGGAGGGGATGGGGGTGGGGGTGGGTGAACCGCGTTGCATGGGGTTGGGGGAACGGGGTTTCACGGGGTTTGGGGGGGATGGGGGTGGATGAACCGCGTTGCACCGGGTTTTGGGGGGAACGGAGTTGCACGGCGTTGGAGGGGATGGGGGTGGGTGAACCGCGTTGCACGTGGTTGGGGGGAACGGGGTTGCACGGGGTTTGGCGGGGAACGGGGTTGCACGGGGTTGGGGGAACGGGGTTGGGGTGAAACGGGGTTACGGGGGAACGGGGTTGGGGGGAACCGGGTTGGGGGGAACGGGGTTGGGCGGGAACGGGGTTGGGGGGGAACGGGGTTGCACAGGGGTGAGTGTGAACGGGGTTTTGGGGGGGAACAGGGTTGTGGGGAGAACGGGGTTGGGGGGCAACGGAGTTGGGGGGAACGTTGTTGGGGGGAACGGGGTTGGGAGGGGAACGGGGTTGGGAGGGGAACGGGGTTGGGAGGGGAACGGGGTTGGGAGGGGAACGGGGTTGGGAGGGGAACGGGGTTGGGAGGGGAACGGGGTTGGGAGGGGAACGGGGTTGGGAGGAACGGGGTTGGGGGGAACGGGGTTGGGGGAACGGTGTTGGGGGGAACGGTGTTGGGGGGGATCGGTGTTGGGGGGGAACGGGCTTGCACGGGTTTGGGGAGAATGTGGTTGCACGGGGTTGGGGAGGAATGGGGTTGGGGGAACGGGGTTGCAGCGGGTGGGGAGGAACGGGTTTGGGGGAACGGGGTTGGGGGGAACGGGGTTGCACGGGGTTGGGGAGGAATGGGGTTGGGGAACGGGGTTGCACGGGGTTGGGGGGAATGTGGTTGGGGTTTTCACGGGGTTGGGGGGAACGGGGTTGGGGGGAACGGGGTTGGGGGGAACGGGGTTAGGGGGAACGGGGTTGGGGGGGAACGGGGTTGGGGGGGAACGGGGGTTTGCACATGGTTTGGGGTGAACGGGGTTGCACGGGCTTTGGGGCGAACTGGGTTGCACGGGCTTTGGGGCGAACTGGGTTGCACGGGGTTGGGGGGGAACGGGGTCGTGGGGGGGGACGGGGTCGTGGGGGGGGACGGGGTCGTGGGGGGGACGGGGTCGTGGGGGGGACGGGGTTGCACGGGGTTGGGGAGGAATGGGGTTGGGGGAACGGGGTTGCACGGGGTTGGGGGGAATGTGGTTGGGGTTTTCACGGGGTTGGGGGGAACGGGGGTTGCACGGGGTTTGGGGCGAACGGGGTTGCACGGGCTTTGGGGCGAACGGCGTCGTGGGGGGGACGGGGTCTTGGGGGGACGGGGTCGTGGGGGGGACGGGGTCGTGGGGGGGACGGGGTCGTGGGGGGGACGGGGTTGCACGGGGTTGGGGTTGCACGGGGTTGGGGGGAACGTGTTTGGGGGGAACGGGGTTGCACGGGGTTGGGGGTGAAAGGTGTTGGGGGGAACGTGGTTGGGGGGGAACGTGGTTGGGGGGGAACGTGGTTGGTGGGGGAACGAGGTTGGTGGGGGAACGTGGTTGGTGGGGGAACGTGGTTGGTGGGGGAACGTGGTTGGTGGGGGAACGTGGTTGGTGGGGGAACGTGGTTGGTGGGGGAACGTGGTTGGTGGGGGAACGTGGTTGGTGGGGGAACGTGGTTGGTGGGGGAACGTGGTTGGTGGGGGAACGTGGTTGGGGGGGAACGTGGTTGGGGGGGAACGTGGTTGGGGGGGAACGTGGTTGGGGGAAGTGGTTTGGGGGAACGGGGTTACACGGGTTTGGGGGGAACAGGGTTGGGGAGGGAACAGGGTTGTGGGGGGGACGGGGTTGGGGGGGAACGTGGTTGGTGGGGAACGTGGTTGGGGGGGAACGTGGTTGGGGGGGAACGTGGTTGGGGGGGAACGTGGTTGGGGGGAATGGGGTTACACGGGGTTGGGGGAACAGGGTTGGGGAGGGAACAGGGTTGTGGGGGGGAATGGGGTTGGGGGGGGAACGGGGTTGGTGGGGAACGGGGTTGGGGGGGAATGGGGTTGGGGGGGGAACGGTGTTGGGGGGGGAACGGGGTTGTGGGGAACGGGGTTGGGGGGAACGGGGTTGGGGGGGAACGGGGTTGGGGGGGAACGGGTTGGGGGGGTACGGGGTTGGGGGGTGAACGGGGTTGCATGTGGTTGGTGTGGAACGCGGTTGCACGGGGTTGGGGGAACGGGTTTGCACGGGGTTGAGGCGGTAACGGGGTTGTACGGGGTTGGAGGGGATGGGGGTCGGTGAACCGCGTTGCACGGGGTTGGGGGGAACGGAGTTGCACGGGGTTGGGGGGATGGGGGTGGGTGAACCGCGTTGCACGAGGTTGGTGGGAACGGAGTTGCACGGGGTTGGAGGGGATGGGGGTGGGTGAACCGCGTTGCACGGGGTTGGGGGGAACGGAGTTGCACGGGGTTGGGGGGATGGGGGTGGGTGAACCGCGTTGCACGGGGTTGGGGGGAACGGTGTTGGGGGGAACGGGGTTGCACGGGGTAGGGGGAACGGGGTTGCAAGGGGTTTGGGGGAACGGGTTTGGGGCGGAACGGGGGTGATGGGGGTGGGTGAACCGCGTTGCACGGGGTTGGGGGGGTGGGGGTGGGTGAACCGCATTGTACAGGGTTGGGGGGAACGTGTTTGCACGGGGTTGGGGGGATGGGGGTGGGTGAACCGAGTTGCACGGGGTTGGGAGGGAACGGGGTTGCACGGGGTTGCGGGGGAACAAGGTTGCACGGGGTTGGGGGGAACGGGGTTGCATGGGGTTGGGGGGAACGGGGTTGGGGGGACGGGGTTGGGGGGAACGGGGTTGCATGGGGTTGGGGAGGAATGGGGTTGGGGTTTTCACGGGGTTGGGGGGAACGGGGTTGGGGGGAACGGGGTTGGGGGGAACGGGGTTGGGGGGGAACGGGGTTGGGGGGGAACGGGGGGTTGCACGGGGTTGGGGGGGAACGGGGTTGCACGGGTTTTGGGGCGAACCGGGTTACACGGGGTTGGGGGGAACGGGGTCGTGGGGGGGACGGGGTCTTGGGGGGACGGGGTCGTGGGGGGGACGGGGTCGTGGGGGGGACGGGGTCGTGGGGGGGACGGGGTTGCACGGGGTTGGGGAGGAATGGGGTTGGGGGAACGGGGTTGCACGGGGTTGGGGGGAATGTTGTTGGGGTTTTCACGGGGTTGGGGGGGAACGGGGGTTGCACGGGGTTTGGGGCGAACGTGGTTGCACGGGCTTTGGGGCGAACGGGGTCGTGGGGGGGACGGGGTCTTGGGGGGACGGGGTCGTAGGGGGGATGGGGTCGTGGGGGGGACGGGGTCGTGGGGGGGACGGGGTCGTGGGGGGGAACGGGGTTGCACGCGGTTGGGGTTGCACGGGGTTGGGGGGAACGTGTTTGGGGGGAACGGGGTTGCACGGGGTTGGGGGTGAAAGGTGTTGGGGGAACGTGGTTGGGGGGGAACGTGGTTGGGGGGGAACGTAGTTGGTGGGGGAACGTGGTTGGTGGGGGAACGTGGTTGGTGGGGGAACGTGGTTGGTGGGGGAACGTGGTAGGTGGGGGAACGTGGTTGGTGGGGGAACGTGGTTGGGGGGGAACGTGGTTGGGGGAACGTGGTTGGGGGGGAACGTGGTTGGGGGGGAACGTGGTTGGGGGAAGTGGTTTGGGGGAACGGGGTTACACGGGGTTGGGGGGAACAGGGTTGGGGAGGGAACAGGGTTGTGGGGGGGACGGGGTTGGGGGGAACGTGGTTGGGGGGGAACGTGGTTGGGGGGGAGTGGGGTTACACGGGGTTGGGGGGAACAGGGTTGGGGAGGGAACAGGGTTGTGGGGGGAAAACGGGGTTGGGGGGAACGGGGTTGGGGGGGAACGGGGTTGGGGGGGAACGGGGATGTGGGGGGGGACGCGGATGCGGGGAGGGACGGGGATGCGGGGGGGGGAACGGGGTTGCGGGGGGTTCGGGGTTGCGGGGGGGGACGGGGTTGCGGGGGGGACGGGGTTGCGGGGGGGGGACGGGGTTGCGGGGGGGGGACGGGGTTGCGGGGGGTGGACGGGGTTGCGGGGGGGACGGGGTTGGTGGGGGAACGTGGTTGGTGGGGGAACGTGGTTGGTGGGGGAACGTGGTTGGTGGGGGAACGTGGTTGGTGGGGGAACGTGGTTGGGGGGGGAACGTGGTTGGGGGGGGAACGTGGTTGGGGGGGAACGTGGTTGGGGGGGAACGTGGTTGGGGGGGGAACGTGGTTGGGGGGGGGAACGTGGTTGGGGGGGAACGTGGTTGGGGGGGAACGTGGTTGGGGGGGAGTGGTTTGGGGGAATGGGGTTACACGGGGTTGGGGAGGGAACAGGGTTGTGGGGGGAACGGGGTTGGGGGGGGAACGGGGTTGGGGGGGAACGGGGTTGGGGGGGGAACGGGGTTGGGGGGGGAACGGGGATGCGGGGGGGGACGGGGTTGCGGGGGGGGACGTGGTTGCGGGGGGGGACGGGGTTGCGGGGGGGGACGGGGTTGCGGGGGGGACAGGGTTGCGGGGGGGACGGGGTTGCGGGGGGGACGGGGTTGGGGGGAACGTCTTTGGGGGGAACGGGGTTGGGGGGAACGTGTTTGGGGCGGAACGGGATTGCACGGGGTTGGGGGGGATGAGGGTGGGTGAACCGCGTTGCACGGGGCTTTGGGGGGAACGGGGTTGCACGGGGTTGGAGGGGATGGGGGTGGGGGTGGGTGAACCGCGTTGCACGGGGTTAGGGGGAACTGAGTTGCACGGGGTTGGTGGGGATGGGGGTGGGTGAACCGCGTTGCACGGGGTTGGGGGGATCGGAGTTGCACGGGGTTGGAGGGGATGGGGGTGGGGGTGGGTGAACCGCGTTGCATGGGGTTGGGGGAACGGGGTTTCACGGGGTTTGGGGGGGATGGGGGTGGATGAACCGCGTTGCACCGGGTTTTGGGGGGAACGGAGTTGCACGGCGTTGGAGGGGATGGGGGTGGGTGAACCGCGTTGCACGGGGTTGGGGGGAACGGGGTTGCACGGGGTTTGGGGGGGAACGGGGTTGCACGGGGTTGGGGGAACGGGGTTGGGGTGAAACGGGGTTACGGGGGAACGGGGTTGGGGGGAACCGGGTTGGGGGGAACGGGGTTGGGGGGGAACGGGGTTGGGGGGGAACGGGGTTGCACAGGGGTGAGTGTGAACGGGGTTTTGGGGGGGAACAGGGTTGTGGGGAGAACGGGGTTGGGGGGCAACGGAGTTGGGGGGAACGTTGTTGGGGGGAACGGGGTTGGGAGGGGAACGGGGTTGGGAGGGGAACGGGGTTGGGAGGGGAACGGGGTTGGGAGGGGAACGGGGTTGGGAGGGGAACGGGGTTGGGAGGGGAACGGGGTTGGGAGGGGAACGGGGTTGGGAGGGGAACGGGGTTGGGAGGGGAACGGGGTTGGGAGGGGAACGGGGTTGGGAGGGGAACGGGGTTGGGAGGAACGGGGTTGGGGGGAACGGTGTTGGGGGGAACGGTGTTGGGGGGAACGGTGTTGGGGGGAACGGTGTTGGGGGGGAACGGTGTTGGGGGGGAACGGGCTTGCACGGGTTTGGGGAGAATGTGGTTGCACGGGGTTGGGGAGGAATGGGGTTGGGGGAACGGGGTTGCAGCGGGTGGGGAGGAACGGGTTTGGGGGAACGGGGTTGGGGGGAACGGGGTTGCACGGGGTTGGGGAGGAATGGGGTTGGGGAACGGGGTTGCACGGGGTTGGGGGGAATGTGGTTGGGGTTTTCACGGGGTTGGGGGGAACGGGGTTGGGGGGAACGGGGTTAGGGGGAACGGGGTTAGGGGGGAACGGGGGTTTGCACATGGTTTGGGTTGAACGGGGTTGCACGGGCTTTGGGGCGAACTGGGTTGCACGGGCTTTGGGGCGAACTGGGTTGCACGGGGTTGGGGGGGAACGGGGTCGTGGGGGGGGACGGGGTCGTGGGGGGGACGGGGTCGTGGGGGGGACGGGGTTGCACGGGGTTGGGGAGGAATGGGGTTGGGGGAACGGGGTTGCACGGGGTTGGGGGGAATGTGGTTGGGGTTTTCACGGGGTTGGGGGGAACGGGGGTTGCACGGGGTTTGGGGCGAACGGGGTTGCACGGGCTTTGGGGCGAACGGCGTCGTGGGGGGGACGGGGTCTTGGGGGGACGGGGTCGTGGGGGGGACGGGGTCGTGGGGGGAACGGGGTTGCACGGGGTTGGGGTTGCACGGGGTTGGGGGGAACGTGTTTGGGGGGAACGGGGTTGCACGGGGTTGGGGGTGAAAGGTGTTGGGGGGAACGTGGTTGGTGGGGGAACGAGGTTGGTGGGGGAACGTGGTTGGTGGGGGAACGTGGTTGGTGGGGGAACGTGGTTGGTGGGGGAACGTGGTTGGTGGGGGAACGTGGTTGGTGGGGGAACGTGGTTGGTGGGGGAACGTGGTTGGTGGGGGAACGTGGTTGGGGGAAGTGGTTTGGGGGAACGGGGTTACACGGGTTTGGGGGGAACAGGGTTGGGGAGGGAACAGGGTTGTGGGGGGGACGGGGTTGGGGGGGAACGTGGTTGGTGGGGAACGTGGTTGGGGGGGAACGTGGTTGAGGGGAATGGGGTTACACGGGGTTGGGGGAACAGGGTTGGGGAGGGAACAGGGTTGTGGGGGGGAACGGGGTTGTGGGGGGGAACGGGGTTGGTGGGGAACGGGGTTGGGGGGGAATGGGGTTGGGGGGGGAACGGTGTTGGGGGGGGAACGGGGTTGTGGGGAACGGGGTTGGGGGGAACGGGGTTGGGGGGGAACGGGGTTGGGGGGGAACGGGTTGGGGGGGTACGGGGTTGGGGGGTGAACGGGGTTGCATGTGGTTGGTGTGGAACGCGGTTGCACGGGGTTGGGGGAACGGGTTTGCACGGGGTTGAGGCGGTAACGGGGTTGTACGGGGTTGGAGGGGATGGGGGTCGGTGAACCGCGTTGCACGGGGTTGGGGGGAACGGAGTTGCACGGGGTTGGGGGGATGGGGGTGGGTGAACCACGTTGCACGAGGTTGGTGGGAACGGAGTTGCACGGGGTTGGAGGGGATGGGGGTGGGTGAACCGCGTTGCACGGGGTTGGGGGGAACGGAGTTGCACGGGGTTGGGGGGATGGGGGTGGGTGAACCGCGTTGCACGGGGTTGGGGGGAACGGTGTTGGGGGGAACGGGGTTGCACGGGGTAGGGGGAACGGGGTTGCAAGGGGTTTGGGGGAACGGGGTTGGGGCGGAACGGGGGTGATGGGGGTGGGTGAACCGCGTTGCACGGGGTTGGGGGGGTGGGGGTGGGTGAACCGCATTGTACAGGGTTGGGGGGAACGTGTTTGCACGGGGTTGGGGGGATGGGGGTGGGTGAACCGAGTTGCACGGGGTTGGGAGGGAACGGGGTTGCACGGGGTTGGGGGGGAACAAGGTTGCACGGGGTTGGGGGGAACGGGGTTGCATGGGGTTGGGGGGAACGGGGTTGGGGGGACGGGGTTGCACGGGGTTGGGGGGATGTGGGTGGGTGAACCGAGTTGCACGGGGTTGGGGGGGATGGGGTTGGGTGAACCGTGTTGCACGGGGTTGGGGGGGCAATCGCGTTGTACGGGGTTGGGGGGGCAACCGCGTTGCACGGGTATGGGGGGCAACCGCCTTGCACGGGGTTGGGGGGATGGGGTTGGGTGAACCGCGTTGCACGGGGTTGGGGGGCAACCGCGTTGCACGGGGTTGCGGGGGGATGGGGTTGGGTGAACAACGTTGCACAGGGTTGGGGGGGCAACCGCCTTGCACGGGGTTGGGGGGGAACCGCGTTGCACGGGGTTGGGGGGGAACCGCGTTGCACGGGGTTGGGGCGGAACCGCGTTGCACGGGGTTGGGGCGGAACCGCGTTGCACGGGGTTGGGGCGGAACCGCGTTGCACGGGGTTGGGGCGGAACCGCGTTGCACGGGGTTGGGGCGGAACCGCGTTGCACGGGGTTGGGGCGGAACCGCGTTGCACGGGGTTGGGGCGGAACCGCGTTGCACGGGGTTGGGGAGGAACCGCGTTGCACGGGGTTGGGGCGGAACCGCGTTGCACGGGGTTGGGGGGGAACCGCGTTGCACGGGGTTGGGGGGGAACCGCGTTGCACGGGGTTGGGGGGGAACCGCGTTGCACGGGGTTGGGGGGGAACCGCGTTGCACGGGGTTGGGTGGGAACCGCGTTGCATGGGATTGGGGCGGAACCGCGTTGCACTGGGTTGGGGGGAAACCGCGTTGCACGGGATTGGGGCGGAACCGCGTTGCACGGGATTGGGGCGGAACCGCGTTGCACGGGATTGGGGCGGAACCGCGTTGCACTGGGTTGGGGGGAAACCGCGTTGCACGGGGTTGGGGGGGAACTGCGTTGCATGGGTTGGGGTGAACCGCGTTGCACGGGGTTGGGGGAATGGCGTTGCATGGGGTTGGGGGACGGCATTGGTGGGGATGCCATTGCATGGGGTTGGGGGGACGGCGTTGCGTGGAGTGTGGCGGAACGGTGTTGAACGGGGTTGGGGGAACAGCATTGGGGGGAACTGCGTTGGACGGGGTTAATGGGAACGGCGTTGCACAGGGTTGGGGGGGATCAGCATAGCACGGGGTTGGGGGGAACGGTGTTGAACGGGGTTGGGGGAATGCGGTCGGAGGGTTGGCATTGCATGGGATTGGGGGGAATGTGGTTGCACAGGGTTGGGGGAACGGCATTGCACGGGGTTGGGGGGAATGGTGTTGCACGGGTTTGGGGGGAATGGCATTGGGGGGACAGCGTTGGAGAGGGTTGACGGGAACAGCATTGCACACAGTTGGGGGTAACAGTGTTGCACAGGGTTGGTGGGACGGGGTTGTGGCGAACGGCGTTGCACAGGGTTGTGGGAATGGGATTGGGGGAACGGCGTTGGGGGAATGGCGTTGCACGGGGTTGGGCAGGGGTGGGGCTGCATGGGGATGGGCGGGGACGTCGTTGCACAGGGTTGGGGGTAGGGCGTTGTGGGGGCGGGTTTGGGGGGACGGTGTCAGATGTGGTTGATGGGAGCACCGTTGGACGCGGTTGGGGGTGGGTGGGGGGACAGGAGCTCCCTGTAAATTGATGTACATCCCACCCAGCCCCTGAGAGCCCCTGTACACATTGACACATTCCCCCCACCTCACCCCCCCACCCCAGATCCCCCTAGAAACACTGACACATTTCTCTGGTGTATTAAGCCGTTCCTGAAAGTTTGTATAAACATCCCCACAACCACGCTAAATCAGCTTATCTCAAGCTCCCACTCACAATGAAAGCTATAGTCCCCTCCACAAATGGGTAAAATGAACAATCCAAATGATACCCTTACATTCCCTACATCAAAGCAGCGACTACTCTTCAAGCTGACCATCTGGGCCTCCAATCAATCTCTCTGTTCTCGGAATTCACTGAGCAAATATTAAAGAAATATCCATTATGAACCTGACTGACCACCTTTCAGGGATTCCCCCTGAGGGAGAATGTGCATTGTGGGTATCTCCTGAATTGTCCCAATGGCTGGAAGTGTTTCTCCATCGAGATCCTCTGGTTCAGAGTCCAGAAACTGGGGTGTGCGGAAGGACAGGACTGTGTGAGCTAGTGTATACCACATCTGACTGTGTCAGTCACAAAAATAAATCTCTCGGTTTGAGTCCTGTCATGGTCAGTGTGGATCAGTAATGGACGTCTGATTCCCTGTCTGGGAGAAAATATTCCTGTTTTGCAAGATCAACATTTTAAATTGAATATTCCCACGTATCAGAACTACCTCCAGAGTCAGCGATGAACAACGGACCCTAATTTACACCCAGACATCAATGAGACATAGAAAAATAGTCCTTGCTCTTTCAATAGCATAATCACAGCGCCACAGTCAAGCAAATGAGGGGATTGTTTCTCCCAAAAAAAACTTTAGCAACACAGACAGAACGATACCATTTAGGCCCAGGAGCCTGACTGCAGCTTAATAACATTTTTTGTTCTGATTAAAAGTTTGTAGGCAGCACGGTGGCACAGTGGTTAGAACTGCTACCTCTCAGCGCCAGAGACCCGGGTTCATTTCCCGCCTTAGGCGACTGACTGGGTGGAGTTTGCACATTTTCCCTGTGTCTGCATGGATTTCCTCCGGGTGCTCAGGTTTCTTCCCACAGTCACAAAGATGGGCAGGTTAGCTGAATTGGCTGTAGTGTTAGATGTAGGAGAATGGGTCTGGGTGGGTTGCGCTTCGACGGGTCGGTGTGGACTTGTTGAGCCGAAGGGCTTGTTTCTATACTGTAAATAATCTAATCTAATCAAATGGAAAACATTAACTCTGCTTCTCTCTCTCTACTTTACCTGCCAGTCTGTTTCAAATTTCCAGCAGCCACAGCATTTGTGTTCATTTTAGTAGCATCATCGTTAACTTTTCAGAACTCACCCAGTTTCTGCAACATCTTTTGATCCACTTTGTATTGCAAACATTGCAAATTATTCTCTGGAATGTAGTCAGTGATTCCGTTCTTGAAGTGGAAATGATCACAGATTCCCATGTGTTTGAGTGAAGTCATTTCTCCTTATCTCAGTCACTCAGGCTGCTCTCCAGTCCTGAGACTGTGACCCATTGTTCTCGATTCCTATCAGCAGAGACAGCTGCCAACATCAATCCTGCCAATCTCTTTGGTCATAATATCCAGTTCAATGAAAACACCTCTTATCACATGCAGTACAGGATCTCTGAATCTCACCCACTTAGTCAACAATCTCCGGAACCAGGAATAAGCCGGTGCCCCTCAGTTACAAACACTCTGATGGCAACGTGTGCTTCCTTCAGTGAGGAAAACAAATTTGCAACCATCTGTGTCCGTCTGTCTGCCTGAGGTTCCAATAAGTGCATTGATGGAAATCACACTGGAAAACCAAATCCCTTTCCAGGTGTTCAAATCACTTCATGCAGAATTTACAGACAAAGGAAATCTGTGTTATCGGGAGCATAATCTTATTAGTGACAGTCTGTTGCACACAGCAACATGATCTTCTCACAAACACAAGCCATTGTTCTATGTTGAAATTGAAATGTGAAGCCAAAAAGGTCATGTAAACAATCCGCTGCTCGTCACTTTAATAAATGAACTTGCTGATAAGATAATGCTCAAAGTGTTATAAAGTTGAAGGTGTGTACTGTATCTTTAAGAGGGAGAGAACACTCTTCTGAACTGAGAGCTTATAACTGCCTGTGTACCGTATATGACTGGCCAGCAATCCCAGAGTGTACTGGGAAAGCAAACAAATGTAACATTTGGCTGTGAAATATAGACCTGAGTTGGTTGCTATTTTGACAATAATTCAAATTTAATCTATCAGTTTAAATTATACCCCAAGATTCCAAAACCCAGTCGAATTTGTATTTATTGTTTTGCCAGCATCAAGCCAATGAGATGATCTGTTGGGGGCATATAAAGTGCAGACATTTTAAAAATTGGTCAGAGAGTAACTGCTGTCTGGGAGAGTTAACATCTTGCTCGCCAAGAAATTAGGAAAGTCTCTCAATCAAAGGGTACCTTTTCATATGAAACATACTCAGAATAAAAGAAGACAACGGCCCAGGGAGATTCTCAGACAGACGAAGAAAGACACAAAAGACAAGAGCCGCTATGTACTTTTGAAATTAAGTTGATGTAATTTTAATAAGTGTCTTATTGAAATAACATATTGTTATATAGCTGGAAGCAGATAATAAACAGTGAAGAGAAAGAGGGAGCTTAGATTTATATTAGTTGTTTAATATTCACTTTTCAAGTTAAAAATAATTTGATGCTATTTTCTTTAAATAGTGGAATTTGTGAGTTTTCTGTCACTCAGACTTTAACAGATTACGTGGGGAGGTGAACTTTTCTGGGTGTTTGGTTTAATTAACAGAGGGGTTCACCGTCATGTTGTAACAAAAGAAACACAACAAAGTACAGCACAGGAACGGGCCCTTCAGCCCATAATGTTGTGCTGAATGTGACACCAAATTAAACTCATCCTTTCTGCCTATCTTTGTTCCACATCCTTGCATATCCACATGCTTACCCAAAAATCCCTTCAACACCCCTCTCATATCTGCCTCCTATACCATCCCTGGCAGCATGTTCCAGATTCCTACCAATCTCTGAGGAAAACATATTAGCCCTCACATCTCCTTTGAGCTCTCCCTCTTTCACCTTAAATGCATGTTCCATAGTAAAGATATTTTAGCTCTGGGTACAACATTTTGACCGTTAACCCTGTGCATATCATGACGCTGCGCTGACTGTCCCTAATTAGGTCATTCTTTCCCAAATGCGCATAAATCCTATCCATAAGAATTCTGTCCAAAGCTTCCCAACCACTGAGATGAGACTCACTGGGCTATAATTTCCTGGATTGTCCCTATTTCCCTTCTTGAAGAAAGGAACACCAGTCCTCTACGACCTTTCCAGTGGCTAGCGAGGACTCAAAAATCTTGGCCAGGGCCCCAAAAATCTCCTGTCTTGCCTCTCTCAATAACCTGGGGTAGCTATCATCTGGCCCTCGGGATTAATCCACGTTAATGCTCTTCAAGAAATCCAACGCTTTTTTCTCGACCTCAAAATTGCCCGAGCACATTAGCCTGCTCCACACAAATCTCAGTATCCTCTATATCCTTTTCCTGGGTGAATGCCGATGCAAAGTAATTATTTAGGATCTCGCCCACTTCCAGTGACTTCAAACACAAGTTCCTTCCTTTCGACTTGACTGGCCTGACCTTCTTCCTAGTTATGTGGAAGCTGTGGAAAGGGTTCAGAGGAGACTTACTGGGATATGGCCTGGTATGAAAGGAAGGTCTTAGAAGTAAAGGCTGAGGGAATGGAGGCTATTTTAGTTGGAGAGAAGGTGGTCGAGAGGTGACTTAACTGAGATGTATAAGATAATCAGAGGGTTAGATCGGGTAGCTATTTTTTCCGCGAATGGTGAAGGCTAACATGAGAGGACATAGCTTTAAATTGAGGGGGGATAGATTAAGGACAGATATTAGGGGTACTTTCTTCACTCAGAGAGCAGTAGGCACGTGGAACGCCTGCCTGCAACAGTAGTAGAATCACCGACGCAAAGGGCATTTAAATGGGCATTGGACATCCATATGGGTAATATTGGAAGGGTGTCTGTTAGATAGGCATCAGATTATTTTCACAGGTCGGTCCCACAGTGAGGGTCAAAAGGCCTGTACTGTGCTGTAACGATCCATGTTCATATCCTCTTGTGGGTAATTATCTCCAGAACGATTTGGGATTCACTTTAACCCTACTTGTGAAGGGCATGGCTCCTCCTTGCTCTGCTCATTCCCTGTTTGGGTTCCTTTGAGCTTTTGTTTTAAACATTTCTCACATGCCATGCCAATTCTAGCTTCCCAAAATTTGCATAGGCTTGTTTTTTTCTCCCTTCTGACTAAATTCCCAGCCTCCGTCGTTATCCAAGGAGCCCTTACATTGCCAGCCTTGTTTCTCCTCCCTCCTGAAACATGCTGGTCATGAACTCCGATCAGAAAGCTTTAACTAACTCCCACGTGCCCAATGTGGCATTGTCTGATGACAGCTGCTCCCAGTTAACACTGCCTAGCTCCTGTCTAATACTGACATCATTTTCAATCCCATAATTTAGAAACATCCCTCAGGGTCCTGTCCGTATCCTTATTCGTAGCTACCTTAAAAAAACTTAAGTTGTGATCACTGTTTCCAAAATGGTCTCCCTCTAAAAGGTCAGTCACCTGGCCAGGCTCATTCTGAAACAATGAAACCCTGAAGTGTTGAGCAGCCAGGTCTGTGCTTCTCCCAACCACATTTCTGGAATGGCCACAATATCGGATCGGAGTTTATCTACCTTAGCTACGTTGCTCCTTGTGTTGAAATTAACACACTTCAGCCCATTCGTACTATGGTGTTCATTTCTCTGTACTCCCTTTCTGATTGACTCGTTTACATCTTCCTTCCTTCCTTCTTCATCCCCCCCCCCCCCAACGTGCTGCCCTGCTACTGTGGTTCTCATGCCCTTGCCATTCTAGTTTAAACCCTCACATGTAGCAGGAGCGATCCTCCCTGTGAGGATATCAGTTCCCCTCTAGTTCAGGTCACCCCCTGCTTCAGAAGAGGTTCCAATGATCCAAGATCCTGAAACTCTCCCCCTCTACCAGCTCTTCAGCCATGCATTCATCTCTGCTATCTTTCAATTCCTTATCTCACAAGCACATGGGACTGGTGGTAACGCAGTTATTACTACCCTCAAGGTCCTGCTTTTCAGTCGTTCCCTACTTCCTATGCTTACTGCTCAGGATCTCATCCCTCTTTCTACCCGTGTCGTTGGTAGCAATGTGCACCATGACCTCTGGTCTCCCATTCTCCCAATTCAGATGCAAATGCTCAGAGATGTCCTTGACCCAGGCACCAGGGATACAAGACCCCATCCTGGAGTCTTGGACACAGCCACAGTAACACCTGTCTATGCCCCCAACTAGCAGCTCTCCTCCTATTTTCGCTCCCTTGGATTTTGCCCGACCTTGTTCTACAGCAGAGTCAGTTATAGAGACATAGAGTCCTACAGCACAGAGAGAGGCCCTAGGAGCCAGACTGATCCCTGGCAACCATAATGTCCATCCATGGCAACCCCATTTCCCTGCCCATGCCCCATATCCTTCTAATCCTTTCCTACCCATGTATTTGTCCAAATGCCTTTTAGATGTTGTTAATGTACCTGCCTCAGCCACCTCCACTGACAGCTCATTCCGTATGAGAATCAGTATCTGTGTAAGAAAGTTGCTGCTAACGTTCCCTTTTATTCTTTCCCCTCTAACCTTAAGCTGATGCGCTCTAGTCTTCAATTCTTCAACCCTGGGAAAAAGACTGAATGCATTCACCCTATCCATGCCTCTCATGATCATCTACATTTCTATAAGATCGCCCTTATGTCTCCTATGCTCTGAAGAAAAATGTCCCAGCTTGTCCAACCTCTCTCGATAACTCAGGCCATTGAGTTGTGGTGTTATAGACCTGGCTACCGCTGTGCTACTCCCCTGAGAAGCTATTCCCAACAATACACCAGCTCTCTCTTCTTAAACATCCGCATCCAACCCCATCTTTATCCCCTGTATGATCCTCAGTGTGTCCTGCTGTTGCTCCAACCCGACCACGCGGACACCCACCTACCTGATGGAACCTGGATGTTTGGACTGGACAAGATCAGGGGTGTATTTAAACACAATGAATGGAATTCTGAAATTACATTTGGAGTGAATGTAATGTAGAGCAGCGTGAAATGGAGGTGGATGACCTACGTGACTCGCTGTAAGGACACAGACAGTAGAATCTGAGGTGATCATGAATATATGGAGGTAGAATGTGGGAGACAAGCTGGGACTGTGTTGGGTAGTCATGGTCAGAGGGAACAAATGCTGGCTGGAGGGTTTCAGCAGCTGATGGACTGACACTGAGGTGAACCATCGGAAACTGAGCAAGTGACCACCATCTAATAGGACAGAGAAACTGATCCATCAGCCTGAAACTGACTGACCACGTGGCTGTCAGTGACTCCAACACAAGTGAATGGAAACATTGCTCAGAGCCTGTTTCTGTAACATTCAACACAACCAGGAAATGGAAAGTGAATAATTAGCTGAAAACAAGGCCACTGCTCTGTTAGAGTCAAAATCATTCAATGTTCAGTCACTGAATATTCTAACCTGCAGAAAGGAATCTCCCAGAATCACAGCAGAAGGAGAAAACAAGCTTGGCAGAGACAGAATGAAGCCACCGCCTGCATCACAACAGCTCAGAATAAAGAGGCTGAATTCTCCACCAACTGACACGCAATACAGATACTGTCAGAGTTACAGATCGAGTTCAGAATTATTCTGGAAACAGACTTACCAGATACACTGGTCGGTGGGGTGTGCCAAAAATCCATGAAATAGCCTTGTGATGTGCCATTTTTTCATTGAGAAATGATTCTTTGTTTTCGCGAAGAAGAGTGGATGTGTAGTTCACTGATCACTAGATTTACAGACAAAGGAAACCTGATCAAGGATTCACAGGTCAATTACACTGTTAGTGACAGTCCATCGCACACAACAACAGCCTGTTACACAGAGAACAGAACAGATTCTAGTTTAACAGAGACACTCTCACAATGAACATCTGTTGCTTTAATAAAAATGTTACCTGTTTGAAGAAAAGGAACATATCACCAATACAGCGAGACTTTTAAATTGCCCAATGTAACTGCGGAGATTTTAACCAATTCAGTGATCACATTTTCTATGTACTTTGAAGCTATTTTGAGCAGTGTATGTATCGTGGGTCGGTGTGGACTTGCTGGACCAAGGGCCTGATTCCACACTGGAGGGATTCTATTCAATACAATTGTCAACCTGTCCCACAGCAGGATGGGTAAGGCCCGAGGGGACTCATTACCGGACAGGGGTTGTGTCCCTCAGCAGGATGGGTATGGTCCAAGGGGACTCTGTACCGGACAGGGGTTGTGTCCCTCAGCAGGATGGGTAAGGCCCAAGGGGACTCTGTACCGGACAGGGGTTGTGTCCCACAGCAGGATGGGTATGGTCCAAGGGACTCTGTACCGGACAGGGGTTGTGTCCCTCAGCAGGATGGGTAAGGCCCAAGGGGACTCTGTACCGGACAGGGGTTGTGTCCCACAGCAGGATGGGCAAGGCCCGAGCGGACTCTGTACCGGACAGGGGTTGTGTCCCACAGCAGGATGGGTAAGGCCCAAGGGGACTCTGTACCGGACAGGGGTTGTGTCCCACAGCAGGATGGGTAAGGCCCAAGCGGACTCTGTACCGGGAAATGGTCATGTCCCACAGCAGGATGGGTAAGGCCTTGGACAAGTCTGGAACCGGGATGGGTAATGTCCGAGGGAAATCTGTACCGGGGAGGCATTGTATCCCACGTTAGGGTGGGTGAGGCCGGACGGGAATCTGTACAGGGGAGCGTGTCCCCCACAGCAGGATGGGTAAGGCCCGAGGGGAGTCTGTACTGGGGACGGGTTGTGTTCCACAGCAGGATGGGTAAGGCCCCAGGGGAGATTGCAACAGGGAGGGGTTGTGTCCCACAGCAGAATGGGTAAGACCTGAGGGGAGTCCAACCCGTAGAGGGGTTGTGTCTCACAGCAGGGTGGGTAAGGCTTGAGGGGAGTCTGTACCGGGGAGCGGCTGTGTCCCGCAGCAGGATGGGTAAGACCCAAGGGAGGTCTGTACTGGGGAGGGGTTGTGTTCCATGGCAGGATGGGTAAGGCCCGAGGGGAGTCTGTACCGGGGAGGGGTTGTGTCCCTCAGCAGGATGGGTAAGACCCGAGGGGGGTCTGTACTGGGGAGGGGTTGTGTTCCATGGCAGGATGGGTAAGGCCCGAGGTGAATCTGTACCAGGGAGGGGTTGTGTCCCTCAGCAGGATGGGTAAGGCCCGAGGGAAGTCTGTATCGGGGAGGGGTTGTGTCCCACAGAAGGATGGGTAAGGGTCTGTGTCCCACAGCAGGATTGGTAAGGCCTGAGGTGAGTTGTACCGTGGAGGGGTTGTATCCCAAGCAGGATGGGTAAGGCCCGAGGGCAGATTGCACCAGGGAGGGGTTGTAACCCACAGCAGGATGGTTAAGGCCAGTCAAGAGACTGTACCGGGGAGGGGTTGTGCCTCACAGCAGGAAGGGTGAGGCCCGAGGGTACTCTGTACCAGGGACGGTATGCGACCCAAAGCAGGACAGGTAAGGCTCAAGGGTAGACTGTACCGGGGAGGGGTTGTATCCCCCAGCCAGACGGTTAAGGCCCGAGAGGAGTCTGGACCTCAGAGGGGATGTGTCCCACAGCAGGATGGGCAAGGCCCGAGGGGAGTCTGTGCCGGGGAGGGGTTCGGTCCCACAGCAGGATGGGTAAGGCTCGAGGGGAATCTGTACTGAGGAGGGGTTGTGTCCCACAGCAGGGTGGGTAATGTCCGAGGGGAGTCTATGTGGGGAGGGGTTGTGTCCCACAGCAGAATGGGTAAGGCCTGAGGAGTGACTGAGAGCAAAGATTTACTTAGAGAGCTGAGGGGCAACATTTTCCACAGAGGACGGTTCATATACGGAATGGACTGCCAGTGGCGCATGGGAGAAACAAGAACAATTACAACATGGAAAAGACATTTGGGCTGGAACATGGAGGGGAGAAGGTTTGAAGGGCCATGGGCCAAACGCAGGGAAATGCAACTCATTCAGTTCAGGAAACCTGGTCAGCATTGATGACTTCGGCCAGAGAGTCATGCAGCACAGAAACAGACCCTAAGTCTTGGGTTATTGGGGGAGTGGACTATCGTGACAAGGCATGTTGTCGAGCCTGAAGTAAGTTAGAGTGATATGTATGGTCGTCTGGACTGGAGCAGGTTTCAAATGTGTGAAGTGATTGCTAAGAGGGGAGGAAAGTACAGAGATAGGAACTGTTTTTGGCATTAGAATGATTGAAGACACTGATCCACAAGACAAGCGATAGATACAGTGTGGGAGAGGGAATACAGAATGGAACATTCCCAGAGAGCATTCCCACCCACTCGTGGAAGGTCTGCTTTCCCCTCTTTTGTACTGATGCTCACTAAGACAGCACAGGCTTGGATTGATAACTGTGACACTCCCGATGTTATCTTAGTACAAGAAAACTTGCAGTAAAGGCAGTGACTGAATCTGGGGTGTGTCTGTACTGTGCTCCCCCTCCAGCACTATAGCTATATCATGTCCTGTTAGCTGATGTTTGGAGCCCTCTCATTGCTCTCTGCTCTGTGCACTGTGAGTGATCTTACCTCACTGCAGGATTTATTGAAGGCTCCAGATCTCCCTGCCCTGTGTCTCTCTGGCTGACAAATCATCTTCAATGAGGGATGGATGAGACACCCAGCAGCTGGGAAGTCTATTAGTCAGGACCTTCCTGAGTACCTACAGACAGATTAGCAGAATGGGAAATTAGACTGTTGCAGTGAGGGCTACTCATGTCAAATGGCACTGAGTCCCACAGAAATCTGGAACATCCCAGTCTCCATCGTCTATCTGGAGTGGAGAATTCTGTTTGCTCAGGATCTGGAGGAGCTACAAGAGCGAGGGACATTGACAGAGGCAGCAATTAGACCCACACAGTGAGGGATACCACATGGAGAGATACTAAGTGATATCACCAGAGTGCAAGATCAAACAATTGTGCAGGAAGAAAGGGTTTTGATTCATGTTGCACTGGGATGGGCAACCTGTGAGCAGGCGAAGTGATGGTCGAGTGGCATTAAGTGAGACAATTTATCCAGAAACTCAGCAAATGTTCACTGGACACAGGTCCAAATCCCACCATTGCAAATGAGAAAATGAGAATTAAATGCTTCAAAAAAGATGTAATTAAAAACCTGTGCATATTAAACAATTGCTGATGTTAAGAAAAATCCACCGGGTACATTCATGTCTTTAGTGAAGTAATCTCAGGTGGGTCTTTCCTCCGATTGTCCTGGACCCCGATAGCCCCGCCCTCCTGCACATTGACCTTCTCAAGATGGCGGCTCTGAGGCCCGCGCTCCCTCTTCCCTCAAATAAATGGCGGCCGTGACCCTGGGCCGCTTTCCCGACAGAGACCATCATCTCCTTATCCGGGTCTGGAGGGTCTTTTTCGGATTTTTTTTCACCTATATCCGCGTCTTTTGTATTCTCTCCGCTCCTTTCTCCCAGCAAGTCTCCCACACACCGCTCTCTGAAGCCGATCGTAGCCACACCCGGAGAAAGCTGCTCCATGACTCGCCGTGTCTTGGTTAATGTGACACTGTGCATGCTCTTCATAGAAACCAAACTGCGCGTGCGTCGGAGGTTGTCAGTGAGTTTATAGAGAATATTCATATCTGCACAGAATCACGGGGGAAATATCCGACATTAACAAGTGCTCTGTCGAGTTACAGTCATTGAGATGGTTAATATGCAAATAGATTATTTGGTCCAATTTAACCAGACCAGCCAGGTATGTAAATTACCAATCGTTCTGGGAGTTTGAAAATAAGTTTGTTACTCAAGTTGTATAAGTCGATTGGAAATATGTTCATTGTCAGATTTACATCTGAACTATTTCTTTAAAATCTCACATTGGTTTATGAGAGGTGTTTAATGCTCCGCTATGCCGTGGCAATGATCAATCCTGCAAAGCAGTTTGCTTTCTGACCAATCCTGAAGCGTTCACTCCACAGAATGCATTGGCCCGCTCCTCCCTCACTCTGGTTGGAGGACCGGCCGCTGCTCGGTCCTTCAGTTCCGCCCCTTCCTTCCAAAAGCAGAGGTGATTCAGGTGCGACTCAGCAGTTAAGCAACAGAAACATTAAGGGACAAGGGAAGTTGGAGTCGATGCCTTGTGATGCAGGGAAAATATCCCGAATCTTGGACCGAGAGACCGGCGTTCAATTCACAGGTAGTGCAGGTGTGTGTAAAAACAACTTTGAACAGGTTCATGAGGGAAAATAAGGGAAGTCAGGAACCGAGTAAAAACAATAGAAAACCCATACAATGTGGTGGTGCTCTCAATAGTCAGATGATTTTAGTCTTTACCAAGTGTTTCAGGGTCCCAATACAGTCTGTTCCATTCCTCCTTGTGCACATATACCACGATTGTGGGGTAAAGTGTTGTGGTGGGATATAAAGGTGCTTTTCTAGAACTCACTCGGTTTTGGAGTTAAAAATGGGTGAGAAAGAGTAGGGTTTTGGATGGAGTTACCTGTTCCCCTCCGGCTGCAGCATCTCATTATTGTGCTGACTCTACCTCGTACATGTTTGGTAGAGAACACTGTCATTTCATCAGCCCACAATACAAGATCCGTCACTCTGTTTAAGACAGCAGAAATCTCTTTTAGCACTATAGTCATGACATGCATGAACCTGTTGCAGTGCTTCAAACTCCATGACAGGCTCGGTCTGGAACCTCCTCTATCCTTAAGACTTTATGCACTGCTTGCACTTTTCCATTTCCCCTTTGCATGTTCTCTTTCCAACCCACCCCACCTGTATCATTCCACAGCTGGAGCTGTCAAGGGCAGAAGTCTGCGGAATAGCCTCCCTAACCTTCTCTATCTTCCTTTTAAGATGTATCTTAAAATCATTCTCTTTAATCAATGTTTTGATCATCCATGAAGCACCTTGGGAGATTTGCCATTGTGAAAGTTCCATACAATGCAAGTAGTTGTTGTTATTGCCATACATTAGGTGAAACAGGAATGATGCAGTCAAAATTCTAACAAGAAAATCACTGATAGGCGCAATGTAAAGGCCACCAAATAACTACATCACATTGGCATGGGCAATAAACAAATAAATAACTAATGCCTGTACAAATGGTACAGCTATTATCGTCGATGATTTTAATCTATATGTAGATTGGTCAAACCAGCTCAGTCAAGGTAGCCTTGAGGAGTTCACTAAGTGTATTCATGATAGTTTTTTGAACAGTATGAAATGGAACTGACAAGGGAGCAAGCTATCCAAGATCTGGCCCTGTGCAATGAGGCAAGAATAATTAATGACTTCAGAGTTAGGGATCCCCTGGAAAGAAGCGATCACCGTATGGTTGAATTAGAGAGTGTGAAGATAAAATCTAATAACTGGGTCCTGTGCTTGAACACTGGGAACTACAATAGAATGAGAGAGAATCTGGATAACGTAGACTGTAAACAAAAATTTTATGGTGGGAAGATGATCAGCAGTGGAAGATTTTCAAAGACATTTTACAAAGTGCTCAGCAAAGATATATTCCAGTGAAAAGGAAGGACTGTCTGAAAAGGTATTCTCGGCAATGGGTATCTAAGGAAACTGATCAAATTAGACCCTAAGAACAAAAGACATAGGAGTGGAAGTAAGGCCATTTGGCCCATCGAGTCCACTCCGCTATTTAATCATGGCTGATGGGCATTTCAACTCCACTCACCCGCATTCTCCCCGTAGCCCTTAATTCCTTGTGACATCAAGAATATATCA
This sequence comes from Chiloscyllium punctatum, assembly GCF_047496795.1. Classification (NCBI taxonomy): domain Eukaryota; kingdom Metazoa; phylum Chordata; class Chondrichthyes; order Orectolobiformes; family Hemiscylliidae; genus Chiloscyllium; species Chiloscyllium punctatum. Next base: position 7,506,957 of record NC_092761.1, read on the forward strand.
ATCTCTGCCTTGAAGACATTTAGCGTCCCAGCCTCCACTGCACTCCATGGCAATGAATTCCACAGGCCCACAACTCTCTGGCTGAAGAAATGTCTCCGCATTACTGTTCTGAATTTACTTCCTCTAATTCTAAGGCTGTGCCCACACGTCCTAATCTCCTCACCTAACGGAAACAATTTCCTAGCATCCACCCTTTCCAAAACATGTATTATCTTGTAAGTTTCTATTAGATCTCCCCTTAACCTTCTAAACTCCAATGAATACAATCCCAGGATCCTCAGCCTATCCTCGTATGTTAGACCTCCTATTCCAGGGATCATCCATGTGAATCTCCGCTGGACACGCTCCAGTGCCAGTATGTCCTTCCTGAGGTATGGGGACCAAAACTGGACACAGTACGCCAAATGGGGCCTAACCAGAGCTTTGTAAAATCTCAGTAGCGCATCGCTGCTTTTATATTCCAACCCTCTTGAGATAAATGACAACATTGCATTTGCTTTCTTAATCATGGACTCAACCTGCATGTTTACCTTTAGAGAATCCTCGACTAGCACTCCCAGATCCCTTTGTACTTTGGCTTTATGAATTTTCTCACCATTTACAAGGTAGTCCATGCTTGTATTCTTTTTTCCAAAGTGCAAGACCTCGCATTTGTTCACGTTGAATTTCATCAGCCATTTCCTGGACCACTCTCCCAAACTGTCTAGATCATTCTGCAGCCTCCCCACTTCCTCAGTACTACCTGCCTGTCCACCTAACTTCGTATCATTTTCAAACTTCGCTAGAATGCCCCCAGTCCCTTCATCTGGATAATTAATATATAACATGACCACGCAGGTAACCATGCCTGGGATCCAATCAACGACAAGTCCAGCAGTAACTTCAGTGCATTTGCCGAATGGGCAGACTCTTCAAGTGCAAGGAGTTATCCAAGCAGCTCAGTCCTCAGTCATACAGTCCCCTCCAGTTCAGACTGTCCAGATCTCTACTATATCTGAATGTGAGGACTCCAAGGAATCTGTGGATAGCATGACTGACTCTCAGAAATGTAGAGAAACCCTATCGAGATGGCCTTCATTCAGGAAAATCCTGAATGAACTTTCTTCTGATCCCCTGGTGTGCCAAGAAATTGATGAGGAAAAATCAGAAGAAGAGTCTGTCTCAACTGTTACTACAATGACGATGCAGACACCCATCTATCAGACTATCAGCAGACAATACATTGCTATCACACAGCGGGGGAGCAATTCAGCTGGCCAACAATGGTTCAGATGGAGTGCAAGTACTCCAGACACTAACAATGACCAACGCAGCTACAGCCAAGGTTTGAGCAGCCATTGTACAGTATGCACAGAGCCCTGATGGACAGCAAATCTTTGTTGAAAATGTGTTGCTGGAAAAGCGCAGCAGGTCAGTTAGCATCCAAGGAACAGGAGAATCGACGTTTCGGGCATAAGCCCTTCTTCAGGAATCAGGCAGCATCCAAGGAATAGGAGAATCGACGTTTCGGGCATAAGCCCTTCTGTGCCAGGCAGCCAAGTGCTTGTACGAGGTGCTGCTGAAGATGTCCAAACCTATAAGATCCGTACAACTCCTAACTCCACTGCTGGCCAGGGAATGGTTATGGCATCTTCACCAGTCCTGCAAAGCCAGTCCCAGAATGCTGAAGAAACCACTCATAAATGTGAAATCTGCCTCATGAAAAACAGGGAAGCAGCTCGAGAGTGCCGTCGCAAGAAGAAAGAGTGTGTGAGATGCTTGGAGAATTCAGTTGCTATTCTGGAAAATCAAATTGAAAGAGAAGGTGTACAAAGTGGTCAAAAACAGCGTGAAACTAGAACTGGGAAAACGTTAAAGGTCAACTGAAAGCCACAAAAGAGCTATAAAGAAAAGTAATATAGAATATGAGAAAAATAAACTCGCACAGACTATAAAGACAGAGAGCAAATGTTTATATAAATATATATAATGAGAAAAGAATGGCTAAAGTAAATGTTGGTCCTTTGGAAAATGAGAAGCATTTAGTTATGGGATATCACAGTGGAGGATACTAATATCTTTCCGGTAACTAGCAAAGAGACAAAGGTAGGTGAGGATTTGGAAACTATCATTATTACGGAACAGCTAGCTTTAGACTGTTTGGAGGTAATTGAGCTAATGATAGAAAAGTCTTCTGACCTTGATGGAATGCCTCCCAGGGTACGAAAAGAGATGCCAGGAAAAATAGCAAATGCACTGGCAGTAATTTTCTAAAATTCACTGGACTCTGTGGCAGTCCCAGCAGATTGGAAAACAGCAAAAGTGATACCACTGTTTTAAAAAGGAGGTGGACAAAAAGTGGGGAATTATATACCAGTTAGTTTATTCTCTGTAGTGGGAAAGATGCTTGGGTCTATTATCAAGGAAGAAATAACAGGGAATCTCGATAGAAATTGTCCATTGTACAGATGCAGTATGGGTTCATGAAGGGCAGGTCATGCTTGACCAATCTTTTGGAATTCTATGAAGACATTTCAAGCAAGGTGGACAACAGAGACCCAGTGGATGTAGTGTACCTGGATTTCCAAAAGACCATCAACAAGGTGCTGTGCAAGAGGCTGTTGCACAATATAAGGGTGCATGGCGTTAGCGGTAGAGTATTAGCATGGATAGAAGATTGGTAAACTAATAGGAAGCAAACTGTTGGGGACAAATGAGTATTATTCTTGCTGACAATCATTGACACGTCGTGTGCCTCAGGGATCAGTGTTGGGACTGCAATTATTTACAACTGATACAGATGATTTGGAGTTGGAACTACATGTAGGGTGTCAAAGTTTGCATGTGATACTAAGATGATTAGCAGGACAAAGTGAGCGGAGGACTGTGAAACTTTGCAGAGCAACATAGATACATTTGAGTGAGTGGGTAATGGTCTGTCAAATTAAATAGAATGTTTGTAAGTATAAAGTTTATACTCTTTGGTTGTAGTAACATTTAAAAATAAAATCACTTGAATGTTAAAAAGTTGCATCATTTGCTCTGCAGAGTGACCTGAGCATCCTTCTGCATGAAGGTTGGTCACCAGGTACAACAATCAGTTCAGAAAGCAAATGGAATTTTGTCCTTCGTTGCTGAAAGGAATGTGTTTAAAGGCAGAGGTTATGTTCCAGCTGTATTTGAGTGCTGGTGAGGCCACCCCTGGAGTACTGCATGTAGTTTTTGTCTTCTTACTTGAGAAAGGATGTACTGGCACGAGAGGGGGTGCAGAGGAGGTTAACGAGGTTGATCCCGGAGTTGAGGGGTTTGGCTTAAGAGAGACTGAGTAGATTGGGATTATATTGATTGGAATTCAGAAGAATGGAAAGATATAAAAGATATAAAATAATGAATGGAATGGATAAAATAGAAATAGAGAGATGTTTCCACTGGCAGGTGAAGCAAGGACAAGACAGCATCACCGCAAGATTAGAGGCAGCAAATTTAAGACTGAATTGAGCAGGAACTTCTTGACCTCGATGGAATTCATTGCCCAGGGAAGTAGTTGATGCTAGTTCAGTAAATGTTTTTAAAGCTAGGTTAGATTTATTGAAACTTAATTAATTAATGGACACGGTGAGAACGTGGGTAAATGGTTCTGTGTCCACGAAATGATCAGCCATGATCTTATTGAATGGCAGAGCAGGCTCGAAGAGCAGGCTCGAAGGGCAGGATGGCCTTCTACTGTTCCTAGTTCTTCTGTTATACATCCCTCCCTCATTCGTGACTTGGAGGTGTTGGTGTTGGATTGGGATGGACAAAAGTAAAATTCACAGAACACCAGATTATTGGTCAACACGGTTATTTGGAAGCACTAGCTTTTCTGCTTCTTCATCAGGTGGTTTTGAGATGCTGTTGTGTCATTTTTAACTCTTGTAACTCATGAACAGCAACAAAAGCCACGACGCAATCCGTGTGCTCCAGCCAACAATGGGTCCCGGGTGATTGATGTCAGAGGCGGACCAATGGAAAGGCAGGGACGGCGCTGGAGGACCTGGCGAGGCAGTTGGTCCTCCGATCAATCAGGATGAATGAGGGGCGGGAGTAGACTATACCACGTGATCACCCTCGCGGTCGGTTCGGAATGTGTGGAGGAGAGCTGTTGGTAAAGATAGAAATAAACAGCAGGAAGCGGGAGGGAAATGGTGTTGGCATGGGTTGAGAGGGTTCACAGACATTTGGTGCAACATCGGAAACTACAAATTTGAAACTTAGAGTCCCGTTTTTGTAGTACACGGGAAAATGCCTCATCTCGCGATTGACTCGAGTAAGCAACACCATCTTTATTCGGGGCAACAATTCACTGGGCACGTGCAGCCGCCAGCTTTGTAGGGGGCAAAGTTCTGCGGGACGCATGTGCAGCCTTCTCTGGTAGACAGTCATAGGGCAGGATTTACATAGAGCATATTCACACCCAGAGAAATGGATTTTTTTTTTCTTGATTTGTTTTGTCATTCATTTAAATGATTTGGATGTGAATAGAGGCGGTACAGTTAGTAAGTTTGCAGGTGAAACCAAAATTATTGGTATTGTGGACAGTGATAAAGGATGTCTCAGGGTACAATGGGATATTGATCGGATGGATCAATGGGCTGGGGAGTGGCAGATAGGGTTTAATTTAGATAAATGTGAGGTGCTGCATTTTAGAAAAGCAAATCAGAGCAGGACTCACACACTAAATTGTAAGATCTTGGAGAATCTTGCTGAACAAAGAGACCTTGGAATGCAGGTTCATAGTTCCTTGAAAGCGTCGCAGGTAGATAGGACAGTGAAGAAGGCATTTGGTATGTTTCCCTTTATTGGTCAGAGCATTGAGTAGAGGAGATGGACAGGACATTGGTTAGGTCACTTTAGGAATATTTTGTGCAGTTCTGGTCTCCCTCCTTTCAGAAGGAGGCACCGAAACTTGAAAGGTTTGAGAATTGATTTTCAAGGATGTTACCAGGGTTGGAGGATTTGAGCTGCAAGGAGAGGCATAATAGACTGGGGTTATTTTCCCTGGAGTGTCATAGGCTGAGGTGTGATGTTATAGAGGTTTATAAAGTCGTGAGGGACATGGATAGCATAAATAGACAAGGGTTGGTGGAGCCCAGAACTAGAGGATATAGGTTTAGGGTGAGGTGAGGGGGGAATTCAAAAGGAGCCTGAAGGACAACTAAAATTGTCACATTTCAAAGGCATTTGAATAGGAAGGTTTCACAGGGATGTTGGCCAAGTGCTGGCAAATGAGAATAGATTAGGTTAGAATATCTGGTTGGCATGGATAGGTTGGACCGAAGAGTCTGTTTCTGTGCTAGACACCTCTGACTGTGGGATCATAAAAGTGAACATTGCTCTGATTCATCTCTGGGCTCCTTGATGTCCATTTGTTTGTTATCTAGCTTCCTCAGTCTCTCGTGTGTATTTTTGCTCGGTGTAGTATTTTACTATTACGATCACAGACTCTTTGTAAATGAATTGTCCCCTGCTGCCTGGCTCCTGACCATATGCTCCATTATCAGGTTATTTTTTCCACAATATCTTTGACAGTCAAGAGTTCTTATTTCCAATAAATGAGTGGATTTTCCTTCCATTTCTGACAGTCAAATTCTGCACCATTTTCATTCCCTGTAAATCATATTGCACTCTCTGAAACATGATGTGTATTTCTCCTTCCACAGATACCAGTGATCAAGGCCAAAGCTCTGTTACCTGTTGAGAAGGTGATGTTTGACTTCCTTGTACTGCTGCAGTTGGTATGGTGAAGGTGCTCCCACAACGTGGTTGGGTAGGAGACATTACAGTTTAATCACTCAGAGATAGTGCAGAGTTAAAGATATCTGTACAAATCAACACGTTTTAATTTCACAAAAATATTGAATTTTTGACATAAGGCCACAGATGGAGAATATTATGTCCGGTGACCAAAACTTTTGCGAAATAAACATTTTTTCAGGAACGACTTAAAGGAAGAAAGCAGATCTTAGAGGGTTAGGGTGGGAATTCGAGACCATGTTGCCTTGGAATCTATAGAAACAGTCACACAGCTGAACTCAAAAATAAACACGTCATTGGGAGTCTGAACTAAAATGAGTTATTGAGATATGAAAGGGTGTGTGGTGCAGGAAGATAGGAATGATTACAGCCAGGAATTAAACCAAGGGTGTGAAAGTAGATTGTTGTTGCTTATAAATGGGAGCATTTTGATGGATCAGCAAGTTCTGGTACAAGTGAGCACTTGGGCGGTAGTGTTTTCAATATTCTGGAGATTATAGGGAGGGTGATTGTGGGATGCTGGCCAGGAGTGGGTTTAGGTAATGAAATCTAGAGTTAACAAAATGAATGAATCAGTGTTTCAGTAAATGAGCTGAGACTGTGGTGAGGTCAGGTGATATCACTGAAGTCGAAACAGTGGTCTTGGAGTGGGACTGGGTTATCACCCTCGCCTCACCTCTGGAATTCAGCTGTTTGTCAGTTTGTGAAACAAGTCTGTGACAAGACCAGGATCTGAGTGGCCCTGGCAGAACCCAAACTGGGTGTCACAGAAGGTTATTGCTGAGCAGCTGCGTGACAGCACTGTTGATGACACCTTCCATCACTTCACTGCTAAGCGAGTGTCGACTGATGGAGGGAAATTGGCTGGGTTGGCTCTGTCCTGCGTTTTTGTGTTGAACATCCCTGGGAAATGTTCCACAATGTCAGTAGGTGCCAGTGCTGGACTTGTCTTGGTGGGCAGCAATTTCTGGAGCACAGCCATCAGTATTATTGCCACAATGCTGGCAGGGCCTTTATACTGCTTCTCCATTTCTTGATCTGATTTGAAATAAGTTTTCAACCAAGTTGATTCACGTCTGTGATGTCAGCGACCAATGAAGGCTCATCCACTTGGCATTGCTGGCTGAAGATTGCTGCAAATGCAGTTGTCTTGTCTGTTGCATGGATGTGTGAGACTTCTCCATCAGTAAGGGTGGGGATATTTGTGATGCTTCCTGCAGGGAGTTGTTTAATTGTCCATCACCATTCCTGACTAGGTGTGGCAGAACTGCAGAGCTCAGATCTGAACAATTGGTTGTTGGATCACATAGTTCTATTTGGTATTGCTTGCACTGTTTGGCATGCAGGTTGGGTAGCTTCACCAGGTTTGCACCACATTTTTAGGTATGCCTGGTATTGCTCCTGGCATGCCCTGTGGAACTCTCCATTGAACTAGGGTTGATCCCCTGACTTCATGTTAATGGTTGAATGGGGATATACTAGGCCATGAGATTTCAGATTGGGCTGGAGTACAGTTCTGTTGCTGTTGTTGGCCCACAGTGAGGCCGAAGTTGCAGGGTTAAGAGGCTGATTGTGTTGTTGTATTTTCCAGTGCATTGGTAGATGTAATGTGGTCCATTCAGTTTCATTCCTTTGTTAGACTGTGCAGTGATTAATACAGTGAGTGGTTTGGTGGGCCACTGTCAGGAATGCAACTTTTAAAAAACGGTTTTGTGATTTACACATGAAAGAAGTGAAACGATCATGGTATTCGAACAGATGAAAGACTCAACAGACAATCAAGGTATTTTTCAATGGAGAATTTCAGTTACATCACACTATAAATTTTTGCTATAAATTCTGTGCCTTAGAATTGTGCTCTCCACAATCACCTGATGAAGGAGCGGTGCTCCGAAAGCTAGTGTGCTTCCAATTAAACCTGTTGGACTATAACCTGGTGTTGTGTGATTATTAACTGAGAATATGACAGTACTACTAACAGGACTGCATGTAAACAGGCTCAGTCCAGTTAATCAATACATTCAGAAGGATTTCCTCCAAGTTTGATGACGCAATATTAGTCAAAACCGTCAACTTCAACCTGCAATGATGCTCGTAATACAAACTTCAGGCTGACACAAAGCTCCACACCCCACTGCAATGTGGTAACTAGGCCCGGCGCAGGAACTGGAACTGTGACTCAAAACTGTGATCTCAAAGGAAGTGAGCAAACATAATTCTGACAGAGTAGCAAGTTTGAGACAAGGCAGGTGGTATGCCTTCTTGCATTTAGCTTAACTGCATTCCTTATTTACAGTCGTGTTTTGCAAAGTATAAAGAACTGTTTTTTTCCATAGTTGGGGAGTTTTATTCTCATTGATCACAATTGCTGCCTCCCACTCCCCAAGTCAAATCATAGGATCTATAACAAAACAATACACTGCAGATGCTGGAGATCTGAACCCCAGAAACCAAGTGCTGGAGAAACGCAGCAGTTCTGAGGGCATCGGTGAAGAGAAAAACATGTTACATTTCAAGTTCACTGACTCTTTGTCTGAACGGACAAAAGGTCATGAGACTTTGAACTTACAATGTTTTTTTTCCCCTCAGAGCTGCTGCTGGACCTGCAGTTCTCCAACATTGTGCTTTCTATAGTGAACTTTATTTACAAAACAGATCGGAAAATACTAATCTGCAAAAGTGAAAGGTTCATTGTAAACATGAGGGTAGTGTCCACACTTGCGTTACACAAGCACGCCTCAGTTTAAAAAACAAGATTTAACTCTGTGACATTCCACCTAAAAATTAGCCAAGTTACACCAGTAATAAAGCTCCTCCACCCAATGAGGCACTTCAGTACAACATCCTGCAGTATTGCACACAGCCACCTTTACCAAAGAATGATCACATGTCACAAAATTGAAGGCAGAGAACATGTCTCTTTAAAGGAGCTGAAGTCAAACTCTCAGTTTTTGGAAGACCTTTTATTAAAACTGAACATTTAAATCTCAGAGCATAATCTTTGCTTTTTAAAATAAAGTGTGTGGGAAACATCCCACATCTTGTTAAAGGTTCTGTTCAGTCTGATACATAGAGCCAAAGGTCAAGCAAACATCACACTTTCCATTCACTTCTACAAAGGGCTGACATCACATTTCTTCAGGATTTAAAGTATTTTGTAAATTGTTTGTAAAATCATTTGTCACGTTAAAGAACTGGACAATAAATGTCATTGTATACAATAAGAGTGAAGCCTGTGACAGCATATTTAGCTTTGGAGGGCAGTGTATGTGCTTTCTAAATTCTGGGAGCACTTTGGGAGACTGCTCCCAGATGGTGATAGTGAGCATATCTCGAATGCACTGTTTAGATTTGGGAATCCATGGGAATCAATCTGTGGTTTCACTAATACTTGGCTTGCGTTGTTGGCGTACAGTAAGCAATCCATAAAGTTACTTATGTATTGTTGTTGACTACCTGAATGGTATTCAAATCTGCCAGGTTGCCTTCAACAGTGTGAATGCATCTATTGTAAATATTTGGAATATTCCAGAACTGCTCAGTGCTTGGCAAATTCAGGAGGGACAAAAAATAACATTTGAGTAATTTGAAATTAAGAATCTAAGAGGATGTAACCACTGAAGTATTCAATTCAAATAGTTAAATGGAGTGCTCACATTTAAAATACCTCTTCTCCATAGGAATGGATGGACTGACAGAATTGGGACCAAATTCCTAGCTGGGACGTGTGAAATGTGTTTTGATAAAGTCACCTGCATTTACCAACAATAAATTGGAAAGCTCGGAAATTTAAAAAAAACTATACGAGCTTCATTGTTGTTTCAGTCTGGTCCCAAGCTCTGTGAAAAAATAACAATGTTCAGGTTTATTGCTCACACTCTGAAACACATGTTTCTTCTACAGATCCTGCAAGTTTCCCCAATGAGCACAGTCCATCCAAATGATGTTGCTAACTTTGGCCAACTCGTTTCTTTCCTAGCCTCTATAGCCTGAAGAGCGACCAGAAGCAATTACTCCACATATGTGAGAACAGTACCAACGAGGATTCTTTCCTTCAGAATTGACTTCCATATATTCAGTGCCCAGAACAGATAAAAAGCTTGTTACCTTTTATAGAGCAATGATTCAGTGGGAGTAAAACCTGTTCTTGCTTAACAATCATGCTGTCTAAATTTTAAACATGAACACTTCTTAATAGTTCACTAGATCCTAATGAAATATTTGGTGCGAAACAAATCACATGATACATAGTTATTCAGATAACAAAACAAGTTTGTTCATTGAAGAACCCAGAGGAAAAGGTCATGAAACAATGTGATATACCTCAATCATCATTTCAAGTGCATTCTCTGCATAAATTCTCCTTTTCTTCCTCGAAGTATTCAACTTCTTGAATAATTGAGAGAATGAAGTCGCAGTTGTACAACACGAAATCAAACCCTTCAGTCCAACCTGCCCATGCTGACCAGATATCCAAAATTAATCTAGTCCCATTTGCCAGCATTTGTTCCATATCCATCTTAAACCCTTTCTATTGATTATCAGTTTGTTTTACTTTATCAGCACTTGAAATACTGACATTTTCTTTTCTCCCAACATTGGTTAAAGAAATTATAAGTTCGTTCATCCAAGTTAATTTTGTAATCTTTCACAAAGAAACAAGTGAGGACAACATACAGCTGAGTGCAAAACAAAATACTGCAGCTGCGCGATATCTGGGAACACTCTAAAGGTGAGGCACTGATACTGCACAAGTTTGTCAGCATGGTTTCAATTACTGACAATTTTTAGTAATGTCTTAGCCTTCACAGAGTTAAGGTAAATGTGAGATATCTGAATTTCATGAATTCGTTCCTATCGCACTTTGATCAACAAAAATTATTCTTGGTTTAATCTACTCAAAGGAGAAAGTGACGAACAAAGAAGCTGGACATCAGAGTCAAAAAGTGTCATGCTAGAAAAGCACAGCAAGTCAAGCAGCATCCGAGAAGCAGGAGCATAAGCCCTTCATCAGGCATCACAGGCTTCAGAAAAATAACTGGCATAGACTTATGCCAATACATATGTAGACGGGTCAGACCATGTTCCTATCAGATTAGAGACTAATTTCAGATTTGGTACCATTCAGTGCAACATTTCAACATGATATTTACATATGTACCTAAAAGAGAAGTTGTCGAAAATTACAAGCTCTAGAATGATTTTACGATTAAACTTGGAAATAAAGCTGGTGAACAAGAATGGCAAAGTGAAGTCCCATCAGTATCGCCTTGGGCAGTGTCAAGTAAGAATTTGACAACAGAGTTGCCACTTTAGTGTAACCTGCAGTCTGGCCAAATTGCAGCAAAAATGTGTTCAATTTTATCTGCAAACTATTGAATGCAAAATCCTCCTTGTACAGTAATGAGGCAGAATTTTGGGATGTCATTTTTAAAATATATTATTTTCAAAGTTACTCACAATTAAGAGTGATCATTTGGTGCTGTCTGCATAACACAATATGAAGAGGAATTAACAAAAAAAAACATTATAACCCAAATTCAGAGTCACTAATTCATTGATATTGCATGGGTCCAGCATTTATAAGTAATCAATTTTTAAAAATAAATACAGATACATTTACTAACTATATTGGAGTACAGTCAAGTTTCTTACTGAACTGTGACAGGATTGGACAGAGTCCACATGGATTTAAGAGAGGGGAATCATGCTTAGCAAATCTACTGAAAGAATCTACAGAGTTGAATATTAAATTAAGAAATTGCAGGACAATTAGAAAAGCTTATCAATAAACATGGTAGACTGGGTTTTGTGAAAGAGAAACTATATTTGACAAACTTATGACAATTCATTGAGGAGATAACAAGCAGGGCTGATAAAGGGCAATCCAATGATGTTCTGTATTTGGATTTTTAAAATGCAAATGATAAGGTGTTACATAAAAGTTAATTGCACAATTTCGCAGCTCATGGTATCAGGGTAATGTATTAGAATGGAATGAGGATTGGTTAACCACACTGGTTGTTGCTGAGTCCTCACTTGCAGTGCTGTATACAATGTTAGCTCCCATATTTAATAAAGGATAAACCAACATCGGAGACTATTCAAAAAAGATTCACTTAGCTACTTCGACGACGAAAGGGTTGACCTGCCAAGAATAAATAAGCAGGTGTGATCTTATGGAAACAAGATTCTGAAGCGTTTGACAGGGTGGATGTTGACTAGATCTTCTAGCACCAGTAAAGTCTCAAACCAGGGGACTTTACAGAAGGGATCATTGATTTTAGAAAAAGTAAGTGTTTTTTTCTCTCATTGAATGGCTAGAATTTTCTCGCCCGAACTTTTGTGAAAGGTAAATGCGGGAGGGGAATGGTTGGCTTACTCTTCGGAGGGTTGTTCTGGCTTGTTGAGCTGAAGGGCCTGTTTCCACACAGTAGGGAATCTATGATTCTATCTCAAATTATTTTAAAAGAGGGCAGATAGATTTTTGAAATATTGAGAAGTTGAGGGCTATGCGGATCAAGCATAAAAGAGGTGTTGATGCCTGGGTTGGCCTAGCCATGATCTGATAGAATGGGGCAACAAGCTGAAAGAGGTAAATTGCCTACGCCTGCTCCGATTCCTTGAGGCTCCGTTTCATGTTTTTCTTGTCTCCACAGAAGTGTGCGATACAATGTGCTAAAGATCTCAGATGTTGTGAAAATGGGGTGTTTATGTACTGATTCAGATGGTATTGACTCATCAATCACAGCTATACAGTCATGAGTAGGAAGGCAATTCCCTCCATGAATAAAGGAAATCTACTGCAGCGCTCACACAAAGGGAATTCTTACCCTCAGTAAACCCCCCTATCACTTTACCCAACACATCAGCAAAAGTAGGACACACTGCGCATGCTCTATCCAACAAAGGGCCCTCGGGGATTGATATCTACACTGGACCAATGAAAGGACGGCGGGCGGGACTGGAGGACCAAGGGGCGGTTGGTCCTCCAACCAATCAAAGGGAATGAAGGGCGGAGCTAAACTAAACCATGTGATCACCCTCGCGCGCGGAGCAGATTCGCCATAATGAATGCTCGGGAAGTTATGGAGAGAAAGGTTACGGTAAGGAAAGAAATAAACAGGGAAACGGGAGAAAAACTGTGTTGCTAATAGCGGAGACGTTATGCAAATTGTGCACGTCGGAAAACACAAACTTGAACGCCCCAGTACCGTGTTTGCAGTAAATAGAGAGTTGCCTCAGCGGCTGCAGGCCTGAGTGTGCGCCGCCATCTTTATTCGGGACAAAGATTCACTGGACACGTGCGGAGCCGCCATCTTTGTAGGGGGCAAGGTGCAGTCAGGCGCATGTGCAGCCTTTCTCGAGTATAGCGTCATTGGGATCATAGCAGCCAATACTGCTCTGATTCACCTCTGGCCTCCCTCATGACCACTTTGTCAATATATAGCTTCCTCAGTCTCGAACCGTAGGTGTATTTTCGGTCTGTTTACTACTGTATTATTACTTTTACAGACCCTTTGTTAATGAGTTTTTCACTGCGGCACAGCCCCTGACCATGTACTGCTCTATTATCAGATTACTTTTTTCTTGAATATTTTTGACAGTCAAGAATTCTTTTTTTCCAATAAGCAAGTGTATTTTCTTTCCATTTCTGACGATCAAATTCTGCACCATTTTCATTCCCTGTATTCTATTTTGTACTCCCTGAAACATCAACTGTGTTTCTCCTTCCACAGAAACCAGTGATTAATGCTAAAGCCCTGTTGTCTGTGGAGAGGGTGATGTTTGACTTTCTTGTACAGCTGCAGTTTGTGTGGTGAAGGTGCTCCCACAATGTGGTTGGGTAAGAGACATTACAGAGTGTTCATTACAGCAACATTGATTATTTGAAGATAATGTCCAAATCAAGAACGGTTTGTAGTTTTATTATCATGCTTATAAATTCACAAAAATACTATTGAGAGTTTTAGATATAAGTCCAGAGATGGAGATATTAGGTCAGGTGATCAAAAGCATTGCCAAAAAGCAGGTTTTGTGGGATGTCTTCAAGGTGGAAAGCAGACCTGTGAGGTTTTGTCTGCAAATTCCAGACCATGTTGCTTTAGCAACTGTAGAATCAGCCACACAGTTGAAGTAATGAATTAACAAATCGTTGGGAGTCTCAAAGAAAATGGGTTGTTGAGGTCTCAAACGATGTGTGGTGCAGGGAGCTAGGGATGATCACAGCCAGGAATCAAATCAAGAATGAGAATTTTAAATTGTTGTCGCTTATGAATATGAGCCTTTTGATGGATGAACATGTTTGGGGAGAAGTGAGCACGTGGGCGATAGAGCTTTTATTTTTTTCTTGAGATGACAGGGAGGTTGAATTTGGGAGGCTGGCTCGGAGTATGTTTGGATAATTAAGTCTGGAGATAACACACGATGTATGAGAGTTTCAGTATATGAGCTGAGATGAGGGTAGAATCAGCTAGAATTAGTGATCTTGGAGTGGGACTGGGCTGTCACCCTCACTTCACCCCTGGGATTCAGCTGGTTGTCAGGTTGTGAATCAGGGCGGTAACACAATCAGGAGCTGAGTGGCCCTGGTGGAGCCTAAAATGAGTGTCGCTCAGCTGCCTGTTGCTGAGCAGCTGCTGCTTGATAGCCCTGTTGATGACATCTTCCATCACGTTACTGCTGATCGAGTGTGGACTGACAGAGGGAAATTTCCTGGGTTGGATTGCTCTGTGTTTTTGTGTTGAAGATCCCTGGGCAATGTTCCACATTGTCGGTCGATGCCAGTGCTAGAGCGGTACGTGGCTTGGTGGGTGGTTAGTTCTGGAGCACAAGCTATCAGTATTATTGCCAGAATGTTAGCAGGGCCCATAGCCTTTACACTACTTAACCATTTCTGGGTATTATTCGAACTAAATTGAACTGGCTTAAAGTTCACACCTGTGACGTTAGGAACCACTGGAGAAGGCTGAAATGGATCATCTCACTTTGCATCTGGCTGAAAATTTCTGCAAATGCTGTCATCTTATCTTTTGCATGGATGTGTGAGACCCCTCCATTAGTAAGGATGGGGATATCTGTAGTGCTTCCTGCAACGAGTTGTTTAATTGTCCATGACCATTCACAACTGGATGTGGCAGAACTGCAGAGCTCTGATCTGATCCATTGATTGTTGGGATTACTTAGCTCTGTTGCTTGCTGCTGATGCTGTTTGATATGCATTTACTAAGGGGAGGTCATGCCTGACAAACCTGTTGGTATTCTTTGAAGAGGTGACAAGCAGGTTAGACCAGGGAAACCCAGTCGATGTGATGTATCTAGACTTCCAAATGGCCTTTGATAAGGTGCCACATGGGAGGCTGCTGAGCAAGGTGAGGGCCCATGGTGTTCGAGGTGGGCTACTGGGATGGATTGAGGATTGGCTGTCTGACAGAAGGCAGAGAGTTGGGATAAAAGGTTCTTTTTCAGAATGGCAGCTGGTGACAAGCGGTGTCCCGCAGGGTTCAGTGTTGGGGCCACAGCTGTTCACATTATATATTAATAATCTGGATGAAGGGACTGGGGGCATTCTAGCGCAGTTTGCCGATGATACGAAGATAGGTGGACAGGCAGGTAGTACTGAGGAAGTGGGGAGGCTGCAGAAGGATCTAGACAGTTTGGGAGAGTGGTCCAGGAAATGGCTGATGGAATTCAACGTGAACAAATGCGAGGTCTTGCACTTTGGCAAAAAGAATAAAAGCACAGACTACTTTCTAAACGGTGAGAAAATCAGAAAGCCAAAGTGCAAAGGGATCTGGGAGTGCTAGTTGAGGATTCTCTAAAGGTCAACATGCAAGTTGAGTCTGTGATTAAGAAAGCGAATGCGATGTTGTCACTTATCTCAAGAGGGTTGGAATATAAAAACACCATTGTGCTACTGAGACTTTATAAAGCTCTGGTTAGGCCCCATTTGGAGTACTGTGTCCAGTTTTGGTCCCCACACCTCAGGAAGGACATACTGGCACTGGAACGTGTCCAGCGGAGATTCACAAGGATGAACCCTGGAATGGTAGGTCTAACATATGAGGAATGGCTGAGGATCTTGGGATTGTATTCATTGGAGTTTAGAAGATTAAGGGGAGACTTAATAGAGACGTACAAGATAATACATGGCTTGAAAAGGGTGGATGCTAGGAAATTGTTTCCGTTAGGTGAGGAGACTAGGACCCGTGGACACAGCCTTAGAATTAGAGGGGGTAAATTCAGAACAGAAATGCGGAGACATTTCTTCAGCCAGAGAGTGGTGGGCCTGTAGAATTCATTGCCACGGAGTGCAGTGGAGGCCAGGACGCTAAATGTCTTCAAGGCAGAGATTGATAGATTCTTGTTGTCTCGGGGAATTAAGGGCTACGGGGAGAATGCAGGTTAGTGGAGTTGAAGTGCCCAGCAGCCATGAATGAATGGCGGAGTGGACTCGATGGGCCGAATGGCCTTACTTCCACTCCTATGTCTATTGGTTTTATGATATGCAGGTAGTCCTGCTTGGTAGCTTCACCAGTTTGGCACTTCATTTTTAGGTATGCCTGGTGCTGCTCATGGCATGCCGTCCTTTCCTGTCCATTGTGATGGGTGAGTGCGGGATGTACAAACCCATGAGATTACAGATTGTGCTGGAGTACAGTTCTGCTGCTGTAATGTTATCCCACAGTACCTCAGAGAGATCCAGTTTGAGTTCCTACATCTGTCCCATTTAGCACAGTGATAGTACCACTCAGCACAATGGAGGTTTTTCTCAACTTTCAGGTGAGGCTTTGTCTCCAACAAGACTGTGGGATGGTCGTTCTTACCGATACTGTCATGGACAGATGCATTTGCAGCTGGCAGATTCTTAATGATAAGATCTAGTATGTTTTTCCCTCTTGCTGGTTCCGTTACCACCTGCTGCAAATCCAGTTGAGCAGCTATGTCCTTGAGGACCCGACCAGCTCAGTCAGTCATCCTGCTGCTGAGCTACTCTTGGTAGAAGACATTGAAATCCTGTACTCAGAGTAGGCTTGTCACCATTTTATTGCCTCAGTGCTTCCTCCAAGTGTTGTTCAACATGGCGGAGCACTGATTCATCAGCCGTGGGAGCACGGTACGTGGTACTCAGCAGGAGCCATGAGACTTCCTGGTGTCCAAAGTCAATGCTGAGTACTCCCAAGGCAAATGGTTCCTGTGTGTACACCACTGTGCCATCACCTCTGCCTGGTCTGTCCTGTTGGTGGGACAGGACATATCCAGAGATTTCAGGAGAAAGTGAAGACTGCAGATGCTGGAGATCAGAGTCAAGAGTGTGGTGCTGGAAAAGCACAGCAGGTCAGGCTGATGAAGGGCTTAGGCTCGAAACGTCGATTTTCCTTCTCCTCAGATGCTGCCTGACTTGTTGTGCTTTTCCATCATCACACTCTTGATATCTAAGGATGGTTATTGTGGTGTCTGGCCATTATCTGTAAGGGGTTACTCTGTGAGTATGACTATGCCAGGCTGTTCCTTGACTAGTCTGTGAGACAACTTGCCAAGTTTTGGCACAAAAAAAAACAGATGTTAGTGAGCAGGATGTTGCAGAGTCGAGAGGGCTGATTCTGTGGTTGTATTTCCTAATGCCTTGTTAAATGCCAAGTGGTCCATCCAGTTTCATTCCTTTGTTGAGACTTTGCAGTGATTAATACAGTGAGTAGCTTGTTGGGCGACTGTCAGGTTGGCAGGAATTTTTTCGCCATTGACAATAGTTCCATGGAGATCAGGAGATTCCTAATTCCAGTTATTTTTTTCTTGAATTCAGATTCCACCATCTGCCGAGCTGGGATTCGAACAAGGACTTCATTTGTACATTTTAATATTCTGGATAAAAGTTAAATACATTAGGTTTGTTCACTCATTTTAAATATCACTAACCCTGGTTTTGTTTCTTTGTAAAACTGTCCATCATCCTGTGTCCATCACCCTGTCTCCTTCATCCTTCCGTCCAACAAGAAGAGCAAGGAGCACATTGAGTTTCTCTGTCACTAAGACTGAGACAATCCGATAGTTACTTCTGCTGCTTCCCTCCCTCCCACTAGCCCACCGAGACAAACTGCCTCACGTGGTGTTCCTGATTTTTGTCCCAAACTTACATCTTTCTCCAGTCTCTTCTCAAGCCTTATCAGAGCTCATCTTGATCTTTTACTCGTCTCGCTAAATGACAGACATTCCAACTCTGTTTCCTCCTCATCACTCCCCCTCCCCAATTCACAGGTATTGTTCCTTGTTATGTCTGTCTGTCTTTTCTGGTTATGTCCTTCTCATCCATTCTGCAAAAAAACTAACATTTGATCTCGCCGTCGTTTGTAAATCCTGCTCCATCTCCTCTCTCCCTTTCCCTTCTGAATTCCTTGTATTTGGTGTCCCTCAAGGATCTATCCTTGATCCCTCCTGTTTATCACCTACGCACTACCAGGAGGTGACATCGTCCAAAAGCACAGTGTGAGATTTCACATGTACACTGACGATGTCCTGTTCTCCCTCCCCACCATCCCTCTCCTTTGCTCCACTGTTACTCAGTTACCAAACTGCTTATCACATTCTCACTACTCGATTAGCTGCAATTTCCTCCAATGAAACAATGTTATGTTAAACCCATTATTTTCAGTTGCTATTACAAATTCCTTTCCCTTACTGCTCAGCCACTCCCTCTCACTGGGTGCAGTCTGAGGCAGAACTGCACTCTTCACAACATTGCTGTCATATCTGTCACCCCAAGGTGACCTTCTGATCAGACATCTACGCAATCACAAACACCAAGAATTCCAATCTCTAAAATATTGGTTGTCTCCACCTCACCCCACCTCCATTGCGACTGAAACCCCATACCCGTGTCAGTGTTACCTTAAACTTGATGAATCTGAAATGAACCCTTGATTTCATGACTGACACAGAATCTGCTAGCTTTCAATGTTTTCTGCACAATTACCCCCCCCCCCCCCGATCCCTTGTGGTGCAGTTTTCTACAGTTTTCACCATGTAAATAGCACTCTGTTCTCCTATTCTCCCCTCCAAAATGACCGAAATCACTTTTTCCCAAATTATACTTCATCTGACAACTTGTTGCCCCCTTCTCCTGTGCATCTCTCCCTCTTCACAATCCTCTTAGAACTTTACAGTTATGCCGTTTCCAGGAGCCGCCCCCCCCCCCCTCCCCCATTCTTCTAAACATTTACTGGGAGCACTGGGCAGTGTGAAGCATGCAGAGTTGCTCTGTTCTTTGAGATACTCTATGGGAGGAGTTTGCTGCCCATTGGTCAGCATGGAGGCAACTTGCCCATCGAGCTGCATGAGACTTTCACCCCCCATGTCTTATTGATGAACCACAGCAGCAACACGGAAGGGTAAAAATGAAGCAAATCCTGCTCTACACATCTCACTGACTCTTGTAATATTCAGTCCCATGTGTCAAAGATCTGCCCTGTTCAATCACATGAAATTCCAAGGTGGAAACTCCTAGAAACCCACATAGATTTCCACCTGAACTGACTGCTGACCTCCACAAGGGGTAATGTGTCCAGTCATCCTGGGCCAGGAGGAAGGGATGGTGTGAGTTTCTAACCTGAACTGACAGTGATGGATTTTATAAACTTGTATTACAGGATACTACAGGTGGACATTCAGATGGTAATCTCAGTGATTGTAACACCTAACTCTGATTGAATTAGTCAATTCATCAGGACCTGGATATTTACATTGTGTGTGAGTATTGTATTCCATCTGAATCCCATTTGATGCATAAAAGTTCTCCTTTGAATCTTCCCAAACCTTTAATGTGTGTCCTGTAATCCTTGTATAATGAGCTGA
This sequence comes from Chiloscyllium punctatum, assembly GCF_047496795.1. Classification (NCBI taxonomy): domain Eukaryota; kingdom Metazoa; phylum Chordata; class Chondrichthyes; order Orectolobiformes; family Hemiscylliidae; genus Chiloscyllium; species Chiloscyllium punctatum. Next base: position 7,526,577 of record NC_092761.1, read on the forward strand.
TGGGTATAAGGGTTATTATTACAACATGTAACTTTTCTAAACCACTCTTTCACAGCTCCTCTTAATTGCCTTTGCTACAAGGAGAACAATCTCAGTTTCCCCAAACCCCTGATTCCCCAATGTCTCTTTGTTGTCGAAAAGGCACACATCAGGATTGTGTTTGAACATTCTCCACTTGCCTGCATCAGTGCAGCATCCAACACTATTAACGAAAGTGAACATCCTCAAGGACAAAGCATTGTGCCTGAGTAGTGTCCCATCCACCACCTTCGGCATTCCCTCTTCCCATCCCAGAGACACAGTGGCATCACTGTGTAAAAGGTAAAGGCAGCATTGTCCTGCCAGACCATCGGGCTGCTCTCTCATTAGGGAGGAAACTGGAGGACCTGGAAGAAACCCATGCAGACACTGGGAGAATGTGCAAGGCCCACAGAGACAGTTGACCAAAGCTGGAATCGAACCTGGGGCCCTGGCAGCAGTGTTAATCACTGAGCCACTGTGTCACCCTAAAATTGTAATTTGATTCACAACTACCACTTCCTCTGATAGTTCATTCCTCACACAAACCATTATGTGAAGAAAAATTTAAAAAAAATTCCGAACGCCTTTTTAAAGCTGTTCTGCTGTCACCTTAAAATGTATGTACCCAGTCTTGAATCGTGTCCCTTCCTGGTAAGGACGCCTGTTCACATTACTGATACCAACCCTCCACGATTTGAGAAACGTCTAATAAGGTCACTGCTAAGCCTCCTGCGCGCCAGTGAAAGAAGTCGCAGCCACCCCGCCTCTGCTTATCATTCAAACTATCCATTCCCATCAACATCCTGGTAAATATCTTCTGAATCCGATTCAACTACGTAATGTCCTCCCGATATCAGCACGACCACAACTGGACACAGAATTCCAGAAAAGGCTTACCCAACATCCAAAATAACGTCCCAACTCTTGTACTTAAAGGTCTGAGCAATGAAGGCAAGTGTGCTAAGCACCTTCTTAACCACCCTGTCTGCATGTGACACAGACTTGAAAGACCCGAACCCCTCGGCCTCTTTGTTCCATATCACTACTCGAGGCCCTGTTTTTAATTAGTGTTTGTTTTATCAATATGTAATATTTTGCATTTATTTCAATCCAAAAATCCAAAAAAAAACCCTGAGCATTAAAGACAGTAGGAGTATACTTCAGAGGGAAATCAGGAGGACAAAAAGGGGACATGAGATAGCTTTGGCAAATAGGGTTATGAATAATCCCAAGGGTGTTTATAAATACATTAAGAACAAAAGGGTAACTCGAGAGAGAATAGGGCTCCTCAAAGATCAGTAAGGTAGCCTACGCATGGAGCCGCAGGAAATGGGAGCGATACTAACTGAATGTTTTGCATCAGTGTTTACTGTGGAGTAGGACATGGGCAATATAGAAAGTGGGGAAATAGATGTCGACATCTTACAGAGGAGGACGTGCTGGGTGTCTTGTAACCCATAAACTTGGTTAATCCCCAGCACCTGATCAGGTGATCCTGAGAACTCTGGGAAGCTGGAAATGTGATTGCTGGGCCTCTTGCTGAGAGATTTGTATCCTCGATTATCACAGGTGAGATGCTGAAAGACTAGAGGTTGGTTAACGTGGTGCCGCTATTTAAGAAAGGTGGTAAGGACAACCCAGGGGACGATCCACCGGTGAGCCTGACATTGATGCTGGGCAAGTTGTTGGAGGGAATCCTGAGGAACAAGATGCGCATGTATTCTGAAAAGCAAGGACTGATTAGTGATAGTCAGCATGACTGTGCGTGGGAATCATGTCTCTCAAAATTGATTGAGTTATTTGAAGATGTATCAAAGAGGATTGATGAGGGCAGAGAGGTGGACATGATCAATGCAATTCAGTAAGGCGCTCGACAAGGTTCCCCATGGAAGATTGGTTAGCAAGGTTAGATCTCATGGAATACAGGGAGAACTAGCCGTTTGGATACAGTATTGGCTCAAATGTAGAAGTCAGGGTGGTGGTAGAGGGATGTTTTTCAGATTGGAGGCATGTGACCAGTAGAGTGCCGCAAGGATCGGTTCTGGGTCCACTACTTTTCGTCGTTTACATATATATGATTTAGATATGAACATAGGAGGTATAGTTAGTAAGTTTGCAGATGATACCAAAATTGGAGGTATAGTTGACGGTGAAGAGGGTTACCTCAGATTACAACAGGATGTTGTTCAGATGGGTGAGAAGTGGCAGATGGAGTTTAATTCAGATAAATGTGACGTGCTGCATTTTGGAAAAACAAATCTTAACAGGACTGATACACTTCGTGGCAAATTCCTAGATAGTATTGATGAACAAAGATATCTTGCAGTGCAGGTTCATTTTTCATTGAAAGTAGAGTTGCAGGTCGATCGGATATTGAAGAAAGTGTTTGGAATACATTCGTTTATTGATCAGAGCATTGAGTACAGAAGTTGGAAGGTCATGTATAGCACATTGGTTAGGCCTCTTTTAGAGTATTGTGTGCAATTCTGTTCTCCGCCATTCGGAAGGATGTTGTGAAACTTGAAAGGGTTCAAAAAAGATTTAGAAGGATATTGCCAGGGTTGGAGGGCTTGAGCTGCAGGAAGAGAGCAAAAAGGCTGGGGCTTACTTTCCCTGGAGCATCAGAGACTGAGGGATGACCTCCATAGAGGTTTATAAAATCATTAGTAGCATGGATAGGGTAAACAGACAAGGTCTTTTCCCTGAGTAGGAGAGTCCAGAAATAGAGAGCATAGGTTGAGGGTGAGAGGGGAAAGATATAAAAGGGAACTAAGGAGCAACTTTTTCATGCAGAGAGTGGTGCGTGTATGGAATAAGTTGCCAGAAGAAGTGGTGGAGGCTGACAGTTATAGCATTTTAAAGGCATTTGGATACTTGACATGAATAGGAAAGATTTAGAGGCATATGGCCCAGGTGCTGGCAAGAGGGATAAGATTAGGTTCAGATATCTGGTCGGCATGGACAGATTTGACCAAAGGTTCTGTTTAGTGCTGTTCATCTGTGACTCACAGCTCGGTAGGTTTCAGTCTCTTCAAAGATAAATCTTCGTCTGTTTTATTTTAGTAGAGCTACAACATTCAGTAGGGCGACGGTTTATTTCTTTAAATACACATCTTATACTTTGATTAAGTTTTTAAATACAAAATATTGGTCCTAATTTATTCTCGAGTCGTGTGTTGTAAAGCTGTAAGACTGTGTGCCTTTTTCTGAGTCTGTGGACTGTTCAGGTGCGGAGATGGCCATTTGTACAGTGATGTGCTCTTCCAGTTGGACATAGGAGATTAAGGAAAGTTTCAATGATCCTGATTGTCTGCAGGAAGTGAGGATGCAAATCCTGTAGGATTTCATGGATCAGATGGAGCGATGGTTAAAGGTAATGAAGAATTTACAGGAGCCGGGGGGTGTGATAGGTGGCAGTATCAGAAAGGTAGGAAAACTGCCGATCCAGTCAGGTAGATGGGTTTCCTCTCGGAAAGGGAGGAGTTGAGGGCAAGTAGTGCAGGAGTGTCCTGTGGTTATTTCCATCTCAAACAAGTGTACTATTTTGGGAAGCGTCAGGGGTCACAGACTCTCAGGGGAATATCGCACTGACAGCCAAGTTACGAGTGTAATGTGAGGTATATCAGGTTCCACGCGATCGATGGTGATAGGGGGCTCTCTAGTCTACAGCACAGACTGCAGTTTCTGTAGCTAACAGTGAGACATCAGAATGGGGTGGTGCCTCCTTACTGTCTGAGTGAAGGATGGCTCCGAGGGTGCAGAATATTCTGAAAGGTGAGAATGATCAGTGGGAGGTCGCTGTACACTGGTACCAATGACATAAGTGGGAATAGCAGGGTAGAGCAGATGAATGCGTGGCCAAGGATCTGATACAGGGGAGAAGGATTCACGTTTTTGGATCATTGGAATCTCTGCTGGGGTAGAATTGACGTGCATAAAAAAGATGGATTAGACCTGAATTGGAAGGTGTCTAATATCCAAGCAGGGAGATTTGCTAGTGCTACTCGGGAGACATTAAACCAGTGAGGGCATGTGGGTAAGCCTAAAGAGATAGTGAGAAAGGAGGTAAGTCTGAGGCGGGTACAGTTGAGAAGTTAGACAGGCAAGGGCAAGGTACAGAATGAGGTAGGACTGACAAGGTACAATAGATAATAGGTGCAGGAATAGGCCATTCTGCCCTTTTGAGTCAGCACCACCATTCATTATGATCATGGCTGATTATCCACAATTAGTATCCTGTTCCTGTCTTATCTCCGTAACACTTGATTCCATTACCTTTTAACAGCTCTATCCATCTCTTTCTTGAAAGTATCCAGAGACTTGGCCTCCACTGCCTTCTGGGGCAGAGCATTCCATAAACCCACTACTCTCTGGGTGAAGACATTTCTCCTCAACTCTGTTCTAAATGGCCTCTCCCTTATTGTTAAAGTGTGTCCTCTGGTTCTGGACTCACCCATCCGTTGAAACATGCTTCCTGCCTCCAGAATGTCCAACCCTTTAATAATCTTGGGGGTCTCAATCAGATCCCCTCTCAGACTTCTAAACTCGAGTGTATACAAGCTCAGTCACTCCAATCTTTCAACGTATGATCATACCGCCATTCCGGGAATTGACCTTGTGACCCTACCCAACACTCCCTCAATAGCCACAATGCTCTTCCTCAAATGTGGAGACCAAAACTGTACGCAATACTCCAGGTGCGGTCTTAACAGGGCCCTGTACAGCTGCAGAAGTACCTCTTTGCTCCTATACTCAATTCCTCTTGATATGAGGGCCAGCATGCAGTGAGCTTTCTTCACTACCTGCTGTACCTACATGCTTGCTTTCATTGACTGATGTACAAGAATACATATATCTCGGTGTACTTCTTCTTTACCAAACATGACTCCTTTTAGATAGTAATCTGCCTTCCTGTTCTTGCTTCCAAAGTGGATAACCACACATTTATCCACATTAAACTGCATCTGCTATGCATCCGTCCACTCGCCTAGCCTGTCCAAGTTAACCTGTATTCTCATAACATCCTCCTCACACTTCACCCTGCCACCCAGCTTTGTGTCATCAGCAAATTTGCTAATATTACTTTTAATATGTTCATCTATATTATTAATGTATATTGTAAACAGCTGCGGTCCCAGCACCGAACCTTGTCATACCCCACTAGTCACTGCCTGCCATTCCAAAAGGAAACGTTTATCACTACTCTTTGCTTCCTGTCAGCCAGCCGATTTTCAATCACAGTCAATATATTCCCCTTTGTAAATCCATGCTGACTCTGACGAATCCTATTACTGCTATCCAAAGGAGCCATACTTTCATATCTTATAATTGACTCCAGCATCTTTCTCACCACTGACATCAAGCTAACCGGTCTATAATTCCTTGTTTTCTCTATCCCACCTTTCTTGAAAAGTGGGACAACATTAGCCACCCTGCAATCTGACTCTACGTCTCCTGATTCTGTGTCTCCCCCTTCGCAAGGGACTGAATGTCATCCCTCACCAACAGGGCCATTCCACACCCTCTGCCCATCAGTCTGTCCTTTTGATAGCACTGCACTGCAGTTATTTCAATGCAAGAGGTTTGACAGGGAAAGCAGATGAGCTTAAGATAAGGTTTTGAACAAGGGACTGGGATATAGTAGGTACTACAGAAACGTGGCTTAGTTTGGACAGGACAGGTAGCTTAATGTTCCAGGGAAGAGATGTAAGAGAGTAGTTGGATTGGTGTTTTTGATTAGGGATAACATTGTTGTGCTTATGGAAGATATTCATGGGAGTTCGCCCGTTGAAATTACTTGGGTGGAACTGGGAAATAAGGACAGGATGATCACCTTATTGAGGTTGTCTGTGTGGGTTTCACCCGGGTGCTCTGGTTTCCTCCCAAGGTTCAAAGATGTGCAGATTGGGTGGATAATCCAGGCTGAATTGCCGATATTGTTCAGGTATGTGCAGGTTGGGTGGATTGGCCATGTGAAATTGCCCATAGTTTTCAGGGATGTGCAGGCTAGGTGGATTGGCCATGAGAAATGCAGCGTTACAGGGGTAAGATAAAAGGCTCTGAGGGTCAGTGTGGATGTGATGGGCCGAATGCCCTGTTTCCACACTTGGGATTCTCTGACGATAATTCAACTAGTTTTAAAATAGTTGCAGAAAATAATAGACCAGATCTAAAAGTTGGTGTTCAAAATTGGACAATGATGAATTACGACGGTACAAGGCGAGAACTTTCAATTTTTTTTGCAACCCCCAGGTGAAGGGACGGCTGGAAAGTGGGAACATAAGAACAGAAGGAATAGGAGCAGGAGTAGGCCATCTGGCCCCTCGAGCCTGCACTACCATTCAATAAGATCAGGGCTGATCTTTTCATGGCCTCCGCTCCACATTCCTGCTCTCTCACCATAACCCTTAATTCCTTTGCTGTTTGCAAATCTACATTTTGCCTTAAAGACATTCAAGTTGATAATGTCAACTGCTACACTCAACAGGGAATTCCAAAGATTCATAACCCTTTCACTGAAGAGGTTCCTCCTCAACTCTGTCCTAAATGAGATAACCTCTTATTTTGACGTCATGCTGTCTAGGTTGACCCGCCCCCTAATGGAAATAACCTCCCTGCTTCTATCTTATCTATTCCCTTCTTCATTTTATTTTTTCCAATACAGCCTCCCATTCTTCTAAATTCCAACAAGTATAGTCCCAGTGTATTCAGTCTCTCCACATAGAACAACCCTCTCAACTCCCGACTCAAACTAGTGACCCTCCTCTGCACCCCTTTCAGTGTCAGTACATTATTGCTGAAGTAAGGAGACCAAACCTGTACACAGTACTCCAGGTGTGGCCTCACCAGCATCCTGTACAGCTGCAGCATAACCATCCCTCTAGCAAGGAAGGACAATAGACTCTTCACCATCTCTTTTAGTCCCCTGGGATGCATTCCATTACGACCAGGAGACCCATGTACCTTTGGGCTGTTATCTTTCCCAACACTACCTCTTTACTGAGAATGACAGTTTCCATGTCCTCATTTGCCATTGACTCCATAGGCCTGTGAAAATGAGACAACAAGAGTACATAGACAGTCTGTTCCTGTTACGGCCAAGTCTGGTAGATGTAGAGAATGCTGTGTGTCTAGAGAAATTGACGGTCTGGTCAAAAGGATGATGGAGGGAGATGGCACGGACAGACAGCTGAGTTTGAGTGAATCCCTCTGACTATAGGGGCAGTAGGAGTACACTTGAAAGAAAACGGGAGGGCAAAAAGGATACATGAGATAGCTTTGGGGGGAAAGAGGTTTAAGGACAATCCAAAGAGATTCTACAAAACACTTAAGGACGAAAGAGTAACCAGGCAGAGAGTACGGACCCTCAAAGATCAACAAGGCTGTCTCTGGAACCACAGAAGGTGAGAGAGCTACTATCTGAGGATTTCATGTCAGCTTTTACTGAAAGAGAATATGGAAGCTAGAGACTTTGGAGAAATAAATAGTAATAACTTGACAACTATCCATATTAGAGGAGGTTGTACTGGATGTCTTATACATAAAGCTGAGTAAATCTGTGGGAACTGATCAGGTGTATCCCAAATCTTTGTGGGAAGTTACGGAAGTGATTGCCGTGCCCCTCGCTTAGATATTTCTATCACCGACAGCCACAGGTGAGGTGCTGCAAGACAGGCGCCATTATTTGAGAAAGGTGATGAGGAAAGGCCAGGGAACAATACACTGGTGAGCCTAAAGTTAGTGGCAGACAAGGTGTTGGAAGGAATTCTGAAGGACAGGTTTATATGTAATTGGAAAGGCATGAAGTGATTAGGGATAGTCAGCATGGCTTTGTCCATAAATCACTAACTTGGACTTCAGAAAGACTTTCAAAAAGGTTCCACATAACAGCCTGGTTAGCAAGTTAGACACCATGGGATACAGAGAGAACCAGCTATTTGGATACAAATTGGCTGGAAGGTTGGAGACGGAGGATAGTGCTTTTCGGACTGGAGGCCTGTGATGAGCAATATGGTGTAAGGATCAGTGCTGGGTCCACTACTTTTCATCATTTATATCGATGATTTCTATGTCAATATATGAGGTATAGATCGTCGGTTTACAGTGGACTTCAAAATTGGAGGCGCACTGGACAGCGAAGGTGACCTCAGAGTACAATGGGAGTTCAATCAAATGGGCTGAGGTGTGTCAGATCGTTTTTATTTCAGATAAATGTGAGGTGCTCCATTTTGGAAAAGCAAATTAGGGCAGGAATTATATACTTAATGGGAAGCTCCTGGGGAGTGATGCTGAACAAAGAGACCTTGGAGTTCAGGTTCATAGTTCCTTGAAAGCGGAAGCATAGACAGGGTAGTGAAGGTGTTTGGTGTACTTGCCTTTACTGGTCAGAGCATTGAGTAGTGGAGTTGGGACGTCATTTTGCGGCTGCACAGCACATTGATTCAGCCACTTCTGGAATTCTGCTTTCAGTCCTGGTCTCTCTGCTATCAGAATGATATTGTGAAACATGAAAGGGCTCGGAAAAGATCCACAAAGATGTTGTCAGGGTTGAGGGTTTGAGCTATATAGGTAGAGGGTGAATAGGCTGGGGCTGTTTTCCCTGGAGCATCAGATACAATTGTGAGGGGCATGGATAGGGTGAAATCCCAGGGTCTTATTCCCAGGATATGTGAGTCCAATGCTTGGGGGCACAAGCTTCAGGTGTGAGGGAAAAGATTTAAAAGGGATCTAAGGGGCAATGTTTTCAGCTGAACATCGTATGTGTATGTAATGAGCTGCTAAAAGAAGTGTGGATGCTGGTACAATTACCAAATTATGCTTTTGAGATGTTGTACGTGATTAGCAAAGGTTTAGATGAATATAGGCCAAGAGCTGGCATATGGGATGAGATTAATTTAGGATATCTGGTTGGCATGGACAAGTTGGATCGAAGGTTCTGTTTCTCTGCTGTACATCTTTATGGCACTACTAAAATTAGGATGGGTATCTCTTTTATGGAGAGTTAGCAGAAGGTCAGATAATTCTCCTTGGAGTTGAGAAGGCTAGGCAGTGATTTTGACCAGGAGCAGACTTGAATCCAGTATATTTAATTTACAGAGAGACAGAGGGAGAAATTATTAACGTCACAATTTTTAGTAACTACCTTCAGGTAACTGGCAAATAATGCAGGTTAAAAATGCGAAGATTATTTTACTCACTACGTTCTGAGCATCTGGAACAGTTTGACCGACAGCTGGATGCAGATTCAGTAGTTATTGTCAAAATAAATTTGGGATTTAACTTTTTTAATGAAGGATTTGGAGGGCTACAGGCAAATGGGAGGTGAGATGGGATAGACTGGCACCATCTCCAGAGGGAGAGAGTACAGCCCCAATGGGCTGAATAGCCCCAAACCCCTGTGCTTTGTGTTACTGCACCATTCACTGTGAATGATGAAGCTCATCCCAGGGCAGAGTCATAGACACCTACAGCATGGAATTAGACTCTTTGGTCAAACTGGTCCATGCCGACCAGATATCCCAACCTAATCTAGTCCCATTTGCCAACACTTGGCACATATCCCTCTACAAACTTCCTATTCACATACCCATCCAGATGCCAAGTGGTGTAATTGTACCAGCCTCCACCACTTCCCTGAACGGAAGATTCCATACACGCACCAATCTCAGTGTGAAAAAAGTTGCATCTAGGGTCCCTTTTAAATCTTTCCCCTCTCACCTTAAATCTACACCTTCTCCTTCTAGACTTCCCCACCCCAGGGAAAAGTCCTTGTCTATTTTTCCCATCTATACTCCTCATGATTTTATAAAGCTCTCTCCCCTCAGCATCCGATGCTCTTGAGAGGAGCCTGTCACAATGGGTTTCGGGTGATTGACAGCAGCTTCAGACCAATAGGAGAATTGGCGTGATCCTCCAGCCAATGGGAGTGAATTGGGGTGTGTCCAGCAGGCCAACACGTGGCCATGATCTGTGCAGGCGCAGTGTCACGGTGAGGGGGACCTAGTGAGTGTGAAGGGAGTGGGAGAGTCTGCAAAGTCTGGGGAAGAAAAGGAGCGATTGTGGACTAGGAGGGTTTATAAATGCACGGTTTTAGGCTGCTAGACCTGAATTAGAAATTCCTGGTAAATTAGAACCAAAAGAACTGCGGATGCTGTCAATCTCACACAACAACCAAAAGGGACTGGTAAAGCTCAGCAGGTCTGGCAGCATCTGTGAAGAGAAATCAGAGTTAAAACTTTGGTCAGCTGACCCTTCCTCAGAACAGATGTTACTGAAAAGAAATGTCGGTTTATATGGAGAAGGTAGGGGTTAAGGAGTAAATGATAGGTGGTGATAGAGTCCAAAGAGATGGGAGCAATTGGACAAAGGAGTGGATAATGATCTGGCTGGGGGAGGGTGAATAGCTGTTTATGGGGACTGTTAGTGACTAACCATAGTTAATGTGTAATGGTAGGCTGTAATAACAAGGCCTGGCATGTGGGTTAAGAGGCTAGGGCACTAGGACATTGGAGAGTTCAGGACCTAAAATTATTGAATTTGATACTGGGGCTCGAGCGGTGCAGGGTCCCCAAGTAGAAGATGAGGTGTTGTCTTCCAGCTTGCGTTAACGTGTGGCGCTGGAAAAGCACAGCAGATCAGGCAGCATCTCAGGAGCAAGAGAATCAACGTTTTGGGCATATTCCTTTCATCAGGAATGCCGGGATTAGAGGGGGAGGGGGAGTAGTAAGAGGGCTGAGAGATAAATAAGAGAGATGTGTGGGGTTGGTGAGAAGGGAGCTAGGAGGGCAATAGGTAGATGTAGGTGGATGGTAATGGAGAGAGGGTGGAGTGGATAATTGGAAAGGAAGATATGGGACAGCTCAAGAGGGTGGTGTCGAGTTGGAGGGTTGGACCTGCGATAAGGCAGGGGAAGGGAGATGAGGAAACCTTGATTCTGTGGTTAAAAGGTCCCAATGTGGAAGATGAGGTTTTCTTCCTCCAGACGTCGGGTGGCTGGGATTTGGTGGTGGATGTGGCCCAGGACTTGCATGTCCTTGGCGGAGTGGGTGGGGAAGTTGAAGTGGTCGGCCACAGGATGGTGGGGTTGGTTGGTGCATGTGTCCCAGAAATGTTCCCTGAAACATTCCGCAAGTTGGTGTCCTGACTCCCCAGTGGACAAGAGGCCACATCGAAAGCAAAGGCCATAATAGGTGGGGTGTTTGGATGTGCAGGAAAATCTCTGCTGGATGTGGAAGGGTCCTTTGGAGGTGAGGGGGGAGGTGTGGGCACAGGTTTTACACTTCTTACATTGACAAATGAAGGTGCTGGGAGTGGAGGGTGGGTTAGTGGGGAGCATGGATCTGACTAGGAATTCACAGGGAATGGTCTCTGTGGAATGCTGAAACGAATGGAGAGGGAAATATATTTGGTGGGATCTGATTGTAGGTGGTGGAAATGGTGGAGGATGATGTGTTGTATCTGGGTGGAAGGTGAGGACTGGGAGGTCTATCCTTGTTGCAGTTGGAGAGGTGTGGTTCAATGGCAGAGGTGTGGGAAGTGGTGGAGATACACTGGAGAGTATTGTTGACCACATGGGAGGGGAAATTGCAGTCCTTGAAATATGGGGTGTTCTAGAGTGTTCTGCCAGCTTGCATCAAGCTTCACTGGAACACTGCAGTAAGTATGAAACAGAGATGTTGGACAGGGAACAGACTCGTGTGTTAAAGTGATAGGCAACTGGAAGTTCAGGGTCTGTTTTGCAGCAGAATGTAGATCATCAGCTGCCATTTCCAGCACCTCCACTGAGATGCCGCCAGACGCAGGTTCCTGTCCCCTCCATTAACAGCTATGCACCCTCCCAGCCAGATTGTTATCCACTCCTTTGTCTTTCCAAATGTTCCTGTCTCTCTTTGGGCTCTGTCCCCACCTATTATTTACTCTTTAATCCCTATCTCCTGCAGTCCAAAGATATGCAGGTTAGGTGAATTGGCCCAGCTAAATTTCTCGTAGTGTTCAGGGATGTATAGGTTAGGTGCATTAGTCAGGGGAAATGTCGAAGAATAGGGTCAGGGAATGGGTTTGGTTGAGAAACTCTTCAGAGAGTGGGTGTGGACTTGTTGGGCCAAAAGGTCTGTTACCACACATAGGGATTCTATTTTTCCCAACTTCCGTCGGTTCTGAGGGAGGGTCATTATACCTAGAATGAGCCTTGGTATGTGCAGGAGGAGGAAACGGGAAATGGGAGTTGGATCCAGTTTAGATTGGGAGGGTTTAATTTCACTCTGTACAGGTAGTTAGGCCTGAATTAGAAACTCTTGGTCCCATGTTTACAGCAAATGGGAAAACGGCTGTGGGCCTCAGTCAGTGATAGGCCCTGGGTTATGGTCGCCATCTTTACTTGGGGCAAGGTACAGCGAGGCACATGGACATGTCCTCTTCCTGGGTGGGGAAGGGGTGATTTGAAGAGGAACATTTACACATCAAACACATACCAAGAGAAGTGTTTGCTTTCACTATTCATCTTGCATTGACTGTGAGCTTTGTTTTCTGAATTCATTTTACAGGATATTAATTGAGAATAATTGAGACAGGGATCTCAAAAGCAATTTTCTATAATCAGCAGGGTCATCAGAATCTGAATACCATTGACATTTAACTGTGGAAAGGGGAAAGGTTTGTCTGTTCTGTCTGTGGGAAAGTATCTTTTATTTTCGAGCAAAAATCAGAAAGATATTCAAATTTGTGGTTGGATCACCCTTTGGGTTTGTGCTCTATTCTGGGCCCTGCAGCTGTGGAAGGTGATATTGCCCTGAGAGGGAGCACAGATTTATCCAAATTACACCTTGTCTCTTTTTCAGAGATGTCAGATTTTGTCCCAGTCACCCACTTCATGATGTTAGCCTGTAAACTCCTTATTTTCAATTCCCTGCAAACTTCTCATTAAAATTCCTTGTGGACTCAAATTCCAGCACCATTTCAGGTGAAATGTCCCAGGTTCTGACAACTGTCTGTTCATTCAGAAACTGCTGAAGTCCATGTTGACTCTGGGATTACAAAGGGCTGAATTGAAAGATGAGGTGCTGTCCCTGAGCTCCCATTGAGATACATTGGAACAGTACAGGAGGCTGAGGGCAGTGGAGGTGTGAGAAGACCATGAAAATGACAGGGCTGCACTGTGAGGGCTGCTTGGCTCAATGAGTGCGTTTTGGAGTTGGGTGTAAACAGAGGGAGGGGAGACAGGGAGAAGGTGAAGTTCAGCTTCAGTTTTAGTTCAGGCTGTTCAGAAATTCACATGTTCCCAATGGGAACTGCCAAGTTGTAAGTGATACCTGCTAAGTTTACTTTAAAATAGATTCTAAAAGTGTAAAATGTCAGCTTAAGTAAAGATCGGGGCTTTTGATTATAAAGGACATGTTTGAAGTGAAGGAAGGTTGCTAGATCATTTATATTCTCTTAATGGGAGTAACAAGCTGAAACTAGAGAGACGTTGTGACAGGATACCTCAGACCCGTGGTGTGCTCCTCTTGCACAATATGGGAAATAAGGGACGCTTCCAGTGTCTGTGACGGCTATATGTGCAGGAAGAGTGCCCATCTGCAATTACTGGGAAACTGTTTTTCAGACCTGGAGCTGTGAGTGGACTCACTGTTGAGAATCTGCGATACTGAGAATGTTATGGACAGCACGTTTAGTGAGTTAGTAACACTGCAGGTGAGGGTTACACAGGCAGATAGGGAATGAGTGATCATCAGATCAAGTAAAAGGCTCAGGAAGGAAGTGCAGGACAACCCAGTGATCATTCCCCTTCTCAAACAGATATTGTGCAGCGGTTGGGGTTCTATACGAGTGGGGTGGACTCTCTGGGGAAATCAGCAACAGCCAGGTTCATGACACCACAGATAGCTCCGCTGCACAGAACTGGAGGAAGGAGAATGGCAGACCCATAGTGACAGGCGATTCAGTAGTCAGGGCCAGAGACAGGCGCATCTGTGGCCACAGACATAAATCCACGACAGTGGAATTGAACCCAGGTCTATTTATTGATAAGTGCACAGACCAATAAAGGTCAGCGTCCCAAATGCAGCCTTCAGCACTTGGTCACCCTGAAACTCTACTTTCCAGGGTCTGTGCACTTGTTCTGAGCCCTTCAGAGGGATTGAAGGGGATAGGGAGAGAACAGGAACAGGGTTGTGTTGTAGATCTACAAAATAACGGTCACCCTCCGCTCTCGGTCTTCCCCCTCTATCTCCCACTTCCCATTGTGTCTCCTCCCAACCGCAGGGAAAAGACCTATCCATGCCCCTACTGATTTTATAAACCTCTTTTCAGTCACCCATCAGCCTCTGACGCTCCAGGGAAAACAGTGTATTCAGTGTCTACCTGTAGCTCAAATTCTCCAACCCTGGCAACATGCTTGTAATACTATTCTGGCCACTTTCAACTTTCACAATATTGTTTTGATAGGAAGAAGACCAGAATTGCACACAATATTCCAAGAGTGGCCTAACAAATGTCCTGTACAGCTGCAATATGTCCTCCCAACTCCTATACTCAGTACTCTGACCAATAAGTGAAAGCATACTAAACACCTTCTTCACTATCCTATCTATCTGCGATTCTGCTTTCAAGGAGCTATGAACCTGCACTCCAAGGTCTCTTTGTTCAGCAGCACTCCCGAGGACCTTACCATTAAGTGTATACATCCTGCTAATATTTGCTTTTCCAAAATGCAGCACCTCACATTTATCTAAATTAACCTCCACCTGCCAGTCCTCAGCACATTCAACCATCTGATCAAGATCCCGTTATACGCTGAGGTAATCCTCTTCACTGTCCACTACTCCTCCAATTTTGGTGTCATCTTACTAACATTACTTCCTATATTCACATCCAAATCATTGATATAAATTATGAAAATTAGTGGATCCAGCGCCGATCCTTTGTGACACCCCACTGGTCTCCAATCTGAAAAGCAACCTTCCACCACCACCCTCTATCTTCTACCTTTGAACAAGTTTGTATCCAAATGGCTAGTTCTCCCTGTATTCCATGAGATCAACCTTGCTAACCAGTCTCCCATGGAGAACCTTGTTGAACCCCTTATTGAAGTCCATGTAGATCATTTCCACTGCTTTGCCCTCATGAATCCTCTTTGTTACTTCAAAAAAAATGACTCAAGGACATGAGACGTGATTTCTCATACACAAAGCCATGATTAATATCCAGGACTTAACTTTGTACATTGGGATCTGTGTCGTTATGCGTGTTAATATTCTGGATAAAGTTCATGTACATCAGGTTTGTGTTAGTGACTGTGTGTTGAGTCTTGTTAATATCACCCACACAGGTAAGTTCCATTTGAAAGGCAGTCCCGATATCCCTAACCCCGCTCCCATCTGCTCTGTCTCCATCCCCACCATAGACAGTAAGTGGGAGGAGCTCATGGAGTTTCCATGTGAGAGAGATTGAGAAAATCTTCCCTTCTATCCACTAGCCCACCACGAAATTGTGTCCTTACCTCTGAACCAGGACAATCGACCTCAGAGTTGAGTAACAGCATCTTTGAAAAGGCTGATTGGAAAACGTGCCCAAGCCACCAGGCCATAATGTCTCCCAGCTGTCCCTGCCTGAGCCTCAACAGAACCTTCCTGTAGTTTCTCCCATTGCTCTCCTGTCAGACTCTCCCATTGCTCACTTTGTCCAGGATCCCCTCCTGCTGCTGCACTGCTCCTGTCCCTCACTGACCTGTCCATCCCCCAGTGTTCTCCACATTCATTCATTGTTTACAATATCCAGCCCTGCCCCCTCCACCCTATTGGACAGCTGCTGCTGTCAATCACCCAGCTTCGTGTGTGATCTGGAGCATGTGCGGCAGGAGGGGAGAACAGTGCACTGGCGCAGTGCTGGCCAATTGTTGGTGTATGTGCAGGGCGGGCCAGTGCCAGGAGGGAGGCTGTGCGTGTGTGGGATTAATCTGTCATTGGCAGTTTCCTCCCTCTGGGAACAGGACCCAGGGAAATGGCCCCTGCCCTGATATCTGACAAGTGGTCGGCTATCAGTGGGGGGAGCATTTTGCAGAAAGTTATCAGAACTCGGGTGAAGATTCAGGAATATTATGGAAAGGAACACAGAAGGGCCTGTAATTAAAGTTCTAATTTAGTTCATCTTAGTTCAATCAGATATGATTTGGCCAGTATGTACAGGATGGCTTTCATCAGAGGGTCTGTGTGGGGGAAATAAATAAAATGTTCCAGATTGGGGGAAAAAAAATCAGTTTGGTTCTGACCAGGAAGGAAACCTGGGAGGTGGGGATAGGATTCACCAACATCCAGGAGGCTCCGAGTCAGATTCATTGATTTGATTAGATTAGATTCCTACAGTGTGGAAACAGGCCCTTCGGCCCAACCAATCCACACCAACCCTCGGAAGAGTAACCCACCCAGACCCATTTCCCTCTGACTAATGCACAAAACACTATGGGCAATTTAGCATGGCTAATTCACCTGACCTACGCATCTTTGGACTTTGGGAGGAAACCTTTTTTTGGTTCTTAGTCTGCAGGCAGGAGCTAGGTAGCTGATTTCAAAGAGAAGAGAGAGTGTGTGAGAACTGGTTGTGGAGGAAAAAGGGTGAGGAGATTGGTTTGGATTTCAGTTCACAGAAGAGAGCAATTGTGAGACGGAGATTTAAAGCTTTGGGGGAACAAAGAAACTACAGTTTAATACTATATAATTGTCTTATGAATTTCCATCCTGTGTTAATGGCGGTGACTTGTTTTCTCTGTTGTGTGTACTGAAATGGCGGATTTGTGGATGAGAAATTCAAATTGAACTCCATGTTCAGTTTTGATAGTTACTTGATCCGTGCCGATCTGAATATCATTGGACTTTTCACGTGGAAGGAAAGGTGTGTATTCTGTCCGTGGGCGAATATTTCAAATGTCAGTGTGACTGGAAAAGTACTGAGACACAGCCAAGTCCATGTTAGAGTGGTGACTGTGGAGAGAGAGTTCATTTGTTGTTAAAAGTCTGAAAAAAAAATCATGGCATATTTCCCAGGAACAATTAAGCTGCAGATTTGTTTTGTATGAGGACAATTTTTTAATTAACCATACAACCAGACAGACACAAGGATGCCTGCACCATGGAAAAAATTATGAAAACGGGATTGTAGTAAAGGAATTAATTCTCGATCATGGTCTGTAATCCATTGACATTGTCACGTCGGTTCCAGTGCCATGGGGAGACACTGGAAACGTGATGAGTGCAGTGTAGGTTTCAGTTATTAAACTGGAAAAAGTGCAGAAGAAATTTACAAGAATTTTTGCCAGGGCTCGGGTCTGAGTTATAGGGAGAAGTTGGACACGCGAGGAATTTTTTTTGTTTAGAGCAGAGGAAACAGAGAGGGGAATCTTTTCTGGATGTGTATAAGAACATGAGATGCTGAGGTAAGGTGAATGCACTCAGTCTCTTTCCCAGGGAATCAAGGAGTGGAGGGCATCAGTTTAAGGTCAGAGGAGAAATTATGAAAGGGTACCTGAGGGACAACAGTTCTACACAGAGGGTGGTATGTATATTTGGAATGAGGTGCCAGTGGAAGTGGCTGAGGTGGGTGCATTAACAACATGTAAAAGACATTTGGACAAATACATGGATAGGAAAGGGTCAGAAGCAGACGGGCCAAGTGCAGGGAAATGGGGTTAGCATGGATGGACATTCTGGTTAGCATATGGGCCAGTTTGGGCCAAAGGGCCTGTCTCTGCTGTAGGATTCTGACTCCAAGTATATTTACTATTTCTCCCACTATCTCTGGTAGCACCCTGGGATGTATTCCATCAGGGCAAAGAGACTTGTCTACCTTGCGCTCCATTAGCTTGCCTAGCTTTAACACTTTCGTGATAATTATTGTTCCTTGCTCCTCACCTTCCTCAGTTTCCTTATCAATTACTGGCATGTTCTTCGTATCCTCCACTGTGAAGACTGACTGCTGTGTACTCATATTCCTGAACTCTGCTGGATAGGAATAACTGGGCACAGAACTCTGAGAGGTCTTCTTTGAGTCTTTATTGATGAGACATGGCAGTTACCTGGATAGTGTACATGCAAAACGCCTTCAGGCAGCATCAGGTAACTCCCTGCCTTTCCGATGTATGGCTCCCAAAATATACCTTTGTGGTTTGTGGTTTTCAATGGACGCTGTCTCTCAGTATTATTTCCATGGCAACGGCAGTTTAAAAAGTCGAGTTCAGCTCAACACTTTGTGGTTAAACCACATACCCCTCCCTCACGCCCCTGTGGCTCAGTCAGATATCTGACCGGCACTTCAGTTTCAGTGGGGCTGTCTGTCAGGATTCTGATGCTAGCACTCTTCGGGGGGGTTTAAACTAATTTGGCAGGGGGATGGGATCCGGACTTGTAGTCCAGCAAGTAAGCTAGCTGTGTGTCAGGATGTCCAAGACTGTAGGGAGGCTGTGGAGAAGGTAGCACTGACAGGGACTACTTACGGACACAGAGATGGGCTCAAGTGCGTGTACTTCAATGCAAGGAGTATCAGAAATAAGGTGGGTGAACTTAAGGCATGGATCGGTACCTGGGACTACGATGTTGTAGCCATCACGGAAACATGGATAGATGAGGGACAGGAATGGCTGTTGGAGGTTCCTGGTTACAGATGTTTCAGTAAGATTAGGGAGGGTGGTAAAAAAGGAGGGGGGGTGGCATTGCTAATTAGAAATGGTATAACGGCTGCAGAAAGGAAGTTTGAGGGAGATCTGCCTCTGGAGGTAGTATGGGCTGAAGTCAGAAATAGGAAAGGTGCAGTCACCTTGTTGGGTGTTTATTATAGGCCCCCCAATAGCAGCAAAGATGTGGAGAAACAGATTGGGAAACAGATTTTGGAAAGGTGCAGAAGCCACAGGGTCGTAGTCATGGGCGACTTCAACTTCCCAAATATTGATTGGAAGCTCTTTAGATCAAGTAGATTGGATGGGGCGGTGTTTGTGCAGTGTGTCCAGGAAGCTTTTCTAACGCAGTATGTAGATTGTCCAACCAGAGGGGAGGCCATATTGGATTTGGTACTCGGTAACGAACCGGGACAAGTGGTGGGCTTGTTAGTGGGTGAACATTTTGGTGATGGCGACCACAATTCTGTCACTTTCACCTTGGTTATGGAGAGGGATAGGTGCACACAACAAGGAAGTTTTTACAATTGGGGGAAGGGAAATTACGATGCTGTAAGACAGGATTTGAGGAGCATACGTTGGGAGCATAGGCTGTCAGGGAAGGATGTGGTGGAAATGTGGGACTTTTTCAAGGAGCAGATACGACGTGTCCTTGATATGTATGTACCGATCAGGCAGGAAAGAAATGGTCGTGTGAGGGAGCCTTGGTTGACGAGGGAGGTTGAATGTCTAGTAAAGAGGAAGAAGGAGGCTTACATAAGGTTGAGGAAACAAGGTTCAGACAGAGCAGTGGAGGGATACAGGATAGCCAGAAGGGACCTGAAGAAAGGGATTAGGAGAGCTAAGAGAGGGCATGAAAAATCCCTGGCGGATAGGATCAAGGATAACCCCAAGGCATTCTATGCGTATGTGAGAAACCTGAGAATGACGAGAACGAGGGTAGGTCCGATCAAGGACAGTGGTGGGAGACTGTGTATTGAGTCGGAAGAGATAGGAGAGGTCTTGAACAAGTACTTCTCTTCAGTATTTACGAACGAGAGGGACTGTATTGTTGAAGAGGAGAGTGTGAAACGGACTGATAAGCTAGAAGAGATATCTGTTAGGAAGGAAGATGTGTTGGACATTTTGAACAACTTGAGGATAGACAAGTCCCCCGGGCCTGACGGGATATATCCTAGGATTATGTGGGAAGCAAGAGAGGAAATTGCAGTACCGTTGGCAATGATCTTCTCGTCTTCACTGGCAACGGGGGTGGTACCAGGGGACTGGAGAGTAGCGAATGTTGTGCCCCTGTTCAAAAAAGGGAATAGGGATAACCCCGGGAATTACAGGCCAGTTAGTCTTACTTCTGTGGTAGGCAAAGTAATGGAAAGGGTACTGAGGGATAGGATTTACGAGTATCTGGAACGGCACTGCTTGATTAGGGACAGCCAGCACGGATTTGTGAAGGGTAGGTCTTGCCTTACAAGTCTTATTGAATTCTTCGAGGAGGTGACCAAGCATGTGGATGAGGGTAGAGCAGTGGATGTAGTGTACATGGATTTTAGTAAGGCATTTGATAAGGTTCCCCATGGTAGGCTTATGCGGAAAGTCAGGAGGCATGGGATAGAGGGAAATTTGGCCAATTGGATAGAAAACTGGCTAACCGGTCGAAGTCAGAGAGTGGTGGTAGATGGTAAATATTCAGCATGGAGTCCAGTTACAAGTGGAGTTCCGCAGGGATCAGTTCTGGGTCCTCTGCTGTTTGTAATTTTTATTAATGACTTAGATGAGGGAGTCGAAGGGTGGGTCAGTAAATTTGCAGATGATACAAAGATAGGTGGAGTTGTGGACAGTGAGGAGGGCTGTTGTCGGCTGCAGAGGGACTTAGATATGATGCAGAGCTGGGCTGAGGAGTGGCAGATGGAGTTCAACCCTGCCAAGTGTGAAGTTGTCCATTTTGGAAGAACAAATAAGAATGCGGAATACAGGGTTAATGGTAGGGTTCTTGGTCAGGTGGAGGAACAGAGGGATCTTGGGGTCTATGTACATAGATCTTTGAAGGTTGCCACTCAGGTGGATAGAGTTTGTAAGAAGGCCTATGGAGTATTATCGTTCATTAGCAGAGGGATTGAATTCAAGAGTCGTGAGGTGATGTTGCAGCTGTACAGGACTTTGGTTAGGCCACATTTGGAGTACTGTGTGCAGTTCTGGTCGCCTCACTTTAGGAAAGATGTGGAAGCTTTGGAGAGGGTGCAGAGAAGATTTACCAGGATGTTGCCTGGAATGGAGAGTAGGTCATACGAGGATAGGTTGAGAGTTCTCGGCCTTTTCTCGTTGGAACGGCGAAGGATGAGGGGTGACTTGATAGAGGTTTATAAGATGATCAGAGGAATAGATAGAGTAGACAGTCAGAAACTTTTTCCCCGGGTACAACAGAGTGTTACAAGGGGACATAAATTTAAGGTGAAGGGTGGAAGGTATAGGGGAGATGTCAGGGGTGGGTTCTTCACCCAGAGAGTGGTGGGGGCATGGAATGCGCTGCCCGTGGGAGTGGTAGAGTCAGATTCATTGGCGACCTTTAAGCGGCATTTGGATAGGTACATGGATGGGTGCTTAATCTAGGATAGAAGTTCGGCACAACATCGTGGGCCGAAGGGCCTGTTCTGTGCTGTATTGTTCTATGTTCTATGATGTGGAAGATCAGGTATTGGAGTGGGGTGGGCAAAGTTAAAAACCACACATCACCAGGTTATAGTCCAATAGGTTTATTTGGAAGTACAAGCTTTTGGGGTGTGCTATGATTTTGAACTTGATCAGGATTATCTCTATGGTAACAGTTAAGTGCTTCAACAATTACAGAGGCCATATGTTCCCTACACAATAGGTTCCCCTCTAGCAATATAAACAGCTATTCTGGCCCTGGGGATAGCTACTCATCACTTTTCTCCCCCAATCCCATCTAGCTTTCTGTTGATCTTTAAAGTTTTTCTCATCTCCTCGATTCTCCTTGGTCTTTGCCAATTTGAATGCTTTCTATTTCAGTTTGATAAACTCCCTTATTTCTTTAGTCACCTAGGGCAGATTACTCCTTTTCCTACAGTCCTTCCTTTTCACTGATATATACTTTTGCTGAGCAGTTTGAAAAATTCTTTGATATTCCTCCACTGTCTC
The DNA here is from genome assembly GCF_047496795.1 of Chiloscyllium punctatum. NCBI lineage: Eukaryota > Metazoa > Chordata > Chondrichthyes > Orectolobiformes > Hemiscylliidae > Chiloscyllium > Chiloscyllium punctatum. The sequence goes on from NC_092761.1 coordinate 7,548,409, forward strand.
TCAACTGTCCCACCCTAAAGTCTTTGCTTTCAGTCTACATTAGCCAACTCCTGCCTCATCCTATTGTTTTAGCACAGGAGCATGGGATTGGATTTAATCTTCCCGCTTTCCAACTGTATTCGAAATTCAACCAGACTTATCACAAGTCTTTTATCAGATTACGAGGTGAGATGATGTTTCCTGGGTGTTTTGGTTTTCATCGCCAGAGACCTTGGCTTTGTAATTAAGTACAGGATAGATATTCACAATAGAGTATTCTGGACGGTGTGAATGTACTACACAGTTTAAAACCATAAATTACCGTCTCCCCTCAGTTTTCATGATTTGGAGATGCCGGTGTTGAACTGGGGTGTACAAAGTTAAAAATCACACAACACCAGGTTATAGTCCTTCAGGTTTAATTGGAAGCACACTAGATTTCGGAGCATTGCTCCTTCATCATGATCAAATTAAACCTGTCGGACGATAACTTGTGTGATTATTTAACTCACCTTAGTTTAAAATTGCAAAATCATTATCTCCTACACGCTTCCTCACTATCTAAGTTTGGAACGCTAATCCACCTGACTATCCTGCTTTTTCCGAAAATCTCCTTTGGTGAAGGTGGTGAGTTTTGGATTCAACTTACCAGTTATTACTGTAAGAAGATAAGCCCTGGGCACAGGGGAGGCAACGCAGCCCTTCGAACCAGCTCCACCATTTAATACGGTGATGATTGAGCTCACCTCGGTCTCAGCTGGATTTTCCCACCTGCTCTCTCTCTCTCACCCTTCAACTCATTGCAAATTCAACATCTGTATCTCTTCAGTAAATTTGCTCATTGTCCTGGCATCCACTGCATTTTGAATAGGAAATTTCACAGATTCACAGCACATTGATATAGGTACATTCTTCTTCATGAGAATAGAATAGAAACAGGGTAATCGTCCATAGAGTCCACACCAACCCTATAATCCATCCCATTCAGTCTCACCCATTCCCTGTATTTCCCATAGTTAATGGCTTAACCTGCACAGGCATGGACACTGTGGGAATTTAGCATCGCCAACCTACTTAACCTGCACATCTTTGGACTGTGGGATGAAACTGCAGCACCCAGAGGAAACTTGCACAGACACAGGGAGAACGTGTAAACTCCACACAGTCACCTAAGGCTGGGATCAAATCCAGGTCCCTGACGATGTGAGTCAGCAATGCTAACCATTGAGCCACCTCTGCATAAAATCTGCTCCTCCTATTAACCACCCCACTCCACAGTTGGCTAAATCTATATTCCTTACATCAGAAATCAGGTTGTGGAAGCAGATGTCTCAGTAAAACCCAGTGGCGGTCCATATGTTCTGTGTGTCTGAATGTGGATCCGATACACAACACCCTCCAGTCCACACTTTTCATTCACTTTCCAGAGACGGGGCTCCAGTGGCTTCATGGGGACTACAACTTCCACAATCCCTGAAGCAGGGCCCACACGTGTGTGGGGAAACCTGGCACTGTACATGTACAGAAAGTGGGCCGATTTTGCAGCATGTGCTTTGGGTAAGTATACTTTGCAGAAAGTATTTCACACTGTGATTGGCTGGAGGAGGAATGCATCTGCTCATAGTATTGATCTGTTGAGGGGTCAGTGTCACCACATCCATATAGGACCATCCTCCATCCCCAACTCATTGCAATGATGGGAATCAACTAATGAGGAACGAAGAAGGATCTGACCCATTCTCCCAGCCTGAAGGTTCCTCTTCTGTCCAGGATCTGCCACCTCCCTTTCTGTTTCCGTCTGTTTCATTCTGCTGTTACATTATTGACTTGCAGCAACTGAAGGGAAAGGAAGTGAACCCAGAAAGGGTGCAGAGTCTAACCAGGACGGGAAGTGGTGGCATGGATCTGTTTATCAGTTACTCCATGAGAATGAGGAGGGTGTACATTAGGGGGTAGCAGAGTCAGAACGGTGGGAGAGAGTAAGTGGTCTGGAGGGTTACAGCTTCGGGGGAAGAAAGGGGAAAAAGATATTCCAGAGAAATTAGAATAGTCAGCTCTGAATTTCTAATCTGTACATATTCCTTTATTCAGGGTGCTAGATGGTGAAGATTTGCAGACTGAAATCTCAAAATCATGTGCAGATTGTGATTAGATTAAACAACATTTGAAGAACCAAAGATGGAGAATCACTCGGCCAAAATCCTGCAACACTCTCTCTCCCAGCGTTGTCGGTCTCTCTGTGCCAAATGGACTGTGAATGGTACAAGACAGCAGTTCACTACCATCTTCTCAATGGTAACGAGAGATGGGGAATAAATGCTGGCTGAGCCAGTGATGCCCATATCCTGGAAACGGTTTCTATCTCTAGTTGCTGAAACCCATTGATGTTCCTGCAGGATGAAGAGGGACGCTGAGTGTATCGTCCAGGAGGCAGCACCATCACATTACCACTTCCTACACCCACACAGTAACACCGCAACATCACTGGAACAAAAGACAGTGAAACCAAAGGAGGACTTAGATATAGTCTTTGAGATAACGTCATGAAAGGGGATTGGAACAGAGCAGGAACAGGAGACTGAGCTGGATGGTCAGCTGTTTCCCATTGAATGGTGGAGCAGGATTGAAAGGCTGAATGGTCTCCTCCTGCTGCTATCTCCCAGGTATGTATATAGCCATGGAGCCCGGGTAGGAAGAAGTGGGCAGGGAATCTCCAGAAGATTGCACTTCCACAACAGTTTTCAGTGATGGATGGTTTGATGGATTTTATTTAACATTTATCTTTAAAACAAGGTTTGTAAATTTTGGTTTTAAAATGTCGTAAAAGCTTTTTGCACAGCAAATAAAATTAAAGAAAATAAATTAAACTGTCTGAATATAACAGTTTTAAAGTTTTCAACCTTTGTAAAACAAAATCCTGTCTGTTCCCAGACACCATCACTTTCCAGTTCCTCAAACTCCAGGGAAATATTCCCTCCTTATCTGAACCTTTGGTTTGATTTAACTGCTTTTCAGTTCTCGTTCTGTGAGCTGTGAAGCGTTCTTTTTCCCTATTTCTCCGACCCAGAAATGTGATCACAGCGACCTTCCCACCATCAAAATCATCATTATGCCATTTTGCTTTTGGTTAACATATAATCACCAGCAGTGCAAAAGTGAGGACTGCAGATGCTGGAAACCAGAGCCTAGATTAGGGTTGTGCTGGAAAAGGCCTCTCGCCAAAACGTTGATTTTCCAGCTCCTTGGATCCTGCCTGATCTGCTGTGCTTTTCCAGCACCACTCTAATCTAGACATATAATTAACAGCAGTAAACCATTGGTGTAACCAAATAAATATTTCCAAACAAAGCCCATTACAGGCCAAGCAAACCATTACAAGTGACAGAGTGAGAAGGGATTAAATCAGAGTTGTGAGGAGGGGGCAGTGGTGGAGATAAAGCACTGTATCCCCTGCGGTGCCCACCTCCATCTAAAGGCATCCAGAGCACTGATGCACACCACATGCTTCTTCTCCAAGGACACCCTGCTGTGTAGCCTTTATCCTCAATCATAGAATAAAATCCCTACAGTGTGGAAGGAGAGCATTGGCCCATCAAACCCCACCGACCATCCGAAGAACATCATGCCCAGAGCACTGTAACACTGCAGTTCCCATGGCTGATCCACCTAGACTGCACAATCCTGGATCCTGTGGTCATTTTAGCACAACTGATCCACCTGACCTGCACATCTTTGGACTGTGGGAAGAAACCAGAGCACCTGGAGGGGACCCACACTATCATGGGGAGAATGTGGGAACTCCACACAGGCCGTTGACCAAGGCTGGACTCCAACCTTGTACCTGATGCTGTGAAGCAGCCGTGCTACAGTCACAATTTAAATCAAAGCAGATGATACCTGTTTATTGTCACATTGCTGTTTGTGGAGACTTACTGCCTAGAGAGACATCCTGAGGTTCAGAAAGTGGCAATGTAAGTTCAGTCACCTCCAGCCCAGTAAATGTGGTTATCAACAACATCAATACTCCAGCAGTGTCATCATGTACAAGGTCCACTCCTGACTCTGATGGACAGTAACATCAGAATCAGAGTCCTGCAGTCCACATGGAGCAGGGGGATGACCACTTCCCTGTGAGCACTCACTGGGCTCTCAGTCGGGTTGAAGACGCAGCAAATCCCTTGTAACACATAGGGGTGAACAGCTCCTACCCAGTGTGAACACGCTGGGGTCTCAGGGGGTGGGATGAATCACTGAATCCCTTCTCCCACACTGACCATCTGAATGTCCTCTCCCCTGTATGGCCTCACTGGGGTCTCAGTGGGGCAGGATGAATCACTGAATCCTCTCTCACACACTGACCATCTGAATGGCCTCTCCCCCTGTGTGGGCTCACTGGGGACTCCGCAGGTCCTGTATTTGAGTGAATCTCCCCCCACACTGGGAACAAGTGAATGATCTTTCCCAAGAGTGAGCTCGCTGGTGTTTAAGCAGGTCAGAGGACTGATGAATGCTTTCCCACACACTGAGCAGGTGAATGGCCTCTCCACGGTGGGAATGCAGCAATGTCTCCGCAGGTGAGAGATTTGAATGAATCCTTTCTCACAGATGGAGCAGGTGAAGGGTCTGAACCAACTGTGCCATCTCTGGTGCCTCAGCAGGTTGTAAGATCGAGTAAATCCCTTCCCATACGTCGGGCAGGTGAATGGCCTCTCCGCAGTGTGACTGTGTCAGTGAGTGTCCCACTGGGAGGGTTAAGTGAATTCCTTATTCTGATTGAGCCCGTACTCCTGTTTCTCTCAGTTATTATTGACAATCTCACACCAGAACCTGTTCCAGAGTGTGTTCCAGAAGATGCAGAATGGTCAGCTGCAGCTGGTCACCTGACCGGTCACTGGTCCTGAAAGGTTCACTCTCCACAGATGCTGCCAGATCTGCTGAATTTTTCCAGCGATTTGTGGGTTTTTTTCTGATTTCCCAGCATTTGCAGATGTTTAGTTTTCCAATACTCCTCTTGTCTGTTGCAGAGGAGTTTATTGATGAAATTAGAGGGTTTTGAAAATTGTACGTTAGGTCACACATCAGCTATGATCATCATGAATGGCAGAGCAGAGTTGAGGGGCTGAATGGCCTCCTCCTGTTCCAATGAAAGTTAACCATTGTCAGCTTGTGGCAACATTTCCCCTCACTGCTCACTTCACCTCCATGTCGAACACACTGTTACTGACTGAACAAACCTCCTGTGTTTGAAATTAACCTGCTCATGTTCAGTGGCTCCCTCTCCTGCCACCCGGGTTTAACTCTCATCATGGAATGCTGTCTTGTATTACTGCAGGAATGCTTACAAGGACTAATCCTGGAGTCTGGATCCCCTGGGATCCACAAACCCCGTTTATTTCCTTCTTCCTATTTCATTCGGGCTATTGAACTCTCGGTTTCAATCCAATCTCCTGTCATGCTCTTCAACATGTCCATGTGGGTGGACTAGAGGCAGCTGGGATTTAATGAAGGGAAGTGGGGATGAGGCGGAAGCATGAAGAAAGGTGACAGCAAATAAAGCTCTCATTGTAACCGCAGAGTTTCTCCATGACCCAGTGAGTGGTGAGGCACCTGAGTTTGTGGGCGGAGACAGTTTCAATCAGCGATTTGGTAAGACACTCAGACATTGACCTGTCCATCTGATTGTTAACTCAGACAGATAGAAAGAAAGATGCACATTTAGACAGCACCTTTGATGATCTGGGGCAATGAAACATGCTTCCAACCCAATAATTTCAACCTCAAATCTCTGAAAACACAGACACAAAGCTTTCTACTTGTAACAGGTTGTCTCTCAGTGTCCTCTTTTCTTGTGAAAAGCGTTTTGAGCTGTTCAGCCATTCCTGGTGATTATAACCGTTAATGTTCCTGTAAGATTTGTGACTGAACCTTTATTTTCCGCTTCCTTGTGAGTGATGAAAGTAGCAGAAACAGTTCCCGACCTGTGAGGGGTTTCGTTTGGAGTATTTATATTTACAAATCCATTCCCACCCTCACATACAGTGTGAAATTGATGTAAAACTGAAGGAAATGAGTGAGTGAGCACCCACAGAATCATAAAGGAAGCATATGTATCTGAGTTGAATGAACCTGGCATGAGGAAAACATGACAACAATCACAATTAGTTAGAATCACAGAATCCCGTGGGTGCAGAAAGACTCTATTCGGCCCATCGAGTCTGCAATGACCTGCTCACCCACGCTACCGCAATAACCACACATTAACCATGGCTAGCCCAACCCACCTAAATTGCACACTGCAACCATGTTAGCATGTCCAATCCAGTAACGTTACACATCTGTGGGAGGGTCACAAATTACATCCAAATGCTAGGAATTGTGGATGAAGGCTCACAAATACTTGACTCTGACAGAAATGCTCTGCTTTTCAAAATAAAATCTGGGGGACACCGCAACCGGAAAAAAATCTGATTATCTCAGGAGGAAGAGAATTCAAAACTCGCGCCATTCACCCAGGGGATGCAGTGAAAGTTACAGAGGTCTGGGAACCATCAGAAATGTAACAGGTTGTGAGCAAGGTGGGGGTGAGACAAGGATATAAAGACAGTCTGTCACATGGGGGAAGGCAGGAGAGATTAAATAGCAGAAATGGTCGTCCCTCAAGGCCACGGGGAATGGAGTTAGACCTGGGAAAGAAACAAGGAAACAAGGTGTCCAGCTGCCAAAGTAAAATGTTAAAAACAGATTATAAAAGCATAGAGGGCAGAGTTCAGTCTGAAATCGTTGCTCTCAATGGTGAGTACAAAAATCTGTAAAGCCTGGGGAGTTCTATTACAGCCAACACATACCCAGGATTGGCCAAGTGTGCTGTAAATATCTGATATTTCTTTTTCTGACATTTGTAGTTCAAGTCTGATGGCGCTAGTAACTTTTCAATTTGTACTGGAGTTTAATATTCTGGAGAAATGTCAAATAAATCACACTGATCATATTCTGCAGATCTTAGTCCATTACCCTGCATGTTCCTGCATTTCAGTTACATCCATGTCCTGCCGGTGGGACAGGACAGACAGGGATGGTGACGATAGTGTCTAGGGCATTGTAAGCTATGATTCTGTGCGTATGACTGTGTCAGCTTGTTGCTTGACTAGACTGCGTTCCAAATCACCCAATAAGATGTTAGCAGGGTGAGACACTACAGTTGGAGCTCCTCTGCTCGCCAGTTCCTTTCCTTTCTGCTTTTTCAGAATTTCTTACTCTCTCAATCTCCCCTCTGCAGACTCTGACACAAGTGTCTCAACCTTGAATCATGACAATTTAAAAACAAATGTATCTACAAGAAAACCAATGGAGGAAAATATACTATTCTTGCATCAACTGCATTTTTAAACAAAAACAATCCTGCTCAATAGACACTGTCTCATTTTTTCCTTCAATTCAATCAATCAATATTTTGTCCCTCAGTTTACCGATCTTCATAAATATCCAATCAATTTCAGAGGAACGTGCTGATAAAGTATTGAACCAATTTATCTGTTTAGGTTTTAGCATTAGTTATCAAGTCATTACCATTACAATAATTGCATAATAATTGGCCTGGGTAACAAGTGTACGGAGGTTCACAATTTAATTTATTGACTTTTTGAAAAATGGTGCAATATATCCTTTTTTCAGGATTCTAACAGTAACTGTTAATGCATTTGCATGACAATAATTATAGTATGCTTTAGTTTAGTCTTGCTAACAACTACAGTGAAGTTTATATTTGAATTTAATCCAATCTTCCCTAGTACCTGTACAGTAATATAAAAATCCACTTTATTTCCAATCATCACACCTACAAAAGAATCCATTATTTCTGATGCAATGCGCACAGTCAAAAATATGACTTTTGCTCATTTGAATGATCTGTGTAATTCCAGCTTTATAAATTTAGAAAATCCTAATTACTTTTCCCTGCAATAATTCCGTTCATTTCTGCAGATAGCACAGTCAAATAACAAGATGAAATTTATCATTATTCTTAAGTATGCTAATAGAGTTTTGAAAATCTATATGTTGTTAATATAAAATAATTGTTAATTTCAATCCATAGAATATAGAACAGTACAGCACAGTACAGGCCCTTTGGCCACGATGTTGTTCCGACATTTTATCCAACTCTAAGATCAAACTAACCAACATGCCCTTCATTTGCTATCATCCATGTGCCTATCCAAGAGTCGTTTAGATGTCCCTGATGGATCTGAATCTACTACCACCACTGGCAGTGCATTCCACACACTCACCACTATCTATAAAGAAAATATCTCTGACATCTCCGTACAACTTCTCCCATTCATCTTAAAATTACGCCACTTTGTAGGGAAAAGTCTTTCATTATCCACTCTATCTATGTCTCTCATCAACTTACCCAAAGCTATCAAGTAAACTATTATCCTCTTTCATTGCAATGACCAAAGCCCCAGCTCTGTCAACCTTTAGTCATAAGACATGCCTTCCAGTCCAGACAACATTTTGATAAATCTCATCTGCACTTTTTCTAAAGCTTCCACATCCTATGTCTTATGAGGTGATCAGAACAGAACACAATATTCCAAGTGTAGTCTCATCAGGGATCCATAGAGCTGCAGCATAACCTCGTGGCTCTTAAACTCAACCTCCCCATTCATGAAAGCCAACACGCTATGCACTGTCTTAATAGCCCTATCACCTTAGATGTCAGCTATGAGGGATGTATGGACATGCACCCCACGATCCCTCTGTTCCTTCTCATTGTCAAGAATCCTGTATTTAATCTGAAAAATATGAATTCAAATTTGAAATTCCAAAATGAATAATTTCACATTTTCCGAGGTTGAACTCCACCTGCCACTTCTCAGCCCAGCTCTGCATCCTGTCAATGTCCTCTTGCAACCTACAAAAGCCCTCCACACTATCCACAACTCCACCAACCCTCGTGTCATTGGCAAACTTCCTAATCCACCCTTCCACTTCCTCATCCAAGTCATTTGTAAAAATCACAAAGAGCAGAGGTCCCACAACTGATCCCTTCAGAACACCATTGGTCACCGTGCTCCAAGCTGAAAACTATCCATTTAATCTCACCCTGTCCTCTATGGGTCAACCAATTTATTATCTAACCAGGCAGGTTTCCCTATATCCCATGTCTCATTACTTTCTGAATGAGCCTACCATGGAGAACCTTATCAAACACCTTGCTAAAATCCTTATACACCACACCCACTATTCTGTCCCCACCAATGTGTTTGCCACAACCTCAAATAATTCGATAAGGTTTGTGAGGCATAACCTGCCGCTCACAAAGCCATGCTGACCATCTCTAATCAATCTATACTTTTCCAAATAATCATAAATCCTGTCTCTCAGAATTCTCTCCAAGAATTTGCCCACAACTGATGTAAGACTGACTCATCGATGATTCCCAGGATCATCTCAATTGCCTTTCTTCAATAAGGGAATAACGTTTGCCACCCTCCAATCATCTGGTATGACTCCAGTGGACAGTGAGGATGCAAAGATCATTGCCAAAACACAGTAATCACTTGCCTCCCTTCCCATAACAACCTAGGTTATATCCTTTCTGGCCCAGGGCACTTATCTATCCCCATGATTTTTACATATTTTCAGCACATTCTCTGTCTTAACATCGACCTGTTCGACCATATCAGCCTGTTTCACGTTGTCCTCACAAGGAACAAGGTCCCACTCACTTGTGAATACTGAAGCAAAGTACTCAGTAAAGACCTCCCCTACCTGCTCAGACTCCTGGCACAACTTTGCTTCACTATAAGGGGTATAAATGTGGAATTATGTCTCAGCACTGAATTAATGTAAAGATATTGCAGTGTACAATCACTCGACTACTTTGAATATTGAATGGTATTTTAACTGAGAAAACACAGTTAAATTGATTTGCTTATGTTTCACTTCATGCTAACACTTATTGTATTTAGAACCACAATAAAAGTTTCCTTTTTACATATATGAAACTTACTTAAAATTCATCGCACGTTTATGTGAAGAAAATAGAATTAGCATCTGTTTGTTCCTTCCTTTATCAATGACTGTTCATTTTGAAATTGTGGAAGTTGTACGTTGTTGACAGGAAGGGAACTTGTCTTCGGCTGAATGTTCATATTGAATGACTGATGCATTTTTAAAATTAAAGTACAATGATCACGCAGTTTTGTCAATTTGTCTTTCAAAGAATTGTCATGAGATTCTCTTTTTTAAGACTATCATTCATGTATTCTATTGTTAGTGTAAAATATTGTTTAATTTCCAGTCCATTACACACAGAAACTACCTAATTAATTCCCATTCAAATTACTACAATAAACAGCTGATTAGTTTTCATTTGAGTAACCATATTAAACATAATATTGTAGTCCTGCCGGCCTGAGTGGGAACATTATGAAAGGAGCCTGTGGAGCTGTGGCAGTGTCTCTATTACTAAACACGAGGGAAGGTTTCAAATCACACCTTCACCACAAATATATCAAGAGCTATCTGAATGGAGATTAGAGAGTACCTAAGCACAGATTGAACTGCTTTTCAATCCAACATTAGATCTGTTTTTATCTATTATATCAATAATCACAAAATCTGATGCTTATTTGTGTCAGGTTACCAAGAAATATGTGTTGGAAAATTCGCTTTAGCCACTTTGCTTTTACAAAAGACTTACATCTGTCCCTGTTTTCTCTGACTGGAAGAAATCTGAAGAGGATTTTCACTTTTACAAAGAAAAGGGAAGGTGTTTCCCATATAAATTAATGCTTCTTTGACGAACGCCTTTTCAGTTTATGTAAGGTTTCATAATAACGCTTTACTTTCGGATAGTGGGGAGACCTGTATCTAATTCTGTCGCTTATAAATTCCTGGAGAATATGTGAAAATGTTGCAGAATTAAAGATTACGATGTCTAAGTAATGAGATTGATCCTTTATTGCTGCAAAGGGGCAAGTCCAAAAAATTGAAACACATTAAACATTATTCTGTCGTTGTATAAATTGAAAATAAAGTTGATATCTTCTTCAGTAAACTAACAAATGCTACCACGTATTACTTGTCAGTCAGCTGATTACCTACTTTGTTCCTAAATGTTGTGATTCATCTATATATTACTCTGTCCTTTGATCAAAGTGAATTTGTAATTGTTGTTCAGTTTATGAATTGTCAGAAATTTGTTTTTATTTTTCCATTCACCTGTTCATTTTGACCGTAAGATTGAAATGCTTTGGAAATATTGGAGATTGTTCATTTAAAAATAAGGTTTGCAGATCTGACTTCTTGTATTATGATTCAAGTATGTTTTCTGGAGGAATTCTCGGAAATATCAAACATTTGTTGGCTTCAAATAAGGTCTTTAACACCCAGTTACCAATCTGTTGTTAATGTTTCAGCTGTTACATTGACATTGATTAGGTACTCATTCAGAGAGATCAACTGACAATTATAAAGTTGCAGGATTATTGAATTGAGAAAAAGATACAGACGTGGAAACATTTTTTAGAAGGAATTGCTTTTTCATTCAAATGTGTAGGCTTTTCAAGAATTCTATATCGCCTTCCATTGGTTTTCTTGTCGAGAACGTACATTTATAATTCATGTGAATTTTAATGTGTTCTGTATTTTGAAATTTGTATCAGATTTAAGAAGAAAAAGAGGAGCAATTAACATCAAACGTTCAGTGAATAGAAAGCACAGTAAATTAAATTGATAGAGGTAACTTTTAGTATTGTCTCTGAATATTTAGTCAAATATTTCTAATGGCAAGAGCATTGTGCCGGTAAAGCACAGCAGGTCAGGCAGCATTCAAAGAGAAGCAGAATCGACGTTTTGGGCATAAGCCCTTCATCAGGAATCTTTTCGATACTCCTGCTCTTTGAATGTGCCTGCACTTTTGCAACACCACAGCTTTCCTCACTTTCTCCAAATATGCTTAATAAACATGAACTGAAAATGTTAGCATCAGCAGCTGAACAATACCAAATAAACACATTTTTTGCAATATTTATAGTGAAAACTTGTTTGAGAACATGCATCAAATCAGATCGAACAACATCTCTTGCCGTTACAACACTTGGCCCTTCATAATAAAGAATAACCATGCTTTGAACAACCAGTACGGTGTATAACGACTGAACTGAAATACCAGAGGACAACGATTGCATTTATTGAAGGGAATGATAACCAGATACTTACTGTGATAGTGCGATTGATCTCAGAAACAATAAAATTTTACTGTGATTATTCTCTGAACAGTAATTAAATGGTCATGAGGATCTTTGTGCGACTTTATGTGCAGTGTTTTGTTTGAACATTGATTTCAGTAACATAGAGATATTTTACATATTGACAATTGACAGTTAAAGGTAAGTTTTAAATGCAACAGTTTAAAAAAATTGTCAGTTTTGTTTAGCGAAACACAATTCTAAGTTTATACAATCCCTACTGTGTGGAAACAGGCCATTTGGCCCAACAAGTCGACACTGACATTCCAAAGAATAATCCACTCAGCACCATTCTGCTCTCAGATAACTGGACAATTACCCCTCACTAATGCATATAACCTACACATATCCTGAACAGAACGTACAGCTTAGCATGGTCAATTTACCTAACCTGCATATCTTTGGATTGTGGGAGAAAACCAGAGGTGGCCCTGTGTATTGTTACAAGACCATTATACCAAGTACCATCCCCAAAGGACTTAAGATGTATCTCTGAGCTGCGGTACTGTCTCTGATTATCTACATCCCACAATTTACTAAACTGCATGCATCAGCGTCTATTTCTTGCGGATTATCAGATGCAGGGACAATTAATAATACATATGAAATTATATTTGACAAAATCCCAATACGAAGAGAGCTAGCATCATAACTCTAAGATCCCCAGCATTCTAAAAATTCTGCTGAAGTACAATAAAACTTAATACACATTCCTACAGAAATAATCCTGCGCTCGCGTCGCCACTGTATAATCAGTTACTCTAAGTCTCTTCAGCCTGAATTTCAGGGGGTCTTCCATTGATTCGGCTGTCCAGACTTCTTCATCAACTGGAGATTTCACTGGCCCTTTGATCCGAGTGTAGTGAGTCCAGCCTTTCTCCGCTGTCCTTATTGTCGTTTCGGTAATCAAAGGATCCTGATATGGCCCTTCCCAGTCCGGCTGCAATTTAGTCTCTGTCCATGATTTTACTAAGACCCAATCTCCCGGCCGGATGGGATGAACGGTGAATTCAAGGGGTGGAGTCTGTGCTAATAAACTCTGTTTCCTGAGGAAATTCCCAACCCTTTCCTTATCTCCTGTAACACTTTAGAGGTAAAATGAGTTCCTTGGTCGAAATCTATATGGTTCACTAGCCCATATCGGGGAATTATGTGCTCCAATATTGTTTTGCACACCACACTCGCAGTGGCAGTAGCTTGGGGGTATGCCTCAACCCAACCAGATAGATGATCTACTATGACCAGTATATATTTTAGTCTTCCTACTCTGGGTAGTTCAGTATAATCTTCTTGTATACTCTGGAAGAGTCTCAATCCCGGGTCTCTTCCTCTTGGGGTCTGTTTTCTCAAGACTTTCTTGTTTACCTTTCTGCATATGATACATCCCCCACATATGTGTTTAGCAATTGTATATATTCCTTTACATCCATATTCCCTAAGAACTAAAAGATACGTTGCTTGTACGGCCCAATGGCTGATTTGATGTAGGACAGCCATAATTTCTCGCATCATCACTTTGTTGAACATTTCCCTTCCATCAGGTAACATCCAATGCCCATCTGCTGTTTTTCTTCAGCCCCAAAATCTGTCAATTCTTTTTTCAATTCTTTCAGTAAATATAAGAGCTTCCGGGGATCAGGAACAGGAGATATTAGGGAGTGAATTAGCACTCCTTGTGTGTCCAGGCCTGCTTCCTTAGCCACTTTATCGGCTAATCTATTCCCCCTAACTTCTGGTCCATTTCCTTTCTGATGACCATTTACATGCACTACCGCTATTTCTCGGGGGAGTAATAGGGATTCCAAGACCCGTTTAATCAACTCCTCGTGTGCAAATTCCTTCCCCCGGCTATTGATCAGTCCTCTTTCCTGCCATATCTTTCAGAAAGTGCCAACACCAAATACATATTTAGAGTCACTGTATGCTGCTCCCTCTTTATTTTCTAACGCCCTAAGGACACTTTCCAATGCATAGAGTTCACAGGTCTGAGCTGACCACCCATTTGGCAACCTTCCTGCCTCTACCACACCACCTTCCATCCCGTCTACAACTGCATACCCATTATGTCTTTTCCCTTCAGTCACCCGGGATGATCCGTCTATAAAATGTCTGGCTCCTGCATGAAGCGGAACATCTCTCAGGTCCATGCAGACCTTAATTTGGTATTCTATAATGTCAAGGCAGTCGTGCCCTGGATTCTGAGGAGATTCTCCTTCCTCTTTCCAAAGAAAGGCAGCTGGATTTAAAGAATTATGCGTGACCAACACTAGATCATCCTTTTCTACTAATATTGCCTCATATTTCAAAATCCGCGAGTCTGTCAACCATCACCCAGCTTTTTGGTTTAGGATCGTTCTCACTTGGTGTGGGGTGCTTACTATTAGGGCTCCCCCAAATGTAAGCTTCCTGTTTTCCCCCACCAACAGTGCAGTGGCAGCCACGGCCTGCACACACTCAGGCCACCCCCGGGATACTGGATCCAATAGCTTTGAAAGATATGCTACTGGCTAATTCATTCCTCCCCACCTCTGGGTTAATACTCCCAAAGCCGTGCTCTTAATATATGGTAGCAAAGAGATGGAAAGGTTTATCTAGAGAAGGTAAGGCTGACCCGGGGGCATGGATCAGATCTCTTTTGAATTCTTAAATAGTTCTTTTTCCTCTTCTTCCCAACTCAGACACATTGGTTCCTCCTCTAATAGTTTGAGATATAATTTATTCGTCTTTTGAGCATAAGAATCAATCCACAATCTGCAATATCCCGTTAAACCCCCAAAATTATGATATTCCCGTTTATTCCTGGCAGCACATTCCCCACTATTCCCTTTAACCCTTCCAGGCTTCCCTTTCACTTCCCTCACGAACAAAATGTCACAAGTATTTCAATTCTCGGTCCACATATTATAATTTGTTTTTAGAATCCCATGGTCCCTGCTGACACAGGAAATTCAATTTTTTTTCGTGGCTTCTACTACTCTTTCTCTTCTCTTTCCTGTTACTAAGAGGTCGTCTACATACTGCAACAGGGTAGTTCCCTTGGGGCTGCTAAATTTCTCCAATATTTGTTCTAACATCTGTCCAAATAAATTTGGGGATTGCATAAACCCCTGGGGGAGCACGGTCCACTGGTATTGGTGTTTCTGTCCTTTTTTGGGGATCTTTCCATTCAAAGGCAAAAACTTCCTACTTTCCTACCAAAAGGCATCCTTTAAATCTATCACACTAAACCATTTGTGGTCATGAGGGATCGTACTTAATAACCTACAATTCAATATTCTCAACTCCTGCACCAATCGATAACTTCGATCGGACTTACGCACTGGTAGAATTAGGATATTATAAGGAGACATACTTAGCTCCAACAGTCCATCTCTAGCCCCTCAATTACTGGCTGCAGTCCTCGTTTACCTTGTTTGGAAATGGGACATTGTCGCTCATAAACAACATCCCCTTTCCTTTTTAAACTTATTTCTGAGGGACGGATCTGTATTTTTCCACGATTGCCTTCTCTAGCCCATATAATAGGGTCTACCTCTCTCTCCACATCTTCTGTCAACATTGCCATTTGTACACTAATTCAAATCTCCAGTCCTAAGAAGGTAATTAAATCTCTCCCTACTAAGTTACTTCCTACATCAGGGATATACAACTGTTCCCCTTTAACTGTATCCTTCGGACCTTCTATCATCATAGGTTCAAATATTGGAACAGTAAATTCTTCCCCTTGAACCCCGGAAACAGTAATTGACCGTGTTGACATCGTACTTTCTTTGGTTTAAAATTCAGCGACGACCATGCTGCCCCCGTATCTACTAGGAAGACTGCCTCTTCCCCACAGGGTCCCACCTTCAAGTTTATCAAGAGTTCCTGGTGGCTCCCCGGGGCAGAAAACCCTGATACCGTGATTGTGTACACCGGCAATAGAGGCATTTGCTTTCGGCCCATGGCGTGCATTGGTCGGTTAGCTCAGCTAGTTAGAGCGTGGTGCGAATCACACCAAAAATGTCGGTTCAATCCCCACACTGACCATGTGTGGCGTTTGTGCGCTGGTTAGAGCTGAGCAAAATGACGAGCGCAGCTGGTGTGATGAAAGCAAATTTCTTGATTTTCTCTCGCTCCCCACTCTCTCAATAGCTTTTTCCTCTCCTCTTCCCGCTTTGCTACACTTCTCCCCTGTTTTCCATTTTGTCTCTGCTTCACCCATCCCTCACATATTTTGTCAAATAGCGCTGGCTTCAGCCTGGGTCATTCACGTCTCTTAATCTCCCTTTAATCTCTCCATGCACTGTCCTTATCACCTTTGCATCTGGAGCCTTGACTCACCTTCTCTCAGTGTGGTATAAATAGCTCCATAACACTCCTTCTTTGTTTTTATCTTTATCTTTAATCAGTTAGACTCAAAACGTCAGCTCTTTTCTCTCCTTGCAGATGGTGCCAGACCTGCTGAGATTTTCCAGCATTTTCTCGTTTGGTTTCAGATTCCAGCATGCGCAGTAAGTTGCTTTTATTAATGGCTCTATGATATTGCTGGTGATATGATAACTCCAGTGTCGATGCATGAGAGGTGAGCAAGCGAACGAATTCCCTCTGGAAGTCGTGTGACAAGTATTAACAGAGATCCAGGAATATAACACGAACGAATCTTTGATTTGAAGAGAAGGCTGAACTCTGGTTCTCCTCCGAGACTGTGCCAGGTCTGCCAAATACTGCACATATTTCATGTATTGCATTTGTTGGTGAAAACAATTGAGACCGGTTGTGTTGCTGCAGACAACACAGGTAGAGCGATCAAGTCGTGCTTCTAACCCTGTCAAATGTTTTATTGAATAGATGGCGCTTCCGGCTTCGTGGAGCACGTTGTTTGGAAACACAACAACCACACAAGCGCTGCACGTGGTCAGTGTGGGGATCGAACCCACGACCTTGGCGTTATTAGCACCACGCTCTAACCAGCTGAGTGAACCGACCAACGCATGGGGCGCAGCGAAAGCAAATGCCTATATTGCCGGTGTTCACAACCGAGGCTGCTGTGCATTTTCTGCTTCTAATCGATCGCACGATAGTCTGAAGTATTTCCTTTCGTTGCAAAGCTTTTCAACAAAAAAAGCATTTACTTTTCCGAACGCGCATACTCGAGTGTAACCATTTGCTCTGATATCTAAAATTAAGCGCAATGTCCGGACGCATGTAATTTCAATCGCAACGCCACCAGCTCAGCTGCAGCTTGTCACGTTGACAAATTTCGTCTGGAGAAACGTACCTTCAACGATCGCTCACTGTTCTTCTGGATACTCACAGACCTTTGGAGTCAGGGTTATGTGCTGCTGATTAACTGCAACGAACCTTATGCCAAATGCATTTGAATTGTAATCTATCAGTGGGGTTCTTTCTGCTCCCGAACGACGCAGTTGCTTTGGTGTCAGCAACAGCTCAGAAGTCAATTGCACGTTTTGCTCAGTGACTCATGTTGCTTATGCAACCTTCGTTTGACAGCATATTTAGCAAGTTATCAGACCTTCCTGCAGCGTTCGTCAGCGACAGGTCAGCTGCTAAAATGATTGATTCAGACAGCATGCTACATCCTACATTTGAAAATCGAAAAGGTGCAAACGTTTACAGGCTGAACACTCACTCACTATTTCACCTGGCGTGTCAGAGGCCGGGAGATGATCTTACGGAGGTTTTTCAATCATGAGGGGAATGAATCGGGTAAATAGACAAGTTCCTTTCGCTCAGGTGGGGCAGTTCAGAACTAGAGGGTATAAATCTGGTGTGGGAGGGTGAGAATTCGAAAGGCAGTGAGGGGCAACGGCTGCATGCAGAGGGTGGTGCGTTTCTGGAGTAAGTTACCAGACGAGCTGGTGATGGATGGAATAATTCCAATACTGTTAAGGAATCTGGACGTGTACTTGAATAGGAAGGGTTTAGAGAGAAATGGGTCATTTGCATGCAATCGCGGCTGGATCAGTTGAGGATATCTGTTCGGAATGGGCGAGTGCGACCGAAGAGTGTGTTTTCAGTGCTGTCCATATCTAATGGCTCTATGATAGTGCAGGTGAAATGATAAAAAAGATAAATTAAAAAAAGAAGTAAAATTGTCTGAAGTTGTTGAAGTGAAACAACTTAAGGTAATTTTATTTCAATTATTTTATTTATCTTTTTTATTTGTGTTTTTTTTTCACTGTTCTGTTAAGGGCGGCACGCTGGCACAGTGGTTAGCACTGCTGCCTCACTGCGCCAGAGACCTGGGTTAAATTCCCGCCTCAGGTGACTGACTGTGTGGAGTTTGCACATTCTCCCGTGTCTTCGTGGGTTTCCTCCGGGTGCTCCGGTTTCCTCCCACAGTCCAAAGATGTGCAAGTTAGGTGAATTTGCTATGCTAAATTGCCCGTAGTGATAGGTAAGGATGTACGGGTATGGGTGGGTTGTGCTTCGGCGGGGCGGTGTGGACTTGTTGGGCCGAAGGGCCTGTTTCCACACTGTAAGTAATCTAATCACTCACTGTTCATAATATTCGAGGTGTGGTCTGATTTGTACCTTGCACAGTTTTAGCTAGACCTCCATGTTTTTAGACTCCATTCCCTGTATAATAAATATCAGCATTTGATTTGCCTTCTCTATTACCTGCTGACCCTGTAATCTACCTTTTTCAGATTGATAAACAAGAACTCCTTCATCCCTTTCTGCTGTCAGTCTGAAACCAAATATTGTTAGCCTGACAGTAAATCAGAAGTATACTGAAATTGTTAGAAATGATATGTCAACATACAATAACTGGGCAGATGGAAATACATTTTATACAAGAGAATTTGTTTTTGAGCCTATTGGATTTAATTTGTTGGTGTGAACATAAATGGCAGAATTGTAAGGGGGCAGGAGGGGTGTCGTGGTAGGGGGGATATGGTGTATTTGAATTATCAGAAGCCTATTATGCAAGTTTCAATAAGCTAACCAGTATCTTTGTAGAGAACAGGGCCTCTTAAATATTAATAAGTTCGCCTATGTGTGGAACCAGAGGAGATGGGTGACGTATTGGACAAAATAAACTTGTCAGAATTTACTGTGGCGAAAGACATGGAAGCTCGGGAACTTGGGAAAATAAATAGTGAAGTCTTGGAAAGAATCCTCTACAAAGTAAAGAAAGTGCTGGAATCTTAAAACAAATGAAGGTAGATCACTCCTCAGTAGCTCATTAGGTCAATCCTAGAATATTGTGGAAAGCTAGGGAAGAGATTGCAGTGGCCCTTCCAGAGATATTTATATTATCAACAGACTCAGTGAGGTGTTGGAAGACTGGAGGGCGGATAATGCTGTTCAATCACTTAAGGGCTGCAGCGAAAAGCCAGGAAATGACAGCCCCGTGAGCCCAGTGATGGAGAAGTTGTTGGAGGAGATTCTGAAAGAAAGGAGCTCCTTATATTTACAAAGGTAAGGGCTGATTAGAGATAATCAGCATGGCTTTGTGAGTGGGAAACCATGTTTCACAAACTGGATTGACTCTTCGACAAGGTGGCCAAGAGATAGATGAAGGCAGAGCAGTGAACATTGTCCACGTGGACTTTAGCGAAGCATTTAACAAGGTTCAAAGGGATGTAGTACACCTAACCAGGAGGAAGAACGATGCTTACTTAAGGTTGAGGACACAAGAATCAGACAGGTTTCCACAGGGTAACATGGAACAGAACGATGGCTCAGTGGTTAGCATTGCGACCTCATAGCACCACGGACTCCATTTCGATTCCAACCTCACGCGACCGTCTGTGTGCAGTTTGCACATTCTCCCTGTGTCTCTGTGGGTTTCCTCCACGTGCTCTATTTTCCCCCCACAGCCCAAGGATGTACATGTTAGGATGTAATGTAGCCATGCTCCATTACCCATAGAGTTCACGGATGTGTAGGTTTGGGGCATTAGTCAGGCCAAATGGAGAGAATTAGGTTGGTGGGATGATTCTGGGTGCTACACTGTTTGGAGGGTTGATATGGAGGTGTTCGGCCAAATGGCTTGTTTCCACACTGTAGCGAATCCCTGGAGATACCAGAAAGGAACTGAGGAATGGACTTAGGACAACTAGAAGGGGGCATGAAAAAGCTTTGTTGGGAAGGTTTAAGAAAAACCGTAAGGCATTCTCGAATTATGGGAGGAAGATGAGGATGGCAAGAGTGAGGGTAGGGATAGTGGAGGGAACCTGTGCCTGGAGTCACAGGAGGTAGGGGACGTCCTTAATGAATACTATGCCTCAGTATTCACTGCTGAGAGGGACCTTGTTATTTGTGAGGACAGCGTGAAACAGGCTGATATATGTTAACAGGTGGATGTTAAGAAGGAGGATGTGCTGAGAATTTTGTAAAAGACAAGGATAGATAAGTCGCTGAACCAGAATGGATGAACCCAACGTTACTAGAGGAAGCGAGGGAAGAGATTGCTGCACACTTAGCGATGACCTTTGCATCTTCACTGTCTACTGGAGTCGTATCAGATGATTCGAGGTTGGCAAATGTTATTCCCTTGCTCAGGAAAGGGAATAGGGATAATCCTGGGAATTACAGACCTGTCAGTCTTCTGTCTGTGGTGTGCAGATTATTGGAGAGGACTCTGAGAGAGTGGATTTATGATTCCATAGAAAACCATAGTTTGATTAGAGATAGTATGGTTTTGTAAGGGGCAGGTCATGCCTTACAAATCTTATTGAATCTATTGAGAATTTGACAAACACTTTTATGGCTCATTCAGAAAGTACGGAGGCATGGGATACAGGGGAACCTGTCTGTCTGGATACGGAATTACTGGCTCACAGAAGACAGACGGTGATGATAGACGGAAAGCATTCATCCTGGAGCTCAGTGACTAGTGGTTTTCTGCAGGGAGAGGTTACAAGACCTCATCGCTTTGTGAGTTTAGGAATTACTTGAATGTGTGAGTAGAAGAGGGGTTAGTAAGTTTGCCAATCAAACGAGGGTTGGTGGAGTGGTTGATTCTGTGGAGGGCTGTTGTAAGTTGCAATGGGGCATTGACAGGATGTAGAGCCGGGCTGAGAAGTGGCAGATGGAGTTCACTCTGGAAAAGTGTTAAGTCCTTCATTTTGGAAGGTTGAATTTGAATGCAGAATGCAGGGTTAAAAGCAGAATCCTTGGCAGTGTGGAGGAACAGAGGGATCTTGGGTTCCAAGTCCCTAGATCCCTTAAAGTTGCCACCCAAGCTGAGAGCCTTGTTAAGAAGGAATATATTGTGTGTGATTTCATTAGTTTGGGGATTGAGTTTTAAAGCTGTGAGGTTATGCTGCAGCTCTGGTCAGGCCACTCTTTGAATATTGTATTCAGTTCAGGTCCCCTCATTACAGGAAGGATGTGGAAGCTTTAGAGAGGGTAAAGAGGAGATTTACCAGGTTGCTGCCTGTACTGGAGAGCATGTCCTATGAAGAAAGGTTGAGGGAGCTAAGGCTTTTCTTATTGGAGTGAAGAAGGGTGAGGGATGACTTGGTAGAGGTGAACAAGGTGATGAGAGGCACAGAGAGAGTGAATATTGAGAGACATTTTTCACCTTGACATAACTAGCTATTACAAGAGAGTCTATTGTTAAGGTGATTAGCCAGTGGTTAAGGAGAGATTTCCGAGGTAGGTTCTTTACATACAGCGTGGTGGGTGAGTGGAATGCACTGCCAGCAGTGGCAGTAAAATTAGATGCATTTGGAACATTTAATATACTTCTGGATAGGCACATGAATGGCAGTAAAATGAAGAATATGTTGGTTAGTTTGATCTTACAGTCGGATAAAAGATTGACGTGGCATCGTGGCCGAAGGGTCTTGTGCTGTCCTGTTCTGTGTTCTACTTTCCATGTGGTAAACTGGGTAATAAGCTCAGATCAATGTAAAAGGTTATGACATTCAGGAGGAGTTAGGAAACTGGATACAAAATTGGGCTTGATGGTAGGAGACAGAGGGTGATGGGAGACATGTTGTTTTTCTGACTGGAGGCATGTGACCAGCGGTGAAGTGGGTCCACTGTTTGTCATTTGGATTAATGGTTTTGATGGGAGTATTTGTTTCCAGGTAAGTAAGCTTTTTTTGGGTGACACTGACATTGGTGGGAAAGTAGACAGTGAAGAAGGTTATCCATGAAACAACAGGATGGACAGTCCTGCTGGGATAGTGGGCTGAAGAATAGCAGATGGAGTTTAATTAGATAAAGTTGAAGTGTTCTATTTTATTGAAACAAACCAGGGTGGGACTTGTACAGTTAATGCTCGGACCCTGGTAGTGTTGTCAGTCAGAGACCCAGGGATGCTGGTACACAGTTCTTTGAAAGTGGTGTCACAGGTAGACAGGCTGGTGAAGCAGACATTTGGGATGGTTACCTTCATTGGGGAGAGCATTGAGAGTGGGAGTTGGGGTGTTATGTTGTGGCTGTACAAGACATTGGTGCAGCCACCATAAAAACATTGTTGATCAGTAGGAAGTACTCATCTGGTTCACTTACCTCCTTTAGGGAAGGACATCTTTCATTCCAACCTGGTCTGGCTAACATGTGACTCCAGACCCACAGCAATATGTCTGACTCTGAGCTACCCTCTGGATAATTACCAGTGGGGCAATGTATGCTGGTCCAGGCAGTGACACCCACATTGCATGAATGAATAAATAAAATGATTATGTCCATCCCTACCTCTGCAAACCCCTCCAGCTGCAGCGATCCGTACTGGCTGTGTTCAAGCCCTGACCACTCTCTGTAACATCCTCACCACCTACAGCATCTTCACCTCTCCCTGTTCCTATTGTGCCAATAAACTGTGACAATTATTCTCCTTGCCACTGCCCTCCTCCTGCTAGCAGACCCTTTGCAATCCCTTTAATACTTACTCCTAAAACACTCTGTCAGTTCACGATTTTAAGTATTTTTGGTGACATTGTCAGCCTCATAATCTAATATGTTCCACTTTGTCCTAAGTGAGGGGCCATTGGGGATTTCTTGCTGAGGTTTTGTCTGTTTCAATGGAATGTCCTTTTGTTGAGTGTTTTACACTATTCCTTCAAATGTTTTCCATTATTCATTTACAGACACATATTTCGGTCTATTTAGCCTGTTTACCTTGGTCAGTTATCCTCTCAAACTCATGTAATTGGTTGTTTTTGTTTTCAGATACAGCTTGTCCTTTCTGTGATTTACTTTAAGATGTTATATTCCTTAAAACTGCACTTTATCACAATTTGCTGGAGGAGCTCTCCAGGTGAAATTAAGCATTCACTAAGTTTCATCGCGCAACGGTGGGTCTGAGATAGTTACATCCCGACCCGGTTGTACAATGTTTTATTCAAAGAAATACTGAAAAAAATTCTCTGAACTCCTCTTCCAATGTCACTCTTGTCAGGGTGATTGTCCCAGATTACATGAATTTTGAAGTTTCACTGAATTATTATTATGCCTTTATCAAAAATTCCAATGAGCTCCTGTGTAATGCAGTGATGAAAAATGGAATGCTGTTCGGTGGCTAAAACTGTTCTGCTGCTTGAGTCCTTGGCAAGTAGTAGCCAGAATTGCATTCAGACTGACTCTACTTCATGATCTGAGGTCAAATGCTTTCTCTGTAATGCCTTTGTTACCCATTATTGTTAGCATTGCCCATTTTGCCTGAGTTTGCACAAGGTTGTGAACCATTGAATACTTTTGTTCGCCCTGGAAGCATGTCTCTCTGGTGTCTAAATCTCTTTTATCTCTGAGTCTTAAATCCATCTACCTTATTACAGCGACATTATCCATTAAAAAAATAACATAACCTACTCTTTCCCACAATTTTCTGTCACAAATCTAATCACTGATATACAGTTTTAGTTAAACTTTGTCCTATCCTGTTCCTTTCTGCTTGTCTTCAGCCACATCCCTGTGCTGTTCTGATGCTTCACCTTTTCTCTTTGGATTTGGAAAGCTCCTTTCACCTGAACCCTGTCCCTCCATCCTCTCTGTCAATTTAAAGCTCTGTCCATAAACCTACCGACATGATTAGCCGGGACACTGCTCCCAGCATATTCCAGTGGGATCATCCTTATGGATTATTTTGTAAATCAGGTATGGGATGTGGGTGTCCCTGGCTGACCAGCCTTTCTTGCCCAGCCCTAGCTGGCCTTGAACTGAGTAACTTGCTCGGCCATTTCAGAGGGTCATTGAGAGGCAAACACTTTGCTTTGGGGATGTCGTGCAGACCACGTGAGGATGGGAAGATGTCCTTCTCGAAAGGACAAGCGTTTGGGTTTTTTTGTCCATCAGCAATGGGCTCATACTTATTTATGGATTATTATTAGTTTTAAAACTATTGATTTCAAATGTTTCACTTTCAGATGGTGGGATTCAATCCTGCCTCCCCTGAACATTAGCTGAGGTTTTGGATACATTCTCTCGCAATAATACCAGTAGGCCATTACTTCACCTGCTCACTGGGTGCTCATCCCTGAGCACTGATACCAGGGCATCATGAAGCTAAACCCATTCTCCTGACATAATTGCATGATCCTGACATCTTCCAGCAATCTGGTGCTCTTACTTAATATCGCTCCATTTTCCAGATCTCTGTGGGACTCAATGCCATTCTCCCTGTGTAACCCTCACTACATCAGTCTAATTCCCCATTGTGTCTATTCCTCTGTCTCCTGTATGTATTCAGGAAGGTCCTGACTCAATAGTCTTCCCAACTGCAGGGTGAATCGTCCATCACCACATTTATCACAGTTAGTCAGCCAGAGACAGACAAAGGGAAAAGAGATTTGGAGCCTTCAATAAATCCTGTAGTGAGGTAAGATCGCTCACAGTGCACAGAGCAAAGAACAATGAGAGGGCTCCAAACATCTGTGAACAAGACATGACATTGATACAGTGCTGGAGGGGGAGCACAGTACACGCACACCCCATGTTCAATCACCACCCCTACTGTAAGTTCTGTTGTATTAAGACTCACTACTCTGCAACACTGTATCTGTGGCATGTCTTGTGGTCTTTAATAATTTTTAATTCGTATACCATTTCCTATCTCTGTAACCTCCTCCTTCCCAATAGTCCCTCCACATATTTGAAACACACTGCATTCCAACCTACCATCCCTATCTGTGTAACTTGCTTCAGTGCCTACAACATGCCTTATCTCGGTAGTCTCCTCCTCCAATAACTGGAGACAGAGGCATGCAGCACGGAAACAGTTCTTTTGATCCAACCACTCCATGCTAACAAGAGTCCCTGAATGAGACGCGTTTCTCTACATCTGACCCATATCCCTTCAAACCTTCTCCTCTCCATGTACCTGCCCAAATGTCTTTTAATGTTGCTATTCTACTTTTCTCTAACATTTCCCCCGGAAGGTCATTCCACACCTGCACCATTCTCTGTGTGAAAAATGTTCTCCAGTTCCTTTAAAGCCTTTCCTCTCTCACCTTATATTTATGCCCTCTAGACCATAGAACATGACAGCGCACTACATGCCCTTCGGCCCTCAAAATTGTGCCAACTTCTGGAACCAATCTGAAGCCCATCTAACCAACAGTATTCCATTATCATCCATATGCCTATACAATGACCATTTAAATACCCTTAAAGTTGGTGAGTCTGCTACTGTTGCAGACAGTGCGTTCCACGCCCCCTACTACTCTCTGAATTAAGAATCTACCTCTGATATCTGTCCTACACCTATCTCCCCTCATGCAAGGCATTGCCATCCGAGGGAAAAGCCTCTCAACCCATGTCACCCTGTGCTTATCTTATATGCCTCAATTGATTCGCCTCAAACATTTTCTCTCGAACGAAAACAGCTTCAAGTCCCTCAGCCTTTCCTTGTAAGACCTTCCCTCCAGACCAAGTGACATCCTAGTAAATCTCCTCTGAACCCTTTCCAAAGCTTACACATCCTTGCTGTAATGTAGTGACCTGAACTGGAACCAATACCCCAGGTGTGGTCACCCACTAGTTTTGTACAGCTGCAGCATGATCTCATTGTTCCGAAACACAATCCCTCTACCAAGAAAAGCTAAACCACCGAATGCCTTCTGAACAAACTTATCAACGTGAGTGACAATTTTCAGGGATCAATGTACATAGACACTGAGATCTCTCTGTTCACCGACACGACCAAGAATCTTACCGTTAGCCCAGTATTCTGTGCTCCTGTTACTCCTTCCAAAGTGAATCACCTAACACTTTTCCGTATTAAACTCCATTTGCGAACTCTCAGTTTAGCTCGGCAGTTTATCTATGCCTCTCTGTAACCTACAACATCCTGCATCACTATCCACAACTCTACCAACCTTAGTGTAATCCGCAACTTCACTCATCCATCCTTCAATGCTCTCATCCAGGTCATTTATATAAATGACAATCAACAGTGGATCCAAAACACATCGTGGTGTTTCCCCACTAGTAACTGAATTCCAGGATGTATATTTCCCATCAACCACTACTTCTGCCAACATTCATCGAGCCAATTTCGATCCCAACTGCGAACTTACCAGCAATTCCATGCCTCTGTATTGTCTGCAATAACTTACCATGGGGAGCCTTAACAAACTTATCAAACAAGCCTTACTGTAATCCAAAAACACTACATCAACTGCTTTACCCTGATCCACCTCATTGCTCACCTTCTCAAAGAACTCAGCGGTTTGCGATGCACGACCTATCCTTCAAAAAACCGTGTTGACTATCCCTCATCAACATATTCATCTCCAGATGGTGATAAATCCTATCTCTTATAAGCCTTTCCAACACTTCACCCAGAATCAAAGTAAGGCTCACAGCTCGTATAATTACCAGGGTTTTCTCTGCTTCCCTTCATGGACAAGGGGACAACATTTGCTATCCTCCAGCCTTCTGGCACTATTCCTGTAGACAATGACAACATAAAGATCAAAGCCAAAGGCTCGGCAACCTCCTTCCTGGCTTCGCAGAGAATACGAGGATAAATCCTACCCAGCCCAGGGGACTTAGCGAGCTTTACACTTTGCAGAATTGCTAACATCTCCTCCTTCTGCACTTCAATCCCATCTAGTTATGGACTCCCAACTAGCCTGGGGTAAAGGTGTTGGCTAATCAACTTACCTTTATCCCTCATGGTTTTCTAAACCTTTATATGATTACCCCTCAGCCACCTACGCCCAATGGAAATACAAAGGACAATGATAGAAATATCTCTGCTCGTGTCCCTGCCACTATTTTGCCACAATGTTCTGGGGTACACCTGTTCAGGACCTAGGGCTTTTTCTACCTTTGTGTTCTAAGACCGCCAGCACCCCCTCTTCTGTAATGGCGTCTCTTTTCAAAACATCACTGTTTCTTTCCCTTTGTTTCTTAGTCTTTGTCCACAGTGCGTTCTGATATGAAATATTCATTTAGGATCGCGCCATCTCCTGTGGTTCCACATATGGGTGGCCTCACTGATCTTTGAGTGGCACAATTGTCTCTCCATTTTTTTTTTGTCCTTGTATGCTATCGAAAACTCTTTGCATTCTCCTTAATCTTTTCTGCCAAAGCTATCTCATTACCCCATGTTGCTTTCCAGCTTATCCAGATTCTCGGATTCTGTCAAACTTTCCAGCATCAGTAACATCTTCGTCAATCTTTGCTCCAATTACAATTTCAGATAATGCTTCCTAAATCAGGATGATCAGAATTCTATGTAATACTCCAAAGCTGTGTTGACTACCCCCAATTAATCCTTGCTTTGCAAATGCATGTATCTCCTGTTCAGCAGAATTGCGGTCTTTGAAGAAGGAGAACATCTGGGTTGTACAGTTTTGGAACTGGTCCTCCTGGGAGCAGATGTGGCGGAGACAAAGGAATTGGGAATATGGGTTGGCGTTTTTACAGGGGGCAGGGTGAGAGGAGGTGTAGACGAGGTAGCTGTGGGAGTCAGTCGGTTTATAGTAAATGTCCGTGATGATTTGATCGCCCGAGATAGAAATGGAATGGTCTAGGAAGGGGAGGGAGGAGTCTGAGACGGTCCAGGTGAATTTGAGGTCGGGGTGGAAGGTGTTGGTAAAGTGGGTGAACTGTTCAACCTCCTCGTGGGAGCACGAGGCAGCGCCGATACAGTCATCGATGTAGTGAAGGAAAAGGTGGGGAGTGGTGCCAGTGTAGCTGCGGAAGATGGACTGTTCCACATATCGTGCGAAGAGGCAGGCATAGCTGGGGCCCATGCGAGTGCCCATGGCACTCCATTGGTTGGGAGGAAGTGGGAAGATTGGAAAGGGAAGTTATTCAGGTTGAGGACCAGTTCAGTCAGTAGAAGGAGGGTGCCGGTGGAAGGGTACTGGTTGGTACGGCGGGAAAGGAAGAAGCGGAGGGCTTTGAGAACTTCGTGATGGGGGATGGAGGTGTACAGGGACTGGATGTCCATGATGAAGATAAGGTGTTGGGGACCGGGGAAGCGAAAATCATGGAGGATGTTGAGGGCGTGGGTGGTGTCCCGAACGTAGGTGGGGAGTTATTGGACTAAGGGGGACAGGACCGTGTCGAGTTATGCAGAGATGAGTTCGGTGTGGCAGGAGCAGGCTGAGACAATGGGTCGGCTGGGGCAGTCAGGTTTGTGGATTTTGGGCAAGAGGTAGAAACGGGCAGTGCGAGGTTGTGGGACTATGAGGTTGGAGGCGGTGGATGGGAGATCCCCTGAGATGAAGAGGTTATGGATGGTCTGGGAGATGATGGTTTGGTGGTAGGAGGTGGGGTCATGGTCAAGGGGACAGTAGGAGGAGGTGTCCGTGAGCTGGCGTTTAGCCTCAGCAGTATAAAGTTCGGTGCGCCAAACTACTACTGCGTCTCCCTTGTCTGCCGGTTTGATACTGAGGTTGGGGTTGGAAGAGAGTGGAAGTTGCCAAGCGATGTCATACAAACAGAAATGTGAGTAAAGTTTTGAAGAGACATTTAGAGAGAAACATGAACGGCCAGAGAATAGAGGGACATGGTCCATGTATATACAGATGGGATGAGTTGAGAATGATATCAAGGTGGGCCGAAGGGCCTATTGCTGCACTTTTCTATTTTCTAACTTGCCAGCATTTAACCGATTAAAACACTTCAGAATCTTGCATGTTTCATTCAGTTTCACTCTAATTTTTCTCAACTTCAATGGGTTCATTCTCAATCTATTCCACCTCTTATTATATAATCCCTCCATTTCCAACATCAGCCGAGTGGACCTTCTCTGGCTTGCCTCTGATACAAGAATATCTTTCCTTCGGGCACACACACTGTTCATAATGTTCTAGGTGTAGTCTGACTTGTACCTTGTATCGTTTTAGTAAGACCTCCCTATATTTAGACTCCAGTCCCTTTGTAATAAATGGCAGCATTTGATTTGCCTTCTCTATTACTTGATGACCCTGTAAGCTACATTTTTTCAGATTGATAAACAAGAACTCCCAGAACCCTTTATGTTTCCAGTCTAAAAACAAATACTGTTAGCCTGACAGTAAGTCAGGAGCATGCTGAAATGAGTGAGAAATGACATATCAATAAAAAATAACTGGACCCTTAGAAACACATTTTATAAAAGAGAATTTGTTTTTGAGCCTGTTGGATTTATTTGTTGTGTGAATATAAATGGCAGAATAGATAAGGATGTTGGGCGGGGTGTTGGTAAGGACAATATGGTTTATTTGAATTTTCAGAAGCCTTTGTGTAAGTTTCAATAATGGCTAAAGAGTAACTTGGTAGAGAATAGGGCCTCTTAAATATCAATAAGGTCGCCTATGTGTGGAACCAGAGTAGGTGGGTGAGATATTAAATTAAAAAAAAGTCTTGTCAGTATTTACTTTGGGAAAGACATGGAAGCTCGGCCACTTTGGGAAAGAATTTGCGATGTCTTGGAAAGAATCCTCAACAGAGAAGAGAAAGTGCTGGAATATTAAAACAAGTAAAGGTAGATCTATTCTTAGTAGCTCATTATGTCGATCTGAGAATATTGTGGGAAGCTAGGGAGGAGATTGCAGTGTCCCTAACAGAGATATTTTAATTTATATTATCAGCAGACGCAGGGATGTGCCGAAATACTGGAGGACGGCTAATGCTGTTCCATCACAAAAGGATTGCAGGAAATTACAGCCCCGTGAGCCCAATGATGGGGAAGTTGTTGGAGGAGATTCTGATAGAAAGGAGCTCCTTATATTCACAAAGGCAAGGGCTGATTCGAGGTCGTCAGCATGGCTTTGTGCGTGGGAAACCGTGTTTCACAAACCGGATTGACTCTTTGAGGAGGTGGCCAAGAGATAGATGAAGGCAGAGCAGTGAACATTGTCCACATGGACTTTAGCGAAGCAGTTAACAAGGTTCAAAGGGATGTAGAACATCTAGTCAAGAGAAAGAAGGAAGCTTACTTAAGGTTGAGGACGCTAGGATTGTTAGACCTCTACAGGGTTATATGAGGGCGGCACGATGGCTCAGTGGTTAGCATGGCTGCCTTATAGCACCAGGGACCCGATTTCGATTCCAATCCTGGGCGTCTGTCTGTGTGGAGTTTACACGTTCTCCCCATGTCTGCGTAGGCTTCCTCCAAGTGCTCCAGTTTCCACCCAAAGATGTGCAGTTTAGGTGAATTAGCCATGGTAAATTACCCATAGTGTTCAGGAATTGCAGGATTAACACATTAGTTAGGGTAAATGGAGAGTAATAGGGTGGGGGAATGGTTTTGGGCGGGATGTTCTTCAGAGCGTCCGTATGGAGTTTTTGGGCCTAATGGCCTGTTTCCACAATCTGGGGACTCACTGAAGGTAGCCAGGAAGGAACTGAAGAATGGATTTAGGACACCCAGAATGGGACATGAAAAATCTTTTTTGGGAAGGATTAAGGAAAATCGTAAAGCATTTTCCACTTATGTGAGGAACAAGAGGATGGTCAGCGTGAGGGTAGGGCCGGTCAGGCATAGTGGAGGGAACATGTGCGTGTAGTCACAGGTGGTAGGGGAAGACCTTAAAGAATACTTTGCTTCAGTATTCACTTCTAAGAGGGACTTTGTCATTTGTGAGGACAGCGTGAAAAGGACTGATATATGTGAATAGGTTGATGTTGAGAAGGAGGATGTGCTGAGGATTGTGTAAAACATAAAGATAGATAAGTCTATTGGACCAGACCAAATATGCCCAAAGTTACTGCAAGAGAAGGGATTGCCTTTGGCGATGACCTTTGGAGCCACACTAGGAGAAAGGGCTTGAAGAAGAGCTTATGCCCGAAACGTCGATTCTTCAACTCCTTGGATGCTGCCTGGCCTGCTGTATTTTTCCAGCACCACACTTTTCAACTTTGCACCCACACTGTCCACCAGAGTCATACCAGATGATTGGAGGGCGGCACATGTTGCTCCCTTGTTCAAGAAAGGGAATAGGGCTAATCCTAGGAATTACAGACCTCCACTTTCTTATGTCTGTGGTATGCAACTTATTGGAGTGGACTCTGAGAGCGCGGCTTTATGACTCCGTAGAAAACCATAGTTTGATTAGAGCTAGTCAGCATGGCTATGTTAGGGACAGGTCATGCCTCACAAATCTTATTGAATCCTTCGAGAATGTGACAAAACGCATTTATGGCTCATTCAGAAAATACAGAGGCATGGGATACAGGAAACCTGTCTGTCTGGATATGGAATTCCTGCCTCATAGAAGACAGAGGGTGATGATAGATGGGAAGCATTCAGCATGGAGCTCGGTGACCAGTGGTGTTCTGCACGGATCAGTTCCAGGACCTCTGCTGTTTGTGATTCTTTTTTATAAACTACTTGAATGTGGTTGTGGAAGAATGGGTTAGTAATTTTGCCAATGACATGGAGGTTGGTGGAGTGGTGGATAGTGTGGAGGTCTGTTGTCGGTTGCAGCAGGATATGGACAGAATAAAGAGCTCGGCTGCGAAGTGTAGATGGAGTTTAATCTGGAAAAAGTGTGAAATGATTCACTTTGGAAAGTCAAATTTGAATGCAGAATACAGGGTTAAAGGCAGAATACTTGGTAATGTTGTGGAACAGAGAGATCTTGGGTTCCACATCCATCTATCCCTCAAAGTTGCCATCCAAGGTGATAGGGTTGTTGAGAAGGAATATGTTATGTTGCCTTTCAATTGCTGGGGGATTGGGTTTTCAAGCCGTGAGGTTATGCTGCAGCTCTATAGAGCCATGCTTAGACCCCACTTGGAATATTGTGTTCAGTTCTGATCCCCTCATTACAGGAAGGCAGTGGAGGCTAAGTTGGATGTTTACCAGAATGCTGCCTGTACTGAAGAGCATGTCTTACGAAGAAAGGTTCAGGGAGGTAAGCCTTTGGTCATTGAAGTGAAGAAGGGTGAGGGGCCACTTGGTAGAGGTGATCAAGATGATGTGAGACATAGATAGAGTGAATAGTGAGAGACTTCTTTATACCATGGCATAAATGGCTGTTGTCAGTGGACATAAATAATTTTAAGGTGATTGTTGGATGGGTAAAGAGAAATTTCAGAGAAAGGTTTTTTACACAAAGAGTGTTGCGTGGTTGGAAAGCACTGCCAGCAGTGGTAGGAGAGTCAGATACATGAGGGACATTTAATAGACTCTTGAATAGGCACACAGATGGCAGTAAAATGAAGGGTATGTAGGTTAGTTTGATCTTACAGACGGATAAAAGGTTGGCATGGCATCATGGCCGAAGTTATTTGTACTGTACTGTTCTGTGTTCTACGTTCCATGTGGTAAACTGGGTAAGAAGCCTAGACCATTGTAAAAGGATATGGCATTCAGGAGGAGCGAGGAAACTGGATACAAAATTGGGCTTGATGGTAGGAGCCAGATGGTGATGGGAGACGTGTTGTCTTTCTGACTGGAGGGATGTGACCAGCAGTGTGGTGGGTCCACTGTTGTTTGTCATTTGGATAAATGGTTTGGATTGGAATATTAGTTTCCTGGTAAGTAATTGTTTTGGGTGACACTGAAATTGGTGGGAAAGTGGACAGTGAAGAAGGTTATTTATGATACAACAGGATGAACAGTACTGCTGGGATAGTGGGCTGAAGAATAGCAGATGGAGTCTAATTAGATAAAGGTGAGGTGTTCCTTTTTGGTGAAACAAACCAGGGCAGGACTTGTACAGTTATTGTTTGGACCCTGGGTAGTGTTATCAGTCAGAGACCCAGGGATGCAGGTACACAGTTCCTTGAGATTGGCAATACTGGTAGACACGCTGGTGAAGCAGACGTTTGGGATGGTTACCTTCATAGGGCAAAGCATTGAGAGTAGGAGTTGGGATGTCATGTTGTGGCTGTACAGCACATTGGTGCGGCCTCCATAAAAGCATTGTTGATCTGTAGGAAGAACTCATCTGGTTCACTTAGCTCCTTTTAGGGAAGGAGATCTGACATTCCAACCTGATCTGGCTGACATGTGACTCCAGACCCACAGCAATATGGCTGATTCTGAGCTACCCTCTGGGAAATTAGCAGTGGGGCAAAGAATGCTGGTCCAATCACCCTCATCCCATGAATGAATAAATGAAAATACATACGTCCCTCCCTACCTTTGCAAACGCCTCCAGCTGCAGCTGGTTTTGTCACATTGTTCATGCCCGGACCACTCTCTCACCACCTCCAGCATCTTCACCTCTCCCTGTTCCTATTGTGTCATTAAACCCTGACAACGATTCCCCTTTCCATTGCCCTCCTCCCTGCTAGCAGACCCTTTGCAATCCCTTTAAAACATACTGCTTAAACTCTCTCTCATTTCAGGATTTTAAGTACTTTGTGGTAATCATCTAAGCCTCATAATCTGATATGATCCATTTTGTCCTGAGTGAGTGATGGGTGGGAATTTCTTGCTGAGGATTTTCTATTTCAATGGAACGTCCTTTTGTTGAGTGTTTTACAGTGTTCCTTCAAATGTTTTCCACTGTTCATTTACAGACACATGTTTCAGTCTGTTTAGCCTGCTTACCTTGGTCAGTTCTCTCAAACTCATGTAATTGGCTGCTTTTGTTTCCAGATGTAGCTTGTCCTTTCTGTGATTCACTTTAAAACTTAGTATTTCTTTAGACTGCACTTTACACAATTTCCCAGAGGATCTCCCCAGGTGACATTACTCACTAAGTTTCATGACACAACGGTCGCACTGAGATAGTGACGTCCCTAGCCAGTTGCATAATGTGTTATTCAAAGAAACACTGAAAAACAATTCCACAATCTCTTCTTCGAATATCACTCTTGCCAGTATGATTGCCAAGATTATATGAATATTCAAGTTTCACTAAATTATCACAATGCCTTTATTAAAAATTCCAATGAGTTCTTCTATAATTCAAATGATGAGCAATGAAATGTTGTTAAGTAGCCAAAAACTGTTCTGCCGCTTGTGTCCTTGGCAAGTAGTAGCCAGAATTTACATTCAGACTGACTCTACTTCATGATATGATGCCAAATGCTTTCTCTGTAATGCATTTGTTCTCCATTATTGTTAGTGTTACCCGTTTGCCTCACAGCGCCAGAGACCCGGGTTCAATTCCCGCCTCAGGCGACTGACTGTGTGGAGTTTGCATGTTCTCCCCGTGTCTGCGTGGGTTTCTTCCGGGTGCTCCGGTTTCCTCCCACAGTCCAAAGATGTGCAGGTCAGGTGAATTGGCCATGCTAAATTGCCTGTAGTGTTAGGTAAGGGGTAGATGTAGATGTAGATGTAGATGTAGGGGTATGGGTGGGTTACGCTTCGGCGGGGCGGTGTGGACTTGTCGGGCCGAAGGGCCTGTTTCCACACTGTAAGTAATCTAAATCTAAGTAATTTTGCCTGAGTCTCTGCAAGGTTGTGAACCATTGAATATTTATGTTCCAACTTTTGTTCGTCCTGTAACCATGTCTCACTGGTGTCTAAATCTCTTTTATCTCTTTGTCACAAATCAGTCTACCTTGCTTCAGAGACTTTGTCCATTCCAAAAAAAAAGATAATTTACTCTTTCCCACAATTTCCTGTCACAAATCGATTCACTGATATACAGTTTTAGTTAAAATTTGTCCCTTCCTGTTCCTTTCTGCTTGTCTTCAACCACATCCCCGTGCTGTTCACATGCGTCACTTTTCTATTTGGATTTGGAAAGCTCCTTTCACCTGAACCCTCTAGGTTTACCTGTCCACAAACCTACCGACATGATTTGCCAGGACACTGGTCCCCGCTCAGTTCCAGTGGGACCCCGTCCTAATGGATTATTTTTAAAATCAGTTATGGGATGTGAGAGTCTCTGGCTGACCAGCCTTTCTTGCCCAGCCCTAGCTGTCCTTGAGCTGAATAATTGCTCGGCCACTTCAGAAGGTAATTGGGAGGCATACACTTTGCTGTGGGTATGTTGTGCAGACCCCGTGAGGGTGGGCAGATGTCCTTCTCTGAATGATAAGTGTTTGGATTTATTGTACATCAGTAATGGTATGTATAGATGGTCAATTGCTATTTTTAAAATAATTTATTTCAAATTCCACCATTTCAGATGATGTGGTTCAAACCTGCCTCTCCTGAACATTAGCTGAGGTTTGGGATACATGCTCTAGCAACAATATCAACA
Organism: Chiloscyllium punctatum; assembly: GCF_047496795.1. NCBI lineage: Eukaryota > Metazoa > Chordata > Chondrichthyes > Orectolobiformes > Hemiscylliidae > Chiloscyllium > Chiloscyllium punctatum. The sequence continues at coordinate 7,584,158 of NC_092761.1, forward strand.
GGCCATTACTTTGTCTGCTCACAGGTTATTTATCCCTGAACACTGATACCCGTGTATCATGGAGCTAAACCTGTTTTCCTTCATGATTGTTTGTTCCTGATACCTTCCTGCACTCTGGTGATATCACTCAGTCTCTCTCCATGTGGTATCCCTCACTGTGTGGGTCTAAATGCTGCCTCTGTCAGTGTCTCTCAACTCTTACAGCTACTCCAGATTCTGAGCCAGCAGAATTCTGCAAAGGCCAGGGATGGAGACTGGTATTTTCCAGATCTCCATGGGACACAGTACTATTCTCCATGTGTAACCCTCACTGCATCAGTCTAATTTCCCTTTCTGTCTATTTCTCTGTCTCCTGTAGGTACTCAGGAAGTTCCTGACTCATTAGATTTCCCAGCTGCTGGGTGTCCCATCCATCACCACGTTGAAGATGGTTGGTCAGGCAGAGAGACAAAGGGCAGGGAGATCTGGAGCCTTCAGTAAACCCTGCACTGAAGTAAGATCACTCACCGTGCAGAGAGCAGCGAGAGGGCTCCAAACATCAGCTAACAGTGCTGGAGGGGGAGCAGTATACAGACACACCCCAGGCTCAATCACCACGTCTACTGTAAGTTTTGTTGTTCTGAGACAGTATCAGGAGTGTCACAGTTATCAATCCATGCCTGTGATGTCTTAGTGAGCATCAGGACAACAGAGGGGAAAGCAGGCTTCCCATGAGTGGGTGGGAAAGCTGCCTGGGATCTTTCTGTTCTGTGTTTCTCCTCCAACACTGTACATAGAACATAGAACATAGAAGAATACTGCGCAGTACAGGCCCTTCGGCCCTCGATGTTGCGCCGATCAAAGCCCACCTAACCTACACTAACCCACTATCCTCCATATACCTATCCAATGCCCACTTAAATGCCCATAAAGAGGGAGAGTCCACCACTGCTACTGGCAGGGCATTCCATGAACTTACGACTCGCTGAGTGAAGAACCTACCCCTAACATCAGTCCTATATCTACCCCCCACTTAATTTAAAGCTATGTCCCCTTGTAATAGCTGACTCCATACGTCGAAAAAGGTTCTCACTGTCATCCCTATCTAACCCCCTAATCATCTTGTACACCTCTATCAAGTCACCCCTAAACCCTCTTTTCTCCAATGAAAACAACCCCAAGTGCCTCAGCCTTTCCTCATAGGATCTTCCTACCATACCAGGCAACATCCTAGTAAACTTCCTCTGCACCCGTTCCACTGCCTCCACATCCTTCTTATAGTATGGCGACCAAAACTGCACACAATATTCCAGATGCAGCCGCACCAGAGTCTTATACAACTGCAGCATGACCTCAGGACTCCGGAACTCAATTCCTCTACCAATAAAAGCCAGTACGCCATGTGCCTTCTTCACTGCACTATTTACCTGGGTGGCAACTTTCAGAGATCTGTGTACATGGACACCAAGATCCCTCTGCTCTTCCACACTACCAAGTATGCGACCATTAGCCCAGTACCCCATCTTTTTGTTACTCTTCCATGTCGCGTGGACCAGTGTCTTCAATAATTTGTAACTCCTACAACAGTGCCTGTCCCTGTAACGTCCACCTTCCCTGTCGTCTCTCCCCAGATTTGAAATGTACTGCATTTATTATCCTTCCATGCAACTAGTCCATGCTGACTACTGTTCATGATCAAGTCGCATTTGCATGTGTTTGCTCCATATCCTTTCAAACCTTCTCTTCTCCATATATCTGCCAAAATGTCTTTTCCATGTTGTAACTTTACTTTTCTCTACCCCTTCCCCAGACGCCCATTCCATACATGCACCATTCTCTATGTGGAAATGTTCTCCTCTGGTCACTTTTAAGTATTTATTCTCTCACCTTATATTTCTGCCCTCTAGTAATGGATTCCCCTACCCTGGGATAGAAACCTTTACTATTCACATTAAGTATACCCCTCATGGTTTTATAAACCTTTATAAGTTCACCCCTTAGAGCTGAAAGTGTGTTGCTGGAAAAGCGCAGCAGTTCAGGCAGCATCGAAGGAACAGGAGAATCGACGTTTCGAGCATCAGCCCTTCTTCAGGAATCCAAAACGTCGATTCTCCTGTTCCTTGGATGCTGCCTGACCTGCTGCGCTTTTCTAGCAGCACATTTTCAGCTCTGATCTCCAGCATCTGCAGTCCTCACATTCTCCTCTAAGGTCACCCCTCAGCCACCTCCGCCCAAGGGAAATACGACGGATAATGATAGAAATATCTCTGCCATGGTCCCCGCTGCGACTTTGCCACAATGTTGTGGCATACACTTGTTCAGGACCTCGGGCGTTCTCTACCTTTGTGTTCTAAGATCTCCAGCACCACCTCTTCTGTAATGGGGACTCTTTTCAAGACATCATTGTTTCTCTCCCTTTGTTTCCTGGTCTTTGTCCACTGTATGTTCTGACATGAAATATTCATTTCAGGTCACACTCATCTCCTGTGGTTCCAGGCACGGATGGCCTTCTTGATCTTTGAAGGGCTCTATTGTCACTCGAGTTGCTTTTTTGTACTTGTGTGCTGTAGAATCTCTTTGGATTCTCCTTAACTTTATCTTCCAAAGCTATCTCATTGCCCTGTTTTGCTTTCCAGCTTCTCCAGCCTGTCTGTTTCTCCACATGTGAAGCCACATCCAAGGAACAATGTAACTGCACCCCTTGGTCTCTGTCCGTTCGACAACACTGAACAGAGCACTGCCATTAACTGGGTTAGTCCTCCCTGGTTTGTCTTAACAAAATCCAACACCTGAATTCAACTCCACCTTTCATTTCTTGACCCATGGCTCAGTTGGTTAAGATCACCTTTGATAACTTTATTCATTGCCCACTATAACACGTATTTTACTATCCACAAAAATGCTAACACTAATTCATATATTCTCGTTTGTGTCAATAATATACATTTATGGACGCTGCACTGATCCTCATGGCACACCGCTGGTCCGAGGCCCCCAGTCTGCACAACAATCCTCTCCCACCATCCTCTGTCTCCTACTGTCAAGCCCATTTTGTGTTTGTTTGGCTTGCTCTCCCTGATCCTATGTGATCTAATCTTACTAACCAGTGCACCAGGCTAAACCCTGACTTAAGCCTTGCTGAAGTCAGGATAGACAACGTCTACTGCTCTGTCTTCATCCATCTCCTTGGTCACCTCTTCAACAAACTCTATCAAGTTTGAGAGACACCCCTTTGTACGCACAAAAGTATGCTGACTATCCCTAATCAATCATTGCCTTTCCAAATGCATGTGACTCCTGTCCCGCAGAATCACTTCCAACAACATTGGCACCACTGACATCAAGCTAATTGGTGTTGATGTCCCTGGCTTTCCCTCGCAGCCTTTCCTAAATGCTGGCACAACATTAGCCACCCTCCAGTCTCCCAGTTCACCACTCGTGGCTGTCAGTGATAGAAATACCTTTGTAAGTTTCTTTCCTAACTTACCCCAATGTCCTGGGATGTACTTGATTAGTTCCCTGGGAGTTGTCTGATTTTAATGCGTTTTAAAACCTTCAGCACCTCCTGTTCTCCAATGTGGACTCTTTTGAAAACATCACTGTTTATTTCCCTGCTTCCCCAGTGTGTTTTCCACAGTAAGTTCTGACTTTAAATTTTTGTTTCGGATCTCGCCCATTTCCTGTTGGTTCACACACAGATGGCTTCATTGATCTTTCAGGGGTCACATTTTGTCTCGAGTTAATTTCTGTTGTTAATATACTTGTAGAATCTCTCTGGATTTTCCTGAACCTTATCTGCCCAAAGCTCTGTCAGTTCCCCTTTACACCCTCATGGTTTCCCTCTTAAGAGTATTACTACACCCACAATGTTCTTCAAGGGATTGACTTAATTCAGCTGGCTATATAGGACATGTGCCCCCTTTTGTCTGGACCAGAACCTCAATATCCCCAGTCATCCAGTGTTACCCATTTGTGTCAGCATTGTCCTTCATACTAATAGGAATATGCTGCTCCTGAAATCTTAATTTATCTCTCTTTTGAAAGAATCCCACTTGCCCGACGTCTCTTTACTTTCAAATAGCTTCCACGAATCAACTTTTGAACAGTCTTGCCTAATACCTTCCGGACTGGGGCAAGGCCAGTTTTGATCTTTAACTTGTGTAAAAGGCCTGTCCTTTTCCATCGCTATTTCTAAACTAATAGAATTGTGGTGACTTTGCCAAAGTGCTCCCCCACAAACACTTCTGTCCCTTTCTCTCCCTTGTTTCCCGAAGGGAGGTCAGTTTTTATCCCTTCCTCCAGTCGGACCAGTTACATACTGACTGAGACGGTTTTCTTGAACACACTGAACAATTCTCTTCTATCCAAGCTGTGAACATTCTGGCAATACCAGCCTCGGTTTAGAAAGTTAAAATCCCCGACCATTACAGCCCTATCATTATTACAGATATCTGATATCCCCAACATATTTGCTGCTCAATTTCCCACTGACTGTAGTGCCGTCATATCAAACTGGTCATCCAGTGTAATTTCTCAGTTCCACTAACACAGATCTCCAGTAATATCCTCTCAGTGCTGCAGTGATGTTTTCACTGATCAAAACACACTAATCCCCCTCCTCTCTTGCCTCCCCTTCTATCCTTCCTGAAGCATCTGTTCCTGGAACATTGAGTTGCCTGACCTGTCCCTCCCTCAGCTGTATTTCCTTAATTCCTGTGATATCCCTGTCCCATGCTCCCATCCATGCCGTGCTTTCATCTGTATAACCTGTTAGATCTTTTACATCAAAGTAAATACAGTTTAATTGATCTGGTTACCCTCATTGCCTGCTGTGCTCTTGCCTGACTTGTCAATTGAAATGACTCACTTGAAATTCTGTCCCAGCCCCAAACTTCAGACTGTAGCCTAAGACCACCCCCCTCACTGTGGACAACACCCTCACCTTTCATGTCATCTACAAACCTACTAATGATACCTTCTGCTTTCACATCCAAGTGACTAATGCCCATAAGAAACAGCAATGGTTCCTGCACAGATCCCTGTTGTACACCCGGTGGGCAAAGGCTTTCAATCACAAAAACAACCCTCCAACAATTTTGGATCCAATTTGCCAACTTTCCTTGGATCCCATGGGCTCTTCCCTTCTGGACCAGCCTTCCACATGGGACCTTGTCAAAGGCCTAAATGAACTCCATGGAAACCACAACATCTGCACTGCCCTCATCAATATCTTCAATCGTAATTTCAAAGAAACCTCAGCTGATTTCATCAGACATTATCTTCCTCTTCCAAATCATGCTATCACTAATCGATCCCTGCCTTTCCAGTTATTGATTCAACCTGTTCCTCAGAATTGTTTCCAATAATTTCCCTCCCCCTGCTGTCAGACTATCTGCTCTGTAATTACCTGGCCTATCCCTGCTGCCCTTCCTGAATAAAGGAACCACATTAGCGATCCTCCAGTCATTCAGCACTTCACCTGTGTCCAGCAAAGTATTAAATATATCCACTAGGGCCCCATCAATCTCCTCCCTTACCTCCCATAGCAGCCTGGGATACACTTAATTGGGCACTGGGGATTTCTCCACCTTTATACCTGTGAAAGCATTTAATACCTCCTCCTTATTGATCTTAACATGTTCTAGAATCTCAGCATCCCAACTGAAATCCCCGGCTACAATGCCTTTCTCCTGTGTGAATACAGATGGAAAGTATTCATTGAAGACCTCACTTGCTTCCTCTGGCTCCATGCACAGATTGTCCCTTTGGTTTCTCACAGGCCTTCCTCTTTCCCTGGGAATCCTCTTACTCTCACGATGCTGATAAAATACCTGTGGCTTTTCCACAATCGTATCTGCCAAATATATTTCATGACCATTGTTTGTCCCTCATTTTCCACAATCCCCTTGCACTCTCTATACTTGTGAATGGCTTCACCTGATTTTATTGAACTGTATTTTCTTTATCAAACTCACGATATCACTTGATCAGTATTCCCTGGACTTGTTGCCTTTACTATTCACTCTTCAAGGAGCACACTGGCCCTCCGTTCTCACTGCATCACTTTAAAATACTCCACTTTCCTAACATGGACCCAACTGCAGGGAGTTCCTCCCAGTCTCTGTTTGCCAGATCCTCTGTAATGATCGTGATACTGATAGGAGGCACAGTTGTGAGGGGGACAGACAGGAGACTGTGTGGCTGCAGAAGATACCCCAGGATTGTGTGCTGCCTCCCAGGTACCAGGGTCAAGGATGTCTCTGAGCGATTACTGAACATTCTGAAGGTGGAAGGGTAACAGCCAGAGGTCATTGTGCACATCGGTCCACATGACAGGGGTAGACAAAGGGATGGCGTTCTGTTAAAATGAGTATAGGGAGTTAGGTAAGAAGTTTAAAAAAGCAGAATATTGACGTTAATGATCTCCAGATTACTCCCAGTGCCACGTGCCAGTGAGGATAGAAATAGAAACGTAGGCCGGATGGATGTGTGCCTGAGGAGCTGGTATAGTGGGCAGGGTTTTCAGTTCATGGGTCATTGGGATCTCTTCTGGGGTAGAGGTGACCTGTACCAGGGGGATGGATGGCACTGGATGCAGAGGGGCACCAGTATCCCTGGGAGGAGATTTGCTCGTGTTACCCGGGCAGGATTTAAACTAGTTTGGCAAGGAGTTGAAACTCTGAATAAGAGAGGGGCCATCAACTCGTCAGGGGAAAATGCATCAGCCATCAAGAGCAAGTTTCCTATCCAGGATATCCGGGGCACAGTATAGGGAGGGAAAAGACTTCTAGTTTAAAGGGCATTAATTACAAAGCACGAGGCCTGACTGTTAAGGCAGACAAGTTCAGACCATGGATTAGCTCTGGGGACTGGGATAATATAGGCATAACAGAAACATGTCTGAGAGAAGGACAGGACTGGCAGCTCAGTGATCCAGGATACAGAAACTACAGGCGTGACAGAAGGACAAGTAGGTGAGGAGGGGGAGCAGTCCCTTTGATTAGGGAGGACATTACAACAGTGCTTAGAGACAATATTGTTAAGCGGTCCTCAAATGAGGCCATATATTTAAAAGTTAGAAACAAAAAGTGGTTGGTCAGTCTGCTGGGATCGTGTTTTAGACCCCCAAATAGCCAGCGGGTACGAGAGGAGAAAATGTGTAGTGAAATTGCAGGTACCTATAACAATAATTGAGTAGCATTGGTTGGAGATTTTAACTTCCCCTGGATTGACTGGATCACCCAGAGTGTGAAAGGGCCATATGGGGTGGAATTTGTCAAATATGTGGAAGAACGTTTCCTAAACCAAGATGTAGAGGGCTCTACGCTACTCAGACGGATGCAACACTGGACCTCCCCTCAGAAACCGAGGTCGGGCAAGTAACTGAAGTATAAGTCAGAGAGCACTTTGGGTCCAGTGACCACAACTGTCTTCGTTTTAACATAGTTATCGAAAAAGATCAGACAGGTCCACAGATTGAAGAGGAAAACTGGAACAGGGCCAATATTGGGGACATTCAGAAGGATCGAGCATGGTGAAGGTAACAATTACACAACACCAGGTTATCATCCAGCTGGTGTACACAGGAACCTCGATTATCTCAACGAGATGGGCAGACAATAGTTCATTCAGATTATTGATGATTCAATTACTCAATTCAATGCCTTTCCTCTCTGGCTCGGAGTTTTCGGTAATGTCTAGTCCCCGTTGAGGTGACTAGGCAGCACCAAACCATGTGTGAACACTCACGCCCAGCCAGTCACCAAAAACGCCCCGCTGCTCGCCCCCAAACCCTTCAACACCATCACCACCCACCCCTCAAAGTCGCCCTCCACGCCAGACCCAAACTCATCCAACAGAGACCCACGCCTGCCCCCGCCACCAAAACCGTCCAAAGCCACCCTCCACTCGCCACCCGCCCCTGCCCCCAAACCCATCCAACAACATCCTCTGCCCGCCTCCAACATTGCACCCCTCCTGCCCCCAAACCCATCCAACGTCACCCTCAGCCCGCCCAAAACCTGTCAAACACTGCCCACGTCTGCCTCCAACAATGCCCCTCCAGTCCCAAACCTGTCCAACACTGCACCCCCGCCCGCCCCACCCACCGTTTGCGCCCATACCCCCGGCTGTCCCACCGCTTGTGCGCCCCTGCCCCCGTCATCTCCTCCCCCTCCTGGGTAGCCGGAGTGGACACCAACAGTAAGACAGCTGCTGCCTTTAGTGGTTAATTCTCTAAATAGCGCATGCACACTCACACGCACACATAGCTGCACACACAAAGTTTTACTGCAGCATTTCGAAACGTTCCACCTCTGCACTGTACAGGACAATGTTCAAGAGAATATCTAGGGAAGGGGGGAGTTTAGGATTTACCTCTATGTAGAACTCCAGGCTAAGTGTGGGCAGAGCCAGAGAGGGTGGGAGTTCAGTCATTTGGAGATGGTACGTGGGCTCAATGTCCAGGACTGTTCTCAGCAGGATTTCTGTGAGCCGAGATCGGTTTTAATCAGTGCGAACAAAACAAACACAATCAGGGTTGAATCAGCTCTTTGATGTAATGTTTCTATCGGGACCTCGAGATCTCCTTTGGATAATCCGATATTCAGCGAATTGATATTTGGATAATCGAGGACACTCTGTGTTTGGAAGCGCTAGATTTACAAGCGCTGGTGATCATTCTAAAAGATGAAAGAATTAACCAAAACCTGTTTAATATTTCATTCCATGACACTGCCATCCTGTTGCTATAAATTCTGTGTCATATGACTGTGCTCCACAACCACCTGATGAAGAAGCAGCATTTCGAAAGCTAGTGCCTCTAAATAGACCTACTGCAATGTAAGCTGGTGTTATGTGGTTTTTAACTTTGCCCATCCCAGTCCAACACCGGCACGTCCAAATCATGGGTTGGTATGTTTGAATGAAAATGAATTACTGGCAAATGGGAGGTTTTTAAAAGTGTGATCTCAATAATCAAGTATGTCCCCGTTCGTGTGAAGGGAAAATCCCCTACAACCCTTCCCATTTTGACCATTCTGGAGATAGTTACTAATGCCCTCATCTGTGAAACTGTCTCCAACTAAAATTACTGCCATTCTGGAGTATCTGTCAGACACCACACCCTCCATATCTAAATAATCTGCAGAGCCTAAACCTTCCTGTATCTATAAACATATTCAGCCATAACTACCCTCCATATCTCTGTTTGTTCCTCCAGTCTATACAACCCACTTTATCGCTGTAATCTGCTCGAATCGCCTAAAGCATTCCTGACTGTGTAAACTACTCCATTCAACCAACATCCTTATCCCTGTAAACTGGACCATCCCTCCTAACCTCCCCATCTCCATGAACTCCTACAAGCCATACAGCTCTCTGCATTTCTGTAACTCCCTGTGGCCTCTATCGTCCTCCCTCCCTCTGAAACAACCTCCAATTCCCACACCCATCCCAGTCTGGGTCATCTGCTTCAGATCAGGCCATTGGTGTTTCTGTTACCTTTGGCACTCCAAGCAAACCATCCTAATTGTGTCTATTCATTCAGATCTCATCTTCTCCAGCCTCCTGAAACCTCTTCCTGCTGTTGTAACCCTCTCTGTTTAGAACACAGAACAGTACAGCACAGTTTCTCCTGTAGCCACATCTTTCTGGTGACCAAATCATATTTATCCCTGTGTCACAAGTTCTTGCTGATGCTTTGACAATTCCAAAAAAAAACTGGAATTGACTTTTTCCCAGAATGTCCTGTCACAGCCTAATTCACTGATGTACAGTTTTAGTTAAACTCTGTGCCTTCCCGTTCCTTTCTGCTTGTCTTCAGTCACATCCTCATGCTGTTCTGATGCTTCACCTTTCATATTTGGATTTGGAAAGCTCCTTACACCTGAACCATGTCCCTGCATCCTCTCTGTCAGTTTAAAGCCCTGTCCATAAACCTGCCGACATGATTGGCCAGGACACTGCTCCCAGCAGGGTTGTTTTTAATTCACTCGGGAAAGTTGCTGTCTCTGGCTGGCCAGCATTTCATGTCCATCCCCCGAGCGGCCCTTGAGCTGTGTGGCTTGCCAGGTCATTCCTGGGGGCAGTTCAGTCAACATCCTTGCTCTGGGTCTGGATTCATATGTAGGCCAGACCGGCAGCCCATAACAGATTTCCTTACTTAAAGGGTATTAAGCAGTCAGATGCTACCAGCATTAAATTCTGGATGAACAGTTGAGTGAGAGTAACACTTGACCATTGCCTGGCCGACTGATAGCTCTCTCATCCGTGCGTACCAATCCCAGTGCACCTCCTTCCTGACTGTGGTTTGATCGTGATGCTTTCCTGCACTCTGGTGATATCACACAGTCTCACTTCATGTGGTATCTGTAACTGTGAGGGTTTAATTGCTGCCGCTGACTGCACCTTTTGCGGATACTTCAGATCCTGAACCAACAGAATTATCCACTCCAGGGAGACACAGCAGCACAGACCAGGGATGGAGACTGGGATTTTTCAGATCTCTGTGGTACTCGGTGGCTTTTTTCATGTGTAACCCTCGCTGCATCAGTCTAATTTCCCATTCTGTCTGATCCTCTGTCTTCTGTAGGTACTCAGGATGCTCCTGACTCAGCAGAATTCCCAATTCCTGTTTCGTCCATCACCACACTGAAGACAGTTGGTCAGCCAGAGAGATGGAGAGTGAGATCTGGAGCCTTCAGTAAATCCTGCAGATAAGTAAGATCACTCACAGTGAACAGAGCAGAGTGTATTTAAGGGATCGAACGTTGGTCCAGAAGACATGACATAGATACAGTGTTGAAGAACGAACACAGAGCACGATTTGTCCCAGGCTCAGTCCACACCCTTTTGTTAATTTTCATCTCTGCTGTACTGAGCCTTCCTGTGTCAATATAGGAATTTGACAGTTATCAATCCAGGCCTGTGCTGTCTTACTGAGGATCAGTACAACAGAGGGGAAAGCAGGCCTCCCTCAAGGATAAAAATCAAACAACACCAGGTTGTAGTCCAACAGGTTTAATTGGATGCACACTACCTTTCGGAGCGACACTCCATCAGGTGATAGTGGAGGGCTCAATCCTAACACACAGAAATTATAGCAAATATTTACGGTGTGATGTAACTGAAATTATACATTGAAAAATTGATTGTTAAGCCTTTCATCTGTTCGAATGCAGTGATAGTTTCACTTCTTTCATGTGTAAATCACAAAACCTTTTTGTCACGGTGGACGCTGCAAGACGTGTCAGATTGTGGACATAGATACCACCATTACACGTGGGGACACCTCCCACCTTGTGAATGGCTGGTACTCATGTGACTCAGCCAACATTGTGTATCTTATCTGTTGCTGGCAAGGATGCCCGGAGGCATGGTACATTGGGGAAACCGAGCAAAGGCTATGACAACGGATGAATGGGCACCACACAACAATCAACAGACAGAAGTGTTCCCTCCCAGTTGGGGAACACTTCAGTGGTCCAGGACATTCAGCCTCGGACCTTCGGGTGACCATCCTCCAAGGTGGACTTCGAGACAGGCAGCAGAGAAAAGTGATCGAGCAGAGGCTGATAGCTAAGTTCGGTACCCATAGGGAGGGCCTCAACTGGGACCTTGGGTTCATATCTCATTACAGGTGACCAGTATTGCACTATGCACACACACACACAGATACTCCTACACACACGCTCTCTCACATACACATGGACACACGTACACACAGACGTGCACACAGATACCCACAGACACCCTTACAGACACACACACTTCCACACTCACACATGCACCCCCTCACAGACTTAAGACACTCTGCACTCACTACACACACATACACTTTCTCACACTCACAACCCCCAACCCAAACACACACACACACACAGACAGAGAAAGACCCACATGCAGACATATATTTTGTGGGGTGAATTTGTACTTTTAGGATTACATTGTACTTTGCTCAAAAACTGCATGCATTCATGTCGAACTCTGAGCTCAAAAACTGCATGAATTTATGTAAAACTCCGTTATCTCACTTTTTAGATTAGAATCAATCTAAGCATTATGGCATAGACAGAGAGCACAGGGGGCCAACACCTTCAACATATTGTCTAGCTATCACCATTGTTAACAGCTAACCCGAGAATGCAACTTTGTTAAAAAAAAGGTTTTCTGATTTACACATGAAAGAAGTGAAACTATCACTGTATTCTAACAGATGAAAGGCTTAACAGACAATCAATTTTTCAATGTATAATTTCAGTTACATCACACTATAATTTTTTGCTATAAATTTTGTGTGTTAGAATTGAGCAATCCACTATCACCTGATGAAGGAGCATCGCAACGAAAGCTAGTGTGCTTCCAATTAAACCTGTTGGACTATAACCTGGTTTTGTGTGATTTTTAACTTTGTACACCCCAGTCCAACACCGGAATCTCCAAATCATGACTCCCTCAAGGAGATCGCATTGAATCCTGGGATCTTTCTGTTCTATATTCCCTCCTCACACTGTCTCTTGTCATATGATACAGTCATACAACAAGGAAACATGTCTTTCAGTCCAACTTGTTTGTGCCAATGTCTTGAATGCTTGTAATTCCCAGAAATTTTCCTGTTTCTGTCAACTCCGGCCTCCCATATTTCTGCTGAATATTTGAAACCTACTCCAATGCTGACGACTCTCCCTATGTGTAAATTGCTCCAGTGTCGATAACATGCCCAATTTCAATAATCTCATCCTGCACTCCGTACAATGCTCCCTATTTCTGTCATTTTGCACAATACGTACAGTGCCCCCGTCGCTGTAAAATCCTCCAGTCTGGACCAAAGTACCCACCTGTGTACCTTCCTCAAACCCCAAGAGAACATGATATCACTGTAACCTTCTGCAGGCCCAATAACACTCCTGCCTCCTAGCCTATAGCACCACACGACCTCAGTAACCTTCAAACCATCCTTACCGACCTCCTTACGGATATAAACACCTCCAGACCCTTTTCAAGCCACAACAGCCCTCCACATCTCTGTTTGCTCATCCACTCCCTACAGTCCCCCCAGTACCTCAAACTCTGTCTCTTTATGTAATTCTGCAATTTGGGACAGCACAGTGGCTCGGTGGTGAGCAATGGTGCTTCATAGCCCCAGGGACCCATGTTCGATTCCAGCATTTGTTGACTCTCTGTGTGGAGTTTGCACTTTCTCCCCGTGACTGCATGGGTTTCCTCCCACAGTCCAAAGATGTGCAGGTCAGATGAATTGGCCATGCTAAATTGTCCATCGTGTTAGGTGCATTGTCTGAGAGAAGTGGGTCTGGGTGGGTTACTCTTTGGAGAGTTGGTGTGGACTTCTTGGGCAGAATACCTGTTCCCATGCTGTAGGGAATCTAATCTAAACTATCCCTCTGCGTAAATATATCCCTCAATCCATTATCAGCCCCAAACCCTTCGAATCCGAGTGTCTGTGAACTCCCACAGCTTCAACATCCCTCCTTAACTGTATAACATTTTCCATTCCTGAAACACTCTGAAAATGTGGATATCCTACAAACCTCCCTATTTGCGTAATCCTCTCAGGACCCTGTGAAACCCCCGATCTGTGGAACCAACTCCAATGCTTCTGAGTCTCCCGATCAGTTTCTACAAGACTTACTATCTCTTTAACGTTCTCCTGTCGCTATCACCAGCCCTGTCAATGTAGGCTCCTTCGGTCCCCCCACCAATCTAATCATCTCCATAACCTTCTCCAGCTCTTATACCCCTATCTGTGTAAACGTTACACTCCCCTACAACCATCCCTAAAGCAGGAATCTCCTCCAGTGTCTGCAATACTCCCTATCTGTGTTAGTGTCTCCAGGCTCTATTGCTGTTCCTGTCTCTCTAAGCTCTGACAGATTGTCCAGCTTTCCGGCCAATATACTTTCCAAAGGGTCAGCGTGGACGTGCTGTTTGAAATGGCCTGTTTTCACAAAGTAGGGATTCTATGATTCAATGATTTTTTCATAAGAAGGGTGGTCGGTGACAGGATCAAGATTGTCTCCGAGCATGCTCAGGGCATATTGAAGTGGGAGGGTAAACAGCCAGCGGTCGTGGTTCACATTGATACCAATGACATAGGTAAGAAGAGCGAAAGGTCCTGCAAAGGAAGTTCGGGGAGTTAGGAGTGAGTTGAAAAGCAGGATCTCCAGGATTATATTCTTGGGATTACTCCCGGGCAACTGGAAGTGAGTCAAGGAAGAGGAAGATAGTCGAGTTGAATATGTGGCAAAGAGCGAGTTTGGGAGGAGGGTTTCTGATTTTTGGATGACTCCGATTGCGTTCAGTGCACGTGGGAACGACAGAAAGGAAAGTGTTCACTTTAACTGGAGGGGTCCCAACATCCCGAAAGGGAGGTGTGATCATGCAGATTTAGAGGAGGATGGGATACAAAGCAGCAGGTCAGAAAATGAGCAGAAAGTAAAGGTTTGTCAAATAAACATGCGGAGGGAACTAATCACAACAATTTTTTAAAAATGTGAGTTGCAAGTTGGAGTAAATAATAGACTCACTATTATCAGGGGTCAATAAATAAGGATGGAGCGCCTGTACACACAAATATTAAAAGAGAAAGACAAATCGATAGAATTTATATTAAAATGTTTTTGAACTAAATGTGTGCAGTATTTGGAATAAAATGAATGAGCTGATAGCGCTAACAGGTATAAATAGGTATGGCATGGTGGGCATGACTGAAATGTGATTACGTGAAGGTCAGGACTAGGGTGTTAAATGTCCAAGGCTGCTCAGTATTCAGACAAGAAGGAACAGCAGGTGGAGTGCCTGTATTCGTTAAGGATTATGTCAAGGTTGTATTAAGAAATGATATTAGCACGTGGGACAAATCTGATGAATCAGTCTGGTTTGAAATAAAACGCATTGAAAGAAACCTGTTGGTCGAAGCATTTCCAGCCCACAAACTACCCCCCTCCCAACGACAAATTACTTTCAAAGTAGGGAATAGCATGAACCAGGAAATAACGATGGCTTGAGACAAGAGCACATGAGTGATTATGGGAATGTAAGCATGCAATTTGCTTGGATTAATCAATTTGGCAAGGGGAGTCTCAAAGAACGATTCGTCGAATATATCATGGATTATTTATTTGATTAACATGTCATGGAACCAAACAGAGAACTGGCTTTGGTATAATGTAATGAGGAAGGAGTGAAAAATCATATTGTAGTACAGGATCATCTTAGAAAGAGTGACCACAACATGTTGGAATTGCACATTCAGACTGTAACAGCAAAGACAGAGTCAAATAGGAGAGGTTAAGTGTTGGACAATGATAATTTTACTGGTCTGAGGAAGGGCTTGGCCTGAGTGGACATGTCAAAAAGATTAAAGTGCAAGACATTTGAAGAACAGTGGCATCTACTTAGCAAGATAGTCCAACTCCCTCAAATAAAGTGTAATCCTGAGTGGAAGAGGAATTGTAAAAAGGTGAAAAGCGATCCGTGTCTTAACAAGGAAGTCAATAATAACATGACGGTTCTTTTCTGGTGGTATTATCACTGACTGCTAATCCAGATAATGTTTTGGGGACATGGCTTCAAATGCCGCCACGGCAGATGGTGGAATTTAAATCCAATATGAACCTGGAATTAAGAATCTATTGGTGGCAATGAATCCATTGGTCATGGTTGGAAACACCCATATGTTTCATGAATATCGTTTAGGACCGGAAAACACCACCCTTACCTGGTCTGACCGATATGTGACTTCAAACCCAGACATATTGGGTTGACGCTTAACTGCCCTCTGGGCAATTAGAGACGGACAATGACTGCTGTCTAACCAGCGACACCCTCATCCTTTAAGGAATTAAAGAAAAACACTTTAATTGTCAGCAAACAGCTACTAAAAACATAATCAAAATGGCTATGAAGGAAAATGCAGAGAAAACATAAAAAATGATAAAGAACACTTCTCTGAGTAGACAAAAAGTTTAAAAATGCTGAAAGTAAATGTTGGCCTCTGAGAGGATGAAAATGGCGAGGTAATAATGGGAAACTCAGAAATGGCAGAGGTAAAACCAACACTTTCTGTTTTCACAGTGCAAGATAATTTCATCCCAAAATTTAAAGCAACTGCAAAGGATCATGATGGAAGTACTACGATGACGAGGAAGAAGATATTAAATACATTGATAGGATTATAGACAGGTCAGACCCTCAGCCTGCAGTATATCACATTAAAGGATATAAAGCACAGATAGTGGATGTGTTAGTTAGGATATTCAAAAAATCCTTGAATTCTGGAACGGTACCGATGTGTTGGAAAATTAATAATGTAGTACTCGTTACCAAAACAGGAGATAGACAAAAATTCACAAACTGCAGACCAGTGAGTTTAACCTCTGTAGTGGGGAAGTTTCTTCAGTAACCGTCAAGTATGAAATAACTGAACACTTGGAAAACAAAGCTCAATTCACCAGAACAGTTCCATGATGGGCAGGTTGTGCTTGACAAACCTGCTGGAGTTCTTTGAGAATGCAACCAGCAAGGTGGATAATGGGGATGCAACAACTGCTGTTCATCTGAACTTCAGAAGGCATTTGACAAGGTGCTGCATGAAGGACTGATCTAGGCGGTTAGAACCGAGGGGTTAAGGTTAGAGTATTGAATTCGATAGAGGATTGACTGACTAACAGAAAGCAGAGCATCGGGATAAATGGTCTTTCCCTGGCGAACTGAAACTAATGAGGTGCTGCAGGGTTCAGTTCTCAGCCCTCAATTGTTTAGAATCTGTCCAACTGGCCTGGAAGGAGAGACAGAGGGTAGCAACTACATTCCCAAATGGTATTAAACTAGGTGGTAAAACAGGTTGTAATGAGGAGCTAAAGAGTTTACAGATGAATAATGGTAGGGTTAGAAAATGGGGCGGATTTCTATATCTGGCAGATAGTGTTTAATGTGGATAACTGCACAGTTGAATTTCCTACTGCCACTCATAATTTCTATTTTCTTGTGTTGCACCACCTACAGTTCTTTGGATTTTATTCACCGTTGGTGGCTGGGGTTGCAGGAGTCGAGAGGTTTGTTTGAGGGAGATGCAGGTTGCTTTGTGTGTCCGGAACAAGACATTAATGTGGAGAAAAGACCACAGTCAGGCCTTGTTGATTCCCACAGCAGGCCTGGCAACCAGATGGCCTATTCCTGTTCTTACCTCCTGATGTTCAATTGCCTGGAGTAATCCACATGAAAATGTTACAGTCAGACAGACAGTCTGTAATTAATATGCCCATTTCATAATAAAGGGACAAATGGCCACTTAGATCAGAAGTAAAGACTTGGCAATTCTTTTGAGATTTAATGACTATTTGCTGCAACTGCATCTGGGGACTGGGTGATGGGACAACAAAACAGTTCAGCAATGTTGCAAATTTATAGGTTAGATATTGAGTAAAAGTATTATGTTATCAATTCTGTTAGAAAGTGTCTATAATCTATATCTTATGAAAAATGTGTTGAATGTATTGTGGGAGAATACAAAAATTGAATTGGTTAGAAAAGGAAGATGTGAAGTGGATATAAGTCATAGAACATAGAACATTACAGCGCAGTACAGGCCCTTCGGCCCTCGATGTTGCGCCGACCTGCTGTGGTTCTGTTCGCCGAACTGAGAATTTGTGTTGCAGATGTTTCGTCCCCTGTCTAGGTGACATCCTCAGTGCTTGGGAGCCTCCTGTGAAGTGCTTCCTGATCTTTCCTCCGGCATTTATAGTGGTTTGAATCTGCTGCTTCCGGTTGTCAATTCCAGCTGTTACTGACTGGAACTGACAACCGGAAGTGGCAGATTCAAACCACTATAAATGCCCGAGGAAAGATCACAGAAGCGTTTCCCAGGATGGTCCCAAGCACTGAGGATGTCACCTAGACAGGGGACGAAATGTCTGCAACACAAATTCCCAGCTCAGCGAACAGAACCACACTAACGAGCACCCGAGCTACAAATCTTTGCACAAACTTTGGATACCAATCTGAAGCCCATCTAACCTACACTATTCCATGTGCGTCCAAATGCTTGTCCAATGATGACTTAAATGTAAAGTTGACGAATCTACTACCGTTGGAGGCAAATCATTCCATACCCTTACTACTCTTTGAGTAAAGAAACTACCTCTTACAACTGTCCTATATCTATCACCCCTCAATTTAAAGCTTTACCCCCTTGTGCTCGCCATCATCATACTTGGAAAAAGCATCTCTCTGTCCACCTTATCTAACCCTCTGATTACTTTATGTCTCTATTACGTCACCTCTGAACCTTCTTCTCTCCAATGAAAACAGCCTCAAGTCCCTCAGCCTTTCCTCGATACCCTCCTAACTAGGCAATATCCTAGTAAATCTCCTCTGCACCCTTTCCAAAGCTTTCACAGCTTTCTTTTAATGTGGTGACCAGAACTGTACACAATACTCCAAGTGCAGCTGCACCAGAGTTTTGTAAAGCTGCAGCATAGCCTCATAGTTCCATAACTCGATCGCTCTATTAATAAAAGCTAAAACACTGTATGCCTTCTTAACAACCCTGTCAACCTGGGTGGCAACTTTCAAGGATCTGTGTACCTGGACACCGAGATCTCTCTACTCATCTACACAACCAAGAATCTTACCATTAGTCCTTTACATTGCATTATGTTTACTCGAACCAAGGTGAATCACCTCACACTTGTCCACATTAAACTCCATTTGCCACCTCTCAGCCCAGCTCTGCAGCTTATTTATGTCTCTCTGTAACCTACAACATCCTTCGTCACTATCCACAACTCCACCGACCTTCGTTTCATCTGCAAATTTACTAACCCACCCTTCTACGCCCTCGTCCAGGTCGTTTATAAAACTGACGAACAGCAGTGGACCCAACACCGACCCTTGCGGTACCCCACTTGTAACTGGACTCCAGGATGAACATTTCCCATCAACCACCACCCTCTGTCTTCTTTCAGCAGGCCAATTACTGATCCAAACTGCTGTATCTCCCACAATCCCATTCCTTCGCATTTTGTACAATAGCCTACTGTGGGGAACGTTATTGAACGCCTTGCTGAATTTCATATACACCACATCAACCAGTTTGCTTTCATCTAACTGTCTGGTCACCTTCTCAAAAAACTGAATAAGGTTTGTGAGGCACGACCTACCCTTCACAAAATCGTGCTGGCTAATAATCAAATTATTCTTTTCTAGATGATTATCTCGATGATTATAAATCAAATCTCTTATAACCTTTTCCAATACTTTACCAACAACTGAAGTAAGGCTCACTGTTCTAAAATTAGCAGGGTTGTCTCTATTCTCCTTCTTGAACAGGGGAACCACATTTGCTATAATCCTGTCTTCTGGCACTATTTCTGTCGACAATAATGATTTAAAGTTCAATGCCAAAGGCTCGGCAATCTCCTCCCAGACTTCCTAGAGGATCCTAGGATAAATCCCATCCAGCGCAGGGTACTTATCTATTTTCACACTCTGCAGGATTTCTAATGCCTCTTCCTTGTGAACCTCAATCCCACCTAGTCTAGTAGCCTGTAGCTCAGCATTCTCCTCGAAAACACTGTCATTTTCTAGAGTGAATACTGTCAAAAAATAATCATTTAGTGCTTCCCCGATCTCCTCTGACTCCTCACACAACTTCCCACTACAATCCTTGATTGGCCCTAATCTTACTCTCGTCATTCTTTTATTTCTTAAATACCTATAGAAAGCCTTAGGGTTTATCCTGATCGTATCCGCCAACAACTTCTCATGTCTCCTCCTGGCTCTTCTCAGCTCTCTCTCTTTAGGTCTTTTCTGGCTACCTTGTAACCCTCAAGGCCCTAACTGAGCCTTCACATCTCATCTGAACGTAAGCCTTCTTCTTCCTCATGACCAAAGATTTCAGTTCCTTCGTAAACCACGGTTTCCACGCACTATATCTTCCTTCCTGCCTGACAGGTACATACTTATCTCGCACACTCAGGAGCCTTTTGTTGAATAAGCTCCACTTTTCTAACGTGCCCATCCCCAGCAGTTTCCTTGCCCGTCCTATGCTTCCTAAATCTTGCCTAATCGCATCGTAATTGCCTTTCTCCCAGATGTAACTCTTACCCAGTGGTATACACCTATCCCTTTCTATCACTAAAGTAAACATAACAGAATTGTGATTGCTATCACCAAAGTGCTCACTTACTTCCTTTTCTAACACCTGGCCAGGCTCATTACCTAGTACCAAATCTAATGTGGCTTCACCCCTTGTTGGGCTGTCTGCATGCAGTGGTAAGATGCCCTTGTGCCCACTCTGGACAAAAACGGACCCATCTACATTACTCGTACTATAATGATTAGTGGAGTTCCGCAGGGATCAGTTCTGGGCCCTCTGCTGTTTGTAATTTTTATTAATGACTTAGATGAGGGAGTCGAAGGGTGGGTCAGTAAATTTGCAGATGATACAAAGATAGGTGGAGTTGTGGACAGTGAGGAGGGCTGTTGTCGGCTGCAGAGGGACTTAGATATGATGCAGAGCTGGGCTGAGGAGTGGCAGATGGAGTTCAACCCTGCCAAGTGTGAAGTTGTCCATTTTGGAAGAACAAATAAGAATGCGGAATACAGGGTTAATGGTAGGGTTCTTGGTCAGGTGGAGGAACAGAGGGATCTTGGGGTCTATGTACATAGATCTTTGAAGGTTGCCACTCAGGTGGATAGAGTTTGTAAGAAGGCCTATGGAGTATTATCGTTCATTAGCAGAGGGATTGAATTCAAGAGTCGTGAGGTGATGTTGCAGCTGTACAGGACTTTGGTTAGGCCACATTTGGAGTACTGTGTGCAGTTCTGGTCGCCTCACTTTAGGAAAGATGTGGAAGCTTTGGAGAGGGTGCAGAGAAGATTTACCAGGATGTTGCCTGGAATGGAGAGTAGGTCATACGAGGATAGGTTGAGAGTTCTCGGCCTTTTCTCGTTGGAACGGCGAAGGATGAGGGGTGACTTGATAGAGGTTTATAAGATGATCAGAGGAATAGATAGAGTAGACAGTCAGAAACTTTTTCCCGGGTACAACAGAGTGTTACAAGGGGACATAAATTTAAGGTGAAGGGTGGAAGGTATAGGGGAGATGTCAGGGGTGGGTTCTTCACCCAGAGAGTGGTGGGGGCATGGAATGCGCTGCCCGTGGGAGTGGTAGAGTCAGATTCATTGGCGACCTTTAAGCGGCATTTGGATAGGTACATGGATGGGTGCTTAATCTAGGATAGAAGTTCGGCACAACATCGTGGGCCGAAGGGCCTGTTCTGTGCTGTATTGTTCTATGTTCTATGTTCTATGTTCTATTGTGATCCTAGTCAATATTTGGAAAGTTGAAGTGCCTCATGACAACTACCCTGTCTCTCTCATTCCTATCAAGAATCATCTTTACTTTCCTGTCCCCTACATCTCTGGAATTATGTGGAGGCCTATAGAAACTCCCAACAGGATGACATCTCCTTTCCTGTTTCTAACCTCAGCCCATTCTACCTCAGTTGACGATTCCAGAAACATCCTTTCTGCAACTGTAATACTGTCCTTGACTAACAGTGCCACACTGCCCCCTCTTTTACCATCTTCTCTGTTCTTACTGAAACAATTAAATCCTGGAAACTGCAATAACCATTCCTGTCCCAGCTCTTACCTTGTCTCCGAAATGGCCACAACATTGAAGTCACAGGTACCAACCCATGCTGCAAGTTCACCCACTTTATTCCGGGTGCTCCTGGCGTTGAAGTAGACACATTTCAACTTCTTGCTTGGCAGTGCCATCTTGTGTCCCTGAAACTTGATTTTGGACCTCCCTACTCTCAACCTTTTCTATACTTGAACAACAACTTTGGTTCCCATCCGCCTGCTGGATTAGTTTAAGCCCACCTGAATAGCCTTAGCGATTTCCCCTCCCAGGATATTGGTACCCCTCTGGTTCAGATGAAGACCATCCTGTTTGTAGAGGTCTCACCTACACTAGAAAGAGCCCCAGTTATCCAAATATCCAAAACCCTCCCTGCCGCATCATTCCTGTAGCCACGTGTTCAATTCCTCTCGCTCCCTTTTCCTTGCCTCACTAGCACGTGGCACGGGCAACAAACCAGAGACAACAACTCTGTTCGTCCTCGCTCTAAGCTTCCATCCTATCTCCCTGAATTTCTGTCTTAAATCACCACCTCAATTCCTACCTATGTCGTTGGTGCCTATGTGGACTATGACGTGGGGCTGCCCCCCTCCCCTTTCAGGATCCCAAATACACGATCAGAGACATCACGAACCCTGGCACCTTGGAGGCAGCACACCAACCGTGAGTCTCTCTCGTCCCCAGAGAACCTCCTATCTGTCCCCCTAACTATGGAGTCCCCAATGACTACTGCTCTGCTCCTCTTCCCCGTTCCCTTCTGAGCAGCAGGGACAGACTTTGTGCCAGAGCCTTGTGCCTACTGCTTTCCCCTGGTAAGTCGTCCCTCCCAACAGTATCGAAAATGGGATGCTTATTGTTGAGGGGAATTGCCACAGGGGATCCCGGAGCTGCCTGCCGGTTCCCTTTCCATCCCCTGACTGTAACCCATTTGCCTTTTTCTTGTACCTGAGGAGTGACTACCTCCCTGTAACTCCTCTCAATAACTCCATCTGCTTCCCGAATGATCCAAAGTTCATGCTTCTCCAGCTCCAGATCCCTAACGCGGTTTTCGAGGAGCTGGAGTTGGGTGTACTTCCCGCAGATGTAGTCAGCAGGGACACTAGTGGTGACCCTTACATCCCACATTCTGCAGGAGGAACATTCAACTGCCCTCACCTCCATTCCCATTATTCTAACTTCCCAAAGAGTCTGTTAAAAAAAAAGGAAGCAAAAAAACTCGCTACCTTACCAATCTGGCGCACAGAAGGATTTTTTTGGTCAGAGGAGGAGGAGACACTGCCCGGGTAGTGTTTCTGGTAAGGCACCACACAAATATATGACTTCCCAGAAGTCGTTTGCTCCTCCCTCACACCTCTCAGCAAACGGAGGCCCGACTCCCGAGGTAAGTCCCTTTTAAATCTTTATATAGGTCTACGCATGTCAAGGAACGGGCAAATATTGGTCTTTGGATCATAGTTAGGAAAATGTGTCTGTGTATGAGCACAATGACGAGTTGAATGTAAGAACAGTGCATTATTTCAATGAATTTAGTTCAATGAATTATTTCCTTATTATTGAGCCTTCGAGTAAGTGGAAGAGCTACTCTTTGTTTTCCTTGTCTAGACCCCTCATGTTGTTAAACACTTCCATCAGGACCACCTCTCAGCCTTCTTTGCTTAAAAGTAAAATCAAGTAAATCCAGCCTCTCTTCAGTTTGAGTACACTCTTGTCTTGTTACTTCTGAAAGGTATCAATATTAAATTTCATGAGCGATTGATCTGTTCACCCGAACAACAGGTTTATACCATCCTGTAACCTCACACGTTCCTCCTCACTGTGAACCACGAGGTCATCTTTCTGTCATCCACAATATTATTTATCATTCTCTCCAAATTCCATCCCTCCCATTCTCATAATCGTTTATGAAGTTCACAACTAAGCCTTGATTTTCTCCTGTTCTTCAGATGTTGCTCACAGGGAAAGTATTGAGAATTCCATTCACTTGTTTTTCCGATTTTGGTGAATTTACAACGTGACGCAGTTCAGTTCTTTTTCACGAGGGAGCCACAAATTTTATTTTGGAAATGGAACTGGATTCCACTTTTATACTATGCTCCTCTGTATGTTTTAATAATTAAGCTTGCACGTAATTAGCATTGGATTAGGTTTAGATGGCTTTCGCTGCAACATTTGTGTTCCACGTGGACCTGGATAATGTTCTTTGTATCGTTCCCTGCAATAGTCAGAGTTGAAGGAAGTTTCCGTCTCTACGATAGAGATACATTCATAATTTTGTTTGAAAGAGTTGGAGTGATGAGGATAAAGATTCAACTAAATTCTATATTTAGACTCACAGCAGGAGATCGAATCATATCGTCAAGTCCACCTTGATCTGGAAACAAATTATTAAATCATATGCCCACTTTTCTCTATATTGTAAAAACATTTTCAAACTATGTTCTTAGAGCAGCATGGATTTATAGCTGCTCCTGGGATTGCAGGCAATTAAATATTTAATATAGTCTTTTTGCAGTTGATATTATAGTTTATTAATTTAACATAATTGTTTCTATTTTGTTCGATTAACATTCAAAAACATACAAAACAGCAAAAAAACTCACGATTTTCTTTCAAACGAACTTTTTATTAAAAGAGTTTTTTAAGGGCGGTTTACAAAAAAAACGGAAAGTCTATTTTTGTTTTAAAAGGTTTCTTTTATTATACTGCAGAAGTTTTTTTGTTTTGTAAAATTAATTAATTAAAATAAGGAGGTATTCGTTCCTTCCGGAGATTCCTACACATTTTAAGCTCTGGAGAAGACTAGTTTCTTCTCGGATTTTATTGAAGAGGAATATTTTTATTAATTTAATTAGCTAAATGGTTGATTTTGTTTAATTTTTCTACGATTGATACGTATATGTAAATATTTTTACAATTTTAACATTATTGTCTATAGGTAATGAAAAGTAACAGAAGGTGTCGTAAAAAATTCTGTTTTTAGGCATAACAATACTAAGGTCACATATTGGGCACAGAGAGGATGACTGGTAGATTTAGAAAAAAATATTATCCAGCATATCCGTTGTATAGATGTGTGGCTCTCAGGAAAGATAAGAAAGTAGTTCAAAATTCTCCGGTGGCTATTCCTCTATCAAAATGCTTTTCAGCTTTTCAAACAGCTGAAAGGGATTGTCTTTCTGAGGAAAATGGAAGAGCAATCAATTATTGGGCACTTGGAATGATTCTTATGTTCAGCAGCGTTTGAGAAGATTTAGTAGAATTATTGCTTCAGTGGACTTTTCTATCAAGGGCATTAATAGAAGATTCTGTGGCAGTGACCGTTAATTGAGGAGGGTTTGTTGATTTCCCTGTGCGAGGATTAAGAACGTCTCGAAACATTTCAAGCACGTTGTTAAAGGTGAGATTGAATCGAGAAACATTATTGTAGATATTGGCAGGAATGATATTTTTTAGGGAAAAATTAAAGCAGTACAGAGTGAACTTAAGAGGTGAGGTAAAGTATTAATAATAAAACCTTTAAAGCAATTTACTCCCAATGCCAAACCCAACTGGGAAGGAAGAAAAGGTTAACGGAGAAAAACCAATGGCTGAAGAGCTACTGTGTTGTTGAGGGGTTTCGATTTTTGGGAAATTTGAATCTATTTTAGAATAGAAGTGACCTGTTCAGAAAGGAATTTGGTCTAATCTAAACCGGAACGCAGCCAATATCTTAGCAGAGAGATTTCCTCCTTCTATGTAGGGAGACTTTATGTTGATAGAGTTGACAAGGGGGATATTCCAAGTAGAATTATAAATGGTAGGATGGATGGAGAAGTTTAAGAATGTGAGGAGTGCACATCAATTAGAAAAGAAAAACGAGAGAGTCAAAAGTATATAGTACTTCTGAAGCACAAAATTGCATTTATTTCAAAGTGAGTGGTCTCACAGGGGAGGCTAATGAACTCAGGGCATGTTTATTTAATATGGGATCAGGACATCATATGTATGACAGAAAATTGTTTGAGAGATGTTCAACTCGGAAATGGAGTGCTGGGAAATCACAGCAGGTCAGGCAGCATGTGAGGAGCAGGACAATCAATGTCTTGGACAAAAGCCCTTGATCAGGAATGGACTGATGAAGGGCTTTTGCTTGAAGCATCGATTTTCCTGCTCCTTGGATGCTGCCTGACGTGCTGTGATATTCCAGCACCACACTCTCGACTCTAACTTCCACCATCTGCAGTGCTCACTTTCGCCTGAGAGAAGTTCAAGACAGGCAATTCAATGTTCCAGCTGTAAAGTGTCATAGAAAGGATGGAAAATATATACGGAGGTCAGGGAGGGGCGGTCTGCCATTTTTGATTAAGGAATAAATTATTTCCTGAACTGGGGAAGATATTTCTGGAAAAACTATCCAATTAAAATATGCAGGTAGTGTGAAAACTTAGAAAACAAAGTTCACTTTGAACAGATTGCACTAAATGCTCAGTTGTGAAAAACCGTCCAGTGAAAATATATTGATCAAAATTAAAAATAAGAAAAGAAAGAGCACCTTATTTGTATTGTAACGTATGCTCTCCAACAGTAAGAAAGAAATTGAGAAACAAACATGTAGGGAGAACTCGGATATATATAAGCTTAATAAGGTTGTAATAATGAAGGATTTGAATTTTCTTAAAATTGATTGGGACTACAACAGCGTTAAATGGTTGGATGGTGAAGAATTTGTCAAATATGTTCACGAAAATTTTCTTCGTCAATATCCGGATGATTCTAACAGAGAAAGAGAAAAACTAGGCCTTCTTTTGTGCAATAGGCAGGACAAGTGACTGAAGTAAACGTGAGTGAATATTTTGGGCATTGCAATCATAATTGTATTAGTTTCATAATAGTTATGGAAAAGAAAAAGCCTTTCATTAATGTTTTTTTTTAATTGGAGTACCATAAATTTTAATGGCATGGGACAAGGACTTAACATGTTTAAGTGGAGTAGGCTGTCAGCAGGTAAAACAGTGTCTGACAAGTGGGAGGCGTTCAACAGTGTGACGACGGGAGTTGAGAGGCATTATGTTCCTGTTAAAGTGAAGGGAAGATTAAGGAACAATGGACAGCTACAGTTATTGAGCTTTTATTCAAGAATCAAAGAAAACCTTACATTAGATATAGACAACTGTATTCAATTTTATCTCTTAGTCAATATTAAGTGTGTGGGGCATTATTTCGAGAGAAATCAGAAAAACAAAAAGTCGATATGAGATAGCATGGGCAGATAAGGTTAAGGATAATCCAAAGATATTGTGCAACTACATTAACAGCAAGAAAGTAACCATAGAGATGGTTAGGCCTGTCAAAGATCATGAAGGATATCGATGATTTGAACCCTGAAGATGGTGAATAACTCATCCCATTCCTGGTTCCCTCGACAGCAACAAACACACACTATTGCCTGCACCTCACATTCATCCAGCTTGAACTCTATCTGCTATCTGTCAGTCTATTGACCTATTGCATCAAGATTGTTTTGTATTCTTATAAGGCATTCTTCACTGTCCACTGTGCTACCAGTTTTGGTGTCATCCACAAACTTACGAACCATGCCTTCGATATTCTCACGCAAATCATTTAGATAAATGACAAACAAAGAAAACTCCGAACCAACCTCTGTGGAACACTGCTGGGCACAAGCCTTCAGTTCGAAAAGCAACCACCCACCATTACTCTGTTTCCTGCCATTGCACCAATTGAAAGTGCTGGAGAGAAACCCCACAGTTCAGGCAGTATCGGAGTGAAGAAAAATGGAATTAACTTTTTTTAAAATCCAACATAACTTGTTCAAGATAGGTTCATATAAGACTTGATTTGTTAACTCTGTTTCTCTGCCCAGATCCGGTGTCATCTGTTGCATTTCTCCATTATTTTGCATTTGTATTTCAGATTTCCACTATCTCTAATATTTTGCTTTTTCTTGATTGGTCTGGATGTTTGTTATATTTGGACAATATGCTCCATTCCTGTTCCTATCACTTGTGTCAGAGATACAAGTATTACACTGGAGTCTGTTCTTTCTTTAAGTTCTGAAAATAACTGCGCGGATCTCACCAATGTGATTTTGATTTTAAAGGCCTTTTAGAGACAGCTACACTTGATGAATAAGTAGGAATAGTTTATTAATTATGATATTGTCTGTGTGTTTTATGACTAGACTTTTCTCCTCTGTCTCTGAACATTTTAAATACGTTTCACTAAATAATTACAACAAAGATGGTTGTCATGCAGCCCATCCTCACTGTACCAGCTCAGTATGAGCTGTGTCTTCACTCTTACTCTGCTGCAACTCATGTAACCCAACACATTTTATAGTCTGTGTTTCTATTTCTGTACATCCCTTCCCTATATAAACAATCTTAACAGCCTATATAACCTGTGTGTATATATAAAATATAATTATGTACTTCACATTTAAATTGTCCTATTCCATTCACATTGTCGTTTAGCATTCCATGTACCAAAGGTCATCCGTTATCTTGCTCTGCATTGCATTTAATTCCATTTGTCAGAATCAGAGATGGCTTAATACTAGTGACTGGGCGATATTAATGCACTCCCCTCAGGTCTCCTTAGCCACTGGCCGCAGCCCTTTCTGTCTCATAGCCAAAATCATATTCATTCCATCCCTTACTCATTAATTCATGACTTTTAATAGACAAAGTTATTGTACATTGTTATGGACCAGGCCCGACCACTCAAAACATTCTTAAGCACGGAGCCCAATCCGTAATGTTGCCATGTGTTGAAGGTAAGTGTATAGTGGATATACCTAGCGTGAATTAGTTCGGCTGACTGTCTACTTTTAAACAAACAGAATGTATTTGTAAAAATAAGGAATGAAACACAACGAACCGAAAACACTGTACCTGAATAATTCATCCTATCCAAAACTGTCAGGCTACCTCGAATTAAGGATGCTGATCCAAATTACTTGCAACAATCCCAATAAACAAACCCCTGAGTACAAAGTGTAAAAATTACATTAAAAAGCTTATAGTTCACGAAGTAAGAGGACTGAAGGAGGGGGAGAGCGTCCAGTTTCAACAGTGAACGTGACTCTACTGAACTGAACTGACCTGTGCAGCTGGAGAACTGGCCACATCCCCTTGATTACACCAGTTTTTTTTAAAGGCTCGAAAGCCTTCTTCCCGAGGCATTATCTGTTAGGTAAGAAAAAGTCAAAACACCCCCAATGAAGCATTCAAAATTGAGACATGTTGGAACATTTGCTCATTTAGAAACTCTCTGAAAAAAATCAAGGACTACATAATCTTGTAAAGATCCCACCTGTGTGACAACTCCCCCAATATAAAACTGAATCTTGAATATCCAAGATGGTTTCAGTTGTCAAAACTCCCAGAAATAGTAGTTTGAACTCTACAATGAGCATGTGCATTTGTTTATTATAAACATGGAAACATGCACAACTACATCCAGATTCAGTGTGTGGTCCTTCCATCATTGAGTGCCTCCATTTGTCACTCAAGTCTCAACAATGCATTGGAAATCATGTTTTCAAGACCTGCCCCGTGCACAATGTTCAAATTGAATGGCTGTAACAACAGGCTCCAGCTAATTCATCTCGCAGTTTTGTCCTAAAATTTCTCAAAAAGACTCCATTGAGTTATGATCAGTGTAAATGGTTGTCTCCCATACGTTGCTGTTAATATAAACACTGAAATATTGTCAGACCAACACAAAGCTCACAGTCTCTTTCTCAACTGTTGAATATTTCTACTAATGAACATTTAACTTCTTGGAGGAATACCCAGTATGTCTCACTGACTTCTCGGCATCTTCCTGCACGAGCCAAACACCTATATCCACATCATTCGCATTTAAATCCACCTTGAATGGTTTTGCATAATCAGGTGGGTCTGATCGTGCGCAGTGGTTAACGCATATTTCAAATTCCGTCAAATGCCTTCTGACAGTCCTCTGTCCACTGAAACTTCTTGCCTTTCTTTAACAATTCAGTGAGTGGAGCAGTCACACTGCAAAAATGAGGCACAAATATCCGATAAAAACTGACTTAATCCCAGGAACTGCTCATTTTGTCAACAGGATGTGAAATTCCCCAATTACCGTCACTTGTAAATCTCATGGCACCGTTTATCTATGTCCAATAGCATGGCCAAGGAAGATGACTTTCGCTTTAGCAATTCACTTTTCGCTCGGGTTACCACCAAGCCTGACTTCTGAAGTCGATCGAACAAGTCAGATAGATGCTGTAGTGTACCTTTCATGAGTCACTAAATATCACAATCCACAGGTTGGATAATCTGGCAATTTGCTGGTTAGTCCATGAAATGTGGCTGGCACATTTTTCATGTAAGTTGCTTGTCCCACATTTTCAATGCGGGAACTGGGTATACATCAATATGTTTAACTGCTTTGATGTTACGATAGTCCACACATAATCATTGGATAGCATTTGGCTTTGACACCATGACTATGGGTGATTTCCAGTCACTGTAACGCACGTTGATGATGTCATCTTAGAGCATGCGTTCAAGCTCCTTCTGAAACTGTGCCAACTTGAGAGGATGATGTCTGTAAGGATGTTGTTTAATCGTAACGGCATCTCCTATATCTACATTATGCGCTATTAGGTGAGTACTTCGAAGTTAATATCTGCATATCGCCACGTATGATATTAATAACTCTTTCTGATCATTTCAATTTTTCTCATGAAGGTTAATTAATAAATTATCCCAATTTTAGACAAGAACCTCATTATCCCACTTTAATTTGAGGAATATCCGATTCAGAATCTTCTCAACTTGGTTCTTCCTTCTGTGCCGTAATCATTAACTCCTTATCCTCTGGCTTTCCTTCCCTATCAAAGTACATTTTGAGCATTTTCACATGACATACACTGTGAGATTTCTTTCTTTCTGGAGTCCCTATCAAGTAGTTACCCTCACTCAGTATCCGTTGTATTTGATAACGTCTACTAAACCTTGCTTTTCAAGGTTCACCTATAACTGGAAGTAACAGTAATGACTTATCCCCGATCGCACAAATGCAATTTTTTGATTTCCTGTCCGCTTCCTGTTTTATTGCATGCTGCAATACTCTTAACTGCTGGCTAGCCAATTCCCTACCACTATTAATCGTTCCCTAAAACGTGAGACCTCGCCCAAATGTGTGGCCTTTGAATTCTGATTTACTATTTTCTCCTTAATCAATATTAATAGTCCTCTCACTTAATTCCCAAAAAATAATTCAA
This sequence comes from Chiloscyllium punctatum, assembly GCF_047496795.1. Taxonomy (NCBI): domain Eukaryota; kingdom Metazoa; phylum Chordata; class Chondrichthyes; order Orectolobiformes; family Hemiscylliidae; genus Chiloscyllium; species Chiloscyllium punctatum. The sequence continues at coordinate 7,615,063 of NC_092761.1, forward strand.
ATGGATTGAATTTGCTCTGTTAATTTGGTGCATCTCTGATCACAAAAAGCGCAAATGGAATTCCCTAACCCTAATCATCTGGATAATCTTGATCATAAGCTCTCAACATGGTCTTTCATGTTTAATGTCACCTTTCTAGCGCTCCCTGCAATTTTGGATGATATGTAGTCGTTTTGAATTGCTTTATTCCTACGACACCATAGTGAATACATTAGTTGTGAAGTTTGAACCTTGACCTCACTCTATCTCTATTGTTAGTCCGTGTGTATTTTTTAAAAAGTGTAATTCCTTTGCAATTCCTTTAGTTGTGATACTGCATCTTGGGATGGCCTCTGGAAATCTAGTCGATGCATCCAGTATTGCTAACAAATACTGGTGCCCACCTTTTTGTTTGATGTTGGGACGTGGCCAATCAGTTAAGACTCTTGTAAAAAGGTTTTTCAAATGCAGGAATAGTTAAAAAAAAGGCGCAGGTTTTATTATCACTTGTGTTTTTTCCAATTGCCTGACATGTATGACACGACTTGCAAAATTCAACGACATCATGTTGCAGTTCAGGCCAGTAAAAATGTCTCTGTGTTTCAGCTTGTGTTTTCCTCACTCCTAAATGACTTCTGCTCATGTACCATTCACATCACCTCTTTTCTGTTTTCCATTGGCAATATGATTTAATGAACTTCTGCCCAATTATCATCTCCTTGAGTATGTGATAGTCTCCGTTTTCCTCATTTGGACATCATTTTTATGGGAATAACACTCAGGGATACATTCAAAATTCCTAACATATATTCTTTTTGATAAAACTGCTTTACCCTTTGTTTTCTTTCTGCTGTAATTCAATTGTTTAAATGAGCTAAAAATATTTGCATAATGCCCTTTTTGCTCAATAGATTTCTTCACAACTATCTGATGGAACAAAGTCTCTGCAAATGCCACTTCTGCTTCCTTATCTTTACATTTTTGATATCTCCTGTTTCAACTGGTCACATTGGGGCTTCGTTACCCACACTCAGGAAACTTCCAGGATAAGACTCCTGCATTGCTTTAGTTACCTGCGTCTCCACTGGCTTTTCAACCAGAGTTGGCAATACTCCTACTGGTGAATCAGCTATATTTTTTGCAAGGATAGTGTGTATTCCTGGAGCTCAGAGTTTGTCCAATACTCATACCACAATTTCTCCACACTTTTCTGGATACCCTATCCTCACTTTACATCATTATGCGCTTTTTGTCTCAAGGTGAATTCCGTTTAGCAGTGCCTTTTCTGGAAATAGTCTTTCCGGTGTATATATCTCGTGATCTTTCAGCATCACGGAATAAGAGGATCCTGTGTCCCTTAATATTGCATCCTCTTTACATGCTCTATGTCAGAAAGATTTCCCTTTGTGGTATATTTTCTACGCAGATCTGCCATTTCCTCCTTAACAAACCTCTGATCAGCTTATACACTCTGATGCAGCTTTCTAGCTTCCACTGTGTTTACTGTTACCACTCCAACAAAACTTCCAAGCTTATCCTATTTTCCTGCACCTGTTTATTTTTCCCTGAACCCACCAACACAGTGCTTTCATGTGACATAATTTATTGCAATGAAAACACCGGAGCTTTTTAACTTCTTTGTTTCCTTCAAGTCTTTCCTTTGTAGCCTGTGCCATGTTATCCTTATGACCTTCTTCTGCCTTTCCCTCCCGCGTGAGGATTTCTCTTTGCTCCAGTTTCTATCCCTGATGGACTGAAATTGATTCTAGAAGCCAAATCACGTTTTATGGACCAATTCATAATCATCAGCCACTTCAGCTTCCAGTCTTGCCGTTTTAATTCTCTACTCTTCCAAATGTGTTTGCACTGTGTCAGGCAGTGAATCTTTGAACTCCTCCAAAGTAATTGTCTCTCTCAGCGTATTGTAAAGCTCTTTTCCAGCTATCAAAATTACTTTCTTCGAAACTTGGAAACTCAATATAGGTTTGACCAGGATCCCTCCTTATATTCCTGAAACGTTTCTAGGAAAAGAGCTTTAAAAATTCAATAAACCCACGATGCTCTGAGAGAGACAATTACTTTGGAGGAGATCAATGATTCACTGCCTGACATAGTGCAAACACATTTGGAAGAGCAGAGAGTTAAAACGGCAAATCTGACAGCTGAAGTGGCTGATGATTATGAATTGGTCCTTAAAACGTGGTTTTTCTATCTCTGAAGCACAAACCCTTTCTATTTTTCTTTCTCTCCTGCTAAGGATATTCATTGTTTTTTTTTCTTTCCTCTGCTAAACCTATTCACTCTCTGTCTTTCTCCTTTCATTTTAGCCAAAACTCAAACTGCTTCATTTCCGCTTTTAACTCAAGCTGCGTCATTTGCAATTGAGGTCTGCTTATCTCTATAGATCCTGATGGAGTTTCCAGCAAATTGGAATGCTGTACTACTGCTGGAATCATTTCATCTTTCCTCACGTTGGGAGGTAGCTACAACGCAAGCTTGTCCACGAATTCCGGCAGCTTGGACTTAAATGCGTTCTGTAAAAAAACCAAGGTTTTTCCAACACCAAAACATCCTTTGTTCCTGCAAGAGTCATTGCTATCTGAAGCTCTTTATCTCCATCAAATCAATACAAGGAATAGGAGACACTAATACTTGCCACTCGCTGCCTAAATCCCGCAAATGGCTCCCATTCTGTTATGGAACAGGCCCGACCCCACAGAACATTTTAAGCAGCTAGCTCAGACCGTAACTTTGTTATTTCTTAAAAGTTAGAGTGGAGTGGATCTTCCTCGAGTGAATTAGCTGGTCAGACTGCCGAGTTTTAAACAAAACATTTATTTACCAAATTACCGAATGAAACACAAGAAACCAAAAATAGAATACCTGAATGACTAATCCTATATAAACACGGCAGGCTAGCCAGACTTAAGGATCCTGTTCCAAAATATTTGCAACAATCTCAATAAGCAAACTCCTTAGCACCAAGAGTAAAACTGACACAAAGGCTTACAGGTTATAAGGTTAGAAGGACAGAAGGAGGAGGAGAGCGTCCAGTTCCAACAGTGACCCTGACTTAACTAACCCCAGAACTGATCAGACCTGTCCAGTTAGAGAGTTGGCCACGTCCTCTTGATTGTCCAGGTTTCTTATTAAGTACTAGAGAGCCTTCTGGCTAAGGCATTACCTGTTAGATATAAATAAAATGAAAACATTCAGAGTTCAGACATATTGGAATCTTTGTTCATTTAGACTCTCTGTAAAAAATTAAGGACAACATAACCTTGTAAAAGGACCGGTTTCGTGACAACATGCCATATATGGCTTTGAACTGAATTCAGTAAATGTAAGTCTTACTGCTTTGATGCCAATAAAGTGTATTCAAGTGTTTGTGAGTTTACATAAAACAAAGCTGAATTGCATTGTGTGTTGAAGGTTCAACAATGTTTTATTAGAGCAACGAGAGGAATGTCCAGACATATCCACACTTCCTGTGTATGGTCAGGGAAAATATGCCCACTGAGAATTGATTGTCTGGCGTCTGGTCTAGTTGAGGAGAGATTAGCATTTTAACTACCTCTAGATCGCATATGTTGTGGGTGGCTGTGTTGGAGGGTGGGGGGGGGGGTGTAGGTGTTCAGTTGGTTACAGCATTGCAAACACAACACAGAAGAATCATCTAGCCTGTGATCAGGAGACTTCCATCATTCTCCCTCACAACTAGCTTCACGAGAACAATTGGTGATAGGAGATGTGACCAATAGTCAGCGATGTCAACATTCAATCATGTTCAGTTGTTATTTGTTATTTGTGATCTGAAGGTACCATACTGAGAGGGGTTAACTGGATCTGTTTGTTCAGTAACTGTGATTGATGTCAGTCTCCATGGATCCTAATGATGTCGCTGGATAGTTTCCCTCTTCTATTAGTAAGGGGCTTCTTGCAGTGATTTATCCCATTTTAGCAGCAGAGGCAGCACCTGCAACACTAAGAGGAATCAGCAGTTCCAGAGACGGGGAGAGGAGAGGTCAGAATCTGAGAATACACTGGAATGTTCCAACAATGGTTCAGAATCTGGGAACAGTAGACTGGAATGCTGCACCAATGGCTCAGAATCTGAGAACCCGAGGATGGAATGCTACAACAATGGACAGGAGTCTATCCTGGGGTCTTTTATATGTTTCTAGGTTTTGGAACATATTACCATATCGAATATTAGGTATACTGTGGATTATTCATGCTGGTTACTATCCCATGCTTGCTATGGTTGGCGTTCCTGGTAAGTCTCCCCATCTCTATCTACTTATTAATCCCATAAGTCATGGTGAACTTCAGTGTTATTTCTGTTAACTATATTTGGCAAAGTTGGAAACTACTGTCTTCAGTTTCAAATGCAAATGCATTCATTATCACAAATTTCAAAACCGCCCTCACACACATCTGAGGACAAGACTGTTCACAATCCGGAAGTATTTATTTACCCTGAATTGATTTATGTCTTCACATTCTCTCCATCACCAAACAGACCCACTACCAGCTCCATGGTATCCCCATTCCACAGCTTGACATTTGTTCAGTTGCTAAATACACCATTATACATGCCTTGGAAAATTTCAGACTTCATGGTTCCAGCTCTCTTCTAATCACTCTTTCCATTGCAATGTTTCCATTATGACCTTGTTCTTGTCTCTAAAGTAAATTCATGTCAGGGTCACTATGTCAGAATAAGAATGTCACTGGCCACGTAATTCAGTGGTCCAGGTTTCTACAACAAAGACATTGTTTCCAATCCTATCTCAGACGATGAGAGAACTTAAACTCAAATGACAGAAACTGGAAATAAAAGCGATTCTCACTAATATGACCCCACTAACATTTTGTCAATAAGTTTATCTATTTCACTGATGTGGTTTGGTAAAGAAATCTAACATTATTACCTGGTTTCGATAAGGACGACATCAGGTCCACAGCAATGTGTTTTGCTCTATACTGCCTTAAGGAATGACCTCACAGTAAAGGGCATTTAGTGAGGGCAACAAACGGTGCCCTTAACAGCGATGCAGACATACTATCTAATGACAACACTAAAGTCTGGGGGAAAAAGAATGATGCGTGAGGTCAGAAGAATGGGGAGGTACCAGAGAAACTGAGCAGATTTGGCAGCCTCGGATCGAGATAAAAATAGAATTGGCATTTTGAGTCCAATGACCATCCATCAGAACTGCACACAACTGGGAAATAGTGTGATTGATGTTAGTGACATGGGCGTCTGTTGTGAAGGGGAGAAGGAGGGAGTTGAACAGATAGGGAAAGAGAGAGATAGAGAGAAAGAAGCAAATAGAGGGATTGTTGATGACCAGCTGGAATGGAAATAAAAACCAAGATTAATCTTATTTATTTTTCTCCTGTTGCGATATTTACGAAAATCCTGTCCATGTAAGGTATACATCAAAGTCACGGTTGAAGTGAGTTATGTCCCTTTGTCTCCCTTTCCTAAGAGTAATCATCTTTTAAAAACTCATTAATGGGATTTTGGGACCGCATGTCATTCCCTTTCCACGTTGTCCTTGAGAAGCTGTTGGTGAGCTGTCTTCCTGACCACTGCAGTCTGTGGGCTGTAAGCATTCAATGCTTAGTTCCGTCTGGTTTAATTCCTTTGAGACTTTATACTGAGTGATATAACTGAGTGGTTGGGATTGGACATTTCAAACGGCAGCCGAGAGTTAACAACATTGTTATGGGTCTAGAGTCACATGTAAGCCCGATCAGTTGAAGATGATAGATTTCATTCCTTGAAGGGCATCAGTGTGCCAGGTAGGTTTTCTGACAATCGTTTCATTATTTCTTAATTCGTGATTTTTTTATTGAACTCAAATTCCAATATTTGCTGTGGTGGGAATTGAATCTGTGCTCTGGGTCATAACCTGGGTCGCTGCATTAATAATCCGGAGATAATACAGCTAGACCATCGCCTCCTCAGCATCTCCAAACATCTCCAATGGCAGTAGTGATGATGCTGTTGGCGTGGCTATGCTGGAAGTATAGCGTTTCGCAAGGCAAAGAAATGATTTGACAAAACATACCATCCTTCTCATTTTGTATTTATGAGAAGGGGAGATGATGGGAAGTGCTCTTGGTGAAAAGGAGCTGAATGCCCTTGGTCATGAGTCACTGATAGAACTCATACAGAGCAGCAAGTAATCAGCACAGTATATTGTATAATGTCCTTCATTGAAAATTGATTAAAATATAGGCGTGAAGACACCTCCGTGCAGTTGTAGAGAGATATTGATACAGCACGTGGGGCGCTGTGAAGAGATTTTCTCTCCATTATAAGGAATAATATCCTTGTCACAGTGAGATAGTGTAAAGGAATTTGACCACACTAATCCCTGCAGTGATGGTACCACGAGGAGATTGTGAAGGAATTGAGTGTTTAATCTGTAATGCTGCAAAAGATTAAAAAGTGGTTGCAATAAAACTTGAGCGTTTTTAACCAGGACTCATTATTCCCATAACAAAACAATGATAGCGTGAAATATAAAATGTTTTCCTGCAGTATATATTTTCATATGTGTACAGATAGGAAAGGTTTAACAGGATATGGGCCAAGTGCAGGGAAATGGAGTTAACATGAATGGACATTTTGTTTGGCATAGTCTAATTTGGGCTAAAGGGCCTGTCTCCCTGCTGTTAAACTCTTTGACTCTCTGATAGTTTACACTCTGTGTGGAACCCCATGTTGTTTATGAGAGAGCTGCAGATTCTGAATGAACTCTCACCATCTCAACGTACAGTTGGAGTGAGACACTGCACTCAGCATCATGTTGTTCACAAACATGTCAGCAGCTATACTCTTATAGAGTTGGCCATTCCCAAAAGTTTCTGATCTCCATGCAGAAGACAAGCCTGTCTTCTCGGGGATGGCAGATACCTCCTTGCGACTTGGGACAAAGCATCCGGTGTGCTCCTCTCCATCAGCAAACCACATTAATGTAACACATGTCTAACATTAGCAATGGAGCCAGGAGGAACAACTTTGGCCAGTGTGTCGGTGCAGTCTCTGCTTCATTGGTTTGTCGTGTTGCAGCATCAATGACATCCTTCTATTACAGTGTAACAATTTGGAGGGGCTGAATGGCCTCTTCGTTTCGTGTGTCAGCGTCTCAAGGGATTGCATATCCTCCTCCTCATCCCAGGAAAGAGGTTCATTGTTGGGTGATTCATGATAGCTGCTAACCAGCTTGTTGTGCTGACGAGACTCCATATCGTCCTGTGTAATAACAGACAAACAGGAGGCTGGAAGGACAAAACAAGCCAGGCAGCATCAGGGGTAAAGAAGTCAATATTTCTGGTAAAACCGTTCTTCAGAATACGGGGTGGGGGTAGGGTGGACTGCAGATAAAGTTAGAAGGAAATGGTCGGGGGTGGGGAGAGCAGGGGAAGGGGAATTGAAATGGGTGGTGACTGGGAGTTCACTTTGAGCCCGGCTATGTTGGTTGCGAAAATGTGCTCTTAGTTTATGTTTGGTCTCTCTAATGTAGAGAAGACCACATCAGAAGCACCTGATGCAGCGCACTAGGTTGGAAGGGAGGCAGCTGTATTTCACCTGGAAGGACTGTTTGGGGCGCTGGATGGATGTGAGGGAGGTGGTGTACAAGCAGTTATTGCAACTTTTCCGTTTGCAGGGGCCGTGCCATTGGGGATTGGAGGGTTTGCTGAAGAGTATGGCACGAACCAAAGATTAGAGAAGGGAATGGCCCTTGTGGAAAATGTGCCAGGTGTTGGATCCAACCTAGTTTACTGTATCTGGTGCTCCCAATGTCGTCACCATATATCGGCGATCCCAAATGTAAACTAAGGGGATGTTTTGCTCAGCATCTCAGCTGGGCCCATAAGGGCTGAGCTGACCTCCCAGTCACTCCCTATTTCAATTCCCCCTCCCACGCCCTTGACTTCCTCCATTGCCACTATGAAACAAACTGCAAATCGGAGGAACAACATTTCATCTTCTGCCTGGGCAAGCCTACAGCCCGGGGGACTCAGCACTGAGTTCTCCAATTTCAAATAACCTCCCCTCCAATCTCCCAAATACATTTCCTGCCCCTCCTCCTCCCTTCCATTCCACTGATCAGCCCTTCTTCCATCTCCCAATTGGATTCATTCCCCCCATCGACAAACCCGGTCATAACCTCTACTTTTGTTCACCTATCCCCACCCCACCATCCTGTCTCCACCTCTCCCACTCCGCCTCTTTAAACGTAGACCCCCTTAACCCCCACCCCAGTCTTGAAGAAGGCTTTTACTCAAGTCATTGACTTCTCACTTCCTGAAGCCTCCTCGCTTGTTGTGTTGTTCTGGTGTCCTGACTGTCTACTTTGAATTCCAACATTTGCAGATTTTAAAAAAAAAATCTCTTCTTGTGGACGAAACATCAGAGGGTGAAATGGTTGTGTCTCTTCTTATCGAATAGTTTTGATGAGCTGAATGGCTTTCTCACATTCCAATGAAACCAGCTTGACATGCTGAATGAGCTCCACTTTCTATACTGTGGAAGTGTCCAGGGTCCAGCAGTGCTGACACACAAATGTTATCTGCACGTTAACAGCATGAGCTTGAATATTGTCCAGAATTTGATGCTTTATGTGATCTTCACTGAACAACTTCACTTTTGATCGAATGACGGAAGGAAAGACATTGATGAAGCAGCTGAAGATATTTGTGCTAAGGAAGCTACCCTGAGGATAACCTACAGAGATATCCAGGGACTGAGAGGATTGATGTCCACCAACTACATTGTGTTCTGAATGACCCAAACAGTGGGGAGTTTCCAACTGATTCCTATTAAGTTCAATCTTGTTCGGACTCTTTGAAACCTTGCTCATTCAAATCTTGATGTAATGTCAGGGCCAGTCACTCTGATGCTGTGTTCAATTCTTTGTTCATGTCAATAGGCCAAGGTATATGTGTGGGGAGTGTTTATTTCTCTCAGAGGGTAGTGACTGTTGGGGCCTCTCTATACCAGACAGTTGCATCCCTGGAATGAATGGGAGATGGTAAGGAGGGTGTCAATTGATTTTGAGAGAATCGAGGGCTGCAAAATTATGGCATGAAAGAGAAATTGCTGCCAAGAGCAGATCAGCCCTGACTTTACTGAAGGGAAGGGCAGGCTTGAGGAGCTAAATAGCGTCGTGTTATTTCAGCATTCCCCAGAGTCCAGTCAGTTTGTGGTCTCTTCCATTTCCTGTGTTACTGACCTGAAGTAGCTGAATAGACTGATCCTGTCGCTGCATAACAGGATACCAGTGCTGCGTGATATAATCTCGGTACAATTGTGTAGGTTCGATGGGCTGATTGGCCTCCTCCTGTAACTGTATATCAGGCTCCTGGTGTAACTGAAATCTACTAGAATTTATCACCCCAGATCTAGATCTACCCCCCTAGCAGAAAGTGAGCACTGCAGATGCTGGAGATCAGAGTCGACATGTGTGGTACTGGAAAAGCATGGCAGGTCAGGCAACATTTGGAAGAGGATCATCGATGTTTTGGATATTCCTGATGAAAGGCTTATGCCTGAAATATCGATTCTCTTGTTCCTGCCTGATCTGCTGTCCTTTTTCCAGATCCACACTTTTTGACGTCTACCGCCCCGACCTAACAACCTTCCTGGTCACATCATCAAATAACTTTAAGAAACTTTTCAAACACATAGACATTCTCAATATTCCTAATCAAACCCTGTATTTACAAATTAATGTATATTTTATCTTTCAGAATTTTCTCAAGTAACGTACCTACCACAGATGTTAAACTTACAGCTCCATAGTTACAAGGCTCTTTTTTCAGTCCTTCTTAAGTAAGGGCACAATATTTGATACCTCCAGCCTTCCAGGATCTCAACTCTGGTTAATGATGATCAAACTATCAGCGAGGTCCCCTGCAAATTCTTCTCTAGCTCCTTACAGTGTTCTTGGATATATCTGGTAAGGAACGTGAGATTTATCCAACCTCAAGCATTCTGGAATATCCAGTACCTCCTCTACTGTGAAATGGACAGTCCCTAAGAAATCACCACGAACTTCGCCAAGTTCCTAAGTATTCGTGTCTTTCTCCATGTTAAACACATTGGAGAAATATCCTTTGATGATCTCGCCCATCTCTTATGCTTCCACACATACATGTCACTTTCGTCTTTGAAGGGTCCTACTTTCTCACTGGTTTTTTGTTTTTCCTTTAATATACTGAAGGTACCATTTTAGATTCATCTTAATCTTCTCAGCCCCCTTTCATGCCCCCTTTTCACCCAACTGATTTCCTTCTTCAGTAAATTCCTGTATCCCTTATATACCTCCTGGGATTCACTTGATCCCAGCTGCCTGTAACGGAGCTGCTTTTTTTGGGGTCAAAGCCTAAATATCTCTTGTCATCCAGAGTTGCCCAATCCTGCCAACTTTCCTTTCATGCCTAAAGCAACAAATAGACCTTGAACTCCAGTATTTCACATTCAATGGACTCCCACCTGCCAGAGGTCCCTTTGCCAACATGGAACTATTCCAACAAACCCCTGCAAATTCCTACCTAATTCTATCTAACTTTGTCTTGCCCCAATTTAGAACTTGAAGCTGTGGACCAGTTTTGTCTCTCTCCATCAATATGTGAAAATTAGTAGAACTATGGCCATTGGTTCCAGTGTGGTCCCACACTGTCACCTCCATCACCTGTTCTGTCTTATTTCCTAAGAGTAGTTCAGATTTTGCCCCTTCCCGAGAAGCCCAACTACATACTGCTTGAGGGAATTTTCCTGGCATAATTAATGTATTCCACCCCACCAAATCCCTTAACGCTCTGGCAGTCCCAGTCAATGTTATAAAAATTAAAATCCCCAATTATGTCAAGCCTTTTGCTTCTGCATGTCCCACCTCTCTGCAAGTATATTAGTTACTCTAATTCCTGGTGACTATTTCGGGTCCTATAGTACAGCCCCTGTGACATCACCAGACACCTTCCTATTTATTAGCTCCATCCACAAATCCTCGCTGTTTGATCCTTCAGTTATTTCATCTCTGATTACTGCTGTGATACTCCCTTTAATCAGAAATGCGACCCCCTCCCCGGTTTCCACCATCCCTGTCCTGCTTAAAGCAGATATACCCTGGCACATTAAGGTGCCAGTCCTGTCCCTCCCTTAGCTATGTTTCCGTAATGCCTGTAATATCCCAGTCCTACATACCTATCCATGCTCTGAGTTCTTTGGCCTTCCCTGTCAGACCTCTTGCATTGAAATAAAAGCAATTTAATAAAAACAGGCATTCCTGCTCCCTGTTGTGTTCGAGCGTGACCTGTCTTTTCACTGGACTGTTTATGATTAATGTATCTCCTTCCAGCCTCGCACTTGCTCTCGAGGATCTCACCCCCTGTCAATCTCCGTTAAACCCTCCTGGGAGCACGAGCAAACCTGACGCCAAGATATTTGTTCCCCCCTCCAGTGCCGGTGCCACCTGTCCCTATTGAACAGGTCAACTCTGTCACAGAAATGACCCCAATGATCTAAAAATCTGAGCGCCTCCCACCTGCACCAATTCTTTAGTTATGCATATATCTGCCATATCCTTCTATTCTTACTTTCCTGAGCTCATGAAATAAAAAATAATCAGGGGATTACCACTTCGAGGTCTTGGTTTTTAACTGTCCCCTGGTCCTTTCTGTCTATTAGCTCTCTGTAATCCATGTGTACCATTTGTGATACCAACGTGCACAATGACTTCGGGCAGCTCACCCTCCACCCTGACAATGTTCTACAGTTGCTCAGCGACTTCCTGGACCCTGGCACCTGGGACGTGGCACAACTTTCTGGATTCCCGTTTGAGGCTCCAGAATCTCCAATCTGTCCCTCCAACAATCCATTCTCCTATCTCTAAGACCCTGTTTAAATTTATCCTTTCCCGCTATGCTCCAAAACCAGTGGTAGTACCACCAATTTGGCTACCGCTGCTTTTCCTTGAAAGGTCGTTCCCTCCAACAGTATCAGAAGTGGTATACTTGTTTTTGTGGAGAATGGCCACAGGGGATAGCTGCATTCTCTGCCTACTCCCTTTGCCATTCCAAACCTACTCTCTGCCTGGAACATGACAGGGAGCAAGGACTGGCCGTTGGATTAAATTGTGTTTATTTAAATGCAACAGGGCTGACAGGTACGACTGATGAACTCAGGGCATGGACGTTTATGTGGGACTGTGCCATTATCGTCATTATAAAAACATGGTCAGGATGGTGGATCTTGGGTGTGAAAACTACACTAAAGCACTTATATACGAAGTTTGCAGCATCCCCGATAATCCCGAGTGCATCCAGCTCCAGCTCCCAAACATGGTCTCCCAGGAACTGCAGCTGGGTGCACGTTCTACACGTGTAGTCAACAGGGACAGTGTAAATCTCTCTGAGCTCCCACATCCCGTAGGAGGAACGTACAACTGGCCTAACTGCCATCTTGACTGCTGTAATACTAAATTAAAATAACTTTATTTGAACTTGCCTGTACGTTTTTTCTGAGCTGCTGCTGTCTGAAGCCTCTCAAACTAATGACTTACTAATTACTCTGCTACCAACTGCATTTTCTCTATTCCTCCATATTTACTTTTGTTTAGGGAAGAAGGGAGACACTACAGTAATGCAATGTTTGTGCCTTAAACACTCCTTGACACCCAAGCCCATGACGACCTGCTCTCCAGAGCACGTCATTACTTGTACTCAGAGAGTGTCTTGCTGAGTCTTTCTCCTGCTGGTGGTAGCTGCGCTGACACAAATATTCATCCTAACAGCCAATCCGCTTTGTCCCAGTCCCCTGGTCCTTTCTGTCTATTAGTACTGCATTTATGAAATCCTTGAATCCGTCGATTGCATTCCAAACTGTGTCCCACTCCAAAGGGAGAGAAGTTATCTTCAAGTGAATACAGGGCTGTTGGAAAAAGAATTGCATTAGACATTGGAGCAACATTCTGGCCATCCCCGCACTGAGTCTGCTTTTCTGTTCAATTCTGTTATATTTATTCTGATAATACACCATTCTACTTTATTTCATTTTCCCTATAACCAACCCTTGTTTAAAAATCAGTCTGCGTCACCCTTCAAGATGTTGAATGATCGAGCCTCAACAGCCCTCAGAATATTCCACAATTATTTATCTCTCGCCGTTGGGAGACGTGGTGATCTTTAATCCCGTAATTTATTTCTAGCACTCTGTGTGAGAGTTGTGCCAACATTAGATTTTATCGTGTCCCATCATACCTTTGCTGTGGCCAGAGACAAGAGAAAAAATAAAAATGTCAGAGCCTGTACTCTTCTCCCTCTTCTTCCACATCAGCCTAAGTTGCAGCTCACTCGGATCTGGGGATTTGCCCACTCTTTCCCTGCATAAACTTCCAATTCTTCCTTGTCTTGTCTATCAATTCGTTCAAGGGGCACACAGTCACTCTCCCTGAATCCAGGAACTGCTTCTCCCAACTAAAGACCGATATGAAGCCAGTGGTTAACATATCCTGTGGCTCCGTGCACAGGCTGCCCCTTTGGTCTCTAATAGTCCCCCTTCTTTTTCTTGTTACCCTCTTTCTCTTAATAAACTGATATAATGTCTTTGGATTCATGTTAATCTTACCCAGTAATGTTTTATCGCGATTCCCCTTCTGCTCTTCTACTGAAGTTTTAAGATTAACCCGACACTTTCTATATTAATTTAGTGCATCCATTGACCTGCTCACTTTGTACCTGCTTGAAGCTTCTCTTTCGTTTTTAATTCGGTTCGGATTTTTTTTTTGTTGACACGCGAGGTTCTCTGGGCTTATTTTCCAAATTTTCATCTTTTGTGTAACACGTTGGGCGGACACTCTCATTAATTCCATTTTGATCAAGTGATTCCCCCAGCCCCCCGCCACATGGTGTTCTGCTACAGTTTCACTCAGAAGCCACTGCACTTTGGCCAGATCCCGTCATATTATTTCATAAAATCGGTCTCCCCAATCCAAAAACCTTTTATTTATCAGATAGTGCGTTTTTAAAATCTTTTACTTACCAAACATAGAATGTATGATGTCACGGTGACTGGCATATACCGCTCTCCCAATCCTGCCTGCAATATCCTAACTGACTTCATACCCCACAGTGAGGCACCTCACTGCCCCACCCATTGCTGTATCTGCTCCTTGGTGATACAAGGAGCTTTCTGGAATAAATGTCAAGACATCGGTCCTTTCTTAAAAAGTTATCACGGCCCTAATTAGTGGTAGGAAATGAAATGCCTGTGTATAATAAACCTATTATTGTTTTGACACACCTCAGTAAATCGGTTTTATATCTGCTCCTGTACTTTCTTTTATCTGTGGATCTATAATATGTCCCCAGCAGTGCCTCTGCCATGGTTTTGATCCTGAGCTCTGACCACCAAGCCTCATTAAAAGATCTTTCCAAGGTATTGTCCCTCCTTACTGTCGTAACTGACTCCATAACTAATAATGCAACACCACCTCCTCTTTTACCCCCTCCTGTCCTGCCTATAGTTCTTGTACCACAGCATATTGAGTTGTCAGCCCTGACCTCCCTCAAACGAATCTCTGTAATGGCAACAATGTCACATTTCCACATGCCGTCTTTTTCCCTTATCACATCTGTCTGTCCGATAATATTCCCAGCATTAAGGTAAAGCACATCCACCCTGGAATATAACACCTGGAATACTCTGCACCTTGGAGTTCTTCAACCAATCAGTGTACCTTATCAAGCTGCCCAATTCATGAACCAAAACTGTAACTTGGGGCTGAATTAGTATTTGATGAAATGCAATTTAGTTGTTATTAATTTATTAATCTAATGCAATTATCCAGAACTGAGCAGTCTGCTCCACATACAACGAGTTTCTGCTAATGAATTCCCTGCTCAGTATGCAGATGGGACAGCCGTCAGTAATAAGGAAAATGAGGATGGCAGATGCTGGAGATCAGAGTCGAAACATGTGGCACTAAAAACGAACAACCAGTCAGGCAACATCTGAGGAAGAAGAGAGTGAAAGATTTGGGCATCACCCCTTCATCAGGAGCGCATTCATGCCTTCCTATATTTTTCATTCCATGGTTCACAGGATGTTGGGAACCATGCATAATAAGTGAAGCAGCATAGTATATAGCCCTGAAATGGAAAGCAGTCAATCAGTTGGTTGGACAGGGAGTACACAATTTCAGGTGAAGTACAGACTAATTGAAGTACAAACATAAGAACAGATAAATCCCCTGGGCCAGAGGAGAAACACCCTAGGTTGCTACAGGAAGAGAGGGAAGAGATTTCTGCGCCTTTGGCGATTATCTTTGCGTCCTCACTCTCCATTGCAGTAGTGCCAGATGATTGAGGGTGGCAAATGTTACTCCCTTGTTCAGGAAAGGGAATTGAGTTAATCCTGAGAATTACAGTCCAGTCAGTCTTACATCAGCATTGTGCAAAGTAGTGGAGAGGATTCTGGGAGAAAGACTTTATGATTACTTGGAAAATCATAGCTTGATTAGCAATAGTCAGCATGGTTTTGTGACGGCCAAGTCATGCCTCACAAACCTTATGGAATTCTTTGAGGATGGGATCAAACACATTGAAGAAGTTAGAGCAGTGGATGCGGTGTGCATGATTTTAACAAGGCGTTTGATCACGTTTCCATTGTTGATTCATTCAGAACGTAAGGAGGCTTGGGATACGGAGAAACCTGTCTGTCTGGATGCAGAATTAACTGGCCCATAGAGACACAAAGTGGTAGTAAATGGGAAGTAGTCCGTCTGCAGCTCGGTGAAAAGTGGCGATCTGTAGGATTCGGTTCTGGGATCTCTGCTGTTTGTAGTTTTTATAAATGATTTGGAGGAGGAAGTGGAAGGGTTGGCTATTATATTTGTTGATGGAACAAAAGTCCGTAGAAGGTTGGTAGAATTGTGGATAGTGTGGAGGGCTGTTGTAGTTTGCACTGGGGACATTGACAGGATGACGAACTGGGCTGAGAAGTGGCAGGTGGATATCAACGTGGAAAAGTGTGAAGCGATTCATTCTGGACAATCACTTTTGAATGCAGAATACAGGATAAAAGATAGGTAGTGCTCCTCAGGTCCACAACAATTCACCTTCCTGTCTAGGCACCTTTCCCTGCCAACCACAGGAATATAAGACCTGTGCCCACACCTCCCCCCCAAGGCCCTAAAGATCCTTCCACATCCACCAAGGTTTCACCTGCAGTTCCACACATGTCAGCTACTGTATCCGTTGTTCGTAATGCGGTCTTCTATACGTTGGGGAGATAGGACCTTTACTCGTATAGCACTTCAGAGAACATCTCTGGGACACCCGCAGCAACCAACCTCACTGCCCCGTGGCCCAATGCTTCAATTCCCCATCCCACTCTGCTGAGGACATGCAGGTCCAGGGCTTCATCTATTGCCACTCCCTTACCACCTCATCTTCGACCTCGGGACACTCCAACCCCATGGCATCAATATGGATTTCCCCTCCGCCCACCTTATCACAGTTCCAAACTTCCAGCTTAGCACCGACCACATGACCCATCCCATCTTTTTATTCAAAGTGGGAATGGATTTTTTTTTAGATTTCCCACAGAGTGGAAGCAGGCCCTTTGGCCCAACAAGTCCGTACCAAACCTCTGAAGAGTAACCTATTTCTCTCTGACTAATGCACTTATAACTATGGGCAATTTAGCATGGCCAATTTACCTGGCCTGGGCATCATTGGACTGTGTGTGAAAACCAGAATACCCGGAGGAAACCCATGCAGACATGTTGGACAATGTGCAAACTTCACACCGAGAGTCGCCTGAGGCTGGAATCGAAACTGGTCCCTGGCATTGTGAGGCAGCAGTGCTCACCACTGAGCCACCATGCCCACCTGTCCATCTTCCTTCCCACCTATCCACTCCACCCTCTCCTCCGATGTATCACCCATTACCCACACCTCCATCCAACTATCGCATTCTCAGTTACCTTTCCCCAGCCCCAACTCCTCCCATTTATCACTCCACCCTCATGGATCCCATTCTTATTGCTGATGAAGGGCTTTTGCATGAAACATCGATTTTCCCACTCCTTGGATGCTGCCTGAGCTGCTGTGCTTTTCCAGCTCCAGCCTCACGACTCTAACTTTCAGCATCTGCTGTCTTCGCCTTCGCCTTGTTAAAGTCTCCACTCAGTGCCTGTCAAGGTTGCAGATGTACGGAGTCTGGGAGGTAGGCCAGATGTCATCACCGTAAGTAATTTGTGTGGTGTGCTTTTGACACTCCATGTCCACACATCTGCTCTCTGGGCCAGGGTCTGACTGAAAATGAATTTGTAAAGCATTGTTCCTCGCCAGTCATTGATGTCTATTTTGGACAGCATTTGTTCTTACAGAGAGACCAGTGATAGTCTGGTGGCTAGTTTCCCCGCGGCCTAAGGTGGATTCCAAATGATTTGTTGTGAAATAATGCTTGAATGGCTGCCCTGAATCACGTGGTCGTGCTCTGGATACATTTAGGTGCAGGCCAGCGTCTCGCTAAGTGGCTCAGACAACTATGAGGTTCAGTAACACTCTGCCTGAAGTCAGATCCTTTTAAATGTATTTTCAACGAAAGCTACGATTGCAAGGTGATGAGTTTAGTGATCCGAAAAATAATCAGATATTTGCCATGTTTCATGAATTGAGCAAAAATAAGGTGTGAAGTATAATTATTCAACCAAACAATAATTGCATCATCTCTGAAAACAATTAGGTTGATGTTATATTTATGAAACTAAAATACAAACTCCTTTCAACAAATAATGATGCAAAAATAAAGAATGTACATTTTATTATATTTCGAACAAAGAATATGCTATCTGACTATTACAATTACATAAACATTGTAGGTATTCAAATAAATGCGTTGTCACACCAACATTTGGAAAGTGCTTGGCGTCTGACAGATTATATATTCCGATTGAGAAAATAATTGAACAATCATAGAGAATTGGCGTTCTTATACATTTAAATAAGAATCAGTTTATTTTCTCACTTAAATGTACGAGCTTCAGCTATTTACCAACAATTGAGAAATGACAATAATTCTACATGCACTGTGAATATTTACTTAAATAAATGATTTGTGATATTAAGTTGAAGTGAACAATAATTTGAAATCTTGCATTTTCTTAAAGAATGAATGGCATTTAATGGACATTTGGTTAGTGATAAAAAAACGATTAACATATTTCCATATGAGAGAAAAGTCTAACATTTACAAAGTGTTTTGTGCCAAAGCAAAGAAATATTTGTTTTAGTAATTGGGATACAAGATTTAAAGTAGTTATGTGCTGAGTAATAATTAGACTTCATCATCAAGCTGACATTGCAACACTTGCATTTTAAATGGCTATGCTGCAGCAAATATGATCAGGTATTTGCCAGCATTTACAATCGGAAATGATCAGATACTGATGTTGACTTGCATCTGTACATGATTGAATACAGAACTTTAATGTACAGACGGAGATTACTGGGGCACAGTGTATGCATCAGCTCCAAAAATGTCTCCCAAACTCTTCCCATTTGCCACCCGGTCTCTGTAGTCCTTTACATTCGTAACTTACAAATATATATCGCGTTCCCTTTTGAAGCTTCATTCATAACTCTCCCAGGCAGAGCATTTTAAATTCTAACAACTCTCTCAATAAAGAAGTTTTTCCTTATCTCACTCCTAGATCTTGTGCTGACAATCTTGAAACCAAGACTCCTAGACGCTGTAATGCCAACGAACAGGAACAGAGTATTCGTATTTTAAGCTGTCATTTTTTCCATAATTTTGAACACTGCAATAAGTCCACAGCATTGTCCGTTCTGCTTAATGAAGAGTAACCCTAATTGCTCGCATCCTACATTTAACTAATTCATTCATTCCAGTTGTCATTTTGATTATTTATAAGGTTACTGGTATTCTTCTACAAACTAATGTGGTGTGTGATTGTGTGTGTGAGAGAGAGAGAGAGAAAGAGAGAACAATCCGCTGGAATGTCTGAATTACTCCCAGTGCCACGTGGAAAAGAGGTAATGATTAGGAAGGTGGGATAGTTTAACATGTGGTAAAAGAAGTATAACAGGGGTGAGAGTTTCAACTTTTGGATCATTAGGGACTCTTCCAGGGCAAGTGAGAGCTTTCAAAAATGGACAGGTTGCACATTAACTGGAGGAGCACCAACATCCTTGTGGGGAGGTTTGCGAGTGGAAATTAGGTGGATTGAAACTAATAAACCAGGAGGTTGGGAACCAAAGCAGCAGGTCTGAAATTGAGCAGAAGATAGAGATGAATAGGACAGCAGGCATGGCCAGTCTCATGACCATGATGAAGGATGGACCATGTCAATTCAAAATATGATTTGGAGATTTGAATAAATGATAGAGATGAGGCGCATAATTATCAGGGATTAACGAATAAGGTTGCACAGTGTGGGGGATGGGATGGAATGAAGTGTGTGAGATCAGGAAGCAAGTGTACAAAAAGTATAAAAGCGAAAGATAAACCAATAAAACTTATTTTAAAAGTTTGTACCTAAAAGCATAAAGTATTTGGAGAAAAATATTGATGAGCTGACAATAGGCTCACAGTCAAATGGGTATGATGTGGGGCAGATTACTGATACATGGTTACAGGGAGATCAAGACTGGGCAGTGACATGTCCAAGGGCACTCACTATTCCGAAAGGTTAGACAAGGAGAAGCAAGAGGTGGAATTGATGTATTGGTTAAGAATGATATCAAGGCTGCATTAGGAAATGATATTGGCACGAGGGAACGACATGTAAATCAGTCCAGACATAAACAAAAATCAAGACAAGAAACCTCTTGGGAAGAGTAAAGTTCAGACACTGTTCACCTGATGCATTTCTGAGTTCAGAAATAATGACGGCTGGTGACAAGGGCACAACATTGGGATGAATATGCATATTGACTCAATTAAACATCTTGGCAAAGGAAGCCTTGAAGAACAATTCGTAGACTGTATGAAGGATTGCTTTTGAGAGCAACATGTCATAGATTCAAACAGAGAACAGGTTATTTAGATTTGATATTATGTGACAAGCACGGATTGATAAATGATCTTGCAGTTAAGGATCCTCTTGGACGCAGTGACCGCAACATGCTATAGTTTCGAACTCAGATTGAATGTATAAGGACAGTCACATATGACGTTTTTAGTGTTGAGCAATGATAATTATATTGGGCTAAGAAAGGAGTTGGCATGAGTGGGCTGGCCAGGAAAAAGCAAAACTATCAAGGGCAGGACAGATAAAAAAAAAGGTAAAGACACAAGGAGATATTAAATAACCTCTCAATTAAAGTTTATTGGTGAGAGGAAGAGGAACTGCGTAATGGAGTAAAATCATCCATGATTTGACACGGAAATCAATAATAGTTTGAGGGAAAAGTCTCAGGCAAATCACATTACACAAGTTAGTCACACTCTGGAGGACTGGGCAAGGCAGTGGCTTGCTGGTGTTCTCGATGAACAGTTAAGCGAGAGACCCAGATAATGTTCTGATGACCTGGATTTGAATTCTGCCATGGCAGATGGTGGAGCTTGAATTAAAATGTGGAATTAAGAGACTGATGGCGATCATGAATCGATTGTAAGGGAAAAATCATCTGGTTCACTCATGTCCTTTCAGGAAGGAAACTTTTATCCTTCTCATAGATTCATCACTCTCTGGCTGAAGACGTTTCTCCTTATCTCCGATATAAAAGATCTTCCCTTAATTATGAGACTATGCCTTTGGGTCCTTTCCCTCCTAACAATGGAAGCATCTTTCTGACATCTACTCTAACCAGATATTTAGCACTTTGTATGATTCAATTAGATCCCCTCATCCTTCTCAACTTCCCAGTATCCTCATATGTTAGGCTTTTCATTCCTGAGGCCATTCCTGTGAACTGCATCTGAACACGCTCTGGGGTAGTATATCCTTCCTGAGATCTGGGGCCGAAAACGTCAGATGGTAATCCAAATGTGGTCTGATTAGAGGCATATAGCGTCTCAGAATTACATTCATGCTTTTATATTTAGGTCCTCTGAAAATAAATGTCATCATTGTATTTGCCTTTGTGACCAGTCGGACCATCTGAAGTAATGAACTTATGATGGATAATAAATACCATGGAGTTACAAAAATGAACAATGATTAAAGCATGCTGGGAAATGGATCCCAGCCTTGAATAAACTGCCTGTGCTCATCCACATGCTGCAAAATCCAGACAGGCTGCAGGTATCCACAGACGGTTTGTAAACAAACCTCACAGCTACAGACCCTGCAAGACAAACCAGGAGTTGAATTTGAACGGGACAACGGAATTCCACCCTTTGGGCCATCAATGTGCTGCCCCCTGGTTGGGTCTGATTGATCAGAGTTATCCAACATGGTCATTCTGTTGACAGATCCTCCATACCCTCCCAAAGTGAAGTGAAGACTCTGAAGAATGAGAATCACCGCAAACCCCACTTAGCGCAGTACACCAAGAATAACCAACAAAGCAGAAGATATCTCCAAGTCCATCGTAATAAGGAGAAATCAGCACGTGGAACCCGGCAATATTCTGTTGGGGCAGTATAAGATCATACAAAGTTAAATTAAATCATAAGGTATTTTGTAGTGTGTTTCGTTACATTACATTACAATTTATTGATCTAATATTAATTGTGTTCAATAAACAGATGTTGTTGTTTATGAGTCGACTCACAGTTCTTTTGGTGAATATAAGATTTTAAAACACACTGTGTCGTGATATAAAAGTTTCCAAACAATTGGTTCACCTGCAAGTTTACCTTGAGACAATCTTGGTCGAGAACTCCCAAGTCTCTTTGCACTTCAGAGCTGAAGAATTTTCCCGAATTTAGTAAATAGTCCATGCCTGTATTCTCCTTATCAAAGTGCATGACCTCACGCTTACCCCCATTGTACTCCATCTGCCACTTGTTTGCCAAATCTCCTATTGTGTCTAAACCATTCTGCAGCCTCTCCACTTCCGCAATGCTACCTGTCTCTCCACCTATCTTATATCATCTGAAAAGTTCACCGGAATGCCCTGAGAACATTCATCGAGATCTTTAATTTACAAAGTAAAAAGTCGTGGTCCCAACACTGAGCCTTGTGGAATATCACATGTCACTGGCTACCATGCTGACATGATCATTTGTATCCTCACTCGCTTTTTTCTGCCTTTTTAACATTTGTTGCTTCTCAATCCCACCCACTCAGATTCTACACCATCTGTCCATGTTTCAGTGTTGGGAACTGAGTGATGGGACTGCAAAACACTTTAGCATTGTCGCTAATTTATAGTTTAGACATGGACTAAAAATATGACCTTGTATTCTTCCATAATACAGACAGAATATTTGGTCAAATACATAGCCTGTCGCCACATTCCAATGGAATTGACAATGTAATATTTTTACATTATTTGATTTTATTTGTATATGAAGCAGACATGAGTTAATAAGGAGATATAAGTTGGTCAAATGAACAACAAATATTTGTGTATGGAGAATAGAATGGAAAATGCGTCTGTGTTCAAATATGGTATAAGTTTAATGGAAACGTACGAATGATTTAAATGAAGAGACTTCATTGAGGCACAGAGGAATCAGGCACCTGGATCACACAAAAAAAGGTCGTGTACATCAAGGTTTTAGAGAGACCAGACAAATGTTGAAACGTTTTAGAAACAGAATTCATTCAGAAGTAGGAAGAATTTTCTACAGTTTTACAGGGTACTGGTGAGACCACATCGAAATAACTATGGCCATAATGACATGCAAAGCAGTCTAGAGAAGTTTCACTCAACTGACTCCTGTGAAGAATTGTATTTTAGGAGGAAATATTGACCAGACTGGCCCTGGATCTCCTGGAGTTTAGCTGGACAATTTGTGATCTTGTTTAACTTCAGAATATTCCGAATAGTCTTTTAAAGTTGGATTCTGAAATAATATTTCAGCTTGTATGAGAGATTATAATAAGTGGATGGAAACTAAAACTAAAGAATATCTCATTTCACAAGATGTGGGTTGTTTCAGCCCTCTCAAAGTGTTGTGTATTTGTGAAACTCTCTTCCCAGAGAGCGTTGAAGGCGAGGACATTGAATATTCCGAAGGCAGAGACAGGGAGATTCTTGACTAAGAATGGCACAGTAACGTTATAAGGGCAAAGAAGGAACACTTACGCCTGATGTTAGTTTCTACTTTTTTGTTGTCTTCAGCTACTAAAAAATTAGTAGACCATTCTCATGAACATGAAGACTTTTCCTTTCAGAATGTTGGACACAACTTTCCAAATGTGTTTTTTAAACAAGTGAAAAACTCCTTTGAAACTGCTTTAGAAATTAGATAATGTCGAATAGATATCTTCATCGTGCAGCTTCCTTTCAGTTGTTGTTGTGAGGTGAGTTTCATTCGCAAAGCCACCGATCTCTTGCCTATATCTACTTTCCACTCATAATGTGTTAATGAATCCCAGTGGTCCTCGTGGTGCTGGAACACTAGCATTTTGGTTTCAGAGAGAGTTACAGGATTCTCAACAAGTGACAGTGAAGGGACAATGGTTTCGATTCAATTCACGATGCAATGTGACCTTGGAGACTATATTCTTCACCAATTGATGCTCACACGCTATGGAAATAATGATGCTATTTTCTGTTTTCAAGAATTAAAGTGATAGAGTACTATGGCACACAAACAGTCCATTCAGCGCAACATGTCTACACCAACCAGAAAACACCAAACGACATTAATGAAAGTTACCTCAAGGCGCATGGCCGACTCTGCTCTGGCATTTTGTGTTCATTCAGCTGCTGATTAAATGCTGCATTAACTTGTGTTATTCGTTACCTGGGCTGTCAGTTGGCATTTTATTTCAATGTATTCACGAAATGGTTTCTGCAAATGTATCACACTACTTCAAAGTCTGTAACAAGCTCATCTGATCAATAAACACGGTTACATTGTTCAATTATTATTAGGAAATTGGATTTTTCAAAAGTTTATTTGGGATTTTAATGGAGCTAGTCCAATATTAATTGCCATTGAGAAGTTCCAGTCAAGTTGGTGTTGGTCCATCCAAGTGGCTATTGGGAGGGAGTACCAGCTGTGCATTTCATGTGCCAGTTGAGCTGGGAGTAAGTATTACTGGTGGTGGACGTAGTGTTAAACAAGCCGCTGTACTGTGATGAACAGCTGGCAGGAAACACAGGAAAACGGATTCTTTGTCAAAGCGAAAATGTGGCAAGGAATTTATTATTCTGCGGAGAAATAACAACTTTGCAACTAGAAGTCTATATAGCAATGAAGGAAAGTTTGTTTCTATGTTATTGGTGCCCTTAAACTAATGTTGTCAAGCAGCTGGAATAATGTTGGTGGGCTCATTGATCGAAACTTACACTGATCATGTGAATTACCTTGGATATTTTCAGAGATGGATGGTCTGTCCTCGGTTTAGTAAGTGCTGATGCTCCATGGGATGATGCTGATTTGTAATCTCCCCACTTACTGAGCACAGTTCGATGGAAAAAAAACCCAACAATTACCATTGGATGTTGCTTCACAATATATCATGGAATCTTAAAATAAAGAAGATGCCTATCAAATCTGTGCCCATCAAGTGCTGACACAAGTGTTTTGCCAAGGTTGTACGGTTTCCTTCATCAACCACCCTCACAGGCAATGCATTCCAGAAGCATATCACACTTTGGGTTCAAAACAGATTTCACAAATCCTCACTCAATCTCTTGTCTTTCACTTTAAAAGTGTATCCCCTTGTATTTAACCGTGTGACTAAGGAGAACAGCTGCTGTCTTTTCACTCTGTCCATACCTCGCATGCTGTTGTACACCTTTGTCAGGTTCACACCATAACCTTCTCTGCTCCAAAGTAAAGCAAAAGCAAATCTAGCCTATCATCATGGTTTGAGTACTCTCTTGTGTTGTTATTCTTTCAAAGTGCAGCATCTCACATATTGCAGTGTTAAGTTTTTCGGTCATTGATCTGGCCATCTGAACAATCCGGTTGTACCCTCCTGTAACCTAACTCTTTCGTCCTCACTCTGAACGACCGGAATAATAGTTGTGTTATCCACAACATTGTTTATCATTCACTAAACCCCACCCCCATCTCCCACATTCTTATCATCAACGTGTATGAATATCAGAAACACAGCTCGATTTTCTTCCTTTTCTACAAGTCGTTGTTGCAGAGGAAGAATTGATAATTCCAGTCTATAGTTTTCTCTCTTTTGGTTAATTCGCAACATGATGCAGGAGAGGGCTTTTATGAAGGAGCCACAAATAGTATTTTGGACGTGGAACTGAATTCTGCTTTTATACTCCGCCCCTCTGCATGTATTCTTCATAAGGCTTGTGCATCATTATTCTTGGACTCGCTTTTGGCACTGAGCACTGCAACATTTCCATTTTATGTGGGCCTGCAGCTCATTCTTTATAACATTCGCTGCAATCGCGTCAGAGCACAGATAACCCTTTTTTTAAATCTGCAGGATGCACGCAGGCCCTTTCATGAAGTTTGTTCGAAAGAACTAAGGTGGTGAGGATAAAGATTAAATTAAATTCTGCATTATAAGCATGCAGTAGAAGACCAAATCACATTCTCATTTTTGCGTTGAATTAGAAGCAAATTCATACAAAAAAGACATCCATCGTTCTGGATATTGTTTAGTGACATAAAATGACATAATGTTGAGTTGATGAATTGGAGAGAAAAGAAAATGTCTACACTTGATGGAGATACAGAAATGTAGAGCGATGTACAACATGAACAAGAATCCTGTTCATAAAAGAAATATGAGAAACATTTACCTAATATTCAAAGGAAACCAAACCTCAATTTTCCTTAACAGTGATGTTTGATTGTACATCAATCTCAGTTTTCCAACTGCATGGTATTGCCTGCCACAGATGGTCCTTCTGACACACCACCTCCCCTTCCTACTCTTTCCTAACCCACCTACTGTCCTTGCATTGCCCCTTCTGCTGTGACATTTCCTTCCACTGACCATCTCCCTTCCCACTTCCCACACTGTATATCACACCATTTCACTATCACTCCCACTTTCCCTGACTCTCCCTTTCGTTTTTTTGCTCTCTCACAAAGTGCTGGAAATTGCTGACTTCTGTTCTATTGCATGGCATCAGTGAATGGTGCGTTTGAAATTATCACTGTCCAACAATAACAGAAAACAACATGTTTGCCACTATCTGATGCACCATGAACAGGATTGCTTTGTTAACTATTAGTACAGAGTGGAGTTTCTTCCTGTCCCTCTATCACAACACTTAACCAAACAGCCTCATCACCAACAGGACAAACATCTTAGGACAGAATTGGAAGACAATGTATCAATTTTATTTTGTATATTTTGAGGATATTGTTCAAACAAACAGTCTTTTGCTCCTTGTTCTTTCAACTGATCTTCCAATACAATTTGAGGTGAGATCAGAGTGACTTCCCTTTCAATCGAAGCAGGACTTGACTAAGCGTGGAATTAAGGACCCTGAGCAAAACTGTGATTAATCGGAATTAGAGAACATTCTGCACTGGGAATGGGAACAATGGGAACAATGGGAAAACAATCTCTACAAGTTATCTTCAAAATTGCATGCCATCCTGACCAGGAACTAATTTGCTGTTCCTACACTACCAGTTGTTAAAACATCTTGGAATGTGCCTACAAGCAGCTCTGTGTGTATGTGTATCACTTGGACAGAAGAGATTCAAGTAGGCTACTCTAGGTCGCCTTTTCCAGTGTGATTGTGTTTGACACTTAAAATCTGCCCATGCGAGTTCCATCCAAAACCTATGGATGACTGTGCCCTGTATCAATGTATCTTATGTTTCCACAGGTTAATCTAAAGTTTCAGAAATGTAAGACCTTGCTGAATGAGTATGACTCTTGTGACACCAGCAGCATGATATGACATTGAGGTTATGATTGGGATCCTTAATTCAATTGGCTACTTAAAGAGGATTGATCATGTGATTCATGGTCACTGAATACAAATTTCCTTGGTGATTTATGACACAGAAAATATTTAGGGCTCTGTCAAATAAAAAAGCTTTTAATTTTTCATTCAATGACCATAACCAAATACATGAGAGTTGACTGAAATGGCAGCTTCACTGTTCCCTTTCATATCAGAAAAATATCCACACTCCAAAACAAAAAGGGAAGTTGGAAGTGCTGGAAAACTTTAACAAGTCCAGCAGCATCTGAGCAGAAAGAGAATTAACGTTCTGAGACCAATATGACTTTTTCAGAAAAGGGTCATGTTCGTCTCAATATGTTAACTCTCTGTCACTCTCAAGGTATTGACTCTTCAGCTGTGTTTCACCAACATTTTCCACTTGTATTTGAGATTTCAAAGTTTCATCGTATACGCTAGCACAGTGACATATTTGGGTGGGTGGCACGGTGGCTCAGTGGCTTTCTCGAAACATCTGGGAACCTGCGCTCAATTCCACCCTTGGGCCACCTTGGGCTGATGGGAAATGTTCATCCTGGAGTTCAGTTACTAGTGGTGTACCGCAAGGATCTGTTTTGGGCCCACTGCTGTTTGTCATTTTTATAAACGATCTGGATGATGGCGTAGAAGGATGGGTTCGTAAATTTGCAGATGATACTAAGGTCACTAGAGTTGTGGATAATGCCAAACGATCTTGTGGGTTACAGCAGGACACAGATAATTTGGAGGATAGGCTGTGAGGTGGCAAATGGAATGCCATGCTGAACAATGTCAGGTGATTCACTTTGGATGGAGCAACAGGAATGTAGAGTATTGGGCACTTGGTAAGACTCATGGTAGTGCAGAAGAGTAGAGATTCCTCAGTTTCCATGTACATAGATCCCTGAAAGTTGCAACCCAATTTGATAGAGTTGTTCAGAAGATATATGGTGTGTTTGCTTTTATTGGTAGAGGGATTGAGTTTCGGAACCATTGGGTCATGTACTTCTGTTAAAAAAAACCTGGTTCAGCTGCACTTGGACTATTGAATACAGTTCTGGTCACCTCATTCATGGAAGGATGTGAAATCTTTGGAAAGGGTTCAGAGGAGCTTTACTAGGTTGTTGCCTAGTATGGAGTTAAAGTCTTACAAGGAAAGACTGAGGGACTTGAGGCTGTTTTCATTTGAGAGAACGTTGAGAGGTGACTTAATTCAGACATATAATATAATCAGAGATTAGATCGGCTGGATAGCGAGAGCTTTTTTTCTTGGACAGTAATGGCTAGCACGGGGATACGTAGCTTTAAATTGAGATGTAGTGAATACAGGACAGATGTCAGAGGTCGTTCATTTATTCAAAGAGTATCGGGGTGTGGAATGCACTGCCTGCAACAGAAGTTGACTCACCACCTTTAAGGCCATTTAATTGGTCATTGGATAGGCATATGGATGAAAAATGGAGTAGTGTAGGTTAGATGGGCTTCAGATTGGTTTCATAGGTTGGCGCAACATTGAGGGCAGAAGGGTCAGTACTGCGCTGTAACATGCAATATGCGATATGTGCACAACCCTGTCGAACTGTATATCCACTGATTAATTACTTATGTAGCATACTATTCATTCCGTTTGATATTGTCCTGTTCACATTCATCGAATGCATGTCGTGTGGAAACAGGTCCTTGGAAGAGTAACCTACACAGATCCATTCTTCTACCCCCGATATTGACCCCTCACTAATGTGCCTAACCTACACATCGGTGAACACAATGAGAAGATTACTGTGGCCAATTCACCTAATCTGCACGTTTTTGAACTGTGGGATGAAATACACACAGACCTGGGGAGAATATGCAAACTCCACACAGAGAATCGCCATCAGTTTTCCCTCACCCCCACCTCGGCACTGACTTCACTAGTGTTTGGAGATGAGCTCAATACCTAGTGATGTCGACATCCAATCCACTCCCGTTGTTAAGGTGAGCTGAAAATGTTGTATTGAAAGGGGTTAACTGGAACTGTTTGTTCAGTAACTGTGATTGATGTCAGTCTCCATGGACTCTAACTGTATCAATAGAGGATTTCTGTCTCCTATTAGTACGGGACTTCTTTCGGTGCTTTATCCCATGGTAGCAGCAGATACATTACCTTCAACACTAACGGAGTCAGTAGCTACAGAGACAGGGAGAGGAGATGTCAGAATCCGAGAACAACATACTGGAATGTTCCAATAATGGATCATAACCTGAGAACACTCGACTGGAATGTTACAACAATCGATCAGAATCTAAGAACGTTAGATTGGAATATTCCAATAATCGATCAGAATCTGAGAAAAATAGACTGGAATGTTACAACAATGCACAGGAGTTTATCCTATGGTCTTTACTTGATTTCCTGGTCTGAGTCAACATTACCATTTCAAATATTGGGTGTACTGATGATTATTCAGGCAGGTTATTATCCCACCCTCGCTATTGTTGGTGTTCCTGATAAGTTTTTCAATCTCTATCCACTTATTAATTACATAAACCATGTTGAACTTCATTGCTTTCTTTGTTGTCTATATCTGGTAAAGACAGAAACTTTAATTCCATTATAAATCCCATTCATTATCCACAAATTCCAGACCCCTCCCTCACAAACCTCTGAAACAAAATTGTGAGGACACTTTTTGCGTTGAACTGATGTATGTCATGGTTTTGTCTCCATCACCAAACCTGCCCACTACCAGCTTCATAATACACTGAGTCTCTGTCACTGTGTCAGTGCCTTTGCTCAATAAACCATAACCTATGCCTTGCTAAAGGTCATAATTTACAGTTACAGTTTTCCCCTGGCCACTGCTCCAGTTACAAATAAATCGGTCACAAACATGTAATGTGTCTAAAGTAAGGTTATGATAGGGATACCGTGTCAGAGTTGAAATGTCGCTGGATGGGTAATTCATAGGCACAGGTTAGAATACTAAAGGTACTGTCGCAAATCCTACCACAGATGATCGCAGAACTTAAATTCAATGATAAGAATCAAAATAAAAACAAATGCACGAACTGTAACCATAAATGAGGAGAATTTTGTCTAAAAATCTATCTGTTTCAGAGATGTCCTTTAGTAAAGAAATCTAACATCGTTATTTGGTCTGGATTGAGAGTGACTTTAGACCCACAACAATGTGCTTTGTTCTATACTGCCTTGTGGAATGGTCACAATTAAGGGCAATTAACGATGGTCATCAAATGCTGCCCTTCACAGTGATGCTGATATTCCATGAAATACCAAAAAGAAACATTGAATCAAACAAAGAAAGCTACTGAAGATCTGAAACTAAAAGAAACAAAGTGCTGGGAAAACGGAACAGATTTGGCAGCTTCTGTTGAGAGAAAAACAGAGTTAACTTTTTCAATCCACTCAGCATGCTTCACATCTGAAAGCAGCTGGGAAATAGTGCACTTTGTTTTGGTGGGGTGAGTTGAATATATGGAGGAATAGAAAGATAGAGAAAAAGGTTATAATAATCATTTGTTGATTATCAGATAGGATGGAAATAAATTGTGATATTAATCTCGTTGATTTTTCATTTCTTACCCATATCCTGAGTATCATGTCCATGTAGATATCTATCCAACCCCCTTTTTAAAATGGGGTATGCCTTCTCTGACTCTCATCCCTGAGTGTGGTAATTTTCTTTAATTCATTAAAGCGACGTGGGTGTGACTGCCTGGGGCAGTATATATTTCCCTTTCCGGATTACCCACGAGAAGGTGTTGGTGAGCTGCCTTTTGAACAATAGCAGTTCACATGCTGTCGGCTGCCAGTGCTTAGATATGTTTAGTTTCATTTCTTTGAGACTTTGTCGTGATATAACTGAATGCTGGCTTGGTCATTTCAAAGGGAAGTTGAGAGTCAATCATATTGCTTTGGGTCTGGTGTCACATGTATGCCTGACAACATTGTAGATAACAGAATTCCTTCCACGAAGGACACAATTAGTTAGGTGTTTGTTTTTTATTTGACAATTGATACGCGTTCATTAGATTGTTAATCCAAATACTCAATTGAATTCAAATTCCACCATCTGATGAGGCGGGACTCAAGTCCAGGTCTGTGTCATCAGCTGGGTCCCTGGATTAATAGACTGGAGATAATAGCACTAGGCCATCGCATCCCCAGCATCTACTCTGGTAATGGTAGTGTTGCTGTTATTGTGACTGAGGTACAGAAAATTGTGCAGTTACATTGTCAACTACTTCCATGGAGAACAGAACCAGCAATATTTCAGGTCACAGGAACTGAGCAGAGCTGCAATGTTTTTTTCAGCCAGGAGTAGAAACTGAGGCGAGAAAGCCATTTGTTAACTCTGAGTGGGTGTGACATATGTACGGAGACGTGACTTGTTCTCATCATTGGAAAGTCACAGGAGGTTCCCTGGATGTTTTTCTTGGGTTTGTGTTATCAGCTACTGCAATGATTTAGGGAAACCTGAGGGTCTGGTGTCCCCATTCTGGACAAGGTTTGGGCACTGCATTTTGGAGAGAGTCTGGTTCTGCAGAGACTTCATAGGAAGGAGCAGGACACTGCACTATCCTTTCTAAGATTTCCACAAATATTTCTCAATGTTGAACCTTTTCCGTGTGCAAAGTGTGAAGCCAGTTCATTTCAACAATGATGCCACTGAGCTGTGAAATCTCCATCAACACAAAATTTGTCTCACACCAGGGAGATGAAAGTACTCAAAATTCCCATCAACTGTTTTGATTCTGGAACTTTCCAGGCAGGAGTGGGTGAAGGATCTATTTTGCCAGAGTGCGATCCTCTCATGTACTCACAAGGTGACAGAGACCATCTCTGTCCGGTGCGGTGAATATGTTGGTTCTGTCTCCACAGAGGAAAGAACAGAAAAATCTTCCCGAAATGTTAGGGAATATGGTGACTGGCGAAAATGTGGAACTGCAAGAAGTTAGAATTATTAAAGAGGAAGTACTGGGGATATATAAAAAAAACAAAGCTCATTGTTGTGAATATTGGTAAGTTGCTGGACTAATTGAGTTAAGAATTTAGAGGGCTACAGACTGGAGAGTTGTGCTTGCCGGGTAGCTCTTTCGGGAGCAGGTACAGTCACGATGGGTCAATGGCCTAAATCTGTCCTGTCAATTCCTTAAACTCTATGAGGGAGGGCAAAGTATGTCAAAGCTTTTTATGTTATGGAAAGGATCCTGCCAGACTTGGACGTAGCTACTGTGACCACAAAGATTTAAAACAGGAGGGAGATGGAAAACAGTGATGAATAAATCGATGTCAGTTGTGAGGGAAAATTTTAGAATTTTTTAGTAATTCGTAATAACTACATCTTTGGAGAATAATGATATGATTTGCTGAGTCAGTCTATATTTTAGAAAGGGAAATCGTTATTGATAAACCACTTGGAGTTTATGGAGGGTCTTGATTGTGACATCGACAAATGAGAACCAACGGGAACAGTATATTTGAATTTTTAGGAAGTTTTTGACAGATGAGTGAAGAACATTAGAGTCCTTGGGTAAGGGGTGAATATATTTCATGGAAATGAGAATTGGATAATAGGGAGAATACAGAGAGTAAGATTCTGCTTTGGAATAAAGGTCATTGCACATAGGGTATCCCATGGATCAGTGCTTGGAGCACAGCTGTCCACAAGGCAAAGAAATGATTTGAAATGAGCAGCAAATACAGTTCTTTTCATTTTGTATTTATTAGAAGATGAGAGATTGGGAAGTTCAGTCATCACTTATATAATTCACATGAGCCAGCAAGTAATCCGTACAGTAAATGGTACGTTGTCCTTCATTATAAAATGATTCAAGTGTTGAAGTAAATTCATCTTCCTGCAGTTGTAGTGTGTTGCTTGGGCAGTATTTCGGACACTGATTACAGATTCTCTCTCCTTTATAGGGAACGATTACATTGTGGCTGAGATAGTGCAATATACTTGCACCAAACTTATTCCTGGGATGATGGTACCATGAGGGAAGTGCGAGGAAAATGAATGTTTAATACATGGCGCTGAGAGAAAATAACAGGCTTTTACATTTAGACTTGAAGATGAAAAACTAACACTCATTTTGTCAGGAAAAAGACTGTGATCATGTGAAAAACTACATTTTTTACATTATATTTGATTCCCAATAGTTCACATACCTGCCCGGAGCCCCCATGCTGGTTGAGAGGCAGCTCCAGGCTCTGAATGAACTCTAACTGTCTCAATATGCAGTCGGGGTGTGAACATGCACTGTTCACAAATCTGTCAGCAGCCACAATACCTTATTCCTGGAAGAGTTAGCCGGTCCCACCAGGTTGTAACCTCCATCGAAATACCAGTCTGTCGTCTCGGAGACAGAAGCTTTTTCCTTGAGACGTGGCACACACCGCCACTTTCCCTTCTCACCTTCAGTAAACCAAGTTAAAGTAACACGTGTACCACTGGCAATGGACCCAGGAGGAACAACATAGAGCGGTTTATCTGTGTAGTCTCTGCTTCACTGTTTGTCATGTTGGGGAATCAATGACATCTTCCTATTTCTGCATAATTGACTTGACAAGTTGAATGGCCTCTGCCTGGTCTCATGGAATAGGCTCAAAGACCTGACTTGGCAACTCCTGGTTCATGTTTAACACTTCGATGTGCTGACTACACTCCTTCCCTCCTCGTGTAATAGGCAGTAGGGACTGAATGGGCTATCCCTGTTCATAGTCAATAATTTCGCTGGGTTGAATATATTCAGTTGAAACCAGCTTGAGAGGCTGAATGAGCTCCTCATATTTAACTGTTGAACACAAGAAAGAGAAATTTCTAGTAAGACTGTTACATGAATGTTACCTTCACTTTAACAACACAGTTTGGATGTTATTCAGGCCTTGCTGCACATGGACACGGACTGCTTCAGCAGTGGACACGTGACAAATTATTCTTAATATTGTGTGATCTTCAGACAACATCTCCACTTCTGACCAGAAGATGTTGGAGTGAAGTTGAAACGGCTGAAGAAAGCTACCTTGAGGATGCAGGCAGAGATATCCTGTGACCAATCACAAATATCTTCCCTTGTCCTCTGAATGTCTCTAACCAGTGGAGAGTTTACAATTCATTCCCATTACATTCCATTGTATTCGGGTTCCTTGATACCATCCACAGTTAAATCCTGCCTTGATATCAAGGCCAGTCACTCTTATCACGTGTTCATATCTTTTATTCATGTGACTAGGTCACGGTGTGTTTGTGAGGAGTGTTTCCTTCTCACAGAGGGTAGTGACTGTCGGGAGTTCTGTATTCAAGAAAGGTAGGGGAGGTGGATTACTAAGATATTTGGAAGGGGGCACAATGGATATGAGGCATCAGAATGTTGAGGACTGAAGGGATGGAGCATAAGAGAGGCGTTGTGGCTTTTGCAGATCAGCAATGATCATATTGAAGCGAAAGACAGGCCAGGAGGGCTGAATATTATATATTTGCGTATCTGATGTTCTCTCATTCTGTTATTGGGAAGTTATTTTCCTGGAAATTCTGTTATTGGATGTTACAGTCAGTGAGACCAGAGGATTTTGTGGGTTATCTCTGGGTGAGGTATGGGCGCTGTATTTACAGTGAATCTGAATCGGCAGCATGACCAACAAATGAAGACAGTTCTGTAAAGACAGAGGAGTGAGATGTTTCACACCGTCACCTATCCTTTCTTTTCCCAAAAATATTTTCCAACGCCATGTCAAACGATGTGGGACAGTCTTCTTTGGCTGAATTGTCTCCGCTGTTTCTGTGCACCAGGTTACTGGGGGAAATGGCCTCCGACTGTTCCTGCCCATCAGGTTTGACAGGTTCAGTGGAACATAGGAGCATGAGACTGAGGAGAAGTGTTGGTCATTAGACACTGAGCATTCTCCACCAGGCAATCAGATTGTGGCTGATCAGGTTGTGGTCTCAGCCTCACTTTCCTGTCTGTAGTTCATTATCCTTTACCATCCAATGTCTAAATAGCGTGGCTTTGAATAAATGCAGACACACAGGCACCATAAACGTCTGGGCAAGAGCATTCCCACTCAAACAGCCCTTTGTGAATTTCTCGTCATCCCTGTTCAGACTGGGTTTGGAGAGGTTTCTGTTTCATTTTCTACTCCAGCTCCTCCATTGGTCATGATACATTTTAAATGTAACTACGTTGCTGATATGGCCAATGATGTTGTTCTCAGACTAGGTCAGGTTCTTTGCTAGGCACAAGTCAGGTAGGCACAAGATATCTTTAATTTGGGAAAGTAATTTACCAAAGCAGACTTACTCAAGCTATGATGGAAAGATACGTGGCAAGCAGTGTAGACAAATATGTACATTAATATTTATCTTTCAATCTATACTGAGATGCAGTTTGTATACACAGAAACATACACATACACAGACCCATACAAAAAGACACTCACAGTGACCTGTGGTAACTGATGATCAAAATTATCAGCCAGGGCCCCCGCAAATTCTTCTCTAACCCCTTGCAGTGTTCTTGGATATATCTGGTAAGGCATGAGATTTCTCCAACTTCAAACATTCGAGTATATCCAATACCTCCGCTACTGTGATATGGATTGTCCCCAAGATATCACCACTTATTTCCTCAAATTCCTATGTATTCATGTCTTTCCCCACTGTAAACATAAAGGAGAAATATTTGTTGAGGACATCGCCTATCTCTCATGGTACGACACATACATGTCCACTTTGGTCTTTGAGAAGTCCTATTCTCTCTCTAGGTGATGTTTTCCCCTTAATATTCTTAAAGCGCCACTTTGGATTCACCCAGATGTTCTCAGGCAAGGTTATCTCATACCCCCTATTGGCCCTGCTGATTTTCTACTTCAGTAAGCTCCTATATCCCCTGTGTAACTCCAGGGATTTCCTTGATTCCAGCTGCCTCTACCTGAGCCATGTCTCCTCATTTTGTTTGTCTCCTCATTTTGTTTGTTCAAAGCCTAAACATTTCTTGTCAATCAGGGTTCCTCATTCCTGTCAACTATCCTTTCACACTCACTGGAAATATAGATCCTAAACTCCCACTTTCGGGAGGTCCTTTTGCTTGCAACAGACTACTCTAATCAACTCCTCCAAATCCTGTCTAAGTCCATCAAAATTTACCT
The DNA here is from genome assembly GCF_047496795.1 of Chiloscyllium punctatum. Taxonomy (NCBI): domain Eukaryota; kingdom Metazoa; phylum Chordata; class Chondrichthyes; order Orectolobiformes; family Hemiscylliidae; genus Chiloscyllium; species Chiloscyllium punctatum. Next base: position 7,651,229 of record NC_092761.1, read on the forward strand.
TTCCGCAATTTAGAACTTGAATCTGTGGACCTTCTTTTTTCCCTCTCCATAACTATTTTAAAATTAATAGTACTATGGTCACTGGTCCCAAAGTGCACATCTACTGTCACCTCACTCACCTGTCCTGACCTATTTCTTAAGAGTAGGTCAAATTTTGCCCCTTCCCGATTAGGACCCTCGATATACTGCTTGACGAAAGTTTCCTGACGCACTTACTTGATTCCATTCCTTCAAATCCCTTAATGCTCTGGCAGTTCTAGTCTATGTTATAAAACATAAAGCCACTATTATGACAACCCGAATGTTCCTGCATGTCTCCCCAATCTCTGTATCTATTTTTGAACCTGCAATTCCTGTTAACTATATAGGGGCCTATAGTACAACCCCATTAATGTCACCATCCCCTTCTTGTGTCTTAGTTCCACCCACAATGCCTCACTGGATGATTCATCGGTTGCTTTATCTCTGATCACTCCTGTGATACTCCCCTTAATCTAAAATGAAACTCCCTCTATTCTTTCCATTATCTCTGTCCCTCCTAATGCACTTTACCTGGTACATTAAGCTGTCAGTCGTATCCATCCCTCAGCCATGTTTCTGTAATAGCTACTCTATCCAGCGCCGATTACGTATCCACAACCTGAATTCATTGGCGTCACCTGTTAGTTCTTTTGCATTGAAATAAATGCAATTTAATCCATAGGCATTCCTTGCTCCCTATCGTATTCCAGCCTGATCTATGTCTTCAACGTACTATTCTGAATATTGTATCTCCTTCCAGCCTCACATTTGCCTCCCTGCTCTTGAGGATACCACCTCCTGCCAATCTCGCATAAACACTCCCTTGTAGGACTAGCTAAACTGTCTTCAAAGATATTGGTTCCCCTCTCCAGTGCATGTGCTACCAGTCCCTCGTGAAAAGGTCAATTCTGTCACAGAAAAGCTCCAAATTATCTAAAATTATGAATACCTCCCCCTGCACCAATTCTTCAGTTACATACTTATCTGCCATCTCATCCTATTCTTACCTTCACTAGCTCATGACACTGGAAGTAATCAGGAGATTACCACTGTCGAGGTCCTGGTTTTTAACTATTCTCCTAGATGCCAGTAATCATTCTGTAGAACCACATTCCTTTGTCCACCTGGGTCATTTGTGCCAACGTGCACAATGACTTCTGGGTGCTCCCCCTCCCCTTTGACAGCATTCAGCAGCCACTCAGAAGCACGTTGGACCCTGACACCTGAGAGGCAACGCACATCCTGGATTCCCGCTTGAGGCCACAGAATCTCTGATCTGTCCGCCTAAAAATCGACTCTTCAATCCCTCAGACCCTGTTTAACTTTATCCTTTCCTGCTACTCCCCAGAGCCAGTCGTAATGCAACCAACCTGGCTACTGCTGATTTCCTGACATCCATCCCCCATCTGCCAATACACACACAAAATCAGAATCCAAAATGGTATACTTGTTGTTGTGGTTCTGTTCGCCGAGCTGGGAATTTGTCGTTCAAACGTTTCGTCCCCTGTCTAGGTGACATCCTCAGTGCTTGGGAGCCTCCTGTGAAGCGCTTCTGTGCTGTTTTCACCAATATTTATAGTGGCCTGTCTCTGCCGCTTCCGGTTGTCAGTTCGAGCTGTCCACTGCAGTGGCCGGTATATTGGGTCCAGGTCGATGTGTTTGTTGATAGAGTCTGTGGATGAGTGCCATGCCTCTAGGAATTCCCTGGCTGTTCTCTGTTTGGCTTGCCCTACAATGGTAGTGTTGTCCCAGTCGAAATCATGTTGCTTGTCCGCTGTGTGTGTGGCTACAAAGGATAGATTAGATTAGATTACTTACAGTGTGGAAACAGACCCTTCGGCCCAACAAGTCCACACCGCCCCGCCGAAGCGTAAACCACCCATACCCCTACATCTACATATACATCTACCCCTTACCTGACACTACGGGCAATTTAGCATAGCCAATTCACCTGACCTGCACATTTTTGGAGTGTGGGAGGAAACCGGAGCACCCGGAGGAAACCCACACAGACACGGGGAGAACGTGCAAAATCCACACAGTCAGTCGCCTGAGGCGGGAATTGAACCCGGGTCTCCGGCGCTGTGAGGCAGCAGTGCTAACCACTGTGCCACCCACAAGAAATGAAGGCTCGTCCGGGATTTGAACACAGGATTTCTCACAAGTCCACCCACCTAGAGGCCCGAAGTGAGAATCATACCGCTAGACCAACGAGCCGCAGGCCCTAATCTAATCTAATCTAATCTAATAGATAACTGGTCGTGTTGTTTCGTGGCTAGTTGGTGTTCATGTATACGGATCGTTAACTGTCTTCCTGTTTGTCCGATGTAGTGTTTTTGCAGTCCTTGCATGGGATTTTGTACACTACATTAGTTTTGCTTATGTTGGGTATCGGGTCCTTTGTTCCGGTGAGTTGTTGTTTGAGCGTGGCTGTTGGTTTGTGTGCTGTTATGAGTCCTAGTGGTCGCAGTAGTCTGGCTTTATTTGGTTATTGAATGTGAAGTGTGTTGTGAGGCACAAGTCCAGTAGTTCAAGTATGCCGTCTTTGTTGATAGAAATGACCCAGCCATACTACTGCGGAGACTGACTTTTATTCGCATCAGCCACATGATAGAATACAAAACTTGAAAGTACGGGAGCAGGCCATTGGCCACTGTGTGTGCACCAGCTCAAGTGATGTCTCCAAAGTGCCTCCCATTTGCCAGCCCTATCTGCAGCCTGTTAAATTCATATTTCCAAATACATAACCAGTTCTCCTTTTAACCTTCATCCACAACTCTCCCAGGCTGTCCATTCCGAATCCTAACAACTCTCAATAAAGACGTTTTTCCTTATCTCACTCCTGGATCTTTTGCTAAAAATCTTGAAATTAGAAAGCAATGATGCTGTCTTCCTGTTTTACTCTGCAACATGTTTTTCATAATTTTAAGTATCGCAATAAGCTCACATCGTTGTCTGTTCTGCTCCAGGAAGAATAAGCCTTGCAAGAACTGTAACAAACACTACATTGGACAAACAGGCAGAAAACTAGTCACCTGGATACATGAACAACAACTTGCAAGAAAAAAAGACATGACCCACTATTACTAGTATCCCTACATATAGATGAGGAAGTATACCATTTTGACTGGGTCTGCACATCCATAGAGGACAAGGTAAACAGAGACACGCACGAGAATTCCTAGAAGAATGGCATTCAAATCGGAACTCCATCAAGAAACACATCTATTTTGATTCCAACTAACATTCTCTGAGAAAAAGAACGGGACATGAAATCACCAAGACTGGAAATTACATCACTTACTCAAGGAAACCTAAACAATTAAATATAAATTCGGAAAACAACACGAGCACTTCACCGGCGGCTCACTGATAATGTTCCTTAGTATAGTGATGAACCGTCTGAAAATGAACTCTCCAACTCAGCGAGCAAACTGACATCCAGAAGTAACACAATTTCTCTTATACTTTCTTTAACTAAATCCTTCATTCCAGTTATCATTCTGATTATTTATAAAGTTATTGGTATTCTTCTGCAAAGCAATGTGGCATCTGTCTGTCTGTGTGAATGTGTGTGTGTGAAAGAGATTGAACAATCCTCTTCAATCTCTGAGTTACTCCCCGTGCCATATGGAAAAGAGGCAAAGATTAGGAAGGCAGTATAGCTTAACATGTAGTTAAAAATCTAGTTCAGGGTTGATGGTTTCAGATTTTTGGATAATTGGGATTGTTTTCAGGACAGGAAGGACCTGTACAAAAAAGACAGGTTGCATCTTAACTGGAGGCGCAGCAACGTCTTTGTTGGGAGGTTTGCTAGTACAAGTCGAATGGATTTAAACGGATTAAGCAGTAGTGTGGGAACCAAAGCAGCAGGTCAGAAACTGAGTAGAATTTCGAGGTGAACAGGACATCAGGCACGGTCAGTCTAATGACCTCCATGCTGAGGGAAGGAATCATATCAGTTCACATTGTGAGATGTAAGTTGGAATAAATGAAAGAGAAGAGGTGCAGGTTTATCAGGGATTCACAAATAAGAATGGAGAGTGTAGGGGCTGTGAGGGATTGAGACATGTGAGATCAGGAATTCTGTGCACAAGAAAATATTAAAGGGGAAAGAGGTTGGGGTGCAGTGTGGTGTGGAATTCAGTGATAAACAGCTGCCTCCAAAAAACAGGAAAGCTTGCTTTTTGTCAATGTGAATACCTGGGAAGGAATTTATTATGCTTCAGAGAACGAGAACCCTCATAGCTAAAAGTCTGCATTATATTAAAGGAGAAGCTATATCCATGATATTGCTGTCGCTATAATAATGGTGGGAAAAGTGCTCGTGCGGTTGTTGCACAATGCTTGCACTGAGCATGTGAATTATCCTGGATGTTCCCAGAGATGCGCTAGGTTGAGTAAGTGCATTGTGAGAACTTGCATGAGATGATGTTGGTTTGTAATCTCACCACTTACTGAGTCCAGTCAAAGGAACAAACCAGCAACTGCCATTGCTTATTGCCTCAGAACATATCAGAGTCTTCATGGCTGCCAACGCATAGAAACATGCAACAAAGAAAAGGCCTATCACGTCTGCACCAGCAAGTGCACATCCAAAGACTTTTTAAACGTTTGTGAGGTTACCTCTCTCAACGACCCTCCTGGACAATGCATTCCAGATTCATGCCACCCTCTCAGTGTGAAACACATTCCACAAATCCTCTCTCAATTCCCTGCATTTCACTTCAAAAATGCGTCCCTTTGTTATTGTCCGTTTGACTAAAGGAAACAGCATCTCTCTGTTAAGCCTCTCCTTATCCCTTATGCACTTCTACACCGGTACCATATTCCCTCCTCAACCTTCCCTGCTGCAAAGGAAAAACGAACATCAGCATTTTGGAGGCACTGTTCTTTGTTACATTCACTGCAATAGCCAGAAAAGAAGAAACAGTTCATCTGCAGGATGGACACAGACTAATTCATTGTTTCTTTACTTCAGCTTGTATGAGGAGGACAAATATGCAATTAAATTCTATGTTATGGACAAACTGCACAAGATCAAATCATATCGTCATGTCTACCTTAAATTGGAAGCAAATACATACTGTAAAAAAATTCAAAAACACCACATTAAATGTGAAAAAAAACATGTCGTCTGCACTTGATGGAGATACAAAAATATAGTGTGCATGTACAATCTGAACAAGAATCAAGTGATAGAAAAGAAAGTACATGAAATATTTTCTTAATTTTGAGTGGAAACCTGATCTTGATTTTCTGAACAGTGATGTTTTTGCACACAATCCCGCTTCCTCAAAAACAAGCTTTTCCCTGTCACTAAAACTTCATCTGCCATTCTTGGTCCTCCGTCCTACTCTTTCCTTACACTCCTACTTTCCTTGCACTACTCCTTCTGCTGCTACATACTCTTCCACTGATGATCTTCCTTATACCCTTCTTCTGCCACTCCCACTGTAATTTACACCAATTCCCCAATTACTCCCACTTCGTCTGACCATCGTGTTCACTTTTTGCTTTCCAACTGGGATGATGGGAACTGCTGGCTTCTGTGCTGCTATTGATCATTAACAAATGATGAGATTGAGATGATCAATGTCCAATCGGAACAGACAAGTGTGTGTTTCTGTCACTTCCTGATGCACCATGAACAGGATCGTTTTGTTACCCTTGGTACAGAGTGGAGTGTTTTTCTGTCTCTGTGTCACAGCGCTTAACCAAACAGCCTCATCACAAATAGGACGAATCTCTCCTCAGAATCAGAAGTCCATGTATCAGCTTTCCTTTTAATTTTGTGAGGACAGTGAACACACTGTTCAAACAAGCCATGTTCTATCCTTTTGCATTTTATTATTTTAAGGATTTTCCAATGTCATTTGAGGTGAGATCAGAGTCACTTCCCTTGAATCAAAGTAGTATTTGACTCATGTGGCATCAGGGACCCTGAGTAAACAGGGGTCAATGGGAATCGGAGGAAATTCTGTCCTGGTAATTTCCTCACTGAGCAATGACATCTTCCCCAGAGCTTTTGAGAATGACAAATACACTATGCCCTTCTAGTACCTTCCAAAACCATGGATGACTTTGTCCTGTTCATGATATCAACACATATTATGTTTTCACAGTTTGGTCTAAAATCTCAGAACAGTAAGACCTTGCGGTTGAGTGTCACCCCAATGAAATCAGGGCGTTACAATAAGATTACGATTCAGATTATTTTCAACCAGTTACTTTTAGAGGACTGATCGTGTGATGTCAGTGCCAGTGATATCAACATTTTATCTGTCCAAAAGATTCACATCCCATTGACTCAAGGCTGCACTACTCCCCAATTCTAGTTCTTTCTCCAGCTCATTCGCCATGCTCTTCAGATATATGGGGCCCACAAGATGCAATGATGCAGAGATGCCTGTGACCCCTTGAAACCTGCCTCCCGATCCGTGCCCTGCACTTTGAATGCATCCCCTAACCCAAATGCACCTGCCGTCGTATCTGATGTTGAATGTTCTATACTTAGAAAAGGTCTCAACTTTATCCCACTCTGTCCCCACTTTAATGAATTTCGGGCACGGCATGATGCTGATCTCTTCTTCCACTGTATTCTCCTTAGTGCCCATCCACTCTCTGTTCCACAGACTCTTCGCCAAGCTCCAATACTCTTCCTCGAAATGCTCTGGCGTTTGCTTGAACTCAATCTGTTCATTGAGAATGCTCGATGTGACATTGGTTGTTTTATTTTCTCTGCATCCCCTCACCCAATCTACAAATTACACTCTGAACAGGTTGTACGCCGTGTGCTTGATCCAACCCTGACTTTGTTATTCAGCCTATGCTGGTAAGGGTGATGCTGCTGTCGTCTGGTGGACTACCCTCGACATTGCAGAGACTGAGTGCCAGCTCTCAGATAGTCCTCATGTCACCTGCTGGACCATGACACAACCATGGCACATCAGGCCATTGTGTTCACTATGATAAACTGACCACATTTCATCAGGTTATTCCCACCCCACTTGCCCCCACATAACAGTCCACAAGCTGATGGTCTCTGACAGCAGAGCTCACTTCTATCTCCTCCTGAAAATCCACAAACAGAACTGCCCGGGCAGACCCATTGCTTCAGCCTACTCCTGCCACACAGAGGGGGGTGCATGGATACACACGTGGGCCCCAGTCAAACCTGTTTCTTCACGGGGTACGTAGACCATTCCCTGTTCCAGTTCTTTTCCAGACCTAACCACAACTCTTTCTCCAATACATAAATGATATCATCGATTCTGCTTCCCTCTCTTGTCCTGAATTGGAAAAAAACACATCGATTTCACTTCCAACTTGCATCCCACCCTCACTTTCACCTCGTCTTTCTCTGACTCATCCCTTCCTTTCCTCGGTATCTCTGTTTCCATTTCTGGGGATCGACAGGCGACTAATATTCAGTATTAACCCACCGACGCCCACAGCTACCTGGAGTGTAAACCCTCATACTCTGTTTGCTGCAAACACTCCATTCCATTCCCCCAGTTAATCTGTCTCCATCGCATTGTTTCTGATGATGTCAATTTCAAAAATGTAGCCTCCAATATGTCCACCTTCTTCCTCAACTGAGGATTTCCCTAGCATTGTTCTTGACAGGGCCCTCAACCAGGTCTGACCCACCTCCTCCACTTCTATCCTCAACCTCTCTCTACCCTCCTGCAACAGCGAGAGAATTCCTCCTTTCCTGGCTTACCATCCCACTAGCGTTCACATGAAGAGGACCATCAGCCGCCATTTCCCCCACCTCCAGCAAGAGTCATCACCAGATACGTATTTCCCTCCTCTCTCTTGTCCGCCTTCTGGAGGGACCAGGACACGCTGGTTCACTCTTTATTCACTCCCAATATTCCGCCCTCACCCCACACCACAGATGCACTTCTCTTGCCCCTGCCGAAGGTGTAACACTTTCGCACTTCTGTCCTCCTTTCTCACTATCCAAGGGCTCAACCACACCGCACCAATGAAGCAGCACCTTACCAACGTTTCCCACAATGTAGTCTAATAGATTCGCTGCTCACAATGTGGTCTCCTCTACACTGGGGAAACTAATGGTAGACTGGGTTACCGCTTCACTGAACATCCAAAGTGTACCTATACAAATGACCCTGAGCATCCAGTAGCCTGCCAGTTTAATAGCGCATCCTGTTCCCTGGCCAATATCTCTGTGTCAGGCTTGCTGTAGTGTTCTACAAAAAGTCAATGCAAACTGGAAGAACAACGCCTCATTTACCATGTGCGGACCCGACAACCCTTCAGACTCAAAATCAAGTTCAATAGCTTTCGGCCCTGATCTCCCCAATGTTGTATCCCCCGACCAATAATACACCAGGTCTAGTTCTCACATCGCCTTCCATTACTCACCCTCTATTGTTAGCTACTAACAATCTCCATTAACAGCTGTCCAACCTCTTCTGCATATCAACCAACATTTTTAGAGCTACCATTAGTTCTGAGGAAGGGTCACTGGACCCGAAACGTTAACTGTGATTTCTCTGCACATATGCTCCCAGACCTACTGAGCTTTAGAAGCAACCTCTGTTTTTGTTTCAACATTTTCATGACAAGTTCTCACAATCTAATACGTCATCAATATTTAGAACCTTGTCAAACATAGGAACTTTGTAATTTTTCATTTAATGTCCATAACAAATTACTCGAGATCCAAGTGAGACAGAGGCTTTGCTGTTATCGTTCAGATCAGACAATTTGTCACAGTTCAGAAAGAAAAAGAATTTTAAAGAGCTGGAGCAAAACTCAAAAAATCTGGCAGAATTTGAGCAGAGATGCATAGAATTAACATTTGACTTTCCAGAAATTTCACATCATAATCAATATATTAACTCTGTTTCTATCTGCAGATACTTCTTCATATTTCTATTTCGTTTCTCCACCATTTTCAGTTTGTATCTCATGTTTGCATATCATTTTATCTCATGTTTCTTGACAGGTCCATATGTTGACCTTGGTTGTATTTGGACACTGTGGTCCTATTATAGTTGGTGTGTCTGTGACATTTGTATTAAGGCCAAAATCTGTTTCTTCCATAAGATTCAAAGGGGAAAAAAAACATGTTTCTGAATATCCTGTAAATCTCAGAAAACCACGTTGTTTTAAAACACTTTTCATTGCAACTGAACTTCATGACATAATAAGAATCGATTTTTGTTGATGGAACAGTCTGTGTCCTTCATTGAACAAGCTTGTCTACACCTCCCCCCCCACCCCACATTGGCTTTCAATACATACCACAGAATTATTACAGCAAAGGTTGCGGAATCTCAACCCATTGTCTCTTCCAGCTTAGAATGAGCTGTATCTCTTACTGTTATTCTGTATACTGGCAACTGAAAACATTCAATTCGTGTGACATGGTAACTGCTCTGCCCAGAACCATAAGAAACTACAGACGGTTATGTGCACAGCACAGACCATCACGGAAGGCAACCTTCCATCCGTTTATACTTCTCATTTTCACCGAAAGGCTGATAACATAAAAAAAATCTCTCCCATACCGGTAATGATTTCCAACAACCTCTTCCAACAGGAAGAAGATAGAGAGGCTTGAAAACATGGACCAGCATACTCAAGAACACTTTCTTCCCTACCGTAATTAGACTGACGAATTGACATCTCTAACTTCAAATAATACTAGTCTTGCTAATAGCGATCTTGTTTTGGACATCTCCTGTGCAGCTGTAACCTTATATGTCTCACTCTGTTGAAGTACCTCATGAGCTGTGTTTTTTTGTCTACTATCATGTTCCTGCACTACTCACAAAACAAAGCTTTCCATTGTACATTTGACTAAAATAAATCAAATCAAATCAAATAAAACACATGGACTACAGTGGCTCATGGTCTTCTCAAGAGCAGCTAGAAAAGTGAAGTAATGCTGGTCCAGGCAGTGATACCCATATCCCATCAACGAATATAAGAAGATGACCACCGTTCAAGGCAGAGTGACAGGGAGATAAAATTGCTTTAAACATTGTCTTAGACATACACAGGTTTCCCTTTATTGAACAAGCTTGTCTCCCACCCCCGCCCCCACCCCCCACCCCCATAGGCTTTCAATACATATCACAGAATTATTACAGCAAAGGTTGAGGAAACACAACCCATTGTCTCTTCCAGCTTAGAATGAGCTGTATCTCTTACTGTTATTCTGTATACTGGCAAGTGAAAGCATTCTATTCGTGTGACATGGTAACTGATCTGCGATTTGCAGTACAGTGTTTCTTTCATAAGCATATATGGTGTAAAGTGAAGAAGCATTCATTTGTATGGGAAAAATTTTGGCAATCTTCTTAAAAGTGAAAATCCTCTTTGGATTTCTTTAGATTAGCGAAAACAGATTAGGTTAGATTAGATTACTTACAGTGTGGAAACAGGCCCTTCGGCCCAACAAGTCTACACCGACCCGCCGAAGTGCAACCCACCCAGACCCCTACATCTACCCCTTATCTAACACTACGGGCAATTTAGTATGACCAACTCACCCGACCTGCACATCTTTGGACTGTGGGAGGAAACCGGAGCACCCGGAGGAAACCCACACAGGCACGGGGAGAATGTGCAAACTCCACACAGTCAGTCACCTGAGGCGGGAATGTCCGAATGTAGGTTATTTGGAAAGGGACGCGGGGAAAAGCGAACTTTTGAAAAGCAGGGGATACCTGTTTTTACGTGGGCATGTCATCAGAGAACTTGCAGCTGGCGTTGTTTGGAATTTGGCAACACAGCCGTGTGTGGGCAGGGAGTACAGTAGGGGGCTGAGGACGCATCCTTGGGGTATCCAGTGTTGAGTGTAATTGTGGTCAAGGTGCAGATAGCTGACTTCACAGATTGTGGTCTGTTGGTCCGAAACCAGGGGATTTAGTTGCAGAGGGTGGAGCCGCGACTAAGGTGATGGAATTTTGAGATCAGTCTGGAGTGGATAACGATGTTGAAGGTGGGGCTCTAGTCAGTGAGCAGGAGTCTGGTGCAAGTGTCCTTGTTGTCAAGATGTCCCAGGGATGAGTGCAGGGATCGGGGTATGGCATCCGTTCTGGACCTGTTACATCAGTAGGCAAATGATAAGGGATCAGGTCAGGCTGGGAGACTGGAGCTGATGTGGGCCATAACCAGCCTTTCAAATCACTCCATGTTTATTGAGGTCAGAGCCACTGGGCAGTAGTCATTAAGGCATGTTACATGTGCTTTCTCATTTACGAGGATGATGGTGGTCTTCTCGAAGCGGGTTGGGACTTCAGCTTGTAAGAGGGAGAAGCTGAAGTTGTAAATGAATACCTCTACCAGTTGGTCCTCATAGGCTCTGAGTACACAGGCGGGAACATCGTCCAGGTCTGTCGCTTCCCTTGCCTTGACTCTCAGGAAGACTGATCATGTCTGCAGCGGTGACAGCGGGCACAGATACATCCGAGGCTGTCGGGGCAGGTTTCAGCCTGGCAGTCACACAGTTATTCATTATAGACATTCCTTCCCCCATCTCCCTCCATCGTCATCAACACACAGTTTGTCCAGACAGAATGCCATCAATAGACTGGGATTATGCACAATAATGAAGTAAACTCACCACGAAACAGGGCAGGGTGTGCTTCTACTGCGAGTCAGTAGAGCAGGGAGTGAAGACTTTGCAGGTGTAATTCCACTCAAGCCATTGCTTCAACATGAATGGAGTCAAGCACCTTGAGTGTTGTGCCTTGTAGATGGTGGACAGTCCTTGGGGAGCCAGGAAATGTATTATATCTGGACAAATTGGACAAAGGAGCTGAGGGCAGTTTTGCTAAGTTTGAAGATGATGCAGTGATGGTTTGCTGGGAAGATGATATTGAGGAAGTGGGGAGGCTGCAGAAAGACTTGGACAGTTTTGGACTGTGGGAAAACATGTGGCTGATGGAACACAATATGGAATCGTGTGAGATCGTACACTTTGATTGGCGGAATAGAGGCAGACATTATGTTCTAATAGGATCCATTCAATCTGAAGTACAAAAGGATTTTGAAGCACTCGTCCTCCCTTATGGTTAATGTGCAGGTTCCGTTGGCAGTTACGAAAGCAAATGCAATGTTCGCATTCATTTCAAGAGAACAAGAATACAAGAGAGGAGACATACTGTTGAGAATGTAATGGGCAATGGTCAGACAGCATTTGGCATATTGTGAGCTGCTGAGGGATGACGGCTTGTTATATGAGCGGCAGTGTGTGTACTCGATGGAACTGAGAAGAATGGCGGGGGGGCATCTGATTGAAACTGATCGATTACTGCAAAGATTGATACAGTCGGTGTGTAGAACATATTTCCACTAGACAGAGAGACAATGATAAAACAGCACAGTGCAGAATTGTACGTCTCTGATCTGCTCTTGTATTTATAAGTTGATTTGACTTCACGTTCTGGTCAATGGTAACCCCCGTGAAATAGACGGTGGTAGGATTCAGTATAGCCAGTAGTCCATTAATCTGTTGAATGTAAGCTACTATCTGTGAGTCTTCCCTGGCGGGAGTACATTGTCTCTATTATTATTGTCATTTGTAATCTGGTCATTTTGAAGGATTGAGCCTGTTATACCAGTATTGTTGATTTTAACGAAAAAGGTGGAATTTATCACAGCACTCAGCAACAATATGTCATCGAATACGGAACACCTTTCCAATAACAGAAAAAGTCGAAAATATTCACGATTAGTAACACTGTTTTCCTGTTCGTGTTCAAATAGATAATCTGTCCCATCGAGATGCTCAATTTGGAACTATTTATTTAAAAAAGTATGTTTTGGATGTCGGCAACACTGGACGGGCCCAGCATTTCTTGCCCATCCCGAGTTGCCCTTGAGAAGGTGGTGGTGAGCTACCTTCTCGAACTGGTGCAATCTACCTGCTGTGCGTTGACCCACTAGTGATTAAGGAGGGAATTCTAGTGCTTTGAACCAGCAACAGGGAAGGAAAAGCGATATATTTACAAATCAGGATGTTGACTGGTTTGGAGGGGAATTTGAAGTTGATGATGTTCCCAAAATTCTACTGCCCTTGTCATTCTACATGGAAGTGTTCGTGAAATTGGAAGAAGCTCTCTGAGGATCTTTGTGGAATTTCTGCATTGTGCCTAGTAGATAGTACGCACTGCTGTTCCTGAGCGACCGTGGTGAAGGGAGTGAATGCTTGTGGATGTGGTGCAAATCAAATGGGCTGCTTTATCCTGGATGGTGTCAAGCTTCTTTAGTGTTGTTGGGGCTGCACTCAGTCAGGCAAGTGAGGATTCTTACATCTCATTCCTGACTTGTGCCTTGTAAATGTTGGACAGGCTTTGGGAAGTCAGAAGGTGAGTTAATTGCACAGCATCCCTAGCCTCTGATCTGCTCTTATCTGTGACGAGTCCAGTTGAATTTATGGTCAATAATACCTCCCAGGATTTTGATAGTGGGGAAATTTAGTGGGGAAAATGCTGCTGAATAACAAGTGGTTATATAGTTTCTTATTCGTGATGGTCATTGTCTGTATTTGTGTGGCACGAATGTTACTTGCAACTTGTCAGCCTAAACCTGGATAATCCCCACTCCCGACCTTATGATGGACGGAAGGTTATTGCTGAAGCTGTTGAAGATGTTTGGACTTCGAACATTATCCTAAGGGACTACTGCAGAGATGTTCTGGAGATGAGATGACTGATCTCCAACAACAATGACCATCTTCCTATCTGTCAGGTATGACTCCAATAATGCAGTGTTGGCCTAAGATACCGTTTTTGCTTGGGGTCCTTGATGTCATATTTGGCAGAATGCAGCCTTGATGTCAAGGGCTGGAATTCAGTTCCTTTTCCTCTGTTTGAACCAAGGCTGTGATGAGGTCAGGAGCTGAGTGACCCTGTTGGAACACAAAATGGGTGTCCCTGAGCAGGTGCTGCTTGATAACACTGTTGATGACACCTTCCATCACTTTACTGATGATGGAGAGTAGACTGATGAGGCGGTATTGGGTCGGGTTGAATTTGTCCTGTGTTTTATGTACAGAACATACTTGAGGGGTTTCCCGCATTGTCTGTTTGTAATCGTACTGGAACAGCCTGTCTAGAGAAGCGGGAATTTCTGGAGTACAAGTCTTCAGGACTATTGTCGGCATGTTATCAGAGGTTATAGCCTTTGCAGTATCCAGTACCTTTAACCGTATATTGATATCAATCAATCGAATTTGCTGAAGACTGCTATCTGTAATGATGGGGACCACGGGAGGAGGCCGAAATGGATCATCCACTCAAAACTTCTGACTGAAGATTGCTGTGAAATCTTCAGCCTTAGCTTTTGCACTGATGTTCTGGGATCTTCCATCATTGAGGATGGGGATAGTTAAGAACATAGAACATAGAAGAATACAGCGCAGTACAGGCCCTTCGGCCCTCGATGTTGCGCCGATCAAAGCCCACCTAACCTACACTAACCCACTATCCTCCATATACCTATCCAATGCCCGCTTAAATACCCATAAAGAGGGAGAGTCCACTACTGCTACTGGCAGGGCATTCCATGAACTTACGACTCGCTGAGTGAAGAACCTACCCCTAACATCAGTCCTATATCTACCCCCCCTTAATTTAAAGCTATGCCCCCTTGTAATAGCTGACTCCATACGTGGAAAAAGGTTCTCACTGTCAACCCTATCTAACCCCCTAATCATCTTGTACACCTCTATCAAATCACCCCTAAACCTTCTTTTCTCCAATGAAAACAACCCCAAGTGCCTCAGCCTTTCCTCATAGGATCTTCCTACCATACCAGGCAACATCCTGGTAAACTTCCTCTGCACCCGTTCCAGTGCCTCCACATCCTTCCTATAGTATGGAGACCAAAACTGCACACAATATTCCAGATGCGGCCGCACCAGAGTCTTATGCAACTGCAGCATGACCTCAGGACTCCGGAACTCAATTCCTCTACCAATAAAAGCCAGTACGCCATATGCCTTCTTCACTGCACTATTTACCTGGGTGGCAACTTTCAGAGATGTGTGTACATGGACACCAAGATCCCTCTGCTCTTCCACACGACCAAGTATCCGACCATTAGCCCAGTAATCCAGTCGTGGAGACTCCTACTCCAGTGAGTTGTTTGATCATCCACTACTATCCATGTTCGGATTAGGAGGACTGCAGAGCTTAAATCGGATGCATTCATTGTGGGATAGCTCAGTTCTGTCTGTCCCTTGCTGTTTATGCTATTTGGCATGCAAGTATTTCTGTTTGGAAGCTTCAGCAGATTAACATTTTATCTTTGTATATTTCTGGTTCTGCTCGTGGCATGCCCTCCTGCACTCTCCATTGAACCAGAGTTGATCCTCTGCCTTGATGGTAATGGTTGAGTGGGGGGATATGATGGGTCGTGACATTACAGTTTGTGCTGGAGTACAGTGCTGCTGCTATTAATGATCCACAGTGTCTGATGGATGCTAGTGTTGAGTTGCTAGATCTCTTCGAAATCTGTGCCATTTAGCATGGTGATAGTGCCACACAACACAATAGAATTTATTCTGAACCCGACCACGAGACTTTTACTGTCACGGACAGATACGTCTGCAGTTGGTAGATTGGTAAGGATGAGGTCATGTATGATTTTTTCCCCTCTTGTTCTTTCCCTCACCACCTGCTGCAGACCCAATCTAGTAGCTATGTCCTTTAGGACCCGACCAGCGTGATCAATAGTACTGCTGCCAATCCATTCGTGGTGGTCGACTTTGAAATCTCCCAGCCAGAATACACTTTGTGCCCTTCCCTCAGTCAGTGCTTTCTCCAAGTGTTGTTTAACATAGAGGAGCACTGATTCAGATGAGGAATGACGTTACGTGGTAATCAGTAAGAGAATTCTTTGTCCATTTTTAATCTGAAGCCATGGGACTTCGTTAGGTCTTGAGTCAATTCTGGAGACTCCCAGAGCAACTGCCTACCAACTATATCTCACTGAGCTGCCCCCTCTGCTGGATCGGTCCTGCCTTTGGGGCAGGACATATCCAGGGATGGTGATGGTGGTGGCTGGGTTATTTTTGTAAGGTATGATTCCGTGAGTATGACTATGTCAGGCTGTTGCTTGAATAGCCTGTAAGGCAGTTGTCCCAGTTTTGACACTACCCCTTAGATGATAGTAATGAAGACTTTGGAGGTTCTACAGTGATGTTTCTAATGTTGACTTTTCCAGTGCACAGTTTGATGCCAGGTGGTCCAGCCGGTTTCATTTCTTTGAACCTTTGTAACCATTGGTACAAGTGAATGACTCACTGGACCATTTCAGGGAGCGATTGGGAATCAATAACGTTGCTTTGGGTCTGGATTTGCATGTCAGCCAGACCAGGTGAGGATAGAAGATTCCTTCATTGAAGGATATTAATGATCCAGATGGACGTTTCTAAAAATTGGCAATGATTTTACTCTCATAGGTAGATTCATAATTCCAGGGATATTTTAAAATTATTGAGTGGAATTTCCATCATCTACAGTGGCGGGATTCGAACCTGGGTCCAAAGATCAGGAGCTGATTGTCTGGATTGATAATCTATCGGTAACACCAGGATGCCTACTTGGAACCAAATGTTGTACTCGACTGCTATTTCTTGTGTTGCCCTGTTTTTCATTCATTGATTATGTTATTCTGGAATTTCATCCATCATTAAATCCTGATTGAAATACAGTCATGAACGTCGTCTCGGCTGCTTGAATTTCATTCAATCTGTTTGGTTTGAACACACATTTCAAGGCAGCTGCACATCAGAAAAGAACAGGAAGTAAGAATAGCTGACTGTGCACTGTACCTGTCACCGGACCAGCATGTCTGGGTATGTCAGTTAGTCTGATCTTCGAGTAGGATAAAAGATTGGCAGGACGTCAAGGGTCGAAGGGTCTGCAATGTGCTGTACTGTTCTGTGTTTTACGTTTCACCCAGCCTGTGGATTCTTATCAATTGTTGAATGCTTGAGGAAGTGATATGTGTAAGATCAGGAAGGTGGGGAGGGGCGTTAGCCCAAAACTTCCAGTTATGTTGTTCATTGTTCCTTTCACATGAATGCCAGTCTGTGTGGTGTCCTACACCAGGCAGGCTCCGCCAAGTTCAGTTATTAACGTGATTATTGACTTGTCATTTGCTGCTCTTTTCTTCAGATACAATCTGTTGGGTGACCCATGTATTAATCAGATGTTTGCTAAGTTGAGTGAGTTAGGCAAAAATAAGACATCAACTATGATTATTCAACTGAACTATAATCTCTGAAAAGAATTCGGTTGATTCTATATTTATGGATCAAAAAAATAAACTCCTGTCAAGATGTCTTAACATAGAAATAAAGAATTTACATGTTATTTTATTTCGAACGAACAACATGGATGTAACTCTTCTGGCGATCAGAATTACACACACAATGTCAGGATTCAAAACAATGCATTGTCACTCCAACATTTTGAAAGCGGTTGGCTTCTGAATGATTACATGTTCAGGGCGAGCAAACGATTGAATAATCAAATAGAATTAGCATTCTTATAGAATTATACATAATCAATCAGTTTAATTTCTCACTGAAATGTACAAGCTTCATCTATTTGCCAGCGAATTAGAAATGGCTATTATTCAACATGCACTGTGAATATTCAACTAAATAAATGATTTGTGTTATCAAATTTTAGAGAACAATAATTTGAAAATGTTTAATTTTTAGAAAAAATGTTATTTGATTTGAAATGCAGACAGTGAACAAAAACGATAAATATATTATCGTGTAAGTGAAAAGTCAGACCTTTTCAAAGAGACTTGTGTAAAAGCAATGACAGATTTGTTTTCATAATTGGAACTCAACATCTAAAATATTCATGTTCTGCGCAATAATTAGACTATATAATGAAGATGGTCTTGCAATACATGCATTTTAAATGCTTATGCTGCACTAAATAATCAGATATGTGCGAGCATTTACAATGGCAAATAATCGGATACTAACATTTATTCACATCAGACACATGATAGAGTGTGTGCATCAGCTCCAGGAATGTCTCCAAAGCCCCTCCCATTTGCTAGCCTTATCTCTGCAGCCTGTTAAATTCATATTTCCAAATGCATATCCAGATCTCTTTTTGATCTTCATCCACAACTCTCCCAGGCAGTCCATTCCAAATCCTAACATCTCACTCAAAAAAGAAGTTTTTCCTTATCTCAAACCTGGTTCTTTTGTTAACAATCTTGAAATTAGAACTCCTTGATGCTGTAATGCCAACTAACGGAAACAGAGTTTTCCTGTAATACTCTACAACTTTGTTTCATACTTTTGAGCACCGCAATAAGTTCACATATTTGTCTGTTCTCCTCCAGGAAGAATAAGCCTTGCAAGAACTGTAACAAGCACTACATTGGAAAAACAGGCAGGAAACTAGCCACCTGGATACATGAACAACAGCTATCCAGAAAAAAAGACATGACCCACTATCTCTAGTATCCTTACATACAGATGAGGAAGTACACCATTTCGACTGGGTCCATCTAGGACAAATCAAACAGAAACACGCACGAGAATTCCTATAAGCAGAGCATTCCAACCGGAACTCTATCAACCAACACATCGATTTTGATTCCATCTAACATTCTCTGAGAAAATGAACCAGACATAAAATCACCAATACTGGAAATTATATCACTGACTCAAGGAAACCTAAACACATAAATAGCAAGTGGGACATAATACCAGCAATTTAACAGAGGCTCACTGATAATGTTCCCTAGTACAGTGATGAACCATCAGAAACTGAACTCTCCAGCTCAGCGAGCAAACTGACATCCAGAAGAAGCGCAATTTCTCTCATCCTCCCTTTAACTAAATCCTTCATTCCAGGTATCATTCCCATTATTTTAAAGTTATTTGTATTCTTCTGCAAAGTAATTTGAGGTCTGTCTGTCTTCTGAATGTGTGTGTGTTTTTTTTGGGGGGGTGGGTGCGAGAGAGAGAGAGAGGGCTAGAGAGACAGATGGACAGAGAGGCAGAGACAGAGAGAGAAAACAATCCTCGATAATCTCTGGATTACTCCACATGCCATGTGGAAAAGAGGGACGGATGAGGAAGGCAGTACAGCTTAACACGTTGTTAACAAGCTCGTTCAAGGGTTGGTGTTTCAGATTGTTGGATCATTGCGATCTCTTCCAAGACAGGCGCGGACCTGTACAAAAAAAAATGTTGTATATTAACTGGACGAGCACCAACATCCTTGTCGGGAGGTGTGCTAGTGCAAGTCAGATGGATTTGAATAAACCAGGAGAGTGAGAACCAAAGCAGCAGATCAGGAACTGAGTAGAAGGTCGAGGTGAATAGGACATCAGGCACAGCCAGTCTAATGACCATGCCGAGAGAAGGAATTAAAACAGTGAGTTGGGTGTTTGAATAAATTATAGAGATTAGGCACAAGTTTTTCAGGGATTAATAAATAAGGATGGAGAGTGTGGGGGATGTGAGGGAGTGAGGTGCGTGAGACAGAGAGACAGTGCACAAGAAAATGATAAAGTGGAAAGAGGGTGGGGTGGGGAATTCTGTGAGAAACAACTGGCAGAAAAAAAAACACAGGAAAACTTGCTGTTTGTCAAAGTGAATACCTGGGAAATAATTTATTATGCTTCAGCGAAATAACATCCTTATTGCTAGAGGTGTTTATTATAATGAAGGAAAAGCTGTGTTCAAATTATGGCTGTAAGTATAATGATGGTGGCAAACAGCTAGAATAGTGTCAGTGCTGTTGTTGGACAATGCTTGCACAGAGCATGTGAATTACCCTGGATGTTCCCAGAAATGGCTGGGCTGACTTTGGTTCAGTAAGTGCTGAAGCTGCATGAGATGCTGCTCCTTTGTAATACAGAAACTTACTGAGTACCATCAAAGGAACAAAGCAGCAAATGCCATTGCTTATTGTTTCAGAATATACCAGAGTGTTCACAGCTGCCACTGCAAAGAATCATGCAATGAAAAACAGGCTCATCACGTCTGTGCCATCAGGTGGACATCCAAAGGCTTTTTAAACGTTTGTGAGGTTACCTGCCTCAACCACCTTCCTAGACAACACATTCCAGATTCAGGCTACCCTCTCAGTTCGAAACACATTCCACAAATTCTCTCTCAAACCCCTCCCTTTCTCTTTAAAAGTGTGTCCTTCATTTTTTTGATCCTTTGACTCAGGAAAACAGCTGTTGTCTGTTCATCCTCTCCATACCCCTTATGCTCTTGTAATCCTGTACCAGATTCCCACCTCAACCTTTCCTGCTGCAAAGAAAAAATGAGCAAATTTAGCCCTCCTCTTCCATACTCACTTTTGAGTACTTACTTGTCTTGTTACTTCTGACTTGCATCTTCCCAATTTATCGGTGTTAAATTTCATCAGGCCATTGATCTGGCTATCTGAATAATTTGTTTATATCCTCCTGTAGCCTAACCCTTCCCTCCTGACTGTGACCCACCCCCAGCCCATCTTTGTGTCATCCATAACATTGATCATCATTTCACTGCTCCCCACCTCCACATTCTCACAATCGTCATTTCTGAAGATCACAAACAAGCCGTGATTTCCTTCCTGTTCTCCAGATGTTATTCAGAGGATTATTTGTCAATTCCAGTTTCTTGCTTTCCCCATTTTGGTGAATTTATGACTGATGTAATTCACGCATTTTATGAGGGAGCAACAAATAGCATTTTCGACACAGAGTTGAATTCACTTTTTACTCTCCGCCCCTCTGCATGTTTTATTTATAAACCTTGTAAATAAATTAGGATAAACTGGATTTGGCATCTTGCGCTGGAACATCAGCATTTTGTGTGACACTGTTCTTTGTAACATTTCCTGCAATAGCCAGACCTGACGAAATGTTTCATCTGCAGGATGGACGTGGACTCATGCATTGTTTGTTTAATTCAACGGGTGTGATGGGGATAAATATTCAATTAAATTCTATATTATGGGCAAACTGCAGAAGGTCAAGCCATGTTCTCATATCCACATTGAATTGGAAGCAAATACATACTGGAAAATAATCAATAGTATTGAAAAACCACAGTAGGGGAGAGAAAAAAAAAACATGTCGTCTGCACTTGATGGAGATTTAGAAATATATCGTACATGTACAACCTGAACAAGGACCAAACGATAGAAGAGACAGTACAAGAAATCCTTTCTTAATTTTGAATGAATTCCAGGTGCCGATTTTCTTGAATAGTGATGGTTTCTCATCCAATCTCACCATCCAGTCTTTTCTGCATATAAACCAACATTTTCCGTATTACCATCACAAAATTGTTCTTGTCTCGGACGTTACCTCATGATTTGGACAATGTATCAGAGTAGGAATGTCGCTGGATGTAATTCAGGAGCAAAGCTTATTAAACGATAGACATTGTTCCAAGCGATTTGTTTCAAGTCCTACCACAGTTGATGGCAGAACTTCAATAAAAAATGATAAGAATTCGAATAAAGTGCATTGCACGAAAAAAAACCATAAAACCCAGATTTTGTCTGAAAATCTTGCTTTTTCACTGATGACTTTAAAGAAGTCTAATGTTCCTACCTAGTCTGGGTTAAGTGTGACTTCAGACCCATATCAATGTGCTTTCTTTTATATTGGCTTGTGGAATGGCCTCACAATCAGGGCAATTAGTGATTATTAACAAATGCTGCCCTGGCAGAGATGCCGACTTTCCTTGGAATAACAAATTTGAAGCTTAAACCAAATAAAACAAGATGCTGGAGATCTGAAATTACATAAGAAATGCAAAGCAAAGAACAGAAAGTGCTGGGAGCTTTCCTGAACTGAAACCAGTTGGAAAATAGTGTGAATAATGCTGGGGACAGGAAAGTCTGCTTTGAAGGGCAGGATGAGTGAGCTAAATCAATAGAGAAAGAGAGAGAGAGAAGAAAAAGAGCAAACAAAGGGAATGATGATCAGCTGGGATGGAAATAAAATGTGAGATCCCCCTCATTTATTTTTAACTTTTCCCATCTTCCTGAATCTCATACCCATGCCGATACATGTATACCCCGCTTTTCAAATATTCGCTTTTTGCCACTTCCTTTTCCGAAAAACCTCCATTACGTCCTGTTTTCGCTAACCAAAAGAAATCCGAAGAGGATTTTCACTTATACCAAGAAAGATGATTTATTTTCCCACATAAATTAATGCTATTTCACTTAACGCCATATCAGCTTATGAAAGGTTTTGTAGGAACACTCTACTTTCAGATACTTAGGGAAAATATATATATCTAAGATCATGTTTAAAGCGATTTGATCCCAACTGTCTGTCTTCCCTGAGTGTCGTCATCTTCTTATATTTATTAATGGGATATAGGTATCGATGGCTGGGCCAGCATTAATTCACTTATTTGATTGCCCTTGAGAAGACCTTGAACCTCAATGGAACTTAGACAGAGTGAGGCACACAAGGTGGCAGTTGCACAGGATTTCACAAAGCAAGAGCGACTTTCGCAAGATTAATATTATTTGAAAAGTTAGAGACTTCAATTCGCCAGTGTAACTACGGTGGGGAAGAAGGTGTTCCTGAGCATACTGGTTCATGTTTTCAAGCCTCTGTATCTCCTCCCTTTTGGAAGAGGTTGTAGGAGATCATTACCGGTTTTGGAGAGATATTTGATGTTGCCAGCCTTTCACTGACAATGAGAAGTATAAATGGATGGAAGATTGTCTTCCATGATAGTCTGGGCTGTGAACACAACCGTCTGTAGTTTCTTCTGGTCCTGGGAAGCGCTGTTACCCTCACACTATTGTGTACATGAATAGAATGCTTTCAGTTGCCAGTATGCAGAGCACTGGGAGAAGGCAGTTCCAAAATATTTAGATGTAAGAATTGGTTGTTCAATGGAGATCCAAGTTCTGGTTGCTATTTTGACAACAACTGAAATTTAACCAATAAATTTAAATTATGTCCAAGACACCAAAACACAATTGAGTTTATTTTATTGCCAACATCCAACCAAAGAGCCATCACATGATTCAAACGAATAGAGACGCCATCACCATTACAACGAGGGAGAAATAGACAGACACATATAAGGAGAGAGAGAACACAGCGAGGAAAACAGAATAACAGTCAGTAAAACAGAGAAAGGAAACAAAACAAGAAACAAACAGTCACATGGACAGGGAGAAGGGGAGATAGTAAGTTCAGGGAAAGAAACAAAAGACAGAGAAAAGGAAAAGACAGGGAAACAGATAGTGTGAGAGAAATAGTGAGAGACAAAGCACACAGGGAGCTGAGGATAGGGTCACAGTGAGCTGAGGATGGGAATGGGAGGTGCTGGGGATGAGGACCAGAGAGAGCTCGGAGTGAGCTGGGGGGAGGAAGATGAGCATTTACTATGACCTGTAACAAGACAGATCATAGTAAGCAAGGATGTGCATAAAGATGGCTATAAAACATGTCTGAGAGGCATATAGGTTACGCTGCACAGCGCATGCGCGAGGCGAGGTCAAAATGAACAAGATCAGTATTATCTGAGATTAGAGAGTCCATTTATCTGTCTAATAACAGTCAGGAAGAAACTTTTAATGAGCCAGCTGCTCAGTGATTTCAAGCTTCCATATCTTTTAGCCTGATGGAAGAGGTTGTGGGAGACCATTACTGGGGTGTGATGGGTCTTTGATAATGGTAGAACAAAACATTCCAGCACAGAAACAGGCCATTCGGTGGTCCGAGCCTGCGCCAATCCAAATCCTCTATCTAAACCTGTCACCTATTTTCTAAGGATCTGTATCCATTTGCTCTCTTCCCATTCATGTATCTTCCCAGAAACATCTCAAATAGAACCACTGGTCATAGTTCACCATTTTGCGAAACTCCCTTCCCCTACTCTTCTCTGCCTCCTGTTGCCCAGCCAGTTCTTTATCCACGTAGCTAGCGCACCATGTGACGACACTTTCTCCATAACCCGACCTTGGGGAAACATACCAAACGCCTTCCTGAAGTCCATGTACTTGACACCAACAGTCTCTCCCTCATCAGAGGTGAAAATGTGTTGCTGGAAAAGCGCAGCAGGTCAGGCAGCATCCAAGGAACAGGAGAATCGACGTTTCGGGCATTAGCCCTTTTTCAGGAAGGGCTTCTTCAGGGCTCATGCCCGAAACGTCGATTCTCCTGATTCTTGGATGCTGCCTGACCTGCTGGGCTTTTCCAACAACACATTTTAAGCTCTGATCTCCAGCATCTGCAGTCCTCACTTTCTCTCCCTCATCAATCAACTTTGTCACTTCCTTAAAGAATTCAATTGAGTTGGTAAGACATGACCTTCCCTGCACAAAAAAACTTGTTGCCTATCACTGATAAGACTATTTTCATCCAAATGAGAGTAGATCATATCCCTCAGTATCTTCTCTAGGAGGTTCCCAAACGCTGACATCAGTCTCACCGGTCTATAATTGCCTGGATTATCCCTACTACCTTTCTTAAACAAGGGGATTAACAATTGTCCAGTCTTCTGGGACATCAGCCGTGTTCAAGGATATGTGTTCATGCCTCAGCTATTTCCTTTCTCCCTTCCCTCAGTAATCTGGGGTAGATGTTGGCAGCCTTTCTGCGGCAACGAGCCATGCAAATGGAATCGATGGTTGGGATATTAGAGTCCGTGATGGTCAGAGCTGTGCACCCAACCTTCTGTAGTTTCTAACAGTCCTGAGTAGAGCAGTTGCTGTACCAGGCTGTTATCCACCGGGACAATACGCTCTCAATGGTGCATCAGTAGAAGTAGTGCATGCTGATTTTCCTGTATCACCTCAGGAAGGAGAGGCATTGTTGAACCTTCCCGACCGTCGGACCTATGTGAGAAGTTCAGGACAGGTTGCCAGTTATCATCACTCCGAGGGACTTGATGCTCTGCACTCCCTGAAACGGTTGATGTCGATGGGGTGTGTTTCCCTCCTTTCTTCTTAAAGTCAGTGATCAGTCCTTTACGTTTACCGGATTAGAGAGAGAGGTCATTATCAACAGATCATGCCACTAAGCTCTCTATCTCCTTTCTACATTCTGACGTGTTGTTGTTTAATATCCGTACTGCTATAGTGATGTCATCAGCGAACTTGTAGCTGGCGTTGTTTGGAATTTGGAAACTCAGCCGTTGGTGTACAGGGAGTACGTAGGGGGCTGAGGGCACAGCCGTGGGTATACATGGAGTAGAGTTGGGGGCTGAGGACACAGCCGTTGTTGTACAGGGAGGACATTAGGGGTCTGAGGAAACAGCCGTGGGTGTACAGGGAGAACAGTAGGGGGCTGCAGAAACATCCGTGGGTGTACAGGGAGTACAGTGGTTGGCTGAGGGCACAGCCGTGGGTGTACAGGGAACTCACTAAGGGGCTGAGGTCACAGCCATGGGTGTAGCTGCAGTACCGTAGGGGGCTGAGATTACAGTCGTGGGTGTAGCTGGAGTACTGTAAGGGGCTGAGGGCACAGACGTGGGTTTGCATGGAGGACAGTGGGAGGGTTAAGGACACAGTCGTGGGTGTACAGGGCGTACAGTAAGGTGCTGAGTGCACAGCTGTGGGTGTACAGGGAGGACAGTAGTGGGCTGAGGGTACAGCCGTGGGTGTAAAGGGAGTATTGTCGGGTGTTGAGAACACATCCTTCAGCAGCTTGAGTGTTGATTGTTATTGTGGAGGAGGTGATTTTACCTATCTTCACGATTGTGGGTCAAAAGCCTGAGGAGCCAGTTGCAGAGGATGGAACCGAGACCAAGGTCATGGAATTTTGGGATTAGTCTGTAAGGGATAATGATTTTGAATGTGGAGCTTTCGTCAATGAGCAGGTGTCTGGTGTAGGTGTCCTTGTTGTCCAGACGTTCTAGGGATGCGTGCAGACTCGGATATGGCATCCGTTGTGAACCCGTTACATCAGTCGGCAAATTATAGGGCAGCAGGTCAGGCTGGGATACTGGAGTTGGTGTAGGCCATAACCAGCCTCTCAAAGCACTTCATCGTCTATAAGGGCACGTTCCATGTGCTTTCTCACTTACGAGGATGATGATGGCATTCTTGAATCAGGTTGGGACTTCGGCTTCTTGAGGGAGAGGATGACGTTGTATGTGAATACCTCTGCTAGTTGGTACAAACAGGATCTGAGTGCTCAGCCAGGAACACTCTCCAGGCCCATCAGTTTCTTTGATTTGACTCACTGAAAGACTGACCTTGCCTGCAGCGCTGACAACAGACACAGGTACATGTGGGGCTTTCGCGGCCGGTGTCAGCACTCAGTGACAGTCACGCAGTCATTTATGATCGACATCCCCTCCCCCTACCTTTCTCTGTCGTCTTCAACACACAATGACATTGGTTGTTGTGATCACCACACAGTCAGCATTGAGACAGATTGCCATTGATAGACTGGGATCGTGCACCATCAAGTTCTGCATTACCATAATGGGGCAAATTCAGAATAAAATGGTGGGCAGGGTGCCAGTGCCAGTGGTGCAAGGAGTGAAGACTTTGCAGGTGTAATTCCAGTCAAGCCACTGCTTAAACCTAAATGGAGTCACGCATCGTGAGCGTTGTGCCTTTTCAATGGTGGACAGTCCTTAGGTAGTCAGAAAGTGCCATTTACATGAACCATCTGACCTGACGGAAGTTTTGCGAGCTTTGCAGATGATACAATGACGATTGGATGGGCAGGTGATATTGAGGAAGTGGGGAGGCTGCAGAAAGACTTGGACAGTTTAGGACACTGGGAAAACACATGGCTAATGGAACACCATATGGGAACGTGTGAGATTATGCATTTCAGTAGGCAGAATACAGGCAGACACTTTGTTGTAAAAGGCTTCATGAAATCTGAAGCAAAAGGAGTTGAGTCCTCGCCCTCTCTTACGGTTAATGCGCAGGTTCAATTGGCAGTTAGGAAAGCTAATGCAATGTTAACATTCATTTCAAGAGAGTGAGAGTGATGAGAATGTAATGGGCTATGGTCAGACGGCATTTGGATTATTGTGAGCTGTTCTTGGGAAGGATCTACCGGTGTTGGACATGATTTATCCTGGGAATGATGGCTTGTCATGTAAGCGGCAGTTCAGGACTCTGTGTCTGTACTCAATGGAATTTAGAAGAATGGGGGGGGGGGGCGCATCTGATTGAAGCTGACCGATTATTGCAAAGATTGATATAGTTAGTGTATAGAAGACTTTTCCATTCGTCTTAGAGACCACGACAAAATGGTACAGTTTCACAATGAAGAGATAGGCTGAATGGCCTAAATCTATTGCTAAATCTCATGCCCTTATGGTCATACAGTCTATTATTCAGTACAGAGTTGAAAGTCTCAGACCTGCTCTTGTTACCTTGTATATGTACGTTGATTTGAATTCACCTTCTGGTCAATGGTAACCCCTGTAATATGGATGGTGGGAGAATTCAGTGCCAGTCAGTAGTGCAGTAATATGTTGAATATAAGCTGCTATTTGTGAGTCTCTATGATGATTGCCATTTTCATTTTGGTATTTTTGAAGGATTGTTACGCTAATGTTGTTGAACTTAACAAAACAGGTGCATTTTATCACAGCGCTCAGCAACAATACATCATGGAACACTGAACACCTTTCGAATAACAGAATGGTCTAAAATGTTCTTCATCAGAAACACTGCTTTCCTGTTCATGTTCAAATCAGACTACTTGTCCCATCAAGGCACTCAACTTGGAACTTGTTACATTTTTTTTCGGATATGAGAATCGCTGGATGGGCCCACCATTTCTTGTCCGTCCCTAGTTGTCCCCTTGAGAAGGTGGTGCTGAGCTGCCTTCTTGTACCGCTGCAGTCCACCTGCTGTGCATTGACCCACAATGCTATGAGGGAGGGAGTTACAGGGTTTTGACCCATCAACAGTGAAAGAATTGTGATATATTTCCAACTCAGGATGTTGACTGGTTTGGAGGGGAGTTTGTATGTGGTGGTGTTTGCAAAAGCCTGCTGCTCTTGTCATTCTAGATGGAAGTGCTCGTAGGATTGGAAGGTACTGTCTGAGGATCTTTGAAGAATTTCTGCAGTGCATCTTGTAGATAGTACACACTGCTGCTACTAAGCATTGGTCGTGGAGGCAGTGAATGCTTGTGGATGTGGTGCCAATCAAATGGGCTGCTTTGTCCTGGATGGTGTCAAGCTTCTTTCGTGTCTTGTGTCTGCACTCATTCAGGCAAGTGGGAGAATTCCATCTCACTCATGACTTGTGCCTTGTAGATGGTGAAAATGCTTTGGGAAGACAGGAGGTGAGTTACTCACGCAGTATTCTTAGCCTCTGATCGGCTCTTATATTTATGTGGCGAGTCCAGTTGAAGTTATGGTCAATGATTACCCCAAGTGTATTGATAGAGGGTGTGGAGTGGGGAATGTAGTGACAAATGTGCTGCTGAATACCAAGTGTTTATATTGTTTCTTACTGGTGACGGTCATTGTCTGACATTTGTGTGACGCGAATGTTACTTGCCACTTGTCAGCTCATGTCTGGAGATTGTCCAGATCTTGTTGCATTTAGGCACACACTGCTTCAGTATCTGAGCATTTGTTAATGGTGCTGAACATTGTGCAGTCATCATCGAATATCCATATTCTGACCTTATGATGGAGAGAAGGTCATTGATGAAGCCACTGAAGATGTTTGGACCTAGGTTTCATCCGGAGGGCCACTGAAGATGTTACCTAGTATGGTGATGAAACGTCTGTAAATGAACATTCCAGTTCATGGAGCAAACCTGCATCAACATTATCCTGAGGGACTACTGCAGAGATGTTCTGGAACTAAGCAGACTGACCTCCAATAACAATGACCATTTTCCTATCTGTCAGTTATGACTCCAATAACAATTTTTGGCCCGCGATATCCTTTTTGCTGGGGTTCCTTGATGTCACATTTGAAAGAATTCAGCCTTGATGACAAGGGCTGGAATTCAGTTCCTTTTTATCTGTTTGAACCAAGGCTATGATTAGGTCAGGAACTGAGTGTCTCTGGCAAAACCCAAAAGGGGTTTCACTGAGCAGGTTATTGCTGAGCAGGTGCTGCTTGATAACACGATTGATGACAACTTCCATCACTTTACTGATGATGGAGATTACATTAATGAGGCGGTATTGGGACGGGTTGAATTTGTCCTGCGTTTTAAGTACAGAACATACTTGAACACTTTTTTTTCCCATTGTCGGTTTGTAACTGTAC
The DNA here is from genome assembly GCF_047496795.1 of Chiloscyllium punctatum. Classification (NCBI taxonomy): domain Eukaryota; kingdom Metazoa; phylum Chordata; class Chondrichthyes; order Orectolobiformes; family Hemiscylliidae; genus Chiloscyllium; species Chiloscyllium punctatum. The sequence continues at coordinate 7,680,475 of NC_092761.1, forward strand.
TAGAACAGCTTGTCTCGGAAAGCGGGAAGTTCTGGAGCACAAGTCTTCAGGACTATTACCGGCAGGTTATCAGGGGATATAGCCTTTTCAGTACCCAGTACCTTCAATCGTTTCTTGACATCAGTCAATCGAATTTGCTGAAGATTGCTATCTGTAATGATGGCGACCACGGGAGAAGGCTGAAATGGATAATTCACTCGAAATTTCTGACTGAAGATTTCTGGGAAAGCTTCAGCCTTACCTTTTGCACTGATGTGCTGGTCTCTTCCATCATTGAGGATGGGAATATTTGTGGAGACTCCAGTGAGTTGTTTAATCATGCAACACCATCCATGATCGGACTCGGAGGACTGCATTGTTCAAATCTGATGCATTCGTTGTGGAATAGTTCAGTTCTGTCTGTCCCTTGCTGCTTTTATTATTTGGCACGCAAGTATTTTATGCCGCTACCTTACCTCTAACACCACGGGTCCTTATTATACTCAGTCATCTCCTGTGTGACACCTTGTCAAAGGCCTTCTTGAAATCCAGGTGGATAACATCCATTGGCTGTGCTTGGTCTAGCCTGCTCATTTCCTCTTCAAATAATTCCAACAGATTTGTCAGGCATGACCTTCCCTTGATGAAGAGATTTTGTCCCATTTTACCAAACACTTCCAAGTATTCAGAAATCTCATCCTTCACAATGGATTCCAGGATCATACCCAAGACCGAAGTTCAGCCATTAATTGTGGATATTTTTTGCCTTTTTCCTCACTCCCTTGTTACAATGGGGTGTCACGATAGAGGGTGTCCAGTGCTCTGCGATCGTTCCTTACTCTAGTGATTCCTGAAAGATCACCACTGTCCCCGCACACCTTCTTCAGCTATCTTCCTTATATCTCTGGGATGTAGTCCATCCGGTCCAGGATAATTAACCACCTGCTGGTCATTCAGTTTTTTCTAGCACGCTCTCCATGTTGGTGGCCAGCAGACTCAGCTCTGGCTCTTAATGTCTTGAATGTTAAGGTATTACTCGTGTCTTCCACCGTGACCAAATTTTTCAGTTCCTCGGCCTATTCTTGTTCACCACTACTACCTCTCCAGTAGCATTTTCCAGCAGTTCAATGTCTACTTTTGCCTCTTTTTGTACTTTATATATTGAAAGAAGCTCGTACAGACTTCCTTCATGTTAGTGGCTAGATTACCCCCATAATTAATAATCTTCCTCCTTATTTTATTTTGTTTGCTCTCCGTTTTGTCTTTGTAAGCTTTCCAATCCTCTGGTTTCCCAAACAGCCGCTCGCCACATTATATGCGTTCTCATTTGCTTCTATGCTCTCCATGACTTCCCTAGTCAGCTATGGTTGCCTCATCCTCTCTCTCTATCATGCCTCTTTTTCCTCAAGATAAATCTCTGGTGCATCCTGAATTACTCCAAAAATCTCCTGTCATTGCTTGTCCACGGTCTTTCCTTCTAGGCCTGTATCCCAGTTAATTCTACCAGCTCCTCTCTTATGCCTCTGTAATTGCCTTTATTCAGCTGTAATACCATTACCTCTGATTCTAACTTCTCCACCTGAAATTGCAGAGTAAGTTCAATCATATTACGATCACTGCCTCCTATGATTTCTTTTATCCAAAGCTCCCCTCATCTCGTGTGCCTGTTCAATCAGCTACAAAAAGCCATCTCATTGACATTCCACAAATTCCTTTTCCTACAAACCACTATCAAACTAAATTCCCAGTCCACCTGCATAATGAAATCCCACATGATCACTGTAACGTTGCCTTTCCTTCAGATCTTTCTATCTCCTGTGTATCTTGCACCCCAGCTCCTGACTACTGTTTGGCGGCCTGTATATAACTGCAACAGCATTTTTCAGCTTTTTGATTCCCCAGTTCTACCGACACAGATTCTGCACCAACTGAGATTATTTCACTTCTTCCACTTGATTCAATTCCATTTCTTACGAATGAGACAAATCTGTCTCTCTGCCCACATGCCTATAATTTCGACAGGATGAATACCCTTGAATATTCAGCTCCCACTCCTGATCCTCTTTCAGTAATGTCACTGTGATGCCCTCCACGTCATATATGCTAATTTGTGTATGAGTCACAAGCTTATTTACATTATTTCTTCCTTGCATTCCGATATAACAGTTCAGTTCTGTATTTACCGTCCTCTTCTCATTGTGATTTACTTGCCCAGCCATTGGTACCTACACGAACCCTAGCCACTGACTCATTCCGCTCCCACTCCAAGTTCTTCTGCACCCCAGATGACATATCCCAAACGCAAGCACCAGGTAGGCAGCACAACCTTCAGGACTCTCAATCCTGGTCACAGAGAATATTCAAAGTTTGTGAGAAGATTGATAGCTCGTTTGTTCGTTGTTGTGGTTATGTTCGCCGACCTGGGAATTTGTGTTGCAGACGTTTCGTCCCCTGTCTAGGTGACAAACTCATCCTCCTATGAAGCGTTTCTGTGATCTCCTCCAGCATTTATAGTAGTTTGAATCTGTCACTTCCGGTTGCCAGTTCCAGCTGTCCGTTGCAACGGCTAGTATATTGTGTCCAGGTCGATGTGCTTATTGATTGAATCTGTGGATGAGTTTTTTCATGCACAGACTGGAGTGTGTATGGAAACAACTGTGGGAGGAAGTGATGGACACTGGTCCCGTTCCAATATTTAAAAGGCATCTGGATGGGTATGTAAATCGGAGGGGTACGAAAGATATAGGCCAAGTGCTGGCAAATGGGACGAGATTAGGTTGGGTAACCTGGTCGGCATGGACGAGTTGGACTGAAGGATCTGTTTCCATGCTGTACATCTCTCTGACTGTGTAACGTTCTGACTGAATGACATAAAGTAGGGTCAGATGGCACAAAATCAGTGTGGGTCAAATAGAGTATCCCGAAAGGTTGAATAAAGACACATAGATGGCGTTATGTTCAGGATTCCAAAAAGTAGTCAGGAGCTGCGTCACAATATACAACAGGAGATAGAAAAGATGCATAGATAAAGCAAAGTACAGTAGTCATGTGAGATCTCAATATACTGGGGAGTGGGGGGGAGGGTTGGTGGGGACTGGGAAAATCAGGGTGGTAGTGGTTTGCAAGAAAAATAATTTGTGGAGTATATTCGATAGGGCTTTTTGGAGAAGCTTGTAGTGGAGCCCATTCAGGAATAGGCAATACTGGGTTTAGTGTTGTGCAATGAGGCAGACTATTTAAGAGAACTTAAAGTGAAGGAACACGAAGGAAGCAGTAATCACAATATGATTGAATTTATTCTGCAATTTGAGAGGGAGAAGATAGAATCAGAGGTAATGGTATAGTTGGTGTTCTTAGTAAGTCATTTTCTTTGTCTATAAAACCGGGCTGAACTGTGTTTCTGCTCATGTTAGGTAAATTTTGGAAAAGGGGAAATCAGTGTCTTCACTTCCAATCAAAAATTCCTTTCCTGATAAATTCTACAAAGCAAGTTACTATTTATAAATTGCTCACTGATATGCGAGAAGGAATCAGACTGTTCTCAAACTCTATAATCCTTCTAGCCCTGCACAGATCTACATTTCCATATACTCCCCACTCACCAATCCTGCCCAGTCCCACTATTATTATGTCCCAGTCTAATCGTCAGCCTCAGTACAACTTCTGAATATACTTCTTTATTTGTGCCACGATGAAATCTGGATTCATCTGTTTCAAGTCCCTTCTAACCACATGTCCATGCGAAACGAATTGTACTTGAGATGTTTAACTTGTTCTCTCCACAGAATCTGTCAGACAGGAAGATAGTGCGTGGTGCTCAAGTCATTGACTCTTCATGTCGAGGCACAGAATAATGATCTGTTGATGTCTCATGAAGCAAGTTGATGGAATTTTAAAAAAAAATCATTATTTGTAATAAACAGAAGCCCATCTGCTTGTGTCATGTCCTTTCGAGAAGGCAATGGGTTATCCTTCCTTGGTCAGGACTCCGTGTAACTGCAAACCCACAGCAATGTGGTTTACTGTTTACTGTCCAATGGAACAGCTGAACCAGCCACTCAGTTCAAGATTGGGATAACATGCTGGTCTGACCAGGGCTTCATATTCCTCGTGAAAAAGAAGAAAATAAAAGATAACTCCCTCCTCCTTCCTGTTTCCCATATTGCTCCTGCTCATTTCCATCAGGTAGGCGACTATTCCTTATTTTCGGTGTATTCCATCTCATTGAGTCTGTCCCCGAGAGTGATGTCCATCTCGATCGGCACCTCTGGTGCTGGTTTTATTGACACTGACATACAGATGTAAGGAAGATGTAAATTTCGCATCAGTGGTAATATATAGAGAATGGTGCTTTTTACGCCATGAGAAAGAAATGGAGATGGCGAAGTGAGGGAAAGTAATTAATGTGATCATCCCTGAGAGATTTGTAGAGGCAGTATTTGGGGCATTGTCCACAGATTTTCTCTCCTTTATAAGGAATGATCTCCTTACCACAGAGAGAGTTCAAAGGAGTTCCACCAAACTAATCCCTGGGATGATGGTACCATGAGGAGTGAGTTAAGATTAATCTGTCGCACTGTGAGAGACTAAGATGGGATTGCGTTGGAAGTTCGGGGGATGGACAATCACACATGATGTTCTCAACAGACATTGATACGGTGATAGATCCCACTGCCTTTTTTTTTACTAACTTTATTAAATTCTAGATACTTTTAGTACCTCTGAAAACATTCCCCCCTCCCAACCACCCCCACTCCCCATATCAATGAGAGAGCAGAAAATCCAGACTTTGAATAAAAACTCTGCATATTAATGCAGTGCATTTGTTGAGTGATCCTGCACTGAATGTCATGTTATTCGTAATCCCAACATCCGCCACAATACCTTCAATCTAAAACAGTTAACTATTCCCACCAGCTTCTGATCCCCACGGAGAACATTGGTCTGCCTTTTCAGAGATGGAAGATGTCTCCTTGAGACTTGACAGAAAACATCTCGCTTCCCTCCTCACTGCCAGCAAACCACGTTAAAGTAGCAATTGTTCCACAGACAATGGAGCCACGATAAACATCAAGATCTACTCCTGTGATTTGTCATGTTGGAGCATCAGTGACATCCTCCTGTTCCTCTATAAGCATTTGCAAGGCTGAATGGCCTCTTCCTGGTTCCGTGGAACAGTTTCGAGAGACTGTTTTGGCTCCACCTGTTCCTGTTTAACAGTTCGATGTGCTGAACAGACCCCTCCCCTTCCTATGTAACAGGCAGGAGTGTTGAATGTATTGCACTCTTCCTGTTCAGTAGATGTGATGGGCTGAATGCTAGCTCATATTCATGTGTAACCAGCTTGAGAAGCAGAATGAGCTCCTCTTTTAACTATGGAAATGTGCAATGTCCGGCCCTGCTATTACATAAATTTTACCAACACTTTAACAGCACAAACTGGAATGCTGTCCGGGCCTTGCTGCACATGGACACAGACTGCTTCAGGAGATGAGGGGGGGAAATATTCTGAACATTGTGCGATCTTCAGTGATCATCCCCATTTCTGATGTAATCATGGGGAAGGATATTGATGACGCAGCCAAAGATGATTGTGTCGAGGAAGCTACCCTGAGGATCTCGTGTAGGGATGTCCAGGGACTGAAAGGATTGATGTCCACAACCATGAACATCTTCCTCTGTGCGATAGCTGATCCCCAGTGGAGAGATTGTGGCTGATTCATATTAAATTTAATTTTGTCAACGTTTCTTGATCCCATCCTGAGTCAACTCCTACCTTGATATCAGGGTCTGTCACTCTTACATAAGCTGCTGTGTTCACTCTTTTGAACATACAAATAGGTTATTGTATATGTTTGGGGCGTGTAACCTTCTCACAGAGGATAGTGAATGTCAGAAACTATCTGGTAAAGAGATTTCGGGGAGCTATATCACTGAAAGTATTTTCAGATGAGGTAGGTGGGTTTTTGACCTGCCATGGAATTGAGAGATGTGAAAAATTGGTAAATAAAGCAGAGTTGATAACAACAGTGGATCATCCATAATCTTATACAATGGCACGGCAGGCCTGACCATCCGAATTACCATCCGATCCTGTTCCTTATGCTCTCATGTTCTGTAATTCGGAAGTTAATGGTTGTAATTTTCCTGAACATTCCGTTATTGGTTGTTACAGTTACAGAGAGCAAAGCATTTTATGAGTCATTTCAGGGTGAGGTATGGGGACTGTATTCACAGTGAATCTGGATCTGCACCATGACCAACAAATGAAGCACAAGTTGCAGAGAGGAGACACTCTATTAATAGACCAGAGGCGTCTTTTGAGCCCAGCCTGGGTTTTGAATTAACATTTTTCAACCCACGCCAAATTTGTGTGACAATTGTGAGGGACAGAAGGAGATCCTGTATTACTGTGGACCAGGTATTTCGAGCAATTGGCCTCTGTCTACTCCTGTGCAGGAGCTGTGAGGGGCTGAATGGAATATAGGAACATTGGACTGAGGAGTAGGAGTGGGCCATTAGGCACTTTGTCTTTGCTCTGCCACGCACTAAGATCGTAACTGATCTGATTGTGGTCTCAGCAGTACTTCACCTGCACGTGCACCATTTTCCTACATTCACTTGTCTCTCAAGTATTTAACATACACAACTTTGAATAAATGTAAACATCCAGGCACCACAAACTTCTGGGGAAGGGAACTCCCACTTGAACAGCCCTTTTAGAATTTGTCATTCGTGGTCCAATCAATATTGCAGGGTCAGTGTTTCATTTTGCTGTCACACTGCTCCACTTTTTACAACAAATTTCAAAGTTTAGTGATATGGCTAATTATACAAATGTCAGCCTGGCTAATCTTCTAGAATAATGTGAAACACACACACACAGATCTTAAGACAAACAGAAAAATGAAAGCTTTCTAGAGTTTCATAATAGTTGAACTCAAAACAAATGGATAGATGATAGACGGTCCCAAATGTTATTCGGTCCTCTGAAGTCATTAGTTTAGTTTCCCTAATGCGTGGGAACAGGCCCTTCAGCCCAATTAGTCAACACCGAACCTCTCAAGATTAACCAACCCAGTCCCATTTCCCTCTGGCTAATGCACCGAACACTGTGGGCAATTTAGCATCGCTAATTCACATGACCTGCACATTTTTGGACCAGTGGGAATAAACCGGAGTACCCGGAGGAAATCTACACAGACACGGGGAGAATGCGCAAACTCCACACAGACAGTCGCCCGTCGCTGGAATCAAACCTAAGCCCCTGGTGCTGGGAGGTAGCGGTGCTAACCACTGAGCCGCCGTGCCGCCCATTCTGCTCAGGCAAGCTACTTGTGATGTGATTTCTCCCCAGAATAGTTGGATTTAGCTGAATTCCCTTTGCTTCAGACGGGAGAGAGATTCCAATGAACCTCTCATCAGGAATACTCCACGACTCATCAGGTAGAAGTGAGTCAGAGATTTACTGTTGCCAGGTGGAACAAAAGAAGATAGAGGGACCAATCGGCTGCTGCTTCTCAGGCAGGGAACATTGTTCTCCCTCTCTGTGTTGAAACATGCAATCATGTCAACTGAACACTAAACTGGGCCGTGTGCGCTCGTCGGGAACATTCTCTGGAATGCATCATAATGGACGATATGCAAATGCATCATTGCTGTTGTTATACACAGTGCCTTTCATTAGCAAAAGAGAAAATTCCTGCTAATTCTAAAGGATTTCTCATCTAAGACCAAAATTGATAATGTTTCAAAACAAAAGGCCTTCATTCCAGAAAAGTGTGAACAAAACATTGTTCATAAGCTTCAAGAACTTTTTTTAGGTTAAGGGATCAAAACTGCACATAAAGTGCCAGATGAGGTCTTAGCAACGCCCTGAACAGATGGAGACGCGAAAAATGTGATGCTGGAAAACCACAACAGGTCAGGCACTCCCAACGAACAGGAGACTCGATATTTCGGGCATATTCCTGATAAAAGACTTATACCCCTGACGCCAATTTTCCTGCTCCTCGGATGCTGCCTGATTGGCTGTGCTTTTCCAGCCTCATACTGTTCGACTCTGATCTCCAGCATCTGCACTCCTCACTTGTACCGGTACAGATGCAGTAAAACGTTCCTGATTAAACCTGGTACCCTTTTCTAGAAACACAATCATTCCACTTAGCTTCCAAATCACTTACACCAAGTGCAGACTAACTACATCTGATTCGTGTAGCAGGATCATGCATACCGTCTGTATCTCAGAGATCTGCAATCTCTCTACACTTAAATTGTTTACCATTGTTTTATCCTTCCATCCAAAATAGACAACTCACATTATGCGAAATCTGGTAAAGGTTTGCTCACTAATCTCCCTTTGCCTATATCACATTGATCACACACGACCTCTAGTTGATGACATACTGGATGACCAGCTTGGATTTTAAGCTAATTGGGCTTTGATATATTCAGACCCTTCATCCAGATCTTTGGTTCAGGTACTGATTTTTGATGATCCCATAGTGATCTCTGAGGCACTCCACCAGTTACAGCTTTGTAATGTGAAAATAAGCATTTATCGCTACTCTCTATTTCCTGTTAGCAACAGCTTCCTGTGTAACAGTTCAGATGTTTACATGGCGTCCTGTGCAGTAAAATGTACTCAATGAGCTAAAATGATTCGTTCTATTTTCCTCTGTAACTTGTTAAATAGGCAGAATATACTCCTCCAGTTTCATGGTAACGGTAATGACTGGCGAAATGAGATGGCCCCCTATCTTTGTCACAGCTTCGAGGGGTGGATGGAGGGCACAATACATAGGGTAGTGGCAGCAGTATTTCCCTGTAACAGCATCGAGGGTGGATTGAGGGAACAACACATTGGGTAGAGGCAGCAGTATGTATCTGCAACAGCATCGATGGTGGATTGAGGGAACAACACATGACGTAGGGAGAGCAGCATGTCACTGTAACAGCCTCGAGGGTGGATTGAGGGAACAACACATAGCGTAGGGACAGCAGTTGTCCATTCGGCGCCACCAGTCAGATGCTCATGACTGATCCGATTGTGATTGACCATCCGTCTCCTGTCTGTTCCCAATAAATATTGACTCTCCTGTCCAGCAAAGATCACTCGAGCTCAGCCTTGAATATCTTCAATAACTGAGTCTTCACTGCTCCCTGAGGATGAGGACCCTACAGATAGTACAACACTAAAGTGAAAGGGGCGACCTTATTTCAGTGTGGAACCTGTTATTTTAAACTGTGTTAACCTAACATGAAATCGCCACCTTTTTTGAAACACAACGACAGAATAATTAGGCATAGATATAAACTATTCAGCCCTCTAAGCCTGTCCAATAGGACCACTGACCCTTTTCAATCAAATATGTATTAAACTCATTCCCTGCTCCCGTCTCAGGAAGAGAATAAATGATGGCATGACACCACACGAGCATTAAAAATGCAGAATTAGGACATTCAGCCCATTGACTCTGAATGCCAGAGAGATTAGAGATTTCTCAACATCATTCTCCTGACTACTCTCTGTAACTCTTGACATGCTTATTCATCAAAAACCTATCTATCTCTGTCCTATAAGCACTAGTGTCTGTGTCTCTGTGAGTCCGTATCTGCACTTGTGTGTGTTTGTTCCTGTGTCTGTGTGTTTGTGTATTTATGTGCTGACATTGGTTCATCTGTATATTAGCCTGTGCGTAAAACTTGTGCTTGTGTCTATTTGTGTGCGATTATCTATGTCTCCGTATGCTACTACACGTGTGCAGTTCTATCTCCGTGTATGTACTGGGAGTGTCAGTATATTAGCGTATTTACATATGCCTCTAAATATTTTTGTGTCTGTATCGCTCTGCAATGAGTTGTTTGTTGTTTTGGGAGGGAGAAAATTGTGAGAACAGACAGAATGGTTAAAGTGCGAATTGCCCATCACTGAATATTGTTTTTTTACTCGGTTGGAGGGACATGGGTGTCGAGGAATCTCCGTACGACACGTCCCGGTCCTCTCTGGCTGATACCAGTGTCCTCCCCACATGGTTGGGGGGGGGGTGGTTGGAGGCGGATCAGATATCGGGTGCTCCACCATCTGGCTTGGCCCTTTCTCTCCTATTACAGTCCGTTTCTGTGGGAATGGGAGAAAAGGGGGGGGGGGGGAGGAGGGAGTGGTGGTGGGAGTGTGTGTCCCTGCTGTTAATGCTGGTGTAGGTGGAGGGGGAGGGGGAATAGTGCGGTGTTCGGAGGGAGTCAGCCCACAGTGTTGTATCCATGCAGTGTTATTAGTTGTTGTGGTTCTGTTCGCCGAGCTGGGAATTTGTCTTGCAAACGTTTCGTCCCCTGTCTAGGTGACATCCTCAGTGCTTGGGAGCCTCCTGTGAAGCGCTTCTGTGCTGTTTTCTCCGGTATTTATAGTGGCCTGTCTCTGCCGCTTCCGGTTGTCTGTTTGAGCTGTCCACTGTAGTGGCCGGTATATTGGGTCCAGGTCGATGTGTTTGTTGATAGAGTCTGTGGATGAGTGCCATGCCTCTAGGAATTCCCTGGCTGTTCTCTGTTTGGCTTGTCCTATAATAGGAGTGTTGTCCCAGTCGAATTCATGTTGCTTGTCATCTGTGTGTGTGGCTACTAAGGATAGCTGGTCGTGTCGTTTCGTGGCTAGTTGGTGTTCACAGCCAGGGAACAGCCAGGGAATTCCTAGAGACATGTCACTCATCCACAGACTCCATCAACAAACACATCGACCTGGACCCAATATACCGGCCACTACAGCGGACAGCTGGAACTGACAACCGGAAGCGGCAGAGACAGGCCTCTATAAATGCCGGAGAAAACAGCACAGAAGCGCTTCACAGGAGGCTCCCAAGCACTGAGGATGTAACCTAGACAGGGGACAAAACGTTTGCAAGACAAATTCCCAGCTCGGCGAACAGAACCACAACAACGAGCACCCGAGCTACAAATCTCCTCCCAAAAATTGAACAGTGTTATTCGTGTTGGGAGTATAGTGGAGGGAGAGAGTGCGCGGGGTGGGGGTGGGGGTGGGGTGGTAGGTGCTGAATTCAATTGTGAGAGTGGTAGTGCCTGAGCCTTATGTAGAGATAAAATATGAGCCTTGTTAGGGGGTAGGTGCTATAACAGGTAGTGAGTGTGAGGGTGCAGAGAGAGTACGGTGAAAGTTAAGCTGGCAGAGTGGGGAGGATATTGATGCTTGTCCTGTGATGCTGGTCATTTCTTCAGCGTCGAGGTGACCCTCCCAGAATGGCTTGTTCACGTCTATCACTAATAAAGCCACAGACCCTGTCCCTCAGATTCCACAGAATCAGTTTGAGTAGATCTTACAAATAGGAAGGAGAAACAAGCATTAGTGTATTAGTGTATTATTTGCTCTCGGGCAAATTCTGTGCATTATATGCTCTGTAAATTAGAGATGCAAATATTGTATTATTGCATGATCTTAAAATTCATCTAAACTGCGTTAACTAAGTGACTGCCAATGTTGTGAAAAGTAAATTCCATAAGCGTATAACAGGTTGATTGAAGAGTATGTTGTGACTCAAACAAGAGAGCAGGTTATTTTGGATTTGGTGTTGTGTGGTCAGAAGGACTCATTAATAACCTTGCTCTGAGGACTAGAGAGGTTAATATACTGCATTTTACACGGCGCCTGCATACAATCTCGAATGTTTGAACACGGAGTGGTAGACACTAAATGGTTGTTAGAATATTAGAATCATGGAGTCCTGCAGCTTGGATACAGGCCCTTTGGACCAAAGTGGTCCGTGCCTACCAAAATGTCGATCCATGCTAATTCCATTTCCCTGCCATTGTCCCTTATTCTTCTAAATCTTTCCTATCTGCGTATTTGTCTAAAAGCCTTTTGAATGTTGTTAATGTACGTGCCTCAATCAAACTGCTGTCTGCTAATTCCATATGTCTACCAACCTCTGCGTAAAAAACTTGGTGCTCAGGATCATTTTTATTCTTTCACCTCTAACCTGATGTCCTCTAGTCTTTGATTCTCAAAACTGGGAAAAAGAATGAGTGCATTCACCTTATTGACGCATCTCATAATCTTATACATTTCTATACGATTTCCCCTCAGTTTCTTCCACTTAAAGGAAAATGCCTCTCCAAACTCTCCCTACAACTCAGACCATTGAGTACTGGCAAAATCCTTGTAAATGTCTTCTGTCCTCTTTCCAATTTAATCACATCCTTCCTATGGCAAGTGAACAAAACCGAACACAGTACTCCAAGTGCATGTCTCACCAGCGTCCTGTCTAACTGCAACATAACTCTCGAATGTGTATACTCAATGCCCTGACTAATGAAGGCCAAAAGCCTTTTTCACTGTCCTGTCTACGTGCAACTACTTTCAGAGAACCACGGATCTGAGCACCAAGGTCCCCCTGTTACACTACAATTCTTGAGGGTCTAACATTCACCACGAAATTCCAACCTGGATTTGACTTTTCAAAAAGCAACATCCCATATGTTAATCTCCATTTGCCATTTCTCGGCCCACTTCCCCAGCTGATAAAGATCCTGCTGCAATTTCTGATAACCTCACTGTTCACAGTCCTGCCTATTTCATTGTCATCAGCCTAATTACTAATCATGCTTTGCAGATTCTCATCCAAATCATTGATATAGATAACAAACAGTAATAGGCCCAGCACCAACCCCTGAGACACTCCACTAGTCACAGGCCTCAAGTCCAACAAGGATCCTTCCAGTATTAGCCACTGCTTTCTACCATCAAGCCAATTGAGTATCCAATTTGCCAGAGTCCCCTGGATTCCATGCTATTGAACCATTCAGAGCAGCCTATCATGTGGAACCTTATCAAAGGCCTTTCTGAAATCTAGATAGACTATGTCTACCACCCTAACCTCATCAACATTCCAGATCACTTCCTCAAAAGAACGCTAAAGAATTGTGAGCCATGATATCCTATGCACAAAGCAGTGCTGATTGCTCCTTATGAATCCGTGTCTTTTCAAATGCATGTATATGTTATCTCTCAGATCCTTCTCAAGTTGTTACAGTTGTTAAGCTAACTGGTCTACGTTTCACAGGTTCTTCTTCGCAGCCCTCCTTGAACAAGGGCACAGCGTTCTCTACCCTCTAGTCTTCCAGGACCTCCACCGTGGCCAGCGATGATGCAAAAAGATCAGCCAGGACCCTTGCATTATCTTCTCTCGTCTTTTGCTCTGTTCTTGGATACACCTGGTCAAGACCAAAAGCTCTGCAGAAATACTACAATGTGTGAAATAAAATTTCTATTTCTTTAAGATAAAATCACCAAGTAAAGGGCAAGTGACTTAATGAATGCTAACATGATAAATTAAAGATTATATTAATCGTAGGAAGTGATTTCAGAAGAATTTTAGACATGGTGGAAACCGGAGAATTCTCAGAAATTTGTTTGTTTGGAGTTTACATATTCTCCCCCTGTCTGTGTGGGTTTTCTCCGGGTGCTCCGGTTTCCTCCCACATTTCAAAGATTTACACGTTAGGTGAATTGGCCATGCGTATTTGCCCAAAGTGTTCAGCGATGTGTACATTTGCTGCATCAGTCGAAAAAGGTAGAATCGGATGGGAATGGGTCTGGGTGGTTACTCTTCGGAGGGGCAGGATGGACTTGTTGGGCCCAAGGTCCTTTTCCACACTGTGGGCTTTTAATGATTCTGTGAAAGAAGAACACGAAGACTACATAAGTCTACAATGTGTATTGCAAAGAAAACAAAATAAAAGCAAGGTCAAATGTGGAATTTTGTAATCGGAAGAGGAGAGGTTATTGTGGTGAACAGGGAAATGACGAAGAAAGCAGCCAGTTACTTTGCATCTGTCATCACGGAGGAAAATCGCTGAGAAATACTAAGTGATCACATGGAACTTGTGGAACTAAAGACATAAACTCAATTCATATCAGTAACAAGGTAGTAGTTGAAGGCTAGCATAGTAGTATTGTAGCTGGATTGAACATTGCTAAGTCTGATGAGCCAGTTGTACTTCTTTTCAAAATATTTGAAATAAATCAGCAATAGACGCATTAATTGTGCTGTCGATGACTGCTTTTTTTTCCTGTACATTCTGCAGAGGCTGGAAGTTAGTAAATGTGTTCCAAGCATTGTAGAAGAATGGAAGGGATTCAAGCATCTGCAAAGGGAAGAAGAGATAGTGTGGAGAATTGCAGACCGATTAACTTGACATCTGTAGGGAAACTGATGGAATTTATTATATAGGGTCTGATATTGGATATTTCTAAATTAACAGCAACATTGGAGAGAATCAGAATGCACTGACAGAGTCTGACAGAGTGTTCATATTTGACAAACTGCAGAACAATTTGAACTTTTTGATTGCAACACAGAAATGGCATCTTTCGATTTTCAGAAGGCTTTTGTTATCAGAACTCATGCAGTGAATTCATAAATAAAGTAATGTAAATGGTAATTGGAGAAATATATGGAAGTGGAAAGTTAAAGTCAGGTTCGACTTCATTGACATGAATCAGAACATAGTTGGAAGGTCATGTTGAAGCAGTTTCACAGCTTGCGAATGAAACTGTATATAAAGTATTGAGTCCAGTGTTGGTGACCCACTCTGAGAAAGAATATATTGACCACGGAGGATGTGCAATGGACAGTCTCCAGATTAATCCCTCAGATGGTGAGATTGCCTGATGTGGAAACTCGGCCTGTGTTCTTTAGAGTTTCAAAGAATGAGAGGTGATCATAGTGAAATTTAGAAAAGTTACTGAACATATGACAAGGTGGAAATAAACAGGATTTTTCTCTGGTTGTCTACTCTACATTTAAGGCAAATAATGCCAGGTAAGGATGGACCATTTCAGACTGCAATAAGAAGGCAATTCTTCATTTGAAGGGGACTGACCAGCACAGGGACATGGAAACCTGCTGGCAGGGCAAGATTAGGGAGAATCCCCAGATATTCGACTGGGACGTCAAGTGGAACAGAATAACCAGGGAACAGGTAGACTCATAAGTGACTTGCCAAGTTTCATCCAAATCAACTTAGTGGCAGGAGACAGAAGGTCTGCTGATAGAAGTCTGTTTGATTGACTGGAGACCAGTATCTAATCGTGTACCACAGGGATCAGTGCTGTGTCCCAAATTATTTGTGATTCGGAGATGCCAGTGTTGGACTTGCTTGGGCAAAGTTAAAAAAGTTACAAACACTAGATGATATTCCAACAGTTTATTTGGAGGCATGACATTTCGAAGAGCATAATCACGTGATGAAGAAGCAGCGCTGCGAAAGCTCGTGCTTCCGAATAAAACTGTTGGATTATAAACTGATATTTTATGATTTTTAACCTTATTATTTATAATATTCATAAATGATGCAGCTATGAAAATGGAAGGGATTGGGGTGAATGTGATAAATCAGTTTGCGTTTGACACAAAGCTTGGCTGGTTGGTTGGCAGTGAGGAGGAAGGCCTTATATTACAGGAAGATACAGATGGAATGATGAAATGGGTGGATCAATGGCCGATGGAATGTAACCCTGATAAATATGAGGTGATGTATTTTGGAAGAAGAAACCAGACAGGGGCGGACTCAAAGAATAGCAGCACACTAGGAAGCTCAGAGGGTGCTACTCCACATAATGGGTGGCACGGTGGCACAGTGGTTAGCACTGCTACCTCACAGTGTCAGAGACCCGGGTTCAATTCACGACTCAGTCGACTGATTGTGTGGAGCTTGCACATTCCCCCCGTGTCTGAGGAGATTTCCTCCGGGTGCGCTAGTTTCATCCCACTGTCCAAAGATGTGCAGACCATGTGAATTGTCCATGCTAAATTGCCCGTCGTGTTAAGTAAAGGGATGAATGTAGAGGAATGGGTGGGTTGCACTTCGGTGGATCGGTGTGGACTTGTTGGGCCGAAGTGCCTGTTTCCACACTGTAAGTAATATAATCTAATACCCGTGAATGTGATTAAACAGCTTAATGCACAAGTTGACAAATCATAGCGACCATAAACATAGACTGTATTCATGGATGCACAGATTATTAAAGCTGTGTGTAACTTTGGTTAGGCCAAATGGAATACTATGTACAGTTCTGGGAGTCACATTACAGGAAGTATGTGATTGCACTGGAGAGGGTGCAGTGGAAATTCACCAGGATATTCCCTTGGATGGAGTAGATCAGCTCGGGTTGTTTACCTTGAAGCAGAGAAGGCTGACAGGGACGTGCTTCAGAAGGATAAGATTACCAGGACCATGGACAGGATGGATAGACAGCAGCTGCTCCTTTCAGTCAAAGGGCGAAGAAGAAGGGAGTATCATTTTAAAGTGAAGGGCCTGATCCTTAGTGAGGATTTGAGGATTGGTTTTCATCCAGAGGCTGTTGGGGTCAGGAATGCATTTCCTGAGAGGGCAGTTGGCACAGATAACCTCACAACCATTAATAAATACATGGTCGTGCCCTTGAAGTGCCATAACATACATGGCTATGGGCCTCGTATGGGAAAGTGGGACTAATATAGATCGTGCTGTATTTCTGACAGTATATGGCCAGTGCTACTGTAATTGTATGGGTTGGACGGTCAATCATTGAGCAGCATAAGACAGGAATTGATGAGTTTCTGAAGAATGTATTAACCAGGGTTATAAAAGTAAACTTGTCTCCATGTGCTAGAACAGGGAAGCTGGACGTGTCTAATGCCCTGCTCCCTTCCTGATGTTTTCGTGCAGTCTGTGGGAATGCTCTCATTGTTTTCACAAGCTCTTCAACATTAGGAGGTTAGCATCTGTCTGGTTGAAAGGACTGTGTTTCCTGTTCCCTTTTCCAAAGATCGTTGCCGGTGTTCTGTCTGGTTTTATCCTTTAAGAACTTAGAGCAATTTGATACAATTGAGTGTGTTGCTTGGCCGTTTCAGAGACCAGAATGGAGTTTCGCACATGTCTGTGTGTCTGGAGACACTTGTAGACCAGACCAGGAAGCATGGGAGATTCACTTCCTGAAAGTACATTGGGGAAGGGACAGATGCTAACAATGGGCATTAGATTCAAGGTCAATATTACTGGCACCAGATTTTATGCCTCGATATTTTGTTTATTGTTTTCAACTTCCACCAGCTGCCAGAGAATTATCCTGGTCTGGATCTGTAATCCAGTGATATTTGCACAACAAATCAATTTTACTGACTTTCCCCCAGTTCACACCCATACCCATTCGTCCATCAGCCCTGTACTCAGTAACCTAACCAGGTTTCTGATGTGCAAACACATCCAGTTTCATATTATCATTCTGTTGAGGGTCTCTCCCTGATGTCATGCCTCCAATTTGTTATGTTACATTAACATATTAATCGGAATCATTTTCTTTCCCATCATAACATCTTCTATGTTTGAAGTGAATGTTTTTCCCTCTGGTTTTCTCCCTGATCATGATTAAGACCTCTGTCGTGTCAGTGATGCCAGCCTTATGTCGTTTCAGAGAAAATGAACTTGTGCACTTTGCGTTTTGTTAACTTCCCAATGTACAGCGCTCTCTGCTGGACAGGGTGTTGGAGCAGATTCAACACATGTCTTTGGAAAATGTTCAAAAACAGAAACTGCTGTAGAAACTAAAGAGGTCTGGCTGCATCATGTGAGGCGAAAGCTGAGTTCATCTTTCGTATCCAGCGACCCTTCGACAAAGCTCCCACTTCCTACAGCAATTTGTGCATTTTTATTTCTAGTATTCATAGTTATTTGTTTAATTGAAAATTTGTGCTGTGCCTATTCATTTCTGGAGAAACTTAGCAGGTCTGGCAGCATCTGCAGAGACAGAGAAACAGAGTTAGCGTTTCAAGTCCAGTGTGGTCCTTCTTCAGAACTGAAAAGGATTGGAAACTGGGCATTTTAGTTCCTTGCCAGAGGTGGGGGGTAGGTGACAGGGAAAAGAGGGTGTGACAACAGATAAACAGGCTTTTAGCAGTGGTGAAAAGAGAAGATGGTATAAAATGAGATTAAATTAAGATGTGAATGGGGAAAGGGGTTCTCTCTATTGAGTGCAAGATAAAGAAGACACAATCACATAAGGTCATACGGAGGCCATGAGGGAGAATGTTGAACATGTGGTATTATATAGATCTGTCCAGAGATACATTTTCACTGTAGAGATCACTGCCGTCAGGCAAAGAAATTCAGGTGCTTGACGGCTTATTGGCACTAGTAAGATTTTCATGCTCCCTTAGTATTATAACATAAAGAAGAAAACAAATAACAGCATGAAGTTTTGGCTGACCGTTGTTTACCTGTCACTTTTAACATTGGTTCAAATTCACAGTGCTGATCTTTAAATGCTTGTTCTTGAAGTTAGTATCAGATGGAGTATAAGAGGTTGAGGTGTGACATTATAGTAATTTACAAAATCAGGGGAGACTTGGGCAGTGTGAAAAGCCAAGGTCTTTGCCACAGGATAGGAAAATTAAATCATGAGCCATAGGTTTATGGTGGAAGAGGGAAGATTTAAAAGGGAGGAAGAAGGAAATGTTTTTTACACAGAGGGTGACGTGTTTATGGAATGAGCTGCCAGAGGAAGACTGGCAGATGCAAGTACAGCTCCAACATTTAAAAGACATTTGGAAGAACATGTGAATGGGGACCGTTTAGAGGCATATGGGCCAAATGCAAGAAGATGGGAATAGTTTAGTTTGGAAAACCTGGCCGGCATGGGCAGGTTGGACCAAAGATTGAGCTTGTATGCGCTATGACTGTATGAATATAGAAAGCGTAGAAAAGGGAAGAAAAGATGTGATATAAGTAAATTGGCAAGAAATATAAAAACAAGAAGCACGAGCTTTTCCATGTATGTAAGAAGAGTTAAAGAGGTGTGTGTGTGTGATCTTTGATAAAAAGGAAATCAGGAAAGTATATTGAGGATATTTGGAGGGCGTGACTGGGGAACTGGATAGAGGGAACAGACAGATAATTTACACCTGTATTTAACATCGTTCTTCACAGATGAAGGTGCTGTAAATATTTCAATGGTATAAGCAAAATGGTAACAGCAGGGAAAATCTTGAGCTGTCTCTAAAAAAAGGAATGAGGCATTTCTCAAACAGATTAGACCAAGGGTAAACAGGTCATCAACAATTCAGAGCTGGTTTTAAAAGAAGTGGTCACAGAGTGGCTGGTGGCACTGCTTGAAATATTCCATAGCTCTCTGGATTAAAGGAGTGATCCAGTGAAACTGGAGACCCTCCAATGTGGCGCCTGTCTTCAAGAAACGAACGAGACTGAAAGCATGAAACACTTAGCCTAACCATTATTGCTGGGAATCTGTGAGAGTCTGTTATTAAGGACGGGACTGCAGAGCATTGAGAAAAGCTTCACACAGAGTCAGCATGGTCTTGTTAAAGGCGAACTACATTTTCCCTGTAAAATCATGCAAAGTGTTTCTGGAAATCCATGAGAATGTAACAAGTGGCCTTGATAAAGGGGGACTGGTAGACATGAGGCTTTCTAGAGATTTTCCACAAGGTATCACAAAGTAAAGGTTCTCACACAAGACAGAAGTTCATAGTCTGATGGGTAATGCATTAGCATGGGATGGCACTTGGTAAACACTTACAAATCGGAGAGTCAGGATTCATCGATCTTTATGAAAAAAAATGTATCTACTGGAGTACCACAAATATCAGTCCGATGGCAAGAGCTGCTTACAAGAGCTGCACTCAGCTCCTGACGGCGGGAGCTGAGTGCAATATACATTCGAATTTGAGGATGACACTGACAACCAAAAGGCAGGTTGTTATTAAATGGAGAGGACTCCCAAAAAAGGAACAGTACAACGGATTGGCGTGTTTCTGTATGAAACATAACGTCAGCATGTTGATGCAGAAATGTTGGTTCATTAGACTGGTTCCTGGATGAAAGGACTGAATTATTGAATACATAAAAAAGGCTGAGGTGATTATTCATTGTGGTTTAAATGAATGAGAGTGTCATTAATGAAACGGATAAGATACAGAGGGGGCTGGACAAGGTCGGTGTTGAGAATGTAGTTCCACACCAGAGCAGAGTCTCGAAGTCAGATATGTAGATACAGAGTAAGGAATATCGATTTCAAACTGAGATGTAAAGAAATGTCTTCTTTCAGAAGGTAGTGAATGGCTAGAATTTCCTAACCCCGAGAGTTGTGGAGGTAGGGTCACTGATTGTATTTACAGAGGGTGGATTGGTTTGTGACATTTCAGCGAGTTGAGGGATGCAAGGGGTTAACAGGAAAGTGGAGTTGAGCCGTGGAGTAGATCAGCCATGTTCTTATTGAATGACAGTGCAGGTTCCTATTTCTTCCATTCTTATTTATGTTTTTGGAAAATACTTGATTATTTTCCTGGAAGTCATGATGTAAAATGTTGCATTCAGAGACAGCGGAGGATTTGTCTGAGTTGACCTTGTGTGGGGCATGAGGGCTGTATTCAATGCGAATCTGGGCCTGTAACATGACCTACATCAGGAGCAGAAGTTACAGAGAGGAGAAGCCTGAAAAGAGGGGTTGGGGGAGGGGGGTCAATGACTGACCCAGCCTGGATTTTCCTATACATTTGCCAAACAACACCAAACCATCGGAGTGGCCTCAATCTGCTCCTTCACAGCAGGACCGAAGGGCTGAATGGAACGGACACGACTGGGCCATTCGGAACTTTGACAGTATTCCACCAGTCAATAAGGTCATGGTTCATCTCATTGTGTTCCCAGCTGCACTTTTCTCTGATTTCACAATAATCCCTGATTCGTCTGTCTATGGAAAATCAGACTGTCAGCCTCGATATAATATGAAGATTCAGCCCTCCCAATCTTCTGGGCGAGAGAATTCCCACTTGAATGAATTCCCACTTTGTGAATTTCTCCTCACTCCGGTTCTGACTGAGGTTGGAGGGTGTCACTGTTTCCATTTCTAGTCCCACTCCTCCACTGCTCACAACAAATTTTAAATGTAACCAGGTTGGCGATATGGCCGATGATAAGGGTCTAATACTGGGTCAGGGTCAGTTATCAGAACAAGCCAGTTGGATTTCTTCAGTCACCTACAAGTAATTAACAGAACTAACTGAGGAGTTTGATGGATATGTGCTTAGCACTGCGGCCACACATCACCAAGGAGCTGGG
Source organism: Chiloscyllium punctatum (assembly GCF_047496795.1). Classification (NCBI taxonomy): domain Eukaryota; kingdom Metazoa; phylum Chordata; class Chondrichthyes; order Orectolobiformes; family Hemiscylliidae; genus Chiloscyllium; species Chiloscyllium punctatum. The sequence goes on from NC_092761.1 coordinate 7,701,580, forward strand.
TTCAATTCCAACGTCAGGTGAGTTTGAACATTCCCCAAATATCTGCGTGGGTTCCCTCCCAATGCTCCAGAGTACAAAGATGTGCAGCTTAGAGTGGATTTGCCATGCTCGATTGCCCATTGTTGAGAGAGCGTCCCCTTCATGGTAACCTCTGTCAGTGTGGGGGATCTTAACCTGCGCTGCTGGCCTCCCTCTGCATCACAAACCAGCCGTCCAGCCAACTGAGTGCGAGACAGTTTAACTGTTACAGACAGAAACAGTCACAGGCAAAGGGCAAGAGAAACTTTCATAACAAAGAAAATGGTACAATTCAGATAACGGTCAAGATTAGAGCTGAGGATAAAATGTTCTCTGCTCAAAATTGTATTTCATAACGCGACAAGTGTTGACAAGCCGTGTTTGGCTGAATACAATAAAGTGAGACAAAGTGAAATAGCCAGAATTACTAACTGTGATTGGATATAAAGTAAGTCCATATTTTTGCAGGAACCCATGGGGTTGAATGACTGAAAGTTCCTATACCTGAAAATGGGAATTCTTTGGAACACTATCTGGAATTTTCCATATTCAAAGTGTGTGTGTGTGTGTGTGTGTGTGTGAGAGAGAGAGAGACTGCAGATACTGCACTGAGCTGGGTGGTGAGCTCAGACCATGCTCGGTGGGGCTAGTGGTGAGGCCTCCTCTGGGAAGAGAATAGACCCCCTGTACTAGCCCATCCACTAGGACCTCTGTGCCTCTGATGAAAACCGTGGTGTTAGTTCCCTTTACCTGCCATGCTCGGGGTCAATTGTGCAGAATGGCTTCAAACTGAGGAAGTACAACAGTGTGCCCATTGGCCTTTGAAAGATGGCACCAGTGTCAGTGATCATAGAATAGCCAGGGGCATCAGTGCGATGGTGAGTCCCTCCAGCCATGTTGGGTTGGAGAATTGGGGTGGCATTGAATGCGAGTAACACTATGAGATTGAGTGGGTAGTTAATGTGGTGAGTTCGATAAGATAGCACCATGAAACGAGTTCAGTGTCGTACAGATAATCCCTCTCTCACACTCAATGAAAATGTTACTGAGACAAACTATTGTTAGATTCAGCCCAATGAGTCGAAGACTTTGCTGACCCCACACCCAGTTACAAAGTTGCAGAACAAATGTTCATCTAAAACTCTCCCTCATCTTTATTCTCGCCAATATCCCCTTCACCTATCATCCTGGGAATACTGACTCATGTTGTAGAATGCTGTCGAAGTGCCTTCATTTCAGCATTCTGAAACCTGTGATCTTACATGAAATTGTCTCTCAATCTCCCTTTCGCTTTTTTCCCCAAAATCCTTTTGATTGTTGGTAGTTAAACTGATTTCCCCATCATCTCTCCCTGGCAGGAACTAGGGAATACGGACTAGGCAATGAGGACTCTGTATCAGAGTGATCATGTAACTAGAAGCATAATTCAAAGGCACGGGTTGTGACTCCAAGGCAGTGTTTAAAACCCTACCACAGCCGATGACAGGGCTTAAGTTCGAATGACAAAAATTGGAATGAAACTTAATTTCACTCATGGAAACCAGAAAGCGTTAAGATTTATTTTTATTTCACTGATAGTCTTTGCTAAAGAAACTTAACGTTATTACCCAGTCTGAGCTCAGTGTGACTTCAGACCCAAAACAACATTGTTGGCTCCATTTTGTCTTGACAAATGGCCATGTTGTCAAGGACAATTAGTGATAGACAACAAATGCTGCCCTTGCCAGTGATGCTGGCATCCCGTGAAACAACAGCATTAAAGATGAAATAAACCAAGGAAGGGTGGGTGCTAGAGATCAAAAATAAAATTCTCCAGCGTCTGTAAGTGTTGGAGAATCTTGCAGGTATGGCAGCCTCTGTTAGGAGAAATGCAAATAACGGTCTGAGTCCAGTGACCTGCTTTACAACTGAAAGCAATCTGGGAAATAATATTATTTATCCTGGTATCATGGATGGTTGGGGTGGAGAGAGAGGTGGGGGCCAAGTTTAAATTGAATGGATGGAGAAATTGCCGAAAAAGAGAGGAAAAGAAATGAAAAGTGAGCAAAGGGATTGCTGATGATGAACTGAAAGGAAAACAAAATGGCAAGTTATTCTCACATTTCCCCATTTTCCCATATTCCTGAATATTGCGTCCATTTAGATTTGTCCTTGATCAAAGTGAATTAGGTTCCCTTTATCTCTCTTCTGTGAGTGTGATGATGAAATCCATGAGCAATGCTGGTGCTGCCTTATAGTTGCTGAGATATAGAGAGAGGTAATGTTACATTGTCAACTGCTTCTTTGGAGAGAGAAACAGTTACTGTGGGAGTGTGCAGAGATGCAACAGCTTTCTCAGCGAGGAAGAGAAACTCAGGAGCGGAAATAGTTTTCAACACTGAGCGCATTCACGTTCCGTGTGGGGAATTGACTTGTTCCTGTCATTGGAAAATCAGTCGAGTTTCTGTGGGTGCTTATCTCGGGTTTGTATTGTCAGCTGCTGGGTCTGGTGACCCCACTCTATACACTGCATTTACAGTGTGTCTGGGTCCATGGTAAACAAATGGAGATGAGGCTCAACGGAAGGAAAGCTCTATAAATAGGGAGGTGCAGGACAGTACATTATCTTTCCTGGGATTTCCCGGGACATTTGTCTCAGCTGGACCAGGTGTCAGGTATGAAACCAGTTTGTTTCAAAATTGAGGTTGTTACTGAGCTGTGCCCCCTCCTTCAGTGTACTGTGTAGCCTCACACACCAGTGACAGGACTGTGCTGATGCTCACCATGAATTAAACTGGATTAACGCTGGAACTTTCCAGGCAGGAGTGAGTAACATATCCACCATCACCGGAGTGCAGTACTCCGATATATTTACTGGCTAACAGAACCCATCTGTCCGCTGAGAGCAATATATTGTGTCCATCTCCCCGAGGAAGGTACAGAAAGAAACTTCCAGAAATACAAGGAAACAGAGTGACTGGTGAAAATGGGGAACAGCAGGAAATTAGAATTAATAAAAGGTACGTCTTTCAAAATCTCATTGAATTTAAGGTTGGTATGTTGCTGCATCTGATGAGCTACATCCCAGAGTATTGAGGAGATGAAAACAGTGCTAGTGAAAGAATTACTGATTATTCTTCAAAGCTGGTTACATTCTGGAAAGGATCCTCCAGACTGGAAAGCAGCAATTGTAAACCTAAATATTTAAAACAGGAGTGAGAGAGCAAACAGCAAACTAAGCAGTGGTTAGCTTGATGTAAGCTGTGAGAAAAACATTGTAACCTTTTGTGAGGAATGTGACAACTAGACCCTTGGAAAATAATGACATGATTCGGTAGAGTCAATCTAGATTCAAGAAGGGGAAAGGAACTTGATCTTTGATAAACCTGCTGGATTTGGTGGAGGTTGTCCGTTGTGATGTCGACAATTGAGAACCAGTGGGAATGAAGTATTTGTATTTTCAGTAGACATTTGACATGGTTGAATACAGGTGAGTGGAGAATGTTAGAGTCCATGGGTAGGTAGGGGTGGAATACACCGAATGTATTAAAAGTTGGATAATCGAGAGAATGAAGAGAGTAATATAATTATCTGGAGTGAAGGCTTTGGGGTATCAGATGAATCAGAGTTTGGGCTATAGCTCTTCACAAGATATAAAATGTTTCAGATATGAACAACAAATATCATCATTCACATTTATGTTCATTAAATAGTAAGAGATTGGAAAGTGCTGTTGTTGAAACAGACCTGGATGTGCTTGGTCATATATAAGTCACAAACAGAATTTTTACGCAGCAGTAAGTAAAAGATATGTGGCTCATCATGCATAATGATTAAAGTACCAGAGTAAATGTATCTTTCACAATGATAGAGTTAAGTTGAAAGACTGTTTGGTGTATTGTGTACAGGTTGACTCAGCTTTATAAATAATGATCTTGTCAGCGATTCAGTCCAATGGGGTTTCACTAGACTAAACCCTGGCATGATGTTACCATGAGGAGAAAGTGAAGAAACGTATGCTTAATAAAGTGTGTTAAGGTGTTTGTGAATATATATTTTTTAAAAAGTGCTGAGCACACTGAGTGTTGAAGATACAAAATTGCCTTATTAGATCAATTAAAGGAATGCCCAGGCAAATTCATATTTCCTATGTATTGAAGTGCAAATATATCCACTGCAAATGTATTGGCTCGTTCCTGTTCTAGTTGAGGAGAGATCTGCCCGGTAACAGCATGGAGATTGTGGTTTTTGAGGGTGGTGGTGGTGGGCGGTACAGCCGGTTACAGTATCACAAACGGACAACGCAGCAGAATCATCTAACCTGCCATAAGAAAACATGCATCATTCTCCTTCACTACTAACTTCACGAGAGCAATGGCTGATGGGAGATGTGGTCAATATCCGACGTTGCCAACATTCAATCCAATCCAGTAGTTTTTGTGAACTGAAGGAACCATACTGAAAAGGGTTAAATGGAGCTGTTTGCTCAGTGACTGTGATTGATGCCAGTCTCCATGGATCCTAGTTGTATCACTGGATGTTTTCCGTCTCCTATTAGTAAGGGGCCTCTTGCAATGGTTTATGCCATTGTAGCAGCAGATGCATCAACTCCAACGCTCAAAGGGATCAGCAGCTGCAGAGACAGAAAAAGGAGACTTAAACATAGTCTGGAATGATCCATTAATGGATCAGAATCTGAGAACATTAGACTGGAATGCTGCAACAATGGACAGGAGTTTATCCTGGAGTCTTTTCTATTTTTTCTGGTCTTGGTCATCATTACCAGGTCGGATATGGGGTGCACTGATGATTATCCAGGCGGGTTACTATCCTATCCGCGCTATTGTTGGTGTTCCTGGTAAGTTTCTTCATCTCTATCCATTTATTAATCTCTTCGACAATGGTGAACTTCTTTGATATTTCTGTTATCTATATTTGACAAAGATGGAAACTATTGTCTTCAGTTTCAAATGCAAATTCCATTGTTTACCCACATATTTCAGAACCGCCCACACCTCCGCCCTCACAAACATCTGAGAACGAGACTGTTCACGAAACCGAATTTAAATAAATAAAATTCATTCATGTCACGGTATTCTGTCCATCAAAAACATATCCACTACCAGCTCGATTATATGCCCAGTCACCATCTTGACTTCATTGCTGACGCTTAATTGACCATTATCTATGCTTTGGTAAAATTCAGACGTTATGGCTCCACCCCTCCTCTAAGCACTCTTTCAGTTGCAAATATTTCGATCACAACTTTGTTCTTATCTCTAAAATAACTTAATGACAGGAACATTCTCTCAGAGCAGTAATGTCGGAAGAAATGTAATTCAGATGCACAGGTTATTATACAGAAAGAGACTGTTCCACGTCGTACCACAGACGATGTCAGAAAGTAAATACACAAGACAGGAATTGGAAATAACAACCATAACATTTCCAGCATTTGGTCTATACGTTTATCTATTTCACTGATGTCCTTTGGTAATTGGATCTTGCGTTACTCTCTGGTCTGGCTTAAGATTGATGTGAGACCCACAACAATGTGCTTGGTTCTGTACTGCCTGAAAGGATGACCTCGCAGTAAATGACATTTGGTTAGGTCAACAATTGCTGCCCCTGTCAGTGATGCAGACATTCCAAGTAATAACAAAATTAAAGGTTAATAAAGCAAAGAATGATGCAACAGATCAGAACCAATAAAGAACGAGAAAGTGCCAGACAAACTGAGCAGATTTGGCAGCCCCCTCTCGTCGACAGAAAAATAGAATTGGCAATTCGATTCTAATAACCATACATCTGAACTGAACACAGTTGGGAAATAGTGTGATTGATGTTGGTGACACCGACATTTTTATGAAGGGGAGAAGGACTGAGTTGAATAGATGGACAAAGAGAGAGATAGAGAGAAAGAAGCAAACAAAGGGATTTTTGATAATCAGCTGTGATGGAAATAAAAAAATAAATTTAAACCTTGCTTATGTTTCTCCTGTTCCCATATTACTGATAATCATGACCATGTAAGGTATATGTCAAAGTCCCTGTTTAAAGCTATTTATGTCCGTTTTTCTCTCTTTCCTGAGTGGGATCATCTTTCTTTATTCATTAATGGGATGCTGGGCCAACATTTAATTGCCTTTCCTCATCGTCCTTGAGAAGGTGTTGGTGAGCTGCCTTCCTGAACCACTGCAGTCTGTGGGCTGTAAGTAGTCAGTGCTGAGGTCCATGTGGTTTCATTTCTTTGAGGCTTTGAAGTGACTGATATAACTGAGTGGCTGGCTTGGCTATTTCAAACTGCAACTGAGAGTTTACCATATTGCTGTGGGTCTGGAGTTACATGTAAGCCCGACTAGCTGATGATAGTAGATTTCCTTTCCTGAAGGTCATGAGGGTGGCAGGTAGTACAATCAACAATGGTTTCATTGATTCATAATTCCTGATATTGCATTTAATTCAATTTTCAACATTTGCTGTTGTGGGATTCGGATCCGGTGTCTGGGTCATTACCTGATCCCCTGGATTAATAGTCGGAGATAATACAGCTAGATCATCGCCTCCTCAGTATCTCCAATCAATTCCAATGGCAATAGTGATGTTGTTGTTGGTGTGACTTTGCTTCATAAGGCATAATAAATGATTGGCAAAAAATGCCATCCTTCTCATTTGGTATTTATGAGAAGGCGAGATGATGGGAAGTGCTCTTGGGGAAAAGGAGCTGGATGTCCTTGATCATGAGGCACTAACAGAATTCCTACAGAGCAGTCGGATACTGGCAGGTGGGACTAGATTGGGTTGAGATATCTGGTCGGCACGGACGGGTCGGACCGAAGTATCTGATTCCATGATGTGCATCTCTATAACTCTATGACTCAGCAAGTAATCAGCACAATGAATGAGTAGGAGCGTTCATTACAAATTGATTAAAGTATAAGAGTGAAGACACCGTCCTGCAGTTGTGAAGTGTACTTGAGACAGTATTTTCTTTCATTTATAATCAATGATCTCCTTGGTACAGAGAGATGGTGTAATGGAGTTTCAGCAGACTAATCCCTGCGGTGATGGTACCATGAGGAGAGTGCGAAGGAAATGAGTGTTTAATCTGTAACGCTCCAAAGAGAAAAAAAAGTGATTGCATTAACACTGGAGTGTTATGAATCAACACTCATTATTTCCAAAACAAAACACGGATAGCATTAGATACAAAATGTTTTCCATGATACGTGTCTTCACATTTGGACAGTATATAGATAGGAAAGATTTAGAAGGATATGGACCAAGCGCAGGGAAATGGGGTTAGCATGGATGGACATTTTGATCAGCATGAACCAGTTTGTGCTAATGGGCCAGTCTCTGTGCTATAGGATTCTTTAACGCTATGATCGTTTACAAAGCTCTATGAAGCCCCCATGTTATTTGAGAGAGAGCTCCAGGTTCTGAATCAACTCTCACCGTCTGGATGTACAGTTGGTGTGTGACCCTGCATTGAACGTCATGTTGTTCACAAATCTGTCATCAGCCACACTCTGATAGTATTAGCCATTCCCGCCAGCTTCTGACGTCCATACAGAAAACTAGCCTGTATTCTCTGTCACAAACAAATCCTTCTTTCTTGCTAAAAGCTGTTCATTGCCTCAAGTAGACTCTTGTCCTTGATGTTTTTCAGAGGGTCAATAAAACGGGGCCAGGCTACGATCAGTCTGGTGAGATACAGACGCGAAACGGACTTTCAGAGGCCTTTTGTTTATACGTAAACAGATTAAACTACATGGCAAAGTTGTCATGCTTTAGAAGTGACCTGGATAATGAACGGGGAGTCGTCAGCTCTTTTAGATGAGCTTGCTGAGTTGAGCGGAGCTAAGCAGTTTTCAGGTGAGTCTTGTACTGGGTAGTTCAACTGGGAGCTGTGTGGAAACTCTCTCTCTTTTCTGCCCTTCAGCTTCAACCTGGAAGCATGCATTCCATTATAACGTTTTTTCCAAGGGAGTTTGATTATTAGGACTATTGTGTGTATTTGGAATAGCACAATTAAGTCTTGCTGGACAGTTTGAATTCTGTCGGGGTTCTTTATTCTGTTCTTTGTGTTTCATTGTGTAACTTTGTGAATAACGTTTTTGTCTGATTTAAAATCTAGTAGTCACCCTAGCTAAATTACTCTGGGTAATTTTCATTGGATAATTACCAAAACAAACTGCAAAGTTATTCTCTGGGCTGCTTGTTGAAGAATGTTTTGAGTGGTCTGGCCTCGTCCATAACAGACTGGGTGCTCATTGCTGGATGTTTAACAGCGAGTGGGAGATGCTCGTGTCTTTATTTCGGGTATTAGTTTGATTGGGTTGACAAAGCTAAGAATAGTAATGGCTATTTCAGTTGTCAAAAGTTTCCTGGGTGTTCATGCAGTAACTTTGGAATTTTTACGAAAAGTGACTAATACCAAGTTGCAAGAATTAGCAGAGAAGCTGGAATTGGAACTGACTGCTTCTGTGAGGAAAGGAGAGATAATTACAGCAGTAGCTCGTCAATTAAACTTGCTGGAGAAACCATCAGAATCAGAGATGGCAAGAATTCAGTTGCAAATGACACATCGTGAGTTAACATCGAGAGGGAGGGAAAGGGCAGCCAAAATGAAACATTTGACTTTTGATAAAATGCAGAAGAGGGGGGAAAAGAGAGAGCAGCAGAACAGAGAGTAAAAAGAAAGAATGGCAAAAGAGAGAGCAACAAGGGAGAGAGAAAGAGAGAGCTTTTGAATAGCAAAAACTGACTCTTAAAAAGGAAAGTCAGCGGGCTGGAAATAACGGCTGAGGGTGCGCTTAGTAAGGAAGAGAGTGAGGATGAGCAAGCCCCTAGTAGTTAGAAGCCTAGTGAGAATTTGTTTGAGTATGTTCAAGCGTTGCCTCAATTTGATGAGAAGAATGTGATGCCCTTTTCATCTCATCTGAAAAGTTGCCGAAACAAATGCAGTGGCCAGAGGCAATGTGGGTTTTGTTGATCCAAACGAAACTTGTAGGTAGGACTGGTGAGGTATTCACATCCCTATCAGAGGAGGTATCTGGGGAGTATGAGCAGGTTACAGAAAACATTTTGTCTGTATAGGCGACCTTTCAGGAATCTAATGAGGGATCCTGGTCAAACCACTGAGTTTTTAAGGATCACACAGACTAATTTCGATAGTTGGATATGAGCTTTTAAATTCAAGCGAAGCTATCATGCCCTTAGAGAGGTTAATACTTGGAGGAATTCAAAAATTCACTACCTGAAGTAGTGCAAACTCAGGTTGAAGAGCAGAGAGTGTAAACAGCAAGGTTAGCTGCTGAAATGGCTGATGATTATGAACTGTTACATAAACTTGGTTTGGCTTCCAGAACCAGTTCTGGTCTCTGAGGGACAGAAATTGGAGCAAAGAGATATCCTCACATGCAAAGGGAAAGGTAGATCACAGTGTAGATCATAAGGATAAATTACCACAGTAATAAAGAAAACCTTGAAGGGGACAAAGAAGTTAAAATACTATGGTGATTTCATTGTAATAAAGTGGGCCACACAAAATCACAGTGTTGATGGTTTGGGAGAAAACCAGCTGTAGGATAACAGACAAGCCTGGAAGTTTTGTTGGACTCGGAACATAAAGCATAGTGGGAGTTAGGCAACTGCCTCAGTGTGTACAAGATTATCAGTGGATGTGTCAAAACTGCATAAAAACTTTCATGAAAGGGAAAAGTTTATTCACATAGGCCAGGAATAATTGGTAAGGAGGTTCCGATATTAATGGACACAGGATCATTTCAGTCTCTAATGCTGAGGGGTGAGGCTTTATGCACTCTTGAGAGACTATTTTCAGAAAATGTGCTGGTAACAGGAATTCATAGTGAGGCAAAAAGTGCTCAGTTATGTACAGTGAGGCTAGAGAGTCCAGAGAAGAGTGGAGAATGTGTGGTAGGAGTAGTGGACCCCTAACTCTCAGCTCCAGGAATCAAATTTGTCCTTGCAAATAATATAGCTGATTCACTGGTAGGCGTGCTGCCTACTCTAGTTGAAAATCCAGGGGAGATGCAGGCAACTGAAGACCTGGAGAAGGTTTATCCAGGAATTTCCCCTGATTACGTGACCAGAAGATCACAGATGCACAGGTTTAAGCAGGATAAAGGCACAGATAAGGAAGCTGACGTAGAGTTATCCGAAAGTTTCTTTGTGATCAGATAAGTGGAACAGAGAAGGAGCAAGTAGGAAAACATGAACGTATTTTTAGCTCTGCTAAGCTGATTGAGTTACAGCTGAAAGACGAGGAGCTACAAAATTTATATCAAAAGATATTTAGCAAGAAAGAGAATGAATGCATTCCTGTGTGTTATTACTTAACAAATGATGTCTTAAAGCGGATATGGAGATCAGCATACATTAAAGCAGATCAGACGTGGACAGAAAATCCTCAAATTGTTTTGCCTGTTGTGTATAGAAAGGAGGTGCTGCGAGTGGCGCATGAGCTACCACTTGGAGATCATTTCGGGGTGAGGGCATTACAGGCTGAAATACAAAGATATTTTCACTGCCCTGGTCTACACAAAGATTTAGTTGAATATTGCCAGACGTCTCAAACATATCACACAGGCAGTAATAAAACCTGCAACTTGAATACCTATTCCAGAACTTGAGGAACCTTACACAAGAATCTTGACAGATTGTGTAGGTCCCCTATCTCAAACAAAAAGTGGGAATAGTATTTATTAACAATCATGGATGTGTCGACTAGATTTCCAGAGGCAGACCCATTATGCAGCATCACAGCTAAAAGAGTTGTAGAAAAAAAAACTTATTTTTTTAACGAGGTACGGACTACCAATAGAGATCCAGACAGATCAAGCCTCACATCCGAACTATTCAAGCAGGTGATGGATAACGTGGGAATAAAGCAATTCAAATCTACTACGTATTATTGGGAATCCCAGTGAGCATGAGCGAGATGGCATCAAACCGTGAAGACCATGTTGAGGGTTTATGGTCAGGATAATCCAGATGATTGCGAGAAGGAAATTCCTTTTGAAATATTTGTGATCAGAGACGCACGAAATGAATCGACCAAATTCAGACTATTTGAATTAATTTGTGGGCATGAAGAATAAGGACCATTACCATTGGTTAAGGAGAAATTAATAAATCAGAATTCAGAGACCACCCAATTGGACGATGTGTCAACTTTTAGGGAACGATTAAATAGACAATAGTCAATGGACAATAGGTGCAGGAGTAGGCCATTCTGCCCTCGAGCCTGCACAACCATTCAATATGATCATGGCTGATCATTCCTAATCAGTATCCTCTTCCTGGCTTATCTCCATAACCCTTGATTCCACAATCCTTGAGAGCTCTATTCAACTCTTTCTTAAATGAATCCAGAGACTGGGCCTCCACTGCCCTCTGGGGCAGAGCATTCCACACAGCCACCACTCTCTGGGTGAAGAAGTTTCTCCTCATCTCTGTCCTAAATGGTCTACCCCGTATTTTTAAGCTGTGTCGCTGGTTCGGCACTCACCCATCAGCGGAAACATGTTTCCTGCTGCCAGAGTGTCCAATCCTTTCATAATCTTATATGTCTCAATCAGATCCCCTCTCAGTCTTCTAAACTCAAGGGTATACAAGTCCAGTCGCTCCAGTCTTTCAGTGTAAGGTAATCCCGCTTTCCAGGAATTGACCTCGTGAACCTACGCTGCACTCCCTCAATAGTCAGAATGTCTTTCCCAAATTTGGAGACCAGAACTGCACACAATACTCCAGGTGTGGTCTCACCAGGGCCCTGTACAGCTGCAGAAGCACCTCTTTGCTTCTATATTCAATTCCTCTTGTTCTGAAGGCCAGCATGCTATTAGCCTTCTTCACTACCTGCTGTGCCTGCATGCTTACCTTCATTGACTGGTGTACAAGAACACCCAGATCCCTCTGAATTGCCCCTTTACCTAAATTGATTCCAATGAGGTAGTAATCTGCCTTCCTGTTCTTGCCACCAAAGTGGATAACCATACATTTATTCACATTAAACTGCATCTGCCATGCATCTGCCCACTCACCTTACTTGTCCAGGTCACCCTGTAATCTCCTATCATCCTCATCACATTTCACCCTGCCACCCAGCTTTGTATCATCAGCAAATTTGCTAATGTTATTGCTGATACCATCTTCTAAATCATTAACATATATTGTACAAAGCTGCGGTCCCAACACGGATCCCTGCAGTACCCCACTGGTCACTGCATGCCATTCCGAAATGCAGCTGAAATAGAGCTGGAGAGTTGGGTAGACAGCATTTAAAAGTATCGCAGCATACAATGAAACAGGAAGTGGATCAGAAATCACAAATTTGCAATTTTGCAATTGGGAATACGGTATTGGTGTTACTTCCAGTAACAGTTGAGCCTGTAGAAGCATGTTGTAGTGTACCTTATCAAACTTTGGAAGAAATTGAATGAGGTGAACTATTTGGTACGGACCCAAGACAGGCAGAAATCTCACAGAGTGTGTCATGTGAATATGCGCAACAGGTATTTTGATTGGGAAGGAAAGCAAGAGGAGAAGGTGTTAATGATTACAGCACAGAAGGAAGAACCAAGTTCAGAGGATTGAACAATGAACAAATTGAGCAATGAGAAAATTGTTAAAAATTGGGATAAATTATTGGGTTACCTTCCTCAAGAAAAGCATAGTAACCTGAAAGAGGTATTCCGATATCGTGGAGAGATATGCTAAAATAAACTGGGAAGTACGAGCATAATTGTGCATGGTGTAGACACCGGAGATGTTTTTCTGATTAAGCAACATCCTTAAAGGCATTACCCTTTAAAGTTGGCACAGGTTCAGACGGAGATGGAGCACATGCTCCAAGATGGCATAATCGAAGTGAGTTACAGTGATTGGAGCTCATGTATAGTCATGGTGCCAAAGCCAGATGTTACCCAGCGGTCATGTGTGGACTTTCACAAAGTCAACTTCGTTACAAAGACTGATGCATATCCCCAATTCCATGTTTGGAGAACTGTGTCGAAAAAGTGGGAGAAGCTACTTACATTTCTACGTTGGACTTGCTCAGAGGGTCCTGGTAAGGACCTCTGACAGAGAGAGCAAAGGCAATTTCGGCTTTCATAACGCCAAATGGACGATCTCAGTTCAAGGTTGTGGCATTTGGTTTGTAAAACGATCCAGCCACATTTCAGAGACTTTGCCGGATTACCCAACTACGTGGTGTACATTGATGACCTGGTGATTTTTAGTCACTCATGAAAGGAACATTTACAGCATTTTTCGGACATGTTTGATTGACTTCAGAAGGCAGGCTTGTTGGTAAACCGAGCTAAAAGTGAATTTGAGAAAGCCCAAGTCACGTTCCTGGGTCATGTTATTGGACATGGACCAATGGCCCAATGAGATACAAAAAGTAAAGTAGTTGGGGAATGTGCCACACCTTCGACAAGAAGAAATATGCAATACTCCGGTTCCTCGGATTGACTGGATTTTACTGAAAATTTGTGCCAAACTTTAAGCTGTGTGGCTGCTCCACTCACCGAATTGTCCAGGGCAAGAACTCTCAGTGGACAGAGGACTGTCAAAAGGTATTTTACAGCCTAAAACCTGTGTTAGCCACTGCCCCCAGTATTAGCTACACTGTATTACATGAAGCCTTTCAAGGTGGCTATCGTTGCCAGTGATGTGGGTGTCGGTCCGGTGTTCCTGCAGGAGGATGATGAGGGAATAGAAAGACCCATCGGGTATTTTTCTGGGAAGTCGGACGTTCATCAACAGAAATGTTCAACCGTGGAGAAAAAGACTTTAAATTTGTTGTTGGCATTACACCATAACTGTGTTTATATTACCAGCAATGCATCTGAGACAATCGTATCAACTGATCACAACACATTGACATTTGTGGAAAAACTTAAAGACATCGGAGATGGAAGATGCCTCCTTGGGACGTTGCAGAAACCATTCACTTTCCCTCCTCATGATCAGCAAACCACGTTAACATAGCACGTGTGTACCATTAGCAATGGGGCCAGGAGGAAAAGCATGGAGCAGTCTGTCTTTGCAGTCTGTGCCTCATTGGTTTGTCGTGATTACGCAACAATGACATCCTCCTATTTCAGTGTAACAGTTTGGAGGGGCTGAATGGCCTCTTCTGTTCATGTGTCAGTGTCTCGAGGAACTGAATGTCTTCCTCCTGGCCCGAAGGCAGAGGTTCAAGGACTTCAGTGGGCAACCCATGGTTTCTGCCTACCAGCACATTGTGCTGACTAGACTCTATCTTCCTGAGTTATAGGAGACAAACAGGAGCCTGGAAGAACACAGCAAGCCAGGCAGCATCATGAGCTGCGAAAGTCAACATTTCAGGTATAAGTGTCCTTCAGAACTGGGTTGGGGGGTAGGGGGAGCTGCAGATTAAGAGGGAAGGTAGTGGTTGGGGTGGGGAGATCAGGGGGATGGTGAGTTACGGCTATGTGGACACAAGTGGTGGGTACAACCTGGTTGAGCGATGGGGGGGAGGGGTAATGAATCTGGTTGGGAGCTGAAAGGTAGGGTCGTTAGGTGGAATGGAAGACATTCCAGTCACTTCCTATTTCAATTCTCTTTCTCAATGCCTTTCCGACATGACCATCCTTGACCTCCTCCGTTGCCACAATGAACCAAACCATAATCTGGTGGAACAAAATCTCACCTGTTACCTGTGCAGCCTGCACCCCGTGGACACAACACTGAATTCTTCAATTTCAAATAACCTCCCTTCCAATCCCCCGACTCCCTACCCAAGCCCTCCCCTGCCTTCCATTGCTCTGAGCAACCTTTTGTCGAGCTACCAACTAGATTCAGTCCTCGCATCAACAACTCGCTGATACCCTTTGTCTGTGTTCACTTCTCCATCACCTCGCCACTCTGCCTCCTCCTCCCTCACCCACCACTTTATCTATAGACCCCCTTACTCCCATCCACAGGCCTGACGAAGGGTTATATCCAAGGCGTTCACTTCTCAAAGTCTTGATGCTGCCTTGCTTATTCTGTTCTTCCAGCTTCCTGCGTGTGTATTTTGGATTCCAACACCTGCTTTTATTTTAAATTGTCTTCTTGTATAATAGGCAGGAGTGAGTGAACCCATTGCGCCTCTTGTTATTTAATAGATCTGATGGGCTGAATGGCTTTCTTATATTAGTGGGAAACCAGCTAGAGTTGCTGAAGGGGTTCCTCTTTCTTTTAACCGTGGAAATGTTTAGTGTACAGTAGTGCTTTTGATTCATGTTACCTTTACATTAACAGCACAAGCTTGAATGTTGCCCAGATTTGATACTTTAGTATCTTAGGAGGTTACTTATTGTTCTGAACATGGTATAATCTTCAAAGAACATCCCCAACTCTAATTGTGTGACAGAGCGAAAGACATTGATGAAGCAGCTGAAGATGTTTGTGCCGAAGAAGCTACCCTGAGGATTGCCCACAGAGATATCCAGGGACTGAGGATTTATGTCCACCAGCCCCATTGTGCTCTGAATGGTTTAACCAGCGGGGAGTTTACAACTGATTCCCATCAAGTTCAATTTTGTTCAGACTCCTTAACATCTTGCTCAATCAAATACTACCGTGATATCAGGGCCAGTCACTTTACGCTGTGTTCATATCTTCTATCCATATCAATAGGCCAAGGTATATGTGTGGGGAGTGTTTTCTTCTCTCAGGGAGTCGTGATGGTTGGGACCAGACAGTTAGTGGAGGCGACATCACTGAAATGTTTCGGGGGTGCGAGTGGGTGTCAATGGGTTTTGACCCGACAGAGAGTCGAGGGCTACAAAGATTTGGGCATTAAAGAGAAATTGCGGCCGAGTGCAAATCAGCCCTGACTTACTGAATGGAAGGGCAGGTCTGACAGGCTATGTGGCCTGGTTTTATTCCAGTATACCCCATAGTCCAGTCACTTTGTGGCCACTTCCATTTCCTGTGTTACTGATTCAAGTAGCTGAATAGATTGATCCTGTTGCTGTGCAACTGGATACTGGTGCTGCATGATCTGGTTACAGTTTTATAGGCCCTAGGGGCTTATTGGCCTCCTCCTGTAATTGTATATCAGGCTCCAGGGGCTGACAAACCTCATTCTGTTCTGCTGTAACTGAAATCCATATTGACTAAATCTACTGCCCTTGGAGAAAGTAAGCACGGCAGATGCTGGAGATCAGTGTCGAAAGGTGTGGCACTGGAAAATCAGGGCAGGTCAGGCAGCATCAGAGGAACAGGAGAATCGATGTTTTGCACGTTCCTAATGAATACTGCCTGACCTGCTGTGCTTTTCCAACACCACATGTTTTGAAGTATACTGCCCCACTTAAGTCAATTTTCCTAGTCATATCATCCAATTACTTTAAGAGAATTGTCAGGCAAAACTTCCTCGCACAAAGCCACACATTCTATTCCTAATCAAAGCCTGTCTTTCTAAATGCAAGTAAATCTTATCCCTCAGAACCTTACTGGTCTTTAGTTCCAAGGCTTTTTGTGTTCAGTTCTTCTTGAATAAAGGCACAACATTTGCTACCCTCCAGTCTTCCGGGACGTCACTGTGGTCAATGATGATCAACATTATAGGCCAGGGACCCCGCAAATTCTTCTGGAGTCCCGTGAGGTGTTCTTGGATATATCGGGTAAGGACCGTGAGATTTATCCACTTTCCAACATTCCAGTACGTCCAAAATCTCCTCCATTATGACATGGATTGTCCCTAAGATATCACCACTAACTTCCTCAAGTTCTCAAGTGAACATGTCTTTCTCCACGGTAAACATAGAGTAGAAATATTTGTTGAGGACTTCACCCATCTCTTATAGTTCAAATCATCCTTGTCCACATTGGTCTTCGATGGGTCCTATTTTCTATCCAGTTATTGATTTTTCTTTTAAAGTAGCTTTTTGGATTCATCCTAATCTTCTCAGCCAAGGCTTTTTCTTGCCCCCTTTTCAAGCTACTGATTTCCTTCTTCAGTAAACTCCTGTATCTCTTATATACCTCCAGAGATTCCCTTGATTCCAGCTGCCTGGACCTGAGCCACACCCCAAGTTCAAACATGAACCTGTGGACCAGTTTTGTCCCTCTCCATAACTATTTGAAAATTAAGAGAACTGTGGTTACTGGTCCCACAGTGCTCCCCCACTGTTAACTCAGTCACCTGTCGTGCCATATTTCCGAAGAAAATTTTGAGTTTTGCCCCTTCCCGAGTCGGACACTCTGTATACTGGTTGAGGAAACTTTCCTGACGCTTTTATCAGATTCTATCTCATCAAATCCCTGAACTCTGTCCATTCCAGTCTGTCCTTAAAAGTTAAAATCCCCTATTATGATAATCATATTGCTCCTGCAGGTCTCCCCTCTCTTCCTGCATATTTGTTACTCTTATTCCTGTTGACTATTTCGGGGCCTATAATACATCCCAAATCACCTCACCAACCCCTTCCTATTTCTTAACTCCACCCACAAAGCCTCACTGGGTGATCCATCAGTTATTTTATCTCTGATTACTGCTGTGGTACTCCCCTTAATCAGAAATGCAACTCCCCTCCCCTCCTTCTACTATCTCTGTCTCACTTAAAGCACCTGTACCCTGGTACATTAAGCTGTCAGTCCTATCTATCACTTAGCCATGTTTGTGTAATGGCTAGAATATCCCAGTCCCACCTACCTATCCACGCCCTGAGTTCATCGGCCTTACCTGTAGGCCTTCTTGCATTGAAATAGATGCAATTTAATCCAAAAGGCATTTCTCTGTCATTTTCCAGCCTAATCTTACTATTTCTCATTACTATATCTCCTTCCAGCCTCGCACTTGCCTCCCTGCCCTTGAGGATACCACCCCCTGCCAATCTAGTTTAAACCCACCCTTGTAACATTAGCAAAACTGGCCGCCAAGATATTGATGCCCCCTCTATTGCAAGTCTCTGACGGTAATCTCCCTCTCATGAGATAACCACCGTCAAGGTTTTTATTAAAAAATGTTTCTCCTAGCTCTCTGCAATCACGCTGCAGGAACTCCTCCCTGTTGCTACGGGTATCATTTGTGCCAACGTACATAATGATATCTGGATGCTCACCCAACCCCTTGAGAATGTTCTGCAGCCACTTGGAGACATCCTGGACCCTAGCACCTGGGAGGTAGCCCACCATCCTGGATTCCCGTTTGTGACCACAGAATCTCCGATCTGTCCCTCTAACAATCGACCCTCCTATCTTTAACGTCCTGTTTACCTTTACCCTTTCCCGCTGTGCCCCAGAGCCAGTGGTAAAACCACCAACCTGGGTATTGCTGCTTTCCCCTGTGCGGGCATCGCCCCCAACAATCCAAAATGGTATACTTGTTATCAAGAGGAATGGCCACAGGGGATTTCTTTACTCTCTGCCTACTCCCTTTGCCATTCCTGGTTGTCGCACAGCCACTCTCTACCTGGAATATGACAGGAAGCAAGGTGTGTTTACTTAAATACAATAGGACTGACAGGTAATGCTCATGAACTGAGGGCGATGAACATTGGACTGGAATATTACAGTCATTAAAGGAACATAACTAGGGGCGTGTCTTGGGTGTGGCCACCACACTAAAGCACTTATCTATGAAGTTCTCAGTATCTCAGATGACTCTGAGTGCATCCTAAGTTAGATTACCTACAGCATGTAAACAGGCCCTTCAGCCCAACAAATCCACACCGACCCACCGAAGAGCAGCCCACCCAGACCCACTCCCCTACACCTAACACTACGGGCAATTTAGCATGACCAATGCACCTAACCTGCACAGCTTTGAACTATGGGAGGAAGCCGGAGCACCCAGAGGAAACCCATGCAGACAAGGGCAGAACGTGCAAACTCCACGCAGACAGTTGCTCGAGCCAGGATTTGAACCCTGGTCCCTAGTGCTGTGAGGCAGCAGTGCTAACCACTGAGCTACCGTGCCATCCAGCTCCAGCTCCCTAACACGGTCTCTCAGGAGCTGAAGCTGGGTGCACAGACACACGTGTAGCCATCAGGGACGGTGGAAATCTCCGTGAGCTCCCACATCCCACACGAGGAACGTGAGACTGCCCTAACTGCCATCTCGACTGCTGTAGCAATAAAGTTAAAAGGACTTTATTTCAGTTTCCCTGTACATTTTGCTGAGCTGGAGCTATCCGAAGCCCTTCGTGTCAAAGCCCTACTGCTAACTCTGCTACAACGGCATGTCTCTCTACCCCTCCACACATAGTTTTTGGCAGGGAAGGAAGGAAGGAGACACGATAGTTTCATAGTCTTTAGGCCTTCAGCACTCCTTGACACCTAGCCCCTGACTACCAGTTCTCCAGTGCAGATCTCATCTTGACCTTGGAGGGTGTCTTGCTGAGGTCTTCCTTCTGGTCGTGGTGACTGCGTCGATGCAAATCCTCACCCCAACAGGCATTCTGTGTTATTGCAGACCTCTCGTACTTTCTGTCTATTAGTATCGCGTTTATGATTCCTTGAATCCCACGATTGTATTCCAAACTGTGTCTGACTCCATAGTGAGAGAGGTTGATGTTCTTCTGAATACAGGGCTATTGGAAAAGAACTCCATTAGACAAAGGGGAAACAATATATCTATCCTCTCACTGAGTCTGCTTTTCCTTCGATTAGGTTATATTTATTTTGTTAATCCCCCATTCCACTTTCCTATGATTTCCCGTAACACTTGTATAAAAATCTGTCAGTCTCAGCCTTGAAGATATTTAATGATCCAGCCTCAACAGCCCTCCGAATTTTCTACAATTGTTTCCCTCTCACTGATGTGAGACTTGGTGGTCTTTAATCTGGTTATTTGCCCACTCTATCTTGCATAAACTTCCAATTCTTCCTCAGCTCCTGTGTCAATTTGCACAAGTGTCAAGCAGTCACTCTCCCTGAATCCAGAAACTGTTTCTCCAAACTGAAGACCGATTCGTAGAATGTATTTAACATATTCTCTTGCTCTGTGAACAGGCTGTCCCCTTAGACCCTAACACTCTCATTCTTTCCCACGTTATCGTCTTCCCCTTAATAAACCAAAAAAAAGATTTTGGATTCTTGCTAATCTTACATGCTAAAGTTTTATCATCCCTTCTTCTGCTCTTCCACCTGACTTTTTAAGTTTAGCCCTCCACTTCCTATATTCTTTTAGGACCGTCATTGGCCCGCTCACTTCGTATCTGCTTTAAGCTTCTCTTTCTTTTTTCATCCTGTTCGGAATTTGTGTCAACATCTGAAGTTCTCAGGGCTTGTTTTCCTAAATCTTATCTTCGGTGTAACATGCTGGGCCGACACTGTCATCAATTTGGTTTTAATCAAATGATCCCTCAACCCGCGCCCCACCTTGTTCTGCTACGATTTCACCCAGAAGCAACTGCACTTTGGCCAGATTCTGCCATTTTTTTTCATAAAATCTGTCTACCCAATCCAAAAAGCTTTTATGTTTCAAACAGTTTTGGCGTCTTTTGCTTAGCAAAGTCAAAATGTGTGATATCACGGTCACTGGTCCTATAATGCTCTCCCACTTCTGCCTGAAACACCTGAGTGGCTTCGTTCCCCACAGCGAGGCCCAGCACTGCACGGCCCATTGTTGTATCTGCTCTATGTTGATATAAGAAGCTCTTTGGAATAAATTTCAAAGCACCTGCCCCCGTTTAAGAAGTTATCACTGACCGAATTAATGTTTGGAATCGAAATGCCTGAATATAAGGATCGTATTGTTGTTTTTACACATCTCAGTAACTTGGTTATATACCTGCTCCCGTACTTTCCTTTATCTGGGGGTCTCCAATATATCCCAAGCAGTGTTTCTGTCATGGTTTTGAGACTGAGCTTTAACCACCAAGTCTCATTAGAAGATCCTTTCAAGATATCGTCCCTTCTTACGCCAGTAACTAACTCCATAATTAATAAGGCAACACCACCTCCTCTTTTACCCTCTCTCCTGTCGCGACAAAAGTTCTGGTACCACAGAATATTGAGTTGTTAGCCATGACCTCCCTCAAACACATCGCTGTCATGGCAAAAGTGTCACACTTCCACATGCCACCTCGTTTCCTTGTCATATTCGTCTGTCTGATAATATTAGCAGCATTAAGGTAAAGCACATCAAACATGGAATATATCGCCTGGAATACTCTGTACCTTGGAGTTGTTCAGTCATTCACTGCTCGTTATCAAGCTGTCCAATTCATGAACCAAAACTGTAACTCTGGGACTGAATGAAAATTTGTTGAATTGTAATTTCGTTTTTAGTAATAGTGTTCGTCAAATGCATCTTTCCAGAACTGAACAGTCAGTTCTAAATATAACGGTTTTCCGCTGATTAATCGCCTGCTCAGTGTGCAAAGGGGACAGCCCTCAGTAATGGAGAAGGTGAGGACTGCAGATCCTGGTGATCAGAGTCGAAAAGTGTGGCGCTGGCAAAGCACAGCCATTCGGCCAGCATCTGAGGAGCAGCAGAGTCAAAGTTTTGGCATTTGTCCTTCATGAGAAAGGCATTCCCATGTTTTCCATTCCATAATACACAGGATATTGGGAACCATACTTGCTCAGGAAGGCAGCACTGTACAGAGCCCTGAAATGGAAAGCAGTCAATCAGTTGGTTAGACAGGGAGTAAACAAGTGGAGGTGAAACACAGACTTATTGAAGTCCAAACATAAGGATAGATAAATCCCTCAGCCAGACGGGAAGTACCCTAAGTTACTACAGGAAGAGAGGGAAGAGATTTCTGTGCTTTTGGCAATGGTCTTTGCGTCTTCACTCTCCATTTGAGTAGCGTCGGTTGATTGGAGGGTGGCAAATGTTACTCCCTTGTTCAGGCAAGGGAACAGGGATGGTCCTGAAAATGACAGACCAGTCAGTTTTACATCAGTATTGGGCAAAATACTGGAGACGATTCTGAAAAATCATAGTTTGATTAAAAATAGTCAGCATGGCTTTGTGAGGGGCAGGTCATACCTCACAACTCTCATTGGGTTCATTGAGGATGGGATTAAACGCACTGAAGAAGGTAGAGCAGTGAATGCGAAGTGCATGGATTTTAACAAGGTGTTTGATAAGCTTCCCCGTGGTAGTTTCATTCAGAAAGTAAGGAGGCATGTTATACAGAGAGACCTATTTGTCTGGATTCAGAATTGGCTAGCCCATAGAAGACAGAGGGTGGTGGTAAATGGGAAATATTCCGTGTGGAACTAGGTGACCAGTGGTGTTCTGTAAGGATCGGTTCTGGGACCTCTGCCTTTTGTGATTTTGATAAATGACTTGGATGACGAAGTGGAAGGGTAGGTTAGTAAGTTTGATGATGTAACCGCGGTTTGTGGAATTGTGGATAGTGTGGAGCGCTGTTGTAGTTTGCAACAGGACATTGACAAGATGCAGGACTCCGCTGCTAAGTGGCAGATGGCGTTCAAGATGGAAAAGCGGGATACGATTCATTTTGGAAGGTCGAAGTTGAATGCAGAATACAGGGTTAGAGGCAGGATTCTTATATTGTGGAGGAATATGGGCCATAGCACAGCTCCCACAAAGTTTCTACCCAGGTTAATACGGTTGTTAAGAAGGTGTTTGATGTGTTCATTAGCCGAGGGATTGAGTTTAAGAGCTGGAAGTTTATGCTCCAACTATATGGAGCTCTGGTGAGACCAGACTTAGAATATTGTGATCAGTTCTGGTTGCCTCGTTATGGAAAAGATGTGGAAGCTTTGATGAGAATGCTGAGGAAATTTATCAAGATGCTGCCTGAACTGAAGGACATGTCTTGCAAAGAAAATTTGAGGGAGCTTGGGTGTTTTCCTCATTGGAACGAAGAAGAATGGAACGTGACTTGACAGTGGTGTACAAGATGATGAGAGGCATAGATAGAGTGTATAGCCAGAGACTTTCTCCCAGGGTGGAAATGGCTATCTCGAGGGGGTATGATTTTAAGGTAATTGGAGGAAGGTTTAGGGGAGATGTCAGAGGTAAGTTCTTTACACAGACAGTGGGGTGTATGTACAATGAACAGCCAATAGTTGTAGTAAAATCAGCTATATTATGGATATTTAAATGGATAGGGACATGAATGATAGTATAATGAAAGGTATGTAGTTTAGTCTGATGTTAGAGTAGGATAAAAGGTCGACAGAACGTCAAAGGCCGAAGGGCCTGTACAGTGCTGCACTGTTCTATGTTTCCAGTTTCACCCAGCTTGTGGATTTTCATCAATTGTTGAATGTGTGAGGGAGTGATGTGTGTGAGATCACGAAGCTTTGGAGAGGTGTAAGGCCAACACCTCCAGTTTTGGTGTGCATTGTCACAGTCACTGAAAGCCAGTATAATATGTGTGGTTACTTAGACCAGACAGAATCCGCCAAGTTCAGTTATTATTGTGATTTGTGGATTGCCGTTTGCTGCTGTTTACTTCACATACATTCTACTGTGTGATCCATGTAGTAATCTCTGACCATTCATAGAGATGTACAATTTTACTTTGATACTGGAGAATGTGAAGGTGACATGTATTGAATATGGCTTTAGAGGTTTCTTTGTGAGACAAAAGGCACTGCAATAGATTCTGGATTAGTGGTGCTGGAAGAGCACAGCAGTTCAGGTAGCATCCAAGTAGCTTCGAAATCGACGTTTCGGGCAAAAGCCCTTCATCAGGAATAAAGGTAGTGAACTTGAAGCGTGTAGAGATGCAGCACCACTAATCCAGAATCTAGTTTCCAGCATCTGCAGTCATTGTTTTTACCCCACTGCAATAGATTGTCAACTTGTTAACGTCTTCACCCGTGTCTGTCAAGGGTGCAGAAGTATGGCGTCTGGGAGGCAGGTCAGGTTTCATCACCATAGGTAACTTGTATGGTGTGATTCTGGCTCTCAATGTCAACACGTCTGCTCTCTGGGCCAGGGTCTGACTGAAGATGAATTTCAAAACCTGGTTGCTGGTTTGCCATTAGTATTTAACCAAAGGGTAGCACGGTGGTTAGCACTGCGGCCTCACAGCACCAGAGACTTGGGTTCGATTCCAGCCTTGGGTGACTGTCTGTGTGGAGTTTGCACATTCTCCCCTTGTCTGTGTGAGCTTCTAATGGGTGATCCAGTTTCCTACCACAAACTGCGTAGGTTCGGTGGATTGGTCACGCTAATTTTCTGTAGTGTTCAGGGATTTCTAGGTTATGTGCAATATTCAGGGGTAAATATAGGGAAATTGGTTGGGAAGGTTGGTATGGACTTGTTGGGTCGAAGGGCCTGTTTCAACACTGCAGGGATTCCATAAAAATAAGAATGGTAACGATGACTATAGAGTTTTTTTTTAGCTCACACACATTGCTGTGATGAGGAACAATGAAGGAGAAAGAGTGCAATAGGCCGTTCCTTCTCAGGCAGATTACATTTTCTCCCTCTCTGAGTTGAATCACACAGTGATGTCATCCTCTCCCAAACTGGACCATGTGAGGTCTCCTTGTACATTGTCCAAACTATGTCTCCATCACATTCCCTGTTCCATGTAAGTGCAAAATTTCTGCTGTCATACACAGTGCCATACACTTCGCAGAAAATTGTCTTGGTCAATTTGAAGATATGTTTACATGTCCCTGTGTCATTAAAAAATAAAAATGTTTAATTTATTCAGAATACCTGTGTTAAACTGAATGCATTTTTTAAAGAAATACAGAGATTGCTGGAAAAGCTCTCCAGGTCTCTCAGTACCCAGATGCTGTAGTTGTACCAGCATCCACCACTTCCTCTGGCAGCTCATTCCATATGCACATCAACCTCTGTGTGAAATGGTGCCCTTTAGGCCTCCTCAAAACCTTTCCCCTCTCACTTTCCACCAAAGCCCTCTCGTTTTGGACGCCCCTAACCTGAGGAAAAACCCCTGACTACTCACCCTATCTATGGCCATTTTGATTTTATAAACCTTTACTGCTGCAAAATGTGACTCCAATCAACACGAATGGCTGTACGTTCCGTCATCCTGGGCCTAAATTCTGAAATGCAATACTGACACCTCTTCCTTCTCCATCAAGTCACAATTCTAAATCTATTTTAATCAGTTTGTTCAGATGTATCATGAGACACTTCTGTGGGCTTTACGCCTGGACTTTTGTGCCCGGAGGTGGGGACTAGCATCACTCAGCAATACCCATTAAGCTGTCATAGTCTTCTCCTGTGTGTTTGCTCATCAGCCTGTTCTGACATGCTGTGACATACCTCTGCAACAGGCAGGACTTGAATCCAGGCCTTCTATCCCAGAGCTAGGAACACTACCACACAAGATCAGGAACTGGAATCAAATCCAGAGCTCTGGCTCAGAGACAGGGACACTACCCACTACACTACCATACCCAGACTTGGGTCATATTTTAGTGCCCACTTTCAGCTCGGTGTGGATTTATTATAATCAGGTTCCCATTACTGAACGACACAAAACACTTTGTATTTTAAATAAATGCAAGATATTTGTCTCAACTGTAGGATATTGAGTGTACGTGCTGTGCCATCGAAATTAACTATAAATATCTTTAATTGCTATTATCTGTAGTCTGCAATATTAAGGAAAGAAATCCTGCAGACACACTCTGCCCAATGAAGGGTCTCAAATAGATATTTATTACTGAACACCAGAGATGAAGGAAGAGCTTAATTTCTGACACCAAAACACCGATCACTTTTACCCAACTTTCACATGCGACTCCCCTTTCCAAACATCATGAAATGACACCAGGCCGCTGATAACTGTCCAGCCTCTCCTCCCCACTGACAGTGTCTGCAATCTGTCCCTCCTCCCCCTAACCACACAAGACAAACCAAGCTCAGAGTCTTTGTGAAAATCAAGGCCGGAGTGTGTAGGCCACCTGGAGAGCGATGGGCGTTTTAAAATTGAAGGGGGAGGGTGAGGTGGCAGTAATATCACTCACTGGGCTGAGGTGTGGCTGATGGAGTTTAGTTTGGATTAATGCGAGGTACTGGATTTGGTAAATCAAACAACAGCAGGACCTATACAATTAAAATCTGGGCCTTTGGCAGGGCTGTAGGACAGAAACCTAGGGCCGTCAGGTTTAATTCTTTACAATTTGCATCTCAATAGAGAGTGTGGTTAAGAAGGTGTTTAACACACATGTCTTCATAGGACAGACCTTTGAGTATCAGAATTGAGATGTCATGTTGTGGTTGTACAGGACATTGGTGAGACCTCTTCTGGAATACTGTGTCCAGTCTGGTCATCCTGCCCGCTCATTCCATAGGCACACCACCCTCTGGGTGAAAAAGCTGCCCCTTAAGTCACTTTTAAATGTTTCCCCTCTCACCTTAAGCCTATGTCCTCTAGTTTTGGACTCCCCGTACCCTTAGAAAATACTTGATTATTCACTTTGATATTGCTGACGTGAATATTATTAAGATGGAGAAGATTGAGAAGATTTTAACCTGGATTTTGCTGGGATAGGAGGGAGTGAACTATGAGGAGAGGCTGGATAGGCTGGGACTTATTTCACTGAAGGATATGAGATTAAGCAGTAACTTTACAGAGATGTATAAAATAATGGTGGGTACAGAGAAGCTGAAGGGCTGGTGTCTTTTCTCTAGAGTAGAATGTTCAAAACTGAGGGATTTTTAAGGTGCGAGGAAAAAGATTTACGAAAATCATGAGAAGTAATTATGTTAGACAGAAGCTGGCTTGTGTGTGGAATGAACGTGCAGAGGAAGTGGTGAAAGCAGGGACAGTTACAACGTTTAAAGGACATTTAGATCAGTCCATGGATAAGACATCAGTTTGGATGGTGCTGTGAGCAGCTGCCCTCTCCCTCCCCATCTCTGAATGAATCCCTGTTGGTTTTCATCCTCTGCCAATGCCTGTTTAGTGGCGCGTGGAGGCCAGCAGAGGGTGGCATTGCATCACTTTAATCATCACAGAGACTGCCAGACCTGCCCCACGCAGAGACACACAGATACACACACGGGGATGGTTAGGGCACTGCGTGATGCTCATCTGGCAACTTAAATGAAACATAAAAACATGCTCAATTCGCCTCGTAAACTGTTAAAATATGAGTGACAGAGAACTCCCAAATTCCACTGTTTAAATAAAAACATCAATTTATTTTTTTCACTCTGAAAGTGAACATTTTACATCAACTGTGCACAACTCTGGGACCCCCTTTCTCTTAACTGCTTATTCCCTGACTCCAGCTCTATAGCAATATATTGTTTCTGGGTTTTCTATCCTCTCGTATCACCTGTGCTTGTAAATTCTCAGTTCAGGACAGCATTCCCTCTCTCTTGAAGGTATAGTGCACACTTCCAACTTTATCACATTATACCCTGATGAATATCGATAAGTGGGACCTATCCAGATTCCTCTTGATCTGTGGTTTGTCAATATTTCATTCGCTCCATCTGGTGTGTGTCAGGACTTTTGTTGCTCCATTGACAGCATGTCATTATTCGACTTTGTCCATAGGAATATAGCAGTATTTCACTTGCTCACCGTGTCTTCAGAATCCTTAAGGGGGAGGGTGTGCAGCCAGAAGTCGTGGTACACATTGGCACCAACGACATAGGTAGGAAGAGGGGTGGGGAGGTCATTCAAGAGCTCAAGGAGTTAGGCTGGAAGCTAAAAGCTAGGACAGACAGAGTCGTCATCTCTGGGTTGTTGCCGGTGCCACGTGACAGAGAGGCAAAGCATAGGGAGAGAGTGCAGTTGAACACGTGGCTGCAAGGATGGTGTAGGAGGGAGGGCTTCAGATATTTGGACAATTGGACTGCATTCTGGGGAAGGTGGGACCTGTATAAACAGGACGGGTTGCACCTGAACCAGAAGGGCACCAATATCCTGGGGGGTAGGTTTGCTAGCACTCTTCGGGGGGGTTTAAACTAATTTGGCAGGGGGATGGGATCCGGACTTGTAGTCCAGCAAGTAAGCTAGCTGTGTGTCAGGATGTCCAAGACTGTAGGGAGGCTGTGGAGAAGGTAGCACTGACAGGGACTACTTACGGACACAGAGATGGGCTCAAGTGCGTATACTTCAATGCAAGGAGTATCAGAAATAAGGTGGGTGAACTTAAGGCATGGATCGGTACCTGGGACTACGATGTTGTAGCCATCACGGAAACATGGATAGATGAGGGACAGGAATGGCTGTTGGAGGTTCCTGGTTACAGATGTTTCAGTAAGATTAGGGAGGGTGGTAAAAAAGGAGGGGGGGTGGCATTGCTAATTAGAAATGGTATAACGGCTGCAGAAAGGAAGTTTGAGGGAGATCTGCCTCTGGAGGTAGTATGGGCTGAAGTCAGAAATAGGAAAGGTGCAGTCACCTTGTTGGGTGTTTATTATAGGCCCCCCAATAGCAGCAAAGATGTGGAGAAACAGATTGGGAAACAGATTTTGGAAAGGTGCAGAAGCCACAGGGTCGTAGTCATGGGCGACTTCAACTTCCCAAATATTGATTGGAAGCTCTTTAGATCAAGTAGATTGGATGGGGCGGTGTTTGTGCAGTGTGTCCAGGAAGCTTTTCTAACGCAGTATGTAGATTGTCCAACCAGAGGGGAGGCCATATTGGATTTGGTACTCGGTAACGAACCGGGACAAGTGGTGGGCTTGTTAGTGGGTGAACATTTTGGTGATGGCGACCACAATTCTGTCACTTTCACCTTGGTTATGGAGAGGGATAGGTGCACACAACAAGGAAGTTTTTACAATTGGGGGAAGGGAAATTACGATGCTGTAAGACAGGATTTGAGGAGCATACGTTGGGAGCATAGGCTGTCAGGGAAGGATGTGGTGGAAATGTGGGACTTTCTCAAGGAGCAGATACGACGTGTCCTTGATATGTATGTACCGATCAGGCAGGAAAGAAATGGTCGTGTGAGGGAGCCTTGGTTGACGAGGGAGGTTGAATGTCTAGTAAAGAGGAAGAAGGAGGCTTACATAAGGTTGAGGAAACAAGGTTCAGACAGAGCAGTGGAGGGATACAGGATAGCCAGAAGGGACCTGAAGAAAGGGATTAGGAGAGCTAAGAGAGGGCATGAAAAATCCCTGGCGGATAGGATCAAGGATAACCCCAAGGCATTCTATGCGTATGTGAGAAACCTGAGAATGACGAGAACGAGGGTAGGTCCGATCAAGGACAGTGGTGGGAGACTGTGTATTGAGTCGGAAGAGATAGGAGAGGTCTTGAACAAGTACTTCTCTTCAGTATTTACGAACGAGAGGGACTGTATTGTTGAAGAGGAGAGTGTGAAACGGACTGATAAGCTAGAAGAGATATCTGTTAGGAAGGAAGATGTGTTGGACATTTTGAACAACTTGAGGATAGACAAGTCCCCCGGGCCTGACGGGATATATCCTAGGATTATGTGGGAAGCAAGAGAGGAAATTGCAGTACCGTTGGCAATGATCTTCTCGTCTTCACTGGCAACGGGGGTGGTACCAGGGGACTGGAGAGTAGCGAATGTTGTGCCCCTGTTCAAAAAAGGGAATAGGGATAACCCCGGGAATTACAGGCCAGTTAGTCTTACTTCTGTGGTAGGCAAAGTAATGGAAAGGGTACTGAGGGATAGGATTTACGAGTATCTGGAACGGCACTGCTTGATTAGGGACAGCCAGCACGGATTTGTGAAGGGTAGGTCTTGCCTTACAAGTCTTATTGAATTCTTCGAGGAGGTGACCAAGCATGTGGATGAGGGTAGAGCAGTGGATGTAGTGTACATGGATTTTAGTAAGGCATTTGATAAGGTTCCCCATGGTAGGCTTATGCGGAAAGTCAGGAGGCATGGGATAGAGGGAAATTTGGCCAATTGGATAGAAAACTGGCTAACCGGTCGAAGTCAGAGAGTGGTGGTAGATGGTAAATATTCAGCATGGAGTCCAGTTACAAGTGGAGTTCCGCAGGGATCAGTTCTGGGTCCTCTGCTGTTTGTAATTTTTATTAATGACTTAGATGAGGGAGTCGAAGGGTGGGTCAGTAAATTTGCAGATGATACAAAGATAGGTGGAGTTGTGGACAGTGAGGAGGGCTGTTGTCGGCTGCAGAAGGACTTAGATATGATGCAGAGCTGGGCTGAGGAGTGGCAGATGGAGTTCAACCCTGCCAAGTGTGAAGTTGTCCATTTTGGAAGAACAAATAAGAATGCGGAATACAGGGTTAATGGTAGGGTTCTTGGTCAGGTGGAGGAACAGAGGGATCTTGGGGTCTATGTACATAGATCTTTGAAGGTTGCCACTCAGGTGGATAGAGTTTGTAAGAAGGCCTATGGAGTATTATCGTTCATTAGCAGAGGGATTGAATTCAAGAGTCGTGAGGTGATGTTGCAGCTGTACAGGACTTTGGTTAGGCCACATTTGGAGTACTGTGTGCAGTTCTGGTCGCCTCACTTTAGGAAAGATGTGGAAGCTTTGGAGAGGGTGCAGAGAAGATTTACCAGGATGTTGCCTGGAATGGAGAGTAGGTCATACGAGGATAGGTTGAGAGTTCTCGGCCTTTTCTCGTTGGAACGGCGAAGGATGAGGGGTGACTTGATAGAGGTTTATAAGATGATCAGAGGAATAGATAGAGTAGACAGTCAGAAACTTTTTCCCCGGGTACAACAGAGTGTTACAAGGGGACATAAATTTAAGGTGAAGGGTGGATGGTATAGGGGAGATGTCAGGGGTGGGTTCTTCACCCAGAGAGTGGTGGGGGCATGGAATGCGCTGCCCGTGGGAGTGGTAGAGTCAGATTCATTGGCGACCTTTAAGCGGCATTTGGATAGGTACATGGATGGGTGCTTAATCTAGGATAGAAGTTCGGCACAACATCGTGGGCCGAAGGGCCTGTTCTGTGCTGTATTGTTCTATGTTCTATGTTCTATGTTCTATTGTGTATGTGGGGCAGGATTTCAGTTGTTTCATGGGGACTGTGACACTATAACAATCTCAATATTTGTAGATGGCACCGAACCTGGAAGAACTCTGAAGTCTATGGAGGAGAGTGTGGAACTGTAACAGGACAGTGATACGTTGATGTAGTGTTCAGGTGTATGGCAGATGGGGATCAGTGCAGAGCAGTTGAAGGTGATTCACTTTGGTAGGAAAGACAATGAAAGACAGTTTAAAACAGGCTGTGCCATTATAAAGGGGGTGAAGAAACAGAGGGCCCTGGGTGTATATGAGCACAGATTGTAGAAGATGACAGGACAAGTGGGGAGACCAGTAACTATCACAGATTAGGTTCAGTATCTGAGCTGTTTACAGGAGGAGGTGTAGGAGGGAGTCTCCGTGCTCCCTTCCTGGGAGGTGGTGGTGCCGATGTGATGTGAGCCCACCCTCCTGCCCACCGAGACCGTGGGGATTCCATTTGTACCAGCTCGACACAAAAGGGAGATGGCATCAGGGCCACGGCTTCTATGTTGTGCCGGTGGGAAATGGAGCTGCCAGTGGGTTTAAAGTGAGAATTGCCCTTCACTGAACATTGCTCCTGACTCGGTCGGTGGGACTTGGATGTTTCAGAAACTCCACACAAGGTGTCCCCGTCCTCTCTGGCTTGTACCACGACCCTCCCCACATGACGTGGGGGAGGGGTTGAGGAAACGGATATCGGGCATTCCAATACCCGCCTTGGCCCTTTCTGTCTGATTCCAGGCTGTTTCTCCTGGAATGGGAGAAGGGGAGGGAGGGAGTGGGTGGGAGTGGGTGGTCCTGCTGTTAGTGTTAGTGTAGGTGGGGAGGGGGTCATGGTGAGGTGTCAGGAGGGAGTCAGTCCACAGTGTGGAATCCATGCAGTTTTATTAGTGTGTGTGGGGGGGGGGGGTGGTAAAGTGGAGGGGGGGGGGTAAGTGAGAGGGAGATAGAGAAAGACAGAGAGACAGAGACAGAGAGAGAAGGAGCAGCATGAGGCAGTGAGAGTGGTGGACCATGAGTCTTGTTCGGGGTCGGTGCTATAACAGATGTACAGTGAGTGTGAGGGAGCAAAGAGAAGACAGTGACCCTTATCCTGACAGAGTGGGGAAGGTTATTGATGCTTGTCTTGTATTGCTGGACATTTCTTCAGACCCCAGATACTGCACTGAACTGGTGGTGAGCTCAGACCATGCTCGGTGGGTCTGGTGGTGTGGCCCCCTTTGGGAAGAGAATGGTCCCCCTCTGTACTAGCCCATCCACCAGGACCACTGTGCCCCTGTCGACAAACTGTGATGTAATTGACCCTTACCTGCCATGCTCGGGGTAAACTATGCAGGGCAGCTCCTTACTGAGAAAGGTCAACCATGTACCCATTTGGCTTTTAAAGATGGCACCAGTGTCAGGGATCACGGAATATCCAGGGGCATCTGGGTGATGGTGTGTACCTCCAGCCGTGAAGGACTGCATTTACAAAGCTGGAGAACAAGTGCTCATCCAATACTCTACATCATCTGACCTCACACCAATATCACTTTTTCCCATCTTTCCTGGGAAGACTGGCTCATGATCCAGGATGATATCGAAGTGTCTACATTTCAGTATTCTGAAACCTGGGAACACATCCTTCCATGACACTGTCTCTCCGTCTCCCCCTCTCTGTCTATACTCGAAACCCCTCCCATTTAAACTGATATTTAAACTGATTTCCCTCCCTGGCAGTGATGTTCACACTCACATCACCCCCTTGTCAGGGCAACAATGGAGATATGGACCTGTAGATGGATGGGAGCTGCACATCCTGTCACTTCCAGTATGGGCTGCGAGTTTCCCCACACTGGGCAGGGATCTAATACAGTGTAAGTGAGCTTTACACTGGGGTGGTGTACACAGTCCTACATACTGGGAGGATAACTGCTCCTGGGTTACAGATCAATGTACTGGGGTGGGGTACACAGTCCTACATGCTGGAACGGTAACTGTTCCTGGTTTACAGATCAATGCACTGGGATGGGGTACACAATCCTACATGCTGGGAGGGTAACTGCTCCGGGTTTACAGATCAATGTACTGGGGTGCTGTACACAGTCCTACATGCTGGGAGGGTAACTGCTCCTGGGTTAAAGATCAATGCACTGGGGAGGTGTACGCAGTCCTACATGCTGGGAGGGTAACTGCTCCTGGTTTACAGATCAATGCACTGGGGTGGTGTACACAGTCCTACATGCTGGGAGGGTAACTGCTCCTGGTCTACAGATCAATGTACTGGGGTGGTGTACACAGTCCTACATGCTGGGAGGTTAACTGCTCCTGGGTTACAGATCAATGCACTGGGGTGGTGTACACACAGTCCTACATGCTGGGAGGGGAACTGCTCCTGGGTTACAGATCAATGTACTGGGATGGTGTACACAGTCCTAAATGCTGGTAGGGTATCTGTTCCTGGTTTACAGATCAATGCACTGGGGTGGGGTACAGAGTCCTACATGCTGGGAGGGTAACTGCTCCTGGGTTACAGATCAATGCACTGGGGTGGTGTACACAGTCCTACATGCTGGGAGGGTAACTGCTCCTGGGTTACTGATCAATGCACTGTGGTGGTGTACGCAGTCCTACATGCTGGGAGGGTAACTGCTCTGGGTTACTGATCAATGCACTGGGGTGGGGTACACAGTCCTACATGTTGGGAGGGTAACTGCTCCTGGGTTACTGATCAATGCACTGGGGTGGTGTACACAGTCCTACATGCTGGGAGGGTAACGGCTCCGGGTTTACAGATCAATGTACTGGGGTGGTGTACACAGTCCTACATGCTGGGAGGGTATCTGCTCCTGGGTTACCGATCAATGCACTGGGGTGGGGTACACCGTCCTACGTGCTGGGTGGGTAACTGGTCCTGGGTTACAGATTAATTCACACGTGATCACTTCACAGATCGCTGTGCTGGTCAGACTGTCTGGTTCAGGTTTCAAGATAATGCAATGATGTGGTCAGTGCAGCTCCCCGTGCTGGATAGATATGTGGCCTGTGCACAGTACATTGTGTTGGTGGGGTGTGTATGTGGAAAGGTGATGGACAAGTCAAGAAGTCCCCTGGAACGTTTTGTCATTGACATTCAATAACTGACATTCCCCGGAACCTTCTGTCCCCGACATTCTATAACTGACATTCCCCGGAACCTTCTGTCCCCGACATTCTATAACTGACATTCCCCGGAACCTTCTGTCCCCGACATTCTATAACTGACCTTTCCCGGAACATTCTGTCCCCGACATTCTATAACTGACATTCCCCGGAACCTTCTGTCCCCGACATTCTATAACTGACATTTCCCAGAACGTTCTGTCCCCGACATTCTATAACTGACATTTCCCAGAGCGTTCTGTCCCCGACATTCTATAACTGACATTCCCCGGAACGTTCTGTCCCTGACATTCTATAACTGACATTCCCCGGAACTTTCTGTCCCTGACATTGTGAGTGAACGGCCAGACGTCAGTGAATTGAACACATGATAAGATCCCGAGGGAAGAGATCCCGTTCCAGGGAGAAGGAGACACTGTTCCGAAGGCCCCTCAGGCAGTTAAAGGGGTGAATACATTTTCCCTGCGTTTACATTTCTTCCCGACTCAGGATCGACCACAATTTAGACTAAAATACAGGAATTCCCAAACTCCGTTTGTCTTCAGGAAACTGGGAGAGAATCCTTCAGGACAGCAACGTTCCCACCCTCTGTATTCGGAACTGGGAAGGAGTGACCTGTGTCTGCTCTCGAGTGATCGAGTGTGTGGGAATGTTCTAGAAACCATCTGTCCTTATGGATGTGTTGGGGAGGGAGGGTTTCTTGTGGTTTATGTCACATTTTCCTCGGGAATTCCGACCTTCCCATTTGTTATTCCAGCTCCAATTATTTTCATAAATCCCTGAATACAGGGACACATTTGAAAATCTCACTGGGTCCCTGATCAAACGGGTCCCTTTGCCTCCAGGCTGATGGATAATGGGTTTGTCTTCCTTCCTCACAGTTAACGTAGTGACCATCTACGTCCTGCTTTATAAAGATTGTGGATTGTCTCCATGTGTCAGACGTTACCTGGGGGCCATGGCAGCGGCGGATCTCCTGGTCATTATCCTCGACCTGATCCTGAGACACATTCCCATTGTTTTTCGGGAACAATTTTATTTCCTGGAGTACTCCGTCCCCGTGTGTAATATCCACGGGGTCCTGCTTTATGCAGCCACTGACTGCTCCGTCTGGTTCACCGTCACTTTCACCTTTGATCGGTTTGTGGCCATTTGTTGCCAGAAGCTGAAAAGTAAATATTGCAGTGAGAAAACGGCGGCTGTGGTTCTGGGAGCAGTGACTGTGCTGAGCTGTTTAAAGAACATTTCCTGGTATTTTATGCTCGAGGCTCGGTATTTGCTGGTGAACTTCCCCTGGTTTTGTGATATAACAGACGCTGTTCTATCCTCCAGTGTCTGGATCACATTCGAGTTCCTCCACCACATTCTAACCCCGTGTGTCCCATTTCTCCTGATTCTGCTGCTCAATGTTCTCACCATCAGACACATTTCAGTGACCAGCAGAGCCCGCAGGAGACTCCGCGCTCACACCAATGGGGACGCTCAGTCTGACACAGAAATGAGAAACCGAAAAAAATCCATCATTTTACTGTTTGTGATCTCGGCCAATTTCATCCTGTTATGGTCAATGTTAATGCTGTATTCTATATGGTACCGGATGTGGTATATTGGGTATGAGTCTGTGTATCTCGATTACTTTGTACGGGAATTGGGCTTCATGCTGCAGCTCCTCAGTTGCTGCACAAACACCGCGATTTATGCCGTGACCCAGACTAAGTTCAGGCAGCAGCTGAAGAATGTGCTGAAATATCCCTTCACCCAAATCCATCCATCAATCAAATTCCCTCATTAATCAATCCATCCGGGATTTTCTCATTTCAGTTCAGTGTTTCAGCGATGGAGCAGCCTGTCGCTCTGGTAACAGACTGAGGGTAGCACTGGTTTGTCCATCCTTATCCCACAGGGGGGTAACAGGGAAACATTTCAATGTTTCTCACAACTCAGGGGCCAGTGAGAAAAGGCACCATCCCACTGACTGTACCAACACTTCCATTTGTAACCAATAAAAATGTTGATTAAAGCATGCCGAGCAGCAGAGTGACCGATGATGTGTGTCTTTGTGTTGGAGAAGCTGAGCTGGAGAGAGACACACTCAGCCCCAAGTCCTGGTCCTCAGGGAAGGGGAGGGCACCGCGCCCTGAGCTCAGGAGCTGGGTTTAACTCCCTCTGACACCCCCCCCCATTCCAACCTGGCCTCCCCAATTCCTCACCCCCACTTTTCCTCCTCAATTCTCTCCCTCTCTCCCTTCCTGCACAATCTCTCTTTCTCACCACCTCTCCCTTTCACTCTCTCTGGTCCCCACTCAGACAGCCCCCAACCCCGGTTTCTCCACCTGCCTCCACTATTCTTTCTGCCTCACTCTCCCCTCTCTCTCTCACACCCACAACATGAGTTTATCCACCTGCCTCCATTCTTCTCTCTCCCCCTCACCCTCACTCTCTCTCTCTCTCTCCTGCCGTCTCTATCTCCTTCTCACAATTCTGGCTCTACCCCATTTTCCCCACCTCCCACTTCCCACATCTCTCGATCATCTCACACCCACACGCACCCCCCCTCCCCCCCGCCACAAGCAGACTCACCACCAACCTGCAGTCTCTGGGTCAGAGGGAGAGGGAAGGACCAGGGAGACTGAGTGTGTCAGAGAGAGAGATTAAGGGCGGGACAGAAGGGAGAGAAATTCAGTTAGAGAGAAATGGCTTTTGATGGGGAGAGAGAGAGACCAAGATAGGGGGATCGAGAGTGAGAGAAGATGGAGAGAGAGCGAAGGAGCAGGGAAAGACTGAGAGAGAGAGAGAGAGGGAAGGGAGAGATAAGGTGAGGGAGCGAGGGAGAGAGAGAGAAATAGGGGAGGACATAATGAGAGAGGGGTCAGAGAGAGAGGGGACAGAGAGAGAGGGGGGCAGAGAGAGAGCGAGAGTGAGAGGGGGGCAGAGAGAGAGAGGGGGACAGAGAGAGAGGGAGACAGAGAGAGAGGGGAACAGAGAGAGAGGGGACAGAGAGAGAGGGGGACAGGGGGAGAGAGGGACAGAGAGAGAGGGGGGAGAGAGAGGGTAACAGAGAATGTGGAGGACAGAGAGAGAGGGAGACAGAGAGAGAGGGAGACAAAAAGAGAGGGGGAACAGAGAGAGAGGGGAACAGAGAGAGAGGGGGAAGAGAGAGAGGGGGGCAGAGAGAGAGGGGGTCAGAGAGAGAGGGGGGCAGAGAGAGAGGGGACAGAGAGAGAGGGGGGCAGAGAGAGAGCGAGAGTGAGAGGGGGGCAGAGAGAGAGGGGGACAGAGAGAGAGGGAGACACAGAGAGAGGGGAACAGAGAGAGAGGGGAACAGAGAGAGGGGGGACAGAGAGAGAGGGGGACAGGGGGAGAGAGGGACAGAGAGAGAGGGGGAGAGAGAGGGTAACAGAGAATGTGGAGGACAGAGAGAGAGGGAGACAGAGAGAGAGGGAGACAAAAAGAGAGGGGGAACAGAGAGAGAGGGGAACAGAGAGAGTGGGGGACAGAGAGAGGAGGGACAGAGAGAGAGGGGGACAGAGAGAGCGGGGGACAGAGAGAGAGGGGGACAGAGAGAGAAGGGGACAGAGAGAAAGGGGAACAGAGAGAGAGGGGGGACAGAGAGAGGGGGGCAGAGAGAGAGGGGGGCAGAGAGAGAGAGACAGAGAGAAGGGGACAGAGAGAGGGGACAGAGAGAGAGGGGGACAGAGAGAGAGGGGACAGAGAGAGAGGGGACAGAGAGAGAGAGAGGGGAACGGAGAGAGAGGGGGGCAGAGACAGCGGGGGCAGAGAGAGAGGGGAGCAGAGAGAGAGTGGACGGGGGGGCAGAGAGGGGGACAGAGAGAGGGGGGACAGAGAGAGAGGAGGGAGAGAGAGAGAGGGGGAGAGAGAGGGGGGCAGAGAGAGAGGGGGGCAGAGAGAGAGAGACAGAGAGAAGGGGACAGAGAGAGGGGACAGAGAGAGGGGGACAGAGAGAGAGGGGGCAAAGAGAGAGGGGGGCAGAGAGAGAGGGGGCAGAGAGAGTGGGAGTCAGAGAGAGGAGGGACAGAGAGAGAGGGGACAGAGAGAGAGGGGGACAGAGAGAGAAGGGGACAGAGAGAGAGGCGAACAGAGAGAGAGGGGACAGAGAGAGAGGGGACAGAGAGAGGGGGACAGAGAGAGGGGGCAGAGAGAGCGGGGGCAGAGAGAGGGGGGCAGAGAGAGAGGGACAGAGAGAGTGGGGGACAGAGAGAGAGGGGGGCAGAGAGAGAGGGGGCAGAGAGAGAGAGGTCACAGAGCGAGGGGGGCAGTGAGAGCGCGAGAGGGAGAGGGGAGAGAGAGAGGGGGAGATAGAGAGAGAGGGGAACACAGAGAGAGGGGAACACAGACAGAGTGGGGCAGATAGTGGGGGGGACAGAGAGAGGGGGAGACAGAGAGAGGGGGGACAGAGAGACGGGGGGAAAGGAAGAGAGGGGGGACAGAGAATGTGGGGACAGAGAGAGAGGGATACCCAGAGAGGGGGTCAGAGTGAGGGAAGGATAGAGAGAGAGGGGGACAGATAGAGGGGGCAGAGAGAGAGGGGGACGGGGGGGGGGGGACAGAGAGAGGCGGGGGACAGAGAGAGGGAGGACAGAGAGAGAGGGGGACAGAGAGAGAGGAGGACGGGGGGGACAGAGAGAGGCGGGGGACAGAGAGACGGGGACAGAGAGAGAGGGGGACAGAGAGAGAGGGAGAGAGGCAGACAAAGAGAGAGGGGACAGAGAGAGGGGTGGACAGAGAGGGGAAGGCAGAGAGAGGGGGGACAGTGGAGGGGATAGAGAGGGGGGCAGGGGGGGTCGAATGAGGGGGGTACGGGGCGGGGGGATAGAGAGGGGGGACAGAGAGAGGGCGACAGAGAGAGAAGTGGACAGAGAGAGGGCAGGACAGAGAGAGATGGGACAGAGAGAGAGGGGTCAGAGAGAAGGCGACGGGGGGGACAGTGGGAGAGAGGATGGACAGAGAGAGGGGGGACAGAGAGAGGGGGGACAGAGAGAGGGGGGACAGAGAGAAGGGGTGGAGAGGGAGAGAAGGGGACAAAGAGAGAATGAGGCAGAGAGAGGGGGGTCAGAGAGAGGGTGACAGAAAGAGGGACACAGAGAGTGGGGGAGATAGAGGGGGACAGAGAGAGAGTGAGTAAGATAGAGTGGGACAGAGTGAGTGGCGGTCAGAGAGAGAGGAGGACAGAGAGGGGGCAGAGAGTGAGGGGAACAGAGAGAGGGGAAAAGATAGAGGCAGTTGGGAGGGAGTGGGAGGACAGGGAGAGGGCGACAGAGAGAGGGGCACAGAGAGTGGGGGAGATAGAAGGGGACAGAGAGGGGACAGAGAGAGAGGGGCAGAGAGAGTGGGACAGAGAGAGGGGGTCAGACAGAGGGGGACAGAGAGAGAGGGGAACAGAGAGAGGGGGACAGAGAGAGGGGGACAGAGAGAGGGGGGACAGAGAGAGGGGGAAGTAGAGGGGGTGAAAGAGAGGGGGACAGAAAGAGGGGGAGGTAGAGGAGGTCAGAGAGAGGGGGACATTGGGAGGGGCACATAGAGTGCGGGAGGTAGAGGGGATCAGAGAGGGGGGACAGAAAGAGGGGGAGGTAGAGGAGGTCAGAGAGAGGGGGACATTGGGAGGGGCACAGAGAGTGCGGGTGGTAGATGGGATCAGAGAGGGGGGACAGAGAGAGGGGCACAGAGAAAGGCGCACAGAGAAAAGGGGGCAGAGAGAGGGGGACAGAGAGAAGGGGAGATAGAGGGGGTCAGAGAGAGAGGGACGGAAAAGGCGGAGGTAGAGGGGGTCAGAGAGAGGGGGACAGAGGGGGATAGAGAGTGGGGGACAGAGAATGGGGGTCAGAGAAAGGGGTACAGAGTGGGGGTGAGAGAGGGGGTCAGAGAGTGGGGGTTAGGGGGGACAGAGAGAAAGGGGACAGAGAAAGTGGGGGACAGAGAGGGGGGACAGAGAGGGTGGGGGACAGAGAGAGAGGGGGACAGAGAGAGAGGGACAGAGAGAGGGGGAGTAGAGAGAGTGTGGCAGAGAGAGGCGGACAGAGTGGGGGTGAGAGAGGGGGGACAGAGAGACGGGGTTCAGAGAGAGAGGGGGACAGAAAGAGAGGGGCAGAGAGAGGGAGCAGAGAGAGGGGGCAGAGAGAGGCGGACAGTGTGGGGGTGAGAGAGGGTGGTACAGAGAGAGAGGGGACAGAGAGAGAGGGAGACAGAGAGGGACAGAGAGAGGGGGGAAAGAGGGGGGGACAGAGAGAGGTGGACAGAGAGTGGGGGGACAGAGAGAGGTGGACAGAGAGAGAAGGACAGAGAGAGGGGGACAGAGAGGGGACACAGAGAGAGAGGGGATAAAGAGAGAGGGCGTAGAGAGAGAGGGGGACAGAGAGAGAGGGGGACAGAGAGAGAGGGATACAGAGAGAGAGAGGGGGAAAGAGAGGGTTGGGGGAAGAGAGAGGGGGGACAGTGAGGGGGAGACAGAGAGAGGGGGACAGAGAGAGAGGGACAGTGAGAGGTGGGCAGAGAAAGGGGGGCAGAGAGTGGGGAAAGATAGAGGCGGGTGGGAGGGAGAGGGGGGACAGGGAGAGGGCGACAGAGAGAGGGGCACAGAGAGTGGGGGAGATAGAAGGGGACAGAGAGGGGACAGAGAGAGAAGGGGCAGAGAGAGTGGACAGAGAGAGGGGGTCAGAGAGAGAGGGGGTCAGAGAGAGAAGGGGACAGAGAGAGGGGGAAAGATAGAGGAGGGTGGGAGGGAGTGGGAGGACAGGGAGAGGGCGACAGAGAGAGGGGCACAGAGAGTGGGGGAGATAGAAGGGGACAGAGAGGGGACAGAGAGAGAGGGGCAGAGCGAGTGGGACAGAGAGAGGGGGTCAGACAGAGGGGGACAGAGAGAGAGGGGAACAGAGAGAGAGGGGGACAGAGAGAGAGGGGGACAGAGAGAGGGGGGACAGAGAGAGGGTGAAGTAGAGGGGGTGATAGAGAGGGGGACAGAAAGAGGGGGAGGTAGAGGAGGTCAGAGAGAGGGGGACATTGGGAGGGGCACAGAGAGTGCGGGAGGTAGAGGGGATCAGAGAGGGGGGACAGAAAGAGGGGAGGTAGAGGAGGTCAGAGAGAGGGGGACATTGGGAGGGGCACAGAGAGTGCGGGTGGTAGAGGGGATCAGAGAGGGGGGACAGAGAGAGGGGCACAGAGAAAGGCGCACAGAGAAAAGGGGGCAGAGAGAGGGGCGCAGAGAGAAGGGGAGATAGAGGGGGTCAGAGAGAGGGGGACGGAAAAGGCGGAGGTAGAGGGGGTCAGAGAGAGGGGGACAGAGGGGGACAGAGAGTGGGGGACAGAGAATGGGGTCAGAGAAAGGGGTACAGAGTGGGGGTGAGAGAGGGGGTCAGAGAGTGGGGGTTAGGGGGGACAGAGAGAGAGGGGACAGAGAAAGTGGGGGACAGAGAGGGGGGACAGAGAGGGTGGGGGACAGAGAGAGAGGGGGACAGAGAGAGTGTGGCAGAGAGAGGCGGACAGAGTGGGGGTGAGAGAGGGGGGACAGAGAGACGGGGGACAGAGAGAGAGGAGGACAGAAAGAGAGGGGCAGAGAGAGGGGGCAGAGAGAGGGGGCAGAGAGAGGCGGACAGTGTGGGGGTGAGAGAAGGTGGTACAGAGAGAGAGGGGACAGAGAGAGAGGGAGACAGAGAGGGACAGAGAGAGGGGGGAAAGAGAGGGGGGGACAGAGAGAGGTGGACAGAGAGTGAGGGGACAGAGAGAGGTGGACAGAGAGAGGGGGACAGAGAATGGGAGGACAGAGAGAGAGGGGACAGAGAGAGGGGGACAGAGAGAGGTGGACAGAGAGAGAAGGACAGAGAGAGGGGGACAGAGAGGGGACACAGAGAGAGAGGGGATAAAGAGAGAGGGCGTAGAGAGAGAGGGGGACAGAGAGAGAGGGGG
This sequence comes from Chiloscyllium punctatum, assembly GCF_047496795.1. Classification (NCBI taxonomy): domain Eukaryota; kingdom Metazoa; phylum Chordata; class Chondrichthyes; order Orectolobiformes; family Hemiscylliidae; genus Chiloscyllium; species Chiloscyllium punctatum. The sequence goes on from NC_092761.1 coordinate 7,743,521, forward strand.
ACAGAGAGAGAGGGATACAGAGAGAGAGGGGGGGAAAGAGAGGGTTGGGGAAGAGAGAGGGGGACAGTGAGGGGGAGACAGAGAGAGGGGGACAGAGAGAGAGGGACAGTGAGAGGTGGGCAGAGAAAGGGGGGCAGAGAGTGGGGAAAGATAGAGGCGGGTGGGAGGGAGAGGGGGGACAGGGAAAGGGCGAAGAGAGAGGGGCACAGAGAGTGGGGGAGATAGAAGGGGACAGAGAGGGGACAGAGAGAGAGGAGTAGAGAGAGTGGACAGAGAGAGGCGGTCAGAGAGAGAGGGGGTCAGAGAGAGAAGGGGACAGAGAGAGAAGAGGACAGAAAGAGGGGAGCAGAGAGACAGGGGGGCAGAGAGAGGGGGCAGAGAGATGGAGGAACAGAGAGAGGGAGAAAGAGAGAGGCGGGTGTGAGGGAGAGGGGAACAGAAAGAGGGGCAGGTAGCGGGGGTCAGTGTGTGGGGGACGGAAAGAGAGTGGTACAGAGTGGGGTGAGAGAGGGGGTCAGAGAGTGGGGGAGAGAGAGGGGTACAGAGTGGGGTGGGAGAGGGGTTCAGAGAGTGGGGGGATGGAGATAGTAGGGGACAGAGAGAGTGGGGGACAGAAAGAGAGGGGTACAGAGTGGGGTGAGAGAGGGGGTCAGAGAGTGGGGGAGAGAGAGGGGTACAAAGTGGGGTGGGAGAGGGGATCAGAGAATGAGGGGATGGAGATAGTAGGGGACAGAGAGAGTGGGGAACAGAGAGAGTGGGGGACAGAGAGAGAGGGGGACAGAAAGTGAGTGCGACAGAGCGGGGGGCAGAGAGGGGGGAGAGAGAGAGGGGGAGAGAGTGACAGGGCAGAGAGAGAGGGGGACAGAAAGAGGGGGACAGAGAGAGAGGCAGGTGGGAGAGAGAGAGGTGGTCAGAGACAGGCTGGTGGGATAGAGCGTGCGACAGAGAGAGGGGGGCAGAGAGAGAGAGGGGGCCAAAGAGGGGGGGATAGAGGGAAGCGGATGGGAGATGGGGGGGGCAGCGAGAGGGCGACAGACAGAGTGGGGCAGAGAGCCGGGGTGAGAGAGGCGGGTGGGCGAGAGAGGGGGACAGAGAGAAGGTGACAGACAGATGGAGACGGACAGAGGGGGACAGACGGAGGGGAACAGAGAGAGGCGGGTGGGAAAGAGAGGGGGACAGAGAGGGAGGATCAGAGACAGGGGGACAGAGAGAGGGGGACAGAGAGAGCGTGATAGAGAGAGAGTGTGACAGAGAGAGGGGGACAGAGGGAGGGGGACAAAGAGACGGTGACAGAGAGAGCGTAGAAAGCGGGCGACAGAGTTAGAGGGACAGAGAGAGGGGGGACAGAGAGAGGGGGGACAGAGAGAGGGGGAAGTAGAGGGAGTGAAAGAGAGGGTGACAGAAAGAGGGGGAGGTAGAGGGGGTCAGAGAAAGTGGGGGACAGAGAGAGGGGGGACAAAGAGAGGGGGGACAGAGAGGGGGATAGAGAGAGCGGCACAGAGAAAGGCACACAGAGAAAGGGGGGCATAGAGAGGGGCGCAGAGAGAAGGGGAGATAGAGGGGGTCAGAGAGAGGGGGACGGAAAAGGCAGAGGTAGAGGGGGTCAGAGAGAGGGGGGATAGAGGGGGACAGAGGGTGGAGGACAGAGAATGGGGGTCAGAGAAAAGGGTACAGAGTGGGGGTGAGAGAGGGGTTCAGAGAGTGGGGGGATGGAGGGGGGGCAGAGAGAGAGGGGACAGAGAAAGTGAATTACAGAGAGAGGGGGACAGAGAGGGGGTGAGAGAGGGGGTCAGAGAGTGGGGGGATGGAGCGGGGGTCAGAGAGAGAGAGGGGACAGAGAAAGTGGGGGACAGAGAGAGGCGGACAGAGAGGGTGGGGGACAGAGAGAGAGGGGGACAGAAAGAGAGGGACAGAGAGAGTTGGGCAGAGAGAGGGGGGCAGAGAGAGGCGGACAGAGTGGGGGTGAGGGGGGACAGAGAGAGGGGGGACAGAGAGAGAGTTGGACAGAAAGAGAGGGGCAGAGAGAGAGGGCAGAGAGAGGGGGCTGAGAGAGTCGGACAGTGTGGGGGTGAGAGAGGGGGAGACAGAGAGATGGGGGACAGAGAGAGAGGGAGACAGAGAGGGACAGAGAGAGGGGGGAAAGAGAGGGGGGGACAGAGAGACGAGGACAGAGTGTGGGTGGACAGAGAGAGGGGACAGAGAGAGTTGGACAGAGAGAAGGGGACAGAGAGAGAAGGACAGTGAGTGGGGGACAGAGAGGGGGACAGATAGAGAGGGGATAGAAAGAGAGGGGACAAAGAGAGAGGGCGACAGAGAGAGAGGGGGACAGAGAGAAAGAGGGGGCAAGAGAGGGTTGGGGGAAGAGAGAGGGTGGACAGTGAGGGGGGGGACAGAGAGAGGTGGACAGAGAGAGTGGGACAGCGAGAGCGGGGCAGAGAGAGGGGGGACAGAGAGGGGGGAGACAGAGAAATGGGGTGACAGAGAGAGAGGGGGGACAGAGAGAGGGGGACGGGGGACAGGGAGAGGGGGAAAGAGAGAGGAGGGGACAGAGAGAGGGGACAGAGAAAGGGGGCAGAGAGAGGGGGACAGAGAGTGGGGGACAGAGAGAGGGGGGCAGAGAGAGAAGGACAGAGAGAGGGGGACAGAGAGAGAAGGACAGCGAGAGGGGGGTCAGAGAGAGGGGGACAGAGAGGGGGGGAGACAGAGAAAGGGGGTGACAGAGAGAGAGGGGGGTCAGAGAGAGGGCACAGAGAAAGGGGGCAGAGAGAGAGGGACAGAGATTGGGAGACAGAGAGAGGGTGATAGAGAGCGGAGGACAGAGAGAGGAAGGGGTGTCAGAGAGAGGGGGCAGAGAGGGTGGATAGATAGAGGCAGGACAGGGGGGGGCAGAGAGAGGAGGGCAGAGAGAGGGTGACAGAGAGAGAGGACAGAGAGTGGGGGAGATAGAGGTAGCGAGAGAGAGGGGGACAGAGAGAGAGGGACAGAGAGAGAGGGGGACAGAGAGAGAGGGGACAGAGAGAGGGGGGTAGAGAGAGGGGGACAGAGAGAGCGGGTCAGAGAGAGGGCAACAGAGAGAGGGTGACAGGGAGTGGGGAGATACGGGGGACAGAGAGAGAGGGGTAGAGAGAGTTGGAGAGAGTGAGGGGACAGAGAGAGGGCGACCGAGAGAGGGCGACAGAGAAAGGAGGACAGAGAGTGAGAGGGGAAGAGAGAGAGTGAGGGGACAGAGAGAGGGTGACAGAGATCGGGGGACAGAGAGAGGGGGAGGTAGAGGGCATCACAGAGAGGGGGACAGAAAAAGTCGGAGGTAGAGGGGTTTAGAGGGAGGGGTGATAGAGGGGGACAGAGAGTGGGCGATGGAGAGAGTGGGGGACATAGAGAGGGGGAACAGAGAGGGGGGGGAAAGAGAGAGGGGGGACAGAGAGAGGGGGACAGAGAGAGGGCGAGATAGAGGGGGACAGAGAGAGAGAGGGGGGGAGAGAGAGAGGGGACAGAGAGAGGAAACAGAGAGAGGGGGCAGAGAGTGGGGGACAGAGAGGAGGGGTACAGAGTGGGGGTGAGAGAGGAGTTCAGAGAGTGGGGGATGGAGAGAGTGGGGGACAGAGAGAGAGAGGGGACAGAGAGAGTCGGAAAGTGAGAGGGGCAGAGGGATGGGACAGAGAGAGGTGGACAGAGAGAGAGGGGGACAGAGAGAGAGGGAAAGCGAGACGGGGGGGGCAGAGAGAGGGGGGACAGAGAGGGGGGGAGACAGAGAAAGGGGGTGACAGAGAGAGAGGGGGACAGAGAGTCGGGGACGGGGGACAGAGAGAGGAGGATAGAGAGAGGGGGGGACAGAGAGTGGGGGACAGAGAGAGGAAGGGGTGTCAGAGAGAGGGGGCAGAGAGGGTGGATAGATAGTGGCAGGACAGAGGGGGGGACAGAGAGAGGAGGGGAGAGAGAGGGTGACAGAGAGAGAGGGGGACAGAGAGAGAGGGACAGAGATAGAGGGGGACAGAGAGAGGGGGCAGAGAGAGAGGGGACAGACAGAGAGGGGGTAGGGAGAGGGGGACAGAGAGAGCGGGTCAGAGAGAGAGCAAAAGAGAGAGGGGGACAGGGAGTGGGGAGATACGGGGGACAGAGAGAAAGGGGTAGAGAGAGTTGGAGAGAGTGAGGGGACAGAGAGAGGGCGACAGAGAGAGGGCGACAGAGAAACGTGGATAGAAAGTGAGAGGAGAGCAGAACGAGAGAGAGGGGACAGAGAGAGGGTGACAGAGATGGGGGGACAGAGATACGGCGAGGTAGAGGGGGTTAGAGAGAGGGGTGATAGAGGGAGACAGAGAGTGGGGGGATGGAGAGAGTGGGGGACAGAGAGGGGGGAACAGAGATAGAGGGGGAAAGAGAGAAGGGGGACAGAGAGGGTGGGGGACAGAGAGAGGGTGGGGACAGAGAGAGGGGGGACAGAGAGAGAGGGGCAGAGGGAGGGAGGGAGAGAGAGGGGGACAGAGAGAGGGGGACAGAGAGAGGGCGAGATAGAGGGGGACAGAGAGAGAGGGGGGTACAGAGAGAGGGCGACAGAGAGAGGGGGCAAAGAGTGGGTGACAGAGAGTAGGGGTACAGAGTGGGGGTGATAGAGTAGTTCAGAGAGTGGGGGGATGGAGAGAGTAGGGGACAGAGAGAGAGGGGACATAGAGGGGGGGAATGAGAGAGAGGGACAGAGGGAGGGGGCCAGAGAGAGGGGGACAGGGAGAGGGGGACAGAGAGAGAGGGACAGCGAGAGGGGGGCGCAGAGAGAGGGGGGACAGAGAGGGGGGAGACAGAGAAAGGGGGTGACAGAGAGAGAGGGGGGACAGAGAGAGATGGGACGGGGACAGAGAGAGGGGGATAGAGAGAGGGGGGGACAGAGAGAGGGGACAGAGAAAGGGGTCAGAGAGAGTGGGACAGAGAGTGAGGGACAGAGATAGGGTGATAGAGAGAGGAGGACAGAGAGAGGAAGGGGTGTCAGAGAGAGGGGGCAGAGAGGGTGGATAGATAGAGGCAGGACAGAGGGGGTGGACAGAGAGAGGAGGGCAGAGAGAGGGTGACAGAGAGAGAGAGGACAGAGAGTGGGGGAGATAGAGGTGGCGAGAGAGAGGGGGACAGAGAGAGAGGGACAGAGAGAGAGAGGGGGACAGAGAGAGGGGGGCAGAGAGAGAGGGGGCAGAGAGGAGGGGACAGAAAGAGAGGGGGACAGAGAGAGAGGAGACAGAGAGAGAGGGGACAGAGAGAGAGGGGGTAGGGAGAGGGGGACAGAGAGAGCGGGTCAGAGAGAGGGCAACAGAGAGAGGGGGACAGGGAGTGGGGAGATACGGGGGACAGAGAGAGAGGGGTAGAGAGAGTTCGAGAGAGTGAGCGGACAGAGAGAGGGCGACAGAGAGAGGGCGACAGAGAAACGGGGACAGAGAGTGAGAGGGAACAGAGAGAGAGAGGGAACAGAGAGAGGGTGACAGAGATGGGGGGACAGAGAGAGGGGGAAGTAGAGGGGGTCACAGAGAAGGGGACAGAAAATGTCGGAGGTCGAGGGGGTTAGAGAGAGGGGTGATAGAGGGGGACAGAGAGTGGGGGGATGGAGAGAGTGGGGGACAGTGAGATGGGGAACAGAGAGAGAGGGGGAAAGAGAGAGAGGGGCAGAGGGAGGGGGGCAGAGAGAGTGGGACAGAGAGAGGGGGACAGAGAGAGAGGGACAGCGAGAGGGGGGGCAGAGAGAGTGGGGACAGAGAGGGGGGGACAGAGAAAGGGGGTGACAGAGAGAGAGGGGGACAGAGAGAGGGGGACGGGAGACAGAGAGAGGGGGATAGAGAGAGTGGGGGACAGAGAGAGGGGACAGAGAAAGGGGGCAGAGAGAGGGGGACAGAGAGTGGGGGACAGAGAGAGGGTGATAGAGAGAGGAGGACAGAGAGAGGAAGGGGTGTCAGAGAGATGGGGCAGAGAGGGTGGATAGATAGAGGCAGCACAGAGGGGGGGACAGAGAGAGGAGGGCAGAGAGAGGGTGACAGAGAGAGAGGACAGAGAGTGGGGAGATAGAGGTGGTGAGAGAGAGGGGGAGAGAGAGAGAGGGACAGAGAGAGAGGGGGACAGAGAGATGGGGCAGAGAGAGAGGGGACAGAGAGGAGGGGACAGAGAGAGAGGGGGACAGAGAGAGAGAGGAGACAGAGAGAGAAGGGACAGAGAGAGAGGGGGTAGGGAGTGGGGGACAGAGAGAGCGGGTCAGAGAGAGGGCAACAGAGAGAGGGGGAGAGGGAGTGGGGAGATACGGGGGACAGAGAGAGAGGGGTAGAGAGAGTTGGAGAGAGTGAGGGGACAGAGAGAGGGCGACAGAGAGAGGGCGACCGAGAAAGGGGGACAGAGAGTGAGAGGGGAACAGAGAGAGAGGGAACAGAGAGAGGGTGACAGAGATGGGGGGACAGAGAGAGGGGAGGTAGAGGGGTTCACAGAGAGGGGGACAGAAAAAGTCGGAGGTAGAGGCGGTTAGAGAGAGGGGTGATAGAGGGGGACAGAGAGTGGGGGGATGGAGAGAGTGGGGGACAGAGAGAGGGAGAACAGAGAGAGATGGGGAAAGAGAGAGGGGGACAGAGAGGGTGGGGGACAGAGAGAGGGGGGACAGAGAGAGAGGGGCAGAGGGAGGGAGGCAGAGAGAGGGGGACAGAGAGAGGGCGAGATAGAGGGGGACAGAGAGAGAGAGAGATGGGGACAGAGAGAGGAGGACAGAGAGAGATGGGTCAGAGAGAGGGGGCAGAGCGTGGGGGACAGAGAGGAGGGGTACAGAGTGGGGGTGAGAGAGGAGTTCAGAGAGTGGGGGGATGGAGAGAGTGGGGGACAGAGAGAGAGGGGACAGAGAGAGAGAGGGAGAGAGAGAGAGGGGCAGAGGGAGGGGGGCAGAAAGAGGGGGACAGAGAGAGGGGGATAGAGAGAGGGTGAGATAGAGGGGGACAGAGAGAGGGGTTCAGAGAGAGGCGGGTGGGAGAGAGCGCAGGACAGAGAGAGAGAGGGGGGGACAGAGAGAGGGGGACAGAGAGAGAGGCGGGTGGGAGAGTGCGTGGGACAGAGCGAGAGGGGGACAGAGAGAGAGGGGACAAAGGGGGGACAGAGAGAGTTGCGACAGAGAAGGGGGATAGAGAGAGGGGGATAAAGAGAGGGGGATAGAGAGAGGGGGACAGAAAAAGTCAGAGGTTGAGGGGGTCAGAGAGAGGGGGAGATAGAGGGCGACAGAGTGAGGAGGACAGAGAGAGGGCCACAGAGAGTGGGGGACAGAGAGTGAGGGACAGAGAGAGGGGTATAAAGTGGAGGTGAGAAAGGGGGTCAGAGACTGGGGGGATGGAGAGAGTTGGGGACAGAGAAAGAGGTGACAGGTGATAGACAGGTGGGATAGAGGGAGGGGGACAGAGTGACAGGGGGACAGAGAGAGGGGGCAGAGGGAGGGCGACAGAGAGAGGGGGACAGAGAGAGTAGACAGAGAGAGGCGGGAGGGGAACAAAGAGTGGGTCAGACAGAGTGAGTCAGAGAGAGGGGGACAGAGAGAGGCGGGTGGGATAGAGCGCGGGACAGAGAGAGGGGGGCAGAGAGACCGTGACAGAGAGAGGGTGACAGAGATGGGGGGACAGAGAGAGGGGGAGGTAGAGGGGGTTAGAGAGAGGGGTGATAGAGGGAGACAGAGAGGGGGGGATGGAGAGAGTGGGGGACAGAGAGGGGGGAACAGAGATAGAGGGGGAAAGAGAGAGGGGGACAGAGAGGGTGGGGGACAGAGAGAGGGTGGGGGACAGAGAGAGGGGGGACAGAGAGAGAGGGGCAGAGGGAGGGAGGCAGAGAGAGAGGGACAGAGGGAGGGGGACAGAGAGAGGGCGAGATAGAGGGGGACAGAGAGAGGGGGACAGAGAGAGGGGGCAGAGAGTGGGGGACAGAGAGTAGGGGTACAGAGTGGGGGTGATAGAGCAGTTCAGAGAGTGGGGGGATGGAGAGAGTGGGGGACAGAGAGAGATGGGACATAGAGGGGGAATGAGAGAGAGGGGCCGAGGGAGGGGGGCAGAGAGAGGGGGACAGAGAGAGGGGGACAGAGAGAGAGGTACAGCGAGATGGCGGGGCAGAGAGAGGGGGGACGGAGAGGGGGGAGACAGAAAAAGGGGTTTACAGAGAGAGAGGGGGACAGAGAGAGATGGGACGGGGGACAGAGAGAGGGAGATAGAGAGAGGGGGGGACAGAGAGAGGGGACAGAGAAAGGGGGGCAGAGTTAGGGTGATAGAGAGTGGAGGACAGAGAGAGGAAGGGGTGTCAGAGAGAGGGGGCAGAGAGGGTGGATAGATAGAGGCAGGACAGAGGGGGTGGACAGAGAGAGGAGGGCAGAGAGAGGGTGACAGAGAGAGAGGACAGAGAGTGGGGGAGATAGAGGTGGCGAGAGAGAGGGGGACAGAGAGAGAGGGACAGAGAGAGAGGGGGTCAGAGAGAGGGGGCAGAGAGACGGGGGCAGAGAGGCGGGGACAGAGAGAGGGGGAGATAGAGAGAGAGGAGACAGAGAGAGAGGGGACAGAGAGAGAGGGGGTAGGGAGAGTGGGACAGAGAGAGCGGGTCAGAGAGAGGGCAACAGAGAGAGGGGAACAGGGAGTGGGGAGATACGGGGGACAGAGAGAGAGGGGTAGAGAGAGTTCGAGAGAGTGAGGGGACAGAGAGAGGCGACAGAGAGAGGGCGACAGAGAAACGGGGACAGAGAGTGAGAGGGGAACAGAGAGAGAGAAAGGAACAGAGAGAGGGTGACATAGATGGGGGGGTAGAGAGAGGGGGAAGTAGAGGGGGTCACAGAGAGGGGGACAGAAAAAGTCGGAGGTCGAGGGGGTTAGAGAGAGGGGTGATAGAGGGGGACTGAGAGTGGGGGGATGGAGAGAGGGGGGCAGAGAGAGAGGAGACAGAGAGAGAGGGGACAGAGAGAGAGGGGGTAGGGAGAGGGGGACAGAGAGAGCGGGTCAGAGAGAGGGCAACAGAGAGAGGGGAACAGGGAGTGGGGAGATACGGGGGACAGAGAGAGAGGGGTAGAGAGAGTTCGAGAGAGTGAGGGGACAGAGAGAGGGCGACAGAGAAACGGGGACAGAGTGCGAGAGGGGAACAGAGAGAGAGAGGGAACAGAGAGAGGGTGACAGAGATGGGGGGTAGAGAGAGGGGGAAGTAGAGGGGGTCACAGAGAGGGGGACAGAAAAAGTCGGAGGTCGAGGGGGTTAGAGAGAGGGGTGATAGAGGGGGACTGAGAGTGGGGGGATGTAGAGAGTGGGGGACAGAGAGAGGGGGAACAGAGAGAGAGGGGGAAAGAGAGGGGGGACAGAGAGGGTGGGGGACAGAGAGAGGGGTCAGAGAGAGGGAGGGGTAGAGGGAGGTATGCAGAGAGAGAGGGGGACAGAGAGAGGGGGACAGAGAGATAGCGAGATAGAGGGGGACGGAGAGAGAGAGAGGGGGGGACAGAGAGAGAGGGACAGAGAGATTGGGACAGAGAGAGAGGGGGAAAGAGAGAGAGGGGCAGAGGGAGGGGGCAGAGAGAGTGGGACAGAGAGAGGGGGACAGAGAGAGAGGGACAGCGAGAGGGGGGGCAGAGAGAGTGGGGACAGAGAGGGGGGGACAGAGAAAGGGGGCAGAGAGAGGGGGACAGAGAGTGGGTGACAGAGAGAGGGTGATAGAGAGAGGAGGACAGAGAGAGGAAGGGGTGTCAGAGAGAGGGGGCAGAGAGGGTGGATAGATAGAGGCAGGACAGAGGGGGGGACAGAGAGAGGAGGGCAGAGAGAGGGTGACAGAGAGAGAGAGGACAGAGAGTGGTGGAGATAGAGGTGGCGAGACAGAGGGGGAGAGAGAGAGAGGGACAGAGAGAGAGGGGACAGAGAGATGGGGCAGAGAGAGGGGACAGAGAGGAGGGGACAGAGAGAGAGGGGGACAGAGAAAGGAGACAGAGAGAGAAGGGACAGAGAGAGAGGGGGTAGGGAGTGGGGGACAGAGAGAGCGGGTCAGAGAGAGGGCAACAGAGAGAGGGGGACAGGGAGTGGGGAGATACGGGGGACAGAGAGAGAGGGGTAGAGAGAGTTGCAGAGAGTGAGGGGACAGAGAGAGGGCGACAGAGAGAGGGCGACAGAGAAAGGGGGACAGAGAGTGAGAGGGGAACAGAGAGAGAGAGGGAACAGAGAGAGGGTGACAGAGATGGGGGGACAGAGAGAGGGGGTTAGAGAGAGGGGCGATAGAGGGGGACAGGGAGTGGGGGGATGGAGAGAGTGGGGGACAGAGAGAGGGAGAACAGATAGAGATGGGGAAAGAGAGAGGGGGACAGAGAGGGTGGGGGACAGAGAGAGGGGGGACAGAGAGAGGGGGACGGAGAGAGGGCGAGATAGAGGGGGACAGAGAGAGAGAGAGATGGGGACAGAGAGAGAGGGACACAGAGAGGGGGTCATAGAGAGGGGGCAGAGAGTGGGGGACAGAGAGGAGGGGGACAGAGTGGGGGTGAGAGAGGAGTTCAGAGAGTGGGGGGATGGAGAGAGTGGGGGACAGAGAGAGAGGGGACAGAGAGAGAGGGGGAAAGAGAGAGAGAGGGGCAGAGGGAGGGGGGCAGAAAGAGGGGGACAGAGAGAGGGGGACAGAGAGAGGGGGTCAGAGAGAGGCGGGTGGGAGAGAGCGCGGGACAGAGAGAGAGAGAGGGGGGGACAGAGAGAGGGGGACAGAGAGAGAGGCGGGTGGGAGAGTGGGTGGGACAGAGCGAGAGGGGAACAGAGAGAGAGGGGACAAAGGGGGGGACAGAGAGAGGGGCGACAGAGAGAGGGGGATGGAGAGAGGGGGATAAAGAGAGGGGGACAGAGATAGCGTGACAGAGAGAGAGCGTGACAGAGAGAGAGGGGGACAGAGGGAGGGGGGACAGAGATATGGTGACAGAGAGGGCGTAGAGAGAGTGCGACAGAGTTAATGGGGAGAGAGAGAGGGGGAGTTAGAGAGGGGAAGTGAGAGAGGGAGAGAGAGGGGGGGACAGAGAGAGGGGGACAGAGGGAGGGGGACAGAGAAGGGGCAGTGAGAGGGTGACAGAGAGAGGGAGACAGAGAGAGGAAGGCAGCGAGAGAGGGTGAGAGAGAGACGCAGACAGAGAGAGGGGACATCGAGTGGGGGAGATGGACGGGATCAGAGAGAGGGGGACAGAGAGTGGGTCAGATAGAGGGGGTCAGAGAGGGGATGACAGAGAGAGAGGGACAGAGAGAGTAGGACAGAGAGAGGCGGGTGGGATAGACCGCGGGACAGCGGGGGCAGAGAGAGGGGGACAGAGAGAGAGGCGTGTGCGAGAGAGTGGGTCAGAGAGAAGCGGGTGTGAGGGAGAGTGGGACAGAGAGTGGGTCTGATAGAGGGGGTCAGAGAGAGGGGGGCAGAGAGAGGTGGACAGAGAGAGAGGTGGATAGAGAGAGGGACAGAGAGAGGGGGACAGAGACAGAGGGGGACAGAGAGAGTGGGACAGAGAGACGGGGACAGAGAGAGTGGGACAGAGAGATGGTTACAGAGTGGTGGTGAGAGAGGGGGTCAGAGAGTGGGGGGATGGAGAGTGTGGGGCACAGTGATACAGTGATACAGAGAGGGTGGGGGGCAGAGAGGGACAGGGCAGAGAGAGGGCGAAGAGAGGGGGGACAGAGAGCGGGGGAGAGTGAGCGGGGACAGAGAGAGGGGGACAGACAGACGGGGACAGAGAGAGGGGGGCAGAGAGACGGGGACAGAGAGACGGGACAGAGAGTCGGGGAGATAGAGGGGGTCAGAGAGAGGGCGTCAGAGAGAGAGGGGGACAGAGAGAGAGGGGGACAAAGAGGGGGGATAGAGGGAGACGGGTGGGAGAGAGAGGGGGACAGAGAGAGGGGGACAGAGAGAGGGGGGTCAGAGAGAGGGGGACAGAGAGGGGGACAGAGAGATGGTTACAGAGTGGTGGTGAGAGAGGGGGTCAGAGAGTGGGGGGATGGAGAGAGTGGGGCACAGTGATACAGGGGACAGAGAGGGTGGGGGGCAGAGAGGGTGGGGGGCAGAGAGGGAGGGCGACAGAGAGAGTGGGACAGAGAGTGGGTCAGATAGAGTGGGACAGAGAGAGAGGGACAGAGAGAGGGGGACAGAGAGAGGCGTGTGGGGGACAGAGAGTGGGTCAGACAGAGGGGGGCAGAGAGAGGAGGATAGAGAGTGGGTCAAATAGAGGGGGTCAGAGAGGGGGGGGACAGAGAGAGAGGGACAGAGAGAGGGGGAAAGAGAGAGGCGGGTGGGATAGAGCGAGGGACAGGGGGGGCAGAGAGAGGGGGACAGAGAGAAGTGGGTGGGAGGGAGAGTGGGACAGAGAGTGGGTCTGATAGAGGGGGTCAGAGAGAGAGGCGTGTGCGAGAGAGAGGGGGTCAGAGAGAGGCGGGTTGGATAGAGCGCGGGACAGAGAGGGGGGACAGAGAGAGGGGGACAGAGAGAGAGGCGTGTGCGAGAGAGAGGGGGTCAGAGAGAGGCGGGTGGGAGGGAGAGCGGGACAGAGATAGAGGGGGAGAGAGAGAGGAGGACAAAGAGGGGCGATAGAGGGAGGCGGGTGGGAGAGAGAGGGGGCAGAGAGAGTGGGACCGAGAGAGGGCGACAGACGGGGGGAGAAGAAAGCGGAGGTGAGAGAGAGGCGGGTGGGAGAGGGAGGGTCAGAGAGAGAGGGCGACAGAGAGAGTGGGACAGAGAGTGGGTCAGGAAGAGGGGGTCAGAGAGGGGGGGACAGAGAGAGAGGGACAGAGAGAGGGGGACAGAGAGAGGCGTGTGGGGGACAGAGAGAGGGTCAGACAGAGGGGGGCAGAGAGAGGAGGATAGAGAGTGGGTCAGATAGAGGGGGTCAGAGAGGGGGGGACAGAGAGAGAGGGACAGAGAGAGGGGGACAGAGAGAGGCGGGTGGGATAGAGCGCGGGACAGGGGGGGCAGAGAGAGGGGGACAGAGAGAGAGGCGTGTGCGAGAAAGTGGGTCAGAGAGAAGCGGGTGGGAGGGAGAGTGGGACAGAGAGTGGGTCTGATAGAGGGGGTCAGAGAGAGGGGGACAGAGAGAGGATGACAGAGAGAGAGGGGGACAGAGAGAGGGACAGAGAGAGGGGGACAGAGACAGAGGGGGACAGAGAGAGGGGGACAGAGAGAGGGGGACAGAGAGAGGCGTGTGGGGGACAGAGAGTGGGTCAGACAGAGGGGGTCAGAGAGAGGGGGACAGAGAGGGGGTCAGATAGAGGGCGTCAGAGAGGGGATGACAGAGAGAGAGGGACAGAGAGAGGGGGACAGAGAGAGGCGGGTGGGATAGACCGCGGGACAGCGGGGGCAGAGAGAGGGGGACAGAGAGAGAGGCGTGTGCGAGAGAGTGGGTCAGAGAGAAGCGGGTGTGAGGGAGAGTGGGACAGAGAGTGGGTCTGATAGAGGGGGTCAGAGAGAGGGGGGCAGAGAGAGGTGGACAGAGAGAGAGGGGGATAGAGAGAGGGACAGAGAGAGGGGGACAGAGACAGAGGGGGACAGAGAGAGTGGGACAGAGAGACGGGGACAGAGAGAGTGGGACAGAGAGATGGTTACAGAGTGGTGGTGAGAGAGGGGGTCAGAGTGTGGGGGGATGGAGAGTGTGGGGCACAGTGATACAGGGGACAGAGAGGGTGGGGGGCAGAGAGGGACGGGGCAGAGAGAGGGCGAAGAGAGGGGGGACAGAGAGCGGGGGAGAGTGAGCGGGGACAGAGAGAGGGGGACAGACAGACGGGGACAGAGAGAGGGGGACAGAGAGACGGGGACAGAGAGACGGGACAGAGAGTCGGGGAGATAGAGGGGGTCAGAGAGAGGGCGTCAGAGAGAGAGGGGGACAGAGAGAGAGGGGGACAAAGAGGGGGGATAGAGGGAGACGGGTGGGAGAGAGAGGGGGACAGAGAGAGGGGGACAGAGAGAGGGGGGGACAGAGAGAGGGGGACAGAGAGGGGGACAGAGAGAGTGGGACAGAGAGATGGTTACAGAGTGGTGGTGAGAGAGGGGGTCAGAGAGTGGGGGGATGGAGAGAGTGGGGCACAGTGATACAGGGGACAGAGAGGGTGGGGGGCAGAGAGGGAGGGGGCAGAGAGAGGGCGAAGAGAGGGGGGACAGAGAGCGGGGGAGAGTGAGGGGGGACAGAGAGAGGGGGACAGACAGACGGGGACAGAGATAGGTGGACAGAGAGACGGGGACAGAGAGACGGGGACAGAGAGAGAGGGGGACAAAGAGGGTGGATAGAGGGAGACGGGTGGGAGAGAGAGGGGGACAGAGAGAGGGGGACAGAGAGAGGGGGACAGAGAGAGGGGGGGACAGAGAGAGGGTTGACAGAGAGAGGGGGACAGAGAGAGTGGGACAGAGAGATAGTTACAGAGTGGGGGTGAGTGAGGGGGTCAGAAAGTGGGGGGATGGAGAGAGTGGGGCACAGTGATACAGGGGACAGAGAGGGTGGGGGGCAGAGAGGGAGGGGGCAGAGAGAGGGCGAAGAGAGGGGGGACAGAGAGCGGGGGAGAGTGAGGTGGGACAGAGAGAGGGGGACAGACAGAGGGGGTCTGAGTGAGTGGGACAGAGAGAGGGCCTCAGAGAGAGTGGGACAGATAGAGGGGGGACAGAGAGAGAGGTGGACAGAGAGAGAGGGGGTCAGAGAGACGGGGGACAGAGAGGGGGGTTAGAGAGAGGGGGATAGAGAGAGGAGACAGAGAAAGGAGGGTAGAGAGAGAGGTGGGTGTGAGGCGGAGGAGTCATAGAGAGGCGGGTGGGAGGGAGAGCGGGACAGAGAGAGAGGGAACCGAGAGAGAGGAGAACAAAGAGGGGGGATAGAGGGATGAGGGTCGGAGAGAGGGGGGCAGAGAGAGGTGGACAGAGAGAAGGCGACAGAGAGAGTGGGTCAGATAGAGGGGGGACAGAGAGAGAGGGGGACAGAGAGAGGGGGGACAGAGAGGGGGGGACAGAGAGAGAGGTGGACAGAGAGAGAGGGGAACAGAGAGAGGGGGGACAGAGAGACGGGGGACAGAGAGACGGGGGACAGAGAGATGGGGGACAGAGACACGGGGGGACAGAGAGAGGGGGGACAGAGAGAGGGGTGACAGAGAGAGGGGGGGGACAGAGAGAGAGGGGGACAGAGAGAGAGGAGGACAGACAGGGAGGGGGACAGACAGAGAGGGGGAAAGAGACAGGGGGACAGAGAGAGGGGAACAGAGAGAGGGGGGGATAGAGAAGGACAGAGAGAGGAGGGGTCAGAGAGAGAGCGACAGAGAGTGGGACAGAGAGTGGGTCAGATAGATGGGGTCAGAGAGAGGTGGACAGAGAGAGGGGGATAAAGATAGAGGGGGCACAAAGAGGGCGACAGAGAAAGGGCGACATAGAGACAGGGGGTCAGAGAGAGGCAGTGTCAGAGAGGGGGACAAATAGGATGGACAGAGAGAGAGGGACAGAGAGAGGGGTTCAGAGAGAGAGGGGGGAACAGAGAGAGAGAGAGAGGGGACAGAGAGAGGGGGACAGAGAGAGGGGGGACAGAGGGAGGGGGAGGTAGAGGGGGTCAGAGAGAGGGGTAGTTAAAGGGGGACAGAGATTGGGGCCAGAGAGTGGGGGAAAGAGAGAGGGGTACAGAGTGGGGGTGAGAGAGGGGGTCAGAGGTGGTGGGATGTAGAGAGTGGGGGACAGAGAAGGGGGTACAGAGAGAGTGGGGAACAGAGAGATGGGGACAGAAAGGAGGGACAGAGAGAGAGAGGGGCGGAGAGGGGGGCAGAGAGAGGGAGACAGAGAGAGGGGGACAGAGAGAGGGCGAGATAGAGGGGGACAGAGAGAGGTGGTCAGAGAGAGGCGGACAGAGTGAGGAAGCAGAGAGAGCGGGGGACAGAGTGAGAGGGTCCGAGAGAGTCGGGTGGGAGAGAGCGCGGGACAGAGAGAGAGAGGGGGACAGAGAGAGGGGCACAGAGAGAGAGAGGCGGGTGGGAGAGAGAGGGGGTCAGAGAGAGGTGGGTGGGAGAGGGCGTGGGACAGAGCAAGAGGGGAACAGAGAGAGAGGGGGACAAAGAGGGGGGACAGAGGGAGACATGTGGGAGAGAGAGGGGGACAGAGTGTGGGGGACAGAGAGAGGGGCGACAGAGAGAGGGGCGACAGAGAGAGGGGGGTAGAGAGAGGGGGATAGAGAGAGGGGGACAGAAAAAGTCGGAGGTAGAGGGGGTCAGAGAGAGGGGGAGATAGAGGGCGACAGAGTGAGGAGGACAGAGAGAGGGGGACAGAGTGTGGGGGAAAGAGACTGGAGGACAGAGAGATGGGTATAGAGTGGGGGTGAGAGAGGGGGACAGAGAGAGAGGGGGACAGAGACAGAGGGGGACAGAGAGAGAGGGGGACAGAGAGGGGGGGACAGAAAGAGGGGAACAGAGACGGGTGATAGAGGGAGGGGGACAGAGAGAGAGGGGGACAAAGAGTGGGTCAGAAAGAGGGGGTCAGAGAGAGGGGGACAGAGAGAGGGGGCAGAGGGAGGGGGCAGAGGGAGGGTGACAGAGAGAGTGGGACAGAGAGTGAGGGGGACTGAAAGAGGGCGACAGAGAGAGGGGGACAGAGAGAGGGGGACAGAGAGAGGCGGGTGGGAGAGAGCATGGGAGAGAGAGAGGGGAACAGGGAGACGGGTGGGAGAGAGAGGGGGCAGAGAGTGGGTCAGACAGAGGGGGTCAGAGAGAGTGGGACAGAGAGAGGCGGGTGGGAGAGAGCGCGGGGCAGAGAGAGAGGGGGGGACAGAGAGAGGGGAACAGAGACGGGTGATAGAGGGAGGGGGACAGAGAGAGAGGGGGGCAAAGAGTGGGTCAGACAGAGGGGGTCAGAGAGAGGGGGACAGAGAGAGGGGGCAGAGGGAGGGGGCAGAGGGAGGGTGACAGAGAGAGTGGGACAGAGAGAGGGGGGGACTGAAAGAGGGCGACAGAGAGAGGGGGACAGAGAGAGGGGGACAGAGAGAGGCGGTGGGAGAGAGCATGGGAGAGAGAGAGGGGAACAGGGAGACGGGTGGGAGAGAGATGGGGCAGAGAGTGGGTCAGACAGAGGGGGTCAGAGAGAGTGGGACAGAGAGAGGCGGGTGGGAGAGAGCGCGGGGCAGAGAGAGAGGGGGGGACAGAGAGAGGGGGACAGAGAGAGAGAGAGAGGCGGGTGGGAGAGAGGGGGGCAGGGAGAGTAGGACAGGGAGAGGGCGACAGATGGGGGGGAGAGACCGTGGGAAAGAGAGAGAGGGGGACAGAGAGGGGGGACAAAGAGTGAGTGGGGGACAGAGAGGGACTGGGCAGAGAGAGAGGGACAGAGAGAGGGGGACAGACAGAGGGGAACAGAGGGAGGGGGACAGAGAGAGGTGGACAGAGTGAGTGGGACAGAGAGACGGGGACAGAGAGACGGGGACAGAGAGACGGGGAGATAGAGCGGGACAGAGAGAGGAGGTCAGAGAGAGGCGGGTGGGAGAGAGCATGGGAGAGATAGAGGGGTCAAGGAGACGGGGGCAGAGAGTGGGTCAGAAAGAGGGGGCAGAGAGAGTGGGACAGAGAGAGGGGGGACAGGGGGGGGACAGAGAGAGGGGGACAGAGAGAGAGAGAGAGGCGTGTGGGAGAGAGGGGGGCAGGGAGAGTAGGACAGGGAGATGGCGACAGACGGGGGGGAGAGAGCGTGGGAAAGAGAGAGAGGGGGACAGAGAGGGGGGACAAAGAGTGAGTGGGGGACAGAGAGGGACTGGGCAGAGAGAGGGGGACAGAGAGAGGGGGACAGACAGAGGGGAACAGAGGGAGGGGGACAGAGAGAGGTGGACAGAGTGAGTGGGACAGAGAGACGGGGACAGAGAGACGGGGACAGAGAGACGGGGAGATAGAGCGGGACAGAGAGAGGGGGTCAGAGAGAGGCGGGTGGGAGAGAGCATGGGAGAGAGAGAGGGGTCAAGGAGACGGGGGCAGAGAGTGGGTCAGAAAGAGGGGGCAGAGAGAGTGGGACAGAGAGAGGGGGGACAGGGGGGGGACAGAGAGAGGGCGACAGAGAGAGGGCGACAGAGAAAGGGCGAAAGAGAGAGAGGGGACAGAGAGAGGGGGACAGAGAGAGAGATGGGTGTGAGAGAGAGGGGTGAGGGAGAGGCGGGTGGGAGGGAGAGTGGACAGAGAGAGAGGGGAACAGAGAGAGGGGGGAACAAAGGGGGGGATAGAGGGAGGTGGGTGGGAGAGAGAGGGGGACAGAGAGAGGGCGACAGACAGTGGGGTCAGAGACCGGGGAGAGAGAGAGGCGGGTGGGAGAGATAGGGGGTCACAGAGATGGGGACAGAGAGAGGGGGCAGAGAGAGGGCGACAGAGATAGGGCGACAGAGAGAGCGGGACAGAGAGAGTGGGTCAGATAGAGGGGGGACAGAGAGAGAGGAGGACAGAGATAGAGGGACAGAGAGAGAGGGGGTCAGAGAGAGGGGGTGTCAGAGAGGGGGACAGAGAGGGAAGGACAGAGAGAGAGGCGGGTGGGAGAGAGAGGGGGTCAGAGAGAGAGGCGGGTGGGAGAGTGCGTGGTACAGAGCGAGAGGGGAACAGAGAGAGAGGGGGACAAAGAGGGGGATAGAGGGAGATGGGTTGGAGAGAGAGGGGGACAGAGAGTGGGTCAGACAGAGGTGGACAGAGAAAGGGAGACAGAGAGAGGGGAGAAAGAGAGGAGGACAGAGAGAGGGGGACAGAGTGTGGGGGACAGAGAGTTGGGGACAGAGAGTGGGGGACGGAGAGAGGGGGACAGAGAGAGGGGGACAGAGATTGTGGGACAGAGTGTGTGGGACAGAGAGAGGGGGGGACAGAGAGTGGGGAAGATGGAGGGCGACAGAGAGGGGGACAGAGAGAGGGGGGAAAAAGAGAGGGGGACAGAGAGAGATGGGGACAAAGAGGGGGGAGAGGGAGATGGGTGGGAGAGAGTGGGGGGACAGAGAGTGGGTGAGATAGATGGGGTCAGAGAGAGGGGGACAGAGTGAGTGGGACAGGGAGAGAGGGATAGAGAGAGGGGGTCAGAGAGAGGGGGGTGGGAGAGAGCGCGGGACAGAGAGAGAGAGGGGGACAGAGGGAAAGGGACAGAGAGAGAGGCGGGTGGGAGAGAGAGGGGGTCAGAGAGAGGCGGGTGGGAGGGAGAGGGGGACAGAGAGAGGGCGACAGAGAGAGTGGGCCAGAGAGAGGGGGAACAGAGAAATGGGCGACAGAGAAATGGGGGACAGAGAGAGCGCGACAGAGAGAGTGGGTCAGATAGAGGGGGGACAGAGAGAGAGAGGAGGACAGAGATAGAGGGACAGAGAGAGAGGGGGTCAGAGAGAGGGGGTGTCAGAGAGGGGGACAGAGAGGGAAGGACAGAGAGAGAGGCGGGTGGGAGAGAGAGGGGGTCAGAGAGAGAGGCGGGTGGGAGAGTGCGTGGTACAGAGCGAGAGGGGAACAGAGAGAGAGGGGGACAAAGAGGGGGATAGAGGGAGATGGGTTGGAGAGAGAGGGGGACAGAGAGTGGGTCAGACAGAGGTGGACAGAGAAAGAGGGACAGAGAGAGGGGAGAGGGAGAGCAGGACAGAGAAAGGGGGACAGAGTGTGGGGGACAGAGAGTTGGGGACAGAGAGTGGGGGACGGAGAGAGGGGGACAGAGAGAGGGGGCAGAGATAGGGAGCACAGAGAAGGGGGGACAGAGAGAGGGGGACAGAGAGAGAGAGAGGCGGGTGGGAGAGAGAGGGGGTCCGAGAGAGGGGAATCAGATAGAGCCGGACTGAGAGAGAGGGGGACAGAGAGAGGGGGACAGAGAGAGGGGGAGATAGAGGTGGTCAAAGGGAGGCGAACAGCGAGAGGGACACAGAGAGTGAGAGAGATAGAGGGGGTCAGAGCGAATGGTACAGAGACCGTGGTACAGAGAGTGGGGGAGATAGAGGGGAAAAGAGAGAGGGGGAGGTAGAGCGGGTCAGAGAGAGGGGGACAGAGAGAGGGGCACAGAGAGTGGGAGAGATAGAGGGGGACAGAGAGAGGGGGGTCCGAGGGGGGGACGGGGGGACAGAGGGAGGGGACAGAGAGGGGGACAGAGAGGGGGGACAGAGAGAGGGGGGAACAGTGATGGGGGGACAGAGAGAGGGGGGGACAGAGAGAGGGTGGGAACAGAGAGTTGGGGGGACAGAGGGAGCGGGGAACAGAGAGAGCGCGATAGAGAGAGGGCGACAGAGAGTGGAGGAGATAGAGTAGGTCAGAGAGTGGGGTACAGAGAGAGTGTGACAGAGAGAGAGGGGGACAGAGAGAGGGGGATTAGTGGGGGACAGGGGGAAGGGGACAGAGAGTGGGGGACAGAGAGAGGGGGACAGAGAGAGCGGCACAGAGAGGGGCACAGAGAGTGGGGCACAGAGAGTGGGGGAGATAGAGGGGGACAAAAAGAGGGGGACAAAAAGAGGGGGAGGTAGAGTGCGTCAGAGAGAGGGAGACAGAGAGAGGGGCACAGACAGTAGGGGAGATAGAGGGGGCCAGACCAAAGGCAAGAGAGGTCCAGACAGTGGGAGAGATAGAGGGGGACAGAGAGGGGGACAAAATTAGGGGGAGATAGAGGGCGTCAGAGAGAGAGGTAAGAGTGTGGGGGAGATAGAGGGGGACGGAGAGAGAGAGGGGGGCAGAGGGGGGGTGACAAAGGGAGGGGACGGGGGGGACAGAGGGCAGGGACAGAGAGGGGGGACAGAGAGAGGGTGACAGAGAGAGGGGCACAGAGAGTGGGGGAGATAGAGGGGTTCAGACACAGAGGTGGACAGTGAGAGAGGGGGGCAGAGAAATAGTGACAGAGAGAGGGTGACAGAGAGAGGGGGACAGAGAGAGAGGATGACAGAGAGAGAGGGGGACAGAAAGAGAGGGGGACAGAGAGAGGGCGATAGAGAGAGGGTGACAGAGAGTGGAGGAGATAGAGTAGGTCAGAGAGTGGGGGACAGAGAGAGGGGGATTAGTGGGGGACAGAGGGAAGGGGACAGAATGGTGGACAGATAGGGGGGACAGAGAGAAAAGGGGCAGAGAGAGAGGGGTACAGAGAGAGAGGGGCAGAAAGAGATGGGGCAGACAGAAGGGGACAGAGTGAGGGGGCAGAGAGAGAGAGAGAGTCAGAGAGGGGGACAGAGAGACGGGGATATAGAGGGGGACAGAGAGTGGGGGACAGAGAAAGGAGTACAGAGTGGGGGTGAGAGAGGGAATCAGAAAGATGGGGGCAGAGATAGGGCGACAGAGAGAGGGGGACAGAGAGTGGGGGGGACGGAGAGTGGGGGGGACGGAGAGAGGTGGGGACAGAGAGAGAGGGGAACAGAGAGAGAGGGGGACAGAGAGAGTGGGACAGAGAGATATGGGGACAGAGAGAGCTGTGGACAGAGAGAGAAAAACAGAGAAAGAGGGGGTCAGAGAGAGGCGGGTGGTAGGGAGAGTGGGACAGAGAGAGGGCGACAGAAAGAGGGGGACAGAGAGAGGCGGGTGGGAGAGAGCATGGGAGAGAGAGGGGGGGACAGGGAGAAGGGTGGGAGAGAGAGGGGGCAGAGAGTGGGTCAGACAGAGGGGGTCAGAGAGAATGGGACAGAGAGAGGCGGGTGGGAGAGAGCGCGGGACAGAGAGTGGGGGGGCAGAGAGAGTGGGACAGAGAGAGAGAGAGGCGGGTGGGAGAGAGGGGGCAGGGAGAGTAGGACAGGGAGAGGGCGAGAGACGGGGGGCAGAGAGCGTGGGAAAGAGAGAGAGGGGTCAGAGAGGGGGACAGAGAGTGAATGGGGGACAGAGAGGGACGGGGCAGAGAGAGGGGGACAGACAGAGGGGAACAGAGAGAGGGGGACAGAGATGGGGGACAGAGAGCGGAGGAGAGTGAGAGGGGACAGAGAGAGGGGTACAGAGAGAGGGGGACAGAGTGAGTGGGACAGAGAGACGGGGACAGAGAGACGGGGACAGAGAGACGGGGAGATAGAGCGGAACAGAGAGAGGGGGTCAGAGAGAGGCGGGTGGGAGAGAGCATGGGAGAGAGAGGGGGACAAGGAGACGGGTGGGAGAGAAAGGGGGGAGAGAGTGGGTCAGACAGAGGGGTTCAGAGAAAGTGGGACAGAGAGAGGGGGGGACAGAGAGGGGGGGACAGAGAGAGGGCGACAGAGAGAGGGCGACAGAGAAAGGGCGAAAGAGAGAGAGGGGGACAGAGAGAGGGGGACAGAGAGAGAGGTGGGTGTGAGAGAGAGGGGTCAGAGAGAGGCGGGTGGGAGGGAGTGTGGACAGAGAGAGAGGGGAACAGAGAGAGGGGGGAACAACGGGGGGGATAGAGGGAGGTGGGTGGGAGAGAGAGGGCGACAGAGATAGGGCGACAGAGAGAGGGCGACAGAGAGAGTGGGTCAGATAGAGGGGGGACAGAGAGAGAGGAGGACAGAGAGAGAGGGACAGAGAGAGAGGTGGTCAGAGAGAGGGGGTGTCAGAGAGGGGGACAGAGAGGGGGACAGAGAGAGAGAGGCGGGTGGGAGAGAGAGGGGGTCAGAGAGAGAGGAGGGTGGGAGAGTGCGTGGGACAGAGCGAGAGGGGAACAGAAAGAGAGGGGGACAAAGAGGGGGATAGAGGGAGATGGGTTGGAGAGAGAGGGGGACAGAGAGTGGATCAGACAGAGGTGGACAGAGAAAGGGGGACAGAGAGAGGGGAGAGAGAGAGGAGGACAGAGAGTAGGGGACAGAGAGTGGGGGACGGAGAGAGGGGGACAGAGAGAGTGGGACAGAGAGTGTGGGACAGAGATTGTGGGACAGAGAGAGGGGAGGGAAAGAGAGGGGGGAAGATAGAGGGCGACAGAGAGGGGGACAGAGAGAGGGGGGAAAGAGAGAGGGGGACAGAGAGAGATGGGGACAAAGAGGGGGGAGAGGGAGATGGGTGGGAGAGAGTGGGGGGACAGAGAGTGGGTGAGATAGATGGGGTCAGAGAGAGGGGGACGGAGAGAGTGGGACAGAGAGAGGGGGATAGAGAGAGGGGGTCAGAGAGAGGCGGATGGGAGGGAGAGGGGGACAGAGAGAGGGCGACAGAGAGAGTGGGTCAGAGAGAGGGGAACAGAGAGAGAGGGTGACAGAGAGAGGGGGACAGAGAAATGGGCGACAGAGAAATGGGGGACAGAGTGGGGAGGACAGAGAGAGGGGGGACAGAGAAAGGGGGGACAGAGAGAGAGGGGGACAGAGAGAGAGGGGGACAGAGAGAGAGGCGACAGAGACAGGGGGACAGAGAGAAGGGAACAGAGAGAGGGGGACAGAGAGGAACAGAGAGAGAGGGGGACAGAGAGAGAGGTGGTCAGATAAAGAGCGACAGAGAGAGTTTGGGACAGAGAGAGGGGGGAAAGAGAGTGGGGGGACAGAGAGTGGGGGAGGTAGAGGGGTTCAGAGACAGGGGAACAGAGAGAGAGGGGGACAGTGAGAGGAGGAGGGGGTTCAGAGAGGGTTGGGACAAAGAGGATGGACAGATAGTGGCGGGATAGAGGGGGGGACAGAGAGAGGGGGAACAGCTAGAGGGAGGGAAAGAGAGAGAGGGGGGACTGAGAGATGGTGACAGACAGGTTGCAGAGAGAGGGCGACAGAGAGAGGGGGACAGAGATAGGGGAGAGAGAGAGGGGGAACAGAGAAAGGGGGAGAGAGAGAGAGGGGGAACAGAGAGAGGGGGAGAGAGGGAGGTGGAGAGAGGGAGGGGGAACAGAGAGACGATGACAGAGATGGGGGAGAGAGAGGGGGACAGGGCGAGGAGGGACACAGAGAGGGGGACAGAGGGGGGGGGCAGAGAGACAGTGACAGAGAGGGGGCGGAGAGAGGGCGACATAGAGAGGGGTCAGAGAGAGGGGGGGCAGATAGAGGGGACAGGGAGTGGGGGACAGAGAGAGAGGGGGGACAGAGAGAGGGGGACAGAGAGAGGGGACAGAGAGAATGGGGGACAAAGAGGGGGGATAGAGGGTGATGGGTGGGAGAGAGGGGGTGAAACAGTGGGTCAGACAGTGGGGATCAGAGAGAGGGCGACAGAGAGGGGGACAGAGAGTCGGGGAGAGAGAGGGGGGAGAGAGGGAGGCGGGTGGGAGGGAGAGCGGGTCAGAGAGAGGGGACAGAGGGGGGGCAGAGAGCGGGGGTGAGAGAGAAGCGGGTGGGAGAGAGGGGGTCAGAGAGAGAAGGGGAAAGAGTGAGAGGCGTACAGAGAGGGGGACAGACAGAGAGGGGAAAAGAGTGAGAGGCGTACAGAGACGGGGTCAGAGAGAGGGGGATAGAGAGAGGGGGGACAGAGGGAGGGGGGACAGAGGGAGAGGAACAGAGAGAGGGGGACAGAGAGAGGGGGGACAGAGGGAGGGGGGACAGAGGGAGAGGAACAGAGGGAGGGGGTCAGAGAGAGAGCGGGAGGTCAGAGAGAGGGGGTCAGAGAGAGGGGGACAGAGAGAGAGGGTCAGAGAGAGTTGGGACAGAGAGTGGGGGACAGAGTGAGAGGGACAGAGAGAGAGGGGGACAGAGAGAGGGGGGGAAGAGAGAGGGCGACCGAGAGAGTGTGACAGAGAGAGTGTGCCAGAGAGAGGGGGGAACAGAGAGAGGGGGACAGAAAGAGGGGGAGGTAGAGGGGTTCAGAGAGAGGGGGACAGAGACAGGGGCAGATAGAGGGGGTCAGAGAGAGGGGGACAGAGGGAGGGGCACAGAGAGTGCAGGAGGTAGAGGGAGTCAGAGAGAGGGGGACAGAGATAGGGGCACAGAGAGTGGGGGAGATAGAGGGGGACAGAGAAAGAGGGTATAGAGAGAGAGAGGGGCAGAGAGAGTGGGACAGAGTGAGGGGGGCAGAGAGAGAGGGGAAAGAGAGAGAGGGAATAAGAGAGAGGGGGAGATAGAGGAGGTCAGAGAGAGGGGGTGTCAGAGAGGGGGACAGAGAGGGGGACAGAGAGAGAGAGGCGGGTGGGAGAGAGAGGGGGTCAGAGAGAGAGGAGGGTGGGAGAGTGCGTGGGACAGAGCGAGAGGGGAACAGAAAGAGAGGGGGACAAAGAGGGGGATAGAGGGAGATGGGTTGGAGAGAGAGGGGGACAGAGAGTGGATCAGACAGAGGTGGACAGAGAAAGGGGGACAGAGAGAGGGGAGAGAGAGAGGACAGACTAGGGGACAGAGAGTGGGGGACGGAGAGAGGGGGACAGAGAGAGGGGGACAGAGAGTGTGGGACAGAGAGTGTGGGACAGAGAGAGGGGAGGGAAAGAGAGGGGGGAAGATAGAGGGCGACAGAGAGGGGGACAGAGAGAGGGGGGAAAGAGAGAGGGGGACAGAGAGAGATGGGGACAAAGAGGGGGGAGAGGGAGATGGGTGGGAGAGAGTGGGGGGACAGAGAGTGGGTGAGATAGATGGGGTCAGAGAGAGGGGAACAGAGAGAGAGGGTGACAGAGAGAGGGGGACAGAGAAATGGGCGACAGAGAAATGGGGGACAGAGTGGGGAGGACAGAGAGAGGGGGGACAGAGAAAGGGGGGACAGAGAGAGAGGGGGACAGAGAGAGAGGGGGACAGAGAGAGAGGCGACAGAGACAGGGGGACAGAGAGAAGGGAACAGAGAGAGGGGGACAGAGAGGAACAGAGAGAGAGGGGGACAGAGAGAGATGGGGACAAAGAGGGGGGAGAGGGAGATGGGTGGGAGAGAGTGGGGGGACAGAGAGTGGGTGAGATAGATGGGGTCAGAGAGAGGGGAACAGAGAGAGAGGGTGACAGAGAGAGGGGGACAGAGAAATGGGCGACAGAGAAATGGGGGACAGAGTGGGGAGGACAGAGAGAGGGGGGACAGAGAAAGGGGGGACAGAGAGAGAGGGGGACAGAGAGAGAGGGGGACAGAGAGAGAGGCGACAGAGACAGGGGGACAGAGAGAAGGGAACAGAGAGAGGGGGACAGAGAGGAACAGAGAGAGAGGGGGACAGAGAGAGAGGTGGTCAGATAAAGAGCGACAGAGAGAGTTTGGGACAGAGAGAGGGGGGAAAGAGAGTGGGGGGACAGAGAGTGGGGGAGGTAGAGGGGTTCAGAGACAGGGGAACAGAGAGAGAGGGGGACAGTGAGAGGAGGAGGGGGTTCAGAGAGGGTTGGGACAAAGAGGATGGACAGATAGTGGCGGGATAGAGGGGGGGACAGAGAGAGGGGGAACAGCTAGAGGGAGGGAAAGAGAGAGAGGGGGGACTGAGAGATGGTGACAGACAGGTTGCAGAGAGAGGGCGACAGAGAGAGGGGGACAGAGATAGGGGAGAGAGAGAGGGGGAACAGAGAAAGGGGGAGAGAGAGAGAGGGGGAACAGAGAGAGGGGGAGAGAGGGAGGTGGAGAGAGGGAGGGGGAACAGAGAGACGATGACAGAGATGGGGGAGAGAGAGGGGGACAGGGCGAGGAGGGACACAGAGAGGGGGGACAGAGGGGGGGGGCAGAGAGACAGTGACAGAGAGGGGGCGGAGAGAGGGCGACATAGAGAGGGGTCAGAGAGAGGGGGGGCAGATAGAGGGGACAGGGAGTGGGGGACAGAGAGAGAGGGGGGACAGAGAGAGGGGGACAGAGAGAGGGGACAGAGAGAATGGGGGACAAAGAGGGGGGATAGAGGGTGATGGGTGGGAGAGAGGGGGTGAAACAGTGGGTCAGACAGTGGGGATCAGAGAGAGGGCGACAGAGAGGGGGACAGAGAGTCGGGGAGAGAGAGGGGGGAGAGAGGGAGGCGGGTGGGAGGGAGAGCGGGTCAGAGAGAGAGGACAGAGGGGGGGCAGAGAGCGGGGGTGAGAGAGAAGCGGGTGGGAGAGAGGGGGTCAGAGAGAGAAGGGGAAAGAGTGAGAGGCGTACAGAGAGGGGGACAGACAGAGAGGGGAAAAGAGTGAGAGGCGTACAGAGACGGGGTCAGAGAGAGGGGGATAGAGAGAGGGGGGACAGAGGGAGGGGGGACAGAGGGAGAGGAACAGAGAGAGGGGGACAGAGAGAGGGGGGACAGAGGGAGGGGGGACAGAGGGAGAGGAACAGAGGGAGGGGGTCAGAGAGAGAGCGGGAGGTCAGAGAGAGGGGGTCAGAGAGAGGGGGACAGAGAGAGAGGGTCAGAGAGAGTTGGGACAGAGAGTGGGGGACAGAGTGAGAGGGACAGAGAGAGAGGGGGACAGAGAGAGGGGGGGAAGAGAGAGGGCGACCGAGAGAGGGTGACAGAGAGAGTGTGCCAGAGAGAGGGGGGAACAGAGAGAGGGGGACAGAAAGAGGGGGAGGTAGAGGGGTTCAGAGAGAGGGGGACAGAGACAGGGGCAGATAGAGGGGGTCAGAGAGAGGGGGACAGAGGGAGGGGCACAGAGAGTGCAGGAGGTAGAGGGAGTCAGAGAGAGGGGGACAGAGATAGGGGCACAGAGAGTGGGGGAGATAGAGGGGGACAGAGAAAGAGGGTATAGAGAGAGAGAGGGGCAGAGAGAGTGGGACAGAGTGAGGGGGGCAGAGAGAGAGGGGAAAGAGAGAGAGGGAATAAGAGAGAGGGGGAGATAGAGGAGGTCAGAGAGAGGGGGTGTCAGAGAGGGGGACAGAGAGGGGGACAGAGAGAGAGAGGCGGGTGGGAGAGAGAGGGGGTCAGAGAGAGAGGAGGGTGGGAGAGTGCGTGGGACAAAGCGAGAGGGGAACAGAAAGAGAGGGGGACAAAGAGGGGGATAGAGGGAGATGGGTTGGAGAGAGAGGGGGACAGAGAGTGGATCAGACAGAGGTGGACAGAGAAAGGGGGACAGAGAGAGGGGAGAGAGAGAGGACAGGGAGTAGGGGACAGAGAGTGGGGGACAGAGTGAGAGGGACAGAGAGAGAGGGGGACAGAGAGAGAGGGGGGGAAGAGAGAGGGCGACCGAGAGAGGGTGATAGAGAGAGTGTGCCAGAGAGAGGGGGGAACAGAGAGAGGGGGACAGAAAGAGGGGGACGTAGAGGGGTTCAGAGAGAGGGGGACAGAGACAGGGGCAGATAGAGGGGGTCAGAGAGAGGGGGACAGAGGGAGGGGCACAGAGAGTGCAGGAGGTAGAGGGAGTCAGAGAGAGGGGGACAGAGATAGGGGCACAGAGAGTGGGGGAGATAGAGGGGGACAGAGAAAGAGGGTATAGAGAGAGAGAGGGGCAGAGAGAGTGGGACAGAGTGAGGAGGGCAGAGAGAGAGGGGAAAGAGAGAGAGGGAATAAGAGAGAGGGGGAGATAGAGGAGGTCAGAGAGAGGGGGGACAGAGAGGGGTGGGACAGAGGGGGGGGGAAAGAAAGGGGGTGGGACAGAGGGGGGGGGAAGAGAGGTGGGAACAGAGAGAGAGCGGGGCAGAGATAGAGGGTCAGAGAGAGCTGGGGCAGACAGAGGGAGACAGAGTGAGGGGGGCAGAGTGAGGGCGGCAGAGAGAGAGGGGGCAGAGAGATAGTGAAAAGAGAGTGGGGGACA
This sequence comes from Chiloscyllium punctatum, assembly GCF_047496795.1. Classification (NCBI taxonomy): domain Eukaryota; kingdom Metazoa; phylum Chordata; class Chondrichthyes; order Orectolobiformes; family Hemiscylliidae; genus Chiloscyllium; species Chiloscyllium punctatum. The sequence continues at coordinate 7,771,878 of NC_092761.1, forward strand.
GAGAGAGGGGTACAGAGTGGGGGAAAGAGAGGGAGTCAGAGACAGGAGGACAGAGAGATTGGGACAGAGAGAGAGGTGGACAGAGAGAGAGGGGGACAGAGAGAGAGGTGGACAGAGAGGGTGGGACAGAGAGAGGAGCACAGAGTGTGGGCGAGATAGCGGGGCTCAGAGAGAGGAGGACATAGAGGTGGACATAGGACGGGGGACAGAAAGGGGGTGGACAGAGAGTTGGGGGGACTGAGAGTGGGGGGGGCAGGAAGGTAGAGAGAAGGGGGCAGAGAGGGGGGGACAGAGAGGGGGGACAGAGAGAGATGGGGACAGAGAGAGGGGGGACAGAGAGAGGGCGACAGAGAGAGTGTCACAGAGAATGGGGGAGATAGAGGGGGTCAGAGAAAGGGGACAGAGAGAGGGTGATATACAGGGGGACTACGAGAGAAGGAGTCAGAGACAGAGGGGTACAGTGAGAGAGGAGGTAAGAGAAGTGGCGACAGAGAGAGGGTGACAGAGAGAGTGGGGGACAGAGAGAGAGGGGGCAGAGAGAGGGCGACAGAGAGAGGGGGACAGAGAGAAAAGGGGGCAGAGAGAGAGGGGGACAGAGAGAGAGGGGAAGATAGAGATGGGGCAGACAGAAGGGGACAAAGTGAGGGGGGCAGAGAGAGAGACGGTCAGAGAGGGGGACAGAGAGACGGGGATATAGAGGGGGACAGAGAGAGTGGGACAGAGAGTGAGGGACAGAGAGAGGAGTACAGAGCGGGGGAGAGAGAGGGAATCAGAGAGATGGGGGCAGAGAGAGGGCGACAGAGAGAGAGGAGGACAGAGAGAGGGGGGGACGGAGAGTTGGGGGGGGACGGAGAGAGGTGGGGACAGAGAGAGAGGGGAACAGAGAGAGAGGGGGACAGAGAGAGTGGGACAGAGAGAGATGGGGACAGAGAGAGCTGTGGACAGAGAGAGAAGGACAGAGTGAGAGGAGGTCAGAGAGAGAGGAGGACAGAGAGAGAGGAGGACAGAGAGAGGCAGGTGGAAGGGAGAGAGGGGCAGAGAGAGGGCGACAGAGAGAGGGGCACCGAGAGTGGGGGAGATAGAGGGGGTCAGAGAGAGGGGGAGACAGACAGTGGGGAGATGGAGAGAGTGTGGGACAGAGGGAGAGAGAGGGGGTCAGAGAGGGGGGCAGGGAGAGACGGAGCAGAGAGAGGGCGAAAGAGAGGGGCGCAGAGAGCGGGGTAGAGATAGAGGGGACAGAGAGAGGGGGACAGAGATAGGGGGACAGAGAGAGGCCGACAGAGAGAGGAGGCAGAGAGCGAGGGGGACAGAGAGAGGGGGACAGATAGAGGGGGACAGAGAGAGAGGCGGTGGGAGAGAGAGGGGGACAGAGAGAGGTGGGTGGGAGAGAGAGGCGGGTGGGAAAGAGAGGGCGACAGAGAGAGGGGGAAAGAGAGAGGGGCACAGAGAGAGGGGGACAGAGAGAGGGGGCACAGAAAGGGGGACACAGAGAGTGGGGCACAGAGAGGGGGGCACAGAGAGGGGGACAGAGAGGGGGACAGAGAGGGGGACTGAGAGAGAGAGGGGGACAGAGAGAGAGAGAGGGAGGAACAGAGAGAGTGGGGGACAGAGCGGGGGGGGAAGAGAGAGGCGGGTGGAAGGGAGAGGAGGGCAGAGAGAGGGCGACAGAGAGAGGAACACAGAGAGGGTGGAGATAGCGTGGCACAGAGAGAGGAGGACAGAGAGAGGGGGCCAGAGAGAGGGAGGGACAGAAAGAGGGGTGTACAGAAAGAGGGGGGACAGAGAGAGGGGGACAGAGGGGGGGGGGACAGAGGGGGGCAGAGAGAGTGGGGGACAGAGAGGGGGGGGACAGAGAGAGAGGGACAGAGAGAGAGAGAGGCGGGTGGGAGAGAGAGGGAGTCAGAGAGATGCTGGTGGGAGAGAGAGGGGGACAGAGAGAGAGGGGGAACTGAGAGAGAGACGGACTGAGAGAGAGGGGGACAGAGAGAGGGGGAAAGAGAAAGGGGAGATAGAGGTTGACAAAGGGAGGGGGACAGAAAGAGTGGCACAGAGAGAGGGGTAAATAGAGGGGTTCAGAGCGAAGGGTACAGAGATAGTGGTACAGCGAGTGGGGGAGATAGAGGGGGACAGAGAGTGGGACAACAAGAGTGGGGGTTGAGGGGGTCAGAGAGAGGGGAGGATAGAGGGGGGCAGAGAGAGAGAGGGGCAGAGAGGGGGACAGAGAGAGTGGGACAGAGAGTGAGGGACAGAGAGAGATGGGGACAGAGAGAGCTGTGGAAAGAGAGAGAAGGACAGAGTGAGAGGAGGTCAGAGAGAGAGGAGGACAGAGAGAGAGGAGGACAGAGAGAGGCAGGTGGAAGGCAGAGAGGGGCAGAGAGATGGCGACAGAGAGACGGGCACCGAGAGTGGGGGAGATAAGGGGGTCAGAGAGAGGGGGAGACAGACAGTGGGGAGATGGAGAGAGTGTGGGACAGAGGGAGAGAGAGGGGTCAGAGAGGGGTGCAGGGAGAGACGGAGCAGAGAGAGGGCGAAAGAGAGGGGCGCAGAGAGCGGGGTAGAAATAGACGGGACAGAGAGAGGGGGACAGAGAGAGGGGGACAGAGAGAGGCCGACAGAGAGAGGAGGCAGAGAGCGAGGGGGACAGAGAGAGGGGGACAGAGAGAGGTGGGTGGGAGAGAGAGGCCGGTGGGAGAGATGGGCGACAGAGAGAGGGGGAAAGAGAGAGGGACAGAGAGGGGGACTGAGAGAGAGAGGGGGACAGAGAGAGAGAGGAACAGAGAGAGTGGGGGACAGAGAGAGAGAGGGGGACAGAGAGAGAGGGGGACAGAGCGGGGGGGGAAGAGAGAGGCGGGTGGAAGGGAGAGGAGGGCAGAGAGAGGGCGACAGAGAGAGGAGCACAGAGAGGGGGGAGATAGCGGGGCACAGAGAGAGGGGGACAGAGAGAGGGGGACAGAGAGAGGGAGGGACAGAAACAGGGGTGGACAGAAAGGGGGGGGCAGAGAGAGGTGGGACAGAGAGAGGGGGGACAGAGGGGGGCAGAGAGAGTGGGGGACAGAGAGGGGGGGACAGAGAGAGAGGTGGGTGGGAGAGAGAGGGAGTCAGAGAGAGGCTGGTGGGAGAGAGAGGGGGACAGAGAGAGGGGGAACAGAGAGAGACGGACTGAGAGAGAGGGGGACAGAGAGAGGGGGACAGAGAAAGGGGAGATAGAGGTTGACAAAGGGAGGGGGACAGAGAGAGTGGCACAGAGAGAGGGGTAGATAGAGGGGTTCAGAGCGAAAGGTACAGAGATAGTGGTACAGCGAGTGGGGGAGATCGAGGGGGACAGAGAGTGGGACAAAAAGAGGGGGGGTTGAGGGGGTCAGAGAGAGGGGAAGATAGAGGGGGACAGAGAGAGAGGTGTAGACGGGGGGGGCAGAGAGAGAGGGGGTACAGAGAGAGTGGCACAGAGAGTGGAGGAGATAGAGGGGGTAAGAGAGAGGCGGACAGAGAGAGGGTGATATAGAGGGGGACAGCAAGAGAAGGGGTCAGAGACAGAGGGGACAGTGAGAGAGAGGGGGGCTGAGAAATGGTGACAGAGAGAGGGTGACAGAGAGAGAGGGGAAAGAGAGAAAGGGGACAGAGAGAGAGAGGGGGGCAGACAGAGGGGGGGACAGAGAGAGAGGGGGTCAGAGGGGTGGAACAGAGGGGGGGACAGAGAGGTGGGGGGACAGAGAGAGCGGGGGGGAGAGAGAGGGCAGAGAGAGGCGGGGAACAGAGAGAGACGGGCACAGAGAGAGAGTGGGACAGAGAGAGGGGGACAGAGAGAGAGGGTAACAGGGAGGGGGACAAAGATGGGGGAAAGAGAGAGGGGGGAAGAGAGAGAGGTGGGTGGAAGGGAGAGGAGGGCAGAGAGAGGGCGACAGAGAGAGAGGCACAGAGAGTGTGGGGAGATAGCGGGGCTCAGAGACAGGGTGACAGAGAGAGAGGGCGATATAGAGTGGGGGACAGAGAGATGGGTACAGAGTGGAAGAGAGAGAGGAGGTCAGAGAGAGGGGGGACAGAGAGAGCCGGACTGAGAGAGTGGGGGGATGGAGAGAGTGGGGGAGAGAGAGAGGGGGGGAGTTAGAGAGAGGGGCAGAGAGTGAGGGAGCAGAGACAGGACGACAGAGTGGGTGGCAGAGAGCAGGGAAGAGAAAGAGGGGACAGAGAGAGTGGGATAGAGAAGGTGGGACAGAGAGTGGGGGGGACAGGGAGTGTGGGGACAGAGAGAGGCGGGGACAGAGAAAGGGGGACAGAGAGAGAGAGAGAGGCGGGTGGGAGAGAGAAGAGTTCCGAGTGAGGCTGGTGGGAGAGAGAGTGGGACAGAGAGAGGGGGGACAGAGAGAGCCGGACTGAGAGAGAGGCGGACAGAGAGAGGGTGATATAGAGGGGGACAGCAAGAGAAGGGGTCAGAGACAGAGGGGACAGTGAGAGAGAGGGGGGCTGAGAAATGGTGACAGAGAGAGGGTGACAGAGAGAGAGGGGAAAGAGAGAAAGGGGACAGAGAGAGAGAGGAGGCAGACAGAGGGGGGGACAGAGAGAGAGGGGGTCAGAGGGGTGGAACAGAGGGGGGGACAGAGAGGTGGGGGGACAGAGAGAGCGGGGGAGAGAGAGAGGGCAGAGAGAGGGGGGAACAGAGAGAGACGGGCACAGAGAGAGAGGGGGCCAGAGAGAGGGGGGATAGAGAGAGGGTGGACAGAGAGAGTGGGACAGAGAGAGGGGGACAGAGAGAGAGGGTAACAGGGAGGGGGACAAAGATGGGGGAAAGAGAGAGGGGGAAGAGAGAGAGGTGGGTGGAAGGGAGAGGAGGGCAGAGAGAGGGCGACAGAGAGAGAGGCACAGAGAGTGTGGGGAGATAGCGGGGCTCAGAGACAGGGTGACAGAGAGAGGGCGATATAGAGTGGGGGACAGAGAGATGGGTACAGAGTGGAAGAGAGAGAGGAGGTCAGAGAGAGGGGGGACAGAGAGAGCCGGACTGAGAGAGTGGGGGGATGGAGAGAGTGGGGGAGAGAGAGAGGGGGGGAGGTAGAGAGAGGGGCAGAGAGTGAGGGAGCAGAGACAGGACGACAGAGTGGGTGGCAGAGAGCGGGGAAGAGAAAGAGGGGACAGAGAGAGTGGGATAGAGAAGGTGGGACAGAGAGTGGGGGGGACAGGGAGTGTGGGGACAGAGAGAGGCGGGGACAGAGAAAGGGGGACAGAGAGAGAGAGAGAGGCGGGTGGGAGAGAGAAGAGTTCCGAGTGAGGCTGATGGGAGAGAGAGTGGGACAGAGAGAGGGGGGACAGAGAGAGCCGGACTGAGAGAGAGGGGGAGAGGGAGAGAGGGAGTGACAGAGAGAGGGGGAGATAGAGGTGGTCAAAGGGAGGTGGACAGAGAGTGTGGCACTCAGAGTGGGGGAGATAGAGGGGGTCAGAGACAGGGGGATAGAGGCAGGGGGATATAGAGGGGGACAGAGAGAGGTGGGACAGAGAGTGGGGGACAAAGAGTGGGGGAGAGACAGTGGGGGGAGACAGTGGGACAGAGAGAGGGGGACAGAGGCAGGGGGGTATAGCGGGGGACAGAGAGCGGGGAACAGAGAGTGGGGGACAAAGAGTGGGGAGAAGGTGAGAGTGGGGGACAGAGAGGGGGGCAGAGAGATGGAGCAGAGAGAGGGCGACAGAGAGGGGTTTCAGAGAGCGGGGGAGAGATAGAGGGGACAGAGATAGGGTGACAGAGAGAGGGGGCAGAGATAGGGAGCACAGAGAGGGGGGGACAGAGAGAGGAGGACATAGAGAGAGAGAGAAGCGGGTGGGAGAGAGAGGGGGTCCGAGAGAGGGGGATCAGATAGAGCCGGACTGAAAGAGAGGGGGACAGAGAGAGGGGGACAGAGAGAGGGGGAGATAGAGGTGGTCAAAGGGAGGTGGACAGAGAGTGTGGCACAGTGAGTGGGGGAGATAGAGGGGGCCAGAGAGAGGGGGACAAAGAGAGGGGCACAGAGAGTGGGGGAGATAGAGGGGGTCAGAGAGAGAGGTGGGGCAGAGAGGGGGGTGACAGAGGGAGGAGACGGGGGGCACAGAGGGCGGGGACAGAGAGAGGGCGACAGAGAGAGGGGCACAGAGAGTGGGGAAGATAGAGGGGGTCAGAGAGAGGGGGATAGATAGAGGGTGATATAGAGGGGGACACCGAGAGAGGGGGTCAGAGAAAGAGGGGCACAGTGAAAGAGAGGGGAAGAGAAATGGCGACAGAGAGAGGGTGACTTAGAGAGAGGGGGACAGAGAGAGAGGTGGACAGAGAGTGGGGGCGTTGGAGGGGGTCAGAGAGAGGGGGTCAAAAAGAGCGGGTCAGAGAGTGCGGGACAGAGAGAGGGGGACAAAGAGAGAGAGGGGGACAGAGATAGAGGTGAAAGAGAGAGGCGGGTGGAAGGGAGAGGGGGCAGAGAGAGGGCGACAGATAGAGAGGCACAGAGAGTGGGGGAGATAGAGGGGATCAGAGAGAGGGGGACAGAGGCAGGGGTATATAGAGGGGGACAAAGAGAGGGGGACAGAGAGTGGGGGACAAAGAGTGGGGAGATGGTGAGAGTGGGGGACAGAGAGGGGGGCAGAGAGACGGAGCAGAGAGAGGGCGACAGAGAGGGGTTTCAGAGAGCGGGGGAGAGATAGAGGGGACAGAGAGAGGGTGACAAAGAGAGGGGGCAGAGATAGGGGTCACAGAGAGAAGGGGCAGAGATAGAGAGCACAGAGAGGGGGGGACAGAGAGAGGGGGACAGAGAGAGAGAGAGGCGGGTGGGAGAGAGACGGGGTCCGAGAGAGGGGGATCAGATAGAGCCGGACTGAGAGAGAGGGGGACAAAGAGAGGGGGACAGAGAGAGGGGAAGATAGAGGTGGTCAAAGGGAGGCGAACAGCGAGAGGGACACAGAGAGTGAGAGATATAGAGGGGGTCAGAGCGAATGGTACAGAGAGAGTGGTACAGAGAGTGGGGGAGATAGAGTGGGAAAGAGAGAGGGGGAGGTAGAGTGGGTCAGAGAGAGGGGGACAGAGAGAGGGGCACAGAGAGTTGGAGACAAAGAGTGGGGAGATGGTGAGAGTGGGGGACAGTGAACGGAGCAGAGAGACGGAGCAGAGAGAGGGCGACAGAGAGGGGTTTCAGAGAGCGGGGGAGAGAGAGAGGGGACAGAGATAGGGTGACAGAGTGAGGGGGCAGAAATAGGGAGCACAGAGAGGGGGGGACAGAGAGAGGGGGACTGAGAGAGGGGGAGATAGAGGTGGTCAAAGGGAGGCGAACAGCGAAAGGAACACAGAGAGTGAGAGAGATAGAGGGGGTCAGCGTGAATGGTACAGATAGAGTGGTACAGAGAGTGGGGGAGATAGAGGGGGAAAGAGAGAGGGGGAGGTAGAGTGGGTCAGAGAGAGGGGGCAGAGAGTGGGGCACAGAGAGTGGGAGAGATAGAGGGGGACAGAGAGAGGGGAGTCAGAGGGGGGGACGGGGGACAGAGGGAGGGGACAGAGAGGGGGGGGACAGAGAGGGGTTACAGAGTGAGGGGGGAACAGAGACAGGGGGGACAGAGAGAGGGCGGGACAGAGAGACGGGGGAACAGAGCTGGGGGGACAGAGAGAGGGGGGACAGAGAGAGGGTGATAGAGAGAGGGCGACAGAGAGGGGAGGAGATAGAATAGGTCAGAGAGTGGGGGACAGAGAGAGGGTGACAGAGAGAGAGGGGGACAGAGAGAGGGGGAATAGTGGGGGGGCAGAGGGAAGGGGACAGAGAGTTGGGGACAGAGAGAGGAGCACAGAGAGAGGGGCACAGAGAGGGGCACAGAGAGTGGGGCACAGACAGTGGGACAGAGGGGGGTTTAGAGGAGGTAGAGGTGGTCAGAGGGAGGGGGGCAGAGAGTGGGGTACTGAGAGTGGCGGAGATAGAGGGGGACAAAAAGAGGGGGAGGTAGAGGGCATCAGAGAGAGGGGGACAGAGAGAGGTGCACAGAGAGTGGGGGAGATAGAGGGGGACAGAGAGAGAGAGGGGGGGCAGAGGGGAGGTGGCAGAGGGAGGGGACGGGGGGACAGAGGGCGGGGTCAGAGAGGGGGGACAGAGAGAGGGCGACAGAGAGAGGGGCACAGAGAGTGGGGGAGATAGAGGGGGACTGAGAGAGGGGGACAGAAAGAGGGTGATATAGAGGGGGACAGCGAGGGAGGGGTTCAGACACAGAGGGGGACAGTGAGAGACGGGGGCAGAGAAATGGTGACAGAGAGAGTGTGACAGAGAGAGGGGGGGACAGAGAGAGAGGGTGACAGAGAGAGGGGGGGACCGAGAGAGAGGGGGACAGAAAGAGAGGGGGACAGAGAGAGGGCGATAGAGAGAGGGTGACAGAGAGTGGAGGAGATAGAGTAGGTCAGAGAGTGGGGTACAGAGAGAGGGTGACAGAGAGAAAAGGGGGCAGAGAGAGAGGGGCAGAGAGAGATGGGGCAGACAGAAGGGGACAGAGTGAGGGGGGCAGAGACAGAGAGGGTCAGAGAGGGGGACAGAGAGACGGGGATATAGAGGGGGACAGAGAGTGAGGGACAGAGAGTGAGGGACAGAGAGAGGAGTACAGAGTGGGGGAGAGAGAGGGAATCAGAGAGATGGGGCAGAGAGAGGGCGACAGAGAGAGAGGGGGACAGAGAGTGGGGGGGATGGAGATGGGGGGGTGCGGAGAGAAGTGGGGACAGAGAGAGAGGGGACAGAGAGAGTGGGACAGAGAGAGATGGGGACAGAGAGAGATGTGGACAGAGAGAGAAGGACAGAGAGAGAGGAGGTCCGAGAGAGAGGAGGACAGAGAGAGAGGAGGACAGAGAGAGGCAGGTGGAAGGGAGAGAGGGGCAGAGAGAGGCCGACAGAGAGAGGGGCACCGAGAGTGGGGGAGATAGAGGGGGTCAGAGAGAGGGGGAGACAGTCAGTGGGGAGATGGAGAGAGTGTGGGACAGAGAGAGAGAGAGAGAGGGGTCAGAGTGGGGTGCAGGGAGAGACGGGGCCGAGAGAGGGCGAAAGAGAAGGGCGCAGAGAGCGGGGAGAGGTAGAGGGGACAGAGAGAGGCCGACAGAGAGAGGAGGCAGAGAGCGAGGGGGACAGAGAGAGGGGGACAGAGAGGGGGACAGAGAGAGAGGGGGGACAGGGAGAGAGTAACAGAGAGGGGGGGACAGAGAGAGAGGCGGTGGGAGAGAGAGGGGGACAGAGAGAGGTGGGTGGGAGAGAGAGGCGGGTGGGAAAGAGAGGGCGACAGAGAGAGGGGGAAGAGAGAGAGGGGCACAGAAAGAGGGGGACAGAGAGAGGGGGCACAGAAAGGGGGACACAGAGAGTGGGGCACAGAGAGGGGGGCACAGAGAGGGGGACAGAGAGGGGGACAGAGAGGGGGACAGAGAGAGAGGGGGGACAGAGAGAGAGTAACAGAGAGGGGGGGACAGAGGGAGAGGGGGACAGGGAGAGAGGGGGACAGAGCGAGGGGTGGGAAAGAGAGAGGCGGGTGGAAGGGAGAGGAGGGCAGAGAGAGGGCGACAGAGAGAGGAGCACAGAGTGGGGGGAGATAGCGGGGCTCAGAGAGAGGGCGACAGAGAGAGGGGCACAGAGAGTGGGGAGATAGCGGGGCGCAGAGAGAGGGGGACAGAGAGAGTGGGACAGAGAGAGGGAGGGACAGAAACAGGGGTGGACAGAAAGAGGGGGGGACAGAGAGAGGGGGGGACAGAGAGAGGGGGGACTGAGCGGGGCTGAGAGATTGGGGGACAGAGAGGGGGGGACAGAGAGAAAGGGAGAGAGAGAGAGGGGCGGGTGGGAGAGAGAGGGGGTCAGAGAGGGGCTGGTGGGAGAGAGAGGGGGACAGAGAGAGGGGGAACAGAGAGAGGGGGAACAGAGAGAGACGGACTGAGAGAGAGGGAGACAGAGAGAGGGGGAACAGAGAGAGACGGACTGAGAGAGAGGGGAACAGAGAGAGAGGAGGACAAAGAGGGGGGATAGCGAGGCGGGTGGGAGAGAGAGGGGCACAGAGAGAGGGGCACAGAGAGAGGGGGACAGAGAGAGGGGGCAGAGAGGGGGGTACTGAGAGTGGGGGAGATAAAGGGGGACAAAAAGAGGGGGACAATAAGAGGGGGAGGTAGATGGGGTCAGAGGGAGGGGGACAGAGAGAGGGGCACAGAGAGTGGGGGAGATAAAGGGGGACAGAGAGAGAGGGGACAGAGAAAGGGAGGACAGAGAGATGGGGAGACAGAGAGAGGGGGGACAAAGAGGGCGTGAATAGAGAGAGGTGCGTACAGAGAGTGGGGGGAAGAGAGAGGTGGGTACAGGGGGGGACAGAGAGAGAGCGGTGCAGAGAGAATGGGGCAGAGAGAGAGAGAGAGGGGGGCAGAGAGAGATGAGAGCAGAGAGAGATGGGGCAGAGAGAGATTGTGGCAGACAGAGGGGGACAGAGTGATAGGTATTGAGAGAGAGGGGGGGCAGAGAGAGAAAAAGAGACTGGGGGAACAGAGAGAGGGCTACAGAGTGGGGAAAAGAGAGGGAGTCAGAGAGAGGGTGACAGATAGAGGAGGACAGAGAGAGAGGGGGACAGAGACAGAGGGGGACAGAGAGAGAGGGGAACAGAGACAGAGGGGGACAGAGAGAGAGGCAGGTGGAAGGGGGAGCATAGAGTGGGGGAGATTGCAGGGCTCAGAGAGAGGGGGACAGAGAGAGGGGGATATAGAGGGGGACAGAGAGTGTGGGACAGAAAGAGGGGTACAGAGTGGGGGAGTGAGAGGGGGACAGAGAGAGGGGGACAGAGAGTGGGGGAATGGAGAGTGTGGTGGACAGAGAGAGAGAGAGAGAGGGGGGGGTCAGAGAGAGGGGCAGAGAGAGACGGAGCAGAGAGAGGGCGACAGAGAGGGGTTTCAGAGAGCGGGGTAGAGATAGAGGGGACAGAGAGAGGGTGACAGAGAGAGGGGGCAGAGATAGGGGTCACAGAGAGGGAGGAACAGAGAGAGGGGGACAGAGAGAGAGAGAGGCAGGTGGTAGAGAGAGGGGGTCCGAGAGAGGGAGACAGAGAGGTGGTCAAAGGGAGGCGAACAGCGAGAGGGGCACAGAGAGTGAGAGAGATAGAGGGGGTCAGAGCGAATGGTACAGAGAGAGTGGTACAGAGAGTGGGGGAGATAGAGGGGGACAGAGAGAGTGGGAGGTAGACTGGGACAGAGAGAGGGGGACAGAGAGTGGGTCACAGAGAGTGGGGGAGATAGAGGAGGACAGAGAGAGGAGGGTCAGAGGGGGGGACGGGGGGACAGAGGGAGGGGACAGAGAGGGGGGACAGAGAGGGGGGACAGAGAGACGGGGGAACATAGATAGGGGGGTCAGAGAGAGGGCGGGACAGAGAGAAGGTGGGAACAGAGAGTGGGGGGACAGAGAGAGGGTGGACAGAGAGAGAGCGATAGAGAGTGGGCGACAGAGAGTGGAGGAGATAGAGGGGGAAAGCGAGAGAGGGTGACAGAGGAGAAGGGGACAGAGAGAGGGGGATTAGTGGGGGACGAGAGAGAGGGGGACAGAGAGTTTGGGACAGAGAGAGGGGGACAGAGAGAGGGGGACAGAGAGGGGGGTCAGAGAGAGGGGGATAGAGAGAGGTGCAAAGAGAGAGGGGCACAGAGAGTGGGGCACAGAGAGTGGGACAGAGAGGGGGTTACTGAGTGGTGGAGATAGAGGGGGCAGAAAGAGGGGTAGGTAGAGGGGGTCACAGAGAAGTGGGCAGATACAGCGGCACAGAGAGCGGGAGAGATAGAGGGGACAGAGAGAGGGTGGACAGAGAGAGAGGGGGGACAGAGAGCGAGGGGACAGAGAGAGAGGGACAGAGAGAGAGGCGGTGGGAGAGAGAGGGGGGGCAGAGAGAGGGGGACAGAGAGAGGGTGAGATAGAGGTGGTCAAAGGGAGGGTGACAGAGAGAGGGGCACAGAGAGTGGGAGAGATAGAGGGGCTCAGAGCGAATGGTACAGACAGAGTAGTATAGAGAGTGGGGGAGATAGAGGGGGACAGAGAGGGAGGACAAAAAGAGGGGGAGGTAGAGGGGGTCAGAGAGAGGGGGACAGAGAGAGGGGCACAGAGAGTGGGGGAGATAGAGGGGGACAGAGAGAGACAGGGTGGGCAGAGGGGGGACAGAGAGGGGGGACAGAGAGAGGTGGGTGGAAGGGAGAGGGGTGCAGTGAGAGAGGGCGACAGAGAGAGGGGCACAGAGAGTGGGGGACAAAGAGTGGGGAGATGGAGAGAGTGGGGGACTGAGAGAGAGAGGGGGACTGAGAGAGAGAGAGGGGTCAGACAGAGGGGCAGAGAGAGACGGAGCAGAGAGAGGGCGACAGAGAGGAGGGCAGAGAGCTGGGTAGAGATAGAAGGGACAGAGAGAGGGGGACAGAGAGAGGGGGACAGAGAGAGAGGGACAGAGAGGGTGGACAGAGAGTGGGGTGGGGGGACAGAGAGAGGGGTACAGAGAGAGATGCGGTTGGTGAGAGAAGGGGTCTGAGAGAGGCGGGTGGAGAGAGAAGGCGACAGAGATAGGGGAAACAGAGAGTGCCGGACTGAGAGAGAGGGGGACGGGGGGGGGGACAAAGAGGGGGGAATAGCGAGGCGGGAGGAAGAGAGAGGGGGACAGAGAGAGAGGGGGACAGAGAGGGGGCACGGTGAGGGGGGCACGGAGAGGGGGGCACAGAGAGGGGGGCACAGAGAGGGGGGCACGGAGAGGGGGACAGAGAATGGGACCGAGAGGGGGGTACTGAGAGTCGGGGGGATAGAGGAGGACAAAAAGAGGGGGAAAAAGAGGGGGAGGTACAGATGGTCAGAGGGAGGGGGACAGATAGTGGGGTACTGAGAGTGGGGGAGATAGAGGGGGACAAAAAGAGGGGGAGGTAGAGGGGGTCAGAGGGAGGGGTAGAGAGAGGGGGTACTGAGAGTGGGAAAGATAGAGGAGGACAAAAAGAGGGGGAGGTAGAGGGGGTCAGAGGGAGGGGGACAGAGGGGAGGAGAGAGAGAGGGGGGACAGAGAGAGAGGCGGGTGGAAGGGAGAAGGGGCAGTGAGAGGGCGACAGAGAGAGGGCACAGAGAGTGGGCGAGATAGAGGGGGACAGAGAGTGGGGGACAAAGAGTGGGGAGATGGAGAGAGTGAGGGACAGAGAGAGAGAGGGGTCAGGCAGGGGGGCAGAGACAGACGGGGCAGAGAGCGGGGTAGAGATAGAGGGGGACAGAGAGAGGCCGACACAGAGAGTGGACAGAGAGAGGGGGGGACAGAGACAGAGTGGACAGAGAGAAGGGCGGACAGAGAGAGGGGGACAGAGAGAGATGTGGTGGAAGAGAGAGGGGATCTGAGAGAGGCGGGTGGGAGAGAGAGGGGGACAGAGATAGGGGGAACATAGAGAGCCGGATTGACAGAGAGGGGGACAGAGAGAGAGGGGGACAAAGAGGGGGGATAGCGAGGCGGGTGGGAGAGAGAGGGGGACAGAGAGAGGGGCACAGAGAGTAGGGGAGATAGAGGGGGGCAGAGCGAAGGGTACAGAGAGAGAGGTCCAGGCAGTGGGGGAGATAGAGGGGGACAGAGAGGGGGACAAAAAGAGGGGAAGTTAGAGGGCGTCAGAGAGAGGGGGACAGAGAGAGCTGCACAGAGAGTGGGGGAGATAGAGGGGGATAGAGAGAGAGAGGGGGCGGGGGGGGTGACAGAGGGAGGGGACAGGGGGGGACAGAGGGCGGGACAGAGAGGGGGGAAAGAGAGAGGGCGACAGAGAGAGGGGCACAGAGATTGGCGGAGATAGAGGGGGTCAGAGAGAGGAGGACAGAGAGAGATGCACAGAGAGTGGGGGAGATAGAGGGGGTCAGAACGAGAGTGGATAGAGAGAGAGGAGGATACAGAGAGAGGGGACAGAAAAAGAGGGGGACAGAGAGAGAAGGGGGAAAGAGAGAGGCAGGTGGAAGGGGGAGGGGGGCAGAGAGAGGGCGACAGAGAGAGAGGCACAGAGAGTGCGGGAGATAGAGGGGGTCAGAGACAGGGGGACAAAGAGTGGGGAGATGGTGAGAGTGGGGGACAGAGAGAGAGAGGGGTCAAAGTGGGGGCAGAGAGGGGGGCAGAGAGCTGGGTACAGAGAGAGGGGACAGAGAGAGATGGGACAGAGAGAGGGGGGGACAGAGAGAGGGGGACAGAGAGAGAGGCGGTGGGAGAGAGAGGGCGACAGAGATAGGGGGAACGGAGAGAACCGGACTGAGAGAGAGTGGAACAGAGAGAGAGGAGGAAAAAGAGGGGGGATAGCGAGGCGGGACAGAGGATGGGGGACAGAGAGGGGGGAAGATAGAGGGGGTCAGAGAGAGGGGGACAGAGATAGGGGCAAAGCGAGTGGGGGAGATAGAGGGGGACAGAGAGGGGGTACAGAGAGGGGAGGAGAGAGAAGTGGTCAAACGGAGGCGAACAGCGAGAGGGGCACAGAGAGTGAGAGAGATAGAGGGGGTCAGAGCGAATGGTACAGAGAGAGTGGTACAGAGAGTGGGGGAGATAGAGGGGGACAGAGCGAGGGGAGGTAGACTGGGTCAGGGAGAGGGGGACAGAGAGTGGGGGAGATGGAGGGGGACAGAGAGAGGGGGAGTCAGAGGCGGGAACGTGGGGGACAGAGGGAGGGGACTGAGAGGGGGGACAGAGAGGGGGGGACAGAGAGACGGGGGAACATAGATAGGGAGGTCAGAGAGAGGGCGGGACAGAGAGAAGGTGGGAACAGAGAGTGGGGGGGACAGAGAGAGGGTGGACAGAGAGAGAGAGCGATCGAGAGTGGGCGACAGAGAGTGGAGGAGATAGAGGGGGTCAGAGAGAGGGGGACAGAGAGAGGGTGATATAAAGGGGGACAGCGAGAGAGGGTGACAGAGGAGAGGGGGAGAGAGAGGGGGGATTAGTGGGGGACAGAGAGAGGGGGACAGAGAGTGTGGGACAGAGAGAGGGGGGCAGAGAGAGGGGGACAGAGAGAGAGGGACAGAGAGAGGTGCACAGAGAGAGGAGCACAGAGAGTGGGTCACAGAGAGTGGGATAGAGAGGGGGTTACTGAGTGGGGGAGATAGAGGGGGACAGAAAGTGGGGTAGGTAGAGGGGGTCGGAGAGAAGTGGACAGATACAGCGGCACAGAGAGTGGGAGAGATAGAGGGGGACAGAGAGAGAGGGGACAGAGAGAGAGGGGGGACAGAGAGAGAGGGGGACAGAGAGAGAGGGGACAGAGAGAGAGGCGGTGGAAGAGAGAGGGGGACAGAGAGAGGGGGACAGAGAGAGGGGGAGATAGAGGTGGTCAAAGGGAAGGGGACAGAGAGAGGGGCACAGAGATTGGGAGAGATAGAGGGGATCAGAGCGAATGGTACAGAGAGAGTAGTACAGAGAGTGGGGAAGATAGAGGGGGACAGAGAGGGAGGGCAAAAAGACGGGGAGGTAGAGGGGGTCAGAGAGTGGGGAACAGAGAGAGGGGCACAGAGAGTGGGGGAGATAGAGGGGGACAGAGTGAGACAGGGGGGCAGAGGGGGGGGGACAGAGAGGGGGGACAGAGAGAGGTGGGTGGAAGGGAGAGGGGTGCAGTGAGAGAGGGCGACAGAGAGAGGGGCACAGAGAGCGGGGGACAAAGAGTGGGGAGATGGAGAGAGTGGGGGACTGAGAGAGAGAAGGGGTCAGATAGGGGGGCAGAGAGAGACGGAGCAGGGAGAGGGTGACAGAGAGGAGGGCAGAGAGCGGGGTAGAGATAGAGGGGAAAAAGAGAGGGGGACAGAGAGAGGCGACAGAGAGAGGGGACAGAGAGAGGGTGGACAGAGAGAGGGGGTGACAGAGGGAGGGGGACAGAGCGAGGGGGACAGAGAGAGGCCGACAGAGAGAGGGAACAGAGAGAGCGTGGACAGAGAGAGGGGGTGACAGAGGGAGGGGGACAGAGCTAGGGGGACAGAGAGAGATGCGGTGGGTGAGAGAAGGAGTCTTAGAGAGGCGGGTGGGAGAGAGAGGGCGACAGAGATAGGGGGAACAGAGAGAGCCGGACTGAGAGAGAGGGTGACAGACAGAGGGGGACAGAGAGTGGGGCACGGAGAGGGGGGCACGGAGAGGGGGGCACAGAGATGGGGGGACGGAGAGGGGGGCACGGAGAGGGAGACAGAGAGGGGGACAGAGAGGGGGGTACTGAGAGTCGGGGAGTTAGAGGGGGACAAAAAGAGGGGGGAAAGAGGGGGAGGTAGAGATGGTCAGAGGGAGAGGGACAGATAGTGGGGTACTGAGAGTGGGGGAGATAGAGGGGTACAAAAAGAGGGGAAGGTAGAGGGGGTCAGAGGGAGGGGGAGATTGAGGGGGACAGGGAGAGAGGGGGCAGAGGGGGGGACAGAGGGGGGGACAGAGGGGGACACGGGGGGGAGAGAGAGAGGGGGGGACAGAGAGAGGCGGGTGGAAGGGAGAGGGGGGCAGAGAGAGGGGGACAGAGAGTGGGGGACAAAGAGTGGGGAGATGGAGAGAGTGAGGGACAGAGAGAGAGAGAGGGGATCAGACAGGGGGGCAGAGAGAGACGGAGCAGAGACAGGGCGACAGAGAGGGGGGCAGAGAGCAGGGTAGAGATAGAGGGGACAGAGAGAGGGGGGGACAGAGACAGAGTGGACAGAGAGAGAGGGGACAGAGAGACGGGGACAGAGAGAGATGTGGTGGGAGAGAGGGGGGTCTGAGAGAGGTGGGTGGGAGAGAGAGGGGTAGAGAGATAGGGGGAACAGAGAGAGCCGGACTGAGAGAGAAGGGGACAGAGAGAGAGGGGGACAAAGAGGCGGGATAACGAGGCGGGTGGGAGAGAGACGGGGACAGAGAGAGGGGACAGAGAGAGGAGACAGAGAGAGGGGGACAGAGAGAGGGGGACAGAGAGTGGGGAACAGAGAGCGGGGCACAGAGAGAGGGGGCAAAAAGTGGGGAGATGGAGAGAGTGGGGGACAGAGAGAGTGAGGGGGTCAGAGAGGGGGATACTGAGAGTGGGGAGATAGACGGGGACCAAAAGAGGGGGACAAAAAGAGGAGGAAGTAGAGGGGGTCAGAGGGAGGGGAAGAGAGAGGGGAGTACAGAGAGTGGGGGAGATAGAGGGGGACAAAAAGAGTGGGAGGTAGAGGGGGTCAGAGCGAGGGGGACAGAGAAAGGTGCACAGAGAGTGGGGGAGATAGAGGGGGACAGAGAGAGAGGGGACAGAGAGAGAGAGGGGGGTCAGAGTGAGAGAGATGCCGGTGGGAGAGAGAGGGGGACAGACATAGGGGGAACAGAGAGAGGGGGAGATAGATGTGGTCAAATGGAGGGGGACAGAGAGAGAGGCACAGAGAGTGAGAGAGATAGAGGGGGTCAGAGCAAATGGTACAGAGAGAGTGGTACAGAGAGTGGGGGAGAGAGAGGGGGACAGAGAGGGGGACAAAAAAAATGGGGAGGTAGAGGGGGTCAGAGAGAGAGGGACAGAGAGAGGGGCAAAGCGAGTGGGGGGGACAGAGAGTGGGGTACAGAGAGGGGGGGACAGAGAGGGGGGGACAGAGGGGGGGGACAGTTGGAGGTGGGACAGAGAGGGAGGGACAGAGAGAGCCGGGTGGAAGGGAGAGGGCGACAGAGAGAGGGGCACAGAGAGGGGGAAGATAGGGGGGTCAGAGAGAGGGGGACAGAGAGAGGGGCACAGAGAGAGGGGGACAAAGAGTGGGGGACAAAGAGTGGGGAGATGGAGAGAGTGGGGGACAGAGAGAGTGAGGGGGTCAGAGAGGGGATACTGAGAGTGGGGAGATAGACGGGGACAAAAAGAGGGGGACAGAAAGAGGGATATGTAGAGGGGGTCAGAGAGAGGTGGACAGATAGTTGGGCACAGAGAGTGGGGGAGGTAGAGGGGGACACAGAGAGAGGGTACAGAGAGAGAGGGGGGGACAGAGAGAGAGAGAGAGAGAGAGACCGTTGGGAGAGAGAGGGTGTCCGAGAGAGGCTGGTGGGAGAGAGAGAGGGGGACAGAGAGAGGGGGAACAGAGAGAGGGGGAGATAGATGTGGTCAAAGGGTGGGGGACAGAGAGAGGGCACAGAGAGTGAGAGAGATAGAGGGGGTCAGAGCGAATGGTACAGAGAGAGTGGTACAGAGAGTGGGGGAGACAGAGGGGGACAGAAAGGGGGACAAAAACAGGGGGAGGTAGAGGGGTCAGAGAGAGGGGGACAGAGAGAGGGGCAAAGCGAGTGGGGGAGATAGAGGGGGACAGAGAGGGGGTACAGAGAGGGGGGGTACAGAGGATGGGGGACAGAGAGTGGGGACAGAGACGGGGGTATAGAGAGGGTGGTACAGAGAGGGGGGTTCAGAGTTGGGGTACAGCGAGGGGGGACAGAGAGGGGGCGACAGAGAGAGGGAGACAGAGATAGGGTGGACAGAGAGAGAGGTGGGACAGAGAGAGGGGGGACGGGGGGACAGGAGGGGTGTCAGGGGGCCAGAGGAGGGGGACAGAGAAGAGGGGACAGAGAAGGGGGAACAGAAAAGGTGGCAGAAAGGGGGGTATATAGAGGGGGGTACAGAGAGGGGGACAAAGAGAGAGGGGGGACAGGGAAAGTGGGGCACAGAGAGAGAGAGAGCGGGACAGAGAGAGAGCGGGACAGAGAGAAAGAGAGAGAGAGGCAGAGAGAGATGGGGACAGACGGAGGGGGACAGAGTGAGAGGGGCAGAGAGAGAGGGGGGACAGAGAGAGGCGGGGACGGGGGGGGGTTAACAGAGAGAGAGAGAGGGAGAGAGCGGGACAGAGAGAGAGGGACAGAGAGAGAGAGGGGCAGAGAGAGAGGGGGCAGAGAGAGAGAGGAAAGAGGAGAGGGGACAGACAGAGAGAGAGAGGGGGTCAGAGTGAGGGGGCAGAGAGAGAGAGGGGGACAGAGAGAGAGGGGGTCAGAGAGAGAAAGAGATAGAGAGAGAGAGGGGACAGAGCGGGGAGGGACAGAGAGAGGGTGTCAGAGAGAGGGGGGACAGAGAGAGAGAGGCACAGAGAGAGAGGAGGACAGGGAGAGAGGGGTGGGACAGAGAGAGGGGAGACAGAAAGGGGGCGACAGGGGGGTGCAGAGGGTGGGGGGTCAGAGAAGGAAAAACAGAGAAGCGGGGGACAGAGAAGGGAGGACAGAGAGAGAGGTGGGACAGAGAGAGAGAGTGGGACAGAGAGAGAGTGGCAGAGAGAGATGAGGCAGACGGAGAGGGACAGAGGGACAGGGGCAGAGAGAGAGGGGAAAGAGAGGGTGGGAAGAGAGGTGGGGGGACAGAGAGAGGGAGTGACAGAGAGAGAGGGGAACAGAGAGAGGGGGGAACAGAGAGAGCGGGACAGAGAGAGAGGGCAGAGAGAGAGGGGCACAGAAAGAGGGGCACAGAGAGGGGGCACAGAGAGGGGGGCACAGAGAGGGGGGCACAGAGAGGGGGCACAGAGAGGGGGGTTCAGAGAGGGGGACAGAGAGTGTGACGGGGGGGGGTACTGAGAGTGGAAGAGATAGAGGGGGACAAAAAGAGGGGAGATAGAGGGGGTCAGAGGGAGGGGTAGAGAGAGGGGGGTACAGAGAGTGGGGAAGATAGAGTGGGACAGAGAGAGAGGTGCAGAGAGAGTGGGGACAGAGAGAGAGAGAGGGGCAGAGAGAGGGGGGACAGAGAGAGAGAGTGGGACAGAGAGAGAGTGGCAGAGAGAGATAGGGCAGACGGAGAGGGACAGAGGGAGACGGGCAGAGAGAGAGGGGAAAGAGGGGGGGAAGAGAGAGGTGGGGGGACAGAGAGAGGGAGTGACAGAGAGAGAGGGAGACAGAGAGAGGGGGGAACAGAGAGAGCGGGACAGAGAGAGAGGGCAGAGAGAGAGGGGCACAGAAAGAGGGGCACAGAGAGGGGGCACAGAGAGGGGGGCACAGAGAGGGGGGCACAGAGAGGGGGCACAGAGAGGGGGGTTCAGAGAGGGGGACAGAGAGTGTGACGGGGGGGGTACTGAGAGTGGAAGAGATAGAGGGGGACAAAAAGAGGGGAGATAGAGGGGGTCAGAGGGAGGGGTAGAGAGAGGGGGGTACAGAGAGTGGGGGAGATAGAGTGGGACAGAGAGAGAGGGGCAGAGAGAGTGGGGACAGAGAGAGGCAGAGAGAGGGGCAGAGAGAGGGGGGACAGACAGAGAGAGAGGGGGGGTCAGAGAGAGAGGGGGACAGAGAGAGAGAGGGGGACAGAGAGAGAGGGGGGACAGAGAGAGACGGGATAGAGTGTAGAGGAGATAGAGGGAGTCAGAGAGAGGGGGGTCAGAGAGAGGAGGAACAGAGGGGGGGGCCAGTGAGAGGGGGGCAGCGAGGGGGGACTCGGGGGGAGAGGCGCGGTGAGGGGGCACAGAGAGAGGCGGGTGGGAGAGAGAGTGGGGGCAGAGAGAGGGGGACAGAGAGAGAGAGGGGGGCGACAGAGAGAGGGGCGTGGGAGAGAGGGGGGCGACAGAGAGAGACGGGCGACAGAGGGGGAGACAGGAGGGGGTTGGGGTCAAAGGGGGACAGAGAAGGGGAGACAGAGAAGGGGGGCAGAGAAGGGGGACAGTGGGGGGAAAGAGGGGGCAGAGAGGGGGGTACAGAGAGGGGGGTACAGAGAGGGGGGTACAGAGAGGGGGGTACAGAGAGGGGGGTTCAGAGATGGGGGTACAGAGAGGGGGAACAGAGAGGGGGCGACAGAGAGAGGAAGACAGAGATGGGGGGACAGAGAGAGAGGTGGGACAGAGAGGGGGGAGGGGGGACAGGAGGGGTTCGGGGGGACAGAGGAGGGGGACAGAGAAGAGGGGGACAGAGAAGGGGGCAGAGAGGGGGGTTACATGGGGGGGGTACAGAGAGGGGGACAAAGAGAGGGGGGGCAGTGAGAGAAGGAGATAGAGAGAGAGAGGGGACAGAGGGGGGAGGGACAGAGAGAGGGGGGTCAGAGAGTGGGGGGACAGAGAGAGAGGGGCACAGAGAGAGAGGAGGAAAGAGAGAGAGGAAGAGAGAGAGGGTGACAGAGAGAGGGGAGGGACAGAGAGAGGGGAGACAGAGACGGGGGGGACAGAGGGGGGGGACAGAGGGTGGGGGGACAGAGAAGGGTGGACAGAAAAGCGGGGGACAGAGAAGGGGAGACAGAGAAGGGGGGGACAGAGAGGGGGGACAGAGAGGGGGGTACAAGGGGGCAGAGAGAGAGGTGGGAGAGAGAGAGAGCGGGACAGAGAGAGAGAGGGGCAGAGAGAGATGGGGGCAGACGGAGGGGGACAGAGATAGAGGGGCAGAGAGAGAGGGGCAGAGAGAGAAGGAGATAGAGAGAGAGGGGACAGAGAAGGGGAGGGACAGAGAGAGGGAGTCAGAGAGAGGGGGCACAGAGAGGGGGGCACAGAGAGGGGGCACAGAGAGGGGGCACATAGAGGGGCAGAGAGAGAGGGGCAGAGAGAGAAGGAGATAGAGAGAGAGGGGACAGAGAGGGGGAGGGACAGAGAGAGGGGGTCAGAGAGAGGGGGCACAGAGAGAGAGGGGCACAGAGAGAGAGAGGGGCACAGAGAGAGAGGGGGAGAGAGAGAGGGTGACAGAGAGAGGGGAGGGACAGAGAGAGGGGAGACAGAGAGGGGGGGTGACAGAGGGCGGGGACAGAGGGTGGGGGACAGAGAAGCGGGGACAGAAAAGCGGGGGACAGAGAAGGGGGGACAGAGAAGGGGGGACAGAGAAGGGGGGGACAGAGAAGGGGGTACAGGGGGCAGAGAGAGGGGGGACAGAGAGAGAGGTGGGACAGAGAGAGAGAGAGAGAGCGGGACAGAGAGAGCGGGACAGAGAGAGAGAGGGGGCAGAGAGAGATGGGGCAGACGGAGAGGGACAGAGTGAGAGGGGCAGAGAGAGACGGGGCAGAGAGAGAGGGGAAAGAGAGGGGGGCAAGAGATAGGTGGGGGGACAGAGAGAGGGTGTGACAGAGAGACAGGGGGAGAGAGAGAGGGGGGACAGAGAGAGCGGGACAGAGAGAGAGGGTAGAGAGAGAGGTGCACAGAAAGAGGGGCACAGAGAGGGGGCACAGAGAGGGGGGCACAGAGAGGGGGGCACAGAGAGGGGGACAGACGGTGTGACAGAGAGGGGACTATTGAGAGTGGGGGAGATAGAGGGGGACAAAAAGAGGGGGACAAAAAGAGGGGGAGGTAGAGGGGGTCAGAGGGAGGGGTAGAGAGAGGGGCGTACAGAGAGTGGGGGAGATAGAGGGGGACAGAAAGAGGGATCAAAAAGAGGAGGAGGTAGGGGGGTCAGAGGGAGGGGGAGAGAGAGAGGGGCACAGAGAGTGGGGAGATAGAGGGGGACAGAAATAGGAGTAGGTAGAGGGGGTCAGAGAGAGGTGGACAGATAGGGAGGCACAGAGAGTGGAGGAGATAGAGGGGGACAGAGAGAGAGGGGACAGAGAGAGGGGGGACAGAGAGAGAGGGGGGTCAGAGAGAGAGAGGGGGGACAGAGAGAGGGGGACAGAGAGAGGAGGGGACAAGGGGGTGGACAGAGAGAGATGGGACAGAGTGTAGAGGAGATAGAGGCAGTCAGAGAGAGGAGCGTCAGAGAGAGGGGGAACAGAGAGGGGGGTCAGGGAGAGGGGGACAGAGAGAGAGGCACAGAGAGTGGGAGAGATAGAGGGGGTCAGAGAGAGAGGGGACAGAGAGAGAGGGGGGCAGAGAGAGAGGGGGCAGAGAGAGAGGGGACAGAGAGAGTGGGAGAGAGAGGGGGACAGAGAGAGGGGGACAGAGAGAGAGGGAGATAGAGGTGGTCAAAGGGAGGGGGACAGAGAGAGCGGCACAGCGAGTGGGAGAGATAGAGGGGATCAGAGCGAATGGTACAGAGAGAGTAGTACAGAGAGTGGGGGAGATAGAGGGGGACAGAGAGGGAGGACAAAAAGAGGGGGAGGTAGATGGGGTCAGAGAGAGGGGAACAGAGAGAGGGGCACAGAGAGTGGGGGAGATAGAGGGGGACAGAGAGAGACGGGGGGGACAGAGAGGGGGGACAGAGAGAGGTGGGTGGAAGGGCGAGGGAGGCAGTGAGAGAGGGCGACAGAGAGAGGGGCACAGAGAGTGGGGGACAAAGAGTGGGAAGATGGAGAGCGTGGGGGACAGAGAGAGAGAAGGGGTCAGAGAGGGGGGCAGAGAGAGACGGAGCAGGGAGAGGGCGACAGAGAGATGGGCAGAGAGCGGGGTAGAGATAGAGGGGAAAAAGAGAGGGGGACAGAGAGAGGCGACAGAGAGAGGGGACAGAGAGAGGGTGGACAGAGAGAGGGGGTGACAGAGGGAGGGGGACAGAGCGAGGGGGACAGAGAGAGATGCAGTGGGTGAGAGAAGGGGTCTGAGAGAGACGGGTGGGAGAGAGAGGGCGACAGAGATAGGGGGAACAGAGAGAGCCGGACTGAGAGAAGGGGTGACAGACAGAGGGGACAGAGAGAGAGGGACAGAGAGGGGTCACGGAGAGGGGGGCATGGAGAGGGGGGGCACGGAGAGGGGGGTTCGGAGAGTGGGACAGAGAGGGGTGGTACTGAGAGTCGGGGAGTTAGAGGGGGACAAAAAGAGGGGGGAAAAGAGGGTGAGGTAGAGATGGTCAGAGGGAGGGGGACAGATAGTCGGGTACTGAGAGTGGGGGCGATAGAGGGGGACAAAAAGAGGGGGAGGTAGAGGGGGTCAGAGGGTGGGGGAGATTGAGGGGGACAGAGAGAGAGGGGGGGACAGAGGGGGGGACGGGGGGACAAATGGGGGACACGGGGGGGAGAGAGAGAGGGGGGACAGAGAGAGGCGGGTGGAAGGGAGAGGGGGCAGAGAGAGGGGCACAGAGAGAGGGGTACAAAGAGTGGGGAGATGGAGAGAGTGGGGGACTGAGAGAGAGTGGGAGAGACGGGGGGGGCAGAAAGAGACGGAGCAGAGACAGGGCGACAGAGAGGGGGGCAGAGAGCGGGGTAGAGATAGAGGGGACAGAGAGAGGGGGACAGAGAGAGGCCGACAGAGAGAGTGGACAGAGAGAGGGGGGGGACAGAGACAGAGTGGACAGAGAGAGGGGGGGACAGAGAGAGGGGGACAGAGAGAGATGTGGTGGGAGAGAGAGGGGGTCTGAGAGAGGCGGGTGGGAGAGAGAGGGGGACAGAGATAGGGGGAACAGAGAGAGCCGGACTGAGAGAGATGGGGACAGAGAGAGAGGGGGACAAAGAGGGGGGTTAAAGAGGCGGGTGGGAGAGAAAGTGGGACAGAGAGAGGGGGACAGAGAGAGGGGACAGAGAGAGGGGGACAGAGAGAGGGGGACAGAGAGTGAGGGACAGAGAGTGGAGAACAGAGAGAGGGGCACAGAGAGAGGGGGCAAAAAGTGGGGAGATGGAGAGAGTGGGGGACAGAGAGAGTGAGGGGGTCAGAGAGGGGGATACTGAGAGTGGGGAGATAGACGGGGACAAAAAGAGGGGGACAAAAAGAGGGGGAAGTAGAGGGGGTCAGAGGGAGGGGTAGAGAGAGGGGGGTACAGAGAGTGGGGGAGATAGAGGGGGACAAAAAGAGTGGGAGGTAGAGGGGGTCAGAGCGAGGGGGACAGAGAGAGAGAGAGAGGGGGGTCAGAGTGAGAGAGTGGCCGGTGGGAGAGAGAGAGGGGGACAGACATAGGGCGAATAGAGAGAGGGGGAGATAGATGTGGTCAAAGGGAGGGGGACAGAGAGAGGGGCACAGAGAGTGAGAGAGATAGAGGGGGTCAGAGCGAATGGTACAGAGAGAGTGGTACAGAGAGTGGGGGAGATAGAGGGGAACAGAGAGGGGGTCAAATAAAGGGGGAGGTAGAGGGGGTGAGAGAGAGAGGGGCAGAGAGAGGGGCAGAGCGAGTGGGGGAGATAGAGTGGGACAGAGAGGGGGGTACAGAGAGGGTGGGACAGAGAGGGGGGACAGAGGGGGGGGACAGAGAGGGGGGGACAGAGGGGGGGACAGAGAGAGGGGGCACAGATAGAGGGGGGACAGAGAGGGAGGGACAGAGAGAGGCGGGTGGAAGGGAGAGGGCGACAGAGAGAGGGGCACAGAGAGAGGGGTACAAAGAGTGGGGAGATGGAGAGAGTGGGGGACTGAGAGAGAGTGGGAGTCAGAGAGGGGGGCAGAGAGAGACGGAGCAGAGAGAGGGCGACAGAGAGGGGGGCAGAGAGCGGGGTAGAGATAGAGGGGACAGAGAGAGGGGGACAGAGAGAGGGGCACTGAGAGAGGGGCACAAAGAGTGGGGGACAAAGAGTGGGGAGATGGAGAGTGTGGGGGACAGAGAGAGTGAGGGGTTCAGAGAGGGGGATACTGAGAGTGGGGAGATAGACGGGGACAAAAAGCGGGGACAACAAGAGGGGGAAGTAGAGGGGGTCAGAAGGAGGGGTAGAGAGAGGGGGTAGAGAGAGTGGGGGAGATAGAGGGGGACAGAAAGAGGGGGAGGTAGAGGGGGTCAGAGCGAGGGGGACAGATAGAGAGGCACAGAGAGTGGGGGAGATAGAGGGGGACAGAGAGAGAGGGTACAGAGAGAGAGGGGGGGACAGAGAGAGAGAGAGAGAGGCCGTTGGGGGAGAGAGGATGTCCGCGAGAGGCTGGTGGGAGAGAGAGGGGGACAGAGATAGGGGGAACAGAGAGAGGGGGAGATAGATGTGCTCAAAGGGAGGGGGACAGAGAGAGGGGCCCAGAGAGTGAGAGATATAGAGGGGGTCAGAGCGAATTGTACAGAGTGTTACAGAGAGTGGGGGAGATAGAGGGGGACAGAGAGAGAGGGGACAGAGAGAGAGAGGGGGTCAGAGTGAGAGAGAGGCCGGTGGGAGAGAGAGGGGGACAGACATGGGGGAACAGAGAGAGGGGGAGATAGATGTGGTCAAACGGAGGGGGACAGAGAGAGGGGCACAGATAGTGAGAGAGATAGAGGGGGTCAGAGCGAATGGTACAGAGAGAGTGGTACAGAGAGTGGGGGAGATAGAGGGGGACAGAGAGGGGGTACAGAGAGGGGGGACAGAGGATGGGGACAGAGAGGGGGGAGACAGAGAGGGGGTACAGAGAGGGCGGGTACAAAGAAGGGGGTTCAGAGAGGGGGTGCAGCGAGGGGGGACAGAGAGGGGGCTACACAGAGAGGGATACAGTGATAGGGTGGACAGAGAGAGAGGTGGGACAGAGAGAGGGGTGACGGGGGGACAGGAGAGGTGTCAGGGGGACAGAGTAGGGGGACAGAGACGGGGTGACAGAGAAGGGGGGCAGAGAAGGGGGCAGAGAGGGGGGTACATAGAGGGGGGTACAGAGAGGGGGACAAAGAGAGAGGGGGGACAGGGAGTGTGGGGCACAGAGAAAGAGAGAGCGGGACGGGGGGAGACAGAGAGAAGGGGGACAGATAGAGGGGGGACAGAGAGAGGGGGACAGAGAGAGGCGGGTGGAAGGGAGGGGGTCTGAGAGAGGGCGACAGAGAGAGGGGCACATAGATTGGGGTAAAAAGAGTGGGGAGATGGAGAAAGTGGGGGACTGAGAGAGAGAGTGCGTCAGAGAGGGGGGCAGAGAGAGAAGGAGCAGAGAGAGGGCGACAGAGAAGGGGGCAGAGAGCGGGGTGGAGATAGAGGGGACAGAGAGAGGGGGACAGAGAGAGAGAGGGGTTCAGAGAGGGGGGCAGAGAGAGAAGGAGCAGAGAGAGGGCGACAGAGAGGGGGGCAGAGAGCGGGGTAGAGATAGAGGGGACAGAGAGAGGGGGATAGAGAGAGGGGGGACAGAGAGAGGGGGACAGAGAGAGGGGGACAGAGAGAGAGGGGGACAAAGAGGGGGGATAGCGAGGCGGGTGGGAGAGAGAGGGGGACAGAGAGAGTGGCACGGAGAGGGGGGCACAGAGAGCCGGGCACGGAGAGGGGGACAGAGAGGGGGGTACTGAGAGTGGGGGAGATAGAGGGGGACAAAAACAGGGGGAGATAGAGGGGGTCAGAGGGAGGGGGACAGAGAGTGGGGTACTGAGAGTGGAAGAGATCGAGAGGGACAAAAAGAGGGGAGATAGAGGGGGTCAGAGGGAGGGGTAGAGAGAGGGGGGTACAGAGAGTGGGGGAGATAGAGGGGGACAGAGAGAGAGAGGGGCAGAGAGAGAGGGGGACAGAGAGGGGGGTGCAGAGAGAGACGGGACAGAGTGTAGAGGAGATAGAGGGAGTCAGAGAGAGGGGGGTTAGAGAGAGGAGGAACAGAGGGGGGGCCAGTGAGAGGGGGCAGCGAGACGGGGACACGGGGGGGGGCCGCAGTGAGGGGGTACAGACAGAGACGGGTGGGAGAGAGAGTGGGGGCAGAGAGAGGGGGACAGAGAGAGAGGGGGGTACAGAGAGAGGGGCGTGGGAGAGATGGGCGCGACAGAGAGAGACGGGCAACAGAGGGGGAGACAGGAGGGGGGTTGGGGGTGCAGGGGTAGACAGAGAGGGGAGACAGAGTGGGGGACAAAGGGGGGACAGAGAAGGGGAGACAGAGAAGGGGGCAGAGAAGGGGGGACAGAGAGGGGGGACAGAGGCGGGGACAGAGGGGGCAGAGAGGGGGGTACAGAGTGGGGGGTACGGAGAGGGGGGTACAGAGAGGGGGTGACAGAGAGGGGGGTTCAGAGAGGGGGGTACAGAGAGGGGGGGCAGAGAGGGGGCGACAGAGAGAGGGAGACAGAGATAGGGTGGACAGAGAGAGAGGTGGGACAGAGAGAGGGGGGACGGGGGGACAGGAGGGGTGTCAGGGGGACAGAGGAGGGGGACAGAGAAGGGGGGATAGAGATGGGGGGCAGAGAGGGGGGTACATAGAGGGGGACAAAGAGAGAGGGGGGGCAGGGAGAGTGGGGCACAGAGAGAGAGAGAGCGGGACAGAGAGAGAGCGGGACAGAGAGAGAGAGGGGCAGAGAGAGATGGAGGCAGACGGAGGGGGACAGAGTGAGAGGGGCAGAGAGAGAGGGGGGACAGAGAGAGGTGGGGACAGAGAGAGAGGGGCGGACAGAGAGAGAGAGAGAGCGGGACAGAGAGAGAGGGGCCGAGAGAGAGGGGGCAGAGAGAGAGAGGAAAGAGGAGAGGGGACAGACAGAGAGAGAGAGAGGGGGTCAGAGTGAGGGGGCAGAGAGAGAGGGGGACAGAGAGGGGGGGACAGAGAGAGAGGGGGACAGAGAGAGAAAGAGATAGAGAGAGGGGACAGAGGGGGGAGGGACAGAGAGAGGTGGGTCAGAGAGAGGGGGGAGAGAGAGAGAGGGGCACAGAGAGAGAGAGGAGGAAAGAGAGAGGGGGGAGAGAGAGAGGGTGACAGAGAGAGGGGAGGGACAGAGAGAGGGGAGACAGAAAGGGGGGGACAGAGGGTGGGGGGTCAGAGAAGGAAAAACAGAGAAGCGGGGGACAGAGAAGGGGGGGACAGAGAGAGAGGTGGGACAGAGAGAGAGAGAGATGGACAGAGAGAGAGAGTGGCAGAGAGAGATGGGGCAGACGGAGAGGGACAGAGTGAGAGAGGAAGAGAGAGACGGGAAAGAGTGGGGGAAGAGAGAGGTGGGGGGACAGAGAGAGGGAGTGACAGAGAGAGAGGGGGACAGAGAGAGGGGGGAACAGAGAGAGCGGGACAGAGAGAGAGGGCAGAGAGAGACGAGCACAGAAAGAGGGGCACAGAGAGGGGGCACAGAGAGGGGGACTGAGAGTGTGACAGAGGGGGGGTACTGAGAGTGGAAGAGATAGAGGAGGACGAAAAGAGGGGAGATAGAGGGGGTAAGAGGGAGGGGTAGAGAGAGGGGGTTACAGAGAGTGGGGGAGATAGAGGGGGACAGAGAGAGGGGCAGAGAGAGGGGGACAAAGAGAGAGAGAGAGGGGCAGGGAGAGGGGGGACAGAGAGAGAGAGGGGAGCAGAGAGAGAGGGGGACAGATAGAGAGGGGACAGAGAGAGAGGGGGGACAGAGAGAGGGGGGACAGAGAGAGACGGGACAAAGTGTAGAGGAGATAGAGGGAGTCAGAGAGAGGGTGGTCAGAGAGAGGAGGAACAGAGGGGGGGCCAGTGAGAGGGGGGCAGCGAGAGGGGGACACGGAGGGGGCGCAGTGAGGGGACAGAGAGAGAGGCGGGTGGGAGAGAGAGTGGGGGCAGAAACAGGGGGAAAGAGAGAGAGGGGGGCGACAGAGAGAGGGGATTGGGAGAGAGGGGGGCGACAGAGAGAGACAGGCGACAGAGGGGGAGACAGGAGGGGTGTTGGGAGGGCAGGGGTAGACAGAGAGGGGAGACAGAGTGGGGGACAAAGGGGGGACAGAGAAGGGGAGACAGAGAAGGGAGGCAGAGAAGGGGGGACAGAGAGGGGGGACGGGGGGGGACAGAGGGGGCAGAGAGGGGGGTACAGAGAGGGGGGTACAGAGAGGGGATCCAGAGAGGGGGTTTCAGAGAGGGGGGTACAGAGAGGGGGGACAGAGAGGGGTCGACAGAGAGGGGGCGACAGAGAGAGGGAGACAGAGATAAGGGGGACAGAGAGAGAGGTGGGAAAGAGAGAGGGGGACGGGGGGGACAGGAGGTGTGTCGGGGGGACAGATGAGGGGGACAGAGAAGGGGGGACAGAGAAGGGGGGACAGAGAAGGGGGGCAGAGAGGGGGGTACATAGAGGGGGGTACAGAGAGGGGGACAAAGAGAGAGGGGGACAGAAAGAGTGGGGCACAGAGAGAGAGAGCGGGACAGAGAGATAGCGGGACACAGAGAGAGAGAGGGGCAGAGAGAGATGGGGCAGACGGAGGGGGGCAGAGTGAGAGGGGCAGAGAGAGAGAGGGGGGGACAGAGAGAGAGAGAGCGGGACAGAGAGAGCGGGACAGAGAGAGAGGGGCAGAGAGACAGGGGGCAGAGAGAGAGGAAAGAGGAGAGGGGTCAGACAGAGAGAGAGAGAGAGAGGGGGCGGACAGTGTGAGGGGGCAGAGAGAGAGAGGGGACAGAGAGAGAGGGGGACAGAGAGAGAAGGAGATAGAGAGAGAGGGGACAGAGAGGGGGATGGACAGAGAGAGGGGGGTCAGAGAGAGGGGGGACAGAGAGAGAGGGGCACAGAGAGAGAGGAGGACAGAGAGAGAGGGGGGAGAGAGAGAGGGTGACAGAGAGAGGGGAGGGACAGAGAGAGGGGAGAGAGAGGCGGGGGTGACGCGGGGGGACAGAGAAGGGGGGACAGAAAAGCGGGGGACAGAGAAGGGGGACAGAGAAGGCGGGACAGAGAGGGTGGGACATAGAGGGGGGTACAGGGGGGCAGAGAGAGGGGGAGAGAGAGAGAGGTGGGACAGAGAGAGAGAGAGCGGGACAGAGAGAGCGGGACAGAGAGAGAGAGGGGCAGAGAGAGATGGGGGCAGACGGAGGGGGACAGAGAGAGGGGCAGAGAGAGAAGGAGATAGACAGAGAGAGGGAACAGAGAGTGGGAGGGACAGAGAGGGGGGGTCAGAGAGAGGGGGGACAGAGAGAGAGGGGCACAGAGAGAGAGGAGGACAGAGAGAGAGGGGGGGAGAGAGAGAGGGTGACAGAGAGACGGGAGGGACAGAGAGAGGGGAGACAGAGAGGGGGGGACAGAGGGCGGGGACAGAGGGTGGGGCCACAGAGAAGCGGGGACTGAAAAGCGGGGGACAGAGAAGGGGGGGACAGAGAAGGGGGGACAGAGAAGGGGGTACAGGGGAGCAGAGAAAGGGGGACAGAGAGAGAGAGGGGCAGAGAGAGATGGGGGCAGACGGAGGGTGACAGAGTGAGAGGGGCAGAGAGAGACGGGGCAGAGAGAGAGGGGAAAGAGAGGGGGGGAAGAGAGAGGTGGGGGGACAGGGAGAGGGAGTGACAGAGAGCGAGGGGGACAGAGAGAGGGGGGACAGAGAGAGCGGGACAGAGAGAGAGGGTAGAGAGAGAGGGTAGAGAGAGAGGGGCACAGAAAGAGGGGCACAGAGAGGGGGCACAGAGAGGGGGGCATAGAGAGGGGGGCACAGAGAGGGGGACAGAGGGTGTGATAGAGAGGGGGCTACTGAGAGTGGGGGAGATAGCGGGAGACAAAAAGAGGGGGACAAAAAGAGGGGGAGGTCGAGGGGGTTTGAGGGAGGAGGACAGAGAGTGGGGTACAGAGAGTGGGAGAGATAGAGGAGGACAAAAAGATGGGAACAAAAAGAGAGGGAGGTAGAGGGGGTCAGAGGGAGCGGTAGAGAGAGGGGCGTACAGAGAGTGGGGGAGATAGAGGGGGGCAGAAAGAGGGATCAAAACGAGGGGGAGGTAGAGGGGGTCAGAGGGAGGGGGACAGAGAGAGGGGCACAGAGAGTGGGGGAGATAGAGGGGGACAGAAATAGGAGTAGGTAGAGGGGGTCATAGAGAGAGGTGGACAGATAGAGAGGCACAGAGAGTGCGGGAGATAGAGGGGGACAGAGAGAAAGGGGACAGAGAGAGAGGGGACAGAGAGAGAGAGGGGGGCAGAGAGAATGGGGGACAGAGAGAGGAGGGGACAGGGAGGGGGGGGACAGAGAGAGACGGGACAGAGTGTAGAGGAGATAGAGGCAGTCAGAGAGAGGAGCGTCAGAGAGAGGGGGAACAGAAAGGGGGGCCAGAGAGAGGGGGACAGAGAGAGGGGGACAGAGGGGTGGGCACAGTGAGGGGGTACAGAGAGAGGCGGGTGGGAGAGAGTGGGGACAGAGAGAGGGAGACAGAGAGAGAGGGGGAGAGAAAGAGGGGGGGACAGAGAGGGGGGGACAGAGAGAGTGGGGCGACAGAGACAGTCGGGCGACAGAGGGGGTGACAGGAGGGGGTTCAGGGGGGACGGGGTAGACGGGGGGACAGAGGGGGGATAGAGGGGGGACAGAGAAGGGGGGACAGAGAAGGGGGCAGAGAAGGGGGGACAGAGAGAGGGGGGACAGAGAGAGGGGAACAGAGGGCGGCGGGGGGGACAGAGGGGGGCAGATTGGGGGGTACAGAGAGGGGGGTACAGAGAGGGGTGTGCAGAGATGGGGGGTACAGAGTGGGGGGACAAAGAGAGGGGGGACAGAGAGAGTGGGGACAGAGAGAGGGTGGGAAGGGGGGACAGGAGGGATGTCGGGGGGTACGGAGGGGGACAGAGGGTGGGGGGACAGAGAAGGGGGGACAGAGATGGGGGTACAGAGAGGGGGGTACAGAGAGGGGGTACAGAGAGGGGGGACAGAGAGAGATGGGGGAGAGAGAGAGGGGCACAGAGAGAGAGAGCGGGACAGAGAGAGAGCAGGACAGAGAGAGAGAGGAGCAGAGAGAGATGGGGGCAGACGGAGGGGGACAGAGTGAGAGGGGCAGAGAGAGAAGGGGCAGAGAGAGGGGAAAGAGGAGAGGGGACAGACAGAGAGAGAGAGGTGGGACAGAGTGAGGGGGGCAGAGAGAGAGGGGGACAGAGAGAGAGAGGGGTGGACAGAAAGAGAAGTAGATAGAGAGAGAGGGGGACATAGAGAGGGGGGACAGAGAGAGATGGGCACAGAGAGAGAGAGGAGGACAGAGAGAGAGGGGGGCAGAGAGAGGGCGACAGAGAGGGGGGGACAGAGAGAGAGGGGGACAGAGAGGGGGAGACAGAGAGGTTGGCAGAAAGAGGCATCAGAGAGAGGGGGATAGAGAGAGAGGAGGACAGAGAGAGAGGGGGGCAGAGAGAGGGCGACAGAGAGGGGGGACACAGAGAGAAGGAGCAGAGAGGGATGGGGACAGAGAGAAGGGTGCAGTGAGAGAGGGTGTCAGAGAGAGGTGTACAGAGAGTGGGCGACAGAAAGTGGGGGGTCAGAGTAAGAGGGGGACAGAGAGGGGGCAGAGCGGGGGGCGGGGGGGCAGGGAGGGGGAGCAGATGGGGGGACAGAGAGAGGGGGCAGTGAGAGAGGGGGGCAGTGAGAGAGGGGGGCAGAGAGAGGGGACAGAGAGGGGGGCAGAGCGGGGGGCAGGGGGGGCAGAGAGGGGGGAGCAGAGGGGGGGACAGAGAGAGGGGGACAGAGAGAGGGGGACAGAGATAGAGGGGTACAGAGTGTGGGGAGATAGAAGGGGACAGAGAGAGAAGAGAAGGGGACAGAGAGAGAGAGGAGAAAGAGAGAGGCAGGTGGAAGGGAACAGGGGTCAGAGACGGGGACAGAGAGAGGGGGACAGAGAAAGGGGGACGGGGGGACAGAGAGAGGGGGGACAGAGAGAGGGGGTGGAAGGGAGAGGGGGGCAGAGAGAGGGCGACAGAGAGAGGGGCACAGAGAGTGGGGGAGATAGAGGTGGTCAGAGAGAGGGCGATGTACAGGGGGACAGAGTGAGGAGGACAGAGAGTGGGGACAGAGAGAGGGGGAAAGAGAGAGGGGGACAGAGAGAGGGGGACAGACGGGGGGCAGAGAGAGGGGGGGACAGAGAGAGGGGTACAGAGAGAGAGGCGGGTGGGAGAGAGAGGGGTTCCAAGAGCGGCGGGTGAAAGAGAGAGGGTGACAGAGAGCGGGTGACAGAGAGGTGGTCAAACGGAGGGGGACATAGAGTGGGGCACAGAGAGTGAGGGAGACAGAGGGGGTCAGAGAGAGAGGGACAGAGAGAGGGAGAGAGAGGGGGTGACAGAGAGAGAGGGGACAGAGAGAGGGGTTCAGAGAGTGGGAAAGATAGAGGGGGACAGAGAGGGGGGTCAAAAAGAGGGGGAGGTAGAGGGGGTCAGAGGGAGGGGGACAAAGAGAGGAGCACAGAGAGTGGGGGAGATAGAGGGGGTCAGAGATAGGGATCAGAAAGAGGGGAAGGTGGAGGGGATCATAGAGACAGGGGGACAGAGAGAGAGGGGGACAGAGTGAGGGGGGGACAGAGAGAGGTTGGGACAGAGAGAGGGAGGACAGAGAGAGTGGAACAGAGAGAGATGGGGCAGAGGGAGAGAGGGACAGAGAGAGGGGGGACGGGGGAAACAGAGAGAGGTTGGGACAGAGAGCGGTGGGACAGAGAGAGGGGGATATAGATGGGGGGATCAGAGAGAGGGGTGACGGGGGGGGTCAGAGAGAGGGGGATAGACTGAGTGAGGGACAGAGGGGGGAGCAGGGATGGACAGAGAGGGAGTGGACAGAGAGTGGAGGGATAGAGAGGGAGGACAGAAAGAGAAGGGGACAGAGAGCATAGGGACAGATAGAGAGAGGGAACAGAGAGAGTGGGGACAGAGAGAAGGGGACACAGGGAGAGGTGACAGAGAGGGGGCAGAGAGAGCGCGACAGAGAGAGGGGCACAGAGAGAGGGAGGGATAGAGAGAGGCGGGTGGGAGAGAGAGGGGCAGAGAGAGGCGGGTGGGAGAGAGGGGACAGAGAGAGGCGTGTGGGAGAGAGAGGGGGAAAGAGAGAGAGGGGGACAGAGAGAGAGGGGGACAGAGAGGGGGGGCAGAGAGGGGGAGGAGAGAGGGGGGACAGAGAAAGAGGGGGACAGAGAGAGAGGGGGACCGAGAGGGGGGACAGAGAGGGGGGAGGAGCGATGGGGGACAGAGAGAGGGGGAGAGAGAAAGGGGGGAGAGAGAGACGGGGACAGAGAGACGGGGACGGGAGGGGTAACAGAGGGACGGGGGACAGAGGGAGGGGGGATAGAGGGAGGGGGTGACAGGGAGGTACAGAGGGGGGGGGAACAGAGAGGCGGGGACAGAGGGGGGGGAACAGAGAGGGCGGACAGGGAGGGGGGTACAGAGAGGGAGGCAAAAGAGAAAGAGGGGGACAGAGAGAAAGGGGGGACTGAGAGAGGGGGGACAGAGAGAGGGGGATATAGAAGGGGTCAGAGAAAGGGGAACAGAGAGAGAGGGGACAGAGAGTGGGGGTAGATAGAGGGGGTCAGAGAGAGGAGAAAAGAGAGAGGGGGTCGTAGAGGGGGTCAGAGGGAGGGTCTACAGAGAGTGGGGGAGACAGAGGGGGACATGGAGAGAGGGGGACAGAGAGAGAAGGGGACAGAGAGACGGGGAAAGTGAGACGGGGACAGAGAGAAGGGGACAGAGAGTGGGGGGATGGAGAGAGTGAGGGACAGATGGTGGGCGGGGGTGGACGGAGAGGGAGAGGACAGAGAGAGCAGGGACAGAGGGGGGACAGTAAGAGATGGGGACAGAGTGAGGCGGGACAGAGAGACGGGGACAGAGAGAGGGGGACAGAGAGAGAGGGGGACAGAGAGAGGGGGACAGAGAGAGGGGGACAAAGAGTGGGAGACAGAGAAGGGAGGACAGAGAAGGGAGAACAGAGAGAGGGGCACAGAGAGTGGGGGAGATAGAGGGGGTCAGAGAGAGGGGGAGACAGAGGGGGTCAGAGAGAGGGGGACAGGGAGGGGGGACGGAGAGATGGTGTCAAAGGGAGTGGGGACAGAGAGAGGGGTACAAAGTGGGGGAAAGAGATAGGGTCAGAGAGAGGGGGACAGAGAGAAGGGGACAGAGAGAAGGGGACGAGAGAAGGGGGATGGAGAGAGTGGGGAACAGAGGGTGGGCGGGGGGGGACGGAGAGGGAGAGGACAGAGAGAGGAGGGACAGGGGGGGACAGTAAGAGATGGGGACAGAGAGAGCACGGGGACAGAGAGACGGGGATGGGGGGGACAGAGTAGGGGGACAGAGGGTGTGGTGACAGAGAGGGGGCAGTTAGAGGGCAACAGAGAGAGGGGGACAGAGAGAAGGGGACAGAGAATGGGGGGATGGAGAGAGTGGGGGACAGAGTGTGGGGGACAGAAAGGGGGGGTACAGAATGGAGGCGATAGAGGGGGTCATTGGGAGGGGGGACAGAGAGTGGGGGACAGAGAAAGGGGTACAGAGAGGGGATCAGAGAGAGGGGAACAGTGAGAGCAGGACGGAGAGAGGGGGACAAAGAGGGGGGATAGAGAGAGGCAGGGGGACAGAGAGAGGGGGGACAGAGAGAGGGGGGACAGAGAGAGGGGGGACAGAGAGGGGGGACGGGGGGACAGAGAGGGGGGTAAAGAGAGGGGGGACAGAGAGAGGGGGGAACAGAGAGAGGGGGGAAAGAGAGAGGGGGGACAGAGATAGGGGGGACAGAGACGGGGGGGACAGAGAGTAGGGTAGAGATAGAGGGGGGCAGAGAGAGAGGGGACAGAGAGCGAGGGGGGGCAGAGAGAGAGTGGGACCGAGTGAAAGGGGTACAGAGAGAGGGGGACAGAAAGAGAGAGGGGGCACAGAGAGAGAGGGGAACAGAGAGAGGGGGACAGAGAAAGAGGGGGCAGAGTGAGGGGGGTGCAGAGAGTGAGGGGGCAGAGAGTGAAGAGGGCAGAGAGAGAGAGAGGGTGACAGAGAGAGGGGAGCAGAGAGCGGGGGTACAGAGACAGACGGGGACAGAGAGAGGGGGAGAGAGAGAGGGGTCAGAGAGAGGTGGGGACACAGAGGGGGACAGAGAGAAGGGGAGAGAGAGAGGTGGGCAGACAGAGTGGGACAGGGAGAGGGTGACAGAGAGAGGTGGGCAGAGAGAGTGGGACAGAGAGAGAGGGGGACAGAGAGAAGGGGGGAGATAGAGGGGGACAGAGAGAGGGTGACAGAGAGAAGGGGGAAGAGAGATGGAGACAGAGAGAGGGGGGCACAGAGTGAGAGGGGCACAGAGAGAGAGGGGCAGAGAGGGGGGGACAGAGGGGGGGGCAGAGAGAGAGCGACAGAGAAAGGTGGCAGAGAGAAAGGGGGCAGAGAGAGAGGGGAAGATAGAGGGGGACAGAGAGTGGGACAGATAGGGGGTACAGAATGGGGAAGAGAGAAGGGGTCAGAGAGAGGGGGACAGAGAATGGGGGGATGCAGAGAGTTGGGGACAGAGGGGGACGGGGGGACGGGAGGGAGAGGACAGAGAGATAAGGCACAGAGAATGGGGACAGAAAGAGAGGAGCAACAGAAGAGAGGTGGGACAGAGGGGGGACAGAGGGGAGTGGCAGAGTAGGTAGGGACAAAGAGGGGGGCACAGTGAGACGGGGACAGAGAGGGGTACAGAGGTGGGGGACAGAGAGGGGGAACATAGAGAGGGGAGGACAGAGAGAGGGGGCGACAGAGAGAGGGGGGACAGAGAGAGAGGGGGGACAGAGAGAGAGGGATAGACAGAGGGGGTCAGAAGGGGGACAGAGGGGAGGGGCAAGTAGGAAGGGACAAAGAGGGGGGCACAGAGAGACGGGGATAGAGAGGGTTACAGAGAGGGGGGATAGAGGGGGGGACAGAGAGAGGGGAGGACAGAGAGAGGGGGCGACAGAGAGAGGGGGCGACAGAGAGAGGGGGGGACAGAGAAAGGGGGGACAGAGAGGGGAGGGGACAGGGGGGGGACGGAGAGGGGGGACAGAGAGAGGGGGGGACAGAGAGAGGGGGAGGACAGAGAGAGGGGGAGGACAGAGGGGGGGACAGAGGGGGGGACAGAGAGAGGGGGGGCAGAGAGAGAGAGGGGGACAGAGAGAGGGGGAGGACAGAGAGGGGAGGACAGCGAGAGGGGGGACAGAGAGAGGGGTGGACAGAGAGGGGGGGACAGAGAGTGGGGGGACAGAGAGATGGGGGGACAGAGAGGGGGGGACAGAGAGAGGGGGAGACAGAGAGAGAGGAAGCAGAGAGAGAGGGGGACAGAGAGAGGGGGGCAGACAGAGAGGGGGAGCTGTGAGAGAGGGGGACAGAGAGAGAGGAAGCAGAGAGAAAGGGGGCAGAGAGAGACGGGGGCAGAGAGAGAGGGGGACAGAGAGAGAGGAAGCAGAGAGAGAGGGGTGCAGAGAGAGAGGGGGCAGAGAGAGAGAGAGGGCAGAGAGAGAGGGGTCAGAGAGAGCGGGGGACAGAGAGAGAAGGTGCAGA
This sequence comes from Chiloscyllium punctatum, assembly GCF_047496795.1. NCBI lineage: Eukaryota > Metazoa > Chordata > Chondrichthyes > Orectolobiformes > Hemiscylliidae > Chiloscyllium > Chiloscyllium punctatum. The sequence goes on from NC_092761.1 coordinate 7,809,516, forward strand.
GAGAGATGGGGGCAGAGAGAGAGGGGACAGAGAGGGGTTGGGCAGTGAGAAAAGGCACCATCCCACTGACTGTATCCATCACTTCCATTTGTAACCAATAAAAATGTTGATTAAAGCGTGCCGAGCAGCAGAGTGACCGATGTTGTTGTGTGTCTTTGTGTTGGAGAAGCTGAGCTGGAGACAGACAGACTCAGCCCCAAGTCCTGGTCCTCAGGGAAGGGGAGTGTACCGCGCCCTGAGCTCAGGAGCTGGGTATAACTCCCTCTGACCACCCCCCCATTCCAACCTGGCCTCCCCATTTTCTCTCTCCTAATCTTCCTCCTCACTTTTCTCCCTCTCTCTCGTTCTGCACACTCCCTCTTTCTCACCACCTCTCCCTTTTACTCTCCCTCATCTCCCTCTCTCTCACACCCTCCCAACCCCGGTCTCTCCACTTGGCTTCACTCCTCCCTATCCCCCTCCCCCCTCGCCGTGTCTGTCTCCCTCCCACAATTCCGTCTCTACCCAATTTTCCATCCTCCCACCTCTCACATCCCACCCCCAGCCCCCACACGCAGCCTCACAACCACAAACCTCCCAGACTCTGGGTCAGAGGGAGAGGGAAGAACCAGGGAGACAGAGTGTGTCAGAGAGAGAGGGAGGGAAGGAGAGACATTCAGTCAAAGAGAAACGATGGGAGGTGGGGAGAGAGAGAGAGAGAGATACCGAGGGAGGGGGATCGAGAGTGAGAGAAGGTGGAGAGAGAGTGAAGGAGCAGGGAGAGAGAGAGGGGCAAGAGAGAGAGAGTGTGAAAGTGAGAGAGAGAGCGAGACAGGGGAGGAGTTAATGAGAGGCGCGAGAGTCAGGGGCGAGCGAGGGAGGGTGAGACAGGGGGGAAGAGAGGGGGAGAGAGTGTGGGCAAAGAGAGAGAGAGAGTGGGGGGAGAGAAAGTTCGGGGAGAGAAAGAGGGGAAGGAGAGAGAGGGGAGAGAGCGCAGAGATAGAGAGGGAAGAGAGAGCGAGAGAGAGAGAGAGAGCGAGCGAGAGAGAGAGAGATTGGGAGAGAGAGGAGGGGAGAGAAGGGAAGAGAGAGGCGCGAAGAGAGAGGAGGGGATAGAGGAGGGGGAGAGAGGAGGGGTAGCGAGAGGAGGAAAGAGAGAGGAGGGGAGAGAGGAGGCTCAGAGAGGAAGGAAGAGAGAGGAGGGAGGAGAGAGAGGAGGGGGAGAGGAGGGCGTGAGACAGGTGAGAGGGGGAAGGGGTAGAGAGAAGAGGGGAGAGAGCGTGGGAGAGAGAGGGTGGGAGAGAGAGGGGAGGCTGAGCGGGTGGAGGGGAAGGTAGAGTAAGAGGGGAGGGAGAGTGGGAGGGGAGGGAGAGTGAGAGGGAGGGGAGGGCAAGAGAGGGGAAGGAGAGTGAGGGGGAGGGAGAGAGACGGGAGGGCCAGAGAGGGGAGGGAGAGAGAGAGGGGGCAGGGAGAGAGAGGGGAGAGAGCCAGTGAGGGGTGGGCGAGTGAGAGGGGAGGGCGAAAGAGGGGAGGGAGAGAGAGAGGGGAGGGCGAGAGAGAGGGGAGGGCGAGAGAGAGGGGAGGGTGAGAGAGAGGGGAGGGCGAGAGAGGGGGGAGCGAGAGAGGGGAGAGAGCGGGAGGGGGGAGAGAGATGGGTGAGACAGAGGGGGTGAGGGAGTGGGGGTGAGAGAGAGGGGGTGTGTGAGAGAGAGTGGGTGTGAGAGAGTAAGATGGGATGGAGAGAGAGGGGGTGTGAGAGACAGAGGGAGATGGAGAGGGAGAGAGAGGGGGGCAGAGGGGGAGAGAGAGGGGGTTGGGGGTAAGAAGGGGTTGAGAGAGAAGGGGTCATTGAGAGAGAAAGTGGAGGGTAGGAGAGAGAGTAGCGTGAGTAGGAGAGGGTGTGAGAGAGAGAGTGGGTGAGAGAGAGCGGTGAGCGAGAGGGGGAGTTGTTAGAGAGAGAGCGAGGGGTAAAACAGAACGGGTGTGAGAGAGGGAGGGGGGGTGTGATGGTGAGGGGGGTGCGAGGGGGTGAGAGAGAGAGAGGAGTGAGAGACAATGGGTGATTGAGAGAGAGAAAGTGGGGAGGGAGTAAGAGAAAGAGTGGAGTGAGAAGGAGAGGGTGCGATTGAGAGAGTGTGTGAGAGAGAGGGGTGAAAGAGAGGGGTGGGGGCGAGGGGTTAGAGAGAGAGCGTGGGTAAGAGCGAACGGGTGTGAGAGGGCATGAGAGAGAGGGGTTAGAGAGGTTGGTGAGAGAGACAGAGGGTTTGAGAAAGAGAGAGGGCGTGAGCGATTGAGGGCGTGAGAGAGTGAGGGGATGAGAGAGTGAGGGGAGGAGAGAATGAGGGGGTTTAAGAGGGGGTGGTGAGAGAGAGCGTGGTGAGAGAGAGGTGGGTGAGAGAGAGGAAGTGAGAGAGAGGGGGTGAGAGAGTGAGGGTGTGAGAGAGTGAGGGGATGAGAGAATGAGGGGGTTTGAGAGAGGGGGTGGTGAGAGAGAGAGGGAGTGAGAGAGAGGGAGTGTGGCTAAGAGGGGTGATAGAGCGAGGGGTGAGAGAGGGGGTTGAGAGAGAGAAGGGGGTGAGAGAGACAGAGGGTTGAGAGAGAGGGAGGTGGGAGAGAGAGAGGGGTGAGAGAGAGGGGTGAGAGAGTGAGAGGATGGAAGAGAGGGGGTGGGAGAGAGAGGGGTGAGAGAGAAAGAGGAGGTGAGAGAGAGGGAGAGAGATGGTGGGAGTGAGGGAGGGGTGAGAGAGCGAGGGTGTGTGAGAGTGTGTGCGAGAGAGGGGGATGTGAAAGAGATTGGGGTGGGAGAGAGAGGGGTGACGGAGAGAGAGGGGAGAGAGAGAGGGGAGTGAGAGAGAGATGGATGTGTGAGAGAGAGAGGGGTTGAGAGAGAGTGGAGTGAGAGACTGATGGGGTAGGAGAGTGAGGGGATGAGAGATTGAGGAGTGTTGAGAGAGGGGGTGGTGAGAGGGGGCGGTGAGAGAGAGATGGAGTGAGAGAGAGAGGGTTGAGAGAGGGGTTGACAGATAAAGAGAGGTCTGAGAGAGACAGGGGTGAGAGAGGAAGAGAGGGGTGAGAGAGAGACGGGAAGAGAGAGGGGGGTGAGCGAGAGGGGTGAGAGGGGGAGGGGTTAGAGAGAGAGAGCGCGGGGTAAGAAAGAAAGGGAGAGGGTTGAGGGGGTGAGAGAGGGAGGAGGGGTGAGAGGGGGTGACAGAGAGAGGGGTGAGAGAGAGAGGGGATGAGACAGTGAGGGGGGTTGAGAGAGGTGGTGGTGAGAGAGGGGTGGTGAGAGACACAGGGAGTGAGAGAGAGGTGTGCAAGAGAGGGGGTGAGAGAGCGAGGGGTGAGAAAGAGGGGTTGAGAGAGAGGGGGTAAGAGAGAGAGAGGGGGTTGAGAGTGAGAGGGGTGGGGGGTGAGAGAGAGAGGGGTGGGGGTGAGAGAGAGAGGGGTGAGAGAGTGAGAGGGTCGAAGAGAGGGGGTGTGGGAGAGAGAGGGGAGAGCGAGTGAGGGGAGGGCGAGTGAGAGGGGAGTGTGAGAGAGGGAAGAGCAAGAGAGGGGAGAGAGCAGGGGGAAGAGAGAGGGGTGAGACAGAGGGGTGAGGGAGTGGGGCTGAGAGAGAGGGGGTGGTGAGAGAGAGGGGGAGTGAGAGAGAAGGGGAGTGAGAGAGAGAGCGAGAGAGAGAGGGGTGAGAGAGAGGGGTTTACAGAGAAAGAGAGGTGTGTGAGAGAGAGAAGGGTGAGAGAGAGGGTGTGAGATAGAGTGGTGAGAGAGGGGTTGAGAGAGAAAGAGAGGGGTGAGAGAGAGAGGGGAAGAGACAGAGGATGTGAAGGAGAAGGGTGATGGGGAGGGGTTAGAGACAGAGAGCGCGGTGTAAGAGAGAAAGGGAGAGGGGTGGGGGGTGAGAGAGGGAGGAGGGTTGAGAGGGGGTGACAGAGAGAGGGGTTGCGAGAGGGCGTGGTGAGAGACACAGGGAGTGAGAGAGAGGTGTGCGAGAGAGGAGTGAGAGAGCGAGGGGTGAGAAAGAGGGGTTGAGAGAGAGGGGGTGAGAGAGAGAGGGGGGTTGAGAGTGAGAGGTGTGGGGGGGTGAGAAGGAGAGGGCTTGGGGGGTGAGAGAGAGAGAGGGGGTTGACAGAGTGAGAGGGTGGAAGAGAGGGGGTGCGGGAGAGAGAGGGTGTGAGAGAGAGACCTGGGTGAGAGGGCGGTGAGAGGGAGAGGTGGGAGTGAGTGACAGAGAGGGCGTGGGAGACAGGGGGGTGAGGGAGAGCGGGGTTAGAGAGAGGGACGAGAAGGAGAGAGAGGGGATAAGAAAAAGGCAGAGAGATGGTGGGAGAGAGGGAGGGGGTGAGAGACCGAGGGTGTGTGAGAGTGCGTGTACGAGAGAGGGGGATGTGAAAGAGATTGGGGTGGGAGAAAGAGGGGTGACAGAGAGAGAGGGGTTGAGAGAGTGAGGGTGTGAGAGAGTGAGGGGATGAGAGAGTGAGGGAGTTGGAGAGAGGGGATGGTGAGAGATAGGGGGTGAGAGAGAGAGGGAGCGAGAGAGAGGGGGAAGAGAGAGAGGTGTGTTGAGAGAGAGAGGGGATGAGAGAGAGGGAGTGAGAAGGAGAGAATGGGGATGAGAAAGAGGCAGAGAGATGGTGGGAGAGAGGGAGGTGTTGGGAGTGCGAGGGTGTGTGAGAGTGTGTGAGAGAGAGGGGGGTTGTGAAATAGATTGCGGTGGGAGAGAGAGGGGTGACGGAGAGAGAGGGGTTGAGAGAGTGAGGGTGTGAGAGAGTGAGGGAATGAGAGAGTGAGGGGATGAGAGAGTGAGGGGGTTGGAGAGAGGGGATGGTGAGAGAGAGGGGGTGAAAGAGAGAGGGAGTGAGAGAGAGGGGTAAGAGAGAGAGGTGTGTTGAGAGAGAGAGGGGGTGGAGGGTGAGAGAGAGAAGGGTGAGTGAGAGAGGGTTGAGAGTGGGGGTGGGAGAGAGAGGGGGGCGAGAGAGAGGAATGAGAGAGTGAGAGGGTGGAAGAGAGGGGGTTGGGAAAGAGAGGGGGGTGAAAGAGAGAGAGAGAGCTGGGTGAGAGGGCGGTGAGAGGGAGAGGTGGGAGTGAGTGACAGAGAAGGGGTAGGAGAGAGAGGGGTGAGAGTGAGCGGGGGTGAGAGAGAGGGAGTGAGAAGAGAGAAAGGGGATGAGAAAGAGGCAGAGAGATGGTGGGAGAGAGGGAGGGGGTGAGAGTGCGAGGGTGTGTGAGAGTGTGTGAGAGAGAGGGGGGTTGTGAAAGAGATTGGGGTGGGAGAGAGAGGGGTGACGGAGAGAGAGGGGGTGAGAGTGGTGAATGTGAGAGAGAGCGAGGGGTTGAGAGAGGGGGGTGAGAGACTGAGGGGGTGAGAGAGTGAGGGGGGTTGAGAGAGGGGGTGGTGAGAGAGAGGGGGAGTGAGAGAGAGTGGGGTGAGAGAGACGGGGGTAAGAGAGTGAGGGGTTGAGAGAGAGGGGGTGAGAGACTGAGGGTGTGAGAGAGTGAGGGGGTTTGAGAGACGGGGTGGTGAGAGAAAGGGAAGTGAGAGAGAGGGGGGTGAGAGAGGGGGGTAAAAGAGAGAGGGGTTGAGAGAGTGAGGATGTGAGAGTGAGGGTGTGAGAGAGTGAGGGTGTGAGAGAGTGAGGGGATGAGATAGTGAGGGGATGAGAGAGAGAGAGCTGTGTTGAGAGAGAGAGGGGTTGGAGGGTGAGAGAGAAGGGTGAGAGAGAGAGAGAGGGTTGAGAGGGGGTGTGGGAGAGAGAGGGGGGTGAGAGAGAGAGAGCTGGGTGAGAGGCCGGTGAAAGGGAGAGGTGGGAGTGAGTGACAGAGAAGGGGTGGGAGAGAAGGGATGAGAGAGAGCGAGGGTGAGAGAGAGGGAGGGAGAAGGAGAGAAAGGGGATGAGAAAGAGGCAGAGAGATGGTGGGAGAGAGGGAGGGGGTGAGAGTGCGAGCATGTGTGAGAGTGTGTGTGAGAGAGAAGGGGTTGTGAAAGAGATTGGGGTGGGAGAGAGGGGTGAGGAAGAGAGAGGGGAGATTGAGGGGTGTCGAGAGAAGGGGTGGTGAGAGAGGGGGCGTGAGAGAGAGAGGGAGTGAGAGTGAGGGGTGAGAGAGTGACAGACAGAGAGAACGATAGAGCAAGAGTGAGAGCGAAGAGGTGAGAGAGATAGGGTGGACTGAGAGAGAGTGAGAGAGAGAGTGAGAGTGACAGACAGAGAGAGCATGAGCGAGAGAGAGCGAACGAGAGAGACTGTGAGATAAGAGAGAGCGGGAGGCAAGAGAGTGGGATAGAGGCAGGAAGAGAGAGAGAGCGTGAGAAGCGGGTGAGAGAGTGAGAGAGACCGCAAGAGGAAGAGAGCGAGCGGACGAGTGAGAGAGAGAGAGAGGATGCGAGAGATAGAGGGGGGTGAGAGAGGGGTGTGAGACAGAGGGATGAGAGAGAGGAGGTGAGATAGATGGGGAGAGAGAGAGAGAGCTGGGTGAGAGGGCGGTGAGAGGGAGAGGTTGGAGTGAGTGACAGAGAGGAGGTGGGAGAGAGAGAGTGGGTAAGAGAGAGGGAGCGAGAAGGAGAGAGGGGGATGAGAAAGAGGCAGAGAGATGGTGCGACAGAGGGAGGGGGTGAGAGTGCGAGGGTGTGTGAGAGTGTGTGTGTGAGAGAGAGGGGGGATGTGAAAGAGATTGGGGTGGGAGAGAGGGGTGATGGAGAGAGAGAGGAGAGAGAGAGGGGTGTGAGAGGGAGATAGATGTGAGAGAGAGAGAGACGGGGCTTGAGAGAGAGAGTGGTGAGAGACTGAGGGGGTGAGAGAGTGAGGGGATGAGAGATTGAAGGGTGTTGAGAGAGGGAGTGTTGAGATGGGGACGGTGAGAGAGAGAGGGAGTGAGAGAGAGGGTTGAGAGAGAGGGGGGTGAGAGAGAGGGTGTGAGAGAGAGGGTGTGAGGGAGGGGTGAGAGAGAGGGGTGAGAGAGAGGGGGTTGAGAGAGAAAGAGAGGGGTGAGAGAGAGAGGGGAAGAGAGAGAAAGAGAGGGGTGAGAGAGAGAGGGGAAGAGGGAGAAATAGAGGGGTGAGAGAGAGGAAGAGAGAAGGGTCAGTGAGGGGGTGAGAGAGTGAGGGGATGAGAGAGTGAGGGGGTGTTGAGCGAGGGGTTGGTGAGGGGGGTGAGAGAGAGAGGGGGTGAGAGAGAGAGGGGGTGAGAGAGAGCGGGGTGAGAGAGCGGGGTTGAGATAGAGAGGGGTTGAGAGAGAGAAGGGGGTGAGAGAACGAAGGGGTGAGAGAGAGGGGGTGAGAGAGAGAGGGGTGAGAGAGCGGGGTTGAGATAGAGAGGGGTTGAGAGAGAGAAGGGGGTGAGAGAACGAAGGGGGGTGAGAGAGAGGGGTGGACAGGGGGGAGAGAGAGTTAGTAGGGTGTGAGAGAGAGGGTGTAATAGAAAGGTGGAGAGAGAGAGGAATGAGAGAGGGGGTGAGAGAGGGGGGCTGAGAGAGACGGGGCTGCAAGAGAGGGTGGGTGAGAATGGGAGGGGATGAGAGAGAGATGGGCTGAGAGAGAGAGGGGGTGAGATAGAGAGAGTGTGAGAGAGGAGGGATGAGAGTGGGGAGGAATGAGGGACGGGATGAGAGAGAGGGGGGTGAGAGAGAGGAGGGAGAGTGGGGGGAGAGGGGTGAGAGAGGGGGAGAGGGAGAGAGAGGAGGGAGAGAGGGAGGGTGTGAGAGTGGGAGGGTGTGAGAGAGGGACGGGATGAGAGAGGGAGGGCGTGAGAGAGGGGTGTGTGTGAGAGAGAGAGAGGTGAGAGAGAGGATGAGAGAGAGAAGTGAGAGGGGGGAGAGAGGGGGGAGAGAAGGTAAGAGAGTTAGAGTGGTGAGAGAAAGATACGGGTGGCAGAGAGAGGGGTTTGAGAGAGAGGGGGTGTGAGAGGGGGGTGAGGGGGGGTGAGAGGGCTAGGTGGGTGAGGGGGTGTGTGGGGATGGGGGTGGGAGAGGGGGTGGGAGGGGGGTGAGGGAGGTGGGGGGAGATAGCGGGGGTGTGGGGGGTGGGAGAGAGAGAGGTGTGTGAGAGAGAGCTGGGTGAGAGGGGGTGTGGGGGGCTGAGAGAGAGAGAGGTGGGTGAGAGAGACAGAGTGAAGGTGAGAGAGAGGTTGGTGAGAGATGGGGAATGAGAGAGAGGGGAGGGTGAGAGAGGGGGGGGGTTGAGAGAGAGATCGACGGGAGTGAGAGAGTGAGGGTGGGAGAGAGGGGAAGAGAGGAAGAGAGAGAGAGGGTGAGAATGAGAGGGGGGAGAGAGAGAGGTTGAGAGAGAGGGGATGAGAGAGGTGTTGAGAGAGAGGTTGAGAGAGAGACTGGGGAAAGAGGGGGTGCGAGAGAGAGAGGTTTAGAGAGAGACGGGGGAGAGAGGGGTTGAGAAAGATGGGTTGCAAGAGAAAGGAGGTGAGGGGGAGGACTGAGAGAGAGAGATGGAGAGAGAGAGTGACAGACAGAGAGAGATAGAGCAAGAGTGAGAGTGACAGACAGAGAGAGCATGAGCGACAGAGAGAGAGAGCAAGAGCGAGAGAGAGCGAACAAGAGAGACCGTGAGATTAGAGAGAGCGGGAGGCAAGAGAGAGGGAGAGAGGCAGGGAGAGAGAGGGTGAGAAGAGGGTGAGAGAGTGAGAGAGAGACCGCAAGAGGAAGAGAGCGAGCGGAAGAGTGAGACAGAGAGAGAGAATGTGAGAGAGAGAGAGGGGGTGAGAGAGGGGTGCGAGACAGAGGGGCGAGAGAGGAGGGGAGAGAGGACGAGAGAGAGGGCGAGGGAGGGGCAGGGAGGGGGAGAGGGAGAGGGGGTGGGATTGGGGGCAGAGAAAGGGCACAGAGAGGGGGTAGAGAGATGGCGGAGAGAGGGGGAGAGATGGAGGAGAGGGGGAGAGAGGGGATGAGAGAGCGGGGGAGAGAGGGGGGATAGATGGGGAGAGAGGGGGATAAGGGGGGTGAGAGAGAGGGTGAGAGAGAGGGGTTGAGAGAGAGGGGGTAAGAGAGAAAGGGGTGAGGGAGAGAGGGGTGAGAAAGGGAGAGAGGTCTGAGAACGAGAGAGGGGGAAGAGAGAGAGAGAGAAGGTCAGAGAAAGAGTGAATGTGAGGGGGTGAGAGAGAGGAGGTGGGAGAGAGAGTGGGAGAGAGAGGGGGTGAGAGAGAGGAATTGAGAGAAAGGAGGAGAGATAGAGAAAGGGTGAGAGAGAAAGGGGGACAGCGAGATAAAGAGGGAGGAGAGAGATGGGACGCGAGAGAGAGAGAGTTAAAGAGGTGAGAGAAAGGGTGAGATAGACAGTGAATGATGGGTTGAGAGAGAGAGACAGAGAGAGAGAGCGAGTGAACAGATGAGACAGTTCGAGGGGTGTGAGGGAGATGGGATGAGAGAGTGGGCGCTAGAGAGAGACAGAGCGAGAGCAAGGAGGAGGGAGGAAGAAAAGGGTCAAAAGAGATAGAGAAATGGGGTGAACGAGAGAAAGAGGGTGCGAGAGAAGGGGTATACATAGAGAAAGAGAGCGGGAGTGTGAGACAGAGCGCGAGAGGGAAGGGGAACGGGAGAGAGAAAAAGGGAGCGAGAGACAGGAGGGGATGAGAGAGAGGGCGGGGGAGAGAGACGGTGTAAAGGGGAGAGAGGGTGAGGGATGACAGAGGAAGGGGTGAGAGTGAGAGAGCAGGTTGGAGAGAGAGGAGGTGAGAGAGAGTGAGGGAGAGAGAGATAACAAGGTGAGAGAGAAAGGGGGTGTGAGAGAGAGAGGCAGTGAGAGAGAAGGGGGTGAGAGAGATAGGGGGTGCAAGAGAGCGTGGGTGAGAGCAGGAGGGGCTGTGAGAGAGGGGTGAGATAGGGAGAGTGTGAGATAGGAGGGATGAGAGTGGGAGGAGGAAAGAGAGACGGGATGAGAGAGGGAGGGTGAGAGAGAGGCGTGTGAGAGAGAGAGGGGTGAGAGAGAAGGGTGAGAGAGGGAGTCTTTAGAGAGGGTCACAGCATTTGGGTTTTATTTCCACCCTAAGCGAGTCCTACCTCTCAGATCCTGGGGATTGACAAACTTTAACCAAAGGCTTCAAACCTGTTTTTAAAATGACAGGGCCACAATCTGACAGGAGCCAGTTACCCAGAGGCCCCTAAAACACAGGGTCCCTCAGAGGAGATTAAACCTCGGGGTAAATAAACACACAACTCACGTGGGCCCCCACGGGGTGCAGCCTGTCAACCAGGCCTCAGGCCTCAGGCCCGTGCTCCCCCTCTGGAGGTTGTTCTTTCCTGGCCTCGAACATTTTGGATCTTCACGTTGCAGCTTTCCAAACAAATGTTCTTCAGGATAAAAGAGGGAAAAGATTAGTTGAAAGGGGGAGCAAGAGCATTTTGGAGGCAAGTTACACAGCAAGATCCCAGGTTTAAAAGCACCTCTGCCCAGCTCCAATGTATTAATGTATGTAACACAGTCAGCAGTTGGGATGGAACATGGTGTGGGAGCAGATCTTCCCAGGGATTGGAGGGGCATAGTGAGGGAAAGGCATCAGATTCTTACACTCTGCAGTGACCTGGGATCAATTGCCTTTTACTGAAAACAGTTCCCAACTTGTATGTGCCTGTAGCTCCCTCCAGTCTGAAACCCTCATTACCCTCTATCCTGTCTCCTGTCTCTGAGCCAATGGTGTATTCATTCTGTTACTGACCCTTCAGTCCCAGAGGTACCAATTTTCCTCACCATTCCAATTGGAGACCTTCTCTCATCCACGTGAAGGAATTGGACCCTGACAATCCCATTTACACTGTCTCCCATCAATCTTCATAGCATCCATATCACAGAGGTTAGACAGTGTTCCCAGCAAACACTCCCAGGGCAGAGGGAGCACAGGGTTCCAGACAACGTAAAGCTCCCATTAAACTGTCTCCATTTAAATCCCCAGGGCAGGTAGAGAATGGGGTCAGATACAGAGTAAATCTCCCACTACACTGCAGCATTTCAAATTCCCAGGCCATTTTGAGGTCGGCGTTAGGTACTGATTAAATCTCCCACTTCCCCCATCCTGTTCACATCAAACTCATTCAGGATAGCTCCATCACTGGGTTAGATACAGAGGATGTGTCTGTTTGGATTTCAGCCCCAATCCAGTTGGTGATGATCACGGCCTTGTTAAGTGTGTTTGGGAATGGGGAGGGAGCTGCTAGCCGGGTGATGGTGGGATCGTGGGGAGTATAGTTGCCTTCCAAGCAGTTGACCCGGGTTCGTATTCTCGGCCATCGCAGTGTTGTGGTTTGAAAACAACCTTTTAAAGGTAAGGCACTGGGATAAATCGAGGAAATAAATCTTTCATTCTGTGGTAAACCGGATCTGTCAGATTGCTCCTTGCTTTTCCTGGCGATGGTTCCTGTGAATTGCAGTGTGGAACTGGGCAGCATTGCTCGGAAGCTTTCCCCTCTGCTGCTTCCCATTTCTTACTGAAATATTGGTTGCAGCACAAGGATGGGTTTGTTTTGTTCGAAAAGTGAGAGACTGCTCCCGTCAGGAACCTGAAATAATTACAGAAGCCGCTGGAAACACTGAACAGTTCCAACTACTTCTGTAGTGGTGTGGAGGGAGAATTAATGTGTCAAATCTACACAAGGATAAAATAAACTCCAGCCTCAAAACAATCAGAAATCCTGACTCTGCAAACATCCTTGTAAATCTTTTCTGAACCTTTACAAGTTTCACACCGTTCTCCCGATAGCAGAAAGACCAGAACTGTGTGGTTTATGGAATGTTACTATATCCGAACAGTTGCTGTTTATAGTTAAATAATGTTCATTTAGTTCAGGTTTCCAATCGAGTTCGGTTTGTCCACTCTTTCTTCCTTATGTTTGTGTTACAACGATAGTGTGGAGTAAAGTGTGTTTTGATTCAGGCCTGGCAGTTTGACCAATCGCATTGTAATGCCTTACACTTCCCTTCAGGAAATCAGGAAAAGCGGTCTAGACCATTTTCTTAAGTCAGAGGAGTTTGGTCTGGTTCATAACATCCTCAATGTCATCAATCCATGTCCCTCCATCCCTGAGCAATGATGTTTACAGATTAATGGAGGATACACAGACACATTAATCGGTATTATCTTGGACAGGAGTCATTTGGGAATGATATTCCTCAAACCAGCAACTCTCAGCTCGGCAAAGGATAAAGGCCAGGAATCCGGCACAATTGGGAAACAGCCCATTTCCCGGGAGACTGAGAGGTCACTGACAGAGTGGGAGCTGGAGAGTCAGGAACAGAATAACAGGGACAGTCCGCTCTGTTCACTGACCCTTCACCCCTCAGTGAATCCAGTGTCAGGAATGACTGCTATTAGTCAGACTGACAGAATGTGATCAGATGCACACACTGTCCTTCCACATCATCAATATTGCCCAGCTCCCACCCTGTCTCAGCTCATCTGCCCCTCTGCCATCTTCAATACTTTAATCGGGGCAGCATTAAGTGCTGTGCTTTGAGCTGAGCTGTCTTACCTTCTGTACTCTCTCTCTAAACGGCTCCAATTCCCCCCGATCCCTCTCCGATTTAAGATGCTCCTTGACATCTGCCCCAATGAATGAGGTAGACCGTCACCTGACCCAATATCCCCTTCGGTTGGTCAACATCTACTGTATTTAATACAAAGAACTGCATATCCTGGAGAGCTGACAGATAACACAGAAATTACTGGCGACATTTAGTAGGACAGGGTATCATATGAGGGGAGAACTCCGAGTGAACCTCTAGAGTCCTGGGATTGTCCTTCAGAACTGAAGGGATCTGATGCTGATGCTGTCAGACCTGCTGAGCTCCCCCAGCAGTTTCTGATTGTATTTCAGTCCCAATCCAATTGGTCCTGATCACGGCCTCGGGAATAGCTTGCCAATTACTGGGAAAGAGTTGGAAATGTCTCCTTCCCAGCAGTTAACCCAGGCACGAACCTATGCCTTCACACTGTTGCATTTTGAAAGCAATCTTAAACGGGGAAAAACGCTGAGGTGGAATGAATGAGATTGGACTCTCCGAGGTTTTCCAAACATGGCCACATTCGGGGGGACAGGGTGGGTCCCACCTGCTATTACATTCTCAGAGCTGGATTACAGGATTAGTGCTCATGTGCCTGACTGGGATAGTTCAGCTGAGATAAGATGCTCTGTAGAAATTCCCCAAGGTTACTTCCAGAGCAGCTTCCAGACCCATGGCACTATCATGTGGAATGCTGAACACAGCAGATACACGGGAACACCACCAGGTAACAATTCCACATCAAGCCACTCCCCACCCTGGCTTGGAAATTCATCTCAGTCCCACAAGTGCCATTGGTTGGAAATCCTGGAACTCCCTCCCTTACATCATTGTGGGTTTATCTGCCCCAAATAAATGGCAGCAGTTCAAGGCAATAACTCACCGTCACCGTCGCCAGAGCAATACAAAGAACAATATATCTGAGAAATCCGTGGGGACCCAGCGGCAATGACCCAAACACATTAATGAATCACAAAATAAAGCTCAGTATTTGGGACCCGTGTGCCCCAGTGCTGAACTTCTGAATAAATTGGATCGATATTCTCGAAAATTAAAAGGTGGTTTCATTGGAATGTCTCAGATTGTGAAGAGGCTTGAGAGGGGAGATGCTGAGAAATTAATCCTGTGGGTCTGGGAAACTGAAACACAATAACACAGTCCCAGGAGTTGCTGGAAAAGCTCAGCAGGTCAGGCAGCATCTGTGCAGAGAAATCAGCGTTAATGTTACAGCATCTGCAGTTCATTCGGGTTTGATTGCCACCCTCTCAGGGGAAAGGGCAGGTTATTTAGGACTGAGATGAGGAGACAGCGCTTCACTCTAAGGCTCTGTCAGACCTGCTGAGATTCCCCAGCAATTTATTGTTTGGAATTCAGCCCCAATCCAGTTGGTGATGATCACGGCCTTGTTAAGTGTGTTTGGGAATGGGGAGGGAGCTGCTAGCAGGTTGATGGTGGGATAGTGGTGAGCACAGCTGGCTTCCAAGCCGTTGACATGGGTTCGATTCCCAGCCATCGCAGTGTTGTGGCTTTTAAATCGGTTTCTAAAGGAAAGCGACCGGGATATAACCAGATCTGTCAGATTGCGCCTTGCTTTTCCTGGTGATGGTTCCTGTGAATTGCAGTGTGGAACCGGGCAGCATTGCTCGGCATCTCGGAAGCTTTCCCCTCTGCTGCTTCCCATTTCTTATTGAAATATTGGTTGCAGCACAAGGATGGGTTTGTTTTGTTCGAAAAGTGAGAGACTGCTCCCGTCAGGAACCTGAAATAATTACAGAAGCCGTTGGAAACACTGAACAGTTCCAACAGCTTCTGTAGTGGTGGGGAGGGAGGGTTAATGTGTCAAATCTACACAAGGATAAAATAAACTCCAGCCTCAAAACAGTCAGAGTTCCTAAGTTTTACAAACATCCGTATAACATTTTTCTGTGCCATCAATTCCCCTTAAACTCTTCCAATGTGGAATAGCATCTTTCTGATTGTCACTTTGAGAGATTTCCCTCAGTGAGCTCCTCCACCATTCTTTCCATTTCACTGGGGACCATCTTTCCGCAGTCTCCAATCAAATGACCTGAACACAGACACACAGAGATCTTAAAGAGTGACACAATGCAGATAGGAAGTTGATTTCATTTCTGTTTCTGAGTCCAATCTTCACTCAGTGAGACAGAGTCAGATATTCAAGGCTCAAACAAGAGCTGGATTCTGCTTCTGGTGATTGTCTTCATTCAGTGAGAAGGAGGGCCGTAGGCCGGAAGGAGCTCATCATTGTGCTTCGGGTTGTCTGCTCAGTCTGCAGCATTGCAGCCGTGGGAACAGGGCAGTGGGAAAGGTACCTCGTGTGGACTGCAATCGGACTTTCAACACATTGTTCCAGGCCAGTTACAGAGCTCCAGGAATTCTGAATGAGGATAGGAAAAATGCATTGATTGTAGGAGAAGGATCAGGGAAACAGGATAAAGCTGATGAAATCAGCAGGATTTCTCGGTCTAACTCTGTACCATACTTTAATTCCTGCTTCATAAATCTACAATCCGGAGCTCAACCCACTCAGAGCAATATAAGCTTAGAAACAAATCATTCAGTCCAACACATCCATGCCGAACTGATATCCGATGTCAATCTCATCCTATTTGTCAGAATTTGGCCCATGTTCCTTTGAACCCTTTTTAATTCCTACCCCCACCCAGATACCTTTTAAATGTTGTAATTGTACCAGCATCCACTACTTCCTCTGGCAGCTCATACACACAGTGCCCTCTGCTTGAAAAATGTTCCCCTTAGGTCCCTTTTATGGTTCCCCTCTCAACTTTAACACATGCCATCTGCTTCTGGACTCCCCGACCACAGGGAAATCACCTTGCCTTTTTACCCTATTGAGGGTTCTTCATGATTTTGTGAACCTCTATAAGGTTAACCCTCAGCCACTGACGCTCCAGGGATAATAGCCCCAACCTGTACAGTCTTACCCTCCAGCACAAACCCTCCAACCTTGGCAACATCCATGTAAATCTTTTCTGAACCCTTTAAAGTTTCACAACACCCTTCTTATAGGAGGGAGTCCAGAATTGTACACTATATACCAATATTGGCTGAACCAATACTGCAACATGACCTCCCAACTCCTTTACACAATTAACTGAGCAATAAAGACAAAAATGACAAACGCCTTCTGCACTATCCTATCGAAATGTTAGTCCACCTTCAACGATCTATGAAGCTGCACTCCAGGTCTATTTGTTTAGCAACATCCCTAGTACCTTGTCATTCAGTGTAAATGTCCTGCTGTCTTTTGCTTTCCAAAATGCAGCACCTCACATTTATTTAAATTAATCTCTATCTGCCACTCCTCAGCCCATTGGCCCATCTGATCAAGATCCCGTTGTCCTCTGAGGTAACCATCTTCACTGTCCTTGACACTTCCAATTTTACTGTCATTTGCAAACTTACTATCCATTCGTCCGATGGTCACATCCAAATCATTTATATAAATGACAAAACAACAGTGGACCCAGCACCGATCCTTGTGGCACACCGCTTGTCACAGGCCTTCAGTCTGAAAAGCAACCCTCCCCACCACCCTCTGTCTTCTACCTTTGAGCCAGTTCTCTCCCCAAAGGGTAATTCTACTGCCCCAACATACAAGTTTGAAATTATGACACCAGTTTCAAAAGTACAACAAGAGCCTATTCCTGACTGTGGAATCGGGGCCAGGGAATCAATAAAAAGAAACGTTGCAAGGTTTGGTTAATTGGAGATTCAGTTCAGTGCATCACTAAATGAAAACAATTCAGCAGGGCACTCGTACGTGGAAGAAGTGATTCAGGGAACAATTAAATGGAAGAAATTGAGGCAGGGCAACAGTAATTGGAGAATTTATGCAGCGGCCTTTATATTGAGCAGGATAATACTCAAAGGGAGAATTGGTGCAGTTTCAGGATTTGTGCAGGATTGGTAAACGGGAGAAATGGTGCAGAGCAGCGGAGCCATAAACAGTCATACAATCACAGAGATGTACAACATGGAAACAGACACTTCATTCCAACTTGTCTATGACTCAGTCTTAGAATTCTGGCAGTGCTCCACAAAAATGGAGAATCATTCCAAGGAACTACTAAATGGAAGGAATGGGCAAGGGCTTATCGAAATAAGAGAATTTGGAACGGGGCATCTGATATTGTCAAATTAGTGCAGTTAGAACCAAATGGGAGAGTTTCAGTTTAGCAGTAAATGGGAGAATTGGGACATAACAATACTTGATGCAGGAATGAGAGTAGGGCACTCCTAAATTGGGCGAGAGCATCAGTCAGTATGAGGATTGGTGTAAGGCAAAACTGAACGGAGAACCTGTTCAGGACGTCAGTAATTGAGGGAAATGGTGCGAGGCAACAAAGAATTGGAGAATTGATGCGGGACATCAGTAAATGAGAGAACTGGTGCAAAGTGGAGCTAAATTAGAGAATTGGTGCATTGCAACAGTAAATGGGAGAATTAGAGTAGCACACTCTTAAATTGTAGAATCGGGCTCGGGCATCAGTAAATGGAAGAATTAGTACAGGGATATGAATAAATGGGAGATTTGGTGGAAACAATAAATGGGAGATTGGTGTACAGTGCTGGTGCATTAGAAAATTGATGGGAGTGCCTATATATTGGAAAATTGGAGCAGAGCATGTCTAAATTGGGGAATAGGGGCCAGGGAAACAATAAAAAGAAGAAATGTTGCAGCATCAGTAAATTGGAGATTCATTTCAGTGCATCACTAAATGAAAACAAATCAGCAGGACATCCGTACGTGGAAGATGTATTTCAGGGAACAACTAAATGGAAGGAATTGATGCAGAGCAACATTAATTGGAGAATTCATGCAGGTGCCATTAAATTCGAAATGGGACGACTGGGGCAGGATAACGTCAGTGGGTGAGTTGGTGAAATTCCCGACTTATTGCAGGATTGGTAAATGGGAGAATTGGTGCAGGGAAACGGAGCACTAATTACAGCCTTAGAGATGTACAGCACGGAAACAGACCCTTCAGTCCAACTTGTCCACGCCTAAATTTAAGAATTCTGGCAGGTCTCCACTAAATTGGAGAATCATTGCAAGAAACTACTAAATGGAAAAGTTGGGAAAGAGCTTATCGAAATGTTAGAATTTGCAACAGGGCATCAGATAATGGGTGAATTAGTTCAGCACTAAATGGGTGCGTTATGCTGTGTTGCACTAAATGGGAGAACTGGAGCAGGGAGATTTAGAGTAGCGCACCCCTAAATTGGGGCGAGAGCATCAGTCAGTATGAGGATTGGTGTAAGGCAAAACTGAATGAAGAACGTGTTCAGGACGTCAGTAAGTGGTTTTAAGCAACAGTGAATTGGAGAATTGGTGTGGGGTATCAGTAAATGAAAGACCTGGTGCAGAGTGCTGATAACTTCGAGAATTGGAGCAAATGGGAGAACACGGGAAGTGAATCGGGAAAAAGGACAAATGTTGCAAAAGAATTAGTGGTCCAGATTCAATACAGTGCACCATGAAATGGAAGAGTTGGTGCAGTTCAGCACGAAATGGGAGATATTTGCAGTTGGGGAATTTGGAGATATGATGCAGGGATTGCCAAGATTAGAGAATTCTGTCAGCGGTCTACTAAATGGGAGAATTGTTGCAGGGAAATACTGAATGGAAGACCTGGTGCACAGTGGAGCTCAATTACAGAATGGGTGTATGGCAACAGGAAATGGGAGAATTAGAGTAGCGCACCCTTAAATGGTAAAATCGGGCTCGGGCATCAGTCAGGAGAAGAGGTAGTGCAGGAGTATGAGTCAATTCGAGATTTGGTGAGAATCAATAAATGGGAGATTCGGTGCACAGTGCCCTTACATTGGAAAATTGGTGGGATTGTCTATATATTAGAAAATTGGAGCGGAGCATGTCTAAATTGGGGAATAGGGGCCAGGGAATCAAGAAAAAGAAATGTTGGAAGCATCGGTAAATTGGAGAGTCAGGTCAGTGCACCACTAAATGAACCAATATCATCAGCAGGACATCCGTACGTTGAAAATGTGTATCAGAGAACAACTAAATGGAAGGAATTGATGCAGAGCAACAATAATTGGAGAATTCATGCAGGTGCCGTTAAGTGTGAGGACTGGGGCAGGATAACCAATGGGTGAGTTCGTAAAGTTCCCGAATTCGTGCAGGATTGGTAAATGGGAGAGTTGGTGCAGGGAAGCGGAGCACTAATTACAGCCTCAGAGATGTACAGCACGGAAACAGATCCCTCAGTCCAACCTGTCCACGCCTAAATTTAAGAATTCTACACCTCTACACTAAATTGGAGAATCATTGCAATAAAATGCAAAATGTATAAATTTCGAAAGGGCTAATCGAAATGTGAGAATTTTCAACAGGACATCAGATAATGGGTGAATTAATGAGTTCAGTGCGAAATGGGTGAGTTATGCTGGGTTGCAACAACATGGGAGAATTGGGGCAGGACAATACCTTTTGGGAGATTTAGAGTAGCGCACACCTAAATTGGGCGAGGGCATCAGTCAGTATGAGGATTGGTTTAAGGCAACACTGAGTGGGGAACTTGTTCAGGATATCAGTAATTGGGGGAAATGGTGCTAAGCAACACTGAATTGAAGAATTGGTGCGGGGTATCAGTAAATGAAAGACCTGGTGGAGGGTGCCAATAACTTTGAGAATTGGAGCAAATGGGAGACCTGGGGCAGTGAATCAGGAAATAGGACAAATGTTGCAAACGATTAGTGGTCCAGATTCAATACAGTGCACCACGAAATGGGGGAGTTGGTGCAGTTCACCATTAAAGGGAAGATATGTGAAGGTTCGGTAAATTGAAGATTGATGCAGGGACCTGCACGATTAGAGAATTCTGGCAGCAGACTATTAATTGGGAGATTTGTTGCAGGGAAATACTGAATGGAAGACCTGGTGCTAGGTGCAGCTGAATTAGAGAATGGGTGCATGGCACAAGGAAATGAGAGAAATAGAGTAGCGCACCCTAAAATGTCGAATCGGGGTCGGACGTCAGTGAATGAAGGAATTAATACAGGTTCAGGAGTTAAGGGAGACTTGATGGAAACACTAAATGAGAGATTCAGTGCAGAGTTCCATTCCATCAGAACATGGGTCAGAGTGCCAACATATTTTCTATAATACAGGAGGAAGCAGTGACGCTGCTCCAGCTCCTTTATTTTCGATAATACAGGAGGAAGTAGAGACGCTTCGCCAGTTCCTTTATTTTCTATAAAACAGGAGGAAGCAGTGACGCTGCTCCAGCTCCATTTCTTCTATAATACAGGAAGAAGTTGAGACGCTGCTCCAGCTCCTTTATTTTCTATAATACAGGAGGAAGTAGAGAAGCTGGTGCAGCTCCTTGATTTTCTATAATACAGGAGTAAGCCGCGACGCTGCTCCAGCTCCTTTATTTTCTATAATACAGGAGGAAGCAGTGACGATCGCCAGCTCCTTTATTTTCTAGAGTAGAGGAGGAAGCCGTGACGCTGCTCCAGCTCCTTTATTTTCTATAATACTGGAGGAAGCAGAGACGCTGCTCATGCTCCTTTATTTTCGATAATACAGGAGGAAGCAGTGACGCTGCTCCAGCTCCTTTATTTTCGATAATACAGGAGGAAGTAGAGACGCTGCTACAGCTCCTTTATTTTCGATAATACAGGAGGAAGCCGTGACGCTGCTCCAGCTCCTTTATTTTCTATAATACAGGAGGAAGTAGAGACGCTGCTCCAGCTCCTTTATTCTCTATAATACAGGAGGAAGCAGTGACGCTGCTCCAGCTCAGTTATTTTCTATAATACAGGAGGAAGTAGAGAGGCTGCTCCAGCTCCTTTATTTTCTATAATACAGGAGGAAGCAGTGACGCTGCTGCAGCTCCTTTATTTTCTATAATACAGGAGGAAGCAGTGACGCTGCTCCAGCTCCTTTATTTTCCATAATACATGAGGAAGCAGTGACGCTGCTCCAGCTCCTTTATTTTCCATAATACATGAGGAAGCAGTGACGCTGCTCCAGCTCCTTTATTTTCTATAATACAGGAGGAAGCGGTGACGCTGCTCCAGTTCCTTTATTTTCTATAATGCAGGAGGAAGCAGTGACGCTGCTCCAGCTCCTTTTTTTCTATAATACATGAGGAAGCAGTGACGCTGCTCCAGCTTCTTTATTTTCTATAATACAGGAGGAAGCAGTGACGCTGCTCCAGCTCCTTTATTTTCTATAATACAGGAGGAAGCGGTGACGCTGCTCCAGCTCCTTTATTTTATATAATACAGGAGGAAGTAGAGACGCTGCGCCAGCTACTTTATTTTCGAGAATACAGGAGGAAGCCGTGACGCTACTCCAGCTCCTTTATTTTCTATAATACAGGAGGAAGCAATGACGCTGCTCCAACTCCTTTATTATCTATAATACAGGCGGAAGCAGTGACGCTGCTCCAGCTCCTTTATTTTCTATAATACAGGAGGAAGTAGAGAGGCTGCTCCAGCTCCTTTATTTTCGATAATACAGGAGGAAGCAGTGACGCTGCTGCAGCTCCTTTATTTTCTATAATACAGGAGGAAGCAGTGACGCTGCTCCAGCTCCTTTATTTTCTATAATACAGGAGGAAGCGGTGACGCTGCTCCAGTTCCTTTATTTTCTATAATGCAGGAGGAAGCAGTGACGCTGCTCCAGCTCCTTTATTATCGATGATACAGGAGGAAATACAGACGCTGCTCAAGCTCCTTTATTTTCTATCATACAGGAGGAAGCAGTGACGCTGCTCCAGCTCCATTATTTTCCATAATACAGGAGGAAGCAGTGACGCTGCTCCAGCTCCGTTATTTTCTATAATACAGGAGGAAGCGGTGACGCTGCTCCAGCTCCTTTATTTTCTTATAATACAGGAGGAAGCAGTGACGCTGCTCCAGCTCCTCTATTTTCTATAATACAGGAGGAAGCAGTGACTCTGCTCCAGCTCCTTTATTTTCCGTAATACAGGAGGAAGCAGAGACGCTGCTCCAGCTCCTTTATTTTCTATAATACAGGAGGAAGCAGTGACGCTGCTCCAGCTCCTTTATTTTCTATTACACAGGAGTACGTGGAGTCTCTGCTCCAGCTCCTTTATTTTCTATAATACAGGAGGAAGCAGTGACGATGCTCCAGCTCATTTATTTTCTATAATAATGGAGGAAGCGGTGACGATGCCGCAGCTCCTTTATTTTCTATTACACAGGAGTAAGTAAAGTCGCTGCTGCAGCTCCTTTATTTTCTATAATACAGGAGGAAGCAGTGACGCTGCTTTGGCTCCTTTATTTTCTATAATACAGGTGGAAGCAGTGACGCTGCTCCAGCTCCTTTATTTTCTATAATACAGGATGAAGCAGAGACGCTGCTCCAGCTCCTTTATTTTCTATAATACTGGAGGAAGCGGTGACGATGCTCCAGCTCCTTTATTTTCTATTACACAGGAGTAAGTAGAGTCGCTGCTCCGGCTCCTTTATTTTCTATAATACAGTAGGAAGCAGTGACGATGCTAAAGCTCCTTTATTTTCTATAATACTGGAGGAAGCGGTGACGATGCTGCAGCTTCTTTATTTTCTATTACACAGGAGTAAGTAAAGTCGCTGCTCCAGCTCCTTTATTTTCTATAATACACGAGGAAGCAGTGACGCTGCTCCAGCTCCTTTATTTTCTATAATACAGGTTGAAGCAGAGACACTGCTCCAGCTCCTTTATTTTCCATAATACAGGAGGAAGCAGAGACGCTGCTCCATTTCCTTTATTTTCTCTAATACAGGAGAAAGGAGTGACGCTGCTCCAGCTCCTTTATTTTCTATAATACATGAGGAAGCAGTGACGCTGCGTCAGCTCCTTAATGTTCTATAATATAGGAGGAAGCAGTGATGCAGCTCATGCTCCTTTATTTTCTATAATACAGGTGGAAGTAGAGACGCTGCGCCAGCTCCGTTATTTTCTATAATACAGGAGGAAGCGGTGACGCTGCTCCAGCTCCTTAATTTTCTATACTACAGGAGGAAGCGGTGACGCTGCTCCGGCTCCTTTATTTTCTATAATACATGTGGAAGCAGTGATGCTGCTCCAGCTCCTTTATTTTCTATAATACAGGAGAAAGCAGTGACGCTGCTCCAGCTCCTTTATTTTCTATAATATAGGAGGAAGCAGTGATGCAGCTCCTGCTCCTTTATTTTCTTTAATACAGGTGGAAGTAGAGACGCTGCGCCAGCTCCGTTATTTTATAAAATACAGGAGGAAGCGGTGACGCTGCTCCAGCTCCTTAATTTTCTATACTATAGGAGGAAGCGGTGACGCTGCTCCAGCTCTTTAATTTTCTATAATACTGGAGGAAGCAGTGACGCTGCTCCGGCTCCTTTATTTTCGATAATATAGGAGGAAGCAGCGATGCAGCTCCTGCTCCTTTATTTTCTATAATACAGGTGGAAGTAGAGACGCTGCGCCAGCTCCGTTATTTTCTATAATACAGGAGGAAGCGGTGACGCTGCTCCAGCTCCTTAATTTTCTATACTACTGGAGGAAGCAGTGACGCTGCTCCGGCTCCTTTATTTTCTATAATACATGCGAAAGCAGTGACGGTGCTCCAGGCCCTTTATTTTCTATAATACAGGAGGAAGCAGTGACGCTGCTCCAGCTCCTTTATTTTCTATAATACAGGAGGAAGCAGTGACGATGCTCCAGCTCATTTATTTTCTATAATAATGGAGGAAGCGGTGACGATGCCGCAGCTCCTTTATTTTCTATTACACAGGAGTAAGTAAAGTCGCTGCTGCAGCTCCTTTATTTTCTATAATACAGGAGGAAGCAGTGACGCTGCTTTGGCTCCTTTATTTTCTATAATACAGGTGGAAGCAGTGACGCTGCTCCAGCTCCTTTATTTTCTATAATACAGGATGAAGCAGAGACGCTGCTCCAGCTCCTTTATTTTCTATAATACTGGAGGAAGCGGTGACGATGCTCCAGCTCCTTTATTTTCTATTACACAGGAGTAAGTAGAGTCGCTGCTCCGGCTCCTTTATTTTCTATAATACAGTAGGAAGCAGTGACGATGCTAAAGCTCCTTTATTTTCTATAATACTGGAGGAAGCGGTGACGATGCTGCAGCTTCTTTATTTTCTATTACACAGGAGTAAGTAAAGTCGCTGCTCCAGCTCCTTTATTTTCTATAATACACGAGGAAGCAGAGACACTGCTCCAGCTCCTTTATTTTCCATAATACAGGAGGAAGCAGAGACGCTGCTCCAGCTCCTTTATTTTCTATAATACATGAGGAAGCAGTGACGCTGCGTCAGCTCCTTAATGTTCTATAATATAGGAGGAAGCAGTGATGCAGCTCATGCTCCTTTATTTTCTATAATACAGGTGGAAGTAGAGACGCTGCGCCAGCTCCGTTATTTTCTATAATACAGGAGGAAGCGGTGACGCTGCTCCAGCTCCTTAATTTTCTATACTACAGGAGGAAGCGGTGACGCTGCTCCGGCTCCTTTATTTTCTATAATACATGTGGAAGCAGTGATGCTGCTCCAGCTCCTTTATTTTCTATAATACAGGAGAAAGCAGTGACGCTGCTCCAGCTCCTTTATTTTCTATAATATAGGAGGAAGCAGTGATGCAGCTCCTGCTCCTTTATTTTCTTTAATACAGGTGGAAGTAGAGACGCTGCGCCAGCTCCGTTATTTTATAAAATACAGGAGGAAGCGGTGACGCTGCTCCAGCTCCTTAATTTTCTATACTATAGGAGGAAGCGGTGACGCTGCTCCAGCTCTTTAATTTTCTATAATACTGGAGGAAGCAGTGACGCTGCTCCGGCTCCTTTATTTTCGATAATATAGGAGGAAGCAGCGATGCAGCTCCTGCTCCTTTATTTTCTATAATACAGGTGGAAGTAGAGACGCTGCGCCAGCTCCGTTATTTTCTATAATACAGGAGGAAGCGGTGACGCTGCTCCAGCTCCTTAATTTTCTATACTACTGGAGGAAGCAGTGACGCTGCTCCGGCTCCTTTATTTTCTATAATACATGCGAAAGCAGTGACGGTGCTCCAGGCCCTTTATTTTCTATAATACAGGAGGAAGCAGTGACGCTGCTCCAGCTCCTTTATTTTCTATAATACAGGAGGAAGCAGAGACGCTGCTCCAGCTCCTTTATTTTCGATAATACAGGAGGAAGCAGTGACGCTGCTCCAGCCCCTTTATTTTCTATAATAAAGGGGGAAGCAGTGACGCTGCTGCAGCTCCTAAATTTTCTATAATACAGGAGGAAGCAGTGATGCAGCTCCTGCTCCTTTATTTTCTATAATACAGGAGGAAGCAGAGACGCTTCTCCAGCTCCGTTATTTTCTATAATACAGGAGGAAGCGGTGACGCTGCTCCAGCTCCTTAATTTTCTATAATACAGGAGGAAGCGGTGACGCTGCTCCAGCTCCTTAATTTTCTATAATACAGGAGGAAGCAGTGACGCTGCTCCGGCTCCTTTATTTTCTATAATACATGAGGAAGCAGTGACGGTGCTCCAGCCCCTTTATTTTCTATAATACAGGAGGAAGCAGTGACGCTGCTCCAGCCACTTTATTTTCTATAATACAGGAGGAAGCAGTGACGGTGCTCCAGCTCCTTTTTTTTCTATAATACAGGAGGAAGTAGTGACGCTGGTGCAGCTCCTTTATTTTCGATAATACAGGAGGAATCGGTGACGCTGCTCCAGCTCCGTTATTTTCTATAATACAGGAGGAAGTAGAGAGGCTGCTCCAGCTCCTTTATTTTCGATAATACAGGAGGAAGCAGTGACGCTGCTCCAGCTCTTTTATTTTCTATAATACAGGAGGAAGCAGTGACGCTGCTCCAGCTCGTTTATTTTCCATAATACATGAGGAAGCAGTGACGCTGCTCCAGCTTCTTTATTTTCTATAATACAGGAGGAAGCAGTGACGCTGCTCCAGCTCCGTTATTTTCTATAATACAGGAGGAAGTAGAGAGGCTGCTCCAGCTCCTTTATTTTCGATAATACAGGAGGAAGCAGTGACGCTGCTCCAGCTCTTTTATTTTCTATAATACAGGAGGAAGCAGTGACGCTGCTCCAGCTCCGTTATTTTCTATAATACAGGAGGAAGCAGTGACGCTGCTCCAGCTCTTTTATTTTCTATAATACAGGAGGAAGCAGTGACGCTGCTCCAGCTCCTTTATTTTCCATAATACATGAGGAAGCAGTGACGCTGCTCCAGCTTGTTTATTTTCTATAATACAGGAGGAAGCAGTGACGCTGCTCCAGCTCCTTTATTTTCTATAATACAGGAGGAACCGGTGACGCTGCTCCAGTTCCTTTATTTTCTATAATGCAGGAGGAAGCAGTGACGCTGCTCCAGCTCCTTTATTTTCTATAATGCAGGTGGAAGCAGTGACGCTGCTCCAGCTCCGTTATTTTCTATAATACAGGAGGAAGCAGTGACGCTGCTCCAGCTCCTTTATTTTCCGTAATACAGGAGGAAGCAGAGACACTGCTCCAGCTCCTTTCTTTTGTATAATACTGGATAAAGCGGTGACGATGCTCCAGCTCCTTTATTTTCTATTACACAGGAGTACGTGGAGTCGCTGCTCCAGCTCCTTTATTTTCTATAATACAGGAGGAAGCAGTGACGATGCTCTTGCTCCTATATTTTCTATAATACTGGAGGAAGCGGTGACGATGCTGCAGCTCCTTTATTTTCTATTACACAGGAGTAAGTAAAGTCGCTGCTGCAGCTCCTTTATTTTCTATAATACAGGAGGAAGCAGTGACGCTGCTTTGGCTCCTTTATTTTCTATAATACAGGTGGAAGCAGTGACGCTGCTCCAGCTCCTTTATTTTCTATAATACAGGATGAAGCAGAGACACTGCTCCAGCTCCTTTATTTTCTGTAATACAGGAGGAAGCAGAGACGCTGCTCCAGCTCCTTTATTTTCTATAATACTGGAGGAAGCGGTGACGATGCTCCAGCTCCTTTATTTTCTATTACACAGGAGTAAGTAGAGTCGCTGCTCCAGCTCCTTTATTTTCTATAATACAGTAGGAAGCAGTGACGATGGTAAAGCTCCTTTATTTTCAATAATACTGGAGGAAGCGGTGACGATGCTACAGCTCCTTTATTTTCTATTACACAGGAGTAAGTAAAGTCGCTGCTCCAGCTCCTTTATTTTCTATAATACACGAGGAAGCAGTGACGCTGCTCCAGCTCCTTTATTTTCTATAATACTGGAGGAAGCGGTGACGATGCTCCAGCTCCTTTATTTTCTATTACACAGCAGTAAGTAGAGTCGCTGCTCCAGCTCCGTTATTTTCTATAATACAGGAGGAAGCAGTGACGATGCTCCAGCTCCTTTATTTTCCATAATACAGGTTGAAGCAGAGACACTGCTCCAGCTCCTTTATTTTCAATAATACAGGAGGAAGCAGAGACGCTGCTCCATTTCCTTTATTTTCTGTAATACAGGAGAAAGGAATGACGCTGCTCCGGCTCCGTTATTTTCAATAATACAGGAGGAAGCAGAGACGCTGCTCCATTTCCTTTATTTTCTGTAATACAGGAGAAAGGAATGACGCTGCTCCGGCTCCGTTATTTTCAATAATACAGGAGGAAGCAGTGATGCTGCTCCAGCTCCTTTATTTTCTATAATACAGGAGGAAGCAGTGACGCTGCTCCAGCTCCTTTATTTTCTATAATACATGAGGAAGCAGTGACGCTGCGCCAGCTCCTTTATTTTCTATAATATAGGAGGAAGCAGTAATGCAGCTCCTGCTCCTTTATTTTCTATAATACAGGTGGAAGTAGAGACGCTGCGCCAGCTCCGTTATTTTCTATAATACAGGAGGAAGCGGTGACGCTGCTCCAGCTCCTTAATTTTCTATACTACAGGAGGAAGCGGTGACGCTGCTCCGGCTCCTTTATTTTCTATAATACTGGAGGAAGCAGTGACACTGTTCCAGCTCCTTTATTTTCTATTATACAGGAGGAAGTAGAGACGCTGCTCCAGCTCCTTTCTTTTCTATAATACATGAGGAAGCGGTGACGCTGCTCCAGCTCCTTTATTTTCTATAATACAGGAGGAAGTAGAGACGCTGCTCCAGCTCCTTTATTCTCTATAATACAGGAGGAAGCAGTGACGCTGCTCCAGCTCCTTTATTTTCTATAATACATGAGGAAGCAGTGACGCTGCTCCAGCTCCTTTATTTTCTATTATACAGGAGGAAGTAGAGACGCTGCTCCAGCTCCTTTATTTTCTATAATACATGAGGAAGCGGTGACGCTGCTCCAGCTCCTTTATTTTCTATAATACAGGAGGAAGTAGAGACGCTGCTCCAGCTCCTTTATTCTCTATAATACAGGTGGAAGTAGAGACGCTGCGCCAGCTCCGTTATTTTCTATAATACAGGAGGAAGCGGTGACGCTGCTCCAGCTCCTTAATTTTCTATACTACTGGAGGAAGCAGTGACGCTGCTCCGGCTCCTTTATTTTCTATAATACATGCGAAAGCAGTGACGGTGCTCCAGGCCCTTTATTTTCTATAATACAGGAGGAAGCAGTGACGCTGCTCCAGCTCCTTTATTTTCTATAATACAGGAGGAAGCAGTGACGCTGCTCCAGCTCCTTTTTTTTCTATAATACAGGAGGAAGCAGAGACGCTGCTCCAGCTCCTTTATTTTCTATAATACAGGAGAAAGCGGTGACGCTGCTCCATCTCCTTTATTTTGTTATAATACAGGAGGAAGCAGAGACGCTGCTCCAGCTCCTTTATTTTCGATAATACAGGAGGAAGCAGTGACGCTGCTCCAGCCCCTTTATTTTCTATAATAAAGGGGGAAGCAGTGACGCTGCTGCAGCTCCTAAATTTTCTATAATACAGGAGGAAGCAGTGATGCAGCTCCTGCTCCTTTATTTTCTATAATACAGGAGGAAGCAGAGACGCTTCTCCAGCTCCGTTATTTTCTATAATACAGGAGGAAGCGGTGACGCTGCTCCAGCTCCTTAATTTTCTATACTACTGGAGGAAGCAGTGACGCTGCTCCGGCTCCTTTATTTTCTATAATACATGAGGAAGCAGTGACGGTGCTCCAGCCCCTTTATTTTCTATAATACAGGAGGAAGCAGTGACGCTGCTCCAGCCACTTTATTTTCTATAATACAGGAGGAAGCAGTGACGGTGCTCCAGCTCCTTTTTTTTCTATAATACAGGAGGAAGTAGTGACGCTGGTGCAGCTCCTTTATTTTCGATAATACAGGAGGAATCGGTGACGCTGCTCCAGCTCCGTTATTTTCTATAATACAGGAGGAAGTAGAGAGGCTGCTCCAGCTCCTTTATTTTCGATAATACAGGAGGAAGCAGTGACGCTGCTCCAGCTCTTTTATTTTCTATAATACAGGAGGAAGCAGTGACGCTGCTCCAGCTCCTTTATTTTCCATAATACATGAGGAAGCAGTGACGCTGCTCCAGCTTCTTTATTTTCTATAATACAGGAGGAAGCAGTGACGCTGCTCCAGCTCCGTTATTTTCTATAATACAGGAGGAAGTAGAGAGGCTGCTCCAGCTCCTTTATGTTCGATAATACAGGAGGAAGCAGTGACGCTGCTCCAGCTCCGTTATTTTCTATAATACAGGAGGAATCAGAGACACTGCTCCAGCTCCTTTATTTTGTATAATACTGGATAAAGCGGTGACGATGCTCCAGCTCCTTTATTTTCTATTACACAGGAGTACGTGGAGTCGCTGCTCCAGCTCCTTTATTTTCTATAATACTGGAGGAAGCAGTGACGATGCTCTTGCTCCTATATTTTCTATAATACTGGAGGAAGCGGTGACGATGCTGCAGCTCCTTTATTTTCTATTACACAGGAGTAAGTAAAGTCGCTGCTGCAGCTCCTTTATTTTCTATAATACAGGAGGAAGCAGTGACGCTGCTTTGGCTCCTTTATTTTCTATAATACAGGTGGAAGCAGTGACGCTGCTCCAGCTCCTTTATTTTCTATAATACAGGATGAAGCAGAGACACTGCTCCAGCTCCTTTATTTTCTATAATACAGGAGGAAGCAGTGACGCTGCTCCAGCTCCTTTATTTTCTATAATACACGAGGAAGCAGTGACGCTGCTCCAGCTCCTTTATTTTCTATAATACTGGAGGAAGCGGTGACGATGCTCCAGCTCCTTTATTTTCTATAATACAGGTGGAAGTAGAGACGCTGCGCCAGCTCCGTTATTTTCTATAATACAGGAGGAAGCGGTGACGCTGCTCCAGCTCCTTAATTTTCTATACTACTGGAGGAAGCAGTGACGCTGCTCCGGCTCCTTTATTTTCTATAATACATGCGAAAGCAGTGACGGTGCTCCAGGCCCTTTATTTTCTATAATACAGGAGGAAGCAGTGACGCTGCTCCAGCTCCTTTATTTTCTATAATACAGGAGGAAGCAGTGACGCTGCTCCAGCTCCTTTTTTTTTTATAATACAGGAGGAAGCAGAGACGCTGCTCCAGCTCCTTTATTTTCTATAATACAGGAGAAAGCGGTGACGCTGCTCCATCTCCTTTATTTTCTATAATACAGGAGGAAGCAGAGACGCTGCTCCAGCTCCTTTATTTTCGATAATACAGGAGGAAGCAGTGACGCTGCTCCAGCCCCTTTATTTTCTATAATAAAGGGGGAAGCAGTGACGCTGCTGCAGCTCCTAAATTTTCTATAATACAGGAGGAAGCAGTGATGCAGCTCCTGCTCCTTTATTTTCTATAATACAGGAGGAAGCAGAGACGCTTCTCCAGCTCCGTTATTTTCTATAATACAGGAGGAAGCGGTGACGCTGCTCCAGCTCCTTAATTTTCTATACTACTGGAGGAAGCAGTGACGCTGCTCCGGCTCCTTTATTTTCTATAATACATGAGGAAGCAGTGACGGTGCTCCAGCCCCTTTATTTTCTATAATACAGGAGGAAGCAGTGACGCTGCTCCAGCCACTTTATTTTCTATAATACAGGAGGAAGCAGTGACGGTGCTCCAGCTCCTTTTTTTTCTATAATACAGGAGGAAGTAGTGACGCTGGTGCAGCTCCTTTATTTTCGATAATACAGGAGGAATCGGTGACGCTGCTCCAGCTCCGTTATTTTCTATAATACAGGAGGAAGTAGAGAGGCTGCTCCAGCTCCTTTATTTTCGATAATACAGGAGGAAGCAGTGACGCTGCTCCAGCTCTTTTATTTTCTATAATACAGGAGGAAGCAGTGACGCTGCTCCAGCTCCTTTATTTTCCATAATACATGAGGAAGCAGTGACGCTGCTCCAGCTTCTTTATTTTCTATAATACAGGAGGAAGCAGTGACGCTGCTCCAGCTCCTTTATTTTCTATAATACAGGAGGAACCGGTGACGCTGCTCCAGTTCCTTTATTTTCTATAATGCAGGAGGAAGCAGTGACGCTGCTCCAGCTCCTTTATTTTCTATAATGCAGGTGGAAGCAGTGACGCTGCTCCAGCTCCGTTATTTTCTATAATACAGGAGGAAGCAGTGACGCTGCTCCAGCTCCTTTATTTTCCGTAATACAGAAGGAAGCAGAGACACTGCTCCAGCTCCTTTATTTTGTATAATACTGGATAAAGCGGTGACGATGCTCCAGCTCCTTTATTTTCTATTACACAGGAGTACGTGGAGTCGCTGCTCCAGCTCCTTTATTTTCTATAATACAGGAGGAAGCAGTGACGATGCTCTTGCTCCTATATTTTCTATAATACTGGAGGAAGCGGTGACGATGCTGCAGCTCCTTTATTTTCTATTACACAGGAGTAAGTAAAGTCGCTGCTGCAGCTCCTTTATTTTCTATAATACAGGAGGAAGCAGTGACGCTGCTTTGGCTCCTTTATTTTCTATAATACAGGTGGAAGCAGTGACGCTGCTCCAGCTCCTTTATTTTCTATAATACAGGATGAAGCAGAGACACTGCTCCAGCTCCTTTATATTCTGTAATACAGGAGGAAGCAGAGACGCTGCTCCAGCTCCTTTATTTTCTATAATACTGGAGGAAGCGGTGACGATGCTCCAGCTCCTTTATTTTCTATTACACAGGAGTAAGTAGAGTCGCTGCTCCAGCTCCTTTATTTTCTATAATACAGTAGGAAGCAGTGACGATGGTAAAGCTCCTTTATTTTCAATAATACTGGAGGAAGCGGTGACGATGCTACAGCTCCTTTATTTTCTATTACACAGGAGTAAGTAAAGTCGCTGCTCCAGCTCCTTTATTTTCTATAATACACGAGGAAGCAGTGACGCTGCTCCAGCTCCTTTATTTTCTATAATACTGGAGGAAGCGGTGACGATGCTCCAGCTCCTTTATTTTCTATTACACAGCAGTAAGTAGAGTCGCTGCTCCAGCTCCGTTATTTTCTATAATACAGGAGGAAGCAGTGACGATGCTCCAGCTCCTTTATTTTCCATAATACAGGTTGAAGCAGAGACACTGCTCCAGCTCCTTTATTTTCAATAATACAGGAGGAAGCAGAGACGCTGCTCCATTTCCTTTATTTTCTGTAATACAGGAGAAAGGAATGACGCTGCTCCGGCTCCGTTATTTTCAATAATACAGGAGGAAGCAGTGACGCTGCTCCAGCTCCTTTATTTTCTATAATACATGAGGAAGCAGTGACGCTGCGCCAGCTCCTTTATTTTCTATAATATAGGAGGAAGCAGTAATGCAGCTCCTGCTCCTTTATTTTCTATAATACAGGTGGAAGTAGAGACGCTGCTCCAGCTCCGTTATTTTCTATAATACAGGAGGAAGCGGTGACGCTGCTCCAGCTCCTTAATTTTCTATACTACAGGAGGAAGCGGTGACGCTGCTCCGGCTCCTTTATTTTCTATAATACATGAGGAAGCAGTGACGCTGCTCCAGCTCCTTTATTTTCTATTATACAGGAGGAAGTAGAGACGCTGCTCCAGCTCCTTTCTTTTCTATAATACATGAGGAAGCCGTGACGCTGCTCCAGCTCCTTTATTTTCTATAATACAGGAGGAAGTAGAGACGCTGCTCCAGCTCCTTTATTCTCTATAATACAGGAGGAAGCAGTGACGCTGCTCCAGCTCCTTTATTTTCTATAATACATGAGGAAGCAGTGACGCTGCTCCAGCTCCTTTATTTTCTATTATACAGGAGGAAGTAGAGACGCTGCTCCAGCTCCTTTATTTTCTATAATACATGAGGAAGCGGTGACGCTGCTCCAGCTCCTTTATTTTCTATAATACAGGAGGAAGTAGAGACGCTGCTCCAGCTCCTTTATTCTCTATAATACAGGTGGAAGTAGAGACGCTGCGCCAGCTCCGTTATTTTCTATAATACAGGAGGAAGCGGTGACGCTGCTCCAGCTCCTTAATTTTCTATACTACTGGAGGAAGCAGTGACGCTGCTCCGGCTCCTTTATTTTCTATAATACATGCGAAAGCAGTGACGGTGCTCCAGGCCCTTTATTTTCTATAATACAGGAGGAAGCTGTGACGCTGCTCCAGCTCCTTTATTTTCTATAATACAGGAGGAAGCAGTGACGCTGCTCCAGCTCCTTTTTTTTCTATAATACAGGAGGAAGCAGAGACGCTGCACTAGCTCCTTTATTTTCTATAATACAGGAGAAAGCGGTGACGCTGCTCCATCTCCTTTATTTTCTATAATACAGGAGGAAGCAGAGACGCTGCTCCAGCTCCTTTATTTTCGATAATACAGGAGGAAGCAGTGACGCTGCTCCAGCCCCTTTATTTTCTATAATAAAGGGGGAAGCAGTGACGCTGCTGCAGCTCCTAAATTTTCTATAATACAGGAGGAAGCAGTGATGCAGCTCCTGCTCCTTTATTTTCTATAATACAGGAGGAAGCAGAGACGCTTCTCCAGCTCCGTTATTTTCTATAATACAGGAGGAAGCGGTGACGCTGCTCCAGCTCCTTAATTTTCTATACTACTGGAGGAAGCAGTGACGCTGCTCCGGCTCCTTTATTTTCTATAATACATGAGGAAGCAGTGACGGTGCTCCAGCCCCTTTATTTTCTATAATACAGGAGGAAGCAGTGACGCTGCTCCAGCCACTTTATTTTCTATAATACAGGAGGAAGCAGTGACGGTGCTCCAGCTCCTTTTTTTTCTATAATACAGGAGGAAGTAGTGACGCTGGTGCAGCTCCTTTATTTTCGATAATACAGGAGGAATCGGTGACGCTGCTCCAGCTCCGTTATTTTCTATAATACAGGAGGAAGTAGAGAGGCTGCTCCAGCTCCTTTATTTTCGATAATACAGGAGGAAGCAGTGACGCTGCTCCAGCTCTTTTATTTTCTATAATACAGGAGGAAGCAGTGACGCTGCTCCAGCTCCTTTATTTTCCATAATACATGAGGAAGCAGTGACGCTGCTCCAGCTTCTTTATTTTCTATAATACAGGAGGAAGCAGTGACGCTGCTCCAGCTCCGTTATTTTCTATAATACAGGAGGAAGTAGAGAGGCTGCTCCAGCTCCTTTATTTTCGATAATACAGGAGGAAGCAGTGACGCTGCTCCAGCTCTTTTATTTTCTATAATACAGGAGGAAGCAGTGACGCTGCTCCAGCTCCTTTATTTTCCATAATACATGAGGAAGCAGTGACGCTGCTCCAGCTTCTTTATTTTCTATAATACAGGAGGAAGCAGTGACGCTGCTCCAGCTCCTTTATTTTCTATAATACAGGAGGAACCGGTGACGCTGCTCCAGTTCCTTTATTTTCTATAATGCAGGAGGAAGCAGTGACGCTGCTCCAGCTCCTTTATTTTCTATAATGCAGGTGGAAGCAGTGACGCTGCTCCAGCTCCGTTATTTTCTATAATACAGGAGGAAGCAGTGACGCTGCTCCAGCTCCTTTATTTTCCGTAATACAGGAGGAAGCAGAGACACTGCTCCAGCTCCTTTATTTTGTATAATACTGGATAAAGCGGTGACGATGCTCCAGCTCCTTTATTTTCTATTACACAGGAGTACGTGGAGTCGCTGCTCCAGCTCCTTTATTTTCTATAATACAGGAGGAAGCAGTGACGATGCTCTTGCTCCTATATTTTCTATAATACTGGAGGAAGCGGTGACGATGCTGCAGCTCCTTTATTTTCTATTACACAGGAGTAAGTAAAGTCGCTGCTGCAGCTCCTTTATTTTCTATAATACAGGAGGAAGCAGTGACGCTGCTTTGGCTCCTTTATTTTCTATAATACAGGTGGAAGCAGTGACGCTGCTCCAGCTCCTTTATTTTCTATAATACAGGATGAAGCAGAGACACTGCTCCAGCTCCTTTATTTTCTATAATACACGAGGAAGCAGTGACGCTGCTCCAGCTCCTTTATTTTCTATAATACTGGAGGAAGCGGTGACGATGCTCCAGCTCCTTTATTTTCTATAATACAGGTGGAAGTAGAGACGCTGCGCCAGCTCCGTTATTTTCTATAATACAGGAGGAAGCGGTGACGCTGCTCCAGCTCCTTAATTTTCTATACTACTGGAGGAAGCAGTGACGCTGCTCCGGCTCCTTTATTTTCTATAATACATGCGAAAGCAGTGACGGTGCTCCAGGCCCTTTATTTTCTATAATACAGGAGGAAGCAGTGACGCTGCTCCAGCTCCTTTATTTTCTATAATACAGGAGGAAGCAGTGACGCTGCTCCAGCTCCTTTTTTTTCTATAATACAGGAGGAAGCAGAGACGCTGCTCCAGCTCCTTTATTTTCTATAATACAGGAGAAAGCGGTGACGCTGCTCCATCTCCTTTATTTTCTATAATACAGGAGGAAGCAGAGACGCTGCTCCAGCTCCTTTATTTTCGATAATACAGGAGGAAGCAGTGACGCTGCTCCAGCCCCTTTATTTTCTATAATAAAGGGGGAAGCAGTGACGCTGCTGCAGCTCCTAAATTTTCTATAATACAGGAGGAAGCAGTGATGCAGCTCCGGCTCCTTTATTTTCTATAATACAGGAGGAAGCAGAGACGCTTCTCCAGCTCCGTTATTTTCTATAATACAGGAGGAAGCGGTGACGCTGCTCCAGCTCCTTAATTTTCTATACTACTGGAGGAAGCAGTGACGCTGCTCCGGCTCCTTTATTTTCTATAATACATGAGGAAGCAGTGACGGTGCTCCAGCCCCTTTATTTTCTATAATACAGGAGGAAGCAGTGACGCTGCTCCAGCCACTTTATTTTCTATAATACAGGAGGAAGCAGTGACGGTGCTCCAGCTCCTTTTTTTTCTATAATACAGGAGGAAGTAGTGACGCTGGTGCAGCTCCTTTATTTTCGATAATACAGGAGGAATCGGTGACGCTGCTCCAGCTCCGTTATTTTCTATAATACAGGAGGAAGTAGAGAGGCTGCTCCAGCTCCTTTATTTTCGATAATACAGGAGGAAGCAGTGACGCTGCTCCAGCTCTTTTATTTTCTATAATACAGGAGGAAGCAGTGACGCTGCTCCAGCTCCTTTATTTTCCATAATACATGAGGAAGCAGTGACGCTGCTCCAGCTTCTTTATTTTCTATAATACAGGAGGAAGCAGTGACGCTGCTCCAGCTCCGTTATTTTCTATAATACAGGAGGAAGTAGAGAGGCTGCTCCAGCTCCTTTATTTTCGATAATACAGGAGGAAGCAGTGACGCTGCTCCAGCTCTTTTATTTTCTATAATACAGGAGGAAGCAGTGACGCTGCTCCAGCTCCTTTATTTTCCATAATACATGAGGAAGCAGTGACGCTGCTCCAGCTTCTTTATTTTCTATAATACAGGAGGAAGCAGTGACGCTGCTCCAGCTCCTTTATTTTCTATAATACAGGAGGAACCGGTGACGCTGCTCCAGTTCCTTTATTTTCTATAATGCAGGAGGAAGCAGTGACGCTGCTCCAGCTCCTTTATTTTCTATAATGCAGGTGGAAGCAGTGACGCTGCTCCAGCTCCGTTATTTTCTATAATACAGGAGGAAGCAGTGACGCTGCTCCAGCTCCTTTATTTTCCGTAATACAGGAGGAAGCAGAGACACTGCTCCAGCTCCTTTATTTTGTATAATACTGGATAAAGCGGTGACGATGCTCCAGCTCCTTTATTTTCTATTACACAGGAGTACGTGGAGTCGCTGCTCCAGCTCCTTTATTTTCTATAATACAGGAGGAAGCAGTGACGATGCTCTTGCTCCTATATTTTCTATAATACTGGAGGAAGCGGTGACGATGCTGCAGCTCCTTTATTTTCTATTACACAGGAGTAAGTAAAGTCGCTGCTGCAGCTCCTTTAT
Organism: Chiloscyllium punctatum; assembly: GCF_047496795.1. NCBI lineage: Eukaryota > Metazoa > Chordata > Chondrichthyes > Orectolobiformes > Hemiscylliidae > Chiloscyllium > Chiloscyllium punctatum. The sequence goes on from NC_092761.1 coordinate 7,846,304, forward strand.
TTTCTATAATACAGGAGGAAGCAGTGACGCTGCTTTGGCTCCTTTATTTTCTATAATACATGAGGAAGCAGTGACGCTGCTCCAGCTCCTTTATTTTCTATAACACAGGATGAAGCAGAGACACTGCTCCAGCTCCTTTATTTTCTGTAATACAGGAGGAAGCAGAGACGCTGCTCCAGCTCCTTTATTTTCTATAATACTGTAGGAAGCGGTGACGATGCTCCAGCTCCTTTATTTTCTATTACACAGGAGTAAGTAGAGTCGCTGCTGCAGCTCCTTTATTTTCTATAATACAGTAGGAAGCAGTGACGATGGTAAAGCTCCTTTATTTTCAATAATACTGGAGGAAGCGGTGACGATGCTACAGCTCCTTTATTTTCTATTACACAGGAGTAAGTAAAGTCGCTGCTCCAGCTCCTTTATTTTCTATAATACACGAGGAAGCAGTGACGCTGCTCCAGCTCCTTTATTTTCTATAATACTGGAGGAAGCGGTGACGATGCTCCAGCTCCTTTATTTTCTATTACACAGCAGTAAGTAGAGTCGCTGCTCCAGCTCCGTTATTTTCTATAATACAGGAGGAAGCAGTGACGATGCTCCAGCTCCTTTATTTTCCATAATACAGGTTGAAGCAGAGACACTGCTCCAGCTCCTTTATTTTCAATAATACAGGAGGAAGCAGAGACGCTGCTCCATTTCCTTTATTTTCTGTAATACAGGAGAAAGGAATGACGCTGCTCCGGCTCCGTTATTTTCAATAATACAGGAGGAAGCAGTGACGCTGCTCCAGCTCCTTTATTTTCTATAATACATGAGGAAGCAGTGACGCTGCGCCAGCTCCTTTATTTTCTATAATATAGGAGGAAGCAGTAATGCAGCTCCTGCTCCTTTATTTTCTATAATACAGGTGGAAGTAGAGACGCTGCGCCAGCTCCGTTATTTTCTATAATACAGGAGGAAGCGGTGACGCTGCTCCAGCTCCTTAATTTTCTATACTACAGGAGGAAGCGGTGACGCTGCTCCGGCTCCTTTATTTTCTATAATACATGAGGAAGCAGTGACGCTGCTCCAGCTCCTTTATTTTCTATTATACAGGAGGAAGTAGAGACGCTGCTCCAGCTCCTTTATTTTCTATAATACATGAGGAAGCGGTGACGCTGCTCCAGCTCCTTTATTTTCTATAATACAGGAGGAAGTAGAGACGCTGCTCCAGCTCCTTTATTCTCTATAATACAGGAGGAAGCAGTGACGCTGCTCCAGCTCAGTTATTTTCTATAATACAGGAGGAAGTAGAGAGGCTGCTCCTGCTCCTTTATTTTCGATAATACAGGAGGAAGCAGTGACGCTGCTGCAGCTCCTTTATTTTCTATAATACAGGAGGGAGCAGTGACGCTGCTCCAGCTCCTTTATTTTCCAGAATACATGAGGAAGCAGTGACGCTGCTCCAGCTCCTTTATTTTCCATAATACATGAGGAAGCAGTGACGCTGCTCCAGCTCCTTTATTTTCTATAATACAGGAGGAAGCGGTGACACTGCTCCAGTTCCTTTATTTTCTATAATGCAGGAGGAAGCAGTGACGCTGCTCCAGCTCCTTTTTTTTCTATAATACAGGAGGAAGCAGTGACGCTGCTCCAGCTCCTTTATTTTATATAATACAGGAGGAAGTAGAGACGCTGCGCCAGCTCCTTTATTTTCGAGAATACAGGAGGAAGCCGTGACGCTACTCCAGCTCCTTTATTTTCTATAATACAGTAGGAAGCAATGACGATGCTCCAACTCCTTTATTTTCTATAATACAGGAGGAAGCAGTGACGCTGCTCCAGCTCCTTTATTTTCTTTAATACAGGAGGGGGAAGAGACGCTGCTCCAGCTCCTTTATTTTCTATAATGCAGGACGAAGCAGAGACGCTGCTCCAGCTCCTTTATTATCGATAATACAGGAGGAAATACAGACGCTGCTCCAGCTCCGTTATTTTCAATAATACAGGAGGAAGCAGTGACGCTGCTCCACCTCCATTATTTTCCATAATACAGGAGGAAGCAGTGACGCTGCTCCAGCTCCTTTATTTTCTATAATACAGGAGGAAGCGGTGACGCTGCTCCAGCTCCTTTATTTTCTTATAATACAGGAGGAAGCAGTGACGCTGCTCCAGCTCCTCTATTTTCTATAATACAGGAGGAAGCAGTGACTCTGCTCCAGCTCCTTTATTTTCCGTAATACAGGAGGAAGCAGAGACGCTGCTCCAGCTCCTTTATTTTCTATAATACTGAATGAAGCGGTGACGATGCTCCAGCTCCTTTATTTTCTATTACACAGGAGTACGTGGAGTCGCTGCTCCGGCTCCTTTATTTTCTATAATACAGGAGGAAGCAGTGACGCTGCTTTGGCTCCTTTATTTTCTATAATACAGGTGGAAGCAGTGACGCTGCTCCAGCTCCTTTATTTTCTGTAATACAGGAGGAAGCAGAGACGCTGCTCCAGCTCCTTTATTTTCTATAATACTGGAGGAAGCGGTGACGATGCTCCAGCTCCTTTATTTTCTATTACACAGGAGTAAGTAGAGTCGCTGCTCCGGCTCCTTTATTTTCTATAATACAGTAGGAAGCAGTGACGATGCTATAGCTCCTTTATTTTCTACAATACTGGAGGAAGCGGTGACGATGCTGCAGCTTCTTTATTTTCTATTACACAGGAGTAAGTAAAGTCGCTGCTCCAGCTCCTTTATTTTCTATAATACACGAGGAAGCAGTGACGCTGCTCCAGCTCCTTTATTTTCTATAATACAGGTTGAAGCAGAGACACTGCTCCAGCTCCTTTATTTTTCATAACACAGGAGGAAGCAGTGATGCAGCTCCTGCTCCTTTATTTTCTATAATACAGGTGGAAGTAGAGACGCTGCTCCAGCTCCTTTATTTTCTATAATACAGGAGAAAGCGGTGACGCTGCTCCATCTCCTTTATTTTCTATAATACAGGAGGAAGCAGAGACGCTGCTCCAGCTCCTTTATTTTCGATAATACAGGAGGAAGCAGTGACGCTGCTCCAGCCCCTTTATTTTCTATAATAAAGGAGGAAGCAGTGACGCTGCTGCAGCTCCTAAATTTTCTATAATACAGGAGGAAGCAGTGATGCAGCTCCTGCTCCTTTATTTTCTATAATACAGGAGGAAGCAGAGACGCTTCTCCAGCTCCGTTATTTTCTATAATACAGGAGGAAGCGGTGACGCTGCTCCAGCTCCTTAATTTTCTATACTACTGGAGGAAGCAGTGACGCTGCTCCGGCTCCTTTATTTTCTATAATACATGAGGAAGCAGTGACGGTGCTCCAGCCCCTTTATTTTCTATAATACAGGAGGAAGCAGTGACGCTGCTCCAGCCACTTTATTTTCTATAATACAGGAGGAAGCAGTGACGGTGCTCCAGCTCCTTTTTTTTCTATAATACAGGAGGAAGTAGTGACGCTGGTGCAGCTCCTTTATTTTCGATAATACAGGAAGAATCGGTGACGCTGCTCCAGCTCCGTTATTTTCTATAATACAGGAGGAAGTAGAGAGGCTGCTCCAGCTCCTTTATTTTCGATAATACAGGAGGAAGCAGTGACGCTGCTCCAGCTCTTTTATTTTCTATAATACAGGAGGAAGCAGTGACGCTGCTCCAGCTCCTTTATTTTCCATAATACATGAGGAAGCTGTGACGCTGCTCCAGCTTCTTTATTTTCTATAATACAGGAGGAAGCAGTGACGCTGCTCCAGCTCCGTTATTTTCTATAATACAGGAGGAAGTAGAGAGGCTGCTCCAGCTCCTTTATTTTCGATAATACAGGAGGAAGCAGTGACGCTGCTCCAGCTCTTTTATTTTCTATAATACAGGAGGAAGCAGTGACGCTGCTCCAGCTCCTTTATTTTCCATAATACATGAGGAAGCAGTGACGCTGCTCCAGCTTCTTTATTTTCTATAATACAGGAGGAAGCAAAGACGCTGCTCCAGCTCCTTTATTTTCTATAATACAGGAGGAACCGGTGACGCTGCTCCAGTTCCTTTATTTTCTATAATGCAGGAGGAAGCAGTGACGCTGCTCCAGCTCCTTTATTTTCTATAATGCAGGTGGAAGCAGTGACGCTGCTCCAGCTCCGTTATTTTCTATAATACAGGAGGAAGCAGTGACGCTGCTCCAGCTCCTTTATTTTCCGTAATACAGGAGGAAGCAGAGACACTGCTCCAGCTCCTTTATTTTGTATAATACTGGATAAAGCGGTGACGATGCTCCAGCTCCTTTATTTTCTATTACACAGGAGTACGTGGAGTCGCTGCTCCGGCTCCTTTATTTTCTATAATACAGGAGGAAGCAGTGACGCTGCTTTGGCTCCTTTATTTTCTATAATACAGGTGGAAGCAGTGACGCTGCTCCAGCTCCTTTATTTTCTGTAATACAGGAGGAAGCAGAGACGCTGCTCCAGCTCCTTTATTTTCTATAATACTGGAGGAAGCGGTGACGATGCTCCAGCTCCTTTATTTTCTATTACACAGGAGTAAGTAGAGTCGCTGCTCCGGCTCCTTTATTTTCTATAATACAGTAGGAAGCAGTGACGATGCTAAAGCTCCTTTATTTTCTATAATACTGGAGGAAGCGGTGACGATGCTGCAGCTTCTTTATTTTCTATTACACAGGAGTAAGTAAAGTCGCTGCTCCAGCTCCTTTATTTTCTATAATACACGAGGAAGGAGTGACGCTGCTCCAGCTCCTTTATTTTCTATAATACAGGTTGAAGCAGAGACACTGCTCCAGCTCCTTTATTTTCCATAATACAGGAGGAAGCAGTGATGCAGCTCCTGCTCCTTTATATTCTATAATACAGGTGGAAGTAGAGACGCTGCGCCAGCTCCGTTATTTTCTATAATACAGGAGGAAGCGGTGACGCTGCTCCAGCTCTTTAATTTTCTATACTACAGGAGGAAGCGGTGACGCTGCTCCGGCTCCTTTATTTTCTATAATACAGGAGGAAGCAGTGATGCTGCTCCAGCTCCTTTATTTTCTATAATACAGGAGGAAGCAGTGACGCTGCTCCAGCTCCTTTATTTTCTATAATACAGGAGGAAGCAGTGACGCTCCTCCAGCTCCTTTATTTTCTATAATACATGTGGAAGCAGTGATGCTGCTCCAGCTCCTTTATTTTCTATAATACAGGAGGAAGCAGTGACGCTGCTCCAGCTCCTTTATTTTCTATAATACATGTGGAAGCAGTGATGCTGCTCCAGCTCCTTTATTTTCTATAATATAGGAGGAAGCAGTGATGCAGCTCCTGCTCCTTTATTTTCTATAATACAGGTGGAAGTAGAGACGCTGCGCCAGCTCCGTTATTTTATAAAATACAGGAGGAAGCGGTGACGCTGCTCCAGCTCCTTAATTGTCTATACTATAGGAGGAAGCGGTGACGCTGCTCCAGCTCTTTAATTTTCTATAATACTGGAGGAAGCAGTGACGCTGCTCCGGCTCCTTTATTTTCGATAATATAGGAGGAAGCAGTGATGCAGCTTTTGCTCCTTTATTTTCTATAATACAGGTGGAAGTAGAGACGCCGCGCCAGCTCCGTTATTTTCTATAATACAGGAGGAAGCGGTGACGCTGCTCCAGCTCCTTAATTTTCTATACTACTGGAGGAAGCAGTGACGCTGCTCCGGCTCCTTTATTTTCTATAATACATGAGAAAGCAGTGACGGTGCTCCAGGCCCTTTATTTTCTATAATACAGGAGGAAGCAGTGACGCTGCTCCAGCTCCTTTATTTTCTATAATACAGGAGGAAGCAGTGACGCTGCTCCAGCTCCTTTTTTTTCTATAATACAGGAGGAAGCAGAGACGCTGCTCCAGCTCCTTTATTTTCTATAATACAGGAGAAAGCGGTGACGCTGCTCCATCTCCTTTATTTTCTATAATACAGGAGGAAGCAGAGACGCTGCTCCAGCTCCTTTATTTTCGATAATACAGAAGGAAGCAGTGACGCTGCTCAAGCCCCTTTATTTTCTATAATACAGGAGGAAGCAGAGACGCTTCTCCAGCTCCGTTATTTTCTATAATACAGGAGGAAGCGGTGACGCTGCTCCAGCTCCTTAATTTTCTATAATACAGGAGGAAGTAGTGACGCTGGTGCAGCTCCTTTATTTTCGATAATACAGGAGGAAGCAGTGACGCTGCTCCAGCTCCGTTATTTTCTATAATACAGGAGGAAGTAGAGAGGCTGCTCCAGCTCCTTTATTTTCGATAATACAGGAGGAAGCAGTGACGCTGCTCCAGCTCCTTTATTTTCTATAATACAGGAGGAAGCAGTGACGCTGCTCCAGCTCCTTTATTTTCCATAATACATGAGGAAGCAATGACGCTGCTCCAGCTTCTTTATTTTCTATAATACAGGAGGAAGCAGTGACGCTGCTCCAGCTACTTTATTTTCTATAATACAGGAGGAAGCGGTGACGCTGCTCCAGTTCCTTTATTTTCTATAATGCAGGAGGAAGCAGTGACGCTGCTCCAGCTCCTTTATTTTCTATAATGCAGGTGGAAGCAGTGACGCTGCTCCAGCTCCGTTATTTTCTATAATACAGGAGGAAGCAGTGACGCTGCTCCAGCTCCTTTATTTTCTGTAATACAGGAGGAAGCAGAGACACTGCTCCAGCTCCTTTATTTTGTATAATACTGGATGAAGCGGTGACGATGCTCCAGCTCCTTTATTTTCTATAATACAGGAGGAAGCAGTGACGATGCTCTACCACCTATATTTTCTATAATACTGGAGGAAGCGTTGACGATGCTGCAGCTCCTTTATTTTCTACTACACAGGAGTAAGTAAAGTCGCTGCTGCAGCTCCTTTATTTTCTATAATGCAGGAGGAAGCAGTGACGCTGCTTTGGCTCCTTTATTTTCTATAATACAGGTGGAAGCAGTGACGCTGCTCCAGCTCCTTTATTTTCTATAATACAGGATGAAGCAGAGACACTGCTCCAGCTCCTTTATTTTCTGTAATACAGGAGGAAGCAGAGACGCTGTTCCAGCTCCTTTATTTTCTATAATACTGGAGGAAGCGGTGACGATGCTCCAGCTCCTTTATTTTCTATTACACAGGAGTAAGTAGAGTCGCTGCTCCAGCTCCTTTATTTTCTATAATACAGTAGGAAGCAGTGACGATGCTAAAGCTCCTTTATTTTCAATAATACTGGAGGAAGCGGTGACGATGCTGCAGCTCCTTTATTTACTATTACACAGGAGTAAGTAAAGTCGCTGCTCCAGCTCCTTAATTTTCTATAATACACGAGGAAGCAGTGACGCTGCTCCAGCTCCTTTATTTTCTATAATACTGGAGGAAGCGGTGACGATGCTCCAGCTCCTTTATTTTCTATTACACAGCAATAAGTAGAGTCGCTGCTCCAGCTCCGTTATTTTCTATAATACAGGAGGAAGCAGTGACGATGCTCCAGCTCCTTTATTTTCCACAATACAGGTTGAAGCAGAGACACTGCTCCAGCTCCTTTATTTTCAATAATACAGGAGGAAGCAGAGACGCTGCTCCATTTCCTTTATTTTCTGTAATACAGGAGAAAGGAATGACGCTGCTCCGGCTCCGTTATTTTCAATAATACAGGAGGAAGCAGTGACGCTGCTCCAGCTCCTTTATTTTCTATAATACATGAGGAAGCAGTGACGCTGCGCCAGCTCCTTTATTTTCTATAATATAGGAGGAAGCAGTAATGCAGCTCCTGCTCCTTTATTTTCTATAATACAGGTGGAAGTAGAGACGCTGCGCCAGCTCCGTTATTTTCTATAATACAGGAGGAAGCGGTGACGCTGCTCCAGCTCCTTAATTTTCTATACTACAGGAGGAAGCGGTGACGCTGCTCCAGCTCCTTTATTTTCTATAATACAGGAGGAAGCAGTGACGCTGCTCCAGCTCCTTTATTTTCTATAATATAGGAGGAAGCAGTAATGCAGCTCCTGCTCCTTTATTTTCGATAATACAGGTGGAAGTAGAGACGCTGCGCCAGCTCCGTTATTTTCCATAATACAGGAGGAAGCGGTGACGCTGCTCCAGCTCCATAATTTTCGATACTACAGGAGGAAGCGGTGACGCTGCTCCAGCTCTTTAATTTTCTATAATACTGAAGGAAGCAGTGACGCAGCTCCGGTTCCTTTCTTTTCGATAATATAGGAGGAAGTAGTGATGCAGCTCCTGCTCCTTTATTTTCTTTCATACAGGTGGAAGTAGAGACGCTGCGCCAGCTCCGTTATTTTCTATAATACAGGAGGAAGCGGTGACGCTGCTCCAGCTCCTTAATTTTCGACACTACTGGAGGAAGCAGTGACGCTGCTCCGGCTCCTTTATTTTCTATAATACATGAGGAAGCAGTGACGCTGCTCCATCTCCTTTATTTTCTATAATACAAGGAGGAAGCAGAGACGCTGCTCCAGCTCCTTTATTTTCTATAATACAGGAGGAAGCGGTGACGCTGCTCCAGCTCCTTTATTTTCTATAATACAGGAGGAAGCAGTGACGCTGCTGCAGCTCCTTTATTTTCTATAATACAGGAGGAAGCAGAGACGCTGCTCCAGCTCCTTTCTTTTCGACTATACAGAAGGAAGCAGTGACGCTGCTCCAGCCCCTTTATTTTCTATAATACAGGAGGAAGCAGTGACGCTGCTGCAGCTCCTTTATTTTCTATAATACAGGAGGAAGCAGAGACGCTGCTCCAGCTCCTTTATTTTCTATAATACAGGAGGAAGCAGAGACGCTGCTCCAGCTCCTTTATTTTCTATAATACAGGAGGAAGCAGTGACGCTGCTCCAGCTTCTTTATTTTCTATAATACAGGAGGAAGCGGTGACGCTGCTCCAGCTCCTTTATTTTCTATAATACAGGAGGAAGCAGTGACGCTGCTGCAGCTCCTTTATTTTCTATAATACAGGAGGAAGCAGAGACGCTGCTCCAGCTCCTTTATTTTCTATAATACAGGAGGAAGCAGTGACGCTGCTCCAGCTCATTTATTTTCTATAATACAGGAGGAAGCAGAGACGCTGCTCCAGCTCCATTTCTTCTAAAATACAGGAAGAAGTTGAGACGCTGCTTCAGGTCCTTTATTTTCTATAATACAGGAGGAAGTAGTGACGCTGGTGCAGCTCCTTTATTTTCGATAATACAGGAGGAAGCAGAGACGCTGCTCCAGCTCCTTTATTTTCTATAATACAGGAGGAAGCAGAGACGCTGCTCCAGCTCCTTTATTTTCTATAATACAGGACGAAGCAGAGACGCTGCTCCAGCTCCTTTATTATCGATAATACAGGGGGAAGTACAGACGCTGCTCAAGCTCCTTTATTTTCTATCATACAGGAGGAAGCAGTGACGCTGCTCCAGATCCTTTATTTTCTATAATACAGGAGGAAGCAGTGACGCTGCTCCAGCTCCTTTATTTTCTATAATCCAGGAGGAAGCGGGGACGCTGCTGCAGCTCCTTTATTTTCTATAATACAGGAGGAAGCAGTGACGCTGCTCCAGCTCCTTTATTTTCTGTAATACAGGAGGAAGCAGAGACGCTGCTCCAGATCCTTTATTTTGAATAATACTGGATGAAGCAGAGACGATGCTCCAGCTCCTTTATTTTCTATAATACAGGAGGAAGCAGTGACGCTGCTCGAGCTTCTTTATTTTCTATAATACAGGAGGAAGCAGTGACGATGCTCTAGCTCCTATATTTTCTATAATACTGGAGGAAGCGGTGACGATGCTGCAGCTCCTTTATTTTCTATTACACAGGAGAAAGTAAAGTCGCTGCTGCAGCTCCTTTATTTTCTCCAATACAGGAGGAAGCAGTGACGCTGCTTTGGCTCCTTTATTTTCTATAATACAGGTGGAAGCAGTGACGCTGCTCCAGCTCCTTTATTTTCTATAATACAGGATGAAGCAGAGACACTGCTCCAGCTCCTTTATTTTCTGTAATACAGGAGCAAGCAGAGACGCTGCTCCAGCTCCTTTATTATCGATAATACTGGAGGAAGCGGTGACGATGCTCCAGCTCCTTTATTTTCTATTACACAGGAGTAAGTAGAGTCGCTGCTCCAGCTCCTTTATTTTCTATAATACAGTAGGAAGCAGTGACGATGCTAAAGCTCCTTTATTTTCTATCATACAGGAGGAAGCGGTGACGCTGCTGCAGCTCCTTTATTTTCTTATAATACAGGAGGTAGCAGTGACGCTGCTCCAGCTCCTCTATTTTCTATAATACAGGAGAAAGCAGTGACGCTGCTCCAGCTCCTATATTTTCTGTAATACAGGAGGAAGCAGAGACGCTGCTCCAGCTCCTTTATTTTGTATAATACTGGATGAAGCGGTGACGATGCTCCAGCTCCTTTATTTTCTATGACACAGTAGTCCGTGGAGTCGCTGCTCCAGCTCCTTTATTTTCTATAATACAGGATGAAGCAGAGACACTGCTCCAGCTCCTTTATTTTCTGTAATACAGGAGGAAGCAGAGACGCTGCTCCAGCTCCTTTATTTTCTATAATACTGGAGGAAGCGGTGACGATGCTCCAGCTCCTTTATTTTCTATTACACAGGAGTAAGTAAAGTCGCTGCTCCAGCTCCTTTATTTTCTATAATACACGAGGAAGCAGTGACGCTGCTCCAGCTCCTTTATTTTCTATAATACTGGAGGAAGCGGTGACGATGCTCCAGCTCCTTTATTTTCTATTACACAGCAGTAAGTAGAGTCGCTGCTCCAGCTCCGTTATTTTCTATAATACAGGAGGAAGCAGTGACGCTGCTCCAGCTCCTCTATTTTCTATAATACAGGAGGAAGCAGTGACGCTGCTCCAGCTCCTTTATTTTCTGTAATACAGGAGGAAGCAGAGACGCTGCTCCAGCTCCTTTATTTTGTATAATACTGGATGAAGCGGTGACGATGCTCCAGCTCCTTTATTTTCTATGACACAGTAGTACGTGGAGTCGCTGCTCCAGCTCCTTTATTTTCTATAATACAGGATGAAGCAGAGACACTGCTCCAGCTCCTTTATTTTCTGTAATACAGGAGGAAGCAGAGACGCTGCTCCAGCTCCTTTATTTTCTATAATACTGGAGGAAGCGGTGACGATGCTCCAGCTCCATTATTTTCTATTACACAGGAGTAAGTAAAGTCGCTGCTCCAGCTCCTTTATTTTCTATAATACACGAGGAAGCAGTGACGCTGCTCCAGCTCCTTTATTTTCTATAATACTGGAGGAAGCGGTGACGATGCTCCAGCTCCTTTATTTTCTATTACACAGCAGTAAGTAGAGTCGCTGCTCCAGCTCCGTTATTTTCTATAATACAGGAGGAAGCAGTGACGATGCTCCAGCTCCTTTATTTTCCATAATACAGGTTGAAGCAGAGACACTGCTCCAGCTCCTTTATTTTCAATAATACAGGAGGAAGCAGAGACGGTGCTCCATTTCCTTTATTTTCTGTAATACAGGAGAAAGGAATGACGCTGCTCCGGCTCCGTTATTTTCAATAATACAGGAGGAAGCAGTGACGCTGCTCCAGCTCCTTTATTTTCTATAATACATGAGGAAGCAGTGACGCTGCGCCAGCACCTTTATTTTCTATAAAATAGGAGGAAGCAGTAATGCAGCTCCTGCTCCTTTATTTTCTATAATACAGGTGGAAGTAGAGACGCTGCGCCAGCTCCGTTATTTTCTATAATACAGGAGGAAGCGGTGACGCTGCTCCAGCTCCTTAATTTTCTATACTACAGGAGGAAGCAGTGACGCTGCTCCAGCTCCTTTATTTTCTATACTACAGGAGGAAGCAGTGACGCTGCTCCGGCTCCTTTATTTTCTATAATACATGAGGAAGCAGTGACGCTGCTCCAGCTCCTTTATTTTCTATAATACAGGAGGAAGCAGTGACGCTGCTCCAGCTCCTTTATTTTCTATAATATAGGAGGAAGCAGTAATGCAGCTCCTGCTCCTTTATTTTCTATAATACAGGTGAAATTAGAGACGCTGCGCCAGCTCCGTTATTTTCCATAATACAGGAGGAAGCGGTTACGCTGCTCCAGCTCCATAATTTTCTATACTACAGGAGGAAGCGGTGACGCTGCTCCAGCTCTTTAATTTTCGATAATACTGGAGGAAGCAGTGACGCAGCTCCGGTTCCTTTCTTTTCGATAATATAGGAGGAAGTAGTGATGCAGCTCCAGCTCCTTTATTTTCTATAATACAGGAGGAAGTAGAGACGCTGCTCCAGCTCCTTTATTCTCTATAATACAGGTGGAAGTAGAGTCGCTGCGCCAGCTCCGTTATTTTCTATAATACAGGAGGAAGCGGTGACGCTGCTCCAGCTCCTTAATTTTCGACACTAATTGAGGAAGCAGTGACGCTGCTTTGGCTCCTTTATTTTCTATAATACAGGTGGAAGCAGTGACGCTGCTCCAGCTCCTTTATTTTCTATAATACAGGATGAAGCAGAGACACTGCTCCAGCTCCTTTATTTTCTGTAATACAGGAGGAAGCAGAGAGGCTGCTCCAGCTCCTTTATTTTCTATAACACTGGAGGAAGCGGTGACGATGCTCCAGCTCCTTTATTTTCTATTACACAGGAGTAAGTAGAGTCGCTGCTCCAGCTCCTTTATTTTCTATAATACAGTAGGAAGCAGTGACGATGCTAAAGCTCCTTTATTTTCTATAATACTGGAGGAAGCGTTGACGATGCTGCAGCTCCTTTATTTTCTATTACACAGGAGTAAGTAAAGTCGCTGCTCCAGCTCCGTTATTTTCTATAATACACGAGGAAGCAGTGACGCTGCTCCAGCTCCTTTATTTTCTATAATACTGGAGGAAGCGGTGACGATGCTCCAGCTCCTTTATTTTCTATTACACAGGAGTAAGTAGAGTCGCTGTTCCAGCTCCGTTATTTTCTTTAATACAGGAGGAAGCAGTGACGATGCTCCAGCTCCTTTATTTTCTATAATACAGGTTGAAGCAGAGACACTGCTCCAGCTCCTTTATTTTCAATAATACAGGAGGAGGCAGAGACGCTGCTCCATTTCCTTTATTTTCTGTAATACAGGAGAAAGGAATGACGCTGCTCCGGCTCCGTTATTTTCAATAATACAGGAGGAAGCAGTGACGCTGCTCCAGCTCCTTTATTTTCTATAATACATGAGGAAGCAGTGACGCTGCGCCAGCTCCTTTATTTTCTATAATATAGGAGGAAGCAGTAATGCAGCTCCTGCTCCTTTATTTTCTATAATATAGGAGGAAGCAGTAATGCTGCTCCTGCTCCATTATTTTCTATAATACAGGTGGAAGTAGAGACGCTGCGCCAGCTCCGTTATTTTCTATAATACAGGAGGAAGCGGTGACGCTGCTCCAGCTCCTTAATTTTCTATACTACAGGAGGAAGCGGTGACGCTGCGCCGGCTCCTTTATTTTCTATAATACATGAGGAAGCAGTGACGCTGCTCCAGCTCCTTTATTTTCTATAATACAGGAGGAAGCAGTGACGCTGCTCCAGCTCCTTTATTTTCTATAATATAGGAGGAAGCAGTAATGCTGCTCCTGCTCCATTATTTTCTATCATACAGGTGGAAGTAGAGAAGCTGCGCCAGCTCCGTTATTTTCTATAATACAGGAGGAAGCGGTGACGCTGCTCCAGCTCCTTAATTTTCTATACTACAGGAGGAAGCGGTGACGCTGCTCCAGCTCTTTAATTTTCTATAATACTGGAGGAAGTAGTGACGCAGCTCCAGCTCCTTAATTTTCGACACTACTTGAGGAAGCAGTGACGCTGATCCGGCTCCTTTATTTTCTATAATACATGAGGAAGCAGTGACGGTGCTCCAGCTCCTTTATTTTCTATAATACAGGAGGAAGCGGTGACGCTGCTCCAGCTCCTTTATTTTCTATAATACAGGAGGAAGCAGTGACGCTGCTCCAGCTCCTTTTTTTTCTATAATACAGGAGGAAGCGGTGACGCTGCTCCAGCTCCTTTATTTTCTATAATACAGGAGGAAGCAGAGACGCTGCTCCAGCTCCTTTATTTTCTATAATACAGGAGAAAGCGGTGACGCTGCTCCATCTCCTTTATTTGCTATAATACAGGAGGAAGCAGTGACGCTGCTCCAGCTCCTTTATTTTCTATAATACAGGAGGAAGCAGAGACGCTGCTCCAGCTCCTTTATTTTCTATAATACAGGAGGAAGCAGTGACGCTGCTCCAGCTCCTTTATTTTCTATAATACATGAGGAAGCAGTGACGCTGCTCCAGCTTCTTTATTTTCTTTAATACAGGAGGAAGCGGTTACGCTGCTCCAGTTCGTTTATTTTCTATAATGCAGGAGGAAGCAGTGACGCTGCTCCAGCTCCATTTCTTCTATAATACAGGAAGAAGTTGAGACGCTGCTCCAGCTCCTTTATTTTCTACAATAAAGGAGGAAGTAGTGACGCTGGTGCAGCTCCTTTATTTTCGATAATACAGGAGGAAGCAGAGACGCTGCTCCAGCTCCTTTATTTTCTTTAATAGAGGAGGGGGAAGAGACGCTGCTCCAGCTCCTTTATTTTCTATAATACAGGACGAAGCAGAGACACTGCTCCAGCTCCTTTATTTTCAATAATACAGGTGGAAGCAGAGACGCTGCTCCATTTCCTTTATTTTCTGTAATACAGGAGAAAGGAATGACGCTGCTCCAGCTCCGTTATTTTCAATAATACAGGAGGAAGCAGTGACGCTGCTCCAGCTCCTTTATTTTCTATAATACATGAGGAAGCAGTGACGCTGCGCCAGCTCCTTTTTTTTCTATAATATAGGAGGAAGCAGTAATGCAGCTCCTGCTCCTTTATTTTCTATAATACAGGTGGAAGTAGAGACGCTGCGCCAGCTCCGTTATTTTCTATAATACAGGAGGAAGCGGTGACGCTGCTCCAGCTCCTTAATTTTCTATACTACAGGAGGAAGCGGTGACGCTGCTCCGGCTCCTTTATTTTCTATAATACATGAGGAAGCAGTGACACTGCTCCAGCTCCGTTATTTTCTATAATACAGGAGGAAGCAGTGACGCTGCTCCAGCTCCTTTATTTTCTATAATATAGGAGGAAGCAGTAATGCAGCTCCTGCTCCTTTATTTTCTAGAATACAGGTGGAAGTAGAGACGCTGCGCCAGCTCCGTTATTTTCTATAATACAGGAGGAAGCGGTGACGCTGCTCCAGCTCTTTAATTTTCTATAATACTGGAGGAAGTATTGACGCTGGTGCAGCTCCTTTATTTTCGATAATACAGGAGGAAGCAGAGACGCTGCTCCAGCTCCTTTATTTTCTTTAATACAGGAGGGGGAAGAGACGCTGCTCCAGCTCCTTTATTTTCTGTAATACAGGAGGAAGCAGATACGCTGCTCCAGCTCCTTTATTTTCTATAATACTGGAGGAAGCGGTGACGATGCTCCAGCTCCTTTATTTTCTATTACACAGGAGTAAGTAGAGTCGCTGCTCCAGCTCCTTTATTTTCTATAATACAGTAGGAAGCAGTGACGATGCTAAAGCTCCTTTATTTTCTATAATACTGGAGGAAGCGGTGACGATGCTGCAGCTCCTTTATTTTCTATTACACAGGAGTAAGTAAAGTCGCTCCTCCAGCTCCTTTATTTTCTATAATACACGAGGAAGCAGTGACGCTGCTCCAGCTCCTTTATTTTCTATAAGACTGGAGGAAGCGGTGACGATGCTCCAGCTCCTTTATTTTCTATTACACAGGAGTAAGTAGAGTCGCTGCTCCAGCTCCGTTATTTTCTATAATACAGGAGGAAGCAGTGACGATGCTCCAGCTCCTTTATTTTCTATAATACAGGTTGAAGCAGAGACACTGCTCCAGCTCCTTTATTTTCAATAATACAGGAGGAAGCAGAGACGCTGCTCCATTTCCTTTATTTTCTGTAATACAGGAGAAAGGAATGACGCTGCTCCGGCTCCGTTATTTTCAATAATACAGTAGGAAGCAGTGACGCTGCTCCAGCTCCTTTATTTTCTATAATACATGAGGGAGCAGTGACGCTGCGCCAGCTCCTTAATTTTCTATAATATAGGAGGAAGCAGTAATGCAGCTCCTGCTCCTTTATTTTCTATAATACAGGTGGAAGTAGAGACGCTGCGCCAGCTCCGTTATTTTCTATAATACAGGAGGAAGCGGTGACGCTGCTCCAGCTCCTTAATTTTCTATACTTCAGGAGGAAGCGGTGACGCTGCTCCGGCTCCTTTATTTTCTATAATACATGAGGAAGCAGTGACGCTGCTCCAGCTCCTTAATTTTCTATAATACAGGAGGAAGCGGTGACGCTGCTCCAGCTCCTTTATTTTCTATAATACAGGAGGAAGCAGAGACGCTGCTCCAGCTCCTTAATTTTCTATAATACAGGAGGAAGCGGTGACGCTGCTCCAGCTCCTTTATTTTCTATAATACATGAGGAAGCAGTGACGCTGCTCCAGCTCCTTAATTTTCTATAATACAGGAGGAAGCGGTGACGCTGCTCCAGCTCCTTTATTTTCTATAATACAGGAGGAAGCAGTGACGCTGGTCCAGCTCCTTTATTTTCTATAATATAGGAGGAAGCAGTAATGCAGCTCCTGCTCCTTTATTTTCTATAATACAGGTGGAAGTAGAGACGCTGCGCCAGCTCCGTTATTTTCTATTAAACTGGAGGAAGCAGTGACGCTGCTCCGGTTCCTTTATTTTCTACAATACATGAGGAAGCAGTGACGCTGCTCCATCTCCTTTATTTTCTATAATACAGGAGGATGCAGAGACGCTGCTCCAGCTCCTTTATTTTATATAATACAGGAGGAAGCGGTGACGCTGCTCCAGCTCCTTTATTTTCTATAATACAGGAGGAAGCAGAGACGCTGCTCCAGCTCCTTTATTTTCTATAATACAGGAGAAAGCGGTGACGCTGCTCCATCTCCTTTATTTTCTATAATACAGAAGGAAGCAGTGACGCTGCTCCAGCTCCTTTATTTTCTATAATACAGGAGGAAGCAGTGACGCTGCTCCATCTCCTTTATTTTCGATAATACAGAAGGAAGCAGTGACGCTGCTCCAGCCCCTTTATTTTCTATAATACAGGAGGAAGCAGTCACGCTGCTGCAGCTCCTTTATTTTCTATAATACAGGAGGAAGCAGAGACGCTGCTCCAGCTCCTTTATTTTCTATAATACAGGAGGAAGCAGTGACGCTGCTGCAGCTCCTTTATTTTCTATAATACAGGAGGAAGCAGTGACGCTGCTCCAGCTCCTTTATTTTCTATAATACATGAGGAAGCAGTGACGCTGCTCCAGCTCCTATATTTTCTATAATACAGGAGGAAGCGTTGACGCTGCTCCAGTTCCTTTATTTTCTATAATGCAGGAGGAAGCAGTGACGCTGCTCCAGCTCCTATATTTTCTATAATACAGGAGGAAGCGTTGACGCTGCTCCAGTTCCTTTATTTTCTATAATACAGGAAGAAGTTGAGACGCTGCTCCAGCTCCTTTATTTTCTATAATACAGGAGGAAGTAGTGACGCTGGTCCAGCTCCTTTATTTTCGATAATACAGGAGGAAGCAGAGACGCTGCTCCAGCTCCTTTATTTTCTATAATACAGGAGGAAGCAGTGACGCTGCTCCAGCTCCTTTATTTTCTATAACACATGAGGAAGCAGTGACGCTGCTCCAGCTTCTTTATTTTCTATAATACAGGAGGAAGCGGTGACGCTGCTCCAGCTCCTTAATTTTCTATACTACAGGAGGAAGCGGTGACGCTGCTCCAGCTCTTTAATTTTCTATAATACTGGAGGAAGCAGTGACGCTGCTCCGGCTCCTTTATTTTCGATAATATAGGAGGAAGCAGTGATGCAGCTCCTGCTCCTTTATTTTCTATAATACAGGTGGAAGTGGAGACGCTGCGCCAGCTCCGTTATTTTCTATAATACAGGAGTAAGCAGTGACGCTGCTCCAGCTCCTTTATTTTCTATAATACATGAGGAAGCAGTGACGCTGCTCCAGCTCCTTTATTTTCTATAATACAGGAGGAAGCGTTGACGCTGCTCCAGTTCCTTTATTTTCTATAATGCAGGAGGAAGCAGTGACGCTGCTCCAGCTTCATTTCTAGTATAATACAGGAAGAAGTTGAGACGCTGCTCCAGCTCCTTTATTTTCTATAATACAGGAGGAAGTAGTGACGCTGGTGCAGCTCCTTTATTTTCGATAATACAGGAGGAAGCAGAGACGCTGCTCCAGCTCCTTTATTTTCTATAACACATGAGGAAGCAGTGACGCTGCTCCAGCTTCTTTATTTTCTATAATACAGGAGGAAGCGGTGACGCTGCTCCAGCTCCTTAATTTTCTATACTACAGGAGGAAGCGGTGACGCTGCTCCAGCTCCTTAATTTTCTATAATACTGGAGGAAGCAGTGACGCTGCTCCGGCTCCTTTATTTTCGATAATATTGGAGGAAGCAGTGATGCAGCTCCTGCTCCTTTATTTTCTATAATACAGGTGGAAGTGGAGACGCTGCGCCAGCTACGTTATTTTCTATAATACAGGAGTAAGCAGTGACGCTGCTCCAGCTCCTTTATTTTCTATAATACATGAGGAAGCAGTGACGCTGCTCCAGCTCCTTTATTTTCTACAATATATGAGGAAGCAGTGATGCAGCTGCTGCTCCTTTATTTTCTATAATACAGGAGGAAGCAGTGACGCTGCGCCAGCTCCGTTATTTTCTATAATACAGGAGGAAGCAGTGACGCTGATCCGGCTCCTTTATTTTCGATAATACAGGAGGAAGCAGTGATGCAGCTCCTGCTCCTTTATTTTCTATAATGCAGGAGGAAGCGGTGACGCTGCTCCAGCTCCTTAATTTTCTATACGACTGGAGGAAGCAGTGACGCTGCTCCGGCTCCTTTATTTTCTATAATACAGGAGGAAGCGGTGACGATGCTCCAGCTCCTTTATTTTCTATAATACAGGAGGAAGCAGTGACGCTGCTCCAGCTCCTTTATTTTCTATAATACATGAGGAAGCAGTGACGCTGCACCAGCTCCTTTATTTTCTATAATACAGGGGGAAGCGGTGACGATGCTCCAGCTCCTTTATTTTCTATAATACATGAGGAAGCAGTGACGCTGCTCCAGCTCCTTTATTTTCTATAATACAGGAGGAAGCAATAATGCTGCTCCAGCTCCTTTATTTTCTATAATACAGGAGGAAGCAGTGATGCAGCTCCTGCTCCTTTATTTTCTATAATACAGGTGGAAGTAGAGACGCAGCGCCAGCTCCGTTATTTTCTATAATACAGGAGGAAGCAGTGACGCTGCGCCAGCTCCGTTATTTTCTATAATACAGGAGGAAGCAGTGACGCTGCTCCAGCTCCTTTATTTTCTATAATACAGGAGGAAGCGGTGACGCTGCTCCAGCTCCTTAATTTTCTATAATACATGAGGAAGCAGTGACGCTGCTCCAGCTCCTTTATTTTCTATAATACAGGAGGAAGCAGTAACGCTGCTCCAGCTCCTTTATTTTCTATAATACAGGAGGAAGCAGTAACGCTGCTCCAGCTCCTTTATTTTCTATAATATAGGAGGAAGCAGTAATGCTGCTCCTGCTCCATTATTTTCTATCATACAGGTGGAAGTAGAGAAGCTGCGCCAGCTCCGTTATTTTCTATAATACAGGAGGAAGTAGAGACGCTGCGCCAGCTCCGTTATTTTCTATAATACAGGAGGAAGCGGTGACGCTGCTCCAGCTCCTTAATTTTCTATACTACAGGAGGAAGCGGTGACGCTGCTCCAGCTCTTTAATTTTCTATAATACTGGAGGAAGTAGTGACGCAGCTCCAGCTCCTTAATTTTCGACACTACTTGAGGAAGCAGTGACGCTGATCCGGCTCCTTTATTTTCTATAATACATGAGGAAGCAGTGACGGTGCTCCAGCTCCTTTATTTTCTATAATACAGGAGGAAGCAGTGACGCTGCTCCAGCTCCTTTATTTTCTATAATACAGGAGGAAGCGGTGACGCTGCTCCAGCTCCTTTATTTTCTATAATACAGGAGGAAGCAGAGACGCTGCTCCAGCTCCTTTATTTTCTATAATACAGGAGAAAGCGGTGACGCTGCTCCATCTCCTTTATTTGCTATAATACAGGAGGAAGCAGTGACGCTGCTCCAGCTCCTTTATTTTCTATAATACAGGAGGAAGCAGAGACGCTGCTCCAGCTCCTTTATTTTCTATAATACAGGAGGAAGCAGTGACGCTGCTCCAGCTCCTTTATTTTCTATAATACATGAGGAAGCAGTGACGCTGCTCCAGCTTCTTTATTTTCTATAATACAGGAGGAAGCAGTGACGCTGCTCCAGCTCCTTTATTTTCTGTAATGCAGGAGGAAGCGGTTACGCTGCTCCAGTTCGTTTATTTTCTATAATGCAGGAGGAAGCAGTGACGCTGCTCCAGCTCCATTTCTTCTATAATACAGGAAGAAGTTGAGACGCTGCTCCAGCTCCTTTATTTTCTACAATAAAGGAGGAAGTAGTGACGCTGGTGCAGCTCCTTTATTTTCGATAATACAGGAGGAAGCAGAGACGCTGCTCCAGCTCCTTTATTTTCTTTAATAGAGGAGGGGGAAGAGACGCTGCTCCAGCTCCTTTATTTTCTATAATACAGGACGAAGCAGAGACACTGCTCCAGCTCCTTTATTTTCAATAATACAGGTGGAAGCAGAGACGCTGCTCCATTTCCTTTATTTTCTGTAATACAGGAGAAAGGAATGACGCTGCTCCGGCTCCGTTATTTTCAATAATACAGGAGGAAGCAGTGACGCTGCTCCAGCTCCTTTATTTTCTATAATACATGAGGAAGCAGTGACGCTGCGCCAGCTCCTTTTTTTTCTATAATATAGGAGGAAGCAGTAATGCAGCTCCTGCTCCTTTATTTTCTATAATACAGGTGGAAGTAGAGACGCTGCGCCAGCTCCGTTATTTTCTATAATACAGGAGGAAGCGGTGACGCTGCTCCAGCTCCTTAATTTTCTATACTACAGGAGGAAGCGGTGACGCTGCTCCGGCTCCTTTATTTTCTATAATACATGAGGAAGCAGTGACACTGCTCCAGCTCCTTTATTTTCTATAATACAGGAGGAAGCAGTGATGCTGCTCCAGCTCCTTTATTTTCTATAATATAGGAGGAAGCAGTAATGCAGCTCCTGCTCCTTTATTTTCTAGAATACAGGTGGAAGTAGAGACGCTGCGCCAGCTCCGTTATTTTCTATAATACAGGAGGAAGCGGTGACGCTGCTCCAGCTCTTTTATTTTCTATAATACTGGAGGAAGTATTGACGCTGGTGCAGCTCCTTTATTTTCGATAATACAGGAGGAAGCAGAGACGCTGCTCCAGCTCCTTTATTTTCTTTAATACAGGAGGGGGAAGAGACGCTGCTCCAGCTCCTTTATTTTCTGTAATACAGGAGGAAGCAGAGACGCTGCTCCAGCTCCTTTATTTTCTATAATACTGGAGGAAGCGGTGACGATGCTCCAGCTCCTTTATTTTCTATTACACAGGAGTAAGTAGAGTCGCTGCTCCAGCTCCTTTATTTTCTATAATACAGTAGGAAGCAGTGACGATGCTAAAGCTCCTTTATTTTCTATAATACTGGAGGAAGCGGTGACGATGCTGCAGCTCCTTTATTTTCTATTACACAGGAGTAAGTAAAGTCGCTCCTCCAGCTCCTTTATTTTCTATAATACACGAGGAAGCAGTGACGCTGCTCCAGCTCCTTTATTTTCTATAAGACTGGAGGAAGCGGTGACGATGCTCCAGCTCCTTTATTTTCTATTACACAGGAGTAAGTAGAGTCGCTGCTCCAGCTCCGTTATTTTCTATAATACAGGAGGAAGCAGTGACGATGCTCCAGCTCCTTTATTTTCTATAATACAGGTTGAAGCAGAGACACTGCTCCAGCTCCTTTATTTTCAATAATGCAGGAGGAAGCAGAGACGCTGCTCCATTTCCTTTATTTTCTGTAATACAGGAGGAAGCAGAGACGCTGCTCCATTTCCTTTATTTTCTATAATACAGGAGGAAGCAGAGACGCTGCTCCAGCTCCTTTATTTTCTATAATACAGGAGAAAGGAATGACGCTGCTCCGGCTCCGTTATTTTCAATAATACAGGAGGAAGCAGTGACGCTGCTCCAGCTCCTTTATTTTCTATAATACATGAGGAAGCAGTGACGCTGCGCCAGCGCCTTTATTTTCTATAATATAGGAGGAAGCAGTAATGCAGCTCCTGCTCCTTTATTTTCTATAATACAGGTGGAAGTAGAGACGCTGCGCCAGCTCCGTTATTTTCTATAATACAGGAGGAAGCGGTGACGCTGCTCCAGCTCCTTAATTTTCTATACTACAGGAGGAAGCGGTGACGCTGCTCCGGCTCCTTTATTTTCTATAATACATGAGGAAGCAGTGACGCTGCTCCAGACCCTTTATTTTCTATAATACAGGAGGAAGCAGTGACGCTGGTCCAGCTCCTTTATTTTCTATAATATAGGAGGAAGCAGTAATGCAGCTCCTGCTCCTTTATTTTCTATAATACAGGTGGAAGTAGAGACGCTGCGCCAGCTCCGTTATTTTCTATAATACAGGAGGAAGCGGTGACGCTGCTCCAGCTCTTTAATTTTCTATAATACAGGAGGAAGCAGTGACGCTGCTCCGGCTCCTTTATTTTCTATAATACAGGAGGAAGCAGTGACGCTGCTCCGGTTCCTTTATTTTCTATAATACATGAGGAAGCAGTGACGGTGCTCCAGCTCCTTTATTTTCTATAATACAGGAGGATGCAGAGACGCTGCTCCAGCTCCTTTATTTTCTATAATACAGGAGGAAGCAGTGACGCTGCTCCGGTTCCTTTATTTTCTATAATACATGAGGAAGCAGTGACGGTCCTCCAGCTCCTTTATTTTCTATAATACAGGAGGATGCAGAGACGCTGCTCCAGCTCCTTTATTTTCTATAATACAGGAGGAAGCGGTGACGCTGCTCCAGCTCTTTAATTTTCTATAATACTGGAGGAAGCAGTGACGCTGCTCCGGTTCCTTTATTTTCTACAATACATGAGGAAGCAGTGACGCTGCTCCATCTCCTTTATTTTCTATAATACAGGAGGAAGCGGTGACGCTGCTCCAGCTCCTTTATTTTCTATAATACAGGAGGAAGCAGAGACGCTGCTCCAGCTCCTTTATTTTCTATAATACAGGAGAAAGCGGTGACGCTGCTCCATCTCCTTTATTTTCTATAATACAGAAGGAAGCAGTGACGCTGCTCCAGCTCCTTTATTTTCTATAATACAGGAGGAAGCAGTGACGTTGCTCCATCTCCTTTATTTTCGATAATACAGAAGGAAGCAGTGACGCTGCTCCAGCCCCTTTATTTTCTATAATACAGGAGGAAGCAGTGACGCTGCTGCAGCTCCTTTATTTTCTATAATACAGGAGGAAGCAGAGACGCTGCTCCAGCTCCTTTATTTTCTATAATACAGGAGGAAGCAGTGACGCTGCTCCAGCTCCTTTATTTTCTATAATACATGAGGAAGCAGTGACGCTGCTCCAGCTCCTATATTTTCTATAATACAGGAGGAAGCGTTGACGCTGCTCCAGTTCCTTTATTTTCTATAATGCAGCAGGAAGCAGTGACGCTGCTCCAGCTCAATTTCTAGTATAATACAGGAAGAAGTTGAGACGCTGCTCCAGCTCCTTTATTTTCTATAATACAGGAGGAAGTAGTGACGCTGGTGCAGCTCCTTTATTTTCGATAATACAGGAGGAAGCAGTGACGCTGCTCCAGCTCCTTTATTTTCTATAACACATGAGGAAGCAGTGACGCTGCTCCAGCTTCTTTATTTTCTATAATACAGGAGGAAGCGGTGACGCTGCTCCAGCTCCTTAATTTTCTATACTACAGGAGGAAGCGGTGACGCTGCTCCAGCTCTTTAATTTTCTATAATACTGGAGGAAGCAGTGACGCTGCTCCGGCTCCTTTATTTTCGATAATATAGGAGGAAGCATTGATGCAGCTCCTGCTCCTTTATTTTCTATAATACAGGTGGAAGTGGAGACGCTGCGCCAGCTCCGTTATTTTCTATAATACAGGAGTAAGCAGTGACGCTGCTCCAGCTCCTTTATTTTCTATAATACATGAGGAAGCAGTGACGCTGCTCCAGCTCCTTTATTTTCTATAATACAGGAGGAAGCGTTGACGCTGCTCCAGTTCCTTTATTTTCTATAATGCAGGAGGAAGCAGTGACGCTGCTCCAGCTCCATTTCTAGTATAATACAGGAAGAAGTTGAGACGCTGCTCCAGCTCCTTTGCTTTCTATAATACAGGAGGAAGTAGTGACGCTGGTGCAGCTCCTTTATTTTCGATAATACAGGAGGAAGCAGAGACGCTGCTCCAGCTCCTTTATTTTCTATAACACATGAGGAAGCAGTGACGCTGCTCCAGCTTCTTTATTTTCTATAATACAGGAGGAAGCGGTGACGCTGCTCCAGCTCCTTAATTTTCTATACTACAGGAGGAAGCGGTGACGCTGCTCCAGCTCTTTAATTTTCTATAATACTGGAGGAAGCAGTGACGCTGCTCCGGCTCCTTTATTTTCGATAATATTGGAGGAAGCAGTGATGCAGCTCCTGCTCCTTTATTTTCTATAATACATGAGGAAGCAGTGACGCTGCTCTAGCTCCTTTATTTTCTATAATATATGAGGAAGCAGTGATGCAGCTGCTGCTCCTTTATTTTCTATAATACAGGAGGAAGCAGTGACGCTGCGCCAGCTCCGTTATTTTCTATAATACAGGAGGAAGCGGTGACGCTGCTCCAGCTCCTTAATTTTCTATACTACAGGAGGAAGCGGTTACGCTGCTCCAGCTCCTTAATTTTCTATACTACTGGAGGAAGCAGTGACGCTGATCCGGCTCCTTTATTTTCGATAATATAGGAGGAAGCAGTGATGCAGCTCCTGCTCCTTTATTTTCTAAAATAATGCAGGAGGAAGCGGTGACGCTGCTCCAGCTCCTTAATTTTCTATAATACTGGAGGAAGCAGTGACGCTGCTCCAGCTCCTTTATTTTCTATAATACAGGAGGAAGCAGTGACGCTGCTCCAGCTCCTTTATTTTATATAATACATGAGGAAGCAGTGTCGCTGCTCCAGCTCCTTTATTTTCTATAATACAGGAGGAAGTAGTGACGCTGGTCCAGCTCCTTTATTTTCAATAATACAGGAGGAAGCAGTGACGCTGCTCCAGCTCCTTTATTTTCTATAATACAGGAGGAAGCAGCGACGCTGCGCCAGCTCCGTTATTTTCTATAATACAGGAGGAAGCGGTGACGCTGCTCCAGCTCCTTAATTTTCTATACTACAGGAGGAAGCGGTTACGCTTCTCCAGCTCCTTAATTTTCTATACTACTGGAGGAAGCAGTGACGCTGATCCGGCTCCTTTATTTTCGATAATATAGGAGGAAGCAGTGATGCAGCTCCTGCTCCTTTATTTTCTATAATACTGGAGGAAGCAGTGACGCTGCTCCAGCTCCTTTATTTTCTATAATACAGGAGGAAGTAGTGACGCTGGTGCAGCTCCTTTATTTTCGATAATACAGGAGGAAGCAGAGACGCTGCTCCAGCTCCTTTATTTTCTATAATACAGGAGGAAGCAGTGACGCTGCTCCAGCTCCTTTATTTTCTATAACACATGAGGAAGCAGTGACGCTGCTCCAGCTTCTTTATTTTCTATAACACAGGTGGAAGTAGAGACGCTGCGCCAGCTCCGTTATTTTCTATAATACAGGAGGAAGCGGTGACGATGCTCCAGCTCCTTAATTTTCTATACTAGAGGAGGAAGACGTGACGCTGCTCCAGCTCCTTAATTTTCTTTGCTACTGGAGGAAGCAGTGACGCTGCTCCGGCTCCTTTATTTTCTATACTACAGGAGGAAGTAGAGACGCTGCGCCAGCTGCGTTATTTTCTATAATACAGGAGGAAGCGGTGACGCTGCTCCGGCTCCTTTATTTTCTATAATACAGGAGGAAGCAGAGACGCTGCTCCAGCTCCCTTATTTTTTATAATACAGGAGGAAGCAGCGACGCTGCTGCAGCTCCTTTATTTTCTATAATGCAGGTGGAAGCAGTGACGCTGCTCCAGCTCCGTTATTTTCTATAATACAGGAGGAAGCAGAGACGCTGCTCCGGCTCCTTTATTTTCTATACTACAGGAGGAAGTAGAGACGCTGCGCCAGCTGCGTTATTTTCTATAATACAGGAGGAAGCAGTGTCGCTGCTCCGGCTCCTTTATTTTCTATACTACAGGAGGAAGTAGAGACACTGCGCCAGCTCCTTTTTTTTCGATAATGCAGGAGGAAGCAGTGACGCTGCACCAGCTGCTTTATTTTTCTATAATACCGGAGGAAGCAGTGACGCTGCTCCAGCTCCTTTATTTTCTATAATACAGGAGGAAGCAGCGACGCTGCTGCAGCTCGTTTATTTTCTACAATACAGGAGGAAGTAGAGACGCTTCGCCAGTTCCTTTATTTTCTATAAAACAGGAGGAAGCAGTGACGCTGCTCCAGCTCCATTTCTTCTATAATACAGGAAGAAGTTGAGACGCTGCTCAAGCTCCTTTATTTTCTATAATACAGGAGGAAGCAGTGACGCTGCTGCAGCTCCTTTATTTTCTATAATACAGGAGGAAGCAGTGACGCTGCTCCAGCTTCTTTATTTTCTATAATACAGGAGGAAGCAGTGACGCTGCTCCAGCTCCTTTATTTTCTATAATACAAGAGGAAGCGGTGACGATGCTCCAGTTCCTTTATTTTCTATAATGCAGGAGGAAGCAGTGACGCTGCTCCAGCTCCTTTATTTTCTATAATACATGAGGAATCAGTGACGCTGCTCCAGCTTCTTTATTTTCTATAATACAGGAGGAAGCAGTGACGCTGCTCCAGTTCCTTTATTTTCTATAATACAGGAGGAATCGGTGACGCTGCTCTAGCTCCTTTATTTTATATAATACAGGAGGAAGTAGAGACGCTGCGCCAGCTCCTTTATTTTCGAGAATACAGGAGGAAGCCGTGACGCTACTCCAGATCCTTTATTTTCTATAATACAGGAGGAAGCAATGACGCTGCTCCAACTCCTTTATTTTGTATAATACAGGAGGAAGCAGTGACGCTGCTCCAGCTCCTTTATTTTCTATAATACAGGAGGAAGTAATGACGCTGGTGCAGCTCCTTTATTTTCTATAATATAGGAGGAAGCAGTGATGCAGCTCCTGCTCCTTTATTTTCTATAATACAGGTGGAAGTAGAGACGCTGCGCCTCCTCCGTTATTTTCGATAATACAGGAAGAAGCGGTGACGCTGCTCCGGCTCCTTTATTTTCTATAATACAGGAGGAAGCAGAGACGCTGCTCCAGCTCCTTTATTTTCTATAATACAGGCGGAAGCAGTGACGCTGCTCCAGCTCCTTTTTTTTCTATAATACAGGAGGAAGCAGTGACGCTGCTCCAGCTCCTTTATTTTCTATAATACAGGAGGAAGCAGTGACGCTGCTCCAGCTCCTTTATTTTCTATAATACAGGAGGAAGCAGTGACGCTGCTCCAGCTCCTTTATTTTCTATAATATAGGAGGAAGCAGTGATGCAGCTCCTGCTCCTTTATTTTCTATAATACAGGTGGAAGTAGAGACGCTGGGCCAGGTCGGTTATTTTCTATAATACTGCAGGAAGCGGTGACGCTGCTCCAGCTCCTTAATTTTCTATACTACAGGAGGAAGCAGTGACGCTGCTCCGGCTCCTTTATTTTCGATAATATAGAAGGAAGCAGTGATGCAGCTCCTGCTCCTTTATTTTCTATAATACAGGTGGAAGTAGAGACGCTGCGCCAGCTCCGTCATTTTCTATAATACAGGAGGAAGCAGAGACGCTGCTCCAGCTCCTTTATTTTCTATAATACAGGAGGAAGCAGTGACGCTGCTCCAGCTCCTTTATTTTCTATAATACAGAAGGAAGCAGCGACGCTGCTGCAGCTCCTTTATTTTCTATAATACAGGAGGAAGCAGAGACGCTGCTCCAGCTCCTTTATTTTCTATAATACAGGAGGAAGCAGTGACGCTGCTCCAGCTCCTTTATTTTCTATAATACATGAGGAAGCAGTGACGCTGCTCGAGCTTCTTTATTTTCTATAATACAGGAGGAAGCAGTAACGCTGCTCCAGCTACTTTATTTTCTATAATACATGAGGAAGCAGAGACGCTGCTCCAGCTCCTTTATTTTCTATAATACAGGAGGAAGCAGTGACGCTGCTCCAGCTCCTTTATTTTCTATAATACATGAGGAAGCAGTGACGCTGCTCCAGCCCCTTTATTTTCTATAATACAGGAGGAAGCAGTGACGCTGCTGCAGCTCCTTTATTTTCTATAACACAGGAGGAAGCAGAGACGCTGCTCCAGCTCCTTTATTTTCTATAATACAGGAGGAAGCAGTGACGCTGCTCCAGCTCCTTTATTTTCTATAATACATGAGGAAGCAGTGACGCTGCTCGAGCTTCTTTATTTTCTATAATACAGGAGGAAGCCGTGACGCTGCTCCAGCTCCTTTATTTTCTATAATACAGGAGGAAGCGGTGACGCTGCTCCAGTTCCTTTATTTTCTATAATGCAGGAGGAAGCATTGACGCTGCTCCAGCTCCTTTATTTTCTATAATACATGAGGAAGCAGTGACGCTGCTCCAGCTTCTTTACTTTCTATAATACAGGAGGAAGCAGTGACGCTGCTCCAGTTCCTTTATTTTCTATAATACAGGAGGAAGCGGTGACGCTGCTCCAGCTCCTTTATTTTATATAATACAGGAGGAAGCGGTGACGCTGCTCCTGCTCCTTTATTTTGTATAATACAGGAGGGGGTAGAGACGCTGCTCCAGCTCCTTTATTTTCTATAATACAGGTGGAAGTAGAGACGCTGGGCCAGGTCGGTTATTTTCTATAATACTGCAGGAAGCGGTGACGCTGCTCCAGCTCCTTAATTTTCTATACTACAGGAGGAAGCAGTGACGCTGCTCCGGCTCCTTTATTTTCGATAATATAGAAGGAACCAGTGATGCAGCTCCTGCTCCTTTATTTTCTGTAATACAGGTGGAAGTAGAGACGCTGCGCCAGCTCCGTCATTTTCTATAATACAGGAGGAAGCAGAGACGCTGCTCCAGCCCCTTTATTTTCGATAATACAGAAGGAAGCAGTGACGCTGCTCCAGCCCCTTTATTTTCTATAATACAGGAGGAAGCAGAGACGCTGCTCCAGCTCCTTTATTTTCTATAATACAGGAGGAAGCAGTGACGCTGCTCCAGCTCCTTTATTTTCTATAATACAGGAGGAAGCAGAGATGCTGCTCCAGCTCCTTTATTTTCTATAATACAGGAGGAAGCAGTGACGCTGCTCCAGCTCCTTTATTTTCTATAATACATGAGGAAGCAGTGACGCTGCTCCAGCTTCTTTATTTTCTATAATACAGGAGGAAGCGGTGACGCTGCTCCAGTTCCTTTATTTTCTATAATGCAGGAGGAAGCAGTGACGCTGCTCCAGCTCCTTTATTTTCTATAATACATGAGGAAGTAGTGACGCTGCTCCAGATTCTTTATTTTCTATAATACAGGAGGAAGCAGTGACGCTGCTCCAGTTCCTTTATTTTCTATAATGCAGGAGGAAGCAGTGACGCTGCTCCAGCTCCTTTATTTTCGATAATACAGAAGGAAGCAGTGACGCTGCTCCAGTTCCTTTATTTTCAATAATACAGGAGGAATCGGTGACGCTGCTCCAGCTCC
The DNA here is from genome assembly GCF_047496795.1 of Chiloscyllium punctatum. Lineage (NCBI taxonomy): Eukaryota > Metazoa > Chordata > Chondrichthyes > Orectolobiformes > Hemiscylliidae > Chiloscyllium > Chiloscyllium punctatum. The sequence continues at coordinate 7,876,191 of NC_092761.1, forward strand.
TTTATTTTATATAATACAGGAGGAAGTAGAGACGCTGCGCCAGCTCCTTTATTTTCGAGAATACAGGAGGAAGCCGTGACGCTACTCCAGATCCTTTATTTTCTATAACACAGGAGGAAGCAATGACGCTGCTCCAACTCCTTTATTTTGTATAATACAGGAGGAAGCAGTGACGCTGCTCCAGCTCCTTTAGTTTCTATAATACAGGAGGAAGTAGTGACGCTGGTGCAGCTCCTTTATTTTCTATAATATAGGAGGAAGCAGTGATGCAGCTCCTGCTCCTTTATTTTCTATAATACAGGTGGAAGTAGAGACGCTGCGCCTCCTCCGTTATTTTCGATAATACAGGAGGAAGCGGTGACGCTGCTCCGGCTCCTTTATTTTCTATAATACAGGAGGAAGCAGAGACGCTGCTCCAGCTCCTTTATTTTCTATAATACAGGCGGAAGCAGTGACGCTGCTCCAGCTCCTTTATTTTCTATAATACAGGAGGAAGCAGTGACGCTGCTCCAGCTCCTTTTTTTTCTATAATATAGGAGGAAGCAGTGATGCAGCTCCTGCTCCTTTATTTTCTATAATACAGGTGGAAGTAGAGACGCTGGGCCAGGTCGGTTATTTTCTATAATACTGCAGGAAGCGGTGACGCTGCTCCAGCTCCTTAATTTTCTATACTACAGGAGGAAGCAGTGACGCTGCTCCGGCTCCTTTATTTTCGATAATATAGAAGGAAGCAGTGATGCAGCTCCTGCTCCTTTATTTTCTATAATACAGGTGGAAGTAGAGACGCTGCGCCAGCTCCGTCATTTTCTATAATACAGGAGGAAGCAGAGACGCTGCTCCAGCTCCTTTATTTTCTATAATACAGGAGGAAGCAGTGACGCTGCTCCAGCTCCTTTATTTTCTATAATACAGAAGGAAGCAGCGACGCTGCTGCAGCTCCTTTATTTTCTATAATACAGGAGGAAGCAGAGACGCTGCTCCAGCTCCTTTATTTTCTATAATACAGGAGGAAGCAGTGACGCTGCTCCAGCTCCTTTATTTTCTATAATACATGAGGAAGCAGTGACGCTGCTCGAGCTTCTTTATTTTCTATAATACAGGAGGAAGCAGTGACGCTGCTCCAGCTCCTTTATTTTCTATAATACATGAGGAAGCAGAGACGCTGCTCCAGCTCCTTTATTTTCTATAATACAGGAGGAAGCAGTGACGCTGCTCCAGCTCCTTTATTTTCTATAATACATGAGGAAGCAGTGACGCTGCTCCAGCCCCTTTATTTTCTATAATACAGGAGGAAGCAGTGACGCTGCTGCAGCTCCTTTATTTTCTATAACACAGGAGGAAGCAGAGACGCTGCTCCAGCTCCTTTATTTTCTAGAATACAGGAGGAAGCAGTGACGCTGCTCCAGCTCCTTTATTTTCTATAATACATGAGGAAGCAGTGACGCTGCTCGAGCTTCTTTATTTTCTATAATACAGGAGGAAGCAGTGACGCTGCTCCAGCTCCTTTATTTTCTATAATACAGGAGGAAGCGGTGACGCTGCTCCAGTTCCTTTATTTTCTATAATGCAGGAGGAAGCAGTGACGCTGCTCCAGCTCCTTTATTTTCTATAATACATGAGGAAGCAGTGACGCTGCTCCAGCTTCTTTACTTTCTATAATACAGGAGGAAGCAGTGACGCTGCTCCAGTTCCTTTATTTTCTATAATACAGGAGGAAGCGGTGACGCTGCTCCAGCTCCTTTATTTTATATAATACAGGAGGAAGTAGAGACGCTGCGCCAGCTCCTTTATTTTCGAGAATACAGGAGGAAGCCGTGACGCTACTCCAGATCCTTTATTTTCTATAATACAGGAGGAAGCAATGACGCTGCTCCAACTCCTTTATTTTGTATAATACAGGAGGAAGCTGTGACGCTGCTCCAGCTCCTTTATTTTCTTTAATACAGGAGGGGGAAGAGACGCTGCTCCAGCTCCTTTATTTTCTATAATACAGGTGGAAGTAGAGACGCTGGGCCAGGTCGGTTATTTTCTATAATACTGCAGGAAGCGGTGACGCTGCTCCAGCTCCTTAATTTTCTATACTACAGGAGGAAGCAGTGACGCTGCTCCGGCTCCTTTATTTTCGATAATATAGAAGGAACCAGTGATGCAGCTCCTGCTCCTTTATTTTCTGTAATACAGGTGGAAGTAGAGACGCTGCGCCAGCTCCGTCATTTTCTATAATACAGGAGGAAGCAGAGACGCTGCTCCAGCCCCTTTATTTTCGATAATACAGAAGGAAGCAGTGACGCTGCTCCAGCCCCTTTATTTTCTATAATACAGGAGGAAGCAGTGACGCTGCTGCAGCTCCTTTATTTTCTATAATACAGGAGGAAGCAGAGACGCTGCTCCAGCTCCTTTATTTTCTATAATACAGGAGGAAGCAGTGACGCTGCTCCAGCTCCTTTATTTTCTTTCATACAGGAGGAAGCAGAGACGCTGCTCCAGCTCCTTTATTTTCTATAATACAGGAGGAAGCAGTGACGCTGCTCCAGCTCCTTTATTTTCTATAATACAGGAGGAAGCAGAGACGCTGCTCCAGCTCCTTTATTTTCTATAATACAGGAGGAAGCAGTGACGCTGCTCCAGCTCCTTTATTTTCTATAATACAGGAGGAAGCAGTGACGCTGCTCCAGCTCCTTTATTTTCTATAATACATGAGGAAGCAGTGACGCTGCTCCAGCTTCTTTGTTTTCTATAATACAGGAGGAAGCGGTGACGCTGCTCCAGTTCCTTTATTTTCTATAATGCAGGAGGAAGCAGTGACGCTGCTCCAGCTCCTTTATTTTCTATAATACATGAGGAAGTAGTGACGCTGCTCCAGATTCTTTATTTTCTATAATACAGGAGGAAGCAGTGACGCTGCTCCAGTTCCTTTATTTTCTATAATACAGGAGGAAGCAGTGACGCTGCTCCAGCTCCTTTATTTTCGATAATACAGAAGGAAGCAGTGACGCTGCTCCAGCCCCTTTATTTTCTATAATACAGGAGGAAGCAGTGACGCTGCTGCAGCTCCTTTATTTTCTATAATACTGGAGGAAGCAGTGACGCTGCTCCAGCTCCTTTATTTTCTATAATACATGAGGAAGCAGTGACGCTGCTCCAGCTTCTTTATTTTCTATAATACAGGAGGAAGCGGTGACGCTGCTCCAGTTCCTTTATTTTCTATAATGCAGGAGGAAGCAGTGACGCTGCTCCAGCTCCTTTATTTTCTATAATACATGAGGAAGTAGTGACGCTGCTCCAGCTTCTTTATTTTCTATAATACAGGAGGAAGCAGTGACGCTGCTCCAGCTCCTTTATTTTCTATAATACAGAAGGAAGCAGTGACGCTGCTCCAGCTCCTTTATTTTCTATAATACATGAGGAAGCAGTGACGCTGCTCCAGCTTCTTTATTTTCTATAATACAGGAGGAAGCGGTGACGCTGCTCCAGTTCCTTTATTTTCTATAATGCAGGAGGAAGCAGTGACGCTGCTCCAGCTCCTTTATTTTCTATAATACATGAGGAAGTAGTGACGCTGCTCCAGCTTCTTTATTTTCTATAATACAGGAGGAAGTAGTGACGCTGCTCCAGTTCCTTTATTTTCAATAATACAGGAGGAAGCGGTGAAGCTGCTCCAGCTCCTTTATTTTATATAATACAGGAGGAAGTAGAGACGCTGCGCCAGCTCCTTTATTTTCGAGAATACAGGAGGAAGCCGTGACGCTACTCCAGATCCTTTATTTTCTATATTACAGGAGGACGCAATGACGCTGCTCCAACTCCTTTATTTTGTATAATACAGGAGGAAGCAGTGACGCTGCTCCAGCTCCTTTATTTTCTTTAATACAGGAGGGGGAAGAGACGCTGCTCCAGTTCCTTTATTTTCTATAATGCAGGACGAAGCAGAGACGCTGCTCCAGCTCCTTTATTATCGATAATACCGGGGGAAGTACAGACGCTGCTCAAGCTCCTTTATTTTCTATCATACAGGAGGAAGCAGTGACGCTGCTCCAGCTCCTTTATTTTCTATAATACAGGAGGAAGCGGTGACGCTGCTCCAGCTCCTTTATTTTCTATAATACAGGAGGAAGCAGTGACGCTGATCCAGCTCCTTTATTTTCTGTAATACAGGAGGAAGCAGAGACGCTGCTCCAGCTCCTTTATTTTCTCTAATACTGGATGAAGCTGTGACGATGCTCCAGCTCCTTTATTTTCGATTACACAGGAGTACGTGGAGTCGCTGCTCCAGCTCCTTTATTTTCGAGAATAGAGGAGGAAGCCGTGACGCTACTCCAGATCCTTTATTTTCGATAATACAGGAGGAAGCAATGACCCTGCTCCAACTCCTTTATTTTGTATAATACAGGAGGAAGCAGTGACGCTGCTCCAGCTCCTTTATTTTCTTTAATACAGGAGGGGGAAGAGACGCTGCTCCAGCTCCTTTATTTTCTATAATACAGGTGGAAGTAGAGACGCTGGGCCAGGTCGGTTATTTTCTATAATACTGCAGGAAGCGGTGACGCTGCGCCAGCTCCTTAATTTTCTATACTACAGGAGGAAGCAGTGATGCAACTCCTGCTCCTTTATTTTCTGTAATACAGGTGGAAGTAGAGACGCTGCGCCAGCTCCGTCATTTTCTATAATACAGGAGGAAGCAGAGACGCTGCTCCAGCTCCTTTATTTTCTGTAATACAGGAGGAAGCAGTGACGCTGCTCCAGCTCCTTTATTTTCGATAATACAGAAGGAAGCAGTGACGCTGCTCCAGCCCCTTTATTTTCTATAATACAGGAGGAAGCAGTGACGCTGCTCCAGCTCCTTTATTTTCTATAATACAGAAGGAAGCAGTGACGCTGCTCCAGCCCCTTTATTTTCTATAATACAGGAGGAAGCAGTGACGCCGCTGCAGCTCCTTTATTTTCTATAATGCAGGAGGAAGCAGAGACGCTGCTCCAGCTCCTTTATTTTCTATAATACAGGAGGAAGCAGAGACGCTGCTCCAGCTCCTTTATTTTCTATAATACAGGAGGAAGCAGTGACGCTGCTCCAGCTCCTTTATTTTCTATAATACATGAGGAAGCAGTGACGCTGCTCCAGCTTCTTTATTTTCTATAATGCAGGAGGAAGCAGTGACGCTGCTCCAGCTCCTTTATTTTCTATAATACATGAGGAAGTAGTGACGCTGCTCCAGCTTCTTTATTTTCTATAATACAGGAGGAAGCAGTGACGCTGCTCCAGTTCCTTTATTTTCTATAATACAGGAGGAAGCGGTGACGCTGCTCCAGCTCCTTTATTTTATATAATACAGGAGGAAGTAGAGACGCTGCGCCAGCTCCTTTATTTTCGAGAATACAGGAGGAAGCCGTGACGCTACTCCAGATCCTTTATTTTCTATAATACAGGAGGACGCAATGACGCTGCTCCAACTCCTTTATTTTGTATAATACAGGAGGAAGCAGTGACGCTGCTCCAGCTCCTTTATTTTCTTTAATACAGGAGGGGGAAGAGACGCTGCTCCAGCTCCTTTATTTTCTATAATGCAGGACGAAGCAGAGACGCTGCTCCAGCTCCTTTATTATCGATAATACCGGAGGAAGTACAGACGCTGCTCAAGCTCCTTTATTTTCTATCATACAGGAGGAAGCAGTGACGCTGCTCCAGCTCCATTATTTTCTATAATACAGGAGGAAGCAGTGACGCTGCTCCAGCTCCTTTATTTTCTATAATACAGGAGGAAGCGGTGACGCTGCTCCAGCTCCTTTATTATCTATAATACAGGAGGAAGCAGTGACGCTGATCCAGCTTCTTTATTTTCTGTAATACAGGAGGAAGCAGAGACGCTGCTCCAGCTCCTTTATTTTCTCTAATACTGGAGGAAGCGGTGACGATGCTCCAGCTCCTTTATTTTCTATTACACAGGAGTACGTGGAGTCGCTGCTCCAGCTCCTTTATTTTCTATAATACAGGAGGAAGCGGTGACGCTGCTCCGGCTCCTTTATTTTCTATAATACATGAGGAAGCAGTGACGCTGCTCCAGCTCCTTTATTTTCGATAATACAGGAGGAAGCAGTGACGCTGCTCCAGCTCCTTTATTTTCTATAATATAGGAGGAAGCAGTGATGCAGCTCCTGCTCCTTTATTTTCTGTAATACAGGTGGAAGTAGAGACCCTGGGCCAGGTCGGTTATTTTCTATAATACTGCAGGAAGCGGTGACGCTGCTCCAGCTCCTTAATTTTCTATACTACAGGAGGAAGCAGTGACGCTGCTCCGGCTCCTTTATTTTCGATAATATAGAAGGAAGCAGTGATGCAGCTCCTGCTCCTTTATTTTCTATAATACAGGAGGAAGCAGTGACGCTGCTCCAGCTCCTTTATTTTCTACAATACAGGAGGAAGCGGTGACGCTGCTCCAGTTCCTTTATTTTCTATAATGCAGGAGGAAGCAGTGACGCTGCTCCAGCTCCTTTATTTTCTATAATACATGAGGAATCAGTGACGCTGCTCCAGCTTCTTTATTTTCGATAATACAGGAGGAAGCAGTGACGCTGCTCCAGTTCCTTTATTTTCTATAATACAGGAGGAAGCGGTGACGCTGCTCCAGCTCCTTTATTTTATATAATACAGGAGGAAGTAGAGACGCTGCGCCAGCTCCTTTATTTTCGAGAATACAGGAGGAAGCCGTGACGCTACTCCAGATCCTTTATTTTCTATAATACAGGAGGAAGCAATGACGCTGCTCCAACTCCTTCATTTTGTATAATACAGGAGGAAGCAGTGACGCTGCTCCAGCTCCTTTATTTTCTTTAATACAGGAGGGGGAAGAGACGCTGATCCAGCTCCTTTATTTTCTATAATGCAGGACGAAGCAGAGACGCTGCTCCAGCTCCTTTATTATCGGTAATACAGGAGGAAGTACAGACGCTGCTCAAGCTCCTTTATTTTCTATCATACAGGAGGAAGCAGTGACGCTGCTCCAGCTCCTTTATTTTCTATAATACAGGAGGAAGCAGTGACGCTGCTCCAGCTCCTTTATTTTCTATAATACAGGAGGAAGCGGTGACGCTGCTCCAGCTCCTTTATTTTCTATAATACAGGAGGAAGCAGTGACGCTGCTCCAGCTCCATTATTTTCTGTAATACAGGGGGAAGCAGAGACGCTGCTCCAGCTCCTTTATTTTCTCTAATACTGGATGAAGCGGTGACGATGCTCTAGCTCCTTTATTTTCTAATATACTGGAGGAAGCGGTGACGATGCTGCAGCTCCTTTATTTTCGATTACACAGGAGTACGGGGAGTCGCTGCTCCAGCTCCTTTATTTTCTATAATACAGGAGGAAGCAGTGACGATGCTCTAGCTCCTTTATTTTCTAATATACTGGAGGAAGCGGTGACGATGCTGCAGCTCCTTTATTTTCTATTACACAGGAGTAAGTAAAGTCGCTGCTGCAGCTCCTTTATTTTCTATAATACAGGAGGAAGCAGTGACGCTGCTTTGGCTCCTGTATTTTCTATAATGCAGGTGGAAGCAGTGACGCTGCTCCAGCTCCTTTATTTTCTATAATACAGGATGAAGCAGAGACACTGCTCCAGCTCCTTTATTTTCTGTAATACAGGAGGAAGCAGAGACGCTGCTCCAGCTCCTTTATTTTCTATAATACTGGAGGAAGCGGTGACGATGCTCCAGCTCCTTTATTTTCTATTACACAGGAGTAAGTAGAGTCGCTGCTCCAGCTCCTTTATTTTCTATAATACAGGAGGAAGCAGTGACGCTGCTCCAGCTCCTTTATTTTCTATAATACTGGAGGAAGCGGTGACGATGCTCCAGCTCCTTTATTTTCTATTACACAGGAGTAAGTAGAGTCGCTGCTCCAGCTCCTTTATTTTCTATAATACAGGAGGAAGCAGTGACGATGCTCCAGCTCCTTTATTTTCTATAATACAGGTTGAAGCAGAGACACTGCTCCAGCTCCTTTATTTTCAATAATACAGGAGTAAGCAGAGAAGCTGCTCCATTTCCTTTATTTTCTCCAATACAGGAGAAAGGAGTGACGCTGCTCCGGCTCCGCTATTTTCAATAATATAGGAGGAAGCAGTGACGCTGCTCCAGCTCCTTTATTTTCTATAATACATGAGGAAGCAGTGACGCTGCTCCAGCTCCTTTATTTTCTATAATATAGGAGGAAGCAGTGATGCAGCTCCTGCTCCTGTATTTTCTCTAATACAGTTGGAAGTAGAGACGCTGCGCCAGCTCCGTTATTTTCTATAATACTGCAGGAGTCGGTGACGCTGCTCCAGCTCCTTAATTTTCTATACTACAGGAGGAAGCAGTGACGCTGCTCCGGCTCCTTTATTTTCGATAATACATGAGGAAGCAGTGACGCTGCTCCAGCTCCTTTATTTTCTATAATACATGAGGAAGCAGTGATGCAGCTCCTGCTCCTTTATTTTCTATAATACAGGTGGAAGTTGAGACGCTGCGCCAGCTCCGTCATTTTCTATAATACAGGAGGAAGCAGAGACGCTGCTCCAGCTCCTTTATTTTCGATAATACAGAAGGAAGCAGTGACGCTGCTCCAGCCCCTTTATTTTCTATAACACAAAAGGAAGCAGTGACGCTGCTGCAGCTCCTTTATTTTCTATAATACAGGAGGAAGCAGAGACGCTGCTCCAGCTCCTTTATTTTCTATAATACAGGAGGAAGCAGTGACGCTGCTCCAGCTCCTTTATTTTCTATAATACATGAGGAAGCAGTGACGCTGCTCCAGCTTCTTTATTTTCTATAATACAGGAGGAAGCAGTGACGCTGCTCCAGCTCCTTTATTTTCTATAATACAGGAGGAAGCGGTGACGCTGCTCCAGTTCCTTTATTTTCTATAATGCAGGAGGAAGCAGTGACGCTGCTGCAGCTCCTTTATTTTCTATAATACATGAGGAAGCAGTGACGCTGCTCCAGCTTCTTTATTTTCGATAATACAGGAGGAAGCAGTGACGCTGCTCCAGCCCCTTTATTTTCTATAACACAAAAGGAAGCAGTGACGCTGCTGCAGCTCCTTTATTTTCTATAATACAGGAGGAAGCAGAGACGCTGCTCCAGCTCCTTTATTTTCTATAATACAGGAGGAAGCAGAGACGCTGCTCCAGCTCCTTTATTTTCTATAATACAGGAGGAAGCAGTGACGCTGCTCCAGCTCCTTTATTTTCTATAATACATGAGGAAGCAGTGACGCTGCTCCAGCTTCTTTATTTTCTATAATACAGGAGGAAGCAGTGACGCTGCTCCAGCTCCTTTATTTTCTATAATATAGGAGGAAGCGGTGACGCTGCTCCAGTTCCTTTATTTTCTATAATGCAGGAGGAAGCAGTGACGCTGCTCCAGCTCCTTTATTTTCTATAATACATGAGGAAGCAGTGACGCTGCTCCAGCTCCTTTATTTTCTATAATACAGGAGGAAGGAGAGACGCTGCTCCAGCTCCTTTATTTTCTATAATACAGGAGGAAGCGGTGACGCTGCTCCAGTTCCTTTATTTTCTATAATGCAGGAGGAAGCAGTGACGCAGCTCCAGCTCCTTTATTTTCTATAATACATGAGGAAGCAGTGACGCTGCTCCAGCTTCTTTATTTTCGATAATACAGGAGGAAGCAGTGACGCTGCTCCAGTTCCTTTATTTTCTATAATACAGGAGGAAGCGGTGACGCTGCTCCAGCTCCTTTATTTTATATAATACAGGAGGAAGTAGAGACTCTGCGCCAGCTCCTTTTTTTTCGAGAATACGGAGGAAGCCGTGACGCTACTCCAGATCCTTTATTTTCTATAATACAGGAGGAAGCAATGACGCTGCTCCAACTCCTTCATTTTGTATAATACTGGAGGAAGCAGTGACGCTGCTCCAGCTCCTTTATTTTCTTTAATACAGGAGGAAGCAGTGACGCTGCTACGGCTCCTTTATTTTCTATAATGCAGGACGAAGCAGAGACGCTGCTCCAGCTCCTTTATTATCGATAATACAGGAGGAAGTCCAGACGCTGCTCAAGCTCCTTTATTTTCTATAATACAGGAGGAAGCAGTGACGCTGCTACGGCTCCTTTATTTGCTATAATACAGGAGGAAGCAGAGACTCTGCTCCAGCTCCTTTATTTTCTATAATACAGGAGGAAGCGGTGACGATGCTCCAGCTCCTTTATTTTCTATAATACAGGAGGAAGCGGTGACGATGCTCCAGCTCCTTTATTTTCTATAATACAGGAGGAAGCAGAGACGCTGCTCCAGCTCCTTTATTTTCTATAATACAGGAGGAAGCAGTGACGCTGCTCCAGCTCCTTTATTTTCTATAATACAGGAGGAAGCAGAGACACTGTTCCAGCTCCTTTATTTTCTATAATACAGGAGGAAGCAGTGACGCTGCTCCAGCTCCTTTATTTTATATAATACAGGAGGAAGCAGTGACGCTGCTCCTGCTCCTTTATTTTCAATAATACAGGAGGAAGCAGAGACGCTGCTCCAGCTCCTTTATTTTCTATAATACAGGAGGAAGCAGTGACGCTGCTCCAGCTCCTTTATTTTCTATAATACAGGAGGAAGCAGAGACACTGTTCCAGCTCCTTTATTTTCTATAATACAGGAGGAAGCAGAGACGCTGCTCCAGCTCCTTTATTTTCTATAATACAGGAGGAAGCAGTGACGCTGCTCCGGCTCCTTTATTTTCTATAATACAGGAGGAAGCAGTGACGCTACTCCAGCTCCTTTATTTTCTATAATAAAGGAGGAAGCAGTGATGCTGCTCCAGCTCCTTTATTTTCTATAATACAGGAGGAAGCAGTGACGTTGCTCCGGCTCCTTTATTTTCTATAATACAGCAGGAAGCATTGACGCTGCTGCGGCTCCTTTATTTTCTATAATACAGGGGGAAGCAGTGACGCTGCTCCGGCACCTTTATTTTCTATAATACAGGAGGAAGCAGTGACGCTGCTCCAGCTCCTTTATTTTCTATAATACAGGAGGAAGCAGTGACGCTGCTCCTGCTCCTTTATTTTCAATAATACAGGAGGAAGCAGTGACGCTGCCCCAGCTCCTTTATTTTCTATAATACAGGAGGAAGCAGTGACGCTGATCCACCGACTTTATTTTATATAATACAGGAGGAAGCAGTGACGTTGCTCCGGCTCCTTTATTTTCAATAATACAGGAGGATGCAGTGACGCTGCTCCAGCTCCTTTATTTTCTATAATACAGGAGGAAGCAGTGACGCTGCTCCAGCTCCTTTATTTTCTATAATACAGGAGGAAGCAGTGACGCTGCTCCGGCTCCTTTATTTTCTATAATACAGGAGGAAGCAGTGACGCTGCTCCGGCTCCTTTATATTCTATAATACAGGAGGAAGCAGTGACGCTTCTCCAGCTCCTTTATTTTCTATAATACAGGAGGAAGCAGTGACGCTGATCCACCTACTTTATTTTATATAATACAGGAGGAAGCAGTGACGCTGCTCCAGCTCCTTTATTTTCTCTCATACAGGAGGAAGCAGTGACGCTGATCCACCGACTTTATTTTATATAATACACGAGGAAGCAGTGACGCTGCTCCAGCTCCTTTATTTTCTATAATACAGGAGGAAGCAGTGACGCTGCTCCAGCTCCTTTATTTTCTATAATACAGGAGGAAGCAGTGACGCTGCGCTAGCTCCTTTATTTTCTATAATACAGGAGGAAGCAGTGACGCTACTCCAGCTCCTTTATTTAATATAATACTGGAGGAAGCAGTGACGCTGGTTCAGCTCCTTTATTTTCTATCAAACAGGAGGAAGCAGTGACGCTTCTCCAGCTCCTTTAATTTCTATAATACAGGAGGAAGCAGTGACGCTGGTTCAGCTCCTTTATTTTCTATAATACTGGAGGAAGCAGTGACGCTGCTCCAGCTCCTTTATTTTCTATATTACAGGAGGAAGCAGTGACGCTGCTCTAGCTCCTTTATTTTCTATAATACAGGAGGAAGCAGTGACGCTGCTCCAGCTCCTTTATTTTCTCTCATACAGGAGGAAGGAGAGACGCTGCTCCGGCTCCTTTATTTTCTATAATACAGGAGGAAGGAGAGACGCTGCTCCAGCTCCTTTATTTTCTATAATACAGGAGGAAGCAGTGACGCTGCTCTAGCTCCTTTATTTTCTATAATACAGGAGGAAGCAGTGACGCTGCTCCAGCTCCTTTATTTTCTCTCATACAGGAGGAAAGAGAGACGCTGCTCCGGCTCCTTTATTTTCTATAATACAGGAGGAAGCAGAGACGCTGCTCCGGCTCCTTTATTTTCTATAATACAGGAGGTAGCAGATGCGCTGCTCCGGTTCCTTTATTTTCTAGAATACAGGAGGAAGCAGAGACGATGCTCCGGCTTCTTTATTTGCTATAATACAGGAGGAAGCAGAGACGCTGCTCCGGCTCCTTTATTTTCTATAATACAGGAGGAAGCAGAGACGCTGCTCCGGCTCCTTTATTTTCTATAATACAGGAGGAAGCAGAGACGCTGCTCCGGCTCCTTTATTTTCTATAATAGTGGAGGAAGGAGAGACGCTGCTCCGGCTCCTTTATTTTCTATAATACAAGAGGAAGCAGAGACGCTGCTCCGGCTCCTTTATTTTCTATAATACAGGAGGAGGTAGTGACACTGCTCCAGCTCCTTTATTTTCTATAATACAGAAGGAAGCAGTGACGCTGCTCCAGCTCCTTTATTCGGTGCAATCAATAAATGGGTCTGTTTCCATGCTGTACATCTCTATTTGAATGGCATCTGGATGGGATGATGACAGGGAGGGTTTGCATTGGTAAAGGGACAAATGTTGGCAAATATGGCTAGATCATTTTCGGTTATCTGGTCAGCAGGGAGGAGCTGGAATGGAGTGTCAGTCAGCAGCCATGTCGATTGGAGAATTGGTCCTTTCAGTATCTCCCTCAATATGCGTCTCCATATTTCTTTCTTTCTCTGTGAATGCACCTGACCCTTTTTCACATTCTCGGACTCTCGGTCTGCCCATATTCCTTATTTCCTCATTTCCCATTTCTGCTCTCTGAAAAGCCTGACATTCGGAGACAAATTGAGAGTGGACCAGCTAACAGGCTTTCTGCCCCGTCGGTAGTATGTGTGGGATTCGGCTCACATTCTCCGAATAATGTGTCTGGCACTTATGCCTGAGGTGAGGAGTCATTCCTTCCTCCATATATTATGATCCTTTCAAGTTCTAAATAGACTTCCTATTAAAGCCGTCAATACGTCCCAAGAGGATGAAAAATGTCCCCTTTGTCCTCTCAGTTTAAACAGATACAAATATCTGTTTGAAGCCAATGCAAGAGAAGATTCCCCTTTTATGTGCCTTTGCATTGAAGAATGTTCAATCGTGAAATGTCTGGTTTTGCAAAAGCGGGGTTTGATTGTAAATCACACTGATTAATATTGATACAGAAATGTATTTCCGAGTTACTGTGGTCATGTTGTTAAGGAACTGCACATATGGCCGTCGCTGAGTTATTTAAAACCCCTCCTTGGTAAGCAGCTGACCATATGGTCCAATCTCAGCTGCTCACGCTTGTTGTATTGAAGGCTCGTAGGTTCACCTTTTATTAAGTGTCGTGTTGCTGATGAAGTGACTCAGCATCCTGTTTGAGTTCGAGCCTGTGATGGTTTGGCAAACCCACTCCTTTTTCCTGGTTTAGTTCCAGCAGTGCATGTTGTTCTTCCTAACCAACACATCAATTTGGAGTTTCTTGCCGCTGTTCCCAAAGCACTCCTTCTTCTCCTCCACTTTTATTCTCTCTCCTTCATTCCAAGTTTGGTGGGAATAACGAGGTGTGGCAGGAGACATTGCAGAAAGGCCGTGGAATGTTGTGGTTATGGCGCAGAAACCAGGAGTGGATCACCCTCATTCTCTGCTGTCGCCATTCATTCATTTTACAGCATCATTAATGCTTCCATGTTCTCCTATAGGTGTAGCTTTTTTTTCTATTGGATAAAGAATGCAGCTTTAATTTCGAAAGGGTTACAATATTTTTTGAGGAAGAAATGGCTCCTTATGTCACATCCAAGTGGCAGACGTATTATCCATAGAATGTGAGCCAAGTTTTACAGACTCCTGCCAGGTTCCAGAAAACCTCTCTGCAGCTCCATTCTCAAACTATCCCTGAACGTCAGGCTTTTCATAGAGTAGGAATGGGAAATGAGGGATATTGGCAAAGAAAGGGTCAAAGAATATGAAAAAGGGTGAGGTAGATACACAGAGATAAAGAGAGAAAATTAGAGATCCATCATGAGGTAGACCCTGAAAGAATCAGAGCTCGGGTCGACATGGCTGCTAACTGGCACCAAAAAAAAGGATTTTGATAACTATCCGCGTTCGACCGATAAAACTGACATTATCCCGGCATTGTAGTCCAGAAATGAAGAACCAATCTGGTTCTATCGTTGTGAATCATTGTCTCTGTTTCTCCCCACACATGTTGTCAGGACACTTCAGTTTGCACGTCAATTCTTGTTTTTGGTTCAGATTTCCAACATCTGCATCTCTTGGTTTTCTGTTCAACTTGAAAACGGTTGACACAAAACCGATGTTCTGCCAGCGTTGGAAAAGTGGTCAGAAATATTCTTACCACGATGTGTGTGCAGAACAAAGCACGCATTCCTTGACCGGGAATAGAACCCGTGTCACGGCGGCGAAAGCGCCAAATGCTGGCTACTAGACTACAAGGGAAGGCAGAAGGCGGCCTTGCATTTAGAACATAGAACATAGAAGAATACAGCGCAGTACAGGCCCTTCGGCCCTCGATGTTGCGCCGATCAAAGCCCACCTAACCTACACTAACCCACTATCCTCCATATACCTATCCAATGCCCGCTTAAATACCCATAAAGAGGGAGAGTCCACTACTGCTACTGGCAGGGCATTCCACGAACTTACGACTCGCTGAGTGAAGAACCTACCCCTCACATCAGTCCTATATCTACCCCCCCCCCTTAATTTTAAGCTATGCCCCCTTGTAATAGCTGACTCCATACGTGGAAAAAGGTTCTCACTGTCAACCCTATCTAACCCCCTAATCATCTTGTACACCTCTATCAAGTCACCCCTAAACCTTCTTTTCTCCAATGAAAACAACCCCAAGTGCCTCAGCCTTTCCTCATAGGATCTTCCTACCATACCAGGCAACATCCTGGTAAACTTCCTCTGCACCCGTTCCAGTGCCTCCACATCCTTCCTATAGTATGCCGACCAAAACTGCACACAATATTCCAGATGCGGCCGCACCAGAGTCTTATCCAACTGCAGCATGACCTCAGGACTCCGGAACTCAATTCCTCTACCAATAAAAGCCAGAATGAAAACACTTTTGCCTTTTCAGTTCTGATCAGTCTTGCTGCAGATTCGGTCCTCGTTCCCTTCGAGCTTTCACAGAGTGGGAAGAGACCGTTCAGCCTATCGTACATGGCAGCTCATCAGGCATCCATGTATTCCAGTCCCAGTTTCTAGTTTTGGCTCAAAATGTTATGTGTACTGATGTCTCCAGAGCAAATATCAACGCGATTCTCACTGTGAATTTAAACGCGTTTACACGACAATGGGACTGAGGTTTGACATGGTCACACTGTGTTGTAACCACCTTGAGGACCTGTACTTCATTTTCACCCACAGAGGGAGACACACAGAAACATATCCCGAGAGGAACAGATGTCTCAGGATCATACCAGCTCCATGTGCTTCACTTCCTCTCTGTGCTCCACCCAACAGCTTCTCTGACAAAGGCAGCTTTAGGTGGAACACTCGCCAGTTTGACAGGCAATGAGAGGTGTTGAGCTGAGTTGGAATTTAAAATGGACAATAGACCTAAATGCAAGTTTTAAATTCGGCAACACACTGATCCAATCCATTCAGATCCTCAGAACCTGACAAACCCGGACCAGCCATACACCTGTCTGACATTGAGCTGTAATGGACCCAAAAGCAACATTCCATTTGAATACACACTGATCCAATCCCTGCAGCTCGAAAGAATCTAAGAAAATAGCAACTGACAACATACAATTGGCTGAACTAACACGTTACACTCGAGACATGTAGGATGTAAACCTACAATCGTCTGATTCAAAGTCAGATGTATTATCTATTGCTTCACTAGCCGGATGCACACACACACGCTGGACACCTTTCCGTATTTGATGTAAACATGGAGATCTGGGAAACAACATTCATAAGGTGATCAACCAGCAAAGATAATCCACTTTGTGTAACAGGGCCTTTCAATGGCAAAGCAAATACATTTGTCCTCAGGTGCCTGCACCTGTGTCGCCTGTTCTTCTGCTGGACGTCTCCAGCATTTTATTCACAGACACGACGCTATCTTATGATGCACTCCACTGAAATGTACTTTCATACTTGGATTTAGTGTCACTTCCAGTCAAGATCCTGAACAAATTCAGCGAGAAACCTCTGGTCATTTCCAGCTTGGAATTTGGAATCAGACGATTTGAACGAAGGCTTTATTGGGGCCGCCCCATCACTGCAGATCAACGCCTCAAAACGAGCCGCTGTTCGTATCAAACTGTTCTGTACCTTCCTGCAGTAAATCAGGTTAGCACAGCTCCGCTTTCTTCACATTGAAACCAGGGCAGCAATATGAATTGTTTGGAAACTTAGAGAGAGAAACATTGCTGCTGAAGATGATGATGACGTGAAGATCACACGCAGAGTCTGGACAGATCAGGTCACAAGTGTTACTGTCAGCTTCAGTAGGGTTCCTGGTTCGGAGTCTGAGTTTGTAATGCCCAGACCTGGATACAATTCCCAGTCAGGAAATGAAGATTTATTCCTCTTCTTGTGAGTTATCTTATTGAAAACTAACTCCTGTTTCCTCACAGAACACAGACCCAGACCAACCCGGTGATTGTTTGCATCTATCTAGAAGGACAAGAGCAACAGATACACGAGAGAACTGTAACCACATATCACCCATCTAGGACCTCACCTTTCTGAGTTGGAAATATCTCGCTGCTCCTACAGTGCTTTTGGGTCTAGATTCTGTAACCCCCTCCAGAACAGCATCATGGCTATAGGTCCCTGGAACAGGGTGATTGAAATAAAATGAAAGGTAAAGACGACTGGAAGGCTTGAATCAGTACGTGAGAGAGGAGCTGGTGGAGCAAGGCTCAATGTTAGAACTAAAAGACCAACCTATACTGCCCACTGTTTGTACTGACTCACACAACACTCCTGATCCATTCACCACAATGACCCTGTTCTCTTGGGGTGATATTCCCTCGGTACATATTAACGCAGTTCATGGGCTCCAGGAGGATGAACACATCCTCTTTATCCTGTCAGTTTAATGAAGATGGAGGGATCAGTTTGAACCCAACGCAAGAAGAGATTGCCTCTTTCTGTGCATTTTCACTGGGGAATGTCCAGCTGTGAACTGTTCTTTTCTGTATAAGGGGAGACTGATTTAAATTCTCACCGAGCAACTTTCAACCCGAAACAAATGTCCGAGTTACTCTGATTGAATAGTTAATGAACTGCAGATCTGGATTTGAAGAGTAGTGTCTGCGCTGTCTCCGTGGATTAATTTGTTAAAGCGCCTGGTAATATCCAGACCAGGACGGTGTCAAATCCTGGCGTTGCATGTCCTGTATATTGAAGGCTCGTTGCTTAACCATCCCGTAAATGCCATTTTGTTGACCCACCATACCGAAAGAGACAGCTCAGCATCCTTCTGGTGTTTGAGCTCAGCCCATTGGTATTTCATGTTACCACGTCCTACCGCCTCCTGTGGTCCCAACAGTCAATGCTCTATCTTTCTAATTCCACTTTTATTCTGCCTCCTTCATTCCCACTTTGTTGGGAATAATGAGGTGAGGCAGTAGACACTGCAGATATCCCAGCAATGTTGTGGTAATGGCACACACACTGCAAGATGATACCCCTCATTTTCTGCTGTCACCATTCATTCGTTCAATTGAAGCAAAGGCTTCACTTCAATCGTATAATTGGGGTGAAATTGTTTCTGTTTGGTGGATGATGAATTCTATTAAGAATTGTAAAAGCTCACCATATTTTGAGTGAAGAAATGTCACCTTACCACAGGCCTGAGTGACATATACTCTACCCGGAGAATGTGAGTACAGTTCTACACACTCCAGCCAGGGGCGGAGAAAGCCCATTAGTTGGTCTACTCTCAAACTATCTCCGAAGGTCAGACTTTTCAAAGAGCAGAAATGGTAAATGAGGCACATTGATAGACAGAGAGTGGGAGCATGTGGAAGAGAATGAGGTGGATACGCAGATAGACAAGTAGAGACACATATTGAGTGGGAACCTGAAAATAGAAACTCTCCATTTAAAATGGGTGCTCACTGACAGAAAGGGGAATAAAACAGAACAATTGAAGGCCAGCGTTTCACCAGCTCAAGGCAACGGAATCAGCATTACACCCGGAAAAGTCAGTTAACATTCAGAAAGTTGACATTTCTCGGCTAATATAATATTCTGATGAATATGCTGATTTGCTAAGTAAAACCGACAATTACTTGAGCATTAAAACAATAACATACATAACTAGCCTGGTTCTGTCGATCTGAAACATTAAACCTGTTTCTCTCCACAGATGCTGCCAAGTCTTCCGAGTTTCTCTGTCAATTTCCGTTTCTGATTCAGGTTTCTAGCATTCGCAGTGCTTTGTTTAAAGTTACTCTGCATTAAGTATGGGACAACACTTGATCAATTGTCAGCTCTATACTTCATTCCCTGCTTCGGGAAGGCTGACCCCAAGATTAGTGGTACGTGAAAAACTCCACTTGCTGCAGCAGTGAGAAATCTGAATCCTCACCAGGAGGCTAACAGGGAAAGCAAAAAGAAAAGGTACTGTGTGTTTTCATCATGAAACCGCTTTTGTCTTTCCATCCGTGATCATTTTAGCTGCAGATTCGTTTCTCCCTTTCTTCCGATTTTTACAGTGTTAAAAAGACCTTTCGGCTCATCTGCAGGACGGGTCATTGGACTTCCATCTATTCTAGTCCCAATTCCCATAAACCTGCGTTTCTGATGTTACCAGGGCGAATCTAAATGGGATTCTCCCTGTGATCTTAAATGACCCAACAATGGGACTGAAGTTGGACATGGTCACATTATGTTGTAACACCGCCGAGGAACTCAACCTCATATTTACCCACAGATGGAAACAAACAGAGGTCTCAGGATTAGTCCCGTTCCATAGGCTTCACATCCGCCAGTTTCTCCGACCAGCTCACCGCAGCTGGTCAAAGAGGTCTGCAGCACAGAAAATGCCCTTCGGCCCATCAAGTCTGCACCAGTCAAAGACTGGCCCCTGACTGTTTTCAACTCGTTTTCCAAGGGTTGGCTCGTAGCTCCAACAAAGTTGGGATGGAATTGTTCAATTCATAGTGTCTCAACTTTCTCTGGGGATTTCTGCGTGTTGTACCCAAAAAGGCAGAGGGTTGTGGACGGCCACCATTCCCAACCTGTCTGAAATGTCTTTTTTCCCTTCTCCTGTGTTTTGTATGTGAAAGATGAAGACAGGGTGTAATCTCCCTTTTTATTTGTTGACATTACTGAATCGTAACCGGTAGGATTCCAGGCTGCGAGGGTAAAGGCAAATGAATTTCAAGTCCATTTCCTTAACCACGCATCGACGATTACAGAACCACACTGTCCTCTTCATTTTCCAGGTGTCTCTCATTGTGGAGCTGAGGAAGAGTGAATCATTATCACGTTTGTTTGAATCTAATCACTTCACAGTTTGGAAAAGCGTTAAATGTTGGTGCATGGTGGGTCTGGTTGTATCATCCTGACAGATGGAACAGACATTCATTTAAAACCAAGAACAGGAAATGCAAGAGAAACTCAGCAGATCTTACAGCATCTCTGCAGAGAAAATCAGAGACAACATTTCAAAGCTTCATCAGAACTCGGGAATCTCCCACAGGCCCTGCCAAACCCGTTAGATTCGATAGCAGCTTCTGTTTTTGCTTCAGATTCCAAGAATCCACAGTTCTTTACATGGACAATTAAAGCAATGCAGAAACTTCTTTGTGGTTCCTCACACGAAAGGGTTCCATTTGGAGAACATTTTCCTGACCCCACTCGACACACGAAACTGTGCAGGATCCAAAACAGATGCAGCAAGAACAACCATCGCTGTCGCCCTGGGGGCTCTTGAACCAGGAACCTTTCATTTAACAGTCGAATGCGCTGAAACTTCTAACCTCACAACTTGCACGATCATCTAAAGCAGGCTGTGACTGACTTCCCACTTCAGTCTGTCCTTCCCAGAACGCTAACTGTCCTCTATCAGTTTTACTTTGCCAGAATATAGACTGAGACATTCATTATGGCGACATGTGAACAGTCTGATCCCACCCACTACAGACACACCCATGTCACTGGGAACCAGCTCTCCTCCAACCGGGACCATCTCCCTTCGAGCCTCCCAGTGTCTTGTGTGGTCCCGAGTTATTTCATTGATCTAGAGCCCAGATAAGGTTTGTGTTCCTCATGTACAGGAACGAGAATTCTTTCAATGTCTCCGATCAGTTCATGTGGCGTCCTCTTAAAGAAGGGGAAGGTGTCTTGACTGTTTCTGCTCAGCCCTTCTTCATTCTCCTCTGATTCCATTTCCCAAAGAGTTCCCGAAGATTCACAAAGCTGGAAACTGTGTTATAAGGGATGCGCCTTTAACATTTGTGCACCTGCCAACTGACAATATTTTCCCAAAATCTCTTCACCATCCTCTGTCTTACACCGTGTCCAGGGATGAGAAGTCCCGTTTTGTGGAGTGATTGCGGAGGCTGGTGAGTTTCTCTTTGGAGTAAAGATGGTTAACCGGCAATTTCCTGCGGCTGTTTATAATGATGGGAGTGGGAACCGTGGGCATGGGCACTTTGACGAGCAGGAGCAAGTGTTGCCACTGACCAGAGGCAGTGAACAGAGGGACTGGGATTAAAGGAATCTAATGAAAAGCAGCACTTCTGAGCAGTACATTCAGAGAATACTGCAGGAGCTCGATGGGTCTAGCAGTATCTGTGAAAAGAGAAACAGAAATAACGGTTGGAGTGTGGTATATTTCTGATTAATTAGATTAGATTAGATTACTTACAGTGTGGAAACAGGCCCTTCGGCCCAACAAGTCCACACCGCCCCGCCAAAGCGCAACCCACCCATACCCCTACATCTACCCCTTACCTAACACTACGGGCAATTTAGCATGGCCAATTCACCTGACCTGCACATCTTTGGACTGTGGGAGGAAACCGGAGCACCCGGAGGAAACCCACGCAGACACGGGGAGAATGTGCAAACTCCACACAGACAGTCGCCTGAGGCGGGAATTGAACCCGGGTCTCTGGCGCTGTGAGGCAGCAGTGCTAACCACTGTGCCACCGTGCCGCCAAAGAACTCGAGCAGCCCATGTCTAATCAAATAACTGGCCTGTCTTGCTGAAGCTTGAGCAAGAACGTACCCTGCAGGAAATCGTTCAAGTGGCAGTCCACAGGATATGACCGTGTATGGGGAAACGTCAATGGATTACTAATCTATCGCCTTAATCACTCAGCCACGAACACCCTTGCATGCAAGTGCCTTAATATTTCTTCTAGAATGGAGAGCTGTAACCTGAAACACCAGTATTTGGCCTGTCCTGTCCGCAGCATGACCCCAGTATTCCCTGTCACCCTCTCTTGATTCAGAACGGAGGAGGATGCTGGGAGATCAAGTGGAATGACACACACATTGATGAGAGGTAAAGTGGATGGGAAGGATCCATTTTCATGTGCAGAGAGCTTCATAAACACAGCAGTGCACCGAGTGTCCTTGTGTTTGAAAAGCACTTACACCGCCAGCTTAATTACAGCCATTGAAGTGCTCTTGAAGAAGACTCTCCATTGGCAAATCTAATGTGAAAAAGCAGGTCTAATTGTTTAATCAGATGTCAAAATATGAAATGTTTTCAAATACTCACAGCTGGCAGTAGAGACTGTAGATCTACCTTCAGGGGTTCATTCTGCTCTGATTTACACCCAGGATAATGTGGGACTAGAGGGCCTCATCACAGCGGAAGGGGTCAAACATTGAAGACTCTGATGGGGAGGATATTCTCTCTATGAGAGGGTAGCAAATCGTTGGAATTCTTTCCAACAGAGGGCCCTCAAGGCTCGGTATTTTCACGGCTGAGATAGACAGACATTTGGTCAATTCTCAATCAAGGGCCAGAGAGATAAGGCTGAGAAGCGGAGTTGAGGAAGAAACAAATCAGCCTGTGATCTCATTGAAAACTCGCCGACTTGAGAGGCGAAAATGCTTCCAACTGATCTAATATATTTGCTGTCACTTGGAAGATGCTAAACACCACTGTAAACGAAGGAAAGCACAAAGTTAGGAAGAGATGACTGCAGTCAAACGGAGTCACAATTATTTATTGCGAGGAAAATCAAACTGTCAATTTGCCAGATTTCTTTGCTAACGTGGGCGGTAGAGTTGATCAAGGGAGCTGTTGGTTTGAGTGTTCTTGGATATGAAAAAAATAAAGGTCAGTGACATTTGTTTTCTGGCAAAATACATGGCCTTTCCTGATGGTTACAATGAAAGAGATGGTTTCCAAGAACAGACAGAGACTAAGTCACCTGTAAACTAATCGATGGCCAAGATATGACTCGCGATGTTCTATGGGACATATGTGATTTATTGATTATTGTTCTCCAAACTTCCTTTACAATGGAACCGGGAGTGGGAGCGGGGAATTAAACCCACCCATGATTATTGCCACCTTTTATCACTCACACGCAGTATTTATTTTTTGTACGTTTTATTTCACATTGTGGTTACTGCGAGTGGGTTTGTAAACTGTATCTGCTGGTGAGTTCTTTCCTCACTGTTCCTAATCTCTTCGAAAACACATTCTGCATCCTTATCTCCTGAATGAAGGTTATCTCTAACCATTGTGTAAGTGTCACTAAAACCTCTGCATTTCACACGCCTCTGTATCTCATCTCCCAATATTAATTGATACTTTACTGTGTTGCAATTGTCCATAATATGAGAAAAACAAAATAGAGACTGGTGGACCTGGGTTTCCAACGCACGTTATTGCAGCTAAACCGCAGATGACTGCCCACAATACGGTCACGGAAACACACACCGATCCATCAGGCAACACAGAATAAGCTCAGCACTAGAGGACATGTCAGGATCAGCACCAGAAACACAACAGAAATATTTCTCTGCGCTGCTATGTTGGATGTATTTCTCAATGAGCAATCGAGAGTTTCATGTGTTCCCTCAGGAGTTACGTCACACCCGGAAGTAACCAGTGTCACAGACGGTCATGTGATCCAAGTTCCAAGCCCCGGAATCCGAGACACTCAGTGCCCTGTGGAGAGCTCCAAGGAACAGCCGTCCGTGGCGTTTCTGGGTTAGTTGTACTTTATGAATGCAGCTCGCTAGTTGTCGGCCTGTTTCTCCGATATAGTGTTTCATGCAGTCGCTGCGTGGAATCTACACAACCACGTTTGTACATGATGGATATTGGGTGTTGTGTTCTGGGGAGTTTTGTCTGAGTGAGGCTGTCGGTTTATGTGCTGTTGTAACCCAGTGTGTTCAGAGGAGTCTGACTGTCAGTTCCCAGCAATTTATTTTAATAAAGGGGAGTATGCTTTTCAAATTGCCTGGTGGCATATCCTCGTTGCGAATTTCGTGTGCCAGACATCTGGGAATGAAATCGTGGGGATATCCATTCTTGGCAAAGAAATTGTGTGTCAGTCCCGAATTGTCACGGACCAGCTGTCCCGAGTAGCAATCCGTACAGACGGCAAGGTTTGGTGAGAACAGTACAATAGTAATAGGACAGGGTAAACAGAAGGCAGAGAGAGAATTTCTAGAAGCAGGGCACTCATCCGCGGATTCCATCAATAAACAGATTCATCTGGACTCAGTCTGTAACCCCAAAAACCGGAAGCAGTGGGAATGAAACCAAATCAATTCCAACTGCCCCAGGACAGCAGCGCTTCACAACAGACTCTGCAGCCCTGAGGATGTCACCCAGAAATGTGAGGAAAATGCTGCAAACCATCTTCCCAGCTCCACCAAACATTCCAACAACAACTCCAGGAGGCACACGGGCTCCACATCTTTCTGCTCCTAAACGCTCCGGTTTTCTGCAGCAGAGTATTGTACCCTGAACCCCCGGGAACAAGGTGAGGATGGCAACCCGTACACGGCCAGGAACGGCAGTGAGAGCGAGGGTAACAGCTGCCATTGTCGTATGGACAGCCACAAACACTCCCTTTGAAAAGGACTTTGTCCATATGAAAGTCTGTGCAGCAGTATAACCCAGGGCCCAAACAGCCTGCGCTGGAGATTCATATTCCAGACAATTTACGGTGGGTCACCGTTTTCCCTGAAAGTGAGTGGGGATTGATATTTCATTGCTGATGTGAAACCAGATCCTACACTGAATCTGCTCACCGGTTTTTGTTGCTGTGGTGAAACGGTGGGCAATCACGGTGTGAAACGTTGTTATAGCTCTCTGGTTTCCTTCATTCCTGTCCTGGTCAGGGAGGCTGGGGATTGGTCCTCTCCATCAGATGGAGGGACCAGCGCATTGTTGACCCAATTTAATCAAGAATGGAATTGGTCATCTTCACTTCTCACGGTTCATTGTTGTTCTGTTTTGTTGTATGTTACTTGAGCACTTTCTGGGACTTGACAATGCATTAAAGCTCCAGTATGTTTGGAAGCACGGTTTGGAATTGTCTCGCTACCATTTGTGTGAGCAGTACATGACATAGACGAATCGCACTCCCTCAAAGTCAGTAAGCCAGTGTGTCTGGCAATGGTTCCGCCTTTTCTGTTTTGCTTCTGTTCCACGGTCAGAGCTGTCAGTTTTTGGATTCGCTGGAGTGCTGAGGGGGTAACACAATTTGTGTGGTATTTTTCTTCAGGCCAAACTCCACCCTCCAGGAAAAATAGCCAAAGGCGCTGAGTAACAAACAGCACGCGTTTTTTAGCAAATGTTCGATTGAAGCTGGTGTCAGCCTCTGGAGCGTCTCAGAGTTGCCAAGCACGGAAACAGACCCTGCTATCTAACTTGCCACTGCTAAACAGATAACCGAAATTAATCTAACCAATATTTGCCAAAATTTGTCCCTTATCTCTCCGAACCCTTTCAGCTGCCTTTGAAATGTTGTGAGCGCACCAGTCTCTGCCACTAAATATGACAATTCATTCTGTACACACGGAAATGTCTGTGTTCAAAACAAGTGTCCCTCACATCCCCTTTAAGTGTTACTGTTCTCAAATTAAACCAATGTTATCTCGCTTTGAACTCATGTGTCTTGTGAAAAATTACTCCCTGACTCTTTTCTCTGTCCGTCTGCCTCATGTCTTTATAAAATTCTGTAAGGCCATTCCTCAGCGCTGAAGCTCCAGGGAAAACTGTCGAAGCCAATTCAGCTTCGTGCTATTGTCCAAACAGTGCAAACCTTGCAAACCCTTTCAAATACTTTCGGAATTGCACCACGATCGTTACTGAATACGCGATCTGTTAGTTCCCGAAGTGAAGTGATGCTGAAACACTAGTAATGACAATTTCAGCCGTTTGCCTCCGTACGGTAGCGTGGCCGAGTGGTCTAAGGCGCTGGATTTAAGCTCCAGTCTCTATCGAGTCGTGGGTTCGAATCCCACCGCTACCAAAGTGCCGGCTGTTCTGCTGCTGGCAGTTGAACATGGGAAGCATTTGTGTTTTCGTCGTTGTGTTTGCAGCTGCTCAGGCCTCTGATCTAGACTGACTCTGAAAACAGTGCGAGTCCTTGCTGTCGGAACCTCCTCAACCACTCTGCTTTCGGACATATGCGAAGCCAGTTTCTGTGCCTCAAATAGTCAGCGCGTTTGTGTGAAAGTTTGGTGGTTCGAGCAGGCCTTGAGCATCGAGCCTCAATTATTTCAGTTCAAGCATTGAGACCAACCATGTACCGACACTGCAACCACGAGAACTCACCCGAGTCTGCAGCTGAATGTGGCCCCAATCTCTCCAAGGCCCCGCTGCCAACAGAAAGCGGCTACTGCGGCTTCCTGCTCAGCCCTGGGACACAGCACATGGAAAATCCTTCCCCAGGAACGGCTCTTCCCGTGTGAAAGGGGCAACCATGACACTTTAAATTGGAAACGGCTTCAGAGGATTGTTCCTGTTCTTGGAACGTTTCATAAACAAAGCTCCTGTCTCGCAAATAGAAGTGGGAAAAGTTGTTGGCAGGAAGAATAGAGAAAGTGTTGACTGTGAGGACTCTGTCCCGTCAGCAAATGGGATTCCTTACACTCCAAACAAAAATGAGTGGGTTTCCTTAGGTAACTTCCCAATTGATTTACCGTCTGCCAGAGTGACTGGGAAACACTCCGGAGACAAAAAGATGAGGATAAAGATATGAAAATATTTATATTGAGTCTTAAATCCAGAGACAAGTGCTAAATAGATCATAATGTTCTGAAGGAATAGCAGCTGAGAAATGGAAAGTGTGAATGATGACATTTGTGATTGGGAGGAATGAACTGGATCCTTCCAAATTGCAATGCCGGGTGAAATATGCTCAGTATGAAATGACGCACACATCAATCGTGAGCCAGGCCCAGCTACTTTAGTCGGTAGAGCATGAGATGCTTAATCTCAGGGCCGTAGGTTCAAGCCTCACAATGGGCCCTTTCCCTCCTTTAAAGAAATCCAGCTCTCTGCTCCCCTTGCAGTATTGCAACCCAGTGCAGGGGCTGTTTTTGACACGTCGATCCGACTGTGTTTGATCACAGCTCGGTTTCTGAGTGAAAGCTGTCTCCACTTTCCTGTAAGTGCCAGAGACAAGTTTATCAGTGCAGCCGAATATACGATGAATGGTGTCCCTTTCAAAACGTCAGGTTCCACTCCAAACGTGCACCAAAGTGCTCAGAGACACACAACACGAATGGTTACTTGTTGGGGGGGGGTGGAGGGGGGGGGGGGGGAGTCTGACAGTGACCGCTCAATGTCAAATGGTCCTGAACCAAAATGAAGTGATTCAGACCGTTCTGATGGAAACCGAAGGGAACTCTCCCTGAACGTTTCACAATTCACACGGAAAATGATCTTGTGTGCTCATGGGGGTTCACGTAATGAACAGTTTATTGTCAGTAACAGGGGTGGGGGTGGGGCAGGATTGTGAGACAGGAGCAACTTTGTTCCCTTGGGACAGGTGGATTGGTGGGAACGGAGCGTTCCTGCTGGTTGTTCTCATCAGCAAACCTGCCTTTGAATGAGCTCGCCCATATCTGCTGCCATGGTGAAAAGGAATACCATTCCGATTCATTGCTGGGTCAAACTTTGTTCAGTTTCTCTCCTCGGATAAAGTGAGGACCGGAGATGATGAAACGCTCCGAAAACAAACGGCGGTTCTCCTGCTGCTCGGATGCTGCCTGACTGGATGTGCTTTTCCAGCACCTCACTCTCAACTAAGTTTCTCTCCTCCCGGGTCGACGATATACGTCGATTGGAGATCTTCTCCCGCCGTCTATTTTAAGGGTACAGTTACCGGCACTGATCCTTTCTGCACCAAAACTATCACATTTGCTTTCCATCTGAAGGCAGCCTGGTTCAGTGACAGGGAAAGGACCCATTTGCTCGGCTCACAGCGAACACTGATGTCATCTCTGTCTAATGTATCCCAAAGTAGGCTCTGAAACGCCTCATTTAGACCCGAGCATTTTTAAACCTGCGTGAACCCAAACCAGAAAACCTCAGTCATGGTTTGGAGCAGTTCACATATTGGAGTTTCCAAGGAGAAGGTATGGTTACCGCTCCTTCAGTCAACAACAGGAATGAAAAGATTCACATCATCAGATGAACTGCTTGACTCATGCTCTCATACAGTCACTAATTCAGTTTTCTGAATAAATGTAAGGCTACCTTCTGCCTTCCCTTGTAGTCTAGTAGCCAGCATTTGGCTCTCCCGAAGCCGTGACACGGGTTCTATTCCCGGTCAAGGAATGCGTGCTTTGTTCTGCACACACATCGTGGTAAGAATATTTCTGACCACTTTTCCAAAGCTGGCAGAACATCGGTTTTGTGCCAACCGTTTTAAAGTTGAACAGAAAACCGAGAGTTGCAGATGTTGGAAATCTGAACCAAAAACAAGAATTGACGTGCAAACTGAATAGTCCTGGCAACATCTGTGGGGAGAAACAGAGACAATGATTCACAACGACAAAACCAGATTAGTTCTTCATTTCTAGACCACAATGTCGGGATAATGGTCAGTTTTATCTGTCGAATGCGGAAAGTTATCAAAATCTATTTGTTTTTGTCAGTTAGCAGCCATGTCGACCCGAGATCTGATTCTTTCAGTGTCTACTCAAGATGGGTCTCTAATTTTCTGTCTTTATCTCTGTGTATCGCCCCCACCCCTTTTCATATTCTTTGACCCTTTCTTTGCCAATATCCCTCATTTCCCATTCCTACTCTATGAAAAGCCTGACGTTCAGGGATAGTTTGGGAATGGAGCTGCTGAGAGGTTTTCTGGAACCTGGCAGGAGTCTGTAAAACTTGGCTCACATTCTATGGATAATACGTCTGCCACTTGGATGTGATACAAGAAGCCATTTCTTCCTCAAAATATTGTAACCCTTTCGAAATTAAAGTTGCATTCCTTATCCAATAGAGAAATAAAAACTACACCATGGAAGCATAAATGATGCTGTAAAATGAATGAATGACGAGAGCAGAGAATGAGGGTGATCCACTCCTGGTTTCTGTGCCATGACCACAACATTCCACGGCCTTTCTGCAGTGTCTCCTGCCTCACCTCGTTATTCCCAGCAAACTTGGAATGAAGGAAGGTGAATAAAAGTGGAGGAGAAGAAGGAGTGCTTTGGGAACAGCGGCAAGAATCTCCAGGTTGGTGTATTGGTTAGGAAGGACAACATGCACTGCTGGAATTAAACCAGGAAAAAGGAGTGGGTTTGCCAAACCATAACAGGCTCGAACTCAAACAGGATGCTGAGTCGCTTCATCAGTAACACGACACTTAATAAAAGGTGAACCTACGGGCCTTCAATACAACAAGCGGGCGCAGCTGCGATTGGACCCTATGGTCAGCTGCTTACCAAGGTGGGGTTTTAAATAACTAAGCGACGGTCATATGTGCAGTTCCTTAACCACATGACCACAGTAACTCGGAAATACATTTCTGTATCAATATTACTCATTGTGATTTGCAATCAAACCCCGATTTTGCAAAACCAGACATTTCACTATTGGACATTCTTCAATGCAAAGGCACGTAAAAGGGCAATCTTGTCTTGCATTGGCTTCAAACAGATATTTGTATCTGTTTAAACTGACAGGACAAAGGGGAGATTTTACATCCTCGTGCGGCGTATTGACGGCTTTAATATTCACAGAGGTGATCTCAGGAACAGTGTCATTGCCATGGCTTGCCCAGGAATGGTGTGTGAGCCAATGTAAACAGTTTGCAGTAAAGGCTGACGCATTAGCAGCGACACTGAGCCTTGCACCACCAGATCCAGACTCACTTCCTGCCTCATGCCTCCCAGTCATCATTGTCATTCACGTCAATTTCACTTCCCTGCTCCACTTCCCAACTTACTACCGATCTCCTGCAGGTGTCCGATTGGAACCTACCACTGTTAGAAACGTATTCCTGTGATAAAGATATCACTCAATGGAATAGGACTCGCTGTCCATCCCTAAATCCCCCAGAGATGGAGGAGATAAGTTGCTTTTGTGAACCATTGAACTCCTTCACACTTGAGGTACAGCCATTATGCTGCAAACACTGGATTTCCTGGATTTACACCCAGAGACAATGAAGGAACACCAAAACATTTCCAACTCAGGAAGGTGAGATGATTGGAGGGAGATTTGAAGGGGTCACTATCGTATCTGTCCGCTGTCATTGTCCTTCTACATGGTTCAAGCAATCACTGGGCTGATTCTGGTGGGATCCCGGTATGTCTTCTGTGTGGAACGGGGAATGTGTTTTCATTCAGACAATTCACATGAAGAGAATTAATCCTTCATTCCCTGAATGGGAACTGTATCCATGTCTGGACGATACAAACTTTGACTCCTCGGCACGGGCCCCCGGTAATGCTGACAGTATCCAAAGCGACCTGAATTGTACACACCCTTGTGCCTGTCCATCCCTTCATAGCCACCTTCGGCAACAAAGTTTCTCTCTTCAATTTTGCAAACGCTTCATATTGTCGCCTTGGGTTTCAAAGTAAAGAAAGCGGAGCTGTGGTAATCTGATGTTGGTCAGTCGGTGTAATGCAGGAATGTACAGAACAGGTTGACGCGGGCAGAGACCCGTTTTGAGGCGTGAGGTTGCAGTGAAGGGGTTCCACCAATAAAAGGCGCTGTTCATCTCGTCTGATTCTCCATCCCGGGATTCAAACCAACAGAGGTTTCTCGCTGGATTGGTTCAGGATCTTGACTGGAAGAAGCCATGACGCAAGGTATGAAAAGATATTTCACTGGAGTGAATCAAAAAAATCGCGGAGTGACTGTGAATAAAATGATGGCAACTTCCAGCAGAGGCGCGGGCGACCCTGAAGCAGGTACCTGAGGGCAAATATGTTTCCTTGGGCTTTGAAAGACATTGCTTCACGGAGTGGGACATCCGATGTGAAACAAAGACGATAATTATTTTTAATGATTGTTCACCTTGTGAATACTGTTTCCCCCGATGTCCATGTTTCCATTTCATATCGACTCCCTGTCGTACCTCCGGCTGCCGTTGGGCCCGTAACATCATGGATAATGTCTCTGAGATTTGGTGGTTCGAATCCTTCCTGATTTGTGTGCAATGTACTGCAGGGATTGGATCAGTGGGTCTCGAATTTGGGAGTATTGCACCTCAATGTGCGACAGATTTTGAGGAGCTGCAGACTTTGGATCAGTGTGTTTTCAAATTTGAAAGTTGCATGTGAGACAATTGTCCATTTTAAATTCCAGCTTATCGCAACGTCTCTCATTGTCTGTAAAACTGGCTTTAGTTGCACCTAAAGCTGCCTTTCGTTGGAGAAACTTTTGTGTTTGTGTGTGTGGGGGGGGTGGTGGTGGGTTGGGGAGATGGGGGGAGGCAGAGGGTGGTCTTAATTAGGTGGAGAGAGGAACAGAAGCACAAGGAGCTGGTATAATCCCGAAACCTCTGCCCTGCTTCCCCCCACCTCCGGGCATGTGCGTCTGTGACTCACTCGATGGGTGAAAACGTGAATGGGTTGCTCGAGGAGATTTCGCTTCAATATGACGGTGTATAATTCAATCCCATTGTTGTCTCGTTTAAGGTCACAGTGATAATCTTTTCTGAGTTTTGCGTTGAAAACATCAGAAAACACAAGGTATCGGGCCAAAGCTGGATACTGGATCGGAAACAGAAAATAAAGGAGCTGGAGCAGCGTCACTGCTTCCTCCTGTATTATAGAAAATAAAGGAGCTGGAGCAGCGTCTGTGCTTCCTCCTGTATTATAGAAAATAAAGGAGCTGGAGCAGCTTCACTGCTTCCTCCTGTATCATAGAAAATAAAGGAGCTGGAAAGGAGTCACTGCTTCCTCCTGTATTATAGAAAATAAAGGAGCTGGAACAGCGTCACTGCTTCCTCCTGTATTATAGAAAATAAAGGAGCTGGAGCAGCGTCACCGCTTCCTCCTGTATTATAGAAAATAAAGGAGCTGGAGCATCGTCACTGCTTCCTCCTGTATTATAGAAAATAAAGGAGCTGGAGCATCGTCACCGCTTCCTCCTGTATTATAGAAACTAAAGGAGCTGGAGCAGCGTCACCGCTTCCTCCCGTATTATAGAAAATAAAGGAGCTGGATCAGCGTCACCGCTTCCTCCTGTATTATAGAAAATAAAGGAGCTGGATCAGCGTCACCGCTTCCTCCTGTATTATAGAAAATAAAGGAGCTGGATCAGCGTCACCGCTTCCTCATGTATTATAGAAAATAAAGGAGCTGGAGCAGCGTCACCGCTTCCTCCTGTATTATAGAAAATAAAGGAGCTGGAGCAGCATCACTGCTTCCTCCTGTATTATAGAAAATAAAGGAGCTGGAGCAGCATCACTGCTTCCTCCTGTATTATAGAAAATAAAGGAGCTGGAACAGCGTCTCTGCTTCCTCATGTATTATAGAAAATAAAGCAGCTGGAGCAGCGTCTCTGCTTCCTCCTGTATTAAAGAAAATAAAGGAGCTGGAGCAGCGTCTCTGCTCCCTCCGGTATTTTAGAAAATAAAGGAGCTGGAGCAGCGTCTCTGCTTCCTCCTGTATTATCGAAAATAAAGGAGCTTGAGCAGCGTCACTGCTTCCTCCTGTATTATAGAAAATAAAGGAGCTGGAGCAGCGTCTCTGCTTCCTCCTGTATTATTGAAAATAAAGGAGCTGGAGCAGCGTCACTGCTCCCTCCTGTATTATAGAAAATAAAGGAGCTGGACCAGCGTCACTGCTTCTAGAAAATACAGGAGCTGGAGCAGCGTCTCTACTTCCTCCTGTATTATAGAAAATATATTGGCAGTCTGACCAATGTTCTGATGGAATGGCACTCTGCACTGAATCTCTCATTTAGTTTTCGCATCAAATCTCCCTTTTACTCATATCCCTGTATTAATTCCTTCATTCACTGATGCCCGACCCCGATTCTACCATTTAAGGGTGCGCTACTCAAATTCTCCCATTTCCTGGTGCCATGCACCCATTCTCTAATTTAGCTCCACTGTGCACCAGGTCTTCCATTCAGTATTTCCCTGCAACAAATCTCCCAATTAATAGTCTGCTGCCAGAATTCTCTAATCGTGCAGGTCCCTGCATCAAATATTCAAATTACCGATCGTTCACATATCTTCCCTTTCATGGTGAACTGCACCAACTCCCCCATTTCGTGGTGCACTGTATTGAATCTGGACCACTAATCGTTTGCAACATTTCCAACATATATCCTGATTCACTGCCCCGGGTCTCCCATTTGCTCCAATTCTCAAAGTTATTGGAACCCTGCACCAGGTCTCACATTTACTGATACCCCGCACCAATTCTCCAATTCAGTGTTGCTTAGCACCATTTCCCCAATTACTGACGTCCTGAACAAGTTCCCCACTCAGTGTTGCCTTAAACCAATCCTCATACTGACTGATGCCCTCGCCCAATTTAGTGGTGCACTCCTCTTAATCTCCCAAAAGGTATTGTCCTGCCCCAATTCTCCCATGTAGTTGCAACACAACATAACTCACCCAATTAGCACTGAACTCACTAATTCACCCATTATCTGATGTCCTGTTGAAAATTCTCACATTTCGATCAGCCCTTTCGATCATTCGACATTTTGTATTTTATTGCAATGATTCTCCAATTTAGTGCAGAGCTTACAGAATTCTTAAATTTGGGCATGGGCAGGTTGGACTGAGAGATCTGTTTCCGTGCTGTACATCTCTAAGGCTCCGCTTCCCTGCACCAATTCTCCCATTTCCCAATCCTGCACTAATTCGGGAATTTCACCAACTCACCCACTGAGGTTATCCTGCCCCAGTCCTCACACTTAGAATTTAACGGCACCTGCATGAATTCCCCAATTATTGTTGCCCTGTATCAATTCCTTCCATTTAGTTGTTCCCTGATACACATTTTCAACGTACAGATGCCCTGCTGATTATATTTGTTCATTTAGTGATGCACTGAACTGACTCTCCAACTTACTGATGCTTCCAGCATTTCTTTTTATTGATTCCCTGGCCCCTATTCCCCAATTTAGACATGCTCTGCTCCGATTTTCTAATATATAGACATTCCCACCAATTTTCCAATGTAATGGCACTGTGCACCGAATCTCCCATTTAGTGAAACCCACCAAATCTCGAATTGACTCATACCCCTGTACTACCTCTTCTCCTTACTGATGCCCGACCCCAATTTTACCATTTAAGGATGCGCTACCCTAATTCTCCCATTTCCTGTTGCCATGCACCCATTCCCTAATTTCGCTCCACTGTGCACCAGGTCTTCCATTCAGTATTTCCCTGCAACAATTCTCCTATTTAGTAGACCTCCGACAGAATTCTCTAATCTTGGCAATCCCTGCATCATATCTCCAAATTCCCCAAACTGCAAATATCCCCCCTTTAGTGGTGAACTGCACCAACTCCCCCATTTAATGGTGCACTGTATTGAATCTGGACCACTAATCCTTTTGCAACATTTGTCCGATTTCCTGATTCACTGCCCGTGTTCTCCTATTTGCTCCAATTCTCGAAGTTATCAGCACCATGCACCAGGTCTCTCATTTACTGATACGCCACACCAATTCTCCAATTCAGTGTTGCTTAACACCATTGCCCCCAATTACTGATGTCCTGAACAGGTTGTCCATTCAGTGCTGCCTTACACCAATCCCCATACTGACTGATGCTCTCGCCCAATTTAGGGGTGCGCTACTCTAAATCTCCCTGCCCCAATTCTCCCATTTAGTGCAACACAGCAAAACGCACCCATTTAGTGCTGATCTCCACTAATTCACCCATTATCTGATGCATTGTTGCAAATTCTCACATTTCGATCAGCTCTTTCCCAACTTTTCCATTTAGTAGTTTCTTGCAATGATTCTCCAATTTAGTGGAGACCTGCCAGAATTCTTCAATTACAGCGTGGACATGTTGGACTGAAGGGTCTGTTTCCGTGCTGTACATATCTCAGGCTGTAATTAGTACTCCGCTTCCCTGCACCAATTCTCCCATTTCCCAATCCTGCAATAAGTCGGGAATTTCACCAACTCACCCACTGACGTTATCCTGCCCCAGTCCTCCCATTTCGAATTTAATGGGACCTGCATGAATTCGCCAATTATTGATGCACTGTATCAATTCCTTCAATTTAGTTGTTCCCTGATACACATCTTCCGCGTACGGATGTCTTGCTTTTTTTTCATTTAGTGATGCACTGAACTGAATCTCCAATTTACCGATGCTTGCAACATTTCTTTTTATTGATTCCCTGGCCCCTATTCCCCAATTTAGACATGCTCTGCTCCAATTTTCCAATATATAGGCACTCCCATCAATTTTCTAATGTAATGGCACTGTGCACCAGATCTCCCATTTATTGTTTCCACCAAATCTCCCATTTATTCATATCCCTGCACTAATTCTTCCATTTACTGATGCCCGAACCCGATTCTACAATTTAAGGGATGCGCTACTCTAATTCTCCCATTAACTGTTGCCATGCACCAATTCTCTAATTTAGCTCCACTGTGCACCAGGTCTCTCATTTACTGATGTCCCGCATCAATTCTCCAATTCTTTGTTGCCTCGCACCATTTCCCTGAATTACTGACGTCCTGAACAGGTTCTCCACTCAGTTTTGCCTTACACCAAAATCATGCTGACTGATGCTCTCGCCCAATTTAGGAGTGCCCTACTCTCATTCCCGCATCAAGTATTGTTATGTCTCAATTCTCCCATTTACTGCTAAACTGAAACTCTCCCATTTGGTTCTAAATGCACTAATTTGACAATATCAGATGCCCCGTTCAAAATTCTCTTATTTCGATAAGCCCTTGCCCAATCCTTCCATTTAGTAGTTCCTTGGAATCATTCTCCAGTTTCATGGAGCGCTGCCAGAATTCTAAGACTGAGTCAGAGACAAGTTGGACTGAAGTGTCTGTTTCCATGTTCTCCATCTCTGTGATTGTATGACTCTGTTTATGGCTCCGCTGCTCTGCACCATTTCTCCCATTTACCAATCCTGCACAAATCCTGAAACTGCACCAACTCTCCCTTTAAGTATTATCCTGCCCAATATAAAGGCACCGGCATAAATTCTCCAATTATTGTTGCCCTGCCTCAGTTCCTTCCATTTAATTGTTCCCTGAATCACTTCTTCCACGGACGGATGCCCTGCTGAATTGTTTTCATTTAGTGATGCACTGAACTGACTCTCCAATTTACCGAACCTTGCAACATTTATTTTTATTGATTCCCTGGCCCCGATTCCCCAATCAGGAATAGGTTCTTGTTGTACTTTTGAAACTGGTGGCACAATTTCAAACTTGGATGTTGGGGCAGTAGAATCACCCTTTGGGTAGAGAACTGGCTCAAAGGTAGAAGACAGAGGGTGGTGTGGGAGGGTTGCTTTTCAGACTGGAGGCCTGTGACCAGCGGTGTGACACAAGGATCGGTGCTGGGTCCACTATTGTTTTGTCATTTATATAAATGATTTGGATGTGGCCATAGGACGAATGGATAGTAAGTTTGCAGATGACAGTAAAATTAGAAGTGTCAAGGACAGTGAAGATGGTTACCTCAGAGAACAACGGGATCTTGATCAGATGGGCCAATGGGCCGAAGAGTGGCAGATGGAGACGAATTTAGATAAATGTGAGGTGCTGCATTTTGGAAAGCAAAAGAGAGCAGGACATTTACACTGAATGGACAAGGTACAAGGGATGTTGCTAAACAAGTAGACCTGGAGTGCAGCTTCATAGATCGTTGAAGGTGGACTAACATTTCGACACGATAGTGAAGAAAGCGTTTGGCATTTTTGTCTTTATTGCTCAGTTAATTGGGTAAAGGTGTTGGGGGGTCATGTTGCAGTATTGGTTCAGCCACTTTTGGTATATAATGTGCAATTCTGGACTCCCTCCTATAAGAAGGGTGTTATGAAACTTTAAAGGGTTCAGAAAAGATTTACAAAAATGTTGCCAAGGTTGGAGGGATTGTGCATGAGGTTAAGACTGTATAGGTTGAGGCTATTATCCCTGGAGCGTCAGTGGCTGAGGGTTAACTTTATAGAGGTTCACAGAATCATGAAGGACCCTCAATAGGGTAAAAAGGCAAGGTGATTTCCCTGTGGTGGGGGAGTCCAGAAGCAGATGGCATATGTTAAAGTTGAGAGGGGAAATATAAAAGGGACCTAAGGGGAACATTTTTCACGCAGAGGGCACTGTGTGCATGAGCTGCCAGAGGAAGTAGTGGAGGCTGGTACAATTACAACATTTAAAAGGTATCTGGGTGGGTGTAGGAATTAAAAAGGGTTCAGAGGAACATGGGCCAAATTCTGACAAATAGGATGAGATTGACATCGGATATCAGTTCGGCATGGATGTTTTGGACTGAATGATTTGTTTCTGAGCTTATATTGCTCTGAGTGGGTTGAGCTCCGGACTGTAGATTTATGAAGCAGAAAATAAAGTATGGCACAGAGTTAGACCGAGAAATCCTGCTGATCTCATCAGCTTTATCCTGTTTTCCTGATCCTCCTCCTTCAATCAATGCATTTTTCAGATCCTCATTCAGAATTCCTGGAGCTCTGTAACTGGCCTGGAACAATGTGTGGAAAGTCCTATTGCAGTCCACACGAGGTACCTTTCCCACTGCCCTGCTCCCATGGCCTGCAATACTGCAGACTGAGCAGACAACCCGAAGCACAATGATGAGCTCCTTCCGGCCCACGGCCCTCCTTCTCACTGAATGAAGACAATCACCAGAAGCAGAATCCAGCTCTTGTTTGAGCCTTGAATACCTGACTCTGTCTCACTGAGTGAAGATTAGACTCAGAAACAGAAATGAAATCAACTTCCTATCTGCATTGTGTCACTCTTTAAGATCTCTGTGTGTCTGAGTTCAGGTCATTTGATTGGAGACTGCGGATAGTGGGTCCCCAGTGTAATGGAAAGAATGGTGGAGGAGCTCACTGAGGGACATCTCTCAAAGTGAGAGTCAGAAAGATGGTATTCAGCATTGGAAGGGTTTAAGGGGAATTGATGGCTCAGAAAAAGGTTATAGAGATTTTCGTAAAACTTAGGAACTCTGACTGTTTTGTGGCTGGAGTTTATTTGATCCTTGTGTAGATTTGACACATTAATCCTCCCTCCCCACCACTACAGAAGCTGTTGGAACTGTTCAGTGTTTCCAGCGGCTTCTGTAATTATTTCAGGTTCCTGACGGGAGCAGTCTCTCACTTTTCGAACAAAACAAACCCATCCTTGAGCTGTACCCAATATTTCAATAAGAAATGGGAAGCAGCAGAGGGGAAAGCTTCCGAGATGCCGAGCAATGCTGCCAGGTTCCACACTGCAATTTACAGGAACCATCGCCAGGAAAAGCAAGGAGCAATCTGACAGATCCGGGTATATCCCGGTGGCTTTCCTTTAGAAACTGATTTCAAAGCCGCAACATTGCGAGGGCCGGGAATCGGACCCGGGTCAACTGCTTGGAAGGCAGCCATACTCACCACTATCCCACCATCACCCTGCGAGCAGCTCCCTCCCCATTCCCAAACACACTTAACAAGGCCGTGATCATCACCAACTGGATTGGGGCTGAAATCCAAACAAAAAATTGCTGGGGAATCTCAGCAGGTCTGACAGAGCCTTAGAGTGAAGCGCTGTCTCCTCATCTCAGTGCCAAATAACCTGCCCCTTACACTGAGAGGGTGTCAATCAAACCCGAATGAACTGCGGATGCTGTAACATTAACACTGATTTCTCTGCAGAGATGCTGCCTGACCTGCTGAGCTTTTCCAGCAACTCCTGAGACTGTGTTATTGTGTTTCAGATTCCCAGACCCACAGGATTAATTTCTCAGCATCTCCCCTCTCAAGCCTCTTCACAATCTGAGATATCCAATGAAACCACCTTTTAATTTAGTAGAATATCGACCCAATTTATTCAGATACTCAGCACTGGAGCACACGGGACCCAAATACTGAGCTTTATTTTGTGATTCATTAATGTGTTTGGGTCATTGCCGCTGGGTCCCCACGGATTGCTCAGATATAATTGCTCTGGTGAAGGTGACGGTGAGTTATTGCCTTGAACTGCTGCCATTTATTTGGGGCAGATAAACCCACAATGATGTAAGGGAGGGAGTTCCAGGATTTCCAACCAATGGCACTTGTGGGACTGAGATATTTTTCCGAGCCAGGGTGGGGAGTGTCTTGATGTGGAATTGTCACCTGGTGGTGTTCCCGTGTATCTGCTGTGTTCAGCATTCCACATGATAGTGCCGTGGGTCTGGAAGCTGCTCTGGAAGGAACCTTGGGGAATTTCTACAGACCATCTTGTCGAAGCTGAACTATCCCAGTCAGACACATGAGCAGTCATCCTGTAATTCAGCTCTGAGAATGTAATAGCAGGTGGGACCCACCCTATCCCCCTAATGTGGCCATGTTTGGGAAACCTTGGAGAGGCTAATCTCATTCATTCCATCTCAGCGTTTTTCCCCGTTTAAGATTGCTTTCAAAATGCAACAGTGTGAAGGCAGGGGTTCGAGCCCGGGTTAACTGTTGGGAAGGAGACATGTCCAACCCTTTCCCAGTAATTGGCAAGCTATTCCCGAGGCCGTGATCAGGACCAATTGGATTGGGACTGAAATACAAACAGAAACTGCTGGGGGAAGCTCAGCAGGTCTGACAGCATCAGCATCAGATCCCTTCAGTTCTGAAGGACAATCCCTGGACTCTAGAGGTTCACTCGGAGTTCTCCCCTCATATGATACCCTGTCCAACGAAATGTCGCCAATAATTTCTGTGTTATCTGTCAGCTCTCCAGGATCTGCAGTTCCTTGTTTTAAATACAGTCGATGTTGTCCCACCGAAGGGGATATTGGGTCAGGTGACTGTCTATCTCATTCATTGGGGCAGATGTCAAGGAGAATCTTAAACCGGAGAGGGATCGGGGGGAATTGGAGCCGTTTAGAGAGAGAGTACAGAAGGTAAGACAGCTCAGCTCAAAGTACGGTGCTTAATGCTGCCCTGATTAAAATATTGAAGATGGCAGAGGGGCAGATGAGCTGAGACAGGGTGGGAGCTGGGCAATATTGATGATGTGGAAGGACAGTGTGTGCATCTGATCACATTCTGTCAGTCTGACTAATAGCAGTCATTCCTGCCACTGGATTCACTGAGGGGTGAAGGGTCAGTAAACAGAGCGGACTGTCCCTGTTATTCTGTTCCTGACTCTCCAGCTCCCACTCTGTTAGTGACCTCTCAGTCTCCCGGGAAATGGGCTCTTTCCCAATTGTGCCGGATTCCTGGCCTTTATCCTTGGCCGAGCTGAGAGTTGATGGTCTGAGGAATATCATTCCCAAATGACTCCTGTCCAAGATAATACCGATTAATGTGTCTGTGTATCCTCCATTAATCTGTAAACATCATTGCTCAGGGCTGGAGGGACATGGATTGATGACATTGAGGATGTTATGAACCAGACCAAACTCCTTTGCCTGAAGGAAATGGTCGAGACCCCTTTTCCTGATTTCCTGAAGGCAAGTGTAAGGCGTTACAATGTGATTGGTCAAAATGCCAGGCCTGAATCAAAACACACTTTACTCCACACTATCGCTGTTACACAAACATAAGGAAGAAAGATTGGACAAACTGAACTCAATTGGAAACCTGAACTAAATGAACATTATTGAACTATAAACAGCAACTGTTCGGATATAGTAACATTCCATAAACCACACAATTCTGGTCTTTCTGCTATCGGGAGGATGGGGTGAAACTTGTAAAGATTCAGAAAAGATTTACAGGGATGTTTGCAGAGTCAGGATTTCTGATTGTTTAGAGGCTGGAGTTTATTTTATCCTTGTGTAGATTTGACACATTAACCCTCCCTCCCCACCACTACAGAAGCTGTTGGAACTGTTTAGTGTTTCCAGCGGCTTCTGTAATTATTTCAGGTTCCTGACGGGAGCAGTCTTTCACTTTTCGAACAAAACAAACCCATCCTTGTGCTGCAACCAATATTTCAATAAGAAATGGGAAGCAGCAGAGGGGAAAGCTTCCGAGATGCCGAGCAATGCTGCCCGGTTCCACACTGCAATTCACAGGAACCATCGCCAGGAAAAGCAAGGAGCAATCTGACAGATCCGGTTTACCACAGAATGAAAGATTTATTTTCTCGATTTATCCCAGTGCCCTACCTTTAAAAGGCTGTTTATGAACCACAACACGGTGATGGCCGGGAGTCAAACTCGGGTCAACTGCTTGGTTGGCAGCTATGCTCCCCACTATCCCACCATCACCCTGCTAACAGTTCCCTCCCCATTCCCAAACACACTTAACAAGGCCGTGATCATCACCAACTGGATTGGGGCTGAAATCCAAACAGACACATCCTCTGTATCTAACCCAGTGATGGAGCTATCCTGATTGAGTTTGATGTGAACAGGATGGGGGAAGTGGGAGATTTAATCAGTAAAAAAAGACAAGATGCAGACAAAGACAGGGAATGTGTGTGGGACGGAGGGAGTGATAGAGAGATAAGATGTGTCTTTGTAGCTGGGAAAGGGAGACAGGATCTGGGAGAGGGGGGAGAGAACGGGACTCTCCAATATCCCATCACTGCCCAGCTCCAATCACTTCCTTCTAGAAAGTACCATCCACAAAATTAAATCCTGGGATGGAGGCTTTTTTTAAAAATAAAACAGGAGTCTCAAAGATATCCACAGTCTCTTGTTGGACAGAAAGTGGGATTGGAACACATTCTGGAGCAGGAAGGGAGTACCCTGTGGGATCTCCCTGTGCGTCAATGGCCCACAGCATTGCTAGCACAGAGACTGCTGGGAAACTGTTTATCAAAGTGAATATTGTCAAATATAAATGTTGCAATCTTTTGAAAGGTAAGATAAAGATTACCATGTACAAGGTTAAATCAGAGAAAGGGAAAAAGATGAGAGATGGAGAAGGGGAGTGTGGAGAGAGAGAGAGAGAGAGAGAGAGAGAGTGCGTAGAGAAGAAAGAAAGTGGGAAGTGGTTTGAATTTGTCAAACAAGCAAGATCTCTGTCATCCTGAAGCCAGAATTGAACCTTTAACCAGCATCAGTGATACACACAATCTGTCTGTGGTCCCACTGCTACCTGTGGGATCTTGCTGTGTCTGAAGGGACTGAAGGGTCAGTAACAGAATGAATATGCCATTGGCTCAGAGAGAGGAGACAGGATAGAGGGTAATGAGGGTTTCAGACTGGAGGGAGCTACAGGCACATACAAGTTGGGAACTGTTTTCAGTAAAAGGCAATTGATCCCAGGTCACTGCAGAGTGTAAGAATCTGATGCTATCCCCTCACTATCCTCCTCCAATCCCTGGGAAGATCTGCTCCCACACCACGTTTCACTGTTGACTGTGTTAGATATTTTGATACATTGGGGATGGGCAGGGGTGATTTTAAACCTGGGATTTTAAGCTTGCCTTCAAAATGCTCTCGTTCCCCCTTTCAACTCATCTTTGCTCTCTTTTATCCCGTGAAACTTTTGTTTGGAAAGCTGCAACATGAAGATCCAAAATGTTCAAGGCCAGGAAAGAACAACCTCCAGAGGGGGAGCACGGTCCTGAGGCCTGAGGCCTGGTCGACAGGCTGCACCCCGTGGGGGTCCACCCAGTGGGTTGTGTGTTTATTTATCCTGAGGTTTAATCTCCTCTGGGGGACCCTGGGTTTTAGGGGCCTCTGGGTAACTGGTTCCTGTCGGATTGTGGCCCTGTCATTTTTAAAACAGATTTGAAGCCTGGGGTTAAAGTAACTGGGGACTTGCGATTTAATACAAATATATGAATCCGCAGAAAATATCTGACAGACCAGACTCCCCAAGGAGGGAATTAAAACCTTAAATGAGAAACTCTCCACAAAGACTTGTTCTAATGTCAGAGTAATGTGGGATGTGTCCAGGCCTGGGTGATCAAATGTGATAATCGCATCAATAAGACACAGGTTGGCCAGTTCAATTCAATTCCCTGAGTATCAGGGAGGGGATCTCTCTCTCTCTCTCTCTCTCTCTCTCTGTCGCCTATCTCACACCCTCTCCAGCTCCTTTTATTGGTTTTTCAAACAAATAAAACCGTCCCACACACAGCAATGTGACTCGTGGGTATTTGAAGTGGGGGAGATGGAAATATTTTGCAGGACAAGGTGATTGTGTTTGAAACAAAGGGGTAAAAGAACACAAGATGCACAGAGAGAGAGTGTGGGAAGGAGGGAGGGATACAGGGATAAGATTGAGGTGGGGGAAGGAGCAGGGAAGGAGAGCGGGAGGGAGGGGGGAAGGAGGGGGAGGAGGGAGGGTGGAAAGGAGGGGCGAAGGGGTCTAATGCGAGGTGGGGAAGGAGAGAGGAGTAAGGAGAAATGGGGAAGGAGGGGGGAGGAGAGAGGGGGTGAGGAGAGGGGTGAAGGAAAGGGGAAGGAGAGGGGATGAAAGTAGAGACGGGGTAAGGTGAGGGGGAAGCAGAGGGGGGAAGGTGGAAAGGAGAGGGAGGGAAAGGGGGGAAGGAGAGGGGGGAAGGAGAGTGGGGGAAGGGGGCGGACAGAGAGAGGGTGAAAGTAGAGACGGGGTAAGGAGAGGGGGAAGAAGATATGGGAAGGGGGGAAGGAGAGAGAGGGGTTTGAGAGTTGGAGGAAGGAGAGCGGGGGAAGGAGAGGGGGAAGAAGGGGGGAATGGGGCGAAGGTGAGTAGGGGAAAGAGGGGAAGTAGAGGGAGAATGAGGGGGAGGAGATCGGGCAAGGAGACGGAGGCAGAGAGTGGAGAGGAGAGATGTCAGAAGGAATTGGGTGAGGGAGGGAGGGGATGTTGAGGGGGGGAAGGAGAGAGGGGGAAAGAGTGAAGGAAAGAGTGTGGTAAGGAGAGAGGGGAAGGGTGGAAGGAGAGGGGGAAGGGCGAATGGACAGGGAGTGAAAGACAGGGGGAGGAGGGTTGTCAGAAGGAGATAGAGTGAAGGGGGGCGAAGGAGAGGGTGAAACGTAGATGTGGGGAAGGAGAGGACGGAAGGAGAGTGGGGGAAGTAGAGAGTGGGGAAGGACAGAGTGGAGGAAGGAGCGAGGGGAAGGAGCGAGGGGAAGGAGTGAGGGGGGAAGGAGAGGGGGCAAAAGAGAGGGGAGGGAAGGGGAGAGGGGAAGGAGGGGGGAGAGACCGGAATGAAGGGGGAAGTAGAGAGGGGGAAAGGAGAGAGTGGGGAAGGACAGAGGGGTGGAAGGAGCAAGGGGAAAGGAGACGGGGGTGAATGAGAAGATGGGGAAGGGGAGAGGGGAAGGAGAGAGGGAAGGAAGGGGGAAGGAGAGAGGGGAGAAGGAGAGAGGGAAGGAAGGGGGAAGGAGAGGGGGAAGGCGAGAGGATAAGGAATGGGGAAAGAGGGAAGGAGAAGGAAGAGGGAAGGAGAGGAGGAAGGAGAGGGGGGCAAATAGAGAGTGGGGAAGGACAGAGGGGTGGAAGGAGCAAGGGGGGAAGGAGACGGGGGCGAATGAGAGGAGGGGGAAGGGGAGAGGGGAAGGAGAGGGGGAAGGAGAGGGGGGAAGGAGAGAGGATAAGGAATGGGGAAAGAGAGAGGGAGAACGAAGAGGGAAGGAGGGGGGAAGGAGAGGGGGGAGGAGAGAGAGGGGAAGGAATGGGGATGGAGCGAGGGGGGAAGGAAGGGGGAAGGAGAGAGGGCAAAGAAGGGCCGAGGTGAGAGGGGAGAAGGAGAGAGTGGGGAAGGAGAGGGGGAAGCAAGGGAGAAGGAGATGGGGAGAAGGAGAGAGGGGGGAAGGAAAGATGAGGGAAG
The DNA here is from genome assembly GCF_047496795.1 of Chiloscyllium punctatum. NCBI lineage: Eukaryota > Metazoa > Chordata > Chondrichthyes > Orectolobiformes > Hemiscylliidae > Chiloscyllium > Chiloscyllium punctatum. Next base: position 7,920,801 of record NC_092761.1, read on the forward strand.
CAGAGAGAGGAAGGAAGGGGGAAGGAGAGGGGGAGAAGGAGAGATGGGGGAAGGAAAGAGGTGGGAAGCAGAGAGAGGAAGGAAGGGGGAAGGAGAGAGGGGAATGAAGGGGTGAGGAGAGAGGGGAAAAGGAGAGGGGAAAGGAGAGGGGGAGAAGGAAGGGAGAAGGAGACAGGGGAGAAGGAGAGAGAGGAAGAGAGAGAAGGAGAGGGAGGAAGGAAGGGGGAAGGAGAGGGGAGAAGGGGAGGGAGGAAGGAAGGGGGAAGGAGTGGGGGAGAAAGGGATGGGGTAAGGAAGGGAAAAGGAGAGAGGGGAGAAGTAAGAGTGGAGAATGAGAGGGGGAAGGAGACATGCGGGAAGAAGGAGGAAGGAAGGAGGAGGAAGGAGGGGAAGGGGAGACGGAAGGAGAGGGGGTGAAGGAGAGATGGGAGAAATAAAGGGGGGGAAGGAGAGAGGGGAGAATAATAGAGGGGAAGGAGAGGGGCAATGAGAGAGGGGAGAAGGAGGGGGGAAAGGAAGGAGGACGAAAGAGCGAGCAGAAGAAAGGGGAAAGGAGAGAGGGGAAAAGGAGAGAGGGAAAGGAAGGGGGAAGGAGAGAGGGGAGAAGGAGGGGGGTAAAGGAAGGGGGTAGGAGAGAGGGGAGGGAAGTGGGAAGGAGAGGTGGAGAAAGAGAGAGGTGGGAAGGAGAGAGAGTGAAAGGACAGAGGGGAAGAACCGGGGAAGGAGAGAGGGGAGAAGGAGAGAGGGGAGAAGGAGACGGGGGAAGCTGAGGGGCAACGAGAAAGGGGAGAAGGAGGGGGGTAAAGGAAGGGGAAAGGAGACAGGGGAGAAGGAGAGAGGGGAAGGAAGGGGGAATGAGAGAGTGGAGAACGAAAGGGGGAAAGGGGGGAGAAGGAGAGGGGGAAGAGGGGGGGAAAGGAGAGGGTGAAAGAGAGGGGGGAAGGATAGAGGGGAGCGAATGCAGGGGGCAGAAGAGAGGCCAGAAGGAGAGCGGGGAAGGAAGTGGGAGGAGAGAGGGGAGAAGGAAAGGGGGTAAGGAATGGGAGAAGGAGAGAGGGGCGAAGGAGAGAAGGGAGAAGGAGAGGGGGAGGAGTGGTGGAAGGAGAGAGAGGAGAAGGAGGGGTGGAAGGAAAAGGAAGGAGAGAGGGGAGAAGGAGAGGGGGAGAAGGAGAGGGGGAGAATGAGAGAGGGGAAGGAAGGGGGAATAAGAGAGTGGAGAACGAAAGGGGGAAAGGGGGGAGAAGGAGTGGGGGAAGAGGGGGGAGAAGGAGAGGGTGAAAGAGAGGGGGGAAGGATAGAGGGGAGGGAAGGCAGGGGGCAGAAGAGAGGCGAGAAGGAGAGCGGGGAAGGAAGTGGGAGGAGAGAGGGGAGAAGGAGAGAAGGGAGAAGGAGAGGGGGAGGAATGGGGGATGGAGAGAGAGGAGAATGAGGGGTGGAAGGAAAAGGAAGGAGAGAGGGGAGAAAGAGAGGGGGAGAAGGAGAGGGGGAGAAGGAGAGAGGGGAGAAGGCGAGAAGGGGAAGGAAGGGGGAAGGAGATAGGGGAGAAGGAGAGGGGGATAAGGAGAGGTGGGGAAGGAGAGGGGGAAGGGGGGAAGGAAGGGGGAAGGAGATAGGGGGAAGGAGATGGGGGGAAGGAAGGGCGAAGGAGATGGGGGTAAGGAAGGGGGAAGGAGATGGGGGAAGAAAGGGGGAAGGAGATGGGGGAAGGAAGGGTGAAGGAGAAAGGAGAAAGGAATGGGGAAGGAGATGGGGGAATGAGGGCGGGAAGAAAGGGGGAAGGAGATGGCGAGGAAAGGGGAAGGACGTGGGAAGGAGATGGGGGAAGGAGATAGTGGGAAGGAGGTGGGGTGAAGGAGATATGGGAGAAGGAGAGGGGAAGGAGATGGGGGAAGGAAGGGGGAAGGAGATGGGGGAAGGAAGGGGGAAGGAGATGGGGAGAAGGAATGGGGGAAGGAGATGGGGGAAGGAAGGGGGAAGGAGATGGGGAAGGAGATAAGCGGGGAAGTGGGGAAAGGAGATAGGGGAAGGGGGAAGCAGGTGGGAAGGAGATGGGGGCGAAGGAGATAGTGGGGTAAGGAGATGGGGAAGGAAGGGGGAAGGAGATGGGGAAGGAGAGGGGAGGAAGGAGATAAGGAGGAAGGAGAGGGGGAAGGAAATAGGGGGAAGGAGAGAGGGGAAGGAAGGGGGAAGCAGATGGGGCGGAAGGAGATTGGGGGGAGGAGATGGGAGAAGGAGATGGAGGGAAGGAGATAGGGGTAACGCGATGGGGGAAGGAGGGGGGAAGGAAGGGAGAAGGAGATGGGGGAAGGAGGGGGAAGGAAGGGGGAAGGAGATAGGTGGGAAGGAGATAGGGGAAGGAGATAGGTGGGAAGGAGATAGCTGGATAGGATATGGGGGGAAGGAGATGGGGGAAGGAGATAGGGGGAAGGAGAGGGGAAGGAGATGGGGGGAAGGAAGCGGAAAGGAGATGGGGGAAGGAGGGGGGGAAGGAAGAGGGAAGGAGATGGGGGGACAGAGTGGGGTGGAAGGAGATGTAGGGAAGGAGGGGTGAAGGAAGGGGAAAGCAGATAAGCGGGGAAGGAGAGGGGGGAAGGGGGATGGAGATGGGGAAAGAGATGGGGGGGTAAGGAGATGGGCGGAAGGAAGGGGGAAGGTGATCGGGGAAGGAGGGGGGAGAAGGAGATAAGGGAGGAGGAGAGGGGGGAAAGGAGATAAGGGGGAATGAGAGGGTGGAAGGAGATGGGGGAAGGAGAGGGGGAAGGAGAGGGGAAGGAGAGGGCGGAAGGAGAGGGGGTAGGGTAGGGGGAAGGAAGGAGATGGGGGAGAAGGAAGGAGATGGGTGTGAAGGAAGGAGATGGGGAAAGGAAGGAGAGGGGAGTGAAGGAGTGGGGGAGGAAGGAGATGGGGACAAAGGAGATGGCGGGGAAGGAGAGGGGGGAAAAGAGGGGGGAAGGAAGGGGGAAGGAAGGAGAGGGGGAACGAAGGAGATGGGGAATGAGAGGGGGGCAAGGAAGGAGGAAGGAGATAGGGGGAAGGAAGGAAATGGGGGAAGGAGGGGGGAAGAGGGGGGGAAGGAATCGGGGGGAGGAAGGAAGCGGGAGGAAGGAGTGGGGGGAGAGTGAGGGTGGGAAGGCAGGAGATGGGGGAAGGAGAGGGGGAAGTAGGGGGGAAGGAAGGGGGAAGGAAGGAGGGGGCAAGGAAGGTGGAAGGAAGGAGATGGGGGAAGGAGACGGGGGAAGGAAGGGGGAGGAAGGAGATGGGGAGGGAAGGAGATGGGGAAGGAGGGGGGAAGGCAAGAGATGGGGGGAAGGAGAGGGGAAGGAAGGAGGGGGAAAGGAAGTGGGAAGGAAGGAGATGGGGGAAGGATGGAGATGGGGGAAGGAAGGGGGAAGGAAGGAGATGGGGAGGAAGGAAGGAGATGGGAGGGAAGGAAGGAGATGGGGTGAAGGAGGGGCATGGAAGGAGAGGGGGGTAAAGGAGGGGGGAGGAAGGAGATGGGGGGAGGAGAGGGGGTGAAAGCAAGAGATGGGGGAAGGTGAGGGGTGGAAGGAGATGGGGAAAGGAAGGAGAGGGGAGTGAAGGAGTGGGGGAGGAAGGAGATGGGGGAGAAAGGAGATGGGGGAAGGAGCGGCGGAGGAAGGGTGGGAAGGAAGGGGGAAGGAAGGAGGGGGGAAGGGTGACGGAATGAGGAAGGAGATATGGGGGAAGAAGTGGGGGGGGATGGAATGGGGAAGGAGATGGGGGAACGAGAGGGGGGTAATGAAGGGGGAAGGGGATAGGGCAGGAAGGAGGGGGAAGGAGATGGGGGAAGGAGATAGGCAGGAAGGAGAGGGGGAAAGAAGGGGGAAGGAGATACGGGGGAGGAAAGGGGGGAAGGAAGGGGGGAGGAGATGGGGAAAGGAGAAGGGTAAGTAATGGGGAAGGAGAGGGGGGAAGGAAGGGGGAAGGTGCGGGAGGGGAAGGAAGGGGGAAGGGGATAGGGGGAAGGAGGGATGGAAGGAGAGGGGGTGGAAGAGAGGGTAGGAGATAGGGAGATGGAGGGGGAAGGAGAGGGGGGAAGGAAGGGGGAAGGAGATGGGGGAAGGAGAGTGGGGAAGGAAGGGGAAAGAGATCGGGGGAAGGAGAAGTGGTGAAGGAAGGGGGGAGGAGATGGGGGAAGGAAAGGGGAGGGAAGGAAGGGGGAAGGAGAGAGGGGGAAAGAAGGGGGAAGGAGATTGGGGAAGGAGATGGGGAAGGAAGAGGGAAGGAGATGGGGGAAGGAGATGAGGGAAAGGAGGGGGGAAGGAGATGGGGGAAGGAGAGGGGGAAGGAAGCGGGGAAGGAGATGGGGCAAAGGAGCAGGGGGGGCGAAGGAGAGGGGGTGAAGGAGATGAGGGAAAGGAGGGGAAAGGAGATGGGGGAAGGAAGAGGGGGGAATAAAGGGGGAAGGAGATGGGGAAGGAGGGGAGAAGGAGAGGGGGGTAAAGGAGGGGGGAGGAAGGAGATGGGGAAAGGAAGGAGAGGGGAGTGAAGGAGTGGGGGAGGAAGGAGATTGGGGAGAAAGGAGATGGGGGAAGGAGCGGCGGAGGAAGGGTGGGAAGGAAGGGGGAAGGAAGGAGGGGGGAAGGGTGACGGAATGAGGAAGGAGATATGGGGGAAGGAGTGGGGGGGATGGAATGGGGAAGGAGATGGGGGAACGAGAGGGGGGTAATGAAGGGGGAAGGGGATAGGGCAGGAAGGAGGGGGAAGGAGATGGGGGAAGGAGATAGGCAGGAAGGAGAGGGGGAAAGAAGGGGGAAGGAGATACGGGGGAGGAAAGGGGGGAAGGAAGGGGGGAGGAGATGGGGAAAGGAGAAGGGTAAGTAATGGGAAAGGAGAGGGGGGAAGGAAGGGGGAAGGTGCGGGAGGGGAAGGAAGGGGGAAGGGGATAGGGGGAAGGAGGGATGGAAGGAGAGGGGGTGGAAGAGAGGGTAGGAGATAGGGAGATGGAGGGGGAAGGAGAGGGGGGAAGGAAGGGGGAAGGAGATGGGGGAAGGAGAGTGGGGAAGGAAGGGGAAAGAGATCGGGGGAAGGAGAAGTGGTGAAGGAAGGGGGGAGGAGATGGGGGAAGGAAAGGGGAGGGAAGGAAGGGGGTAGGAGAGAGGGGGAAAGAAGGGGGAAGGAGATTGGGGAAGGAGATGGGGAAGGAAGAGGTAAGGAGATGGGGGAAGGAGATGAGGGAAAGGAGGGGGGCAGGAGATGGGGGAAGGAGAGGGGGAAGGAAGCGGGGAAGGAGATGGGGCAAAGGAGCAGGGGGGCGAAGGAGAGGGGGTGAAGGAGATGAGGGAAAGGAGGGGAAAGGAGATGGGGGAAGGAAGAGGGGGGAATAAAGGGGGAAGGAGATGGGGAAGGAGGGGAGGAGGAGAGGGGTGAAGGAAGGGGGAAGGAGATGGGGGAAGGGGGGAAGGAAAGGGGAAGGAGATGGGGGAAGGAGATGGGGGAAGGATGTGGGAAGGAGATGGGGGAAGGAAAGGGGGGTAAGAAAGGGGGAAGAAGGGGGGAGAAGAGGGGGGAAGGGGGAAGGAGAGGGGGAAGGAGATGGGGGCAAGACAAGGGGGCGAGTAAGGTGGAAGGAGATATGGGGAAGGAGAGCGGGGGAGGAAGGTGTAAGGAGATGGAGGAAGGAGAGAGTGAGAAGGAGAGGGGAAATGTGGTGAATGAGAGGGGGGATGGAAGGGGGGTAAGGAGGGAGGGAAGGGGGAGGAAGGAGATGGGGAAGGAGGGGTGAAGGAAGGGTGGGAAGGAAGGGGGAAGGTAGGAGGGGGGAAAGGGGGAAAAAGAAGGAAGGAGATATGGGGAAGGAGTGGGGGGGAAGGAAGGGGAAGGAGATAGGGGGAAAGAGACGGGGAAAGGAGATGGGGAAGGAGATAGGCAGGAAGGAGAGGGGGGAAGGAAGGGGGAAGGAGATGCGGGAAGGAAAGGGGGTAGGAAGGGGGAAGGAGATGTGGGAAGGAGAGGGGCGAAGGAAGGGGGAAGGAGAGGGGGGAAGGAACGGGGAAGGAAATGGGGGAAGGAGAGGGGGTGAAGGAAGAGAGAAGGAGAGGGAAGGAAGGTGGGGGAAGGAGATGGGGGAAGGAGAGTGGGGAAGGAAGGGGAAGGAGATCGGGGAAGGAGAGGGGGTGAAGGAAGGGGGAAGGAGATAGGGGGGAAGGAGAGGGGTGGGAAGGAAGGGGGAAGGAGAGAGGGGAAGGAGATGGGGAAGGAAGGGGGATGGAGATGGGGGAAGGAGGGGGGAAGTTTTCGGGGTAAGGAAAGGGGGAAGGAAGGGGGAAGGAGATGGGGGAAGGAGATGGGGGAAGGAAGGGGGAAGGAGGTGGGGGGAAGGAGATGGAGTAAGGAGAGAAGAAGGAGATGGGGAAGGAGAGGGGGGGAGGAAAGGTGGAAGGAGATGGGGAAAGGAGAGGGGGAAGGAGAGGGGGTAAGGAGTTGAGGGAAGGGGGAACGAGAGGGGGGAAGGAGATAAGGGCGACGGAGAGGGGGGCGAAGGAGAGTGGGGGTGAAGGAGAAGGGTGCGAAGGATAGGGCAGCGAAGGGGGCGAGCGGGGCAGAGAGTGGATGAAGAAGAGGGGGCGAAGGAGGGGGATGGAGATGGGGAAGGAAGGGGGGAAGGAGAGGGGGAAAGGAGAGGGGGGAAGGAGAGGGGAGGAAGGGTCGGAAGGAAGGGGGATGGAAGGAGGGGGGAGGGTGGGAAGGAAGGGGGAAGGAGATATGGGGAAGGAGTGGGGGCGAAGGAAGGGGGAAGGAGATGGGGGGAAGGAGAGTGGGGAAGGAGATGGGGGAAGGAGATAGGCGGGTAGGAGAGGGGGGAAAGGAAAGGGGAATGAGATAGGGCGGAAGGAGAGGGGGGAAGGAAGGGGGAAGGAGATAGCGGGGAAGGAGGGGGGACTGAGAGGGGGGGAAGGGGGGAAGGAGGGGGGACGGAGATAGGGGGGAAGGAGGGGGGAAGGAGAGGGTGGGAAGGAAGGGTGAAACGAGATGGGGGGAAGGAGAGGGGGGAAGGGAGGGGAAGGAGATGGGGGAAGGAGGGGGGGAAGGAACGGGGAAGAAGATTGGGGGGAAGATGAGGGGTGGGAAGGAAGGGGGAAGGAGATATGGGGAAGGAGTGGGGGCGAAGGAAGGGGGAAGGAGATGGGGAAGGGGGGAAGGAGATAGGGAAAGGAGAGGGGGGAAGGAAGGCGGAAGTAGATAGGGGGAAGGAGATATGGGGGGAAGGAGATCGGGGGGAAGAAGATGGGGGAAGGAGATGGTGGGGAAGGAGAGGGGGTGAAGGAGGGGGAGAACGAGAGGGGGGAGGAGAGGGGGAAGGAAGGGGGAAGGAGGTGGGAGGAAGAAGGTGGAAGGAAGGGGGAAGGAGATAGGGGTGAAGGAGAGGTGGGGCAAGGAAGGGGGAAGGAGATGGGGAAGCAGGTGGGAGGAAGGGGGAAGGAGATAGGCGGGAAGGAGAGGGGGGTAAGGAAAGGTGGAAGGAAGGAAGGAAAGAGGAGGAAGGAAGGGGGAAGGAGAGACGGGGGAAGGAGATGGGGGGAAGGAGAGGGGAGGGAAGGGGATTGGGGGAAGGAGAGGGGGAAGGAGAGGGGGGTGAAGGAGAGGGGGTAATGAGAGGGTGGGAAGGAAGGGGGAAGGATATGGGGGGAAGGATATGGTGGGAAGGAGATGGGGGGAAGGAGAGGGTGGGAAGGAGTGGGGGGAAGGAAGGGGGAAGGAGATGGGGGAAGGAGTGGGGGGAAAGGAGATGGGGAAGGAGAGGGGGAAGGAGATTGGGGGATGGAGAGGGGGGAAGGAGATTGGGGAACGGGAGTGGGAGGAAGGATGGGGGAAGGAGAGGGGGGATGGAGAGGGAGGAAGGAGAGGTGGGGAAGGAAGGGGGAAGGAGGGGGGGAAAGAGATTGGAGAAGGAGAGGGGGGTGGAAGGATGGGAGGAGGAGAGGGGGAAAGGAGAGGGGGGAAGGAGATGGGGAAGGAAGGAAGAAGGAGATGGGGAAGGAGAGCGGAGGAAAGAAGCAGGAATGAGAGGGGAGAAGGAGATGGGGGGAAGGAGAGGCGGGAAGGAGATAGAGGTGAATGAGAGGGGGGAAGGATGGGGGAAGGAGATAGGGCAGAAGGAGAAAGGGGAAGGAATGGGGGAAGGAGAGGGAGGGGAAGGAAGGGGGAAGGAGATAGCGGGGAAGGAGGGGGGACCGAAGGGGGAGAAGGGGGGAAGGAGGGGGGAAGGAGATGGGGGGAAGGGGTGAACGAGATGGAGGAAGGAGAGGGTGGAAAGGAAGGGGGAAGGAGGTGGGGGTACGGAGAGGGGGATGGAATGCAGGAAAGGGGGAATGAAGGGGGAAGGAGAGAGGAGGAAGGGGAGGGGGAAGAAGGAGAGGGGGAAGGATAGGGGGGTAAAGGATAGGGGAGTACTGAGAGGGTGGGAAGGAAGGGGGAAGGAGAGGTGTGGAAGGAGATGGGGGAAGGAGAGGGTGGGAAGGAGATAGGGGGAAGGAGAGGAGGGAAGGAAGGGGGAAGGAGATAGGGGGAAGGAGTGGGGGGAAAGGAGATGGGGGAAGGAGAGGGGGGAAGGAGATTGGGGGATGGAGAGTGGGTAAGGAGATTGGGGGAAGGAGAGGGGGTGGAAGGATGGGTGAAGGAGGGGGGAAGGAGAGGGAGGAAGGAGAGGTGGGTAAGGAAGCGGGAAGGAAATGGGGAAGGAGAGGGGAGGAAAGAAGCAGGAATGAGAGGGGGAAGGAGATGGGGAAGGAGAGGGGGAAGGAAGCAGGAAGGAGATGGGGGAAGGAGAGGGGGAAGGAGATTGGGGGAAGGAGAGAGGGGGAAGGAGATGGGGGAAGGAGAAGGGGTGGAAGGAAGGGGGAAGGAGATGGGGAAGGAGAGGGGGAAGGAGATGGGGGAAGGAAAGGGGGTGGAAGGAAGATGGAAAGAGAGAGGGTGAAGGAGATGGGGGGAAGGAGAGGGGGGAAGAATGGCGGAAGGAGATGGGGGAAGGAAGGGGGAAGTAGATGGGAGAAAGGAGAGGGGGGAAGGAAGGGGGAAGGAGAGAGGGGAGAAGGAGATGGGGAAGGAAGGGGGAAGGACATGGGGTGAAGGAGAGTTGGGGGAAGGAAGGGGGAAGGAGATAGGGGGGAAGGAGAGGGTGGGGAAGGAGAGGGGGGAAGGAGATAGGGGTGAAGGAGAGGGGGAAGGAAGGGGGAAGGAGATGGGGAAGGAGAGGGGGTGGAAGTAGAGAGGGGAAGTAGATGGGGAAGGGGAAGGTGGGGAAGGAGGTGGGTAGGAGATAGGGGGAAGGAGGGGTGGGAAGGAGATGGGGTGAAGGATAGGGGGAAGGAGATCGGGGGAAAGAGAGGGGGACCGAGAGGAGGGGGAAGGAGACGGGGGAAGGAGAGGGGCGAAGGAAGGGGGAAGGAAGGAGATTGGGGGAAGGAGGTGGGAAGGAAGGGGGAAGGAAGCAGATGGGGGAAGGAGAGGGGTGGGAAAGAAGGGGGAAGGAAGGGGATGGAGGGAGGAAGGGGGAAGGAGGTGGGGGGAAGGGGAGGGGGGAAGGAAGGGGGGAAGGAGATGGGGAAGGAGAGGGGGAAGGAAGCGGGAAGGGGACGGGGGAAGGGGGTGGAAGGAAGGGGGAAGGAGATGGGGAAGGAGTAGGGAAGGAAGTGGGAAGGAGATGGGGGAAAGCGGGGGAAGGAAGGGGGAAGGAGATGGGGTGGAAGGAGAGGGGGAAGGAAAGGGGAAGGCGATAGGCACGAAGGAGAGGGGGGAAGGAGATAGGGGGAAGGCGAGAGGGGAAGGAAGCAGGAAGGAGATAGGCGGGAAGGGGGGGAAGAGATAACGGGGAAGGATAGGGGGGAAGGAAGGGGGAAGAAAATGAGGGTAAGGAGAGGGGGGAAGGAAGGAAGGAAAGTGGGGAAGGAAGGGAGAAGGAGATGGGGGTAAGGAGATAGGGAGAACGAGAGGGGGTGGGAACGAGATAGGGGGAAGGAGAGGGGGGAAAGGAGATGGGGGAAGGAGAGGGGGGAAGGAGATTGGGGGATGGAGAGTGGGGAAGGAGATTGGGGGAAGGAGAGGGGGTGGAAGGATGGGGGTAGGAGGGGGGAAGGAGAGGGGGGAAGGAGAGGTGGGTAAGGAAGGGGGAAGGAAATGGGGAAGGAGAGGGGAGGAAAGAAGCAGGAATGAGAGGGGGAAGGAGATGGGGAAGGAGAGGGGGAAGGAAGCAGGAAAAGATGGGGGAAGGAGAGGGGGGAAGGAGATTGGGGGAAGGAGAGAGGGGGAAGGAGATGGGGGAAGGAGAAGGGGTGGAAGGAAGGGGGAAGGAGATGGGCGAAGGAGAGGGGGAAGGAGATGGGGGGAAGGAAAGGGGGTGGATGGAAGGTGGAAGGAGAGAGGGTGAAGGAGATAGGGCGGAAAGAGAGGTGGGAAGGAGATAGGGGGAAGGAGAGGGGGGAAGAATGGGGGAAGGAGATGGGGGAAGGAAGGGGGAAGTAGATGGGAGAAAGGAGGGGGGGAAGGAAGGAGAGAGGGGAGAAGGAGATGGGGGAAGGAAGGGGGAAGGACATGGGGTGAAGGAGAGGTGGGGAAGGAGATGGGGGGGAAGGAGAGGGTGGGGAAGGAGAGGGGGGAAGGAGATAGGGGTGAAGGACAGGGGGAAGGAAGGGGGAAGGAGATGGGGGAAGGAGAGGGGGTGGAAGTAGATGGGCGAAGGGGAGGGTGGGGCAGGAGGTGGGTAGGATATAGGGGGAAGGAGGGGTGGGAAGGAGATGGGGTGAAAGATAGGGGGCAGGAGATAGGGGGAAAGAGAGGGGGAAGGAGAGGAGGGGGGAAGGAGACGGGGGAAGGAGAGGGGCGAAGGAAGGGGGAAGGAAGGAGATTGGGGGAAGGAGGTGGGAAGGAAGGGGGAAGGAAGGAGATGGGGGAAGGAGAGGGGTGGGAAAGAAGGGGGAAGGAAGGGGATGGAGAGAGGAAGGGGGAAGGAGGTGGGGGAAGGGGAGGGGGGAAGGAAGGGGGGAAGGAGATTGGGAAGGAGAGGGGGAAGGAAGCGGGAAGGGGATAGGGGGAAGGGGGTGGAAGGAAGGGGGAAGGAGATGGGGTGGAAGGAGGGGGGGAAGGAAAGGGGAAGGCGATAGGCGGGATGGAGAGGGGGGAAGGTGATAGGGGGAAGGAGAGGGGGGAAGGAGAGGGGGGAAGGAGATAGGCGGGAAGGGTGGGAAAGAGATAACGGGGAAGGAGACGGGGGAAGGAAGGGGGAAGAAAATGAGGGTAAGGAGAGGGCGGAAGGAAGGAAAGGGGGGAAGGAAGGGAGAAGGAGATGGGGGGAAGGAGATAGGGAGAACGAGAGGGGGTGGGAACGAGATAGGGGGAAGGAGAGAGGGGAAAGTGAGGGGGATGGAGAGGGGGGTAAGGAGAGGGTGGGAAGGAAGGGGGAAGGAGAGCGGGGAAGCAGATGGGGGGAACGAGAGGGTGGGACAGAGATGGGGGGGTGGAGAGGGGGAGAAGGAAGGGGGAAGGAGATGGTGGGAAGGAGAGGGGGGAAGGAGAGGGGGAAGGAAGGGGAAGGAGATAGGGGTGAAGGAGAGGGTGGCAAGGAGATGGGGGGAAGGAGGGAGGGAAGGAAGGGGGAAAGAGAGGGGGCAAGGACATAGAGGGAAGGAGAGGGGGAAGGAGATGGGGGAAGGAGAGGGGGCAAGTAAGGGAGAAGGAAGGAGATTAGGGGAAGGAGGGGTGGAAGGAAGGGGGAAGGAAGGAGATGGGGGAATGAGAGGGGTGGGAAGGAAAGGGGAAGGAAGGGGATGGAGGGAGGAAGGGGGAAGGAGATCGGGGGAAGGGGTGAAGGAAGGGGGAAGGAGATGGGGGAAGGAAGGGGAAGGAGATGGGGGAAGGAGAGGAGGGAAGGAGGGGGAAGCAGAGGGGAGGAAGGGGGGGGAAGGCGAGGGGGCGAAGGAGGTGGGGGGAAGGTGAGGGTGGGGAAGGAGAGGGGGGAACGAAGGGGGAAGGAGATAGTGGGGATGGATGGGGCAAAGGAAGAGGCAAGGAGATGGGGGAAGGAGAGGGGGGAGAAGAGGAGGAAAGAGATAGGGGGAATTGAATGGGGGAAAGGAGATGGGGAAGGAAAGGGAAGGAGATCGGGGGAAGGAGAGGGGGTGAAGGAAGGGGGAAGGAGAGGGTGGGGAAGGAGTGGGGGGAAGGAGGTAGGGGTTAAGGAGGGGGGAAAGGAAGGGGGAAGGAGCTAGGGGGAAGGAGATGCGGTGGGGAAGGAGATGCGGTGGGGAAGGAGATCGGGGAGAAGGAGATGGGGGTAGGAGATGCGGTGGAAGGAGAGGGGGGAAGGAGAGGGGGGAAGGAGAGGTGGGAAGGAGATGGGGGAAGGAGTGAGGGGGAAGGAGATGGGGAAGGAGACGGAGTGGGCAAGGAGAGGGGGTAAAGGAAGGGGAAAGGAGGAGGGAAGGAGAGGGGAGGGAAGGAGAGGGGGGAAGGAGATGGGGGAAGGAGGGGGGAGGAGATGGGGAAAGGAGAAAGGGGTATGGAAGGGGGAAGGAGATGGGGGAACGGAGGGGGGAAGGAAGGGGGAATGAGATGAGGGGGAAGGAGTGGGGAAGGAGAGGGGTGTAAGGAGAGCAGGGGAAGGAGGTGGGAGAGAAGGAGATAGGGGGAAGGAAGGTGGGCAAGAAGATCAGGGGAAGGAGAGTTGGGGGATGGAAGGGGAAGAAGTTAGGGAGGAAGGGGAGGGGGGAAAAAGAGGGGGAAGGAAGCGGGAAGGGTATGGGGGAAGTGGGTGGAAGGAAGGGGGAAGGAGAAAGGGGGAAGGAGAGGGGGGAAGGAAGTGGGAAGGAGATAGGGGCGAAAGAGAGATGGGGAAGGAAGGGGGAAGGAGATGGTGGATGGAGGGGAGAAGGAAGGGGAAGGAGATGGGGTGGAAGGAGAGCGGGGAAGGAAGCGGGAAGGAGATAGGGGGAAGGAGTGGTGGGAAAGGAGATGGGGGAAGGAGAGGGGGGAAAGGAGATTGGGGGATGGAGAGTGGGGAAGGAGATTGGGGGAAGGAGAGGGGGTTGAAGAATGGGGGAAGGAGGGGGGGAAGGAGAGGGGGGAAGGAGAGGTGGGTAAGGAAGCGGGAAGGAAATGGGGAAGGAGAGGGGAGGAAAGAAGCAGGAATGAGAGGGGGAAGGAGATGGGGAAGGACAGGGGGAAGGAAGCAGGAAGGAGATGGGGGGAAGGAGAGGGGGAAGGAGATTGGGGGAAGGAGATGGGGGAAGGAGAAGGGGTGGAAGGAAGGGGGAAGGAGATGGGGGAAGGAGAGGGGGAAGGAGATGGGGGAAGGAAAGGGGGTGGAAGGAAGGTGGAAGGAGAGAGGGTGAAGGAGATAGGGCGGAAAGAGAGGTGGGAAGGAGATAGGGGGAAGGAGAGAGGGGGAAGGAGAGAGGGGGGAAGGAGAGGGGGTAAGAATGGGGGAAGGAGATGGGGGAAGGAAGGGGGAAGTAGATGGGAGAAAGGAGAGGGGGGGAAGGTAGGGGGAAGGAGAGAGGGGAAAGCGGGGGAAGGAAGGGGGAAGGACATGGGGTGAAGGAGAGGTGGGGAAAAGAAGGGGGAAGGAGATAGGGAAGGAGAGGGGGTGGAAGCAGAGGGGGGAAGTAGATGGGGGAAGGGGAGGGTGGGGAAGGAGGTGGGTAGGAGATAGGGGGAAGGAGGGGTGGGAAGGAGATGGGGTGAAGGATAGGGGAAGGATAGGCGGAAAGAGAGGGGGAAGGAGGGGGGGAAGGAGGGGGGAAGGAGAGGGGCGAAGGAAGGGGGAAGGAAGGAGATTGGGGGAAGGAGGTGGGAAGGAAGGGGAAGGAAGGAGATGGGGGAAGGAGAGGGGTGGGAAAGAAGGGGGAAGGAAGGGGATGGAGGGAGGAAGGGGGAAGGAGGTGGGGGGAAGGGGAGGGGGGAAGGAAGGGGGAAAGGAGATGGGGAAGGAGAGGGGGGAAGGAAGCGGGAAGGGGATGGGGGAAGTGGGTGGAAGGAAGTGCGAAGGAGGTGGGGAAGGAGAGGGGGGAAGGAAGGGGGAAGGAGATGGGGAAAGCGGGGGAAGAAAGGGGGAAGGAGATGGGGTGGAAGGAGAGGGGGGAATGAAGAGGGAAGGCGATAGGCGGGAAGGAGAGGGGGGAAGGAGATAGGGGGAAGGAGAGGGGGGAAGGAAGCGGGAAGGAGATAGGCGGGAAGGGGGGGAAAGAGTTAACGGGGAAGGAGGGGCCGGAAGGAGATGGGGGAAGAAGATGGGGGTAAGGAGAGGGGGGAAGGAAGGGGGAAGAAAATGAGGGTAAGGAGAGGGGGGAAGGAAGGAAAGGGGGGAAGGAAGGGAGAAGGAGATGGGGGAAGGAGATAGGGAGAACGAGAGGGGGTGGGAACGAGATAGGTGGAAGGAGAGGGGGGAAAGTGAGGGGGATGAAGAGGGGTTAAGGAGACGGTGGGAAGGAAGGGGGAAGGAGAGCGGGGAAGGAGATGGGGGAACGAGAGGGTGTGACAGAGATAGGGGGGAAGGAGAGGGGGAGAAGGAAGGGGGAAGGAGATGGGCGGAAGAAGAGGGGGGAAGGAGAGGGGGAAGAAGGGGGAAGGAGATAGGGGTGAAGGAAAGGGTGGCAAGGAGATGGGGGAAGGAGGGAGGGAAGGAAGGGGGAAAGAGAGGGGGCAAGGAGATAGTGGGAAGGAGATGGGGGAAGGAGAGGGGATAAGTAAGGGAGAAGGAAGGAGATTGGGGGAAGGAGGGGTGGAAGGAAGGGGGAAGGAAGGAGATGGGGGGAATGAGAGGGGTGGGAAGGAAGGGGGAAGGAGATGGTGGAAGGAGAGGGCGGGAAGGAGAGGGGGAAGGAAGGGGAAGGAGATAGGGGGAAGGAGAGGAGGGAAGGAGGGGGGAAGCAGAGGGGATGAAGGAGGGGGAAAGCGAGGGGGCGAAGGAGGTGGGGGAAGGTGAGGGTGGGGAAGGAGGGGGGGTACGAAGGGGGAAGGAGATAGTGGGGATGGATGGGGGCAAAGGAAGAGGCAAGGAGATGGAGGAAGGAGAGGGGGGAGAAGAGGAGGAAAGAGATAGGGGGAATTAGATGGGGGAAAGGAGATGTGGAAGGAAGGGGAAGGAGATCGGGGGAAGGAGAGGGGGTGAAGGAAGGGGGAAGGAAGGGTGGGGAAGGAGTCGGGGGAAGGAGGTAGGGAGTAAGGAGCTAGGGGGAAGGAGATGCGGTGGGGAAGGAGATCGGGGAGAAGGAGATGGGGGTAGGAGATGGGGTGGAAGGAGAGGGGAAAGGAGAGGGGGAAGGAGAGGGGGGAAGGAGAGGTGGGTAGGAGATGGGGGAAGGAGATGGCGGAAGGAGACGGAGTGGGCAAGGAGAGGGGGGAAAGGAAGGGGAAAGGAGGGGGGAAGGAGAGGGGAGGGAAGGAGAGGGGGGAAGGAGATGGGGGGAAGATGGGGGGAAGGAGATGGGGGAAAGGAGAAAGGGGTATGGAAGGGGGAAGGAGATAGGGGGAACGGAGGGGGGAAGGAAGGGGGAATGAGATGAGGGGGAAGGAGTGGGGAAGGAGAGGGGTGTGAGGAGAGCAGGGGAAGGAGGTGGGAGAGAAGGAGATAGGGGGAAGGAAAGGGGGGCAAGAAAATCGGGGGAAGGAGAGTTGGGGGATGGAAGGGGAAGAAGTTAGGGAGGAAGGAGAACGGGGAAGAAGAGGGGGAAGGAAGCGGGAAGGGGATGGGGGAAGTGGGTGGAAGGAAGGGGGAAGGAGAAAGGGGGATGAGGGGGGGAGGAAGTGGTAAGGAGATAGGGGCGAAGGAGAGGTGGGGGAAGGAAGGGGGAAGGAGATGGTGGATGGAGGGGAGAAGGAAGGGGAAAGAGATGGGGTGGAAGGAGAGCGGGGAAGGAAGCGGGAAGGAGATAGGCGGGAAGGGGGGGAAGAGATAACGGGGAAGGAGGGGCAGGAAGGAGATGGGGGAAGAAGATGGGGGTAAGGAGAGGGGGGAAGGAAGGAAGCAAAGGGGGAAAGGAAGGGAGAAGGAGATGGGGGGAAGGAGATAGGGGGAACGAGAGGGGGAGGGAACGAGATAGGGGGAAAGGAGAAGGCGGAAGGTGAGGGGGTGGAGAGGGGAGTAAAGAGACGGTGGGAAGGAAGGGGGAAGGAGGGGGCGAAGGAGATGGGGGGAAGGAGAGGGTGGGACGGAGATAGGGGGGAAGGAGAGGGGGGAAGGAAGGGGGAAGGAGATGAGGGAAGGAGAGGGCGGAAGGAGAGGGGGGAAGGAGGGGGAAGGAGATAGGGGTGAAAGAGAGGGGGGGCAAGGAGATGGGGGAAGTAGGGAGGGAAGGAAGAGGGAATGAGATGGTGCAAGGAGATAGTGGGAAGGAGAGGGGTTAAAGCGATGGGGGGGAAAGAAAGGGGATGGAAGGAAGTGGGAAGGAGAAGGGGAAATGAGATGGGGAAGGAGCGGGAGGGAAGGAGAGGTGGGAAGGAGATGGGGGAAGGCGTGGGGCTAAGTAAGGGGGATGGAAGGAGATTGGGGGAAGGAGGGGGAAAGGAAGGGGGAAGGAAGGAGATGGGGGAAGGAGAGGGGTGGGAAGGAAGGCGGAAGGAAGGGGATGGAGGGAGGAAGGGGGAAGGAGATGGGGAAGGGGGGAATGAGAGGGGGGAAGGAGAGGGGGAAGGAGATGGGGTGGGAAGGAGAGGGGTGAAGGAAGTGTTAAGTAGAGGGGGGATGGAAGGGGGGAGGAGATGGGGGAAAGGAGAGGAGGGAAGGAGAGGGGGGATGGAGAGGGGACGAAGGAGGGGGAAGGCGAGGGGGGAAATGAGGTGGGGGGAAGGAGAGGGTGTGGAAGGAGAGGGGGGAAGGAAGTGGCAAGGAGATGGGGGGAAGGAGAGGGGGAGAAGAGGGTAGAAAGAGATAGGGGGAATAAGATGGGGGGAAAGGAGAGGGTGGGGAAGGAGTATGGGTAGGAGGGAGGGTGTAAGGAGGGGGGAAGGAAGGGGGAAGGAGATGGGGAAGGAGAGGGGGGAAGGAAGCGGGAAGGAGTTAGGGGGGAAGGAGAGGGAGGAAGGAAGTGGGAAGGAGATAGGCGGGAAGGGAGGGGAAGGAGATGGGGGAAGGAGAGGGGGTTAGGAATGGGGAAGGATATAGGAGGTAAGGAGAGGGGGAAGGTAGTGGGAAGGAGATGGGGGAAGGCGGGGGAAGGAAGGGGGAAGGAGATGGGGTGGAAGGAGAGGGGGGATGAAGGGGGAAGGCGATAGGCGGGAAGGAGAGGGGGGAAGGAGATAGGGGAAAGGCGATAGGCGGGAAGGAGAGGGAGGAAGGAGATGGGGGAAGGAGAGGGGGGAAGGAAGCGGGAAGGAGATAGGCGGGAAGGGGGGGAAAGAGATAACGGGGAAGGAGAGGGGGAAAGGAAGGGGGAAGAAGATGAGGGAAAGGAGAGGGGGTAGGAAGGAAGGAAAGGGGGGAAGGAAGGGAGAAGGAGATGGGGGAAGGAGAAAGGGAGAACGAGAGGGGTGGGAACGAGATAGGGGGAATGAGGGGGGGGAAAGTGAGGGGGTGGAGAGGGGGGTAAGGAGAGGGTGGGAAGGAAGGGTGAAGGAGAGCGGGGAAGGAGATGGGGGGAAGGAGAGGGTGGGACAGAGATGGGCGGAAGGAGAGGGGAGAAGGAAGGGGGAAGGAGATGGGGGAAGGAGAGGGGGGAAGGAGAGCGGGAAAGAGGGGGAAGGAGATAGGGGCGAAGGAGTGGTGAAGGAGAGGGTAGCAAGGAGATGGGGGAAGGAGAGGGGGGGAGGAGATGGGGGAAGGAGAGGGGGTAAGTAAGGGAGAAGGAAGGAGATTGGGGAAGGAGGGGTGGAAGGAAGGGGGAAGGAAGGAGATGGGGGAATTAGAGGGGTGGGAAGGAAGGGGGAAGGAAAGGGATGGAGGGAGGAAGGGGGAAGGAGATCGGGGGAAGGGGGGTGACGGAAATGGGAAGGAGATGGGGGAAGGAGAGAGGGGGAGGGAGGAGGAAGGAAGGGAAAGGAGATGGGGGAAGGAGAGGAGGGAAGGAGGGGGAAGCAGAGGGGAGGAAGGAGGGGGGAAGGCGAGGGGGGCGAAGGAGGTGGGGGGAAGGTAAGGGTGGGGAAGGAGAGGGAGGGAACGAAGGGGGAAGGAGATAGTGGGGATGGATGGGGCCAAAGGAAGAGGCAAGGAGATGGGGGAACGAGAGGGGGGAGAAGAGGGGGAAAGAGATAGGGGGAAATAGATGGGGGAAAGGAGAAAGGGGAAGGAAGGGGAAGGAGATTGGGGGAAGGAGAGGGGGTGAAGGAAGGGGGAAGGAGAGGGTGGGGAAGGAGTGGGGGGAAGGAGGTAGGGGGTAAGGACGGGGGAAGGAAGGGGGAAGGAGCTAGGGGGAAGGAGATGCGGTGGGGAAGGAGATCAGGGAGAAGGAGATGGGGGAAGGAGATGGGGGAAGGAGTGAGGGGGAAGGAGATGGGGGAAGGAGACGGAGTGGGCAAGGAGAGGAGGAAAGGAAGGGGGAAGGAGATTGGGGAGGGAAGGAGATTGGGGGGAAGGAGGGGGGGAAAGAGATTGGGGAAGGAGATGGGGGAAAGGAGAAAGGGGTAAGGAAGGGGGAAGGAGATAGGGGGAACGGAGGGGGGGAATAAAGGGGGGAATGAGATGAGGGGAAAGGAGTGGGGGAAGGAGATTGGGGAAGGAGATGGGGGAAAGGAGAAAGGGGTAAGGAAGGGGGAAGGAGATAGGGGGAACGGAGGGGGGGAATAAAGGGGGGAATGAGATGAGGGGAAAGGAGTGGGGAAGGAGAGGGGGGTAAGGAGAGCAGGGGAAGGAGGTGGGAGAGGAGATGGGGAAGGAAAGGGGGGCAAGAAATCGGGGGAAGGAGAGTGGGGGGATGGAAGGGGAAGAAGTTAGGGAGGAAGGAGAACGGGGAAGAAGAGGGGGAAGGAAGCGGGAAGGGGATGGGGGAAGTGGGTGGAAGGAAGGGGGAAGGAGAAAGGGGGATGGAGGGGGGGAGGAAGTGGGAAGGAGATATGGGCGAAGGAGAGGTGGGGGAAGGAAGGGGGAAGGAGATGGTGGATGGAGGGGAGAAGGAAGGGGAAAGAGATGGGGTGGAAGGAGAGCGGGGAAGGAAGCGGGAAGGAGATAGGCGGGAAGGGGGGGAAAGAGATAACGGGGAAGGAGGGGCAGGAAGGAGATGGGGAAGAAGATGGGGGTACGGAGAGGGGGGAAGGAAGGAAGCAAAGGGGGAAAGGAAGGGAGAAGGAGATGGGGGGAAGGAGATAGGGGGAACGAGAGGGGGAGGGAACGAGATAGGGGGGAAGGAGAAGGCGGAAGGTGAGGGTGTGGAGAGGGGAGTAAAGAGACGGTGGGAAGGAAGGGGGAAGGAGGGGGCGAAGGAGATGGGGGGAAGGAGAGGGTGGGACGGAGATAGGGGGGAAGGAGAGGGGGGAAGGAAGGGGGAAGGAGATGAGGGAAGGAGAGGGCGGAAGGAGAGGGGGAAGGAGGGGGAAGGAGATAGGGGTGAAAGAGAGGGGGGGCAAGGAGATGGGGGAAGTAGGGAGGGAAGGAAGAGGGAATGAGATGGTGCAAGGAGATAGTGGGAAGGAGAGTGGTTAAAGCGATGGGGGGGAAAGAAAGGGGATGGAAGGAAGTGGGAAGTAGAAGGGGAAATGAGATGGGGAAGGAGCGGGAGGGAAGGAGAGGTGGGAAGGAGATGGGGGAAGGCGTGGGGCTAAGTAAGGGGGATGGAAGGAGATTGGGGGAAGGAGGGGGAAAGGAAGGGGGAAGGAAGGAGATGGAGGGAGGAAGGGGGAAGGAGATGGGGAAGGGGGGAATGAGAGGGGGGAAGGAGAGGGGGAAGGAGATGGGGTGGGAAGGAGAGGGGGGAAGGAAGTGTTAAGAAGAGGGGGGATGGAAGGGGGGAGGAGATGGGGGAAAGTAGAGGAGGGAAGGAGAGGGGGGATGGAGAGGGGACGAAGGAGGGGGGAAGGCGAGGGGGGAAATGAGGTGGGGGGAAGGAGAGGGTGTGGAAGGAGAGGGGGGAAGGAAGTGGCAAGGAGATGGGGGGAAGGAGAGGGGGAGAAGAGGGTAGAAAGAGATAGGGGGAATAAGATGGGGGGAAAGGAGAGGGTGGGGAAGGAGTATGGGTAGGAGGGAGGGTGTAAGGAGGGGGGAAGGAAGGGGGAAGGAGATGGGGAAGGAGAGGGGGGAAGGAAGCGGGAAGGAGTTAGGGGGGAAGGAGAGGGAGGAAGGAAGTGGGAAGGAGATAGGCGGGAGGGGAGGGGAAGGAGATGGGGAAGGAGAGGGGGTTAGGAATGGGGAAGGATATAGGAGGTAAGGAGAGGGGGAAGGTAGTGGGAAGGAGATGGGGGAAGGCGGGGGAAGGAAGGGGGAAGGAGATGGGGTGGAAGGAGAGGGGGGATGAAGGGGGAAGGCGATAGGCGGGAAGGAGAGGGGGGAAGGAGTTAGGGGAAAGGCGATAGGCGGGAAGGAGAGGGAGGAAGGAGATGGGGGAAGGAGAGGGGGGAAGGAAGCGGGAAGGAGATAGGCGGGAAGGGGGGGAAAGAGATAACGGGGAAGGAGAGGGGGGAAGGAAGGGGGAAGAAGATGAGGGAAAGGAGAGGGGGTAGGAAGGAAGGAAAGGGGGGAAGGAAGGGAGAAGGAGATGGGGGAAGGAGAAAGGGAGAACGAGAGGGGTGGGAACGAGATAGGGGGAATGAGAGGGGGGGAAAGTGAGGGGGTGGAGAGGGGGGTAAGGAGAGGGTGGGAAGGAAGGGTGAAGGAGAGCGGGGAAGGAGATGGGGGGAAGGAGAGGGTGGGACAGGGATGGGCGGAAGGAGAGGGGAGAAGGAAGGGGGAAGGAGATGGGGGAAGGAGAGGGGGGAAGGAGAGCGGGAAAGAGGGGGAAGGAGATAGGGGCGAAGGAGTGGTGAAGGAGAAGGTAGCAAGGAGATGGGGGAAGGAGAGGGGGGAAGGAGATGGGGGAAGGAGAGGGGGTAAGTAAGGGAGAAGGAAGGAGATTGGGGAAGGAGGGGTGGAAGGAAGGGGGAAGGAAGGAGATGGGGGAATGAGAGGGGTGGGAAGGAAGGGGGAAGGAAAGGGATGGAGGGAGGAAGGGGGAAGGAGATCGGGGGAAGGGGGGTGACGGAAATGGGAAGGAGATGGGGGAAGGAGAGAGGGGGAGGGAGGAGGAAGGAAGGGAAAGGAGATGGGGGAAGGAGAGGAGGGAAGGAGGGGGAAGCAGAGGGGAGGAAGGAGGGGGGAAGGCGAGGGGGGCGAAGGAGGTGGGGGGAAGGTAAGGGTGGGGAAGGAGAGGGAGGGAACGAAGGGGGAAGGAGATAGTGGGGATGGATGGGGCCAAAGGAAGAGGCAAGGAGATGGGGGAACGAGAGGGGGGAGAAGAGGGGGAAAGAGATAGGGGGAAATAGATGGGGGAAAGGAGAAAGGGGAAGGAAGGGGAAGGAGATTGGGGGAAGGAGAGGGGGTGAAGGAAGGGGGAAGGAGAGGGTGGGGAAGGAGTGGGGGGAAGGAGGTAGGGGGTAAGGACGGGGGAAGGAAGGGGGAAGGAGCTAGGGGGAAGGAGATGCGGTGGGGAAGGAGATCAGGGAGAAGGAGATGGGGGAAGGAGATGGGGAAGGAGTGAGGGGGAAGGAGATGGGGGAAGGAGACGGAGTGGGCAAGGAGAGGAGGAAAGGAAGGGGGAAGGAGATTGGGGAGGGAAGGAGATTGGGGGGAAGGAGGGGGGGAAGGAGATTGGGGAAGGAGATGGGGGAAAGGAGAAAGGGGTAAGGAAGGGGGAAGGAGATAGGGGGAACGGAGGGGGGGAATAAAGGGGGGAATGAGATGAGGGGAAAGGAGTGGGGAAGGAGAGGGGGGTAAGGAGAGCAGGGGAAGGAGGTGGGAGAGGAGATGGGGAAGGAAAGGGGGGCAAGAAATCGGGGGAAGGAGAGTGGGGGGATGGAAGGGGAAGAAGTTAGGGAGGAAGGAGAACGGGGAAGAAGAGGGGGAAGGAAGCGGGAAGGGGATGGGGGAAGTGGGTGGAAGGAAGGGGGAAGGAGAAAGGGGGATGGAGGGGGGAGGAAGTGGGAAGGAGATAGGGGCGAAGGAGAGGTGGGGGAAGGAAGGGGGAAGGAGATGGTGGATGGAGGGGAGAAGGAAGGGGAAAGAGATGGGGTGGAAGGAGAGGGTGGAAGGAATTGGGAAGGAGATAGGCGGAAAGGGGGGGAAAGAGATATCGGGGAAGGAGAGGCAGGAAGGAGATGCGGGTAAGGAGAGGGGGGGAGGAAGGAAGGAAGGGGGGAAGGAAGGGAGAAGGAGATGGGGGGAAGGAGATAGCGGGGAACGATAGGGGAAGGGAATGAGATGGGGGAAGGAGAGGGGGGAAGGTGAGGGGGTGGAGAGGGGAGTAAGGAGAGGGTGTGAAGGAAGGGGCAAGGAGGGGGTGAAGGAGATAGCGGGGAAGGAGAGGGTGGGACGGAGATGGGGGGAAGGAGAGGGGGAAGGAAGGGGGAAGGAGATGGGGGAAGGAGAGGGGGGATGGAGAGGGGGGAAGGAGGGGGGAAGGAGATAGGGGTGAAGGAAAGGGGGCAAGGAGATGGGGGAAGGAGGGAGGGAAGGAAGAGGGAATGAGAGGGGGCAAGGAGATGGGGGAAGGAGAGGGGGAAAGAGATGGGGGGAAGGAAAGGTGATGGAAGGAAGTGGGAAGGAGAGGGGGAAGGAGATGGGGAAGGAGCGGGAGGGAAGGAGAGGGTGGGACAGAGATAGGGGGGAAGGAGAGGGGGGAAGGAAGGGGAAAGGAGATGGGGGCAGGAGAGGGGGGAAGGAGTGTGTCTAAGGAAGGGGGATGGAAGGAGATTGGGGAAGGAGGGGGGAAGGAAGGGGGAAGGAAGGAGATGGGGAAGGAGAGGGGTGGGAAGGAAGGCGGAAGGAAGGGGATGGAGGGAGGAAGGGGGAAGGAGATGGGGGGAAGGGGGAGGAGAGGGGGATGGAGAGGGGGGAATGAAGGCGGAAGGAGATAGGGGAAGGAGAGGGGGTGGGAAGGAGAGGAGTGAAGGAAGTGTTAAGTAGAGGGGGGAAGGAAGGGGGGAGGAGATGGGGGCAAGGAGAGGAGGGAATGAGAGGGGGGATGGAGAGGGGAGGAAGGAGGGGGAAGGCGAGCGGGAAAGGAGGTGGGGGGAAGAAGAGGGTGTGGTAGGAGGGAGGAAGGAAGTGGCAAGGAGATGGGGGAAGGAGAGGGGAGAGAAGAGGGTGGAAAGAGATAGGGGTAATAAGATGGGGGGAAAGGAGAGGGTGGGGAAGGAGTAGGGGTAGGAGGTAGGGTGTAAGGAGGGGGGAAGGAAGCGGGAAGGAGTTAGGGGGGAAGGAGAGGGGGGAATGAAGTGGGAAGGAGATAGGTGGGAGGGAAGGGGAAGGAGATGGGGGAAGGAGAGGGGGTTAGGAAGGGGGAAGGAGCTAGGAGGTAAGGAGAGGGGGGAAGGAAGGAAGGAGAGGGGGGAAGGAAGGGGGAGGGAGATGGGGGAATGAAATGGGGGGAAGGATATTGGGGGAACGAGAGGGGGAGGGAAGGTGAAAGGGAGAAGGAGAGGGCGGAAGAAAGAGGAGATGGGGAAGGAGAGGGGGGAAGGAAGGTGAAGGAGATGGGGGAAGGAGCGGGGGGGAGGGAACCGGGAAAAGATAGGGGGAAGGGGGTGTAAGGAAGGGGGAAGGAGATAGAGGGAAGGAGAGGGGAGAAGGATGGGGGAATGAATGGGGAAGGAGATAGGGGCGAAACAGAGGTGGGGGACGGAAGGGGAAGAAGATGGGGGGAAGGGGAGGGGGGGAAGGAGAGGGGGAAGGAGATAGGGGAAAAGAGATGGGGGAAGGAGAGGATGGGGAAGGAGAGGGGGGAAGGAGATGGGGTGATGGAGAGGTGGGGAAGGAGAGAGAGAGGGGAAGGATAGGGGAGAAGGAGAGGAGGGGAAGGAGATGGGATGAAGGAGAGGGGGGGAAGGAGAGAGGGGGGAAGGAGAAGGGGTATGGAAGGGGAAGGAAGGAGATTGGGGGAAGGAGGGGGGAATGAAGGGGGAAGGAAGGAGATGGGGGAAGGAGAGGGGTGGGAAGGAAGGGGGAAGGAGGTGGGGGGAAGGAGAGGGGGGAAGGAAGGGGGAAGGAGATGCGGGGAAAGAGAGGGGGAAGGAAGCGGGAAGGGGTTAGGGGGAAGGGGGTTGAAGGAAGGGGGAAGAAGATGGGGGAAGGAGAGTGTGGGAAGGAAGGGGGAAGGAGATAGGGGAAGGAGAGGGGGGCGGAAGGAAGTGGGAATGAGATGGGGCAAAGGAGAGGTGGGGGAAGGAAGGGACGAGGAGATGGGGGGAAGGAGGGGGGAAGGAAGGGGGAAGGAGATGGGTAGAAGTAGAGGGGGGAAGGAAGGGGGAAGGCGTTAGGCGGGAAGGAGAGGGGGGAAGGAGATAGAGGGAAGGAGAGGGGGGAACGAAGGGGCAAGGAGATAGGGGGGAAGGAAAGGGGGGAAGGAAGAGGGAAGGAGATAGGGGGAAGGAGATAGTGTGGAAGGAGAGGGGAGAAGGAATGGGGAAGGAGATGGGGGTAAGGAGAGGGGGGAAGAAGATGGAGTAACGAGAGGGGGATGGATTGAGATAGGGTGAACGAAGGGGGCAAGGTGAGGGGGTGAAGGAGACGGGTTAAGGAAGGGGGAAGGAGAGGGGGGAAGGAGATGGGGGAAGGAGAGGGGGGACGGAAGGAGGAAGGAGATAGGGGCGAACGCAATAGGGTGGAAGGAGAGGGGGGAAGGAAGGGGGGAGGAGATGGGGGTAAGGAGAGGGGGGTAGGAAGGAAGGTAAGGGTGAAGAGAGAGGGAAGGAGATGGGGGAACGAGAGGGGGAGAGAAGGACCTGTGGGATGGAGGGGGGTGAGGGGGGTGAAGGAGAGGGGGGTAAGGAGAGGGTGGGAAGGAAGGGGGAAGGATATGGGGGGAAGGAGAGGGGGGAATAATAGGGAGGGAAGGAGGGGGAAGGAAGGGGGAAGGAGAGAGGGGAGAAGGAGAGGGGGAAGGAAGGGGAAGGAGATAGGGGCGAAGGAGAGGGTGGGGAAGGAGAGGGGGAAGGAGATAGGGGAAAGAGATGGGGGAAGGAGATGGGGGAAGGAGAGGGGGAAGGAAGCAGGAAGGGGTTGGGGGAATGGGGTGGAAGGAAGGGGGAAGGAGATGGGGGGAAGGAGAGTGGGGGAAGGAAGGGCGAAGGGGATAGGGGAAGGAGGGGGGGCGGAAGGAAGTGGGAAGGAGATGGGGGGAAGGAGAGGGGGAAGGAGAGGGGGGAAGGAGATAGGGGAAAAGAGATGGGGGAAGGAGAGGGGGGAAGGAGAGGGAGGAAGGAGATAGGGGTGAAGTGGAGGGGGGTGGAGGGGGGAGGGGAAGTAGATGGGGAAGGAGAGAGGGGAGAAGGAGAGGGGGAAAGGAAGGGGTAGGAGATAGGGGGAAGGAGAGGGTGGGGAAGGAGAGGGGGAAGGAGATAGGGGAAAGAGATGGGGGAAGGAGATGGGGGAAGGAGAGGGGGAAGGAAGCAGGAAGGGGTTGGGGGAATGGGGTGGAAGGAAGGGGGAAGGAGATGGGGGAAGGAGAGTGGGGGAAGGAAGGGCGAAGGGGATAGGGGGAAGGAGAGGGGGGGCGGAAGGAAGTGGGAAGGAGATGGGGCGAAGGAGAGGTGGGGGAAGGAAGGGGGATTGAGATGGGGGAAGGAGAGGGGGAAGGAAGGGGGAAGGAGATTGGGGAAAGGAGATAGGGTGGAAGGAGAGGGGGGGAAGGAATGGGGAAGGAGATGGGGGAAGGAGGGGGGAAGGAAGTAAGGAAAGGGGGGAAGGAAGGGGGTAGGAGATGGGGGAAGGAGATGGGGGAACGAGAGGGGGATGGAAGGTGTTAGGGGGAAGGAGGGGGGAAGGTGAGGGGGAGGAGATACGGGGGAAGGAGAGGGTGGGAAGGAGATGGGGGAAGGAGAGGGGGGAAGGAGATGGTGGGAAGGAGAGGTGGGAAGGAAATGGGGGAAGGAGAGGGGGAAGGAGAGAGGGGGGAAGGAGAGGGGCAAAGGAGATAGAGGTGAAGGAGAGGGGGAAGGAAGGGGGAAGGAGATGGGGGAAGGAGAGGGGGGCGGAAGGAAGTGGGAAGGAGATGAGGCGAAGGAGAGGTGGGGGAAGGAAGGGGAAAGGAGATGGGGGAAGGAGATGGGGGAAGGAGGGGGAAGGAAGGGGGAAGGAGATGGGGTGGAAGGAGAGGGGTGAAGGAAGGGGGAAGGCGTTAGGCAGGAAGGAGAGGGGGAAGAAGATAGGGGAAGGAGAGGTGGGAAACGAAGGGGGAAGGAGATGGGGGGAAGGAGAGGGGGGAAGGAAGGGGGAAGGAGATAGGGGGAAGGAGAGGTGGGGGAAGGATTCGGGAAGGAGATGGGGGAAGGAGGGGGGAAGGAAGGGGGAAGGAGATGGGATGGAAGGAGAGGGGTGAAGGAAGGGGGAAGGCGTTATGCAGGAAGGAGAGGGGGGAAGGAGATAGAGGGAAGGAGGGGGGAACGAAGGGGCAAGGAGATGGGGGGAAGGTGAGGGGGGAAGGAAGGGGAAGGAGATTGGGGGAAGGAGATAGGGGTGGAAGGAGAGGGGGAAGGATTGGGGAAGGAGATGGGGGAAGGAGAGGGGGGAAGGAAGTAAGGAAAGGGGGGAAGGAAGGGGGTAGGAGATTGGGAAGGAGATGGGGGAAGGAGGGGGGGAATGTGAGGGGGGTGAAGGAGAGGGGGTAAGGAGAGGGTGGGAATGAAGGGGGAAGGAGAGGGAGGGAGGAGATACGGGGGAAGGAGAGGGTGGGAAGGAGATGGGGGGAAGGAGAGGGAGGAAGGAAGGGGGAAGGAAAGTGGGAAGGAGAGGGGGGAAGGAGATGGTGGGAAGGAGAGGGGGGAAGGAGAGGGGGGAAGGAGAGAGGGGGGAAGGAGAGCGGGGAAGGAAGGGGCAAGGAGATAGGGGTGAAGGAAGGGGGAAGTAGATAGGGGAAGGAGATAGGGGTGAAGGAGAGGTGTGGGAAGAAATGGGGAAGGAGAGGGGGGAAGGAGATGGTGGGAAGGAGAGGGGGGAAGGAGATGGGGGAAAGAGATGGGGGAAGAAGAGGGGTGAAGGAGGGGGCAAGGAGATGGGGTGAAGGAGAGGGGGGCAAGGAGATGGGGGAAGGAGGGAGGGAATGAAGAGGGAATGAGAGGGGGCAAGGAGATAAGGGGAAGGAGAGGGGGAAAGAGATGGGGGAAGGAAAGGGGATGGAAGGAAGTGGAAAGGAGAGGGGGAAGGAGATGGGGAAGGAGCGGGAGGGAAGGAGAGGGTGGGACGGAGATAGGGGGGAAGGAGAGGGGAAGGAAGGGGGAAGGAAGGAGATGGGGAAGGAGAGGGGTGGGAAGGAAGGCGGAAGGAAGGGGATGGAGGGAGGAAGGGGGAAGGAGATGGGGGAAGGGGGGAGAAGAGGGGGGAAGGAGAGGGGGAAGTAAGGGGGAAGGAGATAGGGGAAGGAGAGGGGGTGGGAAGGAGAGGGGTGAAGGAAGTGTTAAGTAGAGGGGGGAAGGAAGAGGGAGGAGATGGGGGCAAGGAGAGGAGGGAAGGTGAGGGGGGATGGAGAGGGGAGGAAGGAGGGGGAAGGCGAGGGGGGAAAGGAGGTGGGGGGAAGGAGAGGGTGTGGTAGGAGAGGGGGGAAGGAAGTGGCAAGGAGATGGGGGAAGGAGAGGGGGAGAAGAGGGTGGAAAGAGATGGGGGAATAAGATGGGGGGAAAGGAGAGGGTGGGGAACGAGTAGGGGTAGGAGGTAGGGTGTAAGGAGGGGGGAAGGAAGGGGGAAGGAGATAGGGGAAGGAGGGGGGGAAGGAAGCGGGAAGGAGTTAGGGGGAAGGAGAGGGGGAAGGAAGCGGGAAGGAGTTAGGGGGAAGGAGAGGGGGGAAGGAAGTGGGAAGGAGATAGGCGGGAGGGGAGGGGAAGGAGATGGGGGAAGGAGAGGGGGTTAGGAAGGGGGAAGGAGATAGGAGGTAAGGAGAGGGGGAAAGGAAGGAAGGAGATTGGGGAAGGAGATGGGGGAATGAAATGGGGGGAAGGATATTGGGGGAACGAGAGCGGGAGGGAAGGTGAAAGGGAGAAGGAGAGGGTGGAAGAAAGGGGAGATGGGGGAAGGAGAAGGGGGAAGGAAGGTGAAGGAGATGGGGGAAGGAGCGGGGGGGAGGAAGCGGGAAAAGATAGGGGGAAGGGGGTGTAAGGAAGGGGGAAGGAGATAGGGGGAAGGAGAGGGGAGAAGGATGGGGGAAGGAGATGGGGGGAAGGAAGCGATAAGGAGATGGGGGAAAAAGAGGGGGAAGAAGGGGGATGGAGAGAGGGGAGAAGGAGAGGGGGGAAGGAATGGGGAAGGAGATAGGGGCGAAACAGAGGTGGGGGAAGGAAGGGGAAGGAGATGGGGGGAAGGAGAGGGTGGGGAAGGAGAGGGTGAAGGAGATAGGGGAAAAGAGGTGGGGGAAGGAGAGGATGGGGAAGGAGAGAAGGGGGAAGGAGATGGGGTGAAGGAGAGGTGGGGAAGGAGAGAGGGGGGAAGGATAGGGAGGAACGAGAGGAGGGGAAGGAGATGGGGTGAAGGAGAGGGGGAAAGGAGAGAGGGGGGAAGGAAAGGGGGTATGGAAGGGGGAAGGAAGGAGATTGGGGGAAGGAGTGGGGAAGGAAGGGGGAAGGAAGGAGATGGGGGAAGGAGAGGGGTGGGAAGGAAGGGGGAAGGAGGTGGGGGGAAGGAGGTGGGGAAGGAAGGGGGAAGGAGATGCGGGGAAAGAGAGGGGGGGAAGGAAGCGGGAAGGGGTTAGGGGGAAGGAGAGGGGGGCGGAAGGATGTGGGAAGGAGTTGGGGCGAAAGAGAGGTGGGGAATGAAGGGGGGAGGAGATGGGGGAAGGTGGGGGGAAGGAAAGGGGAAGGAGATGGGTAGAAGGAGAGTGGGGAAGGAAGGGGGAAGGCGTTAGGCGGGAAGGAGAGGGGGGAAGGAGATAGAGGGAAGGAGAGGGGGGAACGAAGGGGCAAGGAGATGGGGGAAGTAGAGGGGGGAAGGAAGGGGGAAGGAGATAGGGGCGAAGGAGATAGGGTGGAAGGAGAGGGGGGGGTAGGAAGGGGGGAGGAGATGTGGGTAAGGAGAGGGGGGAAGGAAGGAGGGTAAGGGTGAAGAGAGGGGGAAGGAGATGGGGGGACGAGAGGGGGAGGGAAGGACATGTGGGAAGCAGGGGGGTGAGAGGGGGTAAAAGAGAGGGGTGTAAGGAGAGGGTGGGAAGGAAGGGGGAAGGAGATGGGGGCAAGGAGAGGGGGAAGGAGAGGGGGGAAGAATAGGGAGGGAGGGAAGGGGGAAGGAAGGGGGAAGGAGATAGGGGCGAAGGAGAGGGTGGGGAAGGAGAGGGGTGAAGGAGATAGGGGAATAGAGATGGGGGAAGGAGAGGGGGAAGGAGAGGGAGGAAGGAGATGGGTGAAGGAGAGGGGGGTGGAAGGAGGGGAGGGGAAGTAGATGGGGGAAGGAGAGAGGGGAGAAGGAGAGGGGGAAGTAAAAGGGTAGGAGATAGGGGGGTAGTAGAGGGTGAGGAAGGAGAGGGGGAAGGAGAGGGGGAAGGAGATAGGGGAAAAGAGATGGGGAAGGGGAGGGGGAAGGAGAGGGGCAAAGGAGATAGAGGGGAAGGAAGGGGGAACGAGATGGGGGAAGGAGAGGGTTGAGGGAGGAATGAAATGGGAAGGAGATAGGTGGGAGGGGAGGGGAAGGAGATGGGGGAAGGAGAGGGGGTTAGGAAGGGGGAAGGAGCTAGGAGGTAAGGAGAGGGGGGAAGGAAGGAAGGAGAGGGGGGAAGGAAGGGGGAGGGAGATGGGGGAATGAAATGGGGGGAAGGATATTGGGGGAACGAGAGGGGAAGGGAAGGTGAAAGGGAGAAGGAGAGGGCGGAAGAAAGGGGAGATGGGGGAAGGAGGGGGGAAGGAAGGTGAAGGAGAAGGGGGAAGGAGCAGGGTGGAGGGAACCGGGAAAAGATAGGGGGAAGGGGGTGTAAGAAAGGGGGAAGGAGATAGGGGGAAGGAGAGGGGAGAAGGATGGGGGAAGGAATGGGGAAGGAGATAGGGGCGAAACAGAGGTGGGGGAAGGAAGGGGAAGAAGATGGGGGGAAGGGGAGGGGGGAAGGAGAGGGGGAAGGAGATAGGGGAAAAGAGATGGGGGAAGGAGAGGATGGGGAAGGAGAGGGGGAAGGAGATGGGGTGATGGAGAGGTGGGGAAGGAGAGAGAGAGGGGAAGGATAGGGGAGAAGGAGAGGAGGGGAAGGAGATGGGGTGAAGGAGAGGGGGGGAAGGAGAGAGGGGGGAAGGAGATGGGGTATGGAAGGGGGAAGGAAGGAGATTGGGGGAAGGAGGGGGGAATGAAGGGGGAAGGAAGGAGATGGGGGAAGGAGAGGGGTGGGAAGGAAGGGGGAAAGAGGTGGGGGAAGGAGAGGGGGGAAGGAAGGGGGAAGGAGATGCGGGGAAAGGGAGGGGGGAAGGAAGCGGGAAGGGGTTAGGGGGAAGGAGGTTGAAGGAAGCGAGAAGGAGATGGGGGAAGGAGAGGTGGGCGGAAGGAAGTGGGAAGGAGATGGGGCAAAGTAGAGGTGGGAGAAGGAAGGGAGGAGGAGATGGGGGGAAGGAGGGGGGGAAGGAAGGGGGAAGGAGATGGGTAGAAGTAGAGGGGGGAAGGAAGGGGGAAGGCATTAGGCGGGAAGGAGAGGGGGGAAGGAGATAGAGGGAAGGAGATAGAGGGAAGGAGAGGGGGGAACGAAGGGGCAAGGAGATGGGGGGAAGGAGAGGGGGGAAGGAAGGGGGAAGGAGATAGGGGGAAGGAGATAGTGTGGAAGGAGAGGGGAGAAGGAATGGGGAAGGAGATGGGGGTAAGGAGAGGGGGGAAGGAAGTAAGGAAATGTGGAAGGAACGGGGAAGGGGATGGGGGAAGGAGATGGGGGAAGAAGATGGGGTAACGAGAAGGGGATGGATAAGATAGGGTGAACGAAGGGGGCAAGGTGAGGGGGTGAAGCAGACGGGGTAAGGAAGGGGGAAGGAGAGGGGGGAAGGAGATGGGGGAAGGAGAGGGGGGACGGAAGGAGGAAGGAGATAGGGGCGAAGGAGATAGGGTGGAAGGAGAGGGGGGTAGGAAGGGGGGAGGAGATGTGGGTAAGGAGAGGGGGGAAGGAAGGAGGGTAAGGGTGAAGAGAGAGGGAAGGAGATGGGGGAACGAGAGGGGGAGAGAAGGACATGTGGGAAGGAGGGGGGTGAGGGGGGTGAAGGAGAGGGGGGTAAGGAGAGGGTGGGAAGGAAGGGGGAAGGAGATGGGGGAAAGGAGAGGGGGGAAGAATAGGGAGGGAAGGGGGGGAAGGAAGGGGGAAGGAGAGAGGGGAGAAGGAGAGGGGGAAGGAAGGGGAAGGAGATAGGGGCGAAGGAGAGGGTGGGGAAGGAGAGGGGGGAAGGAGATAGGGGAAAAGAGATGGGGGAAGGAGTGGGGGGAAGGAGAGGTAGGAAGGAGATGGGGTGAAGGAGAGGGGGGTGGAGGGGGGAGGGGAAGTAGATGGGGGAAGGAGAGAGGGGAGAAGGAGAGGGGGAAAGGAAGGGGTAGGAGATAGGGGGAAGGAGAGGGGGGGAAGGAGAGGGGGAAGGAGATAGGGGAAAGAGATAGGGGAAGGAGATGGGGGAAGGCGAGGGGGAAGGAAGCAGGAAGGGGTTGGGGGAATGGGGTGGAAGGAAGGGGGAAGGAGATGGGGGGAAGGAGAGTGGGGGAAGGAAGGGCGAAGGGGATAGGGGGAAGAGGGGGGCGGAAGGAAGTGGGAAGGAGATGGCGCGAAGGAGAGGTGGGGGAAGGAAGGGGGAATGAGATGGGGGGAAGGAGAGGGGGAAGGAAGGGGGAAGGAGATTGGGGGAAGGAGATAGGGTGGAAGGAGAGGGGGCGAAGGAATGGGGAAGGAGATGGGGGAAGGAGGGGGGCAAGGAAGTAAGGAAAGGGGGGAAGGAAGGGGGAAGGAGATGGGGGAAGGAGAGGGGGGAAGGAGAGTGGGGGAAGGAAGGGCGAAGGAGATAGGGGGAAGGAGAGGGGGGCAGAAGGAAGTGGGAAGGAGATGAGGCGAAGGAGAGGTGGGGGAAGGAAGGGGGAAGGAGATGGGGGAAGGAGGGGGGAAGGAAGGGGGAAGGGGATGGGGTGGAAGGAGAGGGGTGAAGGAAGGGGGAAGGCGTTAAGCAGGAAGGAGAGGGGGAAGGAGATAGGGGGAAGGAGAGGTGGGAAACGAAGGGGGAAGGAGATGGGGGGAAGGAGAGGGGGGAAGGAAGGGGGAAGGAGATAGGGGGAAGGAGAGGTGGGGGAAGGAATCGGGAAGGAGATAGGGGGAAGGAGGGGGGAAGGAAGGGGGAAGGAGGTGGGATGGAAGGAGAGAGGTGAAGGAAGGGGGAAGGCGTTAGGCAGGAAGGAGAGGGGGAAGGAGATAGAGGGAAGGAGGGGGAACGAAGGGGCAAGGAGATGGGGGGAAGGTGAGGGGGAAGGAACGGGGAAGGAGATTGGGGGAAGGAGATAGGGTGGAAGGAGAGGGGGGAAGGAATGGGGAAGGAGATGGGGAAGGAGAGGGGGGAAGGAAGTAAGGAAAGTGGGGAAGGAAGGGGCTAGGAGATGGGGAAGGAGATGGGGGGAACGAGAGTGGGATGGAAGGTGATGGGGGAAGGAGTGGGGAAGGTGAGTGGGGTGAAGGAGAGGGGGTAAGGAGAGGGTGGGAAGGAAGGGGGAAGGAGAGGGAGGGAGGAGATACGGGGGAAGGA
Source organism: Chiloscyllium punctatum (assembly GCF_047496795.1). NCBI lineage: Eukaryota > Metazoa > Chordata > Chondrichthyes > Orectolobiformes > Hemiscylliidae > Chiloscyllium > Chiloscyllium punctatum. The sequence goes on from NC_092761.1 coordinate 7,953,585, forward strand.
GAGGGAGGGAAGGAGATGGGGGAAGGAGAGGGAGGAAGGAAGGGGGAAGGAAAGGGGGAAGGAGAGGGGGGAAGGAGATAGGGGTGAAGGACAGAGGGGAAGGAGATAGGGGAAGGAGCGGGAAAGGAGATGGTGGGAAGGAGAGGGGGGAAGGAGAGGGGGGAAGGAGAGAGGGGGGAAGGAGAGCGGGGAAGGAAGTGGCAAGGAGATAGGGGTGAAGGAAGGGGGAAGTAGATAGGGGAAGGAGATAGGGGTGAAGGAGAGCTGTGGGTAGGAATGGGGAAGGAGATGGGGGAAGGGGGGAAGGAAGGGGGAAGGAGATAGGCGGGAAGGAGTGGGGGTGGAAAGGAGATGGGGGAGTGGGGGGGTGAAGGAAGGGTGAAGGAGATGAAGGGGAAGGAGGGGGAAGGAAGGGGAAGGAGATGGGGGGAAGGAGGGGGGAAGGAAGCGGGAAGGAGATGGGGAGGGAGAGGGGGGAAGATGGAGGCAAGGAGATAGGCGGGAAGGGGGTGGAAGGAGATGGGGGAAGGAGAGGGGGGGAAGGAAGGGTGAAGCAGATAGGGGATAAGGAGGGGGGAAGGATGGAAGGATGAATGAAGGAAGGGGAAGGAGATGGGGGAAAGGAAATGAGGGAAGGAGATGGGGGAACGAGAGGGGGAGAGAAGGAGAGTGTGGGAAGGAAGGGGGAAGTCGGGAGGGGATAGAGATAGGGGAAGGACAGAGGTGAAGGAAGGGGGAAGGAGATGGGGGGAAGGAGGGGGGAAGGAGATGGGGGAAAGAGAGGGGAGGGAAGGAGACAGGGGGGAAGGAGAGGGGGGAAGGAAGATGGGGGAAGGAAGGGGGTAGGAGGGCGATGGGGGAAGGAGGGGGAAGGAAGGGGGAAGGAACGAGAATGGGGGGAAGGAGAGGGGTGGGAAGAAAGGGGGAAGGAAGGGGTTGGGGGGAGGAAGGGGGAAGGCGATGGGGGAAGGGGAAAGGAAGGGGGAAGGAGATGGGGGGAAGGAGAGGGGGGAAGGAAGGGAAGGAGATGTGAGGAAGGAGGGGGGGAAGGAAGGAGGAAGGAGATAGAGGAAAGGAGAGGGGGGAAGGAAGGGGAAGGAGATGGGTAAGAGGGGGAAGGAGATGGGGGGAAGGAGAGGGGGAAGAAAGGGGGAAGTAGTGTGGGGAAGGAAGGGGGAAGGAGATGTGAGGAAGGAGAGGGGGAAGGAAGGGGATGGAGATATGGGGGAAGGTGGGGGGAGGAATGGGAAGGAGATGGGGGAAGGAGAGGGTGGAGAAGGAGAGGCGGAAGGAGATAGGGGGAAGGAGATGTGGGAAGGAGAGGGTAGGGAAGGAGAGGAGGGGAAGGAAGGGGGAAGGAGATAGGGGGAAGCGGGGAGGAAGGGGGATGGAGATAGGTGGGAAGGGTGGGAAAGAGATAACGGGGAAGAAGAGGCAGGAAGGAGATGGGGAAAGAAAATGGGGGTAAGGAGAGGGGGGAAGGAAGGAAGGAAGGGAGAAGGAGATGGGGGGAAGGAGATAGGGGGAACGAGAGGGGGAGGGAACGAGATAGGGGGAAGGAGAGGGGGAAGGTGAGGGGGTGGAGAGGGGAGTAAGGAGAGGGTGGGAAGGAAGGGGAAGGAGGGGGTGTAGGGGGGAAGGAGAGGGTGGGACGGAGATAAGGGGGAAGGAGATGGGGGAAAGAGATGGGGGAAGAAGAGGGGTGAAGGAGGGGGCAAGGAGATAGGGGTGAAGGAGAGGGCGGCAAGGAGATGGGGGAAGGAGGGAGGGAATGAAGAGGGAATGAGAGGGGGCAAGGAGATAAGGGGAAGGAGAGGGGGAAAGAGATGGGGGAAGGAAAGGGGATGGAAGGAAGTGGAAAGGAGAGGGGGGAAGGAGATGGGGAAGGAGCAGGAGGGAAGGAGAGGGTGGGACGGAGATAGGGGGGAAGGAGAGGGGAACGAAGGGGGAAGGAAGGAGATGGGGAAGGAGAGGGGTGGGAAGGAAGGCGGAAGGAAGTGGATGGAGGGAGGAAGGGGGAAGGAGATGGGGGGAAGGGGGGGAGGAGAGGGGGGAAGGAGAGGGGGCAGGTAAGGGGGAAGGAGATAGGGGAAGGAGAGGGGGTGGGAAGGAGAGGGGGTGAAGGAAGTGTTAAGTAGAGGGGGAAGGAAGGGGGAGGAGATGGGGGCAAGGAGAGGAGGGAAGGAGAGGGGGAATGGAGAGGGGAGGAAGGAGGGGGAAGGCGAGGGGGGAAAGGAGGTGGGGGGAAGGAGAGGGTGTGGTAGGAGAGGGGGAAGGAAGTGGCAAGGAGATGGGGGGAAGGAGAGGGGGAGAAGAGGGTGGAAAGAGATGGGGGATAAGATGGGGGGAAAGGAGAGGGTGGGGAAGGAGTAGGGGTAGGAGGTAGGGTGTAAGGAGGGGGGAAGGAAGGGGGAAGGAGATAGAGGAAGGAGGGGGGGGGAAGGAAGCGGGAAGGAGTTGGGGGGAAGGAGAGGGGGGGGAAGGAAGTGGGAAGGAGATAGGCGGGAGGGGAGGGGAAGGAGATGGGGAAGGAGAGGGGGTTAGGAAGGGGGAAGGAGATAGGAGGTAAGGAGAGGTGGGAAGGAAGGAAGGAGAGTGGCGGAAGGAGATGGGGAAATGAAATGGGGGGAAGGATATGGGGGAACGAGAGCGGGAGGGAAGGTGAAAGGGAGAAGGAGAGGGTGGAAGAAAGGGGAGATGGGGGAAGGAGAAGGGGGAAGGAAGGTGAAGGAGATGGGGGAAGGAGCGGGGGTGAGGAAGCGGGAAAAGATAGGGGGAAGGGGGTGTAAGGAAGGGGGAAGGAGATAGGGGGAAGGAGAGGGGAGAAGGATGGGGGAAGGAGATGGGGTGAAGGAAGCGAGAAGGAGATGGGGGAAGAAGAGGGGGAAGAAGGGGGATGGAGAGAGAGGGGAGAAGGAGAGGGAGGAAGGAATGGGGAAGGAGATAGGGGCGAAACAGAGGTGGGGGAAGGAAGGGGAAGGAGATGGGGGAAGGAGAGGGTGGTGAAGGAGAGGGTGAAGGAGATAGGGGAAAAGAGATGGGGGAAGGAGAGGATGGGGAAGGAGAGAGGGGGGAAGGATAGGGGGGAAGGAGAGGAGGGGAAGGAGATGGGGTGAATGAGAGGGGGAAAGGAGAGAGGGGGAAGGAAAGGGGGTATGGAAGGGGGAAGGAAGGAGATTGGGGGAGGGAGTGGGGAAGGAAGGGGGAAGGAAGGAGATGGGGGAAGGAGAGGGGTGGGAAGGAAGGGGGAAGGAGGTGGGGGGAAGGAGAGGGGGAAGGAAGGGGGAAGGAGATGCGGGGAAAGAGAGGGGGGAAGGAAGCGGGAAGGGGTTGGGGAAGGAGAGGGGGGCGGAAGGAAGTGGGAAGGAGTTGGGGCGAAGGAGAGGTGGGGAATGAAGGGGGGAGGAGATGGGGGGAAGGAGGGGGGAAGGAAGGGGGAAGGAGATGGGTAGAAGGAGAGTGGGGAAGGAAGGGGGAAGGCGTTAGGCGGGAAGGAGAGGGGGGAAGGAGATAGAGGGAAGGAGAGGGGGGAACGAAGGGGCAAGGAGATAGGGGGGAAGGAAGGGGGAAGGAGATAGGGGCGAAGGAGATAGGGTGGAAGGAGAGGGGGGTAGGAAGTGGGGAGGAGATGGGGGAACGAGAGGGGGAGGGAAGGACATGTGGGAAGGAGGGGGGTGAGAGGGGGTAAAGGAGAGGGATGTAAGGAGAGGGTGGGAAGGAAGGGGGAAGGAGATGGGGGAAGGAGAGGGGGAAGGAGAGGGGGGAAGGAGAGGGGGGTGGAAGGAGGGGAGGGGAAGTAGATGGGGAAGGAGAGAGGGGAGAAGGAGAGGGGGGAAGGAAGGGGGAAGGAGATAGGGGCGAAGGAGAGGGTGGGGAAGGAGAGGGGGGGAAGGAGATAGGGGAATAGAGATGGGGGAAGGAGAGGGGGGAAGGAGAGGGAGGAAGGAGATAAAGGGGAAGGAAGGGGGAACGAGATGGGGGAAGGAGAGGGTTGAAGGAAGCAGGAAGGGGTTGGGGGAATGTGGTGGAAGGAAGGGGGAAGGAGATAGGGAAGAAGGAGATGAGGGAAGGAGATGGGGGAACGAGAGGGGGATGGAAGGAGATAGGGGAAGGAGGGGAGAAAGGTGAGGGGGGAGGAGATACGGGGGAAGGAGAGGGTGGGAAGGAGATGGGGGAAGGAGAGGGGGGAGGAGATACGGGGGAAGGAGAGGGTGGGAAGGAGATGGGGGGAAGGAGAGGGAGGAAGGAAGGGGGAAGGAAAGTGGGGGAAGGAGAGGGGTGAAGGAGATAGGGGTGAAGGACAGGGGGGAAGGAGATGGGGGAAGGAGAGGGGGGAAGGAGATGGTGGGAAGGAGAGGGGGGAAGGAGAGGTGGGAAGGAGAGCGGGGGAAGGAAGGGGCAAGGAGATAGGGGTGAAGGGGGTGAAGGAAGGGGGAAGTAGATAGGGGGAAGGAGATAGGTGGGGGAAGGAATGGGGAAGGAGATGGGGGAAGGGGGGAAGGAAGGTGGAAGGAGATAGGCGGGAAGGAGAGGGGGGTGGAAAGGAGATGGGGCGAAGTAGAGGGGGGTGAAGGAAGGGTGAAGGAGATGGGGGAAGGAGGGGGGTAAGTAAGGGGAAGGAGATGGGGAAAGGGGGAAGGAAGGGAGAAGGAGAGGGAGGAAGGAAGCGGGAAGGAGATGGGGGAAGGAGAGGGGGAAGATGGAGGCAAGAAGATAGGCTGGAAGGGGGGGAAGGAGATGGGGGAAGGAGAGGGGGGAAGGAACGGTGAAGCAGATATGGGATAAGGAGGGGGGAAGGATGGAAGGATGGGGGAAGGAAGGGGAAGGAGATGGGGGAAAGGAGATGAGGGAAGGAGATAGGGGGAAGGAGAGGGAGGAAGGAAGGTGGGGGAAGGAAAGGGGTAGGAAGGCGATGGGGGAGGAGGGGGAAGGAAGGAGGAAGGAGATAGGGGAAGGAGAGGGGGAAGGAGATCGGGGGAAAGGAGAGGGGGGAAGGAAGGGGAAAGAGATGGGGAAGAGGGGGAAGGAGATGGGGGAAGGAGAGGGGGAAGAAAGGGGGAAGGAGATGTGAGGAAGGAGGGGGGAAGGAAGGAGGAAGGAGATGGGGGGAAGGAGAGGGGGGAAGGAATGGGGAACGAGATGGGCGAAAGGAGAATGGGGGGAAGGAAGGGGAAGGAGATATGGGGGAAGGTGGGGGGAGGAAGGGGAAGGAGAGGGTGGAGAAGGAGAGGCGGAGGGAGATAGGGGGAAGGAGATGTGGGAAGGAGAGGTAGGGAAGGAGAGGAGGGGAAGGAAGGGCGAAGGAGATAGGGGGAAGGAGGGGGGAAGGAAGGGGGAAGGAGATGGGGGGAAGGAGAGGGGGGAAGGAAGGGGGAAGGAGATAGGGGGAAGGAGATAGGGTGGAAAGAGAGGTGGGGGAAGGAATCGGGAAGGAGATAGGGGGAAGGAGGGGGAAGGAAGAAGGAAGGAGATGGGATGGAAGGAGAGGGGTGAAGGAAGGGGGAAGGCGTTAGGCGGGAAGGAGAGGTGGGATGGAGATAGAGGGAAGGAGGGGGGAATGAAGGGGTAAGGAGATGGGGGGAAGGAGAGGGGGGAAGGAAGGGGGAAGGAGACTGGGGGAAGGAGATTGGGAAGAAGGAGAGGGGGGAAGGAATGGGGAAGGAGATGGGGGAAGGAGAGAGGGGAAGGAAGTAAGGAAAGTGGGGAAGGAAGTGGGAAGGAGATGAGGGAAGGAGATGGGGGAACGAGAGGGGGATGGAAGGAGATAGGGGAAGGAGGGGAGGAAGGTGAGGGGGGTGAAGGAGAGGGGGAAAGGAGAGGGTGGGAAGGAAGGGGAAAAGAGAGGGGGGAGGAGATACGGGGGAAAGAGAGCGTGGGAAGGAGATGGGGGAAGGAGAGGGAGGAAGGAAGGGGAAGGAAAGTCGGGGAAGGAGAGGGGGGAAGGAGATAGGGGTGAAGGACATGGGGGAAGGAGATGGGGGAAGGAGGGGGGTAAGGAGATGGTGGGAAGGAGAGGGGGGAAGGAGTGGTGGGAAGGAGATGGGGGAAGGAGAGGGGGAAGGAGAGAGGGGGGAAGGAGAGCGGGGGAAGGAAGGGGCAAGGAGATAGGGGTGAAGGGGGTGAAGGAAGGGGGAAGTAGATAGGGGGAAGGAGATAGGGGTGACGGAGAGGTGGGGGAAGGAATGGGGAAGGAGATGGGGGAAAGGGGGGAAGGAAGGGGGAAGGAGATAGGCGGGAAGGAGAGGGGGGTGGAAAGGAGATGGGGCGAAGTAGAGGGGGGGTGAAGGAAGGGTGAAGGAGATGAGGGGAAGGAGGGGGGAAGTAAGGGGAAGGAGATGGGGAAAGGGGGAAGGAAGGGAGAAGGAGAGGGAGGAAGGAAGCGGGAAGGAGATGGGGGAAGGAGAGGGGGAAGATGGAGGCAGGAAGATAGGCTGGAAGGGGGGAGGGAGATGGGGGAAGGAGAGGGGTGGAAGGAAGGGTGAAGCAGATATGGGATAAGGAGGGGGGAAGGATGGAAGGATGGGGGAAGGAAGGGGAAGGAGATGGGGAAAGGAGGGGGGGAAGGAAGGAGGAAGGAGATGGGGGGAAGGAGAGGGGGGAAGGAATGGGGAAGCAGATGGGCGAAAGGAGAGGGAGGGGAAGGAAGGGGAAGGAGATATGGGGGAAGGTGGGCGGAGGAAGGGGAAGGAGATGGGGGAAGGAGAGGGTGGAGAAGGAGTGGTAGGGAAGGAGGGGAGGGGTAGGAAGGGGGAAGGAGATAGGGGTAGGAGATAGGGGGAAGGGGGAGGAAGGGGGATGGAGGTAGGTGGGAAGGGGGGAGGATATGGTGTGAAGGAGAGGGGAAGGATGTGGGAAAGGAGAGGTGGGAATGAGATAGGGGGAATGAGAGGGGGGAAGGAGATGGAGGGAAGGAGTGAGGGAAGGAAGGGGGAAGGCGTTAGGCCTGAAGGAGAGGGGGGAAGGAGATAGAGGGAAGGAGGGGGGGGAACGAAGGGGCAAGGAGATGGGGGGAAGGAGGGGGGGAAGGAAGGGGGAAGGAGATTGGGTGAAGGAGATAGGGTGGAAGGAGAGGGGGGAAGGAATGGGGAAGGAGACGGGGGGAAGGAGAGGGGGAAAGGAAGTAAGGAAAGGGGGGAAGGAAGGGGGAAGGAGATGGGGGAAGGAGATGGGGGGAACGAGAGGGGGATGGAAGGAGATAGGGGGAAGGAGGGGAGGAAGGTGAGGGGGGTGAAGGAGAGGGGGTAAGGAGAAGGTGGGAAGGAAGGGGGGAGGAGATACGGGGGAAGGAGAGGCTGGGAAGGAGATGGGGAAGGAGAGGGAGGAAGGAAGGGGGAAGGAAAGGGGGGAAGGAGACGGGGGAAGGAGATAGGGGTGAAGGACAGGGGGGAAGGAGATAGGGGAAGGAGAGGGGGGAAGGAGAGGTGGGAAGGAGATGGGGGAAGGAGAGGAGGGAAGGAGACAGGGGGGAAGGAGAGCGGGGGAAGGAAGGGGGAAGTAGGGAGTGGAAGGAGATAGGGGGAAGGACAGAGGTGAAGGAAGGGGGAAGGAGATGGGGGGAAGGAGGGGGGGAAGGAGATGGGGAAGGAGAGGGGAGGGAAGGAGATGGGGGGAAGGAGAGGGGGGAAGGAAGGTGGGGGAAGGAAGGGGGTAGGAAGGAGATGGGGAAGGAGGGGGAAGGAAGGGGGAAGGAACGAGATGGGGGGAAGGAGAGGGGTGGGATGGAAGGGGGAAGGAAGGGGTTGAGGGGAGGAAGGGGGAAGGCGATGGGGGAAGGGGGAAAGAAAGGGGAAGGAGATGGGGGAAAGAGAGGGGGGAAGGAAGGGAAGGAGATGTGAGGAAGGGGGGGAAGGAAGGAGGAAGGAGATAGGGGGAAGGAGAGGGGGAAGGAGATCGGGGGAAAGGAGAGGGGGGAAGGAAGGGGAAGGAGATGGGTAAGAGGGGGAAGGAGATGGGGGGAAGGAGAGGGGGAAGAAAGGGGGAAGTTGTGCGGGGAAGGATTGGGGAAGGAGATGGGGGAAGGAGAGGGGGGAAGGAAGTAAGGAAAGGGGGGAAGGAAGGGGGTAGGAGATTGGGAAGGAGATGGGGGAAGGAGGGGGGGAATGTGAGGGGGGTGAAGGAGAGGGGGTAAGGAGAGGGTGGGAATGAAGGGGGAAGGAGAGGGAGGGAGGAGATACGGGGGAAGGAGAGGGTGGGAAGGAGATGGGGGGAAGGAGAGGGAGGAAGGAAGGGGGAAGGAAAGTGGGAAGGAGAGGGGGGAAGGAGATGGTGGGAAGGAGAGGGGGGAAGGAGAGGGGGGAAGGAGAGAGGGGGGAAGGAGAGCGGGGAAGGAAGGGGCAAGGAGATAGGGGTGAAGGAAGGGGGAAGTAGATAGGGGAAGGAGATAGGGGTGAAGGAGAGGTGTGGGAAGAAATGGGGAAGGAGAGGGGGGAAGGAGATGGTGGGAAGGAGAGGGGGGAAGGAGATGGGGGAAAGAGATGGGGGAAGAAGAGGGGTGAAGGAGGGGGCAAGGAGATGGGGTGAAGGAGAGGGGGGCAAGGAGATGGGGGAAGGAGGGAGGGAATGAAGAGGGAATGAGAGGGGGCAAGGAGATAAGGGGAAGGAGAGGGGGAAAGAGATGGGGGAAGGAAAGGGGATGGAAGGAAGTGGAAAGGAGAGGGGGAAGGAGATGGGGAAGGAGCGGGAGGGAAGGAGAGGGTGGGACGGAGATAGGGGGGAAGGAGAGGGGAAGGAAGGGGGAAGGAAGGAGATGGGGAAGGAGAGGGGTGGGAAGGAAGGCGGAAGGAAGGGGATGGAGGGAGGAAGGGGGAAGGAGATGGGGGAAGGGGGGAGAAGAGGGGGGAAGGAGAGGGGGAAGTAAGGGGGAAGGAGATAGGGGAAGGAGAGGGGGTGGGAAGGAGAGGGGTGAAGGAAGTGTTAAGTAGAGGGGGGAAGGAAGAGGGAGGAGATGGGGGCAAGGAGAGGAGGGAAGGTGAGGGGGGATGGAGAGGGGAGGAAGGAGGGGGAAGGCGAGGGGGGAAAGGAGGTGGGGGGAAGGAGAGGGTGTGGTAGGAGAGGGGGGAAGGAAGTGGCAAGGAGATGGGGGAAGGAGAGGGGGAGAAGAGGGTGGAAAGAGATGGGGGAATAAGATGGGGGGAAAGGAGAGGGTGGGGAACGAGTAGGGGTAGGAGGTAGGGTGTAAGGAGGGGGGAAGGAAGGGGGAAGGAGATAGGGGAAGGAGGGGGGGAAGGAAGCGGGAAGGAGTTAGGGGGAAGGAGAGGGGGAAGGAAGCGGGAAGGAGTTAGGGGGAAGGAGAGGGGGGAAGGAAGTGGGAAGGAGATAGGCGGGAGGGGAGGGGAAGGAGATGGGGGAAGGAGAGGGGGGTTAGGAAGGGGGAAGGAGATAGGAGGTAAGGAGAGGGGGAAAGGAAGGAAGGAGATTGGGGAAGGAGATGGGGGAATGAAATGGGGGGAAGGATATTGGGGGAACGAGAGCGGGAGGGAAGGTGAAAGGGAGAAGGAGAGGGTGGAAGAAAGGGGAGATGGGGGAAGGAGAAGGGGGAAGGAAGGTGAAGGGAGATGGGGGAAGGAGCGGGGGGGAGGAAGCGGGAAAAGATAGGGGGAAGGGGGTGTAAGGAAGGGGGAAGGAGATAGGGGGAAGGAGAGGGGAGAAGGATGGGGGAAGGAGATGGGGGGAAGGAAGCGATAAGGAGATGGGGGAAAAAGAGGGGGAAGAAGGGGGATGGAGAGAGGGGAGAAGGAGAGGGGGGAAGGAATGGGGAAGGAGATAGGGGCGAAACAGAGGTGGGGGAAGGAAGGGGAAGGAGATGGGGGGAAGGAGAGGGTGGGGAAGGAGAGGGTGAAGGAGATAGGGGAAAAGAGGTGGGGGAAGGAGAGGATGGGGAAGGAGAGAGGGGGGAAGGAGATGGGGTGAAGGAGAGGTGGGGAAGGAGAGAGGGGGGAAGGATAGGGAGGAACGAGAGGAGGGGAAGGAGATGGGGTGAAGGAGAGGGGGAAAGGAGAGAGGGGGGAAGGAAAGGGGGTATGGAAGGGGGAAGGAAGGAGATTGGGGGAAGGAGTGGGGAAGGAAGGGGGAAGGAAGGAGATGGGGGAAGGAGAGGGGTGGGAAGGAAGGGGGAAGGAGGTGGGGGGAAGGAGGTGGGGAAGGAAGGGGGAAGGAGATGCGGGGAAAGAGAGGGGGGGAAGGAAGCGGGAAGGGGTTAGGGGGAAGGAGAGGGGGGCGGAAGGATGTGGGAAGGAGTTGGGGCGAAAGAGAGGTGGGGAATGAAGGGGGGAGGAGATGGGGGAAGGTGGGGGGAAGGAAAGGGGAAGGAGATGGGTAGAAGGAGAGTGGGGAAGGAAGGGGGAAGGCGTTAGGCGGGAAGGAGAGGGGGGAAGGAGATAGAGGGAAGGAGAGGGGGGAACGAAGGGGCAAGGAGATGGGGGAAGTAGAGGGGGGAAGGAAGGGGGAAGGAGATAGGGGCGAAGGAGATAGGGTGGAAGGAGAGGGGGGGGTAGGAAGGGGGGAGGAGATGTGGGTAAGGAGAGGGGGGAAGGAAGGAGGGTAAGGGTGAAGAGAGGGGGAAGGAGATGGGGGGACGAGAGGGGGAGGGAAGGACATGTGGGAAGCAGGGGGGTGAGAGGGGGTAAAAGAGAGGGGTGTAAGGAGAGGGTGGGAAGGAAGGGGGAAGGAGATGGGGGCAAGGAGAGGGGGAAGGAGAGGGGGGAAGAATAGGGAGGGAGGGAAGGGGGAAGGAAGGGGGAAGGAGATAGGGGCGAAGGAGAGGGTGGGGAAGGAGAGGGGTGAAGGAGATAGGGGAATAGAGATGGGGGAAGGAGAGGGGGAAGGAGAGGGAGGAAGGAGATGGGTGAAGGAGAGGGGGGTGGAAGGAGGGGAGGGGAAGTAGATGGGGGAAGGAGAGAGGGGAGAAGGAGAGGGGGAAGTAAAAGGGTAGGAGATAGGGGGGTAGTAGAGGGTGAGGAAGGAGAGGGGGAAGGAGAGGGGGAAGGAGATAGGGGAAAAGAGATGGGGAAGGGGAGGGGGAAGGAGAGGGGCAAAGGAGATAGAGGGGAAGGAAGGGGGAACGAGATGGGGGAAGGAGAGGGTTGAGGGAGGAATGAAATGGGAAGGAGATAGGTGGGAGGGGAGGGGAAGGAGATGGGGGAAGGAGAGGGGGTTAGGAAGGGGGAAGGAGCTAGGAGGTAAGGAGAGGGGGGAAGGAAGGAAGGAGAGGGGGGAAGGAAGGGGGAGGGAGATGGGGGAATGAAATGGGGGGAAGGATATTGGGGGAACGAGAGGGGAAGGGAAGGTGAAAGGGAGAAGGAGAGGGCGGAAGAAAGGGGAGATGGGGGAAGGAGGGGGGAAGGAAGGTGAAGGAGAAGGGGGAAGGAGCAGGGTGGAGGGAACCGGGAAAAGATAGGGGGAAGGGGGTGTAAGAAAGGGGGAAGGAGATAGGGGGAAGGAGAGGGGAGAAGGATGGGGGAAGGAATGGGGAAGGAGATAGGGGCGAAACAGAGGTGGGGGAAGGAAGGGGAAGAAGATGGGGGGAAGGGGAGGGGGGAAGGAGAGGGGGAAGGAGATAGGGGAAAAGAGATGGGGGAAGGAGAGGATGGGGAAGGAGAGGGGGAAGGAGATGGGGTGATGGAGAGGTGGGGAAGGAGAGAGAGAGGGGAAGGATAGGGGAGAAGGAGAGGAGGGGAAGGAGATGGGGTGAAGGAGAGGGGGGGAAGGAGAGAGGGGGGAAGGAGATGGGGTATGGAAGGGGGAAGGAAGGAGATTGGGGGAAGGAGGGGGGAATGAAGGGGGAAGGAAGGAGATGGGGGAAGGAGAGGGGTGGGAAGGAAGGGGGAAAGAGGTGGGGGAAGGAGAGGGGGGAAGGAAGGGGGAAGGAGATGCGGGGAAAGGGAGGGGGGAAGGAAGCGGGAAGGGGTTAGGGGGAAGGAGGTTGAAGGAAGCGAGAAGGAGATGGGGGAAGGAGAGTGTGGGAAGGAAGGGGGAAGGAGATAGGGGAAGGAGAGGTGGGCGGAAGGAAGTGGGAAGGAGATGGGGCAAAGTAGAGGTGGGAGAAGGAAGGGAGGAGGAGATGGGGGGAAGGAGGGGGGGAAGGAAGGGGGAAGGAGATGGGTAGAAGTAGAGGGGGGAAGGAAGGGGGAAGGCATTAGGCGGGAAGGAGAGGGGGGAAGGAGATAGAGGGAAGGAGATAGAGGGAAGGAGAGGGGGGAACGAAGGGGCAAGGAGATGGGGGGAAGGAGAGGGGGGAAGGAAGGGGGAAGGAGATAGGGGGAAGGAGATAGTGTGGAAGGAGAGGGGAGAAGGAATGGGGAAGGAGATGGGGGTAAGGAGAGGGGGGAAGGAAGTAAGGAAATGTGGAAGGAACGGGGAAGGGGATGGGGGAAGGAGATGGGGGAAGAAGATGGGGTAACGAGAAGGGGATGGATAAGATAGGGTGAACGAAGGGGGCAAGGTGAGGGGGTGAAGCAGACGGGGTAAGGAAGGGGGAAGGAGAGGGGGGAAGGAGATGGGGGAAGGAGAGGGGGGACGGAAGGAGGAAGGAGATAGGGGCGAAGGAGATAGGGTGGAAGGAGAGGGGGGTAGGAAGGGGGGAGGAGATGTGGGTAAGGAGAGGGGGGAAGGAAGGAGGGTAAGGGTGAAGAGAGAGGGAAGGAGATGGGGGAACGAGAGGGGGAGAGAAGGACATGTGGGAAGGAGGGGGGTGAGGGGGGTGAAGGAGAGGGGGGTAAGGAGAGGGTGGGAAGGAAGGGGGAAGGAGATGGGGGAAAGGAGAGGGGGGAAGAATAGGGAGGGAAGGGGGGGAAGGAAGGGGGAAGGAGAGAGGGGAGAAGGAGAGGGGGAAGGAAGGGGAAGGAGATAGGGGCGAAGGAGAGGGTGGGGAAGGAGAGGGGGGAAGGAGATAGGGGAAAAGAGATGGGGGAAGGAGTGGGGGGAAGGAGAGGTAGGAAGGAGATGGGGTGAAGGAGAGGGGGGTGGAGGGGGGAGGGGAAGTAGATGGGGGAAGGAGAGAGGGGAGAAGGAGAGGGGGAAAGGAAGGGGTAGGAGATAGGGGGAAGGAGAGGGGGGGAAGGAGAGGGGGAAGGAGATAGGGGAAAGAGATAGGGGAAGGAGATGGGGGAAGGCGAGGGGGAAGGAAGCAGGAAGGGGTTGGGGGAATGGGGTGGAAGGAAGGGGGAAGGAGATGGGGGGAAGGAGAGTGGGGGAAGGAAGGGCGAAGGGGATAGGGGGAAGAGGGGGGCGGAAGGAAGTGGGAAGGAGATGGCGCGAAGGAGAGGTGGGGGAAGGAAGGGGGAATGAGATGGGGGGAAGGAGAGGGGGAAGGAAGGGGGAAGGAGATTGGGGGAAGGAGATAGGGTGGAAGGAGAGGGGGCGAAGGAATGGGGAAGGAGATGGGGGAAGGAGGGGGGCAAGGAAGTAAGGAAAGGGGGGAAGGAAGGGGGAAGGAGATGGGGGAAGGAGAGGGGGGAAGGAGAGTGGGGGAAGGAAGGGCGAAGGAGATAGGGGGAAGGAGAGGGGGGCAGAAGGAAGTGGGAAGGAGATGAGGCGAAGGAGAGGTGGGGGAAGGAAGGGGGAAGGAGATGGGGGAAGGAGGGGGGAAGGAAGGGGGAAGGGGATGGGGTGGAAGGAGAGGGGTGAAGGAAGGGGGAAGGCGTTAAGCAGGAAGGAGAGGGGGAAGGAGATAGGGGGAAGGAGAGGTGGGAAACGAAGGGGGAAGGAGATGGGGGGAAGGAGAGGGGGGAAGGAAGGGGGAAGGAGATAGGGGGAAGGAGAGGTGGGGGAAGGAATCGGGAAGGAGATAGGGGGAAGGAGGGGGGAAGGAAGGGGGAAGGAGGTGGGATGGAAGGAGAGAGGTGAAGGAAGGGGGAAGGCGTTAGGCAGGAAGGAGAGGGGGAAGGAGATAGAGGGAAGGAGGGGGAACGAAGGGGCAAGGAGATGGGGGGAAGGTGAGGGGGAAGGAACGGGGAAGGAGATTGGGGGAAGGAGATAGGGTGGAAGGAGAGGGGGGAAGGAATGGGGAAGGAGATGGGGAAGGAGAGGGGGGAAGGAAGTAAGGAAAGTGGGGAAGGAAGGGGCTAGGAGATGGGGAAGGAGATGGGGGGAACGAGAGTGGGATGGAAGGTGATGGGGGAAGGAGTGGGGAAGGTGAGTGGGGTGAAGGAGAGGGGGTAAGGAGAGGGTGGGAAGGAAGGGGGAAGGAGAGGGAGGGAGGAGATACGGGGGAAGGAGAGGGAGGGAAGGAGATGGGGGAAGGAGAGGGAGGAAGGAAGGGGGAAGGAAAGGGGGAAGGAGAGGGGGGAAGGAGATAGGGGTGAAGGACAGAGGGGAAGGAGATAGGGGAAGGAGCGGGAAAGGAGATGGTGGGAAGGAGAGGGGGGAAGGAGAGGGGGGAAGGAGAGAGGGGGGAAGGAGAGCGGGGAAGGAAGTGGCAAGGAGATAGGGGTGAAGGAAGGGGGAAGTAGATAGGGGAAGGAGATAGGGGTGAAGGAGAGCTGTGGGTAGGAATGGGGAAGGAGATGGGGGAAGGGGGGAAGGAAGGGGGAAGGAGATAGGCGGGAAGGAGTGGGGGTGGAAAGGAGATGGGGGAGTGGGGGGGTGAAGGAAGGGTGAAGGAGATGAAGGGGAAGGAGGGGGAAGGAAGGGGAAGGAGATGGGGGGAAGGAGGGGGGAAGGAAGCGGGAAGGAGATGGGGAGGGAGAGGGGGGAAGATGGAGGCAAGGAGATAGGCGGGAAGGGGGTGGAAGGAGATGGGGGAAGGAGAGGGGGGGAAGGAAGGGTGAAGCAGATAGGGGATAAGGAGGGGGGAAGGATGGAAGGATGAATGAAGGAAGGGGAAGGAGATGGGGGAAAGGAAATGAGGGAAGGAGATGGGGGAACGAGAGGGGGAGAGAAGGAGAGTGTGGGAAGGAAGGGGGAAGTCGGGAGGGGATAGAGATAGGGGAAGGACAGAGGTGAAGGAAGGGGGAAGGAGATGGGGGGAAGGAGGGGGGAAGGAGATGGGGGAAAGAGAGGGGAGGGAAGGAGACAGGGGGGAAGGAGAGGGGGGAAGGAAGATGGGGGAAGGAAGGGGGTAGGAGGGCGATGGGGGAAGGAGGGGGAAGGAAGGGGGAAGGAACGAGAATGGGGGGAAGGAGAGGGGTGGGAAGAAAGGGGGAAGGAAGGGGTTGGGGGGAGGAAGGGGGAAGGCGATGGGGGAAGGGGAAAGGAAGGGGGAAGGAGATGGGGGGAAGGAGAGGGGGGAAGGAAGGGAAGGAGATGTGAGGAAGGAGGGGGGGAAGGAAGGAGGAAGGAGATAGAGGAAAGGAGAGGGGGGAAGGAAGGGGAAGGAGATGGGTAAGAGGGGGAAGGAGATGGGGGGAAGGAGAGGGGGAAGAAAGGGGGAAGTAGTGTGGGGAAGGAAGGGGGAAGGAGATGTGAGGAAGGAGAGGGGGAAGGAAGGGGATGGAGATATGGGGGAAGGTGGGGGGAGGAATGGGAAGGAGATGGGGGAAGGAGAGGGTGGAGAAGGAGAGGCGGAAGGAGATAGGGGGAAGGAGATGTGGGAAGGAGAGGGTAGGGAAGGAGAGGAGGGGAAGGAAGGGGGAAGGAGATAGGGGGAAGCGGGGAGGAAGGGGGATGGAGATAGGTGGGAAGGGTGGGAAAGAGATAACGGGGAAGAAGAGGCAGGAAGGAGATGGGGAAAGAAAATGGGGGTAAGGAGAGGGGGGAAGGAAGGAAGGAAGGGAGAAGGAGATGGGGGGAAGGAGATAGGGGGAACGAGAGGGGGAGGGAACGAGATAGGGGGAAGGAGAGGGGGAAGGTGAGGGGGTGGAGAGGGGAGTAAGGAGAGGGTGGGAAGGAAGGGGAAGGAGGGGGTGTAGGGGGGAAGGAGAGGGTGGGACGGAGATAAGGGGGAAGGAGATGGGGGAAAGAGATGGGGGAAGAAGAGGGGTGAAGGAGGGGGCAAGGAGATAGGGGTGAAGGAGAGGGCGGCAAGGAGATGGGGGAAGGAGGGAGGGAATGAAGAGGGAATGAGAGGGGGCAAGGAGATAAGGGGAAGGAGAGGGGGAAAGAGATGGGGGAAGGAAAGGGGATGGAAGGAAGTGGAAAGGAGAGGGGGGAAGGAGATGGGGAAGGAGCAGGAGGGAAGGAGAGGGTGGGACGGAGATAGGGGGGAAGGAGAGGGGAACGAAGGGGGAAGGAAGGAGATGGGGAAGGAGAGGGGTGGGAAGGAAGGCGGAAGGAAGTGGATGGAGGGAGGAAGGGGGAAGGAGATGGGGGGAAGGGGGGGAGGAGAGGGGGGAAGGAGAGGGGGCAGGTAAGGGGGAAGGAGATAGGGGAAGGAGAGGGGGTGGGAAGGAGAGGGGGTGAAGGAAGTGTTAAGTAGAGGGGGAAGGAAGGGGGAGGAGATGGGGGCAAGGAGAGGAGGGAAGGAGAGGGGGAATGGAGAGGGGAGGAAGGAGGGGGAAGGCGAGGGGGGAAAGGAGGTGGGGGGAAGGAGAGGGTGTGGTAGGAGAGGGGGAAGGAAGTGGCAAGGAGATGGGGGGAAGGAGAGGGGGAGAAGAGGGTGGAAAGAGATGGGGGATAAGATGGGGGGAAAGGAGAGGGTGGGGAAGGAGTAGGGGTAGGAGGTAGGGTGTAAGGAGGGGGGAAGGAAGGGGGAAGGAGATAGAGGAAGGAGGGGGGGGGAAGGAAGCGGGAAGGAGTTGGGGGGAAGGAGAGGGGGGGGAAGGAAGTGGGAAGGAGATAGGCGGGAGGGGAGGGGAAGGAGATGGGGAAGGAGAGGGGGTTAGGAAGGGGGAAGGAGATAGGAGGTAAGGAGAGGTGGGAAGGAAGGAAGGAGAGTGGCGGAAGGAGATGGGGAAATGAAATGGGGGGAAGGATATGGGGGAACGAGAGCGGGAGGGAAGGTGAAAGGGAGAAGGAGAGGGTGGAAGAAAGGGGAGATGGGGGAAGGAGAAGGGGGAAGGAAGGTGAAGGAGATGGGGGAAGGAGCGGGGGTGAGGAAGCGGGAAAAGATAGGGGGAAGGGGGTGTAAGGAAGGGGGAAGGAGATAGGGGGAAGGAGAGGGGAGAAGGATGGGGGAAGGAGATGGGGTGAAGGAAGCGAGAAGGAGATGGGGGAAGAAGAGGGGGAAGAAGGGGGATGGAGAGAGAGGGGAGAAGGAGAGGGAGGAAGGAATGGGGAAGGAGATAGGGGCGAAACAGAGGTGGGGGAAGGAAGGGGAAGGAGATGGGGGAAGGAGAGGGTGGTGAAGGAGAGGGTGAAGGAGATAGGGGAAAAGAGATGGGGGAAGGAGAGGATGGGGAAGGAGAGAGGGGGGAAGGATAGGGGGGAAGGAGAGGAGGGGAAGGAGATGGGGTGAATGAGAGGGGGAAAGGAGAGAGGGGGAAGGAAAGGGGGTATGGAAGGGGGAAGGAAGGAGATTGGGGGAGGGAGTGGGGAAGGAAGGGGGAAGGAAGGAGATGGGGGAAGGAGAGGGGTGGGAAGGAAGGGGGAAGGAGGTGGGGGGAAGGAGAGGGGGAAGGAAGGGGGAAGGAGATGCGGGGAAAGAGAGGGGGGAAGGAAGCGGGAAGGGGTTGGGGAAGGAGAGGGGGGCGGAAGGAAGTGGGAAGGAGTTGGGGCGAAGGAGAGGTGGGGAATGAAGGGGGGAGGAGATGGGGGGAAGGAGGGGGGAAGGAAGGGGGAAGGAGATGGGTAGAAGGAGAGTGGGGAAGGAAGGGGGAAGGCGTTAGGCGGGAAGGAGAGGGGGGAAGGAGATAGAGGGAAGGAGAGGGGGGAACGAAGGGGCAAGGAGATAGGGGGGAAGGAAGGGGGAAGGAGATAGGGGCGAAGGAGATAGGGTGGAAGGAGAGGGGGGTAGGAAGTGGGGAGGAGATGGGGGAACGAGAGGGGGAGGGAAGGACATGTGGGAAGGAGGGGGGTGAGAGGGGGTAAAGGAGAGGGATGTAAGGAGAGGGTGGGAAGGAAGGGGGAAGGAGATGGGGGAAGGAGAGGGGGAAGGAGAGGGGGGAAGGAGAGGGGGGTGGAAGGAGGGGAGGGGAAGTAGATGGGGAAGGAGAGAGGGGAGAAGGAGAGGGGGGAAGGAAGGGGGAAGGAGATAGGGGCGAAGGAGAGGGTGGGGAAGGAGAGGGGGGGAAGGAGATAGGGGAATAGAGATGGGGGAAGGAGAGGGGGGAAGGAGAGGGAGGAAGGAGATAAAGGGGAAGGAAGGGGGAACGAGATGGGGGAAGGAGAGGGTTGAAGGAAGCAGGAAGGGGTTGGGGGAATGTGGTGGAAGGAAGGGGGAAGGAGATAGGGAAGAAGGAGATGAGGGAAGGAGATGGGGGAACGAGAGGGGGATGGAAGGAGATAGGGGAAGGAGGGGAGAAAGGTGAGGGGGGAGGAGATACGGGGGAAGGAGAGGGTGGGAAGGAGATGGGGGAAGGAGAGGGGGGAGGAGATACGGGGGAAGGAGAGGGTGGGAAGGAGATGGGGGGAAGGAGAGGGAGGAAGGAAGGGGGAAGGAAAGTGGGGGAAGGAGAGGGGTGAAGGAGATAGGGGTGAAGGACAGGGGGGAAGGAGATGGGGGAAGGAGAGGGGGGAAGGAGATGGTGGGAAGGAGAGGGGGGAAGGAGAGGTGGGAAGGAGAGCGGGGGAAGGAAGGGGCAAGGAGATAGGGGTGAAGGGGGTGAAGGAAGGGGGAAGTAGATAGGGGGAAGGAGATAGGTGGGGGAAGGAATGGGGAAGGAGATGGGGGAAGGGGGGAAGGAAGGTGGAAGGAGATAGGCGGGAAGGAGAGGGGGGTGGAAAGGAGATGGGGCGAAGTAGAGGGGGGTGAAGGAAGGGTGAAGGAGATGGGGGAAGGAGGGGGGTAAGTAAGGGGAAGGAGATGGGGAAAGGGGGAAGGAAGGGAGAAGGAGAGGGAGGAAGGAAGCGGGAAGGAGATGGGGGAAGGAGAGGGGGAAGATGGAGGCAAGAAGATAGGCTGGAAGGGGGGGAAGGAGATGGGGGAAGGAGAGGGGGGAAGGAACGGTGAAGCAGATATGGGATAAGGAGGGGGGAAGGATGGAAGGATGGGGGAAGGAAGGGGAAGGAGATGGGGGAAAGGAGATGAGGGAAGGAGATAGGGGGAAGGAGAGGGAGGAAGGAAGGTGGGGGAAGGAAAGGGGTAGGAAGGCGATGGGGGAGGAGGGGGAAGGAAGGAGGAAGGAGATAGGGGAAGGAGAGGGGGAAGGAGATCGGGGGAAAGGAGAGGGGGGAAGGAAGGGGAAAGAGATGGGGAAGAGGGGGAAGGAGATGGGGGAAGGAGAGGGGGAAGAAAGGGGGAAGGAGATGTGAGGAAGGAGGGGGGAAGGAAGGAGGAAGGAGATGGGGGGAAGGAGAGGGGGGAAGGAATGGGGAACGAGATGGGCGAAAGGAGAATGGGGGGAAGGAAGGGGAAGGAGATATGGGGGAAGGTGGGGGGAGGAAGGGGAAGGAGAGGGTGGAGAAGGAGAGGCGGAGGGAGATAGGGGGAAGGAGATGTGGGAAGGAGAGGTAGGGAAGGAGAGGAGGGGAAGGAAGGGCGAAGGAGATAGGGGGAAGGAGGGGGGAAGGAAGGGGGAAGGAGATGGGGGGAAGGAGAGGGGGGAAGGAAGGGGGAAGGAGATAGGGGGAAGGAGATAGGGTGGAAAGAGAGGTGGGGGAAGGAATCGGGAAGGAGATAGGGGGAAGGAGGGGGAAGGAAGAAGGAAGGAGATGGGATGGAAGGAGAGGGGTGAAGGAAGGGGGAAGGCGTTAGGCGGGAAGGAGAGGTGGGATGGAGATAGAGGGAAGGAGGGGGGAATGAAGGGGTAAGGAGATGGGGGGAAGGAGAGGGGGGAAGGAAGGGGGAAGGAGACTGGGGGAAGGAGATTGGGAAGAAGGAGAGGGGGGAAGGAATGGGGAAGGAGATGGGGGAAGGAGAGAGGGGAAGGAAGTAAGGAAAGTGGGGAAGGAAGTGGGAAGGAGATGAGGGAAGGAGATGGGGGAACGAGAGGGGGATGGAAGGAGATAGGGGAAGGAGGGGAGGAAGGTGAGGGGGGTGAAGGAGAGGGGGAAAGGAGAGGGTGGGAAGGAAGGGGAAAAGAGAGGGGGGAGGAGATACGGGGGAAAGAGAGCGTGGGAAGGAGATGGGGGAAGGAGAGGGAGGAAGGAAGGGGAAGGAAAGTCGGGGAAGGAGAGGGGGGAAGGAGATAGGGGTGAAGGACATGGGGGAAGGAGATGGGGGAAGGAGGGGGGTAAGGAGATGGTGGGAAGGAGAGGGGGGAAGGAGTGGTGGGAAGGAGATGGGGGAAGGAGAGGGGGAAGGAGAGAGGGGGGAAGGAGAGCGGGGGAAGGAAGGGGCAAGGAGATAGGGGTGAAGGGGGTGAAGGAAGGGGGAAGTAGATAGGGGGAAGGAGATAGGGGTGACGGAGAGGTGGGGGAAGGAATGGGGAAGGAGATGGGGGAAAGGGGGGAAGGAAGGGGGAAGGAGATAGGCGGGAAGGAGAGGGGGGTGGAAAGGAGATGGGGCGAAGTAGAGGGGGGGTGAAGGAAGGGTGAAGGAGATGAGGGGAAGGAGGGGGGAAGTAAGGGGAAGGAGATGGGGAAAGGGGGAAGGAAGGGAGAAGGAGAGGGAGGAAGGAAGCGGGAAGGAGATGGGGGAAGGAGAGGGGGAAGATGGAGGCAGGAAGATAGGCTGGAAGGGGGGAGGGAGATGGGGGAAGGAGAGGGGTGGAAGGAAGGGTGAAGCAGATATGGGATAAGGAGGGGGGAAGGATGGAAGGATGGGGGAAGGAAGGGGAAGGAGATGGGGAAAGGAGGGGGGGAAGGAAGGAGGAAGGAGATGGGGGGAAGGAGAGGGGGGAAGGAATGGGGAAGCAGATGGGCGAAAGGAGAGGGAGGGGAAGGAAGGGGAAGGAGATATGGGGGAAGGTGGGCGGAGGAAGGGGAAGGAGATGGGGGAAGGAGAGGGTGGAGAAGGAGTGGTAGGGAAGGAGGGGAGGGGTAGGAAGGGGGAAGGAGATAGGGGTAGGAGATAGGGGGAAGGGGGAGGAAGGGGGATGGAGGTAGGTGGGAAGGGGGGAGGATATGGTGTGAAGGAGAGGGGAAGGATGTGGGAAAGGAGAGGTGGGAATGAGATAGGGGGAATGAGAGGGGGGAAGGAGATGGAGGGAAGGAGTGAGGGAAGGAAGGGGGAAGGCGTTAGGCCTGAAGGAGAGGGGGGAAGGAGATAGAGGGAAGGAGGGGGGGGAACGAAGGGGCAAGGAGATGGGGGGAAGGAGGGGGGGAAGGAAGGGGGAAGGAGATTGGGTGAAGGAGATAGGGTGGAAGGAGAGGGGGGAAGGAATGGGGAAGGAGACGGGGGGAAGGAGAGGGGGAAAGGAAGTAAGGAAAGGGGGGAAGGAAGGGGGAAGGAGATGGGGGAAGGAGATGGGGGGAACGAGAGGGGGATGGAAGGAGATAGGGGGAAGGAGGGGAGGAAGGTGAGGGGGGTGAAGGAGAGGGGGTAAGGAGAAGGTGGGAAGGAAGGGGGGAGGAGATACGGGGGAAGGAGAGGCTGGGAAGGAGATGGGGAAGGAGAGGGAGGAAGGAAGGGGGAAGGAAAGGGGGGAAGGAGACGGGGGAAGGAGATAGGGGTGAAGGACAGGGGGGAAGGAGATAGGGGAAGGAGAGGGGGGAAGGAGAGGTGGGAAGGAGATGGGGGAAGGAGAGGAGGGAAGGAGACAGGGGGGAAGGAGAGCGGGGGAAGGAAGGGGGAAGTAGGGAGTGGAAGGAGATAGGGGGAAGGACAGAGGTGAAGGAAGGGGGAAGGAGATGGGGGGAAGGAGGGGGGGAAGGAGATGGGGAAGGAGAGGGGAGGGAAGGAGATGGGGGGAAGGAGAGGGGGGAAGGAAGGTGGGGGAAGGAAGGGGGTAGGAAGGAGATGGGGAAGGAGGGGGAAGGAAGGGGGAAGGAACGAGATGGGGGGAAGGAGAGGGGTGGGATGGAAGGGGGAAGGAAGGGGTTGAGGGGAGGAAGGGGGAAGGCGATGGGGGAAGGGGGAAAGAAAGGGGAAGGAGATGGGGGAAAGAGAGGGGGGAAGGAAGGGAAGGAGATGTGAGGAAGGGGGGGAAGGAAGGAGGAAGGAGATAGGGGGAAGGAGAGGGGGAAGGAGATCGGGGGAAAGGAGAGGGGGGAAGGAAGGGGAAGGAGATGGGTAAGAGGGGGAAGGAGATGGGGGGAAGGAGAGGGGGAAGAAAGGGGGAAGTTGTGCGGGGAAGGAAGGGGGAAGGAGATGTGAGGAAGGAGAGGGGAAAGGAAGGAGGAAGGAGATAGGGAGGAAGGAGAGGGGGGAAGGAAGGGGGAAGGAGACGGGGAAAGGAGGGGGGGAAGGAAGGGGAAGGAGATATGGGGGAAGGTGGGGGGAGGAAGGGAAAGGAGATGGGGGAAGGAGAGGGTGGAGAAGGAGAGGCGGAAGGAGATGGGGGAAGGAGATGTGGGAAGGAGAGGGTAGGGAAGGAGAGGAGGGGAAGGAAGGGGGAAGGAGATAGGGGGAAGGAGATGGAGGGAAGGAGTGGGGATGGAAGAAAGGGGGAAGGAGAGGGGGAAGGAGATGGGGAAGGAGAGGGGGGAAGGAAGGGGAAGGAGATAGGGATGAAGGAGAGGTGGGGGAAGGAAGGGGGAAGGAGATGGGGAAAAAGAGGGGGAAGGAAGGGGGAAGGTGATAGGGATGAAGGAGAGGTGGGGGAAGGAAGGGGGAAGGAGATGGGGGAAGGAGGTGGGGGAAAGAATGGGGAAGGAGATAGGGGGAAAGGGGGGAAGGAAGGGGGAAGGAGATAAGCGGGAAGGAGAGGGGGTGGAAAGGAGATGGGGGAAGTAGAGGGGGTGAAGGAAGGGAGAAGGAGATGGGGAAAGGAGGAGGGAAGGAAGGGGAAGGAGATAGGGGAAAGGGGGAAGGAAGGGAGAAGGAGAGGGGGGAAGGAAGCGGGAAAGAGATGGGGGGAAGGAGGATGCAAGGAGATACGCGGGAAGGGGGGGAAGGAGATTGGGGAAGGAGAGGGGGGAAGGAAAGGTGAAGGAGATAGGTGATAAGGAGGGGGGAAGGATGGAAGGATGGGGGGAAGGAAGGGGGAAGGAGATGGGGGAAAGGAGATGGGGAAGGAGATAGGTGGAACGAGATTGGGAGGGAAGGAGATTTT
Organism: Chiloscyllium punctatum; assembly: GCF_047496795.1. NCBI lineage: Eukaryota > Metazoa > Chordata > Chondrichthyes > Orectolobiformes > Hemiscylliidae > Chiloscyllium > Chiloscyllium punctatum. The sequence goes on from NC_092761.1 coordinate 7,976,711, forward strand.
GGGAAGGAAGGGGGAATTAGGGAGGGGAAGGAGATGGGGGGAAGGACAGAGGTGAAGGAAGGGGGAAGGAGATGGGGGGAAGGAGAGGGGGGAAGGAGATGGGGGAAGGAGAGGGGAGGGAAGGAGATGGGGGAAGGAGAGGGGGGAAGGAAGCGGGAAAGAGATGGGGGGAAGGAGGATGCAAGGAGATACGCGGGAGGGGGGGAAGGAGATTGGGGAAGGAGAGGGGGGAAGGAAAGGTGAAGGAGATAGGTGATAAGGAGGGGGGAAGGATGGAAGGATGGGGGGAAGGAAGGGGGAAGGAGATGGGGGAAAGGAGATGGGGAAGGAGATAGGTGGAACGAGATTGGGAGGGAAGGAGATTTTGGGAAGGAAGGGGGAATTAGGGAGGGGAAGGAGATGGGGGGAAGGACAGAGGTGAAGGAAGGGGGAAGGAGATGGGGGGAAGGAGAGGGGGGAAGGAGATGGGGGAAGGAGAGGGGAGGGAAGGAGATGGGGGAAGGAGAGGGGGGAAGGAAGGTGGGGGAAGGAAGGAGGTAGGAAGTAGATGGGGAAGGAGGTGGAAGGAAGGGGGAAGGAACGAGATGAGGAAGGAGAGGGGTGGGAAGGAAGGGGGAAGGAATGGGTTGGGTGGAGGAAGGGGGAAGGCGATGTGGGAAGAGGGAAAGGAAGGGGGAAGGAGATACGGGAAGGAGAGGGGGGAAGGAAGGGGAAGGAGATGTGAGGAAGGGGAGGGGGAAGGAAGGAGGAAGGAGATAGGGGGAAGGAGAGGGCGGTAGGAAGGGGAATGATATGGGGGGAAAGGAGAGGGGGAAGGAAGGGGGAAGGAGATGGGGAAGAGGTGGAAGTAAGGGGAAGGAGATGGGGGAAGGAGAGGGAGGAAGGAAGGGGGAAGTAGAGTGGGGAAGGAAGGGGGAAGGAGATGTGAGGAAGGAGAGGGGGAAGGAAGGAGGAAGATGATGGGGGAAGGAGAGGGGGGAAGGAAGGGGGAAGGAGATGGGGGGAGGCGGGGGGAGGAAAGGGGAAGGAGATGGGGGGAAGGAGATGGGGGAAGGAGATGGGGGAAGGAGAGGGTAGGGAAGGAGAGGGGGAAGGTAGTGGAAGGAGATGGGGAAAGAGGGGGGAGGAAGGGGAAAGAGATGGGGGAAGGAGATGGGGGAATGAAGTCGTTAGTAGATTGGTGGGAAGGGGGGAAGAAATGGGGGGGAAGGAGAGGGGGAAGGATTGGGGTAGGAGATGGGGTGAAGGAGAGGGGGGAGAAAGAGGGGTGGAAGGAGAGTGGGGGAAGGAGATAGGGGAAGGAGAGGGTGGGGAAGGAGAGGGGGGAAGGAGATTGGGCTAAGGAGATGGGGAGAAGGGCAGGGTGAGGAAGTCGAGGGAGGAAGGAGATGGGGGGAAGGAAGGGGGAAGGAGATAGGGGGAAGGAGGGTTGGGAAGGAGATGGGGGAAGGAGACAGGGAGAAGGAGATAGGGGGAAGGAGAGGAGGGGAAGGAGAGGAGGGGGGAAGGAGAGAGGGGGTAAGGAGGGGGGAAGGAATGGGGAAGGAAGGAGATGGGAGGAAGGAGGGGGGAACGAAGGGGGAAGGAAGGAGATGGGGGAACGAGAGGGGTGGGAAGGAAGGGGAAGGAAGGAGATGGGGAGGAAGGGGGAAGGAGATGGGGGAAGGGGGAAAGCAGGGGAAAGGAGATAGGGGGAAGGAGGGGGGAAAGAGAGGGGGGAAGGAAGGGGTAGGAAGTAGAGGGGGTGGGAAGGAGATAGGTGGGAAGGAGAGGGGGGAAGGAAGGGGGAAGGAGATAGGGGAAGGAGGGTTGGGAAGGAGATGGGGGAAGGAGACAGGGAGAAGGAGATAGGGGGAAGGAGAGGAGGGGAAGGAGAGGAGGAGGGAAGGAGAGAGGGGGTAAGGAGGGGGGAAGGAATGGGGAAGGAAGGAGATGGGAGGAAGGAGGGGGGAAGGAAGGGGAAGGAAGGAGATGGGGGAACGAGAGGGGTGGGAAGGAAGTGGAAGGAAGGAGATGGGGAGGAAGGGGGAAGGAGATGGGGGAAGGGGGAAAGCAGGGGAAAGGAGATAGGGGGAAGGAGGGGGGAAGGAGAGGGGGGAAGGAAGGGGTAGGAAGTAGAGGGGGTGGGAAGGAGATAGGTGGGAAGGAGAGGGGGGAAGGAAGGGGGAAGTAGAGGGGGGAAGGAAGGGGGAAGGAGATGGGGGAAGGAGAGGGTGAAGGAAGGTGGAAGGAGATGGGGGAAGGGGGAAGTCAGGGAAAGGAGATGGGGGAAGGAGAGGGGGAAGGAGGGGGGGAAGGAAGGGGTAGGAAGTAGAGGGGGTGGGAAGGAGATAGGTGGGAAGGAGAGGGGGGAAGGAAGGGGGAAGTAGAGGGGGGAAGGAAGGGGGAAGTAGAGGGGGGAAGGAGAGGGTGAAGGAAGGTGGAAGGAGATGGGGAAGGAGAGGGGTGTAGGAAGGGGAAGGAGATGGGGAAGGGGTGGAAGGAAGTGGGAAGGAGATGGGGAAGGAGAGTGGGGAAGGAAGGCGGAAGGAGATAGGGGTGAAGGAGAGGTGGGGGAAGGAAGGGGGAAGGAGATAGTGGGGAAGGAGAGAGGGGAAGCTGATAGGGGGGAAGGAGAGGGGGTGATGAAAAGGGGAAGGAGAGGGGGGAAGGAAGGGGGAAGCAGATGGGGGAAGGAGAGTGGAGGAAGGAGGAGGGGAGGAAGTGGGAAGGAGATAGGGGCGAAGGAGAGGTGGGGGAAGGAAGGGGGAAGGAGATGGGGGGAAGGAGAGGGGTGGGAAGGAAGGGAGAAGGATGGCGTTGGGGGGAGGAAGGGGGAAGACGATGTGGGAAGGGGGGAAGGAAGGGGGAAGGAGATGCGAGGAATGAGAGGGGGGAAGGAAGGAGGAAGGAGATGGGGAAGAGGGGGAAGGAAGGGGAAGGAGATGAGGGTAAGGAGAATGGGGAAGGAAGGGGGAAGTAGAGCGGCGACGGAAGGGGGAAGGTGATGTGAGGAAGGTGAGGGGGGAAGGAAGGAGGAAGGAGATGGGGGAAGGAGAGGAGGGAAGGAAGGGGGAAGGAGATGGGGGAAAGGGGGGGAAGGAAGGGGAAGGAGATATGGGGGAAGGCGGGGGAGGAAGAGGGAAGGAGATGGGGGAAGGAGAAGGTGGGGAGGGAGAGGGGGGACGGAGATAGGGGGAAGGAGATGGGGGAAGGAGAGGGTAGGGAAGGAGAGGGGGGAAGGAAGGGGGAAGGAGATAGGGGGAAGGAGATAGGGGGAAGGAGTGGGGAGGAATGGGGAAGGAAATGGGGGAAGGCGAGGGGGGAATGAAGCAGGAAGGAGATAGGTGGGAAGGGGGAAAGAGATGGGGGAAGGAGGCGGGGAAGGAGATGGGGGAAGGAGAGTGGCGCAAGGAAATGGGGAAGGAGGGGGGAGGAAGGGGGAAGGAGAGGGGGAAAGGAGATAGGGGGAAGGAGAGGGGGGAAGGAGATGTGGGGAAGGAGAGGGGGTGGAAGGAAGGGGGAAGGAGAGGGGGGAAGGAGATGGGGGGAAGGAGAGGGGGAAGGAGAAAGGGGGGAAGGGCAGGGGGAAGGAAGGGGGAAGGAGATGGGGGAAGGATGGGGAAGGAAGGGGGAAGGAGATAGGTGTGAAGGAGAGGTGGGGGAAGGAACCGGGAAGGGGATATGGGCGAAGGAGAGGTTGGGGAAGAAAGGGGGAAGGAGATAGTGAGGAAGGAGTTGGGGGAAGGAAGTGGGAAGAAGATTGGGGTGAAGGAGAGGTGGGGGAAGGAAGGGGGAAGGAGATGGGGGGGAAGGAGAGGGGTGGGAAGGAAGGGAGAAGGAAGGGGTTGGGGGAGTAAGGGGGAAGGCGATGTGGGAAGGGGGAAAGGAAGGGGGAAGGAGATAGGGGGAAGGAGAGGGGGGAAGGAAGGGGGAAGGAGATGTGAGGAAGGAGAGGGGGGAAGGAAGGAGGAAGGAGATGGGGAAGAGGGGGAAAGAAGGGGAAGGAGATGAGGGTAAGGAGAGGGGGGAAGGAAGGGGGAAGTAGAGCGGCGAAGGAAGGGGGAAGGTGATGTGAGGAAGGTGAGGGGGGGAAGGAAGGAGGAAGGAGATGGGGAAGGAGAGGAGGGAAGGAATGGGGAAGGAGATGGGGGGAAAGGAGGGGGGAAGGAAGGGGAAGGAGATATGGGGAAGGCGGGGGAGGAAGGGGGAAGGAGATGGGGGAAGGAGAAGGTGGGGAAGGAGAGGGGGGAAAGAAGGGGAAAGGAGATGGGGAAGGAAAGGGGGGAAAGAAGGGGGAAGGAGATAGGGGGAAGGAGAGGGGGGTACGAAGTGGGAAGGAGATGCGGGGAAGGGGGTGGAAGGAAGTGGGAAGGAGATGGGGGAAGGAGAGTGGGGGAAGGAAGGGGGAAGGAGAGTGGGGAAGGAGATAGGGTGAAGGAGAGGGTAGGGAGGGAGAGGGGGGAAGGAAAGGTGAAGGAGATGGGGGAAGGAGATAGATGAAGGAGGGGGGAGGAAGGGGGAACGAAATGGGGAAGGAAATGGGGAAGGAGAGGGGGGAATGAAGCGGGAAGGAGATAGGTGGGAAGGGGGAAGAGATGGAGGAAGGAGAGGGGGAAGGAATGGGGAAGGAGATGGGGTAAAGGCGAGGGGGGAAGAAGAGGGGTGGAAGGAGAGTGGGGGAACGAGATGGGGGAAGGAGAGGGGTTGGAAGGAAGGGGGAAGGAGAAGGGGGAAGGAAATGGGGGGAAGGAGAAGTGGGAAGGAGATAGGGGGAAGGAGAGGGGGGAAGGAAGGGTAAGGAGATGGGGGGAAGGGGGGTGAAGAAAGCAGGAAGGAGATAGGGGGAAGGAGAGGGGGGAAGGAGATTGGGAGAAGGAGAGGGGGGAAGGAGATGGTGGAAGGAGAGGGGGTGGAAGGAAGGGTGAAGGAGAGGGAGGGAAAGAGGGGGAAGGAGATGGGGGAAGTTGAGGGTGTGGAAGGAAGGAGGAAGGAGATGGGGTAAGGAGAGGGGGAAGGAAGGGGGAAGCAGATAGGGGGAAGGAGATGGGGGAAGGAGGGGGGAATAAGGAAGGGAGAAGGAGATGGGGGAAGGAGATGGGGAAGGAGAGGAGGGGAAGGAGAGGAGGGGGCAAGGAGAGAGGGGGTAAGGAGAGGGGGGAAGGAATGTGGAAGGAAGGAGATGGGGGAAGGAGAGGGGTTGGAAGGAAGGGAAAAGAAGGGGATGGGGAGGAAGGGGGAAGGAGATGGGGAAGGGGGGAAGGCAGGGGGAAGGAGATGGGGGAAGGAGAGGGGGAAGGAGAGTAGGGGAAGTAAGGGGTAGGAAGTAGAGAGGGGTGGGAATGAGATAGGTGGGAAGGAGTGGGGGGAAGGAAGGGGGAAGTAGAGGGGAGACGGAAGGGGGAAGGAGATGGGGGGAAGGAGAGGGGGTTGGAAGGGGAAAGACATGGGGGAAGGAGAGAGGGGAAGGAAGGGTGGAGGAGATAGGGGAAGGAGAGGGGGGTAGGAAGGGGGAAGGAGATGGGGGGAAGGGGGTGGAACGAAGTGGGAAGGAGAGTGTGGGGAAGGAGGGGGGGGAAGGAGAGGGGGGAAAGAAGGTGGTGAAGGAAGGGGAAGGAAGGAGAGGGGGGATGGAGATAGGGGTAAGGAGAGGGGAGGAAGGAGAGGGGGGAAAGGAGAGGAGGGGGAAGGAAAGAGGAGGGAAGGAGCGATGGGAAGGAGTGGGGACAGAAGGAGATGGGGGAAGGAGAGGGGGGAAAGAAGGTGGAGAAGGAAGGGGAAGGAAGGAGAGGGGGTAAAGAGAGGGTGGGAAGGAAGGGGGAAGGAGATAGGTGCGAAGTAGAGGTGGGGGAAAGAAGGGGGAAGGAGATAGGGGAAGGGGGGTGAAGGAAGGGGGAAGGTGATAGGGTGGAAGGAGAGGGGGGAAGGAAGGGGGAAGGGCATAGGTGGGAAGGAGAGGGGGGATGGAGATAGGGGTAAGGAGAGGGGAGAAAGGAGAGGGGGGAAAGGAGAGGAGGGGGAAGGAAAGAGGAGGGAAGGAGCGATGGGAAGGAGTGGGGACAGAAGGAGATGGGGGAAGGAGAGGGGGGAAAGAAGGTGGAGAAGGAAGGGGAAGGAAGGAGAGGGGGTTAAAGAGAGGGTGGGAAGGAAGGGGGAAGGAGATAGGTGCGAAGTAGAGGTGGGGGAAAGAAGGGGGAAGGAGATAGGGGGAAGGAGAGGGGGGAAGGAGATGGGGAGAAGGGGCGGGGAGGGAAGGAAGGGGGAAGGAGAGGGGGGAAGGAAATCGGGAGGAAGGAGGGGGAGTAAGGAAAGGAGGGGGGAAGGAAAGAGGGGGGGAAGGAGAGAGGTGAAGGACTGGGGACGGAAGGAGATGGGGAAGGAGAGGGGGAAAAGAAGGTGGAGAAGGAAGGGGAAGGAAGGAGATGGGGGAAGGAGAGGGGAGAAGGAGAGGGGACGGAAGTAGATAGGGGGAAGGAATGGGGAAAGAAGGTGGAGAAGGAAGGGGGAAGGAAGGGGATGGGGGAAGGAGAGGAGGTGAAGGAAGGGGGAAGGAAGGAGATGGGTGGGAAGGAGAGGGGTGGGAAGGAACAGGGAAGGAAGGGGATGGGGAGGAAGGGGAAGGAGATGGGGGAAGGAGAGGGGGTGGAAGGAGAGGGTGGGGAAGAAGAGTAGGGGAAGGAGATAGTAGGGAAGGAGGGGGGAAGGAAGGGGGGAGGAGGTAGGGGGAAGGAAGGGTGGTAAGGAGATGGGGAAGGAGAGGGGGAAGGAGATGGGGGAAGGAGAGGGGCGGAGGAGAGGGGGGGAAGGAGAGAGGGGGGAAGGAGAGGGGGAAAGGAGAGGGGGAAAGAAGGTGGAGAAGGAAGGGGGAAGGAAGGAGATGGGGGAAGGAGAGGGATGGAAGGAAGGGGAAGGAAGGAGATGGGTGGAAGGAGAGGGGTGGGAATGTACAGGGAAGGAAGGGGATGGGGAGGAAGGGGGAAGGAGATGGGAGAAGGGGAAATGGAAGGGGGAAGGAGATAGGGAGAAGGAGAGGGGGTGGAAGGAGAGGGGGAAGTTGATGGGGGAAAGGAGAGGGTGGGGAAGGAGAGGGGGTAAGGAGAGGGGACGGAAGGAGACGGGGGAAGGAGTGGGGGAAGGAAGGCAGGAGGACGGAGATGGGGGGGACGGAGAGCGGTGGGAAGGAAGGGGAAGGAAGGAGATGGGGGGAGGAATGGGGAAGGAGATGGGGTAGGGGGAAATGAAGGGGGAAGGAGATAGGGGGAAGGAAAGGGGGGCAAGGAGAGGGGGGAAGGAAGGGGGAAGGAGATAGGGGGAAGGACAGGGGGAAGGAAGGGGGAAGTAGAGGGGGGAAGGAGGGGTGGGAAGGAGATGGGGGAAGGAGAGGGGGAAGGAGAAGGAGATGGGGGAAGGAGAGGGGGGAAGGAGTGAGGGGGGAAGGAGAGGGGGGAAGGAGAGGGGGCGGAAGGAGACGGGGGAAGGAGTGGGGGAAGGAAGGCAGGAGGATGGAGATGGGGGGGACGGAGAGAGGTGGGAAGGAACAGGGAAGGAAGGGGATGGGGGAGGAAGGGGAAGGAGATGGGGAAGGGGGAAAGGAAGGGGGAAGGAGATGGGGAGGAGAGGGGGTGGAAGGAGAGTGTGGGGAAGAAGAGTAGGGGAAGGAGATAGTAGGGAAGGAGGGGGGAAGGAAGGGGGAGGAGGTAGGGGGAAGGAGGGGTGGGAAGGAGATGGGGGAAGGGGAGGGGGGAAGGATATGGGGGGAAGGAGAGGGGCGGAGGAGACGAGGGGGGAAGGAGAGAGGGGGAAGGAGACGGGGAAAGGAGAGGGGATGGAAGGAGATGGGGGAAGGAGAGGGGGGAAAGAAGGTGGAGAAGGAAGGGGGAAGGAAGGAGATGGGTGGAAGGAGAGGGGTGGGAATGTACGGGGAAGGAAGGGGATGGGGAGGAAGGGGGAAGGAGATGGGGAAAGGAAGGAGATGGGTGGAAGGAGAGGGGTGGGAATGTACGGGGAAGGAAGGAGATAGTAGGGAAAGAGGGGGGAGGAAGGGGGAAGGAGTTGGGGGAAGGAGGGTTGGTAAGGAGATGGGGGAAGGAGAGGGGGAAGGAGATGGGAGAAGGGGGAAAGGAAGGGGGAAGGAGATGGGGAAGGAGAGGGGGTGGAAGGAGAGGGGGGAAGTTGATTTGGGGAAAGGAGAGGGTGGGGAAGGAGAGAGGGGGAAGGAGATAGTAGGGAAAGAGGGGGAGGAAGTGCGAAGTAGATGGGGAAGGAGGGGTGGGAAGGAGATGGGGGAAGGAGAGGGGGAAGGAGAAGGAGATAGGGGAAGGAGAGGGGGAAGGAGAGAGGGGGGAAGGAGAGGGGGTAAGGAGAGGGGACGGAAGGAGACGGGGGAAGGAGTGGGGGAAGGAAGGCAGGAGGATGGAGATGGGGGGGACGGAGAGCGGTGGGAAGGAAGGGGAAGGAAGGAGATGGGGGAGGAATGGGGAAGGAGATGGGGTAGGGGGAAAGGAAGGGGGAAGGAGATAGGGGGGAAGGAAAGGGGGCAAGGAGAGGGGGAAGGAAGGGGGAAGGAGATAGGGGGAAGGACAGGGGGAAGGAAGGGGAAGTAGAGGGGGCAGTAAGGGGCAAGGAGATGGGGTGGAGGAGAGGTTGGAAGGAAGGGGGAAGGAGATGGGGTGAAGGAGATGGGGGGAAGGAGGGGGGAGTAAGGAAGGGAGAAGAAGATGGGGGAAAGAGGGGGAAGGAAGGGGGAAGGAGATGGGGGAAGGATGGGGAAGGAAGGGGGAAGGAGATAGGTGTGAAGGAGAGGTGGGGGAAGGAACCGGGAAGGGGATATGGGTGAAGGAGAGGTTGGGGAAGGAAGGGGGAAGGAGATAGGGAGAAGGGGGGTGAAGGAAGGGTGGAAGGAGAGGGGGGAAGGAAGGGGGAAGGGCAAAGGTGGGAAGGAGAGGGGGGATGCAGATAGGGGTAAGGAGAGGGGAGGAAGGAGAGGGGGGGGTAAGGAGAGGAGGGGGAAGGAAAGGGGGGAAGGAGAGAGGGGAAGGAGTGGGGACGGAAGGAGATAGGGGGAAGGAGAGGGGGGAAAGAAGGTGGAGAAGGAAGGGGAAGGAAGGAGAGGGGGGTAAGGAGAGGGTGGGAAGGAAGGGGGAAGGAGATAGGTGCGAAGGAGAGGTGGGGGAAAGAAGGGGGAAGGAGATGGGGGAAGGAGAGGGGGGAAAGAGATGGGGAGAAGGGGCGGGGAGTGAAGGAAGGGGGATGGAGAGGGGGGAAGGAAATCGGGAGGAAGGAGGGGGTAAGGAGAGGACGGGGGAAGGAAAGAGGGGGGAAGGAGAGAGGTGAAGGACTGGGGACGGAAGGAGATGGGGAAGGAGAGGGGGGAAAGAAGGTGGAGAAGGAAGGGGAAGGAAGGAGATGGGGGAAGGAGAGGGGGTGAAGGAAGGGGGAAGGAAGGAGATGGGTGGGAAGGAGAGTGTGGGGAAGGACAGGAGGGGAAGAAGATAGTAGGGAAGGAGAGGGGAAGGAAGGAGGAAGGAGATGGGGGAAGGAGGGGTGGGAAGGAGCTGAGGTAAGGAGAGGGGAGAAGGAGAGGGGACGGAAGTAGATAGGGGAATGAAGGGGGAAAGAAGGTGGAGAAGGAAGGGGGAAGGAAGGAGATGGGGGAAGGAGAGGAGGTGAAGGAAGGGGGAAGGAAGGAGATGGGTGGGAAGGAGAGGGGTGGGAAGGAACAGGGAAGGAAGGGGATGGGGAGGAAGGGGAAGGAGATGGGGAAGGGGGAAAGGAAGGGGGAAGGAGATGGGGAGGAGAGGGGGTGGAAGGAGAGTGTGGGGAAGAAGAGTAGGGGAAGGAGATAGTAGGGAAGGAGGGGGGAAGGAAGGGGGAGGAGGTAGGGGGAAGGAGGGGTGGGAAGGAGATGGGGAAAGGGGAGGGGGAAGGATATGGGGGGAAGGAGAGGGGCGGAGGAGAGGAGGGGGGAAGGAGAGAGGGAGAAGGAGATTGGGGGAGGGAGGGGGGGAAGGAGATGGGGGAAGGAGAGGGGGTGGAAGTAAGGGGGAAGGAGAGGGGGGAAGGAGATGGGGGGAAGAAGAGGTGGGAAGGAGATAGTGGGGATGGAGAGGGGGGAAGGAGCGAGGGGGGAAGGAGAGTGTTGATGGAAGGAGATGGGGGGAAGTAAAGGGGGGGAAGGTAGGAGGAAGGAGATAGGGTAGAAGGAGAGGGGGTGAAGGAAGGGAGAAGGAGATAGGGGCGAAGGAGAGGGGGTAAGGAGATAGGGGGAAGAAGAGGTTGGAAGGAGATAGTGGGGAAGGAGATGGGGGAAGGAGGGGGGAAGATAGAGCGAGCGAGATGGGGGAAGGAAGGGTTGGAAGGAGATGGGCAGGAAGGAGGGGGAGTGAAGGAGATAGGGGGAAGGAGTGGAGGGGAAGGAGAGGAGGGGGAGGAGAGAGGTGGTAAGGATAGGGGGAAGGAAGGGGGAAGGATGGAGATGGGGAAAGGGTGGAGGAAGGGGGAAGGAGATAGGGTGGAAGGAGAGGTGGGAAGGAAGGGGGAAGGAGATAGGGGCGAAGGATAGGTGGGGGATGGAAGGGGAAGGAGATATGGAGGAAGGCGTGGGGAATGAAGGGGGAAGGAGATAGTGGGGGGAAGGATAGGGTGGGGAAGGAAGGGGAAGGAGATATGGAGGAAGGCGTGGGGAATGAAGGGGGAAGGAGATAGTGGGGGGAAGGATAGGGTGGGGAAGGAGGGGGGAAGGAGGGGGGGAAGGAGATAGGGGGGAAAGAGATGGGTGGGAGGAGAGGGTAGGGAAGGAGGGGGGAAGGAAGGGGGTAGGAGAGGTGGGAAGGAGATGGGGAAGGAGAGTGGGGGAAGGAGATGGGGAAGGAGGGGGGGACGGAAGGGGGAAGGAGGGGACGGTAAGGAAGGGGGGAAGGAGATAGGGGGAAGGAGAGGGGGAAGGAGAGGGTGGGGGAAGAGAGTGGGGAAGGAGATAGGGGGAAGGAGGGGGAAAGGAGATGGGGAAAGCGGGGGGAAAGAGATGGGGCAAGGAGAGGGGGTGGAAGAAAGGGGGAAGGAGATGCGGTGAAGGAGAGGGGGGAAGGAGGGGGGACGGAGATGGGGGGAAGGAGGGGGCCAAGGAGATGGGGGTAGGAAGGGGGAAGGAAGGGGGAAGGAGAGGGGGGAAGGAGAGAAGGGAAGGAAGGGGGAAGGAGATAAGGGGAAGGGGAAGGAAGGGGGAAGCAGTTGGGGGGTTAGGAGAGGGGGGGAAGTAAGCAGGAAGGAGATGGGGGAAGGAGAGGGGGAGAAGGAGATTGGGGGAGGGAGAGGGGGTAAGGAGATGGGGGAAGGAGAGGCGGTGGAAGTAAGGGGGAAGGAGAGGGGGGAAGGAGATTGGGAAGAAGGAGGGGGAGGAAGGGGGAAGGAGATGGGTGAAGGAGAGGGACGAAGGAAGGGGGAAGGATATGGGGGAAGGGGGGGGCGGAACGGAGAAGGAGAAGGGGGAAGGAGAGGACGGTAAGGAAGGGGGGAAGGAGATAGGGGGAAGGAGAGGGGGAAGGAGAGGATGGGGGAAGAGAGTGGGGAAGGAGATGGGGAAGGAGGGGGAAAGGAGATGGGGAAGGAGGTGGGAAGGAGATGGGGAAAGCGGGGGGAATAAGAGGTGGGAAGGTGATAGTGGGGAAGGAGAGGGGGGGAAGGAGAGAGGGGGGAAGGAGAGGCTTGAAGGAAGTGGGAAGGAGAGGGGGGAAGTAAAGGGGAGAAAGGAAGGAGGAAGGAGATAGGGGAGAAGGAGAGGTGGTGAAGGAAGGGGGAAGGAGATAGTGGCGAAGGAGAGGGGGGAAGGAGATGGGGGAAAGTGAGGGGGTGGAAGGAAGGGGGAAGGAGAGGGGGGAAGGAGATCGGGGGAAGAAGAGGTGGGAAGGAGATAGTGGGGAAGGAAATGGCGGAAGGAGAGAGGCGGGAAGGAGAGGGGGGAAGGAAGTGGGAAGGAGATGGGGGGAAGGAGAGGGGGTGAAGGAAGGGGGAAGGACATAGTGGGGAAGGAGAGGGGGGAAGGAGATAGGGGGAAGGAGATGGGGGAAAGTAGAGTGTGGGGAAGGAGAGGGGGGAAAGAGATGGGGTGAAGGGGGCAGGAAGGGGGAAGAAGATGGGGGAAGGAGAGGGTTTGGAAGGAGAGGGGGGAAGTAGATGGGGGCAAGGGGAGGGTGGGGAAGGAGAGGGGGAAGGAGATGAGGGAAGGAGGGGGGAAGATAGGGGGAACGAGATGGGGGAAGGAAGGGTTGGAAGGAGATGGGCAGGAAGGGGGGGGTGAAGGAGATAGGGGGAAGGAGAGGAGTGGAAGGAGAGGAGGGAGAGGAGAGAGGTGGTAAGGAGAGGGGGAAGGAAGGGGGAAGGAAGGAGATGGGGAAAGGGTGGAGGAAGGGGGAAGGAGATAGGGTGGAAGGAGAGGGGGGAAGGAAGGGGGAAGGAGACAGGCGGGAGGGAGAGGGGGAAGGAGATAGCGGGGAAGGAGATGGGGGCAGGAGAGGGGGGTAGGAAGGGGGAAGGAGATAGTGGGAAGGAGGGGGAAGGAAGGGGAAGGAGATAGGGGAAAGGAGAGGGGGGATGGAAGTGGGAAGTAGATAGGCGGGAGGGGGGAAGAGATAGGGGGAAGGAGAGGGTGGAAGGAAGGAAGGAAAGGGGGGAAGGAAGGGGGAAGGAGATTGGGGGAAGGAGATGGTGGAAGGAGAGGGGGAGGGAAGGAGATGGGGGAAGGAGGGGGAAGGAAAGGGGTGTGAAGGAGATGGTGTAAGGAGATGGTGGGAAGGAAGGGGGAAGGAGAGGGGGGAAGGAGATAGGGGGAAGGAGAGAGTGGGAAGGAGATAAGGGGAAGGAGAGGGAGGAAGAAAGGGGGAAGGAGATGGAGAAGGGGTGGAAGGAAGGGCAAAGGAGATGGGGAAGGAGAGTGGGGGATAGAAGGGGGAAGGAGATAGGGGGAAGGAGAGGGGGGAAGGAAGTGGGAAGGAGATGCGGCGAAGGAGAGGTGGGGGAAGGAAGGGGGAAGGAGATAGGTGAGAAGGAGAGGGAAGGAAGGGGGAAGGTGATAGGGTGGAAGGAGAGAGGGGGAAGGAAGGGGGAAGGAAATAGGTGGGTAGGAGGGGGAGAAGGAGATAGGGGAAGGAGAGGGGGAAGGAGAAGGAGATAGGGGGAAGGAGGGGGGGAAGGAGAGAGGGGGAAGGAGAGGGGTGAAGGAGAGGGGGCGGAAGGAGATGGGGAAGGAGTGGGGGAAGGAAGTCAGGAGGATGGAGATGGGGGGGACGGAAGCGGTGGGAAGGAAGGGGGAAGGAGATAGGGGGAAAGAGGGGGAAGGAAAGGGGAAGGAGATGGAGGAAGGAGAGAGGGGGAAGGAAGGGGGAAGGAAATAGGTGGGTAGGAGGGGGAGAAGGAGATAGGGGGAAGGAGAGGGGGGAAGGAGAGGGGGTGTGAAGGAGAGGGGGTAAGGAAAGGGGGGAAGGAAGGGGGAAGGAGATGTGGGGAAGGAGATGGTGGAACGAGAGGGGGAGGGAAGGAGGTGGGGGAAGGAGGGGGAAGGAAAGGGGTGTGAAGGAGATGGGGTAAGGAGATGGTGGGAAGGAAGTCGGAAGGAGAGGGTAGGAGGGGGGGAAGGAGATAGGGGGAAGGCGAGGGGGGAAGGAGAGGGGGTGTGAAGGAGAGGGGGATAAGGAAAGGGTGGGAAGGAAGGGGGAAGTTGAGGAGGGTAGGAGATGGGGGAAGAAGAGTGTGGAAAGGAGATGGGGAAGGAGAGTGGAAGAAGGAAGGAGGAAGGACATGGGGGAAGGAGGGGAGAAGGAGAGGGGGGAACGAGAGGGGGAAGGATATAGCGGGACAAGGAGATGAGGGAAGGAGAGGGGAACAAAGGGGGAAGGAGGGGTTGGAGGAGATAGGATGGAAGGAGGGGGGAAGGAGATGGGGGAAGGAGAGGGGCTGGAAGGAAGGGGGAAGGAGAGGGGCAAGGAGAGGTGGGAAGGAGATAGGGGGGAAGGGGGTTAGGAAGGTTGAAGGAGATAGGGGAAAGGGGAAGGAAGGGGAAGGAGAGTGGGGGAAGGGGGGAAGGAGGGGGAAGGAGATAGGCGGGAAGTAGAGGGGGGAAGGAAGGGGGCAGGAGATGGGGGAACGAGGGGGGGAAGGAAGGGAAAAGGAGATGGGGAAGGGGGAAGGAAGGGGGAAGGAGAGTGGGGGAAGGAAGTGGGAAGGAAATGGGGGAAGGAGATAGGCGGGAACGGGGGAGGGAGGTGGGGGAAGGAGGGGGGAAGGAAGGGGGAAGGAAGGAGATGGGGGAAGGAGAGGGGTGAGAAGGAAGGGGGAAAGAGATAAGGGCGAAGAAGAGGGTGGGGAAGGAGAGGGGGGAAGGCGATGGGGAAGGAGATGGGAGGGAAGGAGAGGGTGGGGAAGGAGAGGGGGAGGGAGACAGGGGTGAATGAGGGGGGACAGGAAGGGGGAAGAAGATGGGGGTAAGGAGAGGGGGTGGAAGGAGAGGGGGGAAGGAAGGGGATGGAGATAGGGGATAAGGAGAGGGGGAAGGAAGGAAAGAGGGGGAAGGAAGGGGGAAAGAGATGGGAGAACGGGTTGGGGGAACGAGAGGGGGAGGGAAGGAGATAGGTGGAAGGACAGGGGGGAAGGAGATGGGGGTAGGAGATGGGGAGAACGAGAGGGGTAGGGAAGGAGATGGGGGAGGAGAGGGGGAAGGAGAGGGGGGAGGAGAGGGAACGGAAGGAGATAGGGAGAAGGAGAGGTGGGAAAGAAGGTGGAGAAGGAAAGGGGAAGGAAGGAGATGTGGGAAGAAGAGGGGTGGAAGGAAGGGGAAGGAAGGAGAAGGGTGGAAGGAGAGGGGTGGGAAGGAACGTGGATGGAAGGGGATGGGGAGGAAAGAAGAAGGAGATGGGAGAAGGGGGAATAGGAAGGGGGAATGAATTGGGGGAAGGAGAGGGGGTGGAAGGACAGGGGGGAAGTAGATGGGGGGAAAGGAGAGGGTGGGGAAGGAGAGAGGGGGTAGGAAATAGTAGGGAAAGAGGGGGGAGGAAGGGGGAAGGAGATGGGGAAGGAGAGGGGGAAGGAGAAGGAGATAGGGGGAAGGAGAGGGGGGAAGGAGAGAGGGGGGAAGGAGAGGGGGGAAGGAGAGGGGGCGGAAGGAGATGGGGAAGGAGTGGGGGAAGGAAGGCAGGAGGATGGAGATGGGGGGGGACGGAAGCGGTGGGAAGGAAGGGGGAAGGAGATAGGGGGAAAGAGGGGGAAGGAAAGGGGAAGGAGATGGGTGAAGGAGAGGGGGGAAAGGAAGGGGGAAGGAGATAGGGGGAAGGAGATGGGGGAAAGGAAGTGGGAAGGAGATAGGGGCGAAGGAGAGGTGGGGGAAGGTGGGGGGGAAGGAGATAGGGGGGAAAGAGATGGGTGGGACGAGAGGGTAGGGAAGGAGGGGGGAAGGAAGGGGGAAGGAGAGGTGGGAAGGAGATGGTGGAAGGAGTGGGGTACGGAAGGGGAAGGAGATGGGGGAAGGATAGGACGGTAAGGAAGGGGGGAAGGAGATGGGGGGAAGGAGAGGGGGAAGGAGAGGGTGGGGGAAGAGAGTGGGGAAGGAGATGGGGGAAGGAGGGGGGAAAGGAGATGGGGGAAGGAGGGGGGAAGGAGATGGGGTAAGCGGGGGGAAAGAGACGGGGGAAGGAGAGGGGGAGGAAGAAAGGGGGAAGGAGATGGGGTGAAGGAGAGGGGGGAAAGTGGGGGGAAGGAGATGGGGGAAGGAGGGGCGGAAGGAAGGGGAAGGAAGGGGGAAGGAGAGGGGGGAAGGAGATGGGGGAAGGATGGGGGTAAGTGATGGAGTGGGAAGGAGATAGGGGGAAGGAGATTGGGGGAAGGAGTGGGGGAAAGGAGATGGGAGGAAGGAGAGGGGGTGGAAGGAAGGCGGAAGGAGAAGGGGGAGGAGATAAGGGAAGGAGGGGCGGAAGGAAGGGGGAAGGAAGGGGAAGGAGAGGGGGGAAGGAGATGTGGGAAGGTGATGGGAGGAAGGAGATAGGGGGAAGGAGATGTGGGAAGGTGATGGGGGAAGGAGAGGGGGGAAGAAAGGGGGAAGGAGATGGGGGAAGGGGAAGGAAGGGGGAAGCAGTTGGGGGGTAGGAGGGGGGTGAAGTAAGCAGGAAGGAGATGGGGGAAGGAGAGGTGGGAAGGAGATAGTGGGGAAGGAGAGGGGGGAAGGAGAGAGGGGGGAAGGAGAGGGGGGAAGGAAGGGGGAAGGAGATGGGGGAAGTAAAGGGGGGAAGGAAGGAGGAAGGAGATAGGGGAGAAGGAGAGGGGGTGAAGGAAGGGGGAAGGAGATAGAGGCGAAGGAGAGGGGGGGAAGGAGATGGGGGAAAGTTAGGGGGAAGGAGAGGGGGGAAGGAGATAGGGGAAGAAGAGGTGGGAAGGAGATAGTGGGGAAGGAGATGGGGAAGGAGAGGGGGAAGGAAGGAGGAAGGAGATGGGGAGAAGGAGAGTGGGTGAAGGAAGGGGGAAGGACATAGTGGGGAAGGAGAGGGTGGGGTAGGAGAAGGGGGAAGTAGATAGGGGGAAGGAGATGGGGGAAAGGAGAGGGTGGGGAAGGAGACGGGGAAGGAGATAGGGTTGAAGGGGTGCAGGAAGGGTGAAGAAGATGGGGGAAGGAGAGGGGTTGGAAGGAAGGGGGGAAGGAGGGGGGAAGATAGGGGGAACGACATGGGGGAAGGAAGGGTTGGACGGAGATGGGCAGGAAGCAGAGGTGGTGAAGGAGATAGGGGGAAGGAGAGGAGGGGAAGGAGAGGAGGGGGAGGAGAGAGGTGGTAAGGAGAGGGGGAAGGAAGGGGGAAGGAAGGAGATGGGGAAAGGGGTGGAGGAAGGGGGAAGGAGATAGGGTGGAAGGAGAGGGGGGAAGGAAGGGGGAAGGAGACAGGCGGGAGGGAGAGGGGAAGGAGATGGGGGGAAGGAGATAGTGGGAAGGAGAGGGGGGAAGGATGGGGGAACGAGATAGTGGGAAGGAGGGGGAAGGAAGGGGGAAGGAGATAGGGGAAAGGAGAGGGGGGTTGGAAGCGGGAAGTAGATAGGCGGGAGGGGGGAAGAGATAGGGGGAAGGAGAGGGTGGAAGGAAGGAAGGAAAGGGGGGAAGGAAGGGGGAAGGAGATGGGGAAGGAGATGGGGGAAGGAGGGGGGAAGGAGAGGGGTGTGAAGGAGATGGGATAAGGAGATAGTGGGAAGGAGATAAGGGGAAGGAGAGGGGGAAGGGAGGGGGAAGGAGAGGTGGGAAGGTGGGGGGAAGGAGAGGGGGGAAGGTAGGGGGAAGGAGATGGGGAAGGAGAGGGGGGGTGAAGGAGATGGGGAATGAGAGGGTGGGAAGGAAGGGGGAAGGAGAGGGAGTGAAGGAGATTGGGGGAAGGAGAGGGTGGGAAGGAGAGGGGTGAAGGAGGGGGAAGGAGATAGCGGGAAGGAGAGATGGGGAAGGAAGGTGGAAGGAGATGGGGGAGGAGAGGGGGAAGGAAGGGGGAAGGAGATGGGGGAAGGGGGTGGAAGGAAGGTGAAAGGAGATAGGGGGAACGAGAGTGGGGGAAGGAAGGGGGAAGGAGATAGAGGGAAGGAGGGGGGAAGTAAGTGGGAAGGAGATAGGGGCGAAGGAGAGTTGGGGGAAGGAATGGGGAAGGAGATGGGGGGAAGGAGGGGTGAAGGAAGGGGGAAGCAGATAGGGTGGAAGGAGAGTGGGGAAGGAAGGGGGAAGGAGATTGGCGTGAAGGAAGGAGTGGGAAAGAGATGGGGAAGGAGAGGGGGGAAGGAAGGGGGAAGGAGATGGGGAAGGGGTGGAAGGAAGGGCAAAGGAGATGGGGAAGGAGAGTGGGGGATGGAAGGGGGAAGGTGAGGAGGGTAGGAGAAAGGGGGAAGAAGAGTGTGGAAAGGAGATGGGGAAGGAGAGTGGGAGAAGGAAGGGGGAAGGACATGGGGGAAGGAGGGGGGAAGGAGGGGGGGAACGAGAGGGGGAAGGAGATAGCGGGACAAGGAGATGAGGGAAGGAGAGGGGGAACAAAGGGGGAAGGAGGGGTTGTAGGAGATAGGGTGGAAGGAGAGGGGGAAGGAGATGGGGGAAGGAGAGGGGCTGGAAGGAAGGGGGAAGGAGAGGGGCAAGGAGAGGTGGGAAGGAGATGGGGGGAAGGGGGGTAGGAAGGGTGAAGGAGATAGGGGAAGAAGGGTGGATGGAAGGACGAAGGAGATAGTGGTAAAGGAGAGGTGGGGGAAGGAAGGAAGAGGGAGATGGGGGAAGGAAGGGGTAGGAGATAGGAGGAAGGGGGGAAGGAGGGGGAAGGAGATAGGCGGGAAGTAGAGGGGGGAAGGAAGGGGGCAGGAGATGGGGGAAGGAGGGGGGAAGGAAGGGAAAAGGAGATTGGGGAAGGGGGAAGGAAGGGGGAAGGAGAGTGGGGGAAGGAAGTGGGAAGGAAATGGGGGAAGGAGATAGGCGGGAACGGGGGAGGGAGGTGGGGGAAGGAGGGGGGAAGGAAGGGGGAAGGAAAGAGATGGGGGAAGGAGAGGGTTGAGAAGGAAGGGGGAAAGAGATAAGGGCGAAGAAGAGGGTGGGGAAGGAGAGGGGGGAAGGCGATGGGGAAGGAGATGGGAGGGAAGGAGAGGGTGGAGAAGGAGAGGGGGAGGGAGACAGGGGTGAAGGAGGGGGGCAGGAAGGGGGAAGAAGATGGGGGTAAGGAGAGGGGGTGGAAGGAGAGGGGGGAAGGAAGGGGGATGGAGATAGGGGATAAGGAGAGGGGGAAGGATGGAAAGAGGGGAAGGAAGGGGGAAGGAGATGGGGGAACGGGTTGGGGGAACGAGAGGGGGAGGGAAGGAGATAGGTGGAAGGACAGGGGGGAAGGAGATGGGGGAAGGAGATAGGGGGAGAACGAGAGGGGTAGCGTAGGAGATGGGGGGAGGAGAGGGGAAGGAGGGGGGGAAGGAGAGGGAACGGAAGGAGATAAGGAGAAGGAGAGGGGGGAAAGAAGGTGGAGAAGGAAGGGGGAAGGGAGGAGATGTGGGAAGAAGAGGGGTGGAAGGAAGGGGGAAGGAAGGAAATGGGTGGAAGGAGAGGGGTGGGAAGGAACGGGGAAGGAAGGGGATGGGGAGGAAGGGGGAAGGAGATGGGAGAAGGGGAAAAAGGAAGGGGGAAGGAGATAGGGGGAAGGATAGGGGGTGGAAGGAGAGGGGGGAAGTTGATGGGGGGAAAGGAGAGGGTGGCGAAGGAGAGAGGGGGAAGGAGATAGTAGGGAAAGGGGGGAGGAAGGGGGAAGGAGATGGGGGAAGGCGTGGTGGGAAGGAGATGGGGGAAGGAGAGGGCGAAGGAGAAGGAGATAGTGGGAAGGAGAGGGGGGAAGGAGAGAGGGGGGAAGGAGAGGGGGGAAGGAGAGGGGGCGGAAGGAGACGGGGAAGGAGTGGGGGAAGGAAGGCAGGAGGATGGAGATGGGGGGGACGGAAGCGGTGGGAAAGAAGGGGGAAGGAGATGGGGGAAAGAGGGGGAAGGAAAGGGGAAGGAGATGGGGGGAAGGAGAGGGGGGAAGGGAGTGGGAAGGAGATAGGGGCGAAGGAGAGGTGGGGGAAGGAAGGGGAAGGAGATATGGAGGAAGGCGGGGGAATGAAGGGGGAAGGAGATAGTGGGGGGAAGGAGAGGGTGGGGAAGGAGGGGGGAAAGGAGATAGGGGGAAAGAGATGGGTAGGAGGAGAGGGTAGGGAAGGAGGGGGGAAGGAAGGGGGAAGGAGAGGTGGGAAGGAGATGGTGGAAGGAGTGGGGGACGGAAGGGGGAAGGAGATGGGGGAAGGAGAGGACGGTAAGGAAGGGGGGAAGGAGATAGGGGGGAGGAGAGGGGGAAGGAGAGGGTGGGGGAAGAGAGTGGGGAAGGAGATAGGGGGAAGGAGGGGGGAAAGGAGATGGGGAAGGAGGGGGGAAGGAGATGGGGAAAGCGGGGGGACGGAGATGGGGTGAAGGAGAGGGGGGAAGATGGGGGGAAGGAGATAGGGGAAGGAGGGGCGGAAGGAAGGGGGAAGGAAGGGGGAAGGAGAGGGGGGAAGGAGATGGGGGAAGGAGATTGGGGGGAAGGAGTGGGGGAAAGGAGATGGGAGGAAGGAGAGGGTGTTGAAGGAAGGGGGAAGGAGAAGGGGGAAGGAGATGAGGGAAGGAGTGGCGGAAGGAAGGGGGAAGGAAGGGGGAAGGAGGGGGGTAAGGAGATGGGGGAAGGATGGGAGGAAGGAGATGGTGGGAAGGAGATGTGGGAAGGTGATGGGGGAAGGAGAGGGGGGAAGGAGAGAAGGGGGAAGTAGAGGGGTGAAGGAAGGGGGAAGGAGATAGGGGGAAGGGGAAGGAAGGGGGAAGCAGTTGGGGGGTAGGAGGGGGGGAAGTAAGCAGGAAGGAGATGGGGGAAGGAGAGGGTGAGAAGGAGATAAGGGGGAAGAAGAGGTGGGAAGGAGATAGTGGGGAAGGAGAGGGGGGAAGGAGAGAGGGGGAAGGAGAGGGGGCAAGGAAGGGGGAAGGAGATGGGGAAGTAAAGGGGGGGAAGGAAGGAGGAAGGAGATAGGGGAGAAGGAGAGGGGGTGAAGGAAGGGGGAAGGAGATAGGGGGAAGGGGAAGGAAGGGGGAAGAAGTTGGGGGGTAGGAGGGGGGGAAGTAAGCAGGAAGGAGATGGGGAAGGAGAGGGTGAGAAGGAGATAAGGGGGAAGAAGAGGTAGGAAGGAGATAGTGGGGAAGGAGAGGGGGAAGGAGAGAGGGGTGAAGGAGAGGGGGGAAGGAAGGGGAAGGAGATGGGGAAGTAAAGGGGGGAAGGAAGGAGGAAGGAGATAGGGGAGAAGGAGAGGGGGTGAAGGAAGGGGGAAGGAGATAGGGCGAAGGAGAGGGGGGGAAGGAGATGGGGGAAAGTTAGGGGGAAAGAGAGGGGGGAAGGAGATAGGGGGAAGAAGAGGTGGGAAGGAGATTGTGGGGAAGGAGATGCGGGAAGGAGAGGGGGAAGGAAGGAGGAAGGAGATGGGGAGAAGGAGAGTGTGTGAAGGAAGGGGGAAGGACATAGTGGGGAAGGAGAGGGTGGGGAAGGAGAAGGGGGAAGTAGATAGGGGGAAGGAGATGGGGGAAAGGACAGGGTGGGGAAGGAGAAAGGGTTGAAGGGGTGCAGGAAGGGTGAAGAAGATGGGGGAAGGAGAGGGGTTGGAAGGAGGGGGGGAAGGAGGGGGGAAGGAGAGGGGTGTGAAGGAGATGGGATAAGGAGATAGTGGGAAGGAGATAAGGGGATGGTGAGGGGGAAGGAAGGGGGAAGGAGAGGGGGGAAGGAGGGGGGAAGGAGAGGGGGGAAGGAAGGGGGAAGGAGATGGGGGAAGGAGAGGGGTTAAGGAAGGGGGGAAGGAGATGGGGAAGGGGTGGAAGGAAGGCCAAAGGAGATGGGGAAGGAGAGTGGGGGATGGAAGGTGGAAGGAGATAGGGGGAAGGAGATAGGCGGGAACGGGGGGAGGGAGATGGGGGAAGGTGGGGGAAAGGAAGGGGGGAGGAAGGAGATGGGGGAAGGAGAGGGGTGAGAAGGAAGCGGGAAGGAAGGGGATGGGGAGAAGATGGAAGGAGATGGGGTAGGAGATAGGGGGTAGGTGATGGAGTGGGAAGGAGATAGGGGGAAGGAGAGGGGGAAGGAGATTGGGGGAAGGAGTGGGGGGAAGGAGATGGGGAAGGAGATTGGGAGAACGAGAGGGGTAGGGAAGGAGATGGGGGGAAGGAGAGGGGGAAGGAGAGGGGGTGAAGGTGAGGGGGAAGGAGAGGGTGGGAAGGAAGGGGGAAGGAGAGGGAGTGAAGGAGATTGGGGGAAGGAGAGGGTGGGAAGGAGAGGGGGAAGGAGGGGGAAGGAGATTGCGGGAAGGAGAGAAGGGGAAGGAAGGTGGAAGGAGTTGGGGGAGGAGAGGGGGAAGGAAGGGGGAAGGAGATGGGGGAAGGGGGTGGAAGGAAGGTGAAAGGAGATAGGGGGAACGAGAGTGGGGGAAGGAAGGGGGAAGGAGATAGAGGGAAGGAGGGGGGAAGTAAGTGGGAAGGAGATAGGGGCGAAGGAGAGTTGGGGGAAGGAATGGGGAAGGAGATGGGGGAAGGAGGGGTGAAGGAAGGGGGAAGCAGATAGGGTGGAAGGAGAGTGGGGAAGGAAGGGGGAAGGAGATTGGCGGGAAGGAGAGAGTGGGAAAGAGATGGGGGAAGGAGAGGGGGGGAAGGAAGGGGGAAGGAGATGGGGAAGGGGTGGAAGGAAGAGCAAAGGAGATGGGGAAGGAGAGTAGGGGATGGAAGGGGGAAGGAGATAGGGGGAAGGAGAGGGGGGAAGGAAGTGGGAAGGAGATGGGGCGAAGGAGAGGTGGGGGAAGGAATGGGGAAGGAGATAGGTGAGAAGGAGAGGGAAGGAAGGGGGAAGGTGATAGGGTGGAAGGAGAGAGGGGGAAGGAAGGGGGAAGGAGATGGGGGGAAGGAGATGGTGGAACGAGAGGGGGAGGGAAGGAGATGGGGGAAGGAGGGGGAAGGAAAGGGGTGTGAAGGAGATGGGGTAAGGAGATAGTGGGAAGGAAGGGGGAAGGAGAGGGTAGGAGGGGGGAAGGAGATAGGGGGAAGGCGAGGGGAAAGGAGAGGGGGTGTGAAGGAGAGGGGGGTAACGAAAGGGTGGGAAGGAAGGGGGAAGGTGAGGAGGGTAGGAGATGGGGGAAGAAGAGTGTGGAAAGGAGATGGGGAAGGAGAGTGGGAGAAGGAAGGGGGAAGGACATGGGGGAAGGAGGGGGGAAGGAGAGGGGGGTACGAGAGGGGGAAGGAGATAGCGGGACAAGGAGATGAGGGAAGGAGAGGGGGAACAAAGGGGGAAGGAGGGGTTGTAGGAGATAGGGTGGAAGGAGAGGGGGGAAGGAGATGGGGGAACGAGAGGGGCTGGAAGGAAGGGGGAAGGAGAGGGGCAAGGAGAGGTGGGAAGGAGATAGGGGGGAAGGGGGGTAGGAAGGGTGAAGGAGATAGGGGAAGAAGGGGGGATGGAAGGACGAAGGCGATAGTGGTAAAGGACAGGTGGGGGAAGGAAGGAGGAGGGAGATGGGGGAAGGAAGGGGTAGGAGATAGGGGGAAGGGGGGAAGGAGGGGGAAGGAGATAGGCGGGAAGTAGAGGGGGGAAGGAAGGGGGCAGGTGATGGGGGAAGGAGGGGGGGAAGGAAGGGAAAAGGAGATAGGGGAAGGGGGAAGGAAGGGGGAAGGAGAGTGGGGGAAGGAAGTGGGAAGGAAATGGGGGAAGGAGATAGGCGGGA
Source organism: Chiloscyllium punctatum (assembly GCF_047496795.1). Taxonomy (NCBI): domain Eukaryota; kingdom Metazoa; phylum Chordata; class Chondrichthyes; order Orectolobiformes; family Hemiscylliidae; genus Chiloscyllium; species Chiloscyllium punctatum. The sequence goes on from NC_092761.1 coordinate 7,999,961, forward strand.
ACGGGGGAGGGAGGTGGGGAAGGAGGGGGAAGGAAGGGGGAAGGAAGGAGATGGGGAAGGAGAGGGGCGAGAAGGAAGGGGGAAAGAGATAAGGGCGAAGAAGAGGGTGGGGAAGGAGGGGGGGAAGGCGATGGGGAAGGAGATGGGAGGGAAGGAGAGGGTGGGGAAGGAGAGGGGGAGGGAGACAGGGGTGAAGGAGGGAGGCAGGAAGGGGGAAGAAGATGGGGGTAAGGAGAGGGGGTGGAAGGAGAGGGGGGAAGGAAGGGGGATGGAGATAGGGGATAAGGAGAGGGGGAAGGAAGGAAAGAGGGGAAGGAAGGGGGAAGGAGATGGGGGAACGGGGTGGGGGAACGGGTTGGGGGAACGAGAGGGGGAGGGAAGGAGATAGGTGGAAGGACGGGGGGAAGGAGATGGGGGTAGGAGATAGGGGAGAACGAGAGGGGTAGCGAAGGAGATGGGGGCAGGAGAGGGGGAAGGAGAGGGGAGGAAGGAGAGGGAACGGAAGGAGATAGGGAGAAGGAGAGGGGGGAAAGAAGGTGGAGAAGGAAGGGGGAAGGAAGGAGATGTGGGAAGAAGAGGGGTGGAAGGAAGGGGAAGGAAGGAAATGGGTGGAAGGAGAGGGGTGGGAAGGAACGGGGAAGGAAGGGGATGGGGGAGGAAGGGGGAAGGAGATGGGAGAAGGGGGAAAAGGAAGGGGGAAGGAGATAGGGGGAAGGAGAGGGGGTGGAAGGAGAGGGGGGAAGTTGATGGGGGGAAAGGAGAGGGTGGGGAAGGAGAGAGGGGGAAGGAGATAGTAGGGAAAGGGGGGAGGAAGGGGGAAGGAGATGGGGGAAGGAGGCGTGGGAAGGAGATGGGGGAAGGAGAGGGGGAAGGAGAAGGAGATAGGGGGAAGGAGATGGGGGGAAGGAAGTGGGAAGGAGATAGGGGCGAAGGAGAGGTGAGGGAAGGAAGGGGAAGGAGATATGGAGGAAGGCGGGGGAATGAAGGGAGAAGGAGATAGTGGGGGGAAGGAGAGGGTGGGGAAGGAGGGGGGAAGGAGATAGGGGGAAAGAGATGGGTGGGAGGAGAGGGTAGGGAAGGAGGGGGGAAGGAAGGGGGAAGGAGAGGTGGGAAGGAGATGGTGGAAGGAGTGGGGGACGGAAGGAGGAAGGAGATGGGGGAAGGAGAGGACGGTAAGGAAGTGGGGGAAGGAGATAGGGGGAGGAGAGGGTGAAGGAGAGGGTGGGGGATGAGAGTTGGGAAGGAGATAGGGGGAAGGAGGGGGAAAAGGAGATGGGGGAAGGAGGGGGGAAGGAGATGGGGAAAGCGGGGGGAAAGAGACGGGGGAAGGAGAGGGGGACGATGAAAGGGGGAAGGAGATGGGGTGAAGGAGAGGGGGGAAGATGGGGGGAAGGAGATAGGGGAAGGAGGGGCGGAAGGAAGGGGGAAGGAAGGGGGAAGGAGAGGGGGGAAGGAGATGGGGGAAGGAGATAGGGGGAAGGAGATTGGGGGAAGGATTGGGGGAAAGGAGATGGGAGGAAGGAGAGGGGGTGGAAGGAAGGGGGAAGGAGAAGGGGGAAGGAGATGAGGGAAAGAGGGGCGGAAGGAAGGGGGAAGGAAGGGGGAAGGAGGGGGGGAAGGAGATGGGGGAAGGATGGGAGGAAGGAGATGGGGGGAAGGAGATGTGGGAAGGTGATGGGGGAAGGAGAGCGGGGAAGGAGAGAGGGGGAAGGAGAGGGGGGAAGGAAGGGGGAAGGAGATGGGGGAAGTAAAGGGAGGAAGGAAGGAGGAAGGAGATAGGGGAGAAGGAGAGGGGGTGAAGGAAGGGGGAAGGAGATGGGGGGAAGGGGAAGGAAGGGGGAAGAATTTGGGGGGTAGGAGGGGGGGAAGTAAGCAGGAAGGAGATGGGGGAAGGAGAGGGAGAGAAGGAGATAAGAGGGAAGAAGAGGTGGGAAGAAGATAGTGGGGAAGGAGAGGGGGGAAGGAGAGAGGGGGGAAGGAGAGGGGGGAAGGAAGGGGGAAGGAGATGGGGGAAGTAATGGGGGGGGAAGGAAGGAGGAAGGAGATGGGGAGAAGGAGAGGGGGTGAAGGAAGGGGGTAGGAGATAGGGCGAAGGAGAGGGGGGGAAGGAGATGGGGGAAAGCTAGGGGGAAGGAGAGGGGGGAAGGTGATAGGGGGAAGAAGAGGTGGGAAGGAGATAGTGGGGAAGGAGATGCGGGAAGGAGAGGGGGAAGGAAGGAGGAAGGAGATGGGGAGAAGGAGAGTGTGTGAAGGAAGGGGGAAGGACATAGTGGGGAAGGAGAGGGTGGGGAAGGAGAAGGGGGAAGTAGATAGGGGGAAGGAGATGGGGGAAAGGAGAGGGTGGGGAAGGAGGGGGGAAGGAGATAGGGTTGAAGGGGTGCAGGAAGGGTGAAGAAGATGGGGGAAGGAGAGGGGTTGGAAGGAGAGGGGGGAAGGAGGGTGGAAGATAGGGGGAACGAGATGGGGGAAGGAAGGGTTGGACGGAGATGGGCAGGAAGCAGAGGGGGTGAAGGAGATGGGGGAAAGAGAGGAGGGGAAGGAGAGGAGGGGGAGGAGAGAGGTGGTAAGGAGAGGGGGAAGGAAGGGGGAAGGAAAGAGATGGGGAAAGGGTGGAGGAAGGGGGAAGGAGATAGGGTGGAAGGAAGGGGGAAGGAGACAGGCGGGAGGGAGAGGGGGAAGGAGATAGGGGGGAAGGAGATAGTGGGAAGGAGAGGGGGAAGGATGGGGGAACGAGATAGGGGGTAGGAGGGGGGAAGGAAGGGGGAAGGAAGGAGATGGGGGAAGGAGAGGGGTGAGAAGGAAGCGGGAAAGAAGGGGATTGGGAGAAAATGGAAGGAGATGGGGAATGGGGAACGGAGATAGGGGCAAGTAGAGGGGAAGAAGGAGAGGGGGAAGGAAGGGGGAAGGAGATAGGGGGTAGCTGATGGAGTGGCAAGGAGATGGGGAAGGAGAGGGGGGAAGGAGATTGGGGGAAGGAGTGGGGGGAAGGAGATGGGGGAAGGAGAGGGGGAAGGAAAGGGGGGAAGGAGATGGGGGAAGGAGATGGGGGAAGTAGATGGGGAAGGTGAGGGGGGTGGAAGAAAGGGGGAAGGAGAGAGGGGAAAGGAGAGGGGAAAGGAAGGGGGAAGGAGAAGGAGATAGGGGGAAGGAGATGGGGGGAAGGAGAGGGGGGAAAGGAAGGGGGAAGGAGATAGGGGGAAGGAGAGGGGGGAAGGAAGTGGGAAGGAGATAGGGGCGAAGGAGAGGTGAGGGAAGGAAGGGGAAGCAGATATGGAGGAAGGCGGGGGAATGAAGGGGGAAGGAGATAGTGGGGGGAAGGAGAGGGTGGGGAAGGAGGGGGGAAGGAGATAGGGGGAAAGAGATGGGTGGGAGGAGAGGGTAGGGAAGGAGGGGGGAAGGAATGGGGAAGGAGAGGTGGGAAGGAGATGGTGGAAGGAGTGGGGGACGGAAGGAGGAAGGAGATGGGGGAAGGAGAGGACGGTAAGGAAGTGGAGGAAGGAGATAGGGGGAGGAGAGGGTGAAGGAGAGGGTGGGGGATGAGAGTTGGGAAGGAGATAGGGGGAAGGAGGGGGAAAAGGAGATGGGGGAAGGAGGGGGGAAGGAGATGGGGAAAGCGGGGGCAAAGAGACGGGGGAAGGAGAGGGGGACGATGAAAGGGGGAAGGAGATGGGGTGAAGGAGAGGGGGAAAGATGGGGGGAAGGAGATAGGGGAAGGAGGGGCGGAAGGAAGGGGGAAGGAAGGGGGAAGGAGAGGGGGGAAGGAGATGGGGGAAGGATATAGGGGGAAGGAGATTGGGGGAAGGAGTGGGGGAAAGGAGATGGGAGGAAGGAGAGGGGGTGGAAGGAAGGGGGAAGGAGAAGGGGGAAGGAGATGAGGGAAAGAGGGGCGGAAGGAAGGGGGAAGGAAGGGGGAAGGAGGGGGGGAAGGAGATGGGGGAAGGATGGGAGGAAGGAGATGGGGGAAGGAGATGTGGGAAGGTGATGGGGGAAGGAGAGGGGGGAAGGAGAGAGGGGGAAGGAGAGGGGGGAAGGAAGGGGGAAGGAGATGGGGGAAGTAAAGGGAGGAAGGAAGGAGGAAGGAGATAGGGGAGAAGGAGAGGGGGTGAAGGAAGGGGGAAGGAGATAGGGGGAAGGGGAAGGAAGGGGGAAGAATTTGGGGGGTAGGAGGGGGGGAAGTAAGCAGGAAGGAGATGGGGGAAGGAGAGGGAGAGAAGGAGATAAGGGGGAAGAAGAGGTGGGAAGAAGATAGTGGGGAAGGAGGGGGGGAAGGAGAGAGGGGGGAAGGAGAGGGGGAAGGAAGGGGGAAGGAGATGGGGGAAGTAATGGGGGGGGAAGGAAGGAGGAAGGAGATAGGGGAGAAGGAGAGGGGGTGAAGGAAGGGGGAAGGAGATAGGGCGAAGGAGAGGGGGGGAAGGAGATGGGGGAAAGCTAGGGGGAAGGAGAGGGGGGAAGGTGATAGGGGGAAGAAGAGGTGGGAAGGAGATAGTGGGGAAGGAGATGCGGGAAGGAGAGGGGGAAGGAAGGAGGAAGGAGATGGGGAGAAGGAGAGTGTGTGAAGGAAGGGGGAAGGACATAGTGGGGAAGGAGAGGGTGGGGAAGGAGAAGGGGGAAGTAGATAGGGGGAAGGAGATGGGGGAAAGGAGAGGGTGGGGAAGGAGGGGGGAAGGAGATAGGGTTGAAGGGGTGCAGGAAGGGTGAAGAAGATGGGGGAAGGAGAGGGGTTGGAAGGAGAGGGGGGAAGGAGGGTGGAAGATAGGGGGAACGAGATGGGGGAAGGAAGGGTTGGACGGAGATGGGCAGGAAGCAGAGGGGGTGAAGGAGATGGGGGAAGGAGAGGAGGGGAAGGAGAGGAGGGGGAGGAGAGAGGTGGTAAGGAGAGGGGGAAGGAAGGGGGAAGGAAAGAGATGGGGAAAGGGTGGAGGAAGGGGGAAGGAGATAGGGTGGAAGGAAGGGGGAAGGAGACAGGCGGGAGGGAGAGGGGGAAGGAGATAGGGGGGAAGGAGATAGTGGGAAGGAGAGGGGGAAGGATGGGGGAACGAGATAGGGGGTAGGAGGGGGGAAGGAAGGGGGAAGGAAGGAGATGGGGGAAGGAGAGGGGTGAGAAGGAAGCGGGAAAGAAGGGGATTGGGAGAAAATGGAAGGAGATGGGGAATGGGGAACGGAGATAGGGGCAAGTAGAGGGGAAGAAGGAGAGGGGGAAGGAAGGGGGAAGGAGATAGGGGGTAGCTGATGGAGTGGCAAGGAGATGGGGAAGGAGAGGGGGGAAGGAGATTGGGGGAAGGAGTGGGGGGAAGGAGATGGGGGAAGGAGAGGGGGAAGGAAAGGGGGGAAGGAGATGGGGGAAGGAGATGGGGGAAGTAGATGGGGAAGGTGAGGGGGGTGGAAGAAAGGGGGAAGGAGAGAGGGGAAAGGAGAGGGGAAAGGAAGGGGGAAGGAGATGGGGGGAAGAAGAGGGGGGAAGGAAGCAGGAAGGAGTTCGGCAGGAAATGGGGGGAAAGATGGGGGAAGGAGAGGGGGAAGGAGATGGGGAAGGAGATGGGGGTAAGGAGATCGGGGGAAGGAAGGAAGGAAAGGGGGGAAGGAAGAGGGAAGGAGATAGTGGGGAAGGAAATGGGGGAAGGAGAGGGTGGAAGAAGAGGGAGGTGAAGGAGAAGGGGGTAAGGTGAGGGTGAAAAGGAAGGGGGAAGAAGAGGCGGGGAAAGAGATGGGGGAAAGGAGAGGGTGGGAAGGAGATAGGGGGAAGGAGAGGGGGAAGGAAGGGGGATGGAGATAGGGGATAAGGAGAGGGGGGAAGGAAGGAAAGAGGGGAAGCAAGGGGGAAGGAGATGGGAGGAACGAGAGGGGGAGGGAAGGAGATAGGTGGAAGGAGAGGGGGGAAGGAGAGGGGGGAAGGAGATGGGGAAGGAGATAGGGGAGAACGAGAGGGGTAGGGAAGGAGATGGGGGGAAGGAGAGGGGGAAGGAGAGGGGGGTGAAGGAGAGGGGGAAGGAGAGGGTGGGAAGGAAGGGGGAAGGAGAGGTAGTGAAGGAGATTGGGGGAAGGAGAGGATGGGAAGGAGAGGGAGTGAAGGAGATTGGGGGAAGGAGAGGGTGGGAAGGAGAGGGGGGAAGGAGGGGGGGAAGGAGATAGTGGGAAGGAGAGATGGGGAAGGAAGGTGAAAGGAGATGGGGGAAGGAGAGGGGGGAAGGAAGGGGGAAGGAGATAGGGGGAAGGGGGTGGAAGGAAGGTGAAAGGAGATAGGAGGAACGAGAGTGGGGGAAGGAAGGGGGAAGGAAATGGGGGAAGTAAGTGGGAAGGAGATAGGGGCGAAGGAGAGTTGGGGGAAGAAATGGGGAAGGTGATGGGGGAAGGAGGAGTGAAGGAAGGGGGAAGGAGTTGGGTAGAAGGAGAGTGGGGAAGGAAGTGGGAACGAGATTGGCGGGAAGGAGAGAGTGGGAAAGAGATGGGGGAAGGAGAGAGGGGGAAGGAAGGGGGATGGAGATAGGGGATAAGGAGAGGGGGGAAGGAAGGAAAGAGGGGAAGCAAGGGGGAAGGAGATGGGAGGAACGAGAGGGGGAGGGAAGGAGATGGGGGGAAGGAGAGGGGGAAGGAGAGGGGGGTGAAGGAGAGGGGGAAGGAGAGGGTGGGAAGGAGATGTGGGAAGGAGATACGGGAGAACGAGAGGGGTAGGGAAGGAGATGGGGGGAAGGAGAGGGGGAAGGAGAGGGGGGTGAAGGAGAGGGGGAAGGAGAGGGTGGGAAGGAAGGGGGAAGGAGAGGTAGTGAAGGAGATTGGGGGAAGGAGAGGGTGGGAAGGAGAGGGAGTGAAGGAGATTGGGGGAAGGAGACGGTGGGAAGGAGAGGGGGAAGGAGGGGGGGAAGGAGATAGTGGGAAGGAGAGATGGGGAAGGAAGGTGAAAGGAGATGGGGGAAGGAGAGGGGGGAAGGAAGGGGGAAGGAGATAGGGGGAAGGGGGTGGAAGGAAGGTGAAAGGAGATAGGAGGAACGAGAGTGGGGGAAGGAAGGGGGAAGGAGATGGGGGAAGTAAGTGGGAAGGAGATAGGGGCGAAGGAGAGTTGGGGGAAGGAATGGGGAAGGAGATAGGGAGGAGGGGTGAAGGAATGGGGAAGGAGATAGGGTGGAAGGAGAGGGGGGAAGGAAGGGGGAAGGAGATAGGGTGGAAGGAGAGGGGGAAGGAGAGGGGGAAGGAGAGGGGGGATGAAGAGCGAGGTGAAGGAGAGGGGGGTAAGGTGAGGGTGAAAAGGAAGGGGGAAGGAGAGGCGGGGAAAGAGATGGGGGAAAGGAGAGGGTGGGAAGGAGATAGGGGGAAGGAGAGGGGAGGATGGAGAGGGGTGGGAAGGAGATGGGTCGAAGGAGGGGGGTGAAAGGGAGGGGGTGAAGGAGAAGGGGCGAAGGATAGGTGGGCGACGGAGAGGGGGAAGGAGGGGGGAAGGAGAGGGTTTAGGAGAGGGGAACGGGGGTAGGAGAATGGGGAAGGAGATAGGAGGGAAGGAGAGGGGGTTAAGGATGGGGGGATGGAGATGGGGTGAAGGAGATTGGGGGAAGGAGAGGTTGGGAAGGAGAGGGGGAAGGAAGTGGGAAGGAGATGGGGAAGGAGGGGGGAAGGACGTGGGAAGTAGATAGGGGGTGAAGGAGAGGTGGTGGAAGGAAGGGGGAATGAGATAGGGGGTAATGAGAGGGGGGAAGGAAGAAAGGAAAGAGGGAAGGAAGGGGGAATGAGATAGGGGGAAGGAGATGAGGGGAACGAGATGGGGGAACGAGAGGGGGAGGGAAGGAGACGGGGGGAGGAGAGGGGGGTAGGAGAGGGGGGTGAAGGAGAGTGGTTTAAGGAGAGGGTGGGAAGGAAGGAAGGGGCGGCGGAAGTAGATGGGGAGAAGGAGAGAGTGGGAAGGAGATAGGTGTGAAGGAGAGGGGGGAAGGAAGGGGGAAGGAGATGGGGGAAGGAGAGATGGGAAGGAGAGGGGGGAAGGAGAGGGAGGAAGGAGATGGGGGCAAAGGAGAGGGGGAAGGAAGGGGGAAGGAGATAGTGGGGTAGGAGATGGGGGAAGGAGAGGGGGAAGAAGAGGGAGGTGAAGGAGAGGGGGCTAAGGTGAAGGTGAAAAGGAAGGGGGAAGGAGAGGCATGGAAAGAGATGGGGGAAAGGAGAGGGTGGGAAGGAGATAGGGGAAGGAGGGGGGGGAAGGAAGGGGGATGGAGATAGGGGATAAGGAGAGGGGGGAAGGAAGGAAAGAGGGGAAGGAAGGGGGAAGGAGATGGGGGAAGGCGATAGGGGAGAACGAGAGGGGGAGGGAAGGAGATAGCGGGAAGGAGAGATGGGGAAGGAAGGGGGAAGGAGAGGGGGGGAAGGAGAGGGGGAAGGAAGGGGGAAGTAGATGGGGGAAGGGGGTGGAAGGAAGGTGAAAGGAGATAGGGGGAACGAGAGTGGGGAAAGGAAGGGGGAAGCAGATAGGGGCGAAGGAGAGTTGGGGGAAGGAATGGGGAAGGAGATGGGGGGAGGAGGGGTGAAGGAATGGGGAAGGAGATAGGGTGGAAGGAGAGGGGGGAAGGAAGGGGGAAGGAGATAGGGTGGAAGGAGAGGGGGGAAGGAAGGGGGAAGGAGATTGGCAGGAAGGAGAGAGTGGGAAAGAGATGGGGAAGGAGAGGGGGGGAAGGAAGGCGGAAGGAGATGGGGGGAAGAAGAGGTGGGAAGGAAGCAGGAAGGAGATAGGCCGGAAATGGGGGAAACAGATAGGGTGGAAGGAGAGGGGGAAGGAGATGGGGGTAAGGAGAGCGGGGGAAGGAAGGAAGGAAAGGGGGGAAGGAAGAGGGAAGGAGATAGTGGGGAAGGAGATGGGGGAAGGAGAGGGGGAAGAAGAGGGAGGTGAAGGAGAGGGGGGTAAGTTGAGGGTGAAAAGGAAGGGGGAAGGAGAGGCGGGGAAAGAGATGGGGGAAAGGAGAGGGTGGGAAGGAGATAGGGGGAAGGAGAGGGGGGGAAGGAAGGGGGATGGAGATAGGGGATAAGGAGAGGGGGATAGGAAGGAAAGAGGGGAAGGAAGGAGGAAGGAGATCGGGGGAAGGAGATGGGGGAACAAGAGGGGGAGGGAAGGAGATAGGTGGAAGGAGAGGGGGGAAGGAGATGGGGGAAGGTGATAGGGGAGAACGAGAGGGGTAGGGAAGGAGATAGCGGGAAGGAGAGATGGGGAAGGAAGGGGGAAGGAGAGGGGGGAAGGAGAGGGGGAAGGAAGGGGGAAGGAGATAGGGGGAAGGGGGTGGAAGGAAGGTGAAAGGAGATAGGGGGAAAGAGAGTGGGGAAAGGAAGGGGGAAGGAGATAGGGGAAGGAGGGCGGAAGTAAGTGGGAAGGAGATAGCGGCGAAGGAATGGGGAAGGAGATGGGGAGGAGGGGTGAAGGAATGGGGAAGGAGATAGGGTGGAAGGAGAGGGGGGAAGGAAGGGGGAAGTAGATAGGATGGAAGGAGAGGGGGAAGGAGAGGGGGGATGAAGAGCGAGGTGAAGGAGAGGGGGGTAAGGTGAGGGTGAAAAGGAAGGGGGAAGGAGTGGCGGGGAAAGAGATGGGGGAAAGGAGAGGGTGGGAAGGAGATAGGGGGAAGGAGAGGGGAGGATGGAGAGGGGTGGGAAGGAGATGGGTCGAAGGAGGGGGGTGAAAGGGAGGGGGTGAAGGAGAAGGGGCGAAGGATAGGTGGGCGAAGGAGAGGGGGGAAGGAGGGGGGAAGGAGGGGGGAAGGACGTGGGAAGTAGATAGGGGGTGAAGGAGAGGTGGTGGAAGGAAGGGGGAATGAGATAGGGGGTAATGAGAGGGGGGAAGGAAGAAAGGAAAGAGGGAAGGAAGGGGGAATGAGATAGGGGGAAGGAGATGAGGGGAACGAGAGGGGGAGGGAAGGAGACGGGGGGAGGAGAGGGGGGAAGGAGAGGGGGGTGAAGGAGAGTGGTTTAAGGAGAGGGTGGGAAGGAAGGAAGGGGCGGGGGAAGTAGATGGGGAGAAGGAGAGAGTGGGAAGGAGATAGGTGTGAAGGAGAGGGGGGAAGGAAGGGGGAAGGAGATGGGGGAAGGAGAGATGGGAAGGAGAGGGGGAAGGAGAGGGAGGAAGGAGATGGGGCAAAGGAGAGGGGGAAGGAAGGGGGAAGGAGATGGGGGAGGTAGAGGGGTGAAGGAAGGGGGAAGGCGATAGGGGGGAAGGGGGTGGAAAGAAGGCGGAAGGAGATGGGGGAAGGAGAGTGGGGAAGGAAGGGGGAAGGAGATTGGCGGGAAGGAGAGAGTGGGAAAGAGTTGGGGGAAGGAGAGGGGGGGAAGGAAGTGGGAAGGAGATGGGGGGAAGAAGAGGGGGAAAGGAAGCAGGAAGGAGATAGGTGGGAAATGGGGGAAACAGATAGGGGGAAGGAGAGGGGGAAAGAGATGGGGGTAAGGAGAGTGGGGGAAGGAAGGAAGGAAAGGGAGGGAAGGAAGAGGTAAGGAGATAGTGGGGAAGGAGATGGGGGAAGGAGAGGGGGGAAGAAGAGGGAGGTGAAGGAGAGGGGGCTAAGGTGAAGGTGAAAAGGAAGGGGGAAGGAGAGGCGGGGAAAGAGATGGGGGAAAGGAGAGGGTGGGAAGGAGATAGGGGAAGGAGGGGGGGGAAGGAAGGGGGATGGAGATAGGGGATAAGGAGAGGGGGATAGGAAGGAAAGAGGGGAAGGAAGGGGGAAGGAGATAGGGGGAAGGAGAGGGGGGAAGGAAGGAAAGAGGGGAAGGAAGGGGGAAGGAGATAGGGGGAAGGAGATGGGGGAACGAGAGGGGGAGGGAAGGAGATAGGTGGAAGGAGAGGGGGGAAGGAGATGGGGGAAGGCGATAGGGGAGAACGAGAGGGGTAGGGAAGGAGATAGCGGGAAGGAGAGGGGGGGAAGGAAGGGGGAAGGAGAGGGGGGAAGGAGAGGGGGGAAGGAAGGGGGAAGTAGATGGGGGAAGGGGGTGGAAGGAAGGTGAAAGGAGATAGGGGGAACGAGAGTGGGGAAAGGAAGGGGGAAGCAGATAGGGGCGAAGGAGAGTTGGGGGAAGGAATGGGGAAGGAGATGGGGGAGGAGGGGTGAAGGAATGGTGAAGGAGATAGGGTGGAAGGAGAGGGGGGAAGGAAGGGGGAAGGAGATAGGGTGGAAGGAGAGGGGGGAAGGAAGGGGAAGGAGATTGGCGGGAAGGAGAGAGTGGGAAAGAGATAGGGAAGGAGAGGGGGGGAAGGAAGGGGGAAGGAGATGGGGGGAAGAAGAGGGGGGAAGGAAGCAGGAAGGAGATAGGCCGGAAATGGGGGAAACAGATAGGGGGGAAGGAGAGGGTGAAGGAGATGGGGAAGGAGATTTGGGTAAGGAGAGCGGGGGAAGGAAGGAAGGAAAGGGGGGAAGGAAGAGGGAAGGAGATAGTGGGGAAGGAGATGGGGGAAGGAGAGGGGGGAAGAAGAGGGAGGTGAAGGAGAGGGGGGTAAGGTGAGGGTGAAAAGGAAGGGGGAAGGAGAGGCGGGGAAAGAGATGGGGAAAGGAGAGGGTGGGAAGGAGATAGGGGGAAGGGGAGGGGAGGATGGAGAGGGGTGGGAAAGAGATGGGTCGAAGGAGGGGGGGTGAAGGGGAGGGGGTGAAGGAGAAGGGGCGAAGGATAGTTGGGCGAAGGAGAGGGGGGAAGGAGGGGGGAAGGAGAGGGGGGAAGGAGAGGGGAACGGGGGTAGGAGAAGGGGGAAGGAGATAGGAGGGAAGGATGGGGGGATGGAGATGGGGGAAGGAGATTGGGGGAAGGAGAGGTTGGGAAGGAGAGGGGGAAGGAAGTGGGAAGGAGATGGGGAAGGAGAGTGGGGGAAGGAAGGGGGAAGGAGATGGGGGAAGAGGGTGGAAGGAAGGGGAAAGGAGATGGGGGAAGGAGAGTGGGGGAAGGAAGGGGGAAGGAGATAGGGGGAAGGAGGGGGAAGGAAGTGGGAAGGAGATAGGGGCGAAGGAGAGTTGGGGGAAGGAATGGGGAAGGAGATGGGGGGAAGGAGGGGTGAAGGAAGGGGAAAGGAGATGGGGGAAGGAGAGGGGGAAGGAAGGGGGAAGGAGATAGTGGGGAAGGAGAGGGGGGAAGGAAGGGGGAAGGAGATAGGGGGAAGAGGGTGGAAGGAAGGGGAAAGGAGATGGGGGAAGGAGAGTGGGGGAAGGAAGGGGAAGGATATAGGTGGAAGGAGAGGGGGGAACGAGATGGGGGAAGGAGATAGGGGAGAACGAGAGGGGTAGGGAAGGAAATGGGGGAAGGAGAGGGGGAAAGAGAGGGGGGTGAAGGAGAGGGGGGAAGGAGAGGGTTGGAAGGAAGGGGGAACGAGAGGGAGTGAAGGAGACTGGGGGGGAAGGAGAGGGTGGGAAGGAGAGGGTATGGAGATAGCGGGAAGGAGAGATGGGGAAGGAAGGGGGAAGTAGATAGGGGGAAGGAGGGGGGAAGGAATGGGGAAGGAGATGGGGGAAGGAGGGGTGAAGGAAGGGGGAAGGAGATAGGGTGGAAGGAGAGGGGGGAAGGAAGGGGGAAGGAGATTGGCGGGAAGGAGAGTGTGGGGAGGAGATGGGGAAGAAGAGGGGGGAAGGAAGGGGGAAGGATGGAGAGGGGTGGGAAGGAGATGGGGCGAAGCAGAGGGGGTTGAAGGGGAGGGGCTGAAGGAGAAGGGGCGAAGAATAGGTGGGCGAAGGAGAGGGGGGAAGGAGAGGGTGAAGGAGAGGGGGGAAGGAGAGGGGGGAAGGAAGGGGGAAGGAGATGGGGGGAAGTAAAGGGGGAAGGAAGGAGGAAGGAGATGGGGAGAAGGAGAGGGGGTGAAGGAAGGGGGAAGGACATAGTGGGGAAGGAGAGGGTGGGGAAGGAGAGGGGGGAAGGAGATGGGGAAGGAGATGGGGAGATGGAGAGGGTGGGGAAGGAGAGGGGGGAAGGAGATGGGGTGAAGGGGGGCAGGAAGGGGGAAGAAGATGGAGGAAGGAGAGGGGTTGGAAGGAGAGGGGGAAATTAGATGGGGTGAAGGGGAGGGTGGGGAAGGAGAGGGGGAAGGAGGTGAGGGAAGGAGGGGGGAAGATAGGGGGAACGAGATGGGGGAAGGAAGGGTTGGAAGGTTGGAAGGAGATGGGCAGGAAGGAGGGCGTGTGAAGGAGTTGGGGGAAGGAGAGGGTGGAAGGAAGGAAGGAAAGGGGGAAGGAAGGGGGAAGGAGATGGTGGAAGGAGATGGGGGAAGGAAGGAGATGGGGGAAGGAGGGGGGAAGGAGAGGGGTGTGAAGGAGATGGGGTAAGGAGATGGTGGGAAGGAAGGGGGAAGGAGAGGGGGAAGGAGATGGGGGAAGGAGAGGGTGGGAAGGAGATAAGGGGAAGGAGACGGGGAAGGAAGGGGGAAGGAGATGGGGGAAGGAAGGGGGAAGGAGATGGGGAAGGAGAGGGGGTAAGGAAGGGGGAAGGAGATGGGGAAGGGGTGGAAGGAAAGGCAAAGGAGATGGGGAAGGAGAGTGGGGGATGGAAGGGGGAAGGAGATAGTGGGAAGGAAAGGGGGAAGGAAGTGGGAAGGAGATAGGGGCGAAGGAGAGGTGGGGGAAGGAAGGGGGAAGGAGATAGGTGAGAAGGAGAGGGAAGGAAGGGGGAAGGTGATAGGGTGGAAGGAGATAGGGGGAAGGAAGGGGGAAGGAAATAGGTGGGAAGGAGGGGTAAGGAGATAGGGGAAAGGAGGGGGGGAAGGAGAGGGGGTGTGAAGGAGAGGGAGGTAAGGAAAGGGTGGGAAGGAAGTGGGAAGGTGAGGAGGGTAGGAGATGGGGGAAGAAGAGTGTGGAAAGGAGATGGGGAAGGAGAGTGGGTGAAGGAAGGGGGAAGGACATGGGGGAAGGAGGGGAGAAGGAGAGGGGGGAAGGAGAGGGGGAAGGAGATAGCGGGACAAGGAGATGAGGGAAGGAGAGGGGGAAGGAAGGGGGAAGGAGGGGGGAAGGAGATAAGGGGAAGAAGGGGGGATGGAAGGAGGAAGGAGATAGGGGTAAAGGAGAGGTGGGGGAAGGAAGGGGGAGGGAGATGGGAGAAAGGAAGAGGGTAGGAGATAGGGGGAAGGGGGAAGGAGGGGGTAGGAGATAGGCGGGAAGTAGAGGGGGGAAGGAAGGGGGCAGGAGATGGGGGGAAGGAGGCGGGCAAGGAAGGGGAAGGAGATAGGGGAAGGGGGAAGGAAGGCGGAAGGAGAGTCGGGGAAGGAAGTGGGAAGGAGATGGGGGAAGGCGATAGGCGGGAACGGGGGGAGGGAGATGGGGGAAGGAGGGGGGAAGGAAGGGGGAAGGAACGAGATGGGGGAAGGAGAGGGATTGAGAAGGAAGGGGGAAGGAAGGGGATGGGGAGGAAGATGGAAGGAGATGGGGAAGGGGGACGGAGATGGGGGCAAGTAGAGGGGAGGAAGGAGAGGGGGGAAGGAAGGGGGAAGGAGATGGGGTAGGTGTTGGAGTGGGGAAGGAGATAGGGGAAGGAGAGGGGGGAAGGAGATTGGGGGAAGGAGTGGGGGGAAGGAGATGGGGGAAGGAGAGGGGGTGGAAGGAAGGGGGAAGGAGAGGGGGAAGGAGAGGGGGAAGTAGATGGGGGGAAGGTGAGGGGGTGAAAGAAAGGTGGAAGGAGAGAGGGGAAAGGAGAGGGGAAAGGAAGGGGGAAGCAGATAGGGGAGAAGGAGAGCGAGCGAAGGAAGGGGGAAAGAGATAAGGGTGAAGAAGAGGGTGGGGAAGGAGAGGGGGGAAGGCGATGGGGGAAGGAGATGGGAGGGAAGGAGTGGGTGGGGAAGGAGAGGGGGGAAGGAGACAGGGGCGAAGGAGGGGGGCAGGAAGGGGGAAGAAGATGGGGGTAAGGAGAGGGGGTGGAAGGAGAGGGGGGAAGGAAGGGGGATGGAGATAGGGGGTAAGGAGAGGGGCGGAAAGAAGGAAAGAGGGGAAGGAAGGTGGAAGGAGATAGGGGAAGGAGATGGGGGACCAAGAGGGGGAGGGAAGGAGATAGATAGAAGGAGAGGGGGGAGGAGATGGGGGAAGGAGATAGGGGAGAACGAGAGGGGTAGGGAAGGAGATGGAGGAAGGAGAGGGGGAAGGAGAGGGGGGTGAAGGAGAGGGGGAAGGAGAGGGTGGGAAGGAAGGGGGGAGGAGAGGGAGTGAAGGAGATTGGTGGAAGGAGAGGGTGGGAAGGAGAGGGGGGAAGGAAGGGGGAAGGAGATAGCGGGAAGGAGAGATGGGGAAGGAAGGGGGAAGGAGATAGGGAGGAAGGAGAGGGGGGAAGGAAGGGGGAAGGAGATGGGGAAGGGGGTGGAAGGAAGGGGAAAAGAGATGGGGGAAGGAGAGTGGGGGAAGGAAGGGGGAAGGAGATAGGTTGAAGGAGGGGGGAAGTAAGTGGGAAGGAGATAGGGGCGAAGGAGAGTTGGGGGAAGGAATGGGGAAGGAGATGGGGGAAGGAGGGGGGAAGAAGGGGGAAGGAGATAAGGTGGGAGGAGAGGGGGGAAGGAAGGGGGAAGGAGATTGGCGGGAAGGAGCGAGTGGGAAGGAGATGGGGGAAGGAGATGGGGGGAAGAAGAGGGGGGAAGGAAGCAGGAAGGAGATAGGCAAGAAATGGGGGAAACAGATAGGGGGGAAGGAGAGGGGGAAGGAGGTGGGGAAGGAGATGGGGGTAAGGAGAGTGGGGGAAGGAAGGAAGGAAAGGGGGGAAGGAAGAGGGAAGGAGATAGTGGGGAAGGAGATGGGGGGAACGAGAGGGGGAGGTAAGGAGATGGGGAAGGAGAGGGGGGAAGGAGAGGGCGGTGAAGGAGAGGGGGGTAAGGTGAGGGTGAAAAGGAAGGGGGAAGGAGAGGCGAGGAAAGAGATGGGGGAAAGGAGGGGGTGGGAAGGAGATGGGGGAAGGAGAGGGGGTTGAAGGGGAGGGGGTGAAGGAGAAGGGGTGACGGATAGGTGGGCGAAGGAGAGGGGGGATGGAGGGGGGAAGGAGAGGGGGGAAGGAGAGGGGAACGGGGGTAGGAGAAGCGGGAAGGAGATAGGAGGGAAGGAGAGGGGGTGACGGTTGGGGGAATGGAGATGGGGGGAAGGAGAGGGGGGCCAAGGAGAGGGGGGCGAAGGAGAGGGGGAGAAGTAGAGTGGGAAGGAGATGGGGAAGGAGAGGGGGAAGGAAGGGGAAGGAGATAGGGGGAAGGAGAGGATGAGGGAGAGGGGGAAGGAGAGGGGAAGGGGTGTAGGAGAAGGGGAAGAAGATAGGAAGGAAGGAGAGGGGGTGAAGGATGGGGGGATGGAGATGGGGGAAGGAGAGGGGGGTGAAGGATGGAGGATGGAGATAGGCGGAAGGAGGGGGGAAGGAAGGGGGAAGGAGGGGGGAAGGAGAGGAGGGAAAGGAGAGGGGGCGAAGGAGATGGGGAAGAGGAGGGGGGAAAGACGATGGGGGAAGGAGGGGGGGAAGGAGATGGGGGAAGGGGTGTAAGGAAGGGGGAAGGAGATAGTGGGACGGAGGGTGGGAAGGAAGTGTAGGGAGATGGGGGGCAAGGAGAGGGGGGAAGGAGAGGGTGGAAGGAGAGGGGGGAAGGAGATGGGGGAAGTTAGGGGGGAAGGAGATAGGGGGAGGAGAGGGGGAAGGAAGGGGAAGGAGATAGGAGGGAAGGAGGGGGAGAAATGATCGGGGATGGAGGGGGAAGGAAGGGGGAAGGAGATGGGGGAAGGAGATGGGGGAAGGAAGGGGGAAGGAAGGATATGGGGGGATTGAGGTGTGGGAACGAAGGGAAAGGAAGGAGATGGGGGAAGGGGAAGGGGGAAGGAAGTAGATGGGGGAAGGAGAGGGGGGAAGGAGGGGGGAAGGAAGGAGATGGGGGAAGGAGAGAGGGGAATGAGGGGGAAGGAAGGAGATGGGGCAAGAAGGAGATGGGGAAGGAAAGGGGAAGGAAGGAGATGGGGGAAGGAGAGGGGGGAAGGAGGGGGGAAGGAAGGAGATGGGGGAAGGAGAGAGGGGAATGAGGGGGAAGGAAGGAGATGGGGAAGGAGATTGGGGAAAGGAAGGGGGAAGGAGATAGGGGGAAGGAGGGGGAAGTAAGTGGGAAGGAGATGGGGCGAAGGAGAGTTGGGGGAAGGAATGGGGAAGGAGATGGGGGAAGGGGGGGAAGGAGAGGGAGGTGAAGGAGAGGGGGGTAAGGAGATAGGTGGAAGGAGAGGGGAGGATGGAGAGGGGTGGGAAGGAGATGGGGCGAAGGAGAGGGAGCGAAGGATATGTGGGCGAAGGAGGGGGGGGAATGAGAGGGGAGAAGGAGGGGGGAAGAGAGGGGAACGGGGGTAGGAGAAGGGGGAAGGAGATAGGAGGGAAGGAGAGGGGGTGAAGGATGGGGGGATGGAGATGGGGGAGGGAGATGGGGTTGAAGGAGAGGGAGCGAAGTAGAGTTGGAAGGAGATGGGGAAAGGAGAGGGGGGAACGAAGGGGGAAGGAGATAGGGGGTAAGGAGAGGGGAGGGAGATGCAGCAAGGTGAGGGGAAGGGGGTGTAGGAGAAGGGGAAAGAGATAGGAGGGAAGGAGAGGGTGTGAAGGATGGGGGATGGAGATGGGGGGAAGGAGAGGGGGGTGAAGGATGGAGGAAGGAGATAGGCAGAAGGAGGGGGAAGGAAAGGGAAAGGAGGTGGGAAGGAGAGGACGGAAAGGAGAGGGGGCGAAGGAGATGGGGAAGAGGAGGGGGGGAAAGACGATGGGGGAAGGAGGGGGAAGGAGATGGGGGAAGGGGGGGTAAGGAAGGGGGAAGGAGATAGGGGGACGGAGGGTGGGAAGCAAGTGTAGGGAGATGGGGGGCAAGGAGAGGGTGGAAGGAGAGGGTGGAAGGAGAGGGGGAAGGAGATGGGGGGAAGTTGGGGGGAAGGAAATAGGGGAGGAGAGGGGGAAGGAAGGGGGAACGAGTTAGGTGGGAAGGAGGGGGAGAAAGGATCAGGGATGGAGGGGGGGAAGGAGATGGGGGAAGGAGATGGGGGAAGGAAGGGGGGAGGAAGGATATTGGGGGATTGAGGTGTGGGAAGGAAGGAGATGGGGGAGGAAGGAGATGGGGAAGGAAAGGGGAAGGAAGGAGATGGGGGAGGAGAGGGGGGAAGGAGGGGGGAAGGAAGGAGATGGGGAAGGAGAGGGGGGAAGGAGGGGGAAGGAAGGAGATGGGGAAGGAGGAGGGGAAGGAGGGGGAAGTAAGGAGATGGGGGAAGGAGAGGGTGAAAGGAAGGGTGAAGGAAGGAGATGGGGAAGGAGAGGCGGGGAAGGAAGGGGGAAGGAAGGAGATGGGGAGAAGGAGGGGGGAAGGAAGGGGAAGGAAGGATTTCGGGGGAAGGAGGGGGGAAGAAAAGGGAAAGGACGGAGATGGGGGAAGGGGGAAGGAAGGAGATTGGGGTGGAGGAATGAGATGGGGGGAAGGAAGGGGGAAGGAAGGAGATGGGGGAAGGAAGGGAGAAGGAAAGAGATGGGGAAGGAGGGGGGAAGGAAGGGGGAAGGAAGTAGATTCGGGAAGGAGGGGGAAGGAGGGGGAAGGAAGGAGATGGGGAAGGAGGGGGAAGGAGGGGGGAGGAAGGAGATTGGGGGAAGGAGAGGGGTGGAATGAGGAGGCAAGGAAGGAGATGGAGGGAGGGGGAAGGAAGGGGGAAGGAAGTAGATTCGGGAAGGAGGGGGAAGGAGGGGGAAGGAAGGAGATGGGGAAGGAGGGGGAAGGAGGGGGGGAGGAAGGAGATTGGGCGAAGGAGAGGGGGCGAAGGAGAGTGTGAAGGAGATGGGGGAAGGAGAGGGGAAGAAGGAAGGGGGAAGGAGTTGGGGGAAGGAGAGGGGGAAGGAGAGGGGAAGGGGGTAGGAGGAGGGGGAAGGCGATAGGAGGGAAGGAGAGTGGTT
This sequence comes from Chiloscyllium punctatum, assembly GCF_047496795.1. Classification (NCBI taxonomy): domain Eukaryota; kingdom Metazoa; phylum Chordata; class Chondrichthyes; order Orectolobiformes; family Hemiscylliidae; genus Chiloscyllium; species Chiloscyllium punctatum. Next base: position 8,018,789 of record NC_092761.1, read on the forward strand.
GAAGGAGGGGGGATGGAGATGGGGGAAGGAGAGGGGACGAAGGATGGAGGAAGGAGATAGGTGGAACGAGGGCGGGAAGGAATGGGGAAGGAGGGGGCAAGGAGAGGAGGGGAAGGAGAGGGGGCGAAGGAGATGGGGAAGAGGAGGGGGGAAAGACGATGTGGGAAGGAGGGGGGAAGGAGATGGGGGAAGGGGGGTAAGGAATGGGGAAGGAGATAGGGGACGGAGGGGGGGAAGGAAGTGTAGGGAGATGGGGGGCAAAGAGAGGGTGGAAGGAGAGGGGGGAAGGAAAGCGGGGAAGGACATGGGGGGAAGTTAGGGGGGAAGGAAATAGGGGAAGAGAGGGGGAAGGAAGGAAGGAGTTAGGAGGGAAGGAGGGGGAGAAAGGATCGGGGATGGAGGGGGGAAGGGAGGGGGGAGGAGATGGGGTTAAGGAGATGGGGAAGGAAGGGGGAAGGAAGGAGATGGGGAGAAGGAGGGGGAAGGAAGGGGAAGGAAGGATTTGGGGGGAAGGAGGGGGGAAGAAAAGGGGAAGGACGGAGATGGGAGGAAGGGGGAAGGAAGGAGATTGGGGTGGAGGAAGGAGATGGGGGAAAGGAAGGGGGAAGGAAGGAGATGGGGGAAGGAAAGAGATGGGGGGAAGGAGAGGGGGGAAGGAAGGGGGAAGGAAGGAGATGGGGAAGGAGGGGGGAAGGAAGGAGATTGGGGGAAGGAGAGGGGGGAAGGAGGGGGCAAGGAAGGAGATGGAGGAAGGGGGGCAAGGGTGGGGAAGGAGGGGTAAAGGGAGGAGATGTGGGAAGGGGTGGAAAGGAGGCGGGAAGGAAGGAGTGGGGAAGGAGGGGGAAGGAAGGAGATGGGGGAAGGAGGAGGGGGAATAAGGAGGGAAGGAGATGGGGGAAGGAGGGGGAAGGAAGGAAATGGGGAAGGAGTGGGGGAAAGGAGAGGGGGAAGGAGATGGGGGAAGGAGTAGGGAGGATGGAGAGGGGTGGGAAGGGGATAGGGGCAAAGGAGAGGGGGCGAAGTATAGGTGGGCGAAGGAGAGGGGGGAAAGGAGAGTGGGGCGAAGGAGAGGGGGCGAAGGAGAGTGTGAAGGAGATGGGGGAAGGAGAGGGGGGAAGGAAGGGGGAAGGAGTTGGGGGAACGAGAGGGGGAAGGAGAGGGGAAGGGGGTAGGAGGAGGGGGGAAGGAGATAGGAGGGAAGGAGAGTGGTTGAAGGAGGGGGGATGGAGTTGGGGGAAGGAGAGGGGAACGAAGGATGGAGGAAGGAGATAGGCAGAAAGAGGGGGGAAGGAAGGGGAAGGAGGGGTAAGGAGAGGAGGGGAAGGAGAGGGGGCGAAGGAGATGGGAGAAGAGGGGGGAAAGAAGATGGGAGAATGAGGGAGGAATGAGATGGGGGAAGGAGATAGGGGGACGGAGGGAGGAAGGAAGGGGAGGGAGATGGGGGCAAGGAGAGGGAGGGAAGGAGAGTGGGGAAGGAGAGGGCGGAAGGAGAGGGGGGAAGGAGATCGGGGGATGTTAGGGGGAAGGAAATGGGGGAAGGAGAGGGGGAAGGAAGGGGGAAGGAGATAGGAGGGAAGGAGGGGGAGAAAGGAGGGGGGATGGCGGGGGGAAGGAAGCGGGAAGGAGATGGGGCAAGGAGCTTGGGGAAGGAAGGGGGAAGGAAGGATATGGGGGAAATGAGGTGGGGGAAGGAAGGGGAAGGAAGGAGATGGGGGGATGGAGAGGGGGGAAGGAAGGGGGAAGGAAGCAGATGGGGGGAAGGAGAGGTGGGGAAGGAAGGAGATGGGGGAGGAAGGAGATGGAGGAAGGATGGGGGAAGGAAGGAGATGGGGGAAGGAGAGGGGGAAGGAGGGGGAAAGAATGAGATGGGCGAGATGGAGGGGGCAAGTTAGGGGAAGGAAGGATTTGGGGGGAAGGACGGAAATGGGGGAAGGCGGGGAGGAAGGAGATTGGGGTGGAGGAAGGAGATGGGGGGAAGGAAGGGGGAAGGAAGGAGATGGGGAGAAGGAGAGGGGGAAGGAAGGGGGAAGGAAGGAGATTCGGGAAGGAGTCGGGGGAAGGAGGGGGGAAGGAAGGAGATGGGGGAAGGAGGGGGGTAAGCAGGGGGGAAGGAAGGAGATGGGGAAGGAGGGGGGAGGATGGGGCAAGGAAGGAGATGGGGGAAGGGGGTCAAGTTGGGGAGGTAGGGGGAACGGGAAGAGATGGGGGAAGGGGGTGTGAAGGAGGCCGGAAGGAAGGAGGGGGAAGGAGGGGGAAGGAAGGAAATGGGGAAGGAGGAGGGGAATGAGGAGGGAAGGAGAGGGGAAGGAAGGAGATGGGGCAAGGACAGGGGGGAAGGAGGGGGGAAGGAAGGAGATGGGGGAAGGAGAGGGGGAAGGAGAGGGAAGGAAGGAAATGGGGGAAGGAGTGGGGGGAAGGAGATGGGGGAAGGAGTGGGGAGGATGGAGAGGGGAGGGAAGAAGATAGCGGCAAAGGAGAGGGGGCGAAGGATAGGTGGGCGAAGGAGAGGGGGGAAAGGAGAGTGGGGCAAAGGAGAGGGGGCAAAGGAGAGTGTGAAGGAGATGGGGGAAGGAGAGGGGGGAAGGAAGGGGGTAGGAGTTGGGGGAAGGAGAGGTGGAAGGACAGAGGAAGGGGGTAGGAGGAGGGGGGAAGGAGATAGGAGGGAAGGAAAGTGGGTGAAGGAGGGGGGATGGAGATGGGGGAAAGGAGAGGGGGACGAAGAATGGGGGAAGGAGATAGGCGGAAGGAGGGGGAAGGAAGGGGGAAGGAGGGGGGAAGGAGAGGAGGGGAAGGAGAGGGGGCGAAGGAGATGGGAGAAGAGGGCGGAAAGAATATGGGGAAGGAGGGGGAAGGAGATGGGGAAAGGAGGGGGAAGGAAGGAGATGGGGAAGGAGGAGGGGAAGGAGGGGGAAGTAAGGAGATGGGGGAAGGAGAGGGTGGAAGGAAGGGTGAAGGAAGGAGATGGGGAAGGAGAGGCGGGAAAGGAGGGGGAAGGAAGGAGATGGGGAGAAGGAGGGGGGAAGGAAGGGGAAGGAAGGATTTGGGGGGAAGGAGGGGGGAAGAAAAGGGAAAGGACGGAGATGGGGGAAGGGGGAAGGAAGGAGATTGGGGTGGAGGAATGAGATGGGGGGAAGGAAGGGGGAAGGAAGGAGATGGGGGCAAGGAAGGGAGAAGGAAAGAGATGGGGGAAGGAGGGGGGGAAGGAAGGGGGAAGGAAGTAGATTCGGGAAGGAGGGGGAAGGAGGGGGAAGGAAGGAGATGGGGAAGGAAGGGGAAGGAGGGGGGGAGGAAGGAGATTGGTGGAAGGAGAGGGGTGGAAGGAGGGGGCAAGGAAGGATGTGGAGGAAGGGGGGGCAAGGGTGGGGAAGGAGGGGTAAAGGGAGGAGATGTGGGAAGGGGGTGGGAAGGAGGCGGGAAGGAAGGATTGGGGAAGTAGGGGGAAGGAAGGAGATGGGGAAGGAGGAGGGGGAATGAGGAGGGAAGGAGATGGGGGAAGGACAGGGGCGAAGGAGGGGAGAAGGAAGGAAATGGGGGAAGGAGTGGGGGGGAAGGAGAGGGGGGATTGAGATGGGGGAAGGAGTAGGGAGGATGGAGAGTTGTGGGAAGGAGATAGGGGCAAAGGAGAGGGGGCGAAGGATAGGTGGGCGAAGGAGAGGGGGGAAAGGAGTTTGGGGCGAAGGAGAGGGGGCGAAGGAGAGTGTGAAGGAGATGGGGGAAGGAGAGGGGACGAAGGATGGAGGAAGGAGATAGGTGGAACGAGGGCGGGAAGGAATGGGGAAGGAGGGGGCAAGGAGAGGAGGAGAAGGAGAGGGGGCGAAGGAGATGGGGGAAGAGGAGGGGGGGAAAGACGATGGGGGAAGGAGGGGGGAAGGAGATGGGGGAAGGGGGGGAAGGAATGGGGAAGGAGATAGGGGGACGGAGGGGGGGAAGGAAGTGTAGGGAGATGGGGGGCAAGGAGAGGGTGGAAGGAGAGGGGGGAAGGAAAGGGGGAAGGAGTTAGGAGGGAAGGAGGGGGAGAAAGGATCGGGGATGGAGGGGGGAAGGAAGGGGGAAGGAGATGGGTTAAGGAGATGGGGGAAGGAAGGGGGAAGGAAGGATATGGGGGGATTGAGGTGTGGGAAGGAAGGAGATGGGGAGGAAGGGGATGGGGAAGGAAAGGGGAAGGAAGGAGATGGGGGAGGAGAGGGGGAAGGAGGGGGGAAGGAAGGAGATGGGGGAAGGAGAGGGGGGAAGGAGGGGGAAGGAAGGAGATGGGGGAAGGAGAGGGTGGAAGGAAGGGTGAAGGTAGGAGATGGGGAAGGAGAGGCGGGGAAGGAAGGGGGAAGGAAGGAGATGGGGAGAAGGAGGGGGGAAGGAAGGGGAAGTAAGGATTTGGGGGTAAGGAGGGGGGAAGAAAAGGGGAAGGACGGAGATGGGCGGAAGGGGAAAGGAAGGAGATTGGGGGAAGGAGAGGGGGGAAGGAGGGGGCAAGGAAGGAGATGGAGGAAGGGGGCAAGGGTGGGGAAGGAGGGGTAAAGGGAGGAGATGTGGGAAGGGGTGGGATGGAGGCGGGAAGGAAGGAGTGGGGAAGGAGGGGGAAGGAAGGAGATGGGGAAGGAGGAGGGGGAATGAGGAGGGAAGGAGATGGGGGAAGGAGGGGGAAGGAAGGAAATGGGGGAAGGAGTGGCGGAAAGGAGAGGGGGGAAGGAGATGGGGGAAGGAGTAGGGAGGATGGAGAGGGGTGGGAAGGGGATAGGGGCAAAGGAGAGGGGGCGAAGTATAGGTGGGCGAAGGAGAGGGGGAAAGGAGAGTGGGGCGAAGGAGAGGGGGCGAAGGAGAGTGTGAAGGAGATGGGGGAAGGAGAGGGGGGAAGGAAGGGGGAAGGAGTTGGGGGAACGAGAGGGGGAAGGAGAGGGGAAGGGGGTAGGAGGAGGGGGGAAGGAGATAGGAGGGAAGGAGAGTGGTTGAAGGAGGGGGGATGGAATTGGGGGAAGGAGAGGGGGACGAAGGATGGAGGAAGGGGGGGAAGAAGATGGGAGAATGAGGGAGGAAGGAGATGGGGGAAGGAGATAGCGGGACGGAGGGAGGAAGGAAGGGGAGGGAGATGGGGGCAAGGAGAGGGAGGGAAGGAGAGTGGGGAAGGAGAGGGCGGAAGGAGAGGGGGGAAGGAGATGGGGGGATGTTAGGGGGAAGGAGATGGGGGAAGGAGATAGGAGGGAAGGAGGGGGAGAAAGGAGGGGGGATGGCGGGGGGAAGGAAGCGGGAAGGAGATGGGGCAAGGAGATTGGGGAAGGAAGGGGGATGGAAGGATATGGGGGAAATGAGGTGGGGGAAGGAAGGGGAAGGAAGGAGATGGGGGGATGGAGAGGGGGGAAGGAAGGGGGAAGGAAGGAGATGGGGGAAGGAGAGGGGGAAGGAGGGGGGAAGGAAGGAGATGGGCGAGAAGGAGGGGGCAAGTTAGGAGAAGGAAGGATTTGGGGGGAAGGACGGAGATGGGGGAAGGCGGGGAGGAAGGAGATTGGGGTGGAGGAAGGAGATGGGGGGAAGGAAGGGGGAAGGAAGGAGATGGGGTAAGGAGAGGGGGGAAGGAAGGGGGAAGGAAGGAGATTCGGGAAGGAGATGGCGGAAGGATGGGGGAAGGAAGGAGATGGGGGAAGAAGGGGGGTAAGGCGGGGGCAAGGAAGGATTTGGGGGAAGGGGGTAAGGGTGGAGAAGGGGGGGGGAAAGGAGGGGAAAGAAGGGGGTGGGAAGGAGGCGGGAAGTAAGGAGGGGGGAAGGAGGGGGAATGAAGGAGATGGGGGAAGGAGGAGGGGGAATGAGGAGGGAAGGAGAGGGAAAGGAACGAGATGGGGGAAGGACAGGGGGCAAGGAGGCGGGGAGGAGAGTGAGGAAGGAGAGGGGGGAAGGAGAGGGAAGGAAAGAAATGGGGGAAGGACTGGGGGGGAAGGAGAGGCGGGAAGGAGATGGGCGAAGGAGTGGGGAGGATGGAGAGGGGTGGGAAGGAGATAGGGGCAAAGGAGAGGGGGAGAAGGATAGGTGGGAAAAGGAGAGGGGGAAGGAGAGGGGGGGCGAAGGAGAGGGGGCGAAGGAGAGTGGGAAGGAGATGGGGAAGGAGAGGGGGAAGGAAGGGGGAAGGAGTTTGGGGGGAAAAAGAGGGGGAAGGAGAGGGGGAAGGGGGAAGGAAGGGGGAAGGAGGGGGTAAGGAGAGGAGGGGAAGGAAAGGGGGGCCGAAGGAGATGGGGGAAGGAGAGGGGGGAAGGAGATGGGGGAAGGAGGGTGGAAGGAGATGGGGGAAGGAGGGGGAAGGAAGGAGATGGGGGAAGGGGAAAGGGGGGAGGAGGGGGAAATGGAGGAGGTGGGGGAAGGGGATAGGGGACAGAGGGGGAAGGAAGGGTAGGGCGATGGGGGGCAAGGAGTGGGGTGAAGGAGAAGGGGAAGGAGGGGGGAAGGAGATGGGGGAAGGAGAGGGGGAAGGAAGGGGCAGGACCTAGGAGGGAAGTAGGGGGAGAAAGGAGGGGGGATGGAGGGGGGAAGGAAGGGGGAAGGAGATGGGGAAGGAGATGGGGGAAGGAAGGGGGAAGGAAGGATATGGGGGGAATGAGGTGCGGGAAGGAAGGGAAAGGAAGGAGATGGGGGAAGGAGAGGGGGGAAGGAAGGGTGAAGGAAGGAGAGGTTGGGAAGGAAGGAGATGGGGTGGAAGGAGATGGGGGAAGGAAGGGGGAAGGAAGGAGATGGGGTGAAGGAGAGGGGGAAGGAGCGGGGAAGGAAGGAGATGGGGGAAGGAGATAGGGGAAGGAAGGGGGAAGGAAGGAGATGGGGGAAGAGAGGGCGGAAGAAGGAAAGCGGAAGGTAGGAGATGGGGGAAGGAGATAGGGGAAGGAAGGCAGAAGGAAGGAGATGGGGAGAAGGGGGGGAAGGAAGGGGAAGGAAGGAGTTGGGGGGAAGGAGGGGGGAAGGAAAGGGGAATAACGGAGATGGGGGAAGGGGGAAGGAAGGAGATGGGGGGAAGGAAGGGGGAAGGAAGGAGATGGGGGAAGGAAGGGGGAAGGAAGGAGATGGGGAGAAGGAGAGGGGGGAAGGAAGGGGGAAGGAAGGAGATTCGGGAAGAAGTGGGGGAAGGAGGGGGGAAGGAAGGAGATGGGGGAAGGAGGGGGGAAGCAGGGGGGAAGGAAGGAGATGGGGAAGGAGGGGGGAGGATGGGGCAAGGAAGGAGATGGGGGAAGGGGTCAAGGGTGGGGAGGTAGGGGGAACGGGAAGAGATTGGGGAAGGGGGTGTGAAGGAGGCAGGAAGGAAGGAGGGGGAAGGAGGGGGAAGGAAGGAAATGGGGAAGGAGGAGGGGAATGAGGAGGGAAGGACAGGGGAAGGAAGGAGATGGGGCAAGGACAGGGGGGAAGGAGGGGGGAAGGAAGGAGATGGGGGAAGGAAAGGGGGAAGGAGAGGGAAGGAAGGAAATGGGGGAAGGAGAGGGGGGAAGGAGATGGGGGATGGAGTGGGGAGGATGGAGAGGGGAGGGAAGAAGATAGGGGCAAAGGAGAGGGGGCGAAGGATAGGTGGGCGAAGGAGAGGGGGGAAAGGAGAGTGGGGCAAAGGAGAGGGGGCGAAGGAGAGTGTGAAGGAGATGGGGAAGGAGAGGGCGGAAGGAAGGGGGAAGGAGTTGGGGGAAGGAGAGGGGGAAGGACAGAGGAAGGGGGTAGGAGGAGGGGGGAAGGAGATAGGAGGGAAGGAGAGTGGGTGAAGGAGGGGGGATGGAGATGGGGGAAAGGAGAGGGGGACGAAGAATGGAGAAAGGAGATAGGCGGAAGGAGGGGGATGGAAGGGGGAAGGAGGGGGGAAGGAGAGGAGGGGAAGGAGAGGGGGCGAAGGAGATGTGAGAAGAGGGGGGAAAGAAGATGGGGAAGCAGGGGGAAGGAGATGGGGGAAGGAGGGGTGTAAGGAAGGGGGAAGGAGATAGGGGGACGGAGAGGGTTGGGGAAGGAAGGGGAAGGAGAACGGGGCAAGGAGGGGGGAGGAGAGGGTGGAAGGCGAGTGGAAAGGAGATGGGGTGAAATGAGTGGGAAGGAGATAGGGGGAAGGAGAGGGGGAAGGAGGGGGAAGGAAGGAGTTGGGGGAAGGAGTGGGGCGGAAGGAAGGGGGAAGGAAGGAGATAGGGGAAGAAGAGGTGGGGAAGGAAGGAGATGGGGGAAGGAAGGATATGGGGGAAGGAAGGCCGAAGGAATGAGATTGGGGAAGGAGAGGGGAGAAGGAAGGGGGAAGGATGGAGATGGGGGAAGGAGAGGCGGGAAGGAGGGGGAAGGAAGGAGATGGGGAAGGAGGAGGGGAAGGAAGAGTGAAGAAAGGAGATGGGGAAGCTCAGGCGGGGAAGGAAGGGGAAGGAAGTAGAGGGGGAAGGAAGGCGGAAGGAAGGAGATGGTGGAGAAGGGGGAAAGAAAGGGGAAGGAAGGAGTTGGGGGGGAAGAAGAGGGCAGAGGGAAGGGGGAAGGAAGGAGATGGGGACGGAGAGGGGGGAAGGAAGGAGATTGGAGTGGAGGAAGGAGATGGGGGGAAGGAACGGGGAAGGAAATGGTGGTGGAGGAGAGGGGGAAGAAGAGGGGAAGGAAGGAGATGGGGGAAGGGGTGAAGGGTGGGGAGGAGGGGGAAATGGAGGAGACGGGGGAAGGGGATGGGAAGGAGGTGAGAAGGAAGGAGGGGGAAGGAGGGGGGAAGGAAGGAGATGGGGGAAGGAGAGTGGGGGAAGGAAGGCGGAAGGAAGAAGATGGGGAGGGGGAAGGACAGGGAAGGAAGGAGTTGGGGGGAAGGAGAGGGTGGAAGGAAGGGGGATGGAAGGAGATTGGGGTGGAAGAAGGATGGGGGAAGGAGAGGGGGGAAGGAAGGAGGAAGGAGATGGAGGGATGGAGAGGGGGAAGGAGAGGGGGGAAGGAGAGGGGAAAGGGTGTAGGAGAAGGGGGATGGAGATAGGAGGGAAGGAGAGGGGGTGAAGGATGGGGGAACGAGATAGGCGGAAGGAGGGGGGCGAAGGAGATGGGAGAAGAGGAGGGGGGAAAGAAGATGGGGAAGGAGGGGGAAGAGGGAAGGAGATAGGGGGACGGACGGGGGAAGGAAGGGTAGGGAGATGGGGGCAAGGAGAGGGGGGAAGGAGAGGGAGGAAGGAGATGGGGGAAGTTAGGGGGGAAGGAGATGGGGGGAAGTAGGGGGGAAGGAAGGGTGAAGGAGCTAGGAGGGAAGTAGGGGGAGAAAGGAGCGGGGATGGAGGGGGGGAAGGAAGGGGGTAGGAGATGGGGGAAGGAGATGGGGGAAGGAAGTGGGAAGGAAGGATATGGGAGGAATGAGGTGAGGGAAGGAAGGGAAAGGAAGGAGATGGGGGAAGGAGAGGTTGGGAAGAAAGGAGATGGGGAGGAAGGAGATGGGGGAAGGAAGGGGGAAGGAAGGAGATGGGGAAGGAGAGGGGGGAAGGAGGGGGTAGGAAGGAGATGGGGGAAGGAGGAGGGGAAGGAGGGGGAAGGAAGGAGATGTGGGGAAGGAGATGGGGGAAGGAAGGGTGAAGGAAGGAGATGGGGAAGGAGAGGCGGGGAAGGAAGGGGGAAGGAAGGAGATGGGGGAAGGAGAGGGCGGAAGAAGGAAAGGGGAAGGAAGGAGATGGGGAAGGAGGAGGGGGAAGGAAAGGGGAAGGACGGAGATGGGGAAGGGGGAAAGAAGGAGATTGGGGTGGAGGAAGGAATATGGGGGGAAGGAAGGGGAAAGGAAGGAGATGGGGGAAGGAAGTGGGAAGGAAGGAGATGGGGGAAGGAGAGGGGGGAAGGAAGGGGGAAGGAAGGAGATTCGGGAAGTAGAGGGGGGAAGGAAAGGGGAATGAAGGAGATGGGGAAGGAGGGGGGAAGGAAGGGGAAGGAATGAAATGGGGGAAGGAGTGGGGTGAAGGATGGGGCAAGAAAGGAGATGGGGGAAGGGGGGTAAGGGTGGGGAAGTAGGGGGAAAGGGAGGAGATGGGGAAGGGGGTGGGGAATGAGGAGGGAAGGAGAGGGGAAGGAAGGAGATGGGGGAAGGACAGGGGGGAAGGAGGGGGGAAGGAAGGAGATGGGGAAGGAGAGGGGCGAAGGAGGGCGAAGGAAGGAGATGGGGGAAGGAGGAGGGGAAGGAAGAGTGAAGGAAGGAGATGGGGAAGGAGAGGCGGGGAAGGAAGGGGGAAGGAAGAAGATGGGGGAAGGAGAGGGCGGAAGAAGGAAGGTGGAAGGAAGGAGATGGGGGAAGGAGAGGGGGAAGGAAGGCGGAAGGAAAGAGATGGGGGAGAAGGAGGGGGAAGAAAGGGGAAGAAAGGAGTTGGGGGAAGGAGAGGGCAGAAGGAAGGGGTAAGGAAGGAGATGGGGGGAAGGAGAGGGGGGAAGGAAGGAGATTGGAGTGGAGGAAGGAGATGGGGGAAGGAAGGGGAAGGAATGGGGAAGGAAAGAGATGGTGGTGGAGGAGAGGGGGAAGGAAGGAGATGGGGGAAGGAGAGGGGGGAAGGAGGGGGGAAGGAAGATGGGGGAATGAGATGGGGAAGGAGGGGGAAGGAAGGAGATGGGGAAGGGGGAAGGGGGAGGAGGGGGAAATGGAGGAGATGGGGGAAGGGGGTGGGAAGGAGGTGGGAAGGAAGGAGGGGTGAAGGAGGAGGGAAGGAAGGAGATGGGGAAGGAGAGTGGGGGAAGGAAGGCGGAAGGAAGGAGATGGGGAGGGGGGAAAGGACACCGAAGGAAGGAGTTGGGGGGAAGGAGAGGGCGGAAGGAAGGGGGAAGGAAGGAGATGGGGGAAGGAGATGGGCAAGGAAGGAGATTGGGGTGGAAGAAGGAGATGGGGGGAAGGAAGGAGATGGGGGAAGGAGGGGGGGAAGGGAGGGGGAAGGAAGGAGATGGGGGAAGGAGAGGGGGAAGGAAGGAGGAAAGAGATAGGGCGAAGGAGAGGGGGAAGGAGAGGGTGAAGGAGAGGGGAAGGGGTGTAGGAGAAGGGGAAGGAGATAGGAGGGAAGGAGAGGGGGTGAAGGATGGGGGCATGGAGATGGGGAAAGGAGAGGGGGTGAAGGATGGAGGAAGGAGATAGGCGGAAGGAGGGGGGCGAAGGAGATGGGGAAGGGGGTGGGAAAGAAGATGGGGAAGGAGGGGGAAGTGGGAAGGAGATAGGGGGACGGATGGGGGAAGGAAGGGTAGGGAGATGGGGGGCAAGGAGAGGGGGGAAGGAGAGGGGGGAAGGAGGGGGAAGGAGATTGGGGAAGTTAGGGGGGAAGGAGATGGGGGAAGGAGAGGGGGAAGCAAGGGGAAGGAGCTAGGAGGGAAGGAGGGGGAGAAAGGAGGGGGGATGGAGGGGGGGAAGGAAGGGGGAAAGAGATGGGGGAAGGAGATGGGGGAAGGAAGGGGGAAGGAAGGATATGGGGGGAATGAGGTGCAGGAAGGAAGGGAAAGGAAGGAGATGGGGAAAGGAGAGGGGGGAAGTTAGGGGGAAGGAAGGTGATTTTGGGAAGGAAGGAGATGGGGAGGAAGGAGATGGGGGAAGGAAGGGGGAAGGAAGGAGATGGGGTGAAGGAGGAGGGGAAGGAGGGGGAAGGAAGGAGATAGGGGAAGGAAGGGTGAAGGAAGGAGATGGGGGAAGGAGAGTCGGGGAAGGAAGGGGGAAGGAAGGAGATGGGGGAAGGAGAGGGCGGAAGAAGGAAAGGGGAAGGAAGGAGATGGGGGAAGGAGATAGGGGAAGGAAGGCGGAAGGAAGGAGATGGGGAGAAGGAGGGGGAAGGAAGGGGAAGGAAGGAGTTGGGGGAAGGAGGGGGAAGGAAAGGGGAAGGACGGAAATGGGGAAGGGGGAAGGAAGGAGATGGGGGAAGGAAGGAGGAAGGAAGGAGATAGGGGTAGGAAGGGGGAAGGAAGGAGATGGGGAGAAGGAGAGGGGGGAAGGAAGGGGGAAGGAAGGAGATTCGGGAAGGAGAGGGGGAAGGAGGGGGGAAGGAAGGAGATGGGGAAGGAGGGGGGAAGCAGGGGGGAAGGAAGGAGATGGGGGAAGGGGGAGGAAGGATGGTGCAAGGAAGGAGATGGGGGAGGGGGGGCGAACGAGATGTGGGAATGGGGTGGGAAAGAAGATGGGGAAGTAGGGGGAACGGGAGGAGATGGGGAAGGGGGTGGTAAGGAGGCGGGAAGGAAGGAGGGGGAAGGAGGGGGAAGGAAGGAGATGGGGGGAAGGAGGAGGGGAATGAGGAGGGAAGGAGAGGGGAAGGAAGGAGATGGGGAAAGGACAGGGGGGAAGGAGGGGGCAAGGAAGGAGATGGGGGAAGGAGATGGGGGGAAGGAGAGGGGGGAAGGAGAGGGAAGGAAGGAAATGGGGGAAGGAGTGGGGGGAAGGAGAGGGGGAAGGAGATGGAGAAGGAGTGGGGAGGATGGAGAGGGGTGGGAAGGAGATAGGGGCAAAGGAGAGGGGGCGAAGGATAGGTGGGCGAAGGAGAGGGGGGAAGGAAGGGGAAGGAGTTTGGGGGGAAGGAGGGGGAAAGGAGAGTGGGAAGGGGGAAGGAGATAGGAGGGAAGGAGAGGGGGTGAAGGGGGGAAGGAGATGGGAGAAGAAGATTAGGGTGAAGGATGGAGGAAAGAGATGGGGGGAAGGGGGAAGGAAGGGGGAAGGAGGGAGTAAGGAGAGGCGGGGAAGGAGAGGGGGGCCGAAGGAGATGGGGGAAGGAGAGGGGGGAAGGAGATGGGGGAAGGAGGGGGGAAGGAGATGGGGGAAGGAGGGGGTTCAGGAAGGGGAAAGGAGATAAGGGGACGGAGGGGGTGGGGGAAGGAAGGGGAAGGAGAAGGGGGCAAGGAGCGGGGAGGGGGAGGAGAGGGTGGAAGGCGGTGGGAAAGGAGATGGGGTGAAGTGAGGGGAGAAGGAGATACGGGGGAGAGGGGGAAGGAGGGGGGAAGGAAGTGTATGGGAGAACGAGGGGGGAAGGAAGGGGAAGGAAGGAGGTGGGGAAGGAGAGGGCGGAAAGGAAGGGGGAAGGAAGGAGATGGGGGAAGGAGAGGTGGGGAAGGAAGGAGATGGGGGGAGCAAGGTGATGGGGGGAAGGAAGGGGGAAGGAGATCGGGGAAAAGGAGATCGCGGGGAAGGAGATAGGGGAGAAGGAGATGGGGGTAAGGAAGTGTGAAGGAGATGGGGGAAGGAAGGGGGAAGGAGATAGGGGGAAGGAAGGGGGAATGAGATAGGAGGAAGGAGGCGGGGGGAAGGATGGGGAAGGAGATGGGGGAAGGAGTTGGGGTGAAGGAAGGGGGAAGGAGATTTGGGGAAGGAAGGGGGAAGGAGATGGGGGAAGAGATGGGGGAAGGAGATAGGGGGAAGGAGATGGGGGAAGGAAGGGGGAAGGACATGGGGTAAGGTGATTGGGGGAAGGAAGGGGGAATGAGATGGGGGAAGGAGATGGGTGTGGGAAATGGGGGGAAGGAAGGGGAAAGGAGATGGGGAAGGAATGGAGGGAAGGAGATTGGGGGAAGGAAGGGGGAAGGAGATAGGGGGAAGGAAGGGGGAATGAGATAGGGGGAAAGAGGCGGGGGGAAGGATGTGGATGGAGATGGGGGAACGGTTGGGGTGAAGGAAGGGGGAAGGAGATTTGGGGAAGGAAGGGGGAGGAGATGGGGGAAGGAGATAGGGGGAAGGAAGGTGGAAGGAGATGGGGGAAGAGATGGGGGGAAGGAGATGGGGGGAAGGAATGGTGAATGAGATGGGGGAAGGAGATGGGGGTGGGAAATGGGGGGAAGGAAGGGGGAAAGAGATGGGGGGAAGGAAGGGGGAAGGAGATGGGGGGAAGGAAGGGGGAAGGAGATGGGGGTAAGGAATGAGGAAGGAGATGGGGGAAGCAGATGGGGGAAGGAAGGGGGAAGCAGATAGGGGAGAAGGAGATAGGGGGAAGGAAGGGCGAAGGAGATAGCGGGGGAAGGAAATGGGGGAATGAAGGGGGTATGAGATGGGTGAAGGAAGGGGAAAGGAGATAGGGGAAGGATTAGGGTGGAAGGAAGGGGGAAGGAGATGGGGGGAAGGAGTTGGGGAAGGAGATAGAGGGAAGGAAGTGGGAATGAGATAGGGGAAGGAGGCGGGGGGAAGGATGGGGAAGGAGATGGGGGAACGATTTGGGGTGAAGGAAGGGGGGAAGGAGATTTGGGGAAGGAAGGGGGAAGGAGATGGGGGAAGGAGATGGAGGAAGGAAGGTGGAAGGAGATGGGGGAAGAGATGGGGGAAGGAGATAGGGGAAGGAGATGGGGGGAAGGAAGGGGGAATGAGATGGGGGAAGGAGATGGGGGTGGGAAATGGGGGGAAGGAAGGGGGAAAGAGATGGGGGGAAGGAGATGGGGAAGGAGATGGGGGGAAGGAAAGGGGAAGGACATGGGGAAAGGAGATTGGGGGAAGGAAGGGGGAATGAGATGGGGGAAGGAGATGGGGGTGGTAAATGGGGGGAAGGAAGTGGGAAAGAGATGGGGGAAGGAAGGGGGAAGGAGATGTGTGGAAAGGATAGGGAAGGAGATGGGGGGAAGGAAGGGGGAAGGAGATGGGGGTAAGGAATGAGGAAGGAGATGGGGGAAGCAGATGGGTGAAGGAAGGGCGAAGGAGATAGCGGGGGAAGGAAATGGGGGAATGAAGGGGGTAGGAGATGGGGGAAGGAAGGGGGAAGGAGATAGGGGAAGGATTAGGCGGAAGGAAGGGGGAAGGAGATGGAGGGAAGGAGTTGGGGAAGGAGATAGGGAAGGAGATGTGGTGAAGGAGATGGGGGAAGGAAGGGGGAAGGAGATAGGTGGAACGGGATAGGGGGGAAGGAAAGGGGAAGGAGTTGGGGAAAGAAAGGGGGAAGGATATGGGGTAAGTAAGGGTGAAGGAGATGTGGGGGAAGGAAGGGGGAAGACGATTGGGGGGAAGGAGATAGGGGGAAAGGAAGGGCAAAGGAGATAGCGGGGGAAGGAGATGGGGGAAGGATGGGGGGAGGAGATGGGGGAAGGAAGGGGGAAGGAGATAGGGTAAGGGTTGGGGGAGGGAAGGGGGAAGGAGATGGGGAAGGAGATGGGGGAGGAAGGAGATGGGGGAAGGAGATAGGGTGAACGAGATAGCGGGGAAGGAAGGGGGAAGGAGATAGGGGGAAGGAGATAGGGGAAGGAAAGGGGAAGGAGATGGGGAAAGAAAGGGGGAAGGATATGGGGTAAGGAAGGAGGAAGGAGATGTGGGGGAAGGAAGGGGAAGGAGATTGGGGGAAGGAGATAGGGGAGGAAGGAAGGGGGAAGGAGATGAGGGAAAGAAGGGGGAAGGAGATAGGGGAAGGAGATAGGGGGGAACAAAGGGGGAAGGAGATGGGGAAGGAAGGGGTAAGGAAGGGGGAAGGAGATAGGGTGGGAAGGAGATGGGGGAAAGAAGGGGGAAGGAGATGGGGGGAAGGCGATGGGGGAAGAAAGGGGGAATGAGATGGGGGAAGGAGATAGGGGGAAGGAAGGGGAAAGGACATGGGGTAAGGAGATTGGGGGGAAGGAAGGGGGAATGAGATGGGGGAAGGAGATAGGGGAGAAGGAAGGCGGAATGAGATAGGGGAGAAGGAGATGGGGGGAAGGAAAGGGGAAGGAGACAGGGGAGAAGGAGATAGTGGGGAAGGAAGAGGGAAGGAGATCGGGGAAAAGGAGATAGCGGGGAAGGAATGTGGAAGGAGATAGGGGAGAAGGAGATGGGGGTAAGGAAGTGTGAAGGAGATGGCGGAAGGAAGGGGGAAGGAGATAGGGGGAAGGAAGGGGGAATGAGATAGGGGGAAGGAGGCGGGGGGAAGGATGGGGAAGGAGATGGGGTGAAGGAAGGGGGAAGGAGATTTGGGGAAGGAAGGGGGAAGGAGATGGGGGAAGGAGATGGGGGAAGGAAGGGGGAGGGAGATGGGGAAGAGATGGGGGAAAGGAGATAGGGGGAAGGAGATAGGGGGAAGGAAGGGGAAAGGACATGGGGTAAGGAAATTGGGGGGAAGGAAGGGGGAATGAGATGGGGGGAAGGAAGGGGGAAGGAGATGTGTGGGAAGGAATAGGGATGGAGATGGGGTGAAGGAAGGGGGAAGGAGATGGGGGTAAGGAATGAGGAAGGAGATGGGGGAAGCAGATGGGGGAAGGAAGGGGGAAGCAGATAGGGGAGAAGGAGATAGGGGGAAGGAAGGGCGAAGGAGATAGCGGGGGAAGGAAATGGGGGAATGAAGGGGGTAGGAGATGGGGGAAGGAAGGGGGAAGGAGATAGGGGAAGGATTAGGGCGGAAGGAAGGGGGAAGGAGATGGGGGGAAGGAAGGGGGAAGGAGATGGGGGAACGGGATAGGGGGAAGGAAAGGGGAAGGATATGGTGTAAGGAAGGGGGAAGGAGATGTGGGGGAAGGAAGGGGGAAGGCGATTGGGGGGAAGGAGATAGGGGGAAGGAAGGGCGAAGGAGATAGCGGGGGAAGGAGATGGGGGAAGGAAGGGGGAAGGAGATGGGGGAAGGAAGGGGGAAGGAGATAGGGGAAGGGTTGGGGGAGGGAAGGGGGAAGGAGATGGGGGAAAGAGATGGGGAAGGAAGGAGGAAGGAGATAGGGGGAAGGAGATAGGGTGAAGGAGATGGGGGAAGGAAGGGGGAAGGAGATAGGGGGAAGGAGATGGGGGAAGGAAAGGGGAAGGAGATGGGGAAAAAAGGGGGAAGGATATGGGGTATGGAAGGAGGAAGGAGATAGGGGATGAAGGAAGGGGGAAGGAGATGAGGGAAAGAAGGGGGAAGGAGATAGGGGGAAGGAGATGGGGGAAGAAAGGGGGAAGGAGATGGGAAGGAAGGGGTAAGGAAGGGGGAAGGAGATGAGGGAAGGAGATGGGGGAAGAAAGGGGGAAGGAGATGGGGGAAGGAGATGGGGGAAGGAAGGGGGAAGGAGATAGGGTGGGAAGGAGATGGGGGAAAGAAGGGGGAAGGAGATAGGGGAAGGAGATAAAGGGAGAAGGAAGGCGGAATGAGAGAGGGGAGAAGGAGATGGGGGGAAGGAAGGGGGAAGGAGACAGTGGAGAAGGAGTTAGTGGGGAAGGAAGAGGGAAGGAGATTGGGGAAAAGGAGATAGAGGGGAAGGAATGTGGAAGGAGATAGGGGAGAAGGAGATGGGGGTAAGGAAGTGTGAAGGAGATGGCGGAAGGAAGGGGGAAGGAGATGTGTGGAAAGGATAGGGAAGGAGATGGGGGGAAGGAAGGGGGAAGGAGATGGGGGTAAGGAATGAGGAAGGAGATGGGGGAAGCAGATGGGTGAAGGAAGGGCGAAGGAGATAGCGGGGGAAGGAAATGGGGGAATGAAGGGGGTAGGAGATGGGGGAAGGAAGGGGGAAGGAGATAGGGGAAGGATTAGGCGGAAGGAAGGGGGAAGGAGATGGAGGGAAGGAGTTGGGGAAGGAGATAGGGAAGGAGATGTGGTGAAGGAGATGGGGGAAGGAAGGGGGAAGGAGATAGGTGGAACGGGATAGGGGGGAAGGAAAGGGGAAGGAGTTGGGGAAAGAAAGGGGGAAGGATATGGGGTAAGTAAGGGTGAAGGAGATGTGGGGGAAGGAAGGGGGAAGACGATTGGGGGGAAGGAGATAGGGGGAAAGGAAGGGCAAAGGAGATAGCGGGGGAAGGAGATGGGGGAAGGATGGGGGGAGGAGATGGGGGAAGGAAGGGGGAAGGAGATAGGGTAAGGGTTGGGGGAGGGAAGGGGGAAGGAGATGGGGAAGGAGATGGGGGAGGAAGGAGATGGGGGAAGGAGATAGGGTGAACGAGATAGCGGGGAAGGAAGGGGGAAGGAGATAGGGGGAAGGAGATAGGGGAAGGAAAGGGGAAGGAGATGGGGAAAGAAAGGGGGAAGGATATGGGGTAAGGAAGGAGGAAGGAGATGTGGGGGAAGGAAGGGGAAGGAGATTGGGGGAAGGAGATAGGGGAGGAAGGAAGGGGGAAGGAGATGAGGGAAAGAAGGGGGAAGGAGATAGGGGAAGGAGATAGGGGGGAACAAAGGGGGAAGGAGATGGGGAAGGAAGGGGTAAGGAAGGGGGAAGGAGATAGGGTGGGAAGGAGATGGGGGAAAGAAGGGGGAAGGAGATGGGGGGAAGGCGATGGGGGAAGAAAGGGGGAATGAGATGGGGGAAGGAGATAGGGGGAAGGAAGGGGAAAGGACATGGGGTAAGGAGATTGGGGGGAAGGAAGGGGGAATGAGATGGGGGAAGGAGATAGGGGAGAAGGAAGGCGGAATGAGATAGGGGAGAAGGAGATGGGGGGAAGGAAAGGGGAAGGAGACAGGGGAGAAGGAGATAGTGGGGAAGGAAGAGGGAAGGAGATCGGGGAAAAGGAGATAGCGGGGAAGGAATGTGGAAGGAGATAGGGGAGAAGGAGATGGGGGTAAGGAAGTGTGAAGGAGATGGCGGAAGGAAGGGGGAAGGAGATAGGGGGAAGGAAGGGGGAATGAGATAGGGGGAAGGAGGCGGGGGGAAGGATGGGGAAGGAGATGGGGTGAAGGAAGGGGGAAGGAGATTTGGGGAAGGAAGGGGGAAGGAGATGGGGGAAGGAGATGGGGGAAGGAAGGGGGAGGGAGATGGGGAAGAGATGGGGGAAAGGAGATAGGGGGAAGGAGATAGGGGGAAGGAAGGGGAAAGGACATGGGGTAAGGAAATTGGGGGGAAGGAAGGGGGAATGAGATGGGGGGAAGGAAGGGGGAAGGAGATGTGTGGGAAGGAATAGGGATGGAGATGGGGTGAAGGAAGGGGGAAGGAGATGGGGGTAAGGAATGAGGAAGGAGATGGGGGAAGCAGATGGGGGAAGGAAGGGGGAAGCAGATAGGGGAGAAGGAGATAGGGGGAAGGAAGGGCGAAGGAGATAGCGGGGGAAGGAAATGGGGGAATGAAGGGGGTAGGAGATGGGGGAAGGAAGGGGGAAGGAGATAGGGGAAGGATTAGGGCGGAAGGAAGGGGGAAGGAGATGGGGGGAAGGAAGGGGGAAGGAGATGGGGGAACGGGATAGGGGGAAGGAAAGGGGAAGGATATGGTGTAAGGAAGGGGGAAGGAGATGTGGGGGAAGGAAGGGGGAAGGCGATTGGGGGGAAGGAGATAGGGGGAAGGAAGGGCGAAGGAGATAGCGGGGGAAGGAGATGGGGGAAGGAAGGGGGAAGGAGATGGGGGAAGGAAGGGGGAAGGAGATAGGGGAAGGGTTGGGGGAGGGAAGGGGGAAGGAGATGGGGGAAAGAGATGGGGAAGGAAGGAGGAAGGAGATAGGGGGAAGGAGATAGGGTGAAGGAGATGGGGGAAGGAAGGGGGAAGGAGATAGGGGGAAGGAGATGGGGGAAGGAAAGGGGAAGGAGATGGGGAAAAAAGGGGGAAGGATATGGGGTATGGAAGGAGGAAGGAGATAGGGGATGAAGGAAGGGGGAAGGAGATGAGGGAAAGAAGGGGGAAGGAGATAGGGGGAAGGAGATGGGGGAAGAAAGGGGGAAGGAGATGGGAAGGAAGGGGTAAGGAAGGGGGAAGGAGATGAGGGAAGGAGATGGGGGAAGAAAGGGGGAAGGAGATGGGGGAAGGAGATGGGGGAAGGAAGGGGGAAGGAGATAGGGTGGGAAGGAGATGGGGGAAAGAAGGGGGAAGGAGATAGGGGAAGGAGATAAAGGGAGAAGGAAGGCGGAATGAGAGAGGGGAGAAGGAGATGGGGGGAAGGAAGGGGGAAGGAGACAGTGGAGAAGGAGTTAGTGGGGAAGGAAGAGGGAAGGAGATTGGGGAAAAGGAGATAGCGGGGAAGGAATGTGGAAGGAGATAGGGGAGAAGGAGATGGGGGTAAGGAAGTGTGAAGGAGATGGCGGAAGGAAGGGGGAAGGAGATGGGGGAAGGAGATAGGGGGGAAGGAAGGGGTAGGGAGATGGGGAAGAGATGGGGGGAAGGAGATGGGGGAAGGAGATGGGGGAAGGAAGCGGGAAGGACATGGGGTAAGGAGATTGGGGGGATAGAAGAGGGAATGAGATGGGGGAAGGAGATGGGGATGGGAAATGGGGGTAAGGAAGTGGGAAGGAGATGGGGGAAGGAAGGGGGAAGGAGATGTGGGGGAATGAATGGGGAAGGAGATAGGGGGGAACGAAGGGGGAACGAGATAGGGGTAAGGAATGGGGAAGGAGATGGGGAAGCAGATGGGGGGAAGGAGATGGGGGGAAGGAGATAGGGGGGATTGAAGGGGAAGGAGATAGCGGGGGAAAGAGATGGGGAAGGAAAGGGGGAAGGAGATGGGGGAAGGAAGGATGAAGGAGATGGGGGAAGAAGATAGGGGGGAAGGAGATAGGGGGGAAGGAAGGGGGAAGGAGATAGGGGGAAGGAGATAGGGGGAAGGAAAGGGGAAGGAGATGGGGAAAGAAAGGGGAAAGGATATGGGGTAAGGAAGGAGGAAGGAGATGTGGGGGAAGGAAGGGGAAGGAGATTGGGGGGAAGGAGATAGGGGAGGAAGGAAGGGGGAAGGAGATGAGGGAAAGAAGGGGGAAGGAGATTGGGGAAGGAGATGGGGGGAAGAAATTGGGAAGGAGATGTGGGAAGGAATTGGGGGAAGGAAATGGGGGAAGGAAGGGGGAAGGAGATAGGGTGGGAAGGAGATGGGGAAAGAAGGGGGAAGGAGATGGGGGAAGGAGATGGGGGGAAGAAAGGGGGAAGGAGATGGGGGAAGGAAGGGGGAAGGAGATAGGGTGGGAAGGAGATGGGGGAAAGAAGGGCGAAGGAGATGGGGGAAGGAGATAGGGGGAGAAGGAAGGCGGAATGAGATAGGGGAAAAGGAGATGGGGGGAAGGAAGGGGGAAGGAGACAGGGGAGAAGGAGATAGTGGGGAAGGAAGAGGGAAGGAGATCGGGGAAAAGGAGATAGCGGGGAAGGAATGTGGAAGGAGATAGGGGAGAATGAGATGGGGTTAGGAAGTGTGAAGGAGATAGCGGAAGGAAGGGGGAAGGAGATAGGGGGAAGGAAGGGGGAATGAGATAGGGGGAAGGAGGCGGGGGGAAGGATGTGGAAGGAGATGGGGTGAAGGAAGGGGGAAGGAGATTTGGGGAAGGAGATGGGGGAAGGAGATGGGGGAAGGAGATGGGGGAAGGAAGGAGGAGGGAGATGGTGAAGAGATGGGGAAGGAGATAGGGGGAAGGAAGGGGGAAGGACATGGGGTAAGGAGATTGGGGGGAAGGAAGGGGGAACGAGATGGGGGTAAGAAATGGGGAAGGAGATGGGGAAGCAGATGGGGGGAAGGAAGGGGGAAGGAGATGGGGGAAGGAGATAGGGGGGATGGAAGGGGGAAGGAGATAGCGGGGGAAAGAGATGGGGGAAGGAAAGGCGAAAGGAGATGGGGAAGGAAGGGGGAAGGAGATGGGGGAAGAAGATGGGGGGAAGGAAGGGGAAAGGACATGGGGTAAGGAGATTGGGGGAAGGAAGGGGGAATGAGATGGGGGAAGGAGATGGGGGTGGGAAATGGGGGGAAGGAAGGGGGAAGGAGATGGGGGAAGGAAGGGGGAAGGAGATGTGTGGGAAGGAATGGGGGAGGAGATGGGGGAAGGAAGGGGGAAGGAGATGGGGGAAGGAAGGGGGAAGGAGATAGAAGGGGAAGGAGATGGAGAGAAGGAAGGGGGAAGAACATGGGGGCGGGAAGGGGGAAGGAGATGGGGAAGGATTAGGGGGGAAGGAAGGGGGAAGGAGATGGAGAGAAGGAGATGGGGAAGGAAGGGAGATGGAGATGAGGGAAGGAGATGGGGTGAAGGAGATAGGGGGAAGGAAGGGGGAAGGAGATAGGGGGGAAGGAGATAGGGGGGAAGGAAAGGGGAAGGAGATGGTGAAAGTAAGGGGGAAGGAGATGGGGGAAGGAAGGGGGAATGAGATAGGGGGAAGGAGGCGGGGGAAGGTTGGGGAAGGAGATGGGGGAAGGAGATGGTGTGAAGGAAGGGGGAAGGAGATTTGGGGAAGGAAGGGGGAAGGAGATGGGGAGAAGGAAGGGGGAAGGAGATGGGGGGAAGGAGTTGGGGGAAGAAAGGGGGAAGGAGATGGCGAAAGGAGAAGGGGAAGGGAGATGGGGGAAGGAAGGGGGAAGGAGATAGGGTGGGAAGGAGATGGTGGAAAGAAGATGGAAGGAGATATGGGGAAGGAGATAGGGGAGAAGGAAGGTGGAATGAGATAAGGGAGAAGGAGATACGGGGAAGGAAGGGGGAAGGAGATGGGGAGAAGGAGATAGGGGGGAAGGAAGAGGGAAGGAGATCGGGTAAAAGGAGATAACGGGGAAGGAATGTGGAAGGAGATAGGGGAGAAGGAGATGGGGGTAAGGAAGGGTGAAGGAGATGGCGGAAGGAAGGGGGAAGGAGATAGGGGGAAGGAAGGGGGAATGAGATAGGGGGAAGGAGGCAGGGGAAGGTTGGGGAAGGAGATAGGGGAAGGCGATGGGGTGAAGGAAGGGGGAAGGAGATTTGAGGAAGGAAGGGGGAAGGAGATGGGGAGAAGGAAGGGGGAAGGAGATGGGGTAAGGAGATTGGAGGAAGGAAGGGGGAATGAGATGGGGGAAGGAGATGGGGGTGGGAAATGGGGGAAGGAGATGGGGAAGGAAGGGGGAAGGAGATGTGGGGGAAGGAATGGGGAAGGAGATGGGGGGAAGGAAGGGGGAAGGTGATAGGGGAAGGAGATGGGAGAAGAAAGGGGGAAGGAGATGTGGGAAGGAAGGGGGGAAGGAAGGGGGAACGAGATAGTAGGGGAAGGAAGGGGGAAGGAGATGGGTGAAGGAGAGGGGGGGTCAAAGGGTGGAAGGAGAGGTCGGAAGGAAGGGGAAATGAAATGGGGGGTAGGAAGGGGGAAGGAGAAGGGGGGAAGGAGATGTTGGGAAGGAAGGGGGAAGGAGATGGGGGAAGGAGATGGGGGGAAGGTAGGGGGAAGGAGATGGGGGGAAGGAAGGGGAAGGAGATAGGGGAAGGAAATGGGGGGAAGGAACGGGGAAGTAGATGGAAGAAGTAGATGGGGGGAAGGAAGGGGGAATGAGATGGGGGGAAACGAGAGGGGGTGGGAAGGAGATGAGGGGAAGGAGAGGGGGGAAGGAGAGTGGATTGAAGGAGAGGGTGGGAAGGAAGGGGTAAGGAGAGGTGGAGAAGGAGATGGTGGAAAGGAGAGTGGGGAAGGAGAAGGGGAAAGGAGATGTGAGGTAGGAGGGGGGCAGGAAGATGGCGGGGAGGAGGGGTGGAAGGAAGGGGGAAGGATGTAGATGGGGAAGGAGAGGGGGAAGGAAGGGGGAAGAAGATGGGGGAAGGAGGGGGATGGAAGGGGCAAGGACATGGGGGAGAAGGAGAGGGGGGAAGGAGACAGTGGGGAAGGTGATGGCGGGAAGGAGAGTGTGGGGAAGGAGAGGGGCGAAGGAAATGGGGGGAAGGGAGAAGGAAGGGGGAAGGAGATGGGGAAGGAGGGGTGGGAAGGAGATGGGGAAGGAGAGGGGGAGAAGGAGATAGAGGGGAAGGAGAGGGGGGAAGGAGAGAAGAGGTGAAGGAGAGGGGGAAGGAGAGGGTGGAAGAAAGGCGGGAAGGAGATGGGGAAGGTGGAGGGTTAAGGAAGGTGGGGGAAGGAATGGGGAAGGAGAGGAAGTGAGAAGGAGATGGGGGAAGGAGAGTGGGGAAGGAGAGGGGAAGGAGATGGGGGAAGGAGAGGGTGGGAAGGAAGGGGGAAGGAAGGGGATGAGGCGTGGAAGGGGGAAGGACATAGCGGGGAAGGAGATGGGGAAGGAGGGGGGAAGGAAGGGGGAAGGAGACGGGGTGGGAAGGAGATGGGGGAAGGAGAGGGAAGAAGGAAGGGGGAAGGAGATGGGGAAGAAGAAGGGATAAGGAAGGGGGAAGGAGATAGGCGTGAAGGAGAGGGGGGAAGAAAGGGGGATGGTGATAGTGGGGAAGGAGAGGGGGAAGAAGGGGAAAGGAGATAGGTGGAAGGAGAGAGGGGGAAGGAAGGGGGAAGGAGATAGTGGGGAAGGAGGGGGGAAGGAAGGGGGAAGGAGAGGTTGGAAAGGAGATGGGGTGAAGGAGGGGGGAAGGAAGGGGGAAGCAGATCGGGGGGAAGGGGAGGCGAAGTAAGGGGGAAGGAGATGGGGGGAAGGAGATGGGGGAAGGAAGCGGGAAGGAGATCGGGGAAGGAGAGGTGGGGGAAGGAAGGGGGAAGGAGATAGGAGGTAAGGAGAGGGGGAAGGAAGGAAAGAGAGGGGGAGGGAAGGAAATGAGAGAAGGAGAGGGGGGAAAGAAGGGGGAAGGAAATAGCGGGGATGGTGAGGGGGAGGGAGGGGGAAGGAGAGGGGGAAGGAGATGGGGAAGTAGAAGGGGGGCAAGAAGATGGAGGAAGGAGGGGGGAAGGAAGGGGGAAGGAGAGGGGGGAAGGAGAAAGGGGCACGGAGGTGGGGAATGAGATGGAGGGGAAGGAGAGGGGGTGGAAGGAAGGGGGAAGGAGAGGGGTGGAAGGAGATGGGGGGAAGGAGAGGGGGTGAAGGAAGGGGGAAGGAGATGGGGGTAATGAGAGCGGGGGAAAGAAGGAAGGAGAGGGGGGAAGTATATAGGGGGAAGGAGATAGCGGGAAACGAGAGGGCGTGGGAAGCAGATGGGGGAAGGAGTGGGGATTGAAGGATAGGGAGAAGGAGAGGGTGGGAAGGAAGGGGGGAAGGAGAGGTGGAGAAGGAGATGGGGGAAAGGAGAGAGGGGAAGGAGAGGGGATTGAAGGAGAGGGAGAAGGAGAGGGTGGGAAGGAAGGGGGGAAGGAGAGGTGGAGAAGGAGATGGGGAAAGGGGAGAGGGGAAGCAGAGGGGGAAAGGAGATGGGAGGTAGGAGGGGGCAGGAAGATGGTGGGGAGGAGGGACGGAAGGAAGGGGGAAGGAGAGGGGGGAAGGAGATAGGGGGAAGGCGAGGGGGGAAGGCGAGGTGGGAAAGAGATAGGGGGAAGGAGTGGGGGGAAGGAAGGGTGAAGGAGATAGGGGGAATGAGAGGACGAAGGGGGGGGAACGAAGGGGGAAGGAGATGGGGGGAAGGAGAGGAGGGGTAAGGAAGGGAGAAGGAGATGGGGGGAAGGAGAGGGTGGTGAAGGAGATAGGGGAAGGGGAGGGGGCGAAGGAAGGGTGAAGGAGATAGGGGAAGGAGGGGCGAAGGAAGGGGGAAGGAGATGGGGGAAGGAGAGGGGGAAGGAAGGGAGGGGAAGGAGATGGGAGAAGGAGGGGGGAGAAGGAGAAGGGGGCAAGGAGGTAGGGGGAAGGAGAGGGTGGGGAAGGGGGAAGGAGGTGGGGTAGGAGGTAGTGTAGGAGGGGGGAGGAAGTGGGAAGGATGGAGATGGGGAAGGAGAGGGGGGAAGGAAGGTGGGCTAGGAAGAGGGAAGGAGATAGGTGGAAGTAGAGTGGGGGAAGGAAGGGGAAGGAGATGGGGGGGACTGAAGGGGGAACGAGATCCGGGGAAAGGAGGGTGGAAGGGAGGGGGAAGGGGATAGGGGGAAGGAGAGGGGGGAATAAAGGGGGAAAGAGGTAGGGGAAGGAGAGGGGGGAAGGAAGGGGGAAGGAGATAGAGGGGAAGAAGAGGGGGGAAGGAAGGGGGAAGGAGATGGGGCAAGGAGGGGGGAAGGAAGGGGGAAGGCGATATGGGGGAAGGAGAGGGGGTAAGGAAGTGGGAAGGAGATATGGGGAAGGCGAGGGGGAAGGAAGGGGGAAGGAGATGGGGGAAGGAGAGGGGTGAAGGCGATGGTGGTAAAGGAGATGGGGTAAGGAGAGGGGGAAAGGAGATAGTGGGGAAGGATGGGGGAAGGAGGTGGGAAGGAGATGGGGGAAGGACATAACGGGGAGGGGAGTTGGGGGGAAGGAGGGGTGGAAGGAAGGCGGAAGGAGTTAGGGGGGAATGAGTGGGGGCAAGGAATGGGGAAGGAGATACGGGCGAAGGAGGGGGGAAGGAAGGGGAAGGAGATGGGGGAAGGAGAGGGGGTAAGGAAGGGGGATGGAGATGGGGGAAGTAAGGGGGAAGGAGATAGGTGGGAAGGAGAGGGGGTAGGATGGGGGAAGGAGATGGGGGAAGGCGAGGGGGGAGGAGATGGGGAAGGAGAGAAGGGGAAGGAGGGGAGGGGGGAAGGAGAGGGGGAACGAGGGGGGAAGGAGGGGGCAAGGAGATGGGAGGAAGAGAGGGGGAGGAGATAGAGGGGAAGGAGATGGGGAAGGAGAGGGTGTGGAAGGAGGGGGGAAGGAGATGGGGGAAGGGGGAAGGAAGGGGTAAGTAGATGGGGAAGGAGATGGGGCGGAAGTAGAGGTGTGGATGGAGATGGGGGAAGGAGAGGGGGAAGGACGGGGGTGAAGGAAGGGGGAAGGGGATGGGGGAAGGATATGGGGGCCAGGAGAGGGTGGGGAAGGAGAAGGGGGGGAAGGAAGGGGGAAGGAGATGGGGGAAGGAGATTGGGGGGCCAGGAGATGGGGGCAGGAGGGAGGGAAGGATGGGGGAAGGAGATGGGGGGGAAAGAAAGTGTGAAGGAGATCAGGGGAAGGAGAGGGGGCTAAGGAAGGGGGAAGGAGACAGGAGGTAAGGAGAGGGGGGGAGGGAAGGAAGGAGAGGGGGAAAGGAAGGGGAAGACGATTGGGGGAAGGAGATAGAGGGGAAGGAGATGGGGGAAGGAGAGGGGGCGAAGGATAGGGAGTGAAGGAGAGCGGGGAAGTAGAGGGTGGGAAGGAAGGGGGAAGGAGAGGGGGTGAACGAGATAGGGGGAAGGAGAGGGTGGGAAGGAGATGGGGGAAGGAGAGGGGGAAGGAAGGGGGAAGGAGATAGCAGGGATGGTGAGAGGGATGGAGGGGGGAAGGAGAGGGGGGAAGGAGAAAGTGGCACGGAGAGGGGGGAAGGAGATGGAGGGGAAGGAGAGGGGGTGGAAGGAATGGGGAGGGAGAGGGGTGGAAGGAGATAGGGGTGAAGGAGAGGGGGGAGAAGGAAGGGGAATGAGATAGGGGGTAAGGAGAACGGGGGGAGGAAGGAAGGAGAGGGGGGAAAGATGGAGAAGGAGATGGGGAAGTAGAAAGGGAGGAAGGAGATGGGGGAACGAGGGGGTGTGGGAAGGAGATAGGGGAAGGAGAGGGGGGAAGGAGAGGGGAGTGAAGGAGAGGGTGAACGAGAGGGTGTGAAGGAAGGGGGAAGGAGAGGGAGGGAAGGAAGGGGTAAGCAGATAGGGGGGAAGGAGTGGGGGAAGGAGATAGGTGGGAAGGAGAGGGGGGAAGGAAGGGGAAGGAGAGGGGGGAAGGAGAGAGGGGGAAGGAGACGGGGTGAAGGAAGGGGGAAGGAGATGGGGAAGGAGATGGGGGAAGGAAGGGTGAAGGAAATGGGGGGAAGGAAAAGGGAAGGTGGTGGGGGAAGGTGAGGTGGGGGAAGGAGATGGCGAAGGAGAGAGGGGGAAGGAGGGGAGGGGGAAGGAGGGGAGGGGGAAGGAGCGGGGGAAGGAAGGGAGAAGATGATGGGGAAGAAGAGGGGGGAAGGAGAGGGGGTAAGGAGAGTGGGGGAAGGAGAGGGGAAGAGATGGAGGAAGGAGAGGGGGGAAGGAGATTAGTGATAAGGAGAGGGGGAAGTGGGGGGGAGAGGGGTGAAGGAGTTGGGGGAAGGAGAGTGTGGGAAAGTGGTGGGAAGGAGGGGTGAGGAGTGGGGGATGAAGGAGTGGGGGAGGAAGGGGGATGGAAGGAGATGGGGGAAGGAGAGGGGGGAAGGAAGGGGGAAGGAAAGGGAGAAGAAGAGGGGGAAGGAGTGGGGGAAAGGAGAGGGTGTAAGGAGATGGGGGAAGGAGAGGTGGGCAAGGTGATGGGGAAGGAGGGGGGAAGGAAGGGGGAAGCAGAGGGGGAAAGGAGATGGGGAAGGAGGGGGGGAATGAGATGGGGGAAAGAGAGTGGGGCAAGGAGATTGGGGGAAGGAGAGGGGTTGGAAAGAAGTGGGAAGGAGAGGGCGAAGGAGATGGGGGGATGGAGAGGGGGGAAGGAAGGGGAAGGAGATAGGGGAAGGGGGAAGGAAGGGGGAAGGAGAATGCGGCGGAGGGGTTGAAGGAAGGGGGAAGGAGATGGGGCGAAGCAGAGGTCGGGGAAGGAAGGGGGAAGGAGATAGGTGGGAAGGAGAGGTGGGAAATAGAGGGGGGAAGGAATGGGGAAGGAGATGGGGTAGGGGGAAGTAGATAGGGGGAAGGGGGGAAAGCAAGGGGGAAGGAGAAAGTGGGGAAGGAGAGGGGGAAGAAAGCGGGTAGGAAATAGGAGAAGGAGATGGTGTGAAGCAGATGGGGGGAAGGAGACGGGGTGGAAGGAAGCTGGAAGGATAGGGGGGAAGGAGAGAGGGGGAAGGAGATAGTGGGGAAGCGGGGAGGAGAGAGGGGGGAAGGAGATGGGGGAAGGAGAGGGGGGGAAGGAAGGGGGAAGGAGAGGGGCGAAGGAGGTGGGGAAGGAGAGGGGAGAAAGGAGATGGGGTGAAGGAGATGGGGGAAGGAGATAGGAGGGAAGGTGGGTGGGAAGGAGGGGGAAAGAGAGGGGGAAGCGGGGGCGAAGGAGGGGTGAAGGAGATGGGGCAAGGAGAGTGGGGGGAAGGAGAGGGAGGAAGGAGATGGGGGAAGGGTGGAAGGAAGGGGGATGGACATAGGAGGAAGGAGGGGGGGTTGGAAGGAAGAAGGAGAGGGGGCGAAGGACAGGGGGGAAGGAGATGGTGCGGAAGGAGATGGGGGAAAGGAGAGGGGGGTGGAGATCGAGGGAAGGAGTTGGGGGGAAAGAAGACGTGGTGTAAGGAGAGGGGTGAAGGAGATCGGGTGGAAGGAGAGTGGTGGGAAGGAAGGGGGTAGGAGAGCGAGGGGAAACAGAGGGGGGGACGGAGAAGGGGGAAGGAAATGGGGGGGTAGAGGGGGGATGGAGATTAGGGGGTAGGAGAGGGGGAAAGGAGATGGTGCGGAAGGAGAAGGGGGAAAGGAGAGCGGGAGGAGATCGGGGGAAGGAGGTGGATGGAAATAGATGTGGGGTAAAGAGAGGGGGGAACGAGATCGGGTGGAAGGGCAGTGGGGGGAAGGAAGGGGGAAGGAGATGGGGAAGCGGGGGGGAAGGAGAGGGGGACAGGAGAGAGTGGAAGGAGAGGGAGTAAGGAGATGGGGTGAAGGAGGGGGTGAAGGAGAGGGGGTGAAGGGTGGGCGGAGGAGATAGATGGGAAGGGTGGGGAAGGAGATGGGGGAAGAGATGGGGGAAGAAAGGGGGAAGGAGATAGTCTGGAAGGAGAGGGGGAAAAGAGATAGGGGGAATAGAGGGGGGAAGGAATGGGGAAGGAGATGGGGTGGAGGGGGTGGAGGAAGGGGGAAGGAAATAGGGGGAAGGAAGGGGGAAGGAGAAAGTGGGGAAAGAGAGGGGGAAAGGAAGCGGGAAGGAGATAGGCAAGAAGAGGGGAGGAGATGGGGGAAAGAGAGGGGAGAAGGAAGGGGGAGGTGAGACGGGGGTAAAGAGAGGGGGAAGGAAGGAAGGAGAGCAGGGAAGGGGGGAAGGAGAGGGGGGAAGGAGAGTAGGGGAAGGAGAGTGGGGGAAGGAGAGGGGGGTGAAGGAGAGGGAGGGAAGGAGCTAGGGGGAAGGAGAGGGGGGAAGGAAGGGGGAAGGAGATGGGGGGAGGAGTGGGTGATGAGATGGTGAGAAGCAGATGGGTGGAAGGAGAAAGAGTGGAAGGAAGCGGGAAGGGGGGAGGAGATAGTGGGGAAGGAGGGGGGTGCAAGGAGAGAGGTGGGAAGGAGAGTGGGGATAGGTGATAGGAGGGAAGGAGAGGACGGCAAGGAGATCAGGGGAAGGAGAGGGGGAGGAGAGGGGGTGAAGGAAGGGTGAAGGAGACGTTGGAGGGGGGAAGGAAGGGGGCAGGAGAGAGGGGAAGGAGAGGGAAGGAGAGGGGGGCAAGGAGTTCAGGGGAAGGAGAGTGGGGGAAGGAAGGGGGAAGGAGAGGGGGCAAGAGGAGGGCGAAGATGGGGGGAAGGCGAGGGGAGGAAAGAGATGGGGAGAAGGAGATGGGGGTAGGAGATGGGGGGGTAAGGAGATGGGAGGGAAGGGGGGAAGGAGGGGGTAGGAGAGGGGGGACGCAGACAGGGGAAGGAGGGGGCGGAAGGAGATGGGGAAGGAGAGTGGGAGAAGGAGGCGGGAAGGAGATGGGGGAAGGGGGAAGGAATGGGCAAGTAGATAGGGGAAGGAGGGGGAAGGAGAGGGGGGTAGGAAGGAGGAAGTAGAGGGGGAAGGAGAGTGGGGAATGGGATGGGGCGGAAGGAGATATGGGGGAAAGGAGAGGGGGGAGGAGATGGGGGAAGGGGATGGGGGGGAAAGAGATGTGGGGTAAGGAGAAGCGGGAAGGAGATCGGGTGGAAGGAGAGTGGGGGGAAGGAGAAAGAGGGGAAGGAGAGGGGTGAAGGAAGGGGGAAGGAGATGGGGAAGGAGAGGGGGAAAGGAGAGGGGGGAAGGAGAATGGGGGGCAGGAGAGGGGGGACAGGATAGGGGGGAAGGAGAGGTGGGTAAAGAGAGGGGGTGAAGGAGAGGGGGAAGGAGGTGGGGGAAGGAGAGGGGGGAAGGAGAGGGGGTGAAGGAGAGGGTGGGTCGGAGGGGGAAGGAACGGGGAAGGAAGGAGATGGGGGAAGGAGAGGGGGAAGGAAGGGGGAATGAGATAGGGGGAAGGAGAGGGGGAAGAAGGGGGGAAGGAGAGGGGGAAGGAGATGGGGAAAGGAGATGGGGAAGGAGAGGGTGGGGAAGGAGATGTGGGGAAAGAGGTGGGGGGAAGGAAGGGGGAAGGAGATGTGGGGAAGGAGGGGTGGGAAGGAGAAAGGGGGAAGGAGATAGGGGGAAGGAGATAGGGGGAAGGAGAGGGGGGCAAGGAGATGGGGGGAAGATGTTGGGAAGGAGATGGGGAAGGAGAGAGGAGGAAGGAGAGGGGGAGGAGAGAGGGGGGAAGGAGAGTAGGGGAAGGAAGGGGGAAGGAAATGGGGAAGGAGAGGGGGGAAGGAGAGAAGGGGAAGGAGGGGGGAGGAGGGGGGAAGGGGATGAGGGAAGGAGAGGGGGGAAGGAGATTAGGGGGAAGGAGAGGGGTGGAAGAAGAGCGGGGGAAGGAGAGGCGGAAGGTGTTGGGGCAAAGGAGAGTGTGGGGAAGTGGTCGGAAGGAGGGGTTAGGAGTGGGGAGGAAGGGGGAAGGAAGGAGATGGGAGTAAAGGAGAGAGGGGAAGAAAGGGGGAAGGAGATGGGGGAAGGAGGTGGGGAAGGAAGGGGCAAGGAGATGGCGGGAGGAGGGGGAAGGAGAGAGGGTAAGGAGATAGAGGGGAAGGAGATGGGGGGAAGGATAGGGTGGCGAAGGAGAGGGGGAAAGGAGATGGGGGAAAGGAGGGAGGAGAAGGAAGGGGAAGGAGATGCGGGGAAGGAGAGGGGGTGGAAGGAGAGGGGGAAGGAGATGGGGGGAGGAGATGGGGGGAAGAAGAGGGGGAAGGAGAGGTGGGGTGGAGATGGGGGAAGGGGGGATGGAAGGGGGAAGGAAAGGGGGGAAGGAGATAGGGGGAAGGAGAGGCGGGGAAGGAGATGGGGGAAGGAGAGGGGGTGGATGGAATGGGGAAGGAGAGGACGAGAAGGAGATGGGGGAAAGGAGATGGGGGAAGGAGAGGGGGGAAGGAGAGTGGGGGAAGGAGAGGGTGGGGAAGGAGAGGGAGTGAAGAAGAGGGTGGGTCGGAGGGGGGAGGAAGGGGGAAGGAATGAGATGGGGGAAGGAGAGGGGGGAAGGAAGGGGGAATGAGATGGGGGAAGAAGAGGGGGAAGCAAGGGGGAATGAGATGGGGGAAGGAAGGGGGAAGGAGATAGGGGGAAGGAGGGGTGGGAAGGAGAAAGGGGGAAGGAGATTGGGGGAAGGAGAGGGGGGCAAGGAGATGGGGGGAAGATGGGGGAAGGAAATGGGGGAAGGAGCGAGGAGAAAGGAGAGGAGGGAGGAGAGAGAGGGGGAAGGAGAGGAGGGGAAGGAAGGGGAAAGGAGATGGGGGAATGAGAGGGGGGAAGGAGAGAAGGGGAATGAGAGGGGGGAAGGAGATTAGGGGGAAGGAGAGGGGTGGAATAAGAGCGGGGGAAGGAGAGGGGTGAAGGAGTTGGGGCAAAGGAGAGTGTGGGGAAGTGGTGGGAAGGAGGGGTTAGGAGTGGGGAGGAAGGGGGAGGGAAGGAGATGGGGGTAAAGGAGAGGGGGAAGAAAGGGGGAAGGAGATGGGGGAAGGAGGTGGCGAAGGAAGGGGCAAGGACATGGCGGGAGGAGGGGGGAAGGAGAGAGGGTAAGGAGATAGAGGGGAAGGAAATGGGGGGAAGGATAGGGTGGGGAAGGAGAGGGGGGAAGGAGATGGGGGAAGGAGAGGGGGGAAGGAGAGAGGGGGAAGGAGGGGGGAAGTGGGGAGGGGAAGTAGATGGGGAAGAAGAGGGGGGAAGGAGAGGGGTAAGGAGGTGGGGGGGAAGGCGAGTGGGGAAGTGGTGGGAAGGAGGGGTTCGGAGTGGGGAGGAAGGGGGAAGGAAGGAGATGGGTGAAAGGAGAGGGGGGAAGGAAGGGGGAAGGAGAGGGGTGAAGGAGATGGGGGAAAGGAGTGGAGGAGAAGGAAGGGGGAAGGAGAGGGGTGAAGGACATGGGGGAAGGAGTTGGGGGGAAGGAGAAGGGTTGGAAGGAAGGGGGAAGGAGAGGGGAGGGAACGAGATGGGGAGAAGGAGAGGGGGTGTGGAGAGGGGGGAAGGAAGGGGGAAGGAGATTGGGGGAAGGGCATGAAGGAAGGAGGAACGCGATGGGGGGAAGAAGGGGGGAGGAAGGGGGAAGGAGATAGGGGTGGAAGAGGGGGGTGATGGAAGGGGGAAGGAGAGGGAGGAAGGAGATGGGGGAAGGAGAGGGGGTGGAAGGAAAAGGGAAGGAGAGGGGAGGGAAGGAGATAGGGGGAAGGAGAGGGGGAAGGAGAGTGGGGGGAAGGTGGGAGGAAGAGATGGCGAAGGGGGAAGGAAGGGGGAAGGAGGGGGGAAGGAGAGGGGGGAAGGAGAGGGGGGAAGGATATAGGTCTGAAGGAGATATGGGGAAAGGAGAGGGGGAAGGAGATGGGGGAAGGAGGTGGGGGGAAAGAGACGAGGGGTAAGGAGAGGGGGGGAAGGAGATCGGGTGGAAGGAGAGTGGGGGGAAGGAAGGGTGTAGGAGATAAATGGGAAGGAGTGTGGTGAAGGAAGGGGGAAGGAGATGGGGAAGGAGAGGGGGGAAAGGAGAGAGGGAAGTAGATGGGGAAGGAGGGGGGAAGGATATAGGGGGCAGGAGAGGGGGGCAGGAGAGAGGGGTAAGGAGAGGGGGGTAAGGAGAGGGGGTGAAGGAGAGTGTGGGTCGGAGGGGTTAGGAAGGGGGAAGGTGGGAGATGGGGGAAGGAAGGGGGAATGAGATAGGTGAAGGAGAGGTGCGAAGGAGAGGGGGAAGGAGAGGGGGAAGGAGAGGGGGAAGAGATGGGGGAAAGGAGATGGGGAAGGAGATGGGGGGAAGGAGATGGGGGAAGGAGATGGGGGAAGGAAGGGGGAAGGAGACAGGGGGAAGGAGGGGTGGGAAGGAGGAAGAGGGGAAGGAGATTGGGGGAAGGAGAGGGGTGCAAGGAGATGGGGAAGGAGGAGAGAAGGAGATGGGGGAAGGAGGGGTGGGAAGGAGAAAGGGGGGAAGGAGATGGGGGAAGGAGAGGGGGGCAAGGAGATGGTTGGAAGATGAGCGGTGAAGGAGATGGGTGAAGGAGATAGGTGGAAGTAGAGGGAGGGGAAGGAGATACAGGCGGGAAGGAGGGGGGACGGAAGAGGGAAGGAGAGGGGGAAGGTAGAGAGGTGGAAGGAGGGGGGGATGTAGAGGGGGTGAAGAAGATGTGTGAAGGAGAGGGATAAGGAGGTGGGGGAGAAGACGAGTATGGGGAAGTGGTGGGAAGAAAGGGTTAGGAGTGGGGAGGAAGGGGGAAGGAAGGAGATGGGTGAAAGGAGAGGGGGAAGGAAGGGGGAAGGAGATGGGGGTAGGAGGGGGGAAGGAAGGGGAAAGGAGAGGGGGAAGGACATGGGGAAAGGAGATGGGGAAGGAGAGGGGGTGGAAGGAAGTGGGAAGGAGAGGGGAGGGAACAAGATGGGGGAAGGAGAGGGGGAAGGAGAGGGGGGAAGGAAGAGTGAAGGAGATTGTGGGAAGGGCATGAAGGAAGGGGGAACGCGATGGGGGAAGGAGGGGGTAGGTAGGGGGAAGGAGATGGGGGCAAAAGAGGGGGGTGATGGTAGGGGGAAGGAGGGGGGAAGGAGATAGGG
Source organism: Chiloscyllium punctatum (assembly GCF_047496795.1). Lineage (NCBI taxonomy): Eukaryota > Metazoa > Chordata > Chondrichthyes > Orectolobiformes > Hemiscylliidae > Chiloscyllium > Chiloscyllium punctatum. Next base: position 8,053,017 of record NC_092761.1, read on the forward strand.
GGAAGGAGAGGGGGTGGAAGGAAGGGGGAAGGAGAGAGGAGGGAAGGAGATAGGGGAAGGAGAGGGGGTGAAGGAGAGGGTGGGTTGGAGGGGGGAGGAAGGGGGAGGAAGGAGATGGGGAAGGAAGGGGGAAAGAAGTAGGGGGAAGGAGAGGAGGGAAGGAGAAAGGGGGGAAGGAGATAGGGGAAAGGAGATAGGTGGAAGTAGAGGGCGGGTAAGGATAGAGAGGGGGAAGGAGGGGGAAGGAAGGGGGAAGGAGATGGGGGAAGGAGAGGGGGGAGGGAGAGAGGGGGAAGTATGGGAGGGTAAGTAGAGGGGGGAAGAAGAGGGGGAAGGAGAGGGGTAAGGAGTTGGGGGGGAAGGCGAGTGTGGGGAATTGGTAGGAAGGAGGGGTTCGGAGTGGGGAGGAAGGGGGAAGGAAGGAGACGGGTGAAAGGAGAGGGGGAAATGAGTTGAGGGGAAGGAGAAGGATTGGAAGGAAGGGGAAGGAGAGGGGAGGGAACGAGATAGGGGGGAAGGAGATGGGGGAAGGAGAGGGAGTGGAAGGAAGAGGGAAGGAGATTGGGGGAAGGGCATGAAGGAAGGGGGAACGCGATGGGGGGAAGGATGGGGTAGGAAGGGGGAAGGAGATAGGGGCAAAAGAGGGGGTGATGGTAGGGGGAAGGAGGGGGGAAGGAGATGGGGAAGGAGAGGCGGGGAAGGAGATGGGGGAAGGAGAGGGGGAAGGAGATAGGGAGAAGGAGAGGCGGGGAAGGAGATGGGGGGAAGGAGAGGGGGTGGAAGGAAGGGGGAAGGAGAGGGAAGGGAAGGAGATGGGGGAAGGAGAGGGGGTGAAGGAGAGGGTGGGTTGGAGGGGGAGGAATGGGAAGGAAGGAGATGGGGAAGGAAGGGGGAAAGAGGTAGGGGGAAGGAGGGGAGGGAAGGAGAGGGGGAAAGGAGAGGGGGAAGTAGATGGGGAAGGAGGGGTGTAGGATATAGGGGGCAGGAGAGGGGGGCAGGAGAGACGGGTAAGGAGAGGGGGTAAGGAGAGGGGGTGAAGGAGAGTGTGGGTCGGAGGGGGTAGGAAGGGGGAAGGAAGGAGATGGGGGAAGGAAGGGGGAATGAGATAGGGGAAGGAGAGGTGCGAAGGAGAGGGGGGAAGGAGAGGGGGAAAGAGAGGGGGAAGAGATAGGGGAAAAGGAGATGGGGAAGGAGGGCGGAAGGAGATGGGGGGAAGGAGATGGGGAAGGAAGGGGGAAGGAGACAGGGGGAAGGAGGGGTGGGAAGGAGGAAGAGGGGAAGGAGATTGGGGGAAGGAGAGGGGTGCAAGGAGATGGGGGAAGGAGGAGAGAAGGAGATAGGGGGAAGGAGGGGTGGGAAGGAGAAAGGGGGGAAGGAGATGGGAGAAGGAGAGGGGGGCAAGGAGATGGTGGGAAGATGAGCGGTGAAGGAGATGGGGGAAGGAGATAGGTGGAAGTAGAGGGAGGGGAAGGAGATAGAGGCAGGAAGGAGGGGGATGGAAGAGGGAAGGAGAGGGGGGAAGGAGAGAGGCGGAAGGAGGGGGGAAGTAGAGGGGGTGAAGAAGAGGTGTGAAGGAGAGGGATAAAGAGGTGGGGGAGAAGACGAGTAAGGGGAAGTGGTGGGAAGGAGGGGTTAGGAGTGGGGAGGAAGGGGGAAGGAAGGAGATGGGTGAAAGGTGAGGGGGAAGGAAGGGGGAAGGAGATGGGGGTAGGAGGGGGGAAGGAAGGGGAAAAGAGAGGGGGAAGGACATGGGGGAAGGAGATGGGGAAGGAGAGGGGGTGGAAGGAAGTGGGAAGGAGAGGGGAGGGAACAAGATGAGGGGAAGGTGAGGGGGAAGGAGGGGGGGAAGAAAGAGTGAAGGAGATTGTGGGAAGGGCATGAAGGAAGGGGGAACGCGATGGGGGGAAGGAGGGGGTAGGAAGGGGGAAGGAGATAGGGGCAAAAGAGGGGGGGTGATGGTAGGGGGAAGGAGGGGGGAAGGAGATGGGGGAAGGAGAGGCGGGGAAGGAGATGGGGGAAGGAGAGGGGGAAGGAGATAGGGGGAAGGAGAGGCGGGGAAGGTGATGGGGGAAGGAGAGGGGGTGGAAAGAAGGGGGAAGGAGAGGGAAGGGAAGGAGATGGGGAAGGAGAGGGGGTGAAGGAGAGGGTGGGTTGGAGGGAGGAGGAAGGGGAAGGAAGGAGATGGGGAAGGAAGGGGGAAAGCGGTAGGGGGAAGGAGAGGAGGGAAGGAGAAAGGGGGAAGGAGATAGGGGAAAGGAGATAGGTGGAAGTAGAGGGTGGGTAAGGAGAGAGAGGGGGAAGGAGGGGGAAGGAAGGGGGAAGGAGATGGGGGAAGGAGAGGGGGAAGGAGAGAGGGGGAAGGAGAGGGGGAAGTAGGGGAGGGTAAGTAGAGGGGGGAAGAAGAGGGGGAAGGAGAGGGATAAGGAGGTGGGGGGGAGGCGAGTGTGGGGAAGTGGTGGGAAGGAGGGGTTCGAATTGGGGAGGAAGGGGGGAAGGAGATGGGGGAAGAAGGGGGAAGGAAGGGGCAAGGAGATGGCGGGAGGAGAGGGGGGAAGGAGAGAGGGAAAGGTGATGGGGGAAAGGAGAGTGTGGGGAAGGAGAGGGGGAAGGAGATGGGGGAAGGAGATGGGGGAAGGAGAGAGTGGGGAAGGAGAGGGGGAAGGAGATGGGGAAGGAGAGGGGGGATGGAGGGGGGGAAGGATATAGGGGGCAGGAGAGAGGGGGCAGGAGAGGGGTAAGGAGAGGGGTGAAAGAGAGGGGGTGAATGAGGGGGGAAGAGAGGGGGTGAAGGAGAGGGGGCAAAGAGGTGGGGAAGGAGAGGGGAGTGAAGGAGAGGGTGGGTCGGAGGGGGGAGGAACAGGGAAGGAAGGAGATGGGGAAGGAAGGGGGAATGAGGTAGGGGGAAGGAGAGGAGGGAAGGAGAAAGGGGGGAAGGAGATGGGGAAAAGAGATAGGTGGAAGTAGAGGGCGGGTAAGGAGAGAGAGGGGGAAGGAGGGGGGAAGGAAGGGGGAAGGAGATGGGGGAAGAAGAGGGGGGAAGGAGAGAGGGGGAAGGAGAGGGGGAAGTAGGGGAGGGGAAGTAGAGGGGGAAGAAGAGGGGGAAGGAGAGGTGTAAGGAGGTGGGGGGGAAGGCGAGTGGGGAAGTGGTGGGAAGGAGGGATTCGGAGTGGGGGGAAGGGGGAAGGAAGGGGGAAGGAGATGGGGAAGAAGGGGGGAAGGAAGGGGAATGGAAAGAAGGGGGGAAGGAAGGGGAAAGGAGAGGGGTGAAGGAGATGGGGAAGGAGTTGGGGGGAAGGAGAAGAGTTGGAAGGAAGGGGGAAGGAGAGGGGAGGGAACGAGATAGGGGAGAAGGAGAGGGGGCGGAGAGGGGGGAAGGAAGGGGGAAGGAGATTGCGGGAAGGGCATGAAGGAAGGGGGAACGCAATAGGGGGAAGAAGTGGGAGATAGGGGTGAAAGAGGGGGGTGATGGAAGGGGGAAGGAGAGGGGGGAAGGAGATGGGGGAAGGAGAGAGGGTGGAAGGAAAAGGGAAGGAGAGGGGAGGGAAGGAGATAGGGGGAAGGAGAGGGGGAAGGAGAGTGGGGGGAAGGTGGGAGGAAGAGATGGGGAAGGGGGAAGCAAGGGGGAAGGAGGGGGGAAGGAGAGGGGGGAAGGATATGGGGTGGAAGGAGATATGGGGAAAGAAGAGGGGGAAGGAGATGGGGAAGGAGGTGGGGGGAAAGAGACGAGGGGTAAGGAGAGGGAGGGAAGGAGATCGGGTGGAAGGAGAGTGGGGGGGAAGGAAGGGGGTAGGAGATAGAGGGGAAGGAGTGGGGTGAAGGAAGGGGGAAGGAGATGGGGAAGGAGAGGGGGGAAAGGAGAGGGGGAAGTAGATGGGGGAAGGAGAGGGGGGAAGGATATAGGGGGGCAGGAGAGGGGTGCAGGAGAGGGGGGTAAGGAGAGGGGGGTAAGGAGAGGGGGTGAAGGAGAGTGTGGGTCGGTGGGGGTAGGAAGGGGGAAGGAAGGAGATGGGGAAGGAAGGGGGAATGAGTTAGGGGAAGGAGAGGTGCGAAGGAGAGGGGGGAAGGAGGGGGGTAGGAGATAGGGGAAAGGAGATGGGGAAGGAGAGTGGGGAAGGAGATGGGGGGAAGGAGATGGGGAAGGAAGGGGGAAGGAGACAGGGGGAAGGAGGGGTGGGAAGGAGGAAGAGGGGAAGGAGATTGGGGGAAGGAGAGGGGTGCAAGGAGATGTGGGAAGGAGGAGAGAAGGAGATAGGGGAAGGAGGGGTTGGAAGGAGAAAGGGGGGAAGGGGATGGGGGAAGGAGAGGGTGGCAAGGAGATGGTGGGAAGATGAGGGGTGAAGGAGATGAGGGGAAGGAGATAGGTGGAAGTAGAGGGAGGGGAAGGAGATAGAGGCCGGAAGGAGGGGGGATAGAAGGGGGAAGGAGATGGGGGAAGGAGAGGGGGGAAGGAGAGAGGGGGAAGGAGAGGGGGATGTAGAGGGGGTGAAGAAGAGGTGTGAAGGAGAGGGGTAAGGAGGTGGGGGAGAAGACGAGTGTGGGGAAGTGGTGGGAAGGAGGGGTTAGGAGTGGGGAGGAAGGGGGAAGGAAGGAGATGGGTGAAAGGAGAGGGGGGAAGGAAGGGGGAAGAAGATAGGGGGTAGGAGGGGGGAAGGAAGGGGAAAGGAGAGGGGGAAGGAGATGGGGAAAGGAGATGGGGGAAGGAAGTGGGAATGAGGGGGGGAACAAGATGGGGGGAATGAGAGGGGGGAAGGAGAGGGGGAAGGAAGAGTGAAGGAGATTGGGGGAAGGGCATGAAGGAAGGGGGAACGCGATGGGGGGAAGGAGGGGGTAGGAAGGGGAAAGGAGATAGGGGCAAAAGAGGGGGCTGATGGTAGGGGGAAGGAGAGGCGGTAGGAGATAGGGGGAAGAAGAGGCGGGAAAGGATATGGGGGAAGGAGAGGGGGTGGAAGGAAGGGGGAAGGAGAGGGGAGGGAAGGAGATGGGGAAGGAGAGGGGGGTGAAGGAGAGTGGGGGGAAGGAGCGGGGAAGAGGTGGGGGAGGGGGGAAGAGGTGGGGGAAGGGGGAAGGAAGGGGGACGTAGATGGGGGAAGGAGGGGGAAGGAGAGGGGAGGAGGAAGGAGGAAGGAGAGGGGGGAAGGAGAGGGGGAAAGGAGATGGGGCGGAAGGAGATATGGAGGAAAGGAGAGGGGAAGAGATGGGGAAGGAGGTGGGCGGAAAGAGATGTGGGGTAAGGAGAGGGGGGAAGGAGATCGGGTGGAAGGAGAGTGGGGGAAGGAGATAGAGGGGAAGGAGAGGGGTAAAGGAAGGGGGAAGGAGATGGGGAAGGAGGGGAGGAAAGAAAAGGGGGGAAGTAGATGCGGGAAGGAGAGGGGGGATGGAGAGGGGGAGAGGAGATAGAGGGCAGGAGAGAGGGGGAAGTAGGGGAGGCGAAGTAGAGGGGGGAAGAAGAGGGGGGAAGGAGAGGGGTAAGGAGGTGGGGGGAAGGCGAGTGTGGGGAAGTGGTGGGAAGGAGGGGTTCGGAGTGGGGAGGAAGGGGGAAGGAAGGGGAAAGGAGAGGGGGGAAGAAGGGGGAAGGAGAGGGGTGAAGGAGATGGGGGAAGGAGTTGGGGGGAATGAGAGGGGGTGGAAGGAAGAGTGAAGGAGAGGGGAGGGAAGGAGTTAGGGGGAAGGAGAGGGGGGAAGGAGAGGGGGGAAGGAGATCGGGTGGAAGGAGAGTGGGGGAAGGAAGGCGGTAGGAGATAGAAGGGAAGGAGAGGGGTGAAGGAAGGGGAAAGTAGATGGGGGAAGGAGAGGGGGAAAGGAGAGGGGGAATTAGATAGGGGAAGGAGGGGGGAAGGAGAGGGGGTAAGGAGATAGGGGGCAGGAGAGTGGGGCAAGAGAGGGGGGAAGGAGAGGGGATAAGGAGAGGGGGTGAAGGAGAGGGTGTGTCGGAGGGGGTAGGAAGGGGGAAGTAAGGAGATGGGGAAGGAAGGGGGAATAAGATAGGGGAAGGAGAGGTGGGAAGGAGAGGGGGAAGCAGAGGGGGGAAGGAGATAGGGGGAAAGGAGATGGGGAAGGAGAGGGGGTGAAGGAGATGGGGGAAGGAGATGGGGAAGGAAAGGGGAAGGAGACAGGGGGAAGGAGGGGTGGGAAGCAGGAAGAGGGGAATGAGATTGGGGGAAGGAGAGGGGTGCAAGGAGTTGGGGGAAGATGGGGGGAAGGAGATGGGGAAGGAGAGAGGAGGATGGAGGTTGGAAGGAGAGAGAGGGGGAAGGAGAGGGTGGGAAGGAAGGGGGAAGGAGATGGGGGGAAGGAGATGGGGAAGGAGTGGGGGGAAGGAAGGGGGAATGAGATAGGGGAAGGAGAGTGGGGAAGGAGAGCGGGAAGGAGAGGGGGTAAGGAGATAGGGGTAAAGAAGATGGGGGAAGGAGAGGGTGGGGAAGGAGATGGGGAAGGAGAGAAGGGAAAGAGAGGGGGAAGGAGATGGGGGGAAGAAGGGGTGGGAAGGAGAAAGGGGGGAAGTAGATAGGGGGAAGGAGAGGGGTGCAAGGTGATGGGGGAAGGAGAGATGAGGAGGGGGGAAGGAGAAACGGGGGAAGAAGAGGTGGGAAGGAAGGGTGAAGGAGATGGGGGAAGGAGAGGGGGGTAGGAGAGAGGAGGATGGAGGGGGGAAGCAGAGAGAGGGGGAATGAGAGGGTGGGAAGGAAGGGGGAAGGAGATGGGGAAGGAGATTGGGGGAAGGAGAGGGGGGAAGGAGAGGGGGAAAGAGATAGGGGGAAAGGAGATGAGCGAAGGAGAGGGTGGGGAAGGAGATAGGGGGAAGGAGATGGGGGAAGGAGATATGGGAAAGGAGAGGGGTGCAAGGAGATGGGGGAAAATGGGGGGGAAGGAGATGGGGGAAGGAGATAGGGGAAAGGAGATGGGAGAAGGAGAGGGTGGGGAAGGGATGGGGGAAGGAGATGGGGGGAAGGAGAGGGGGGAAGGAGAGGGGTGCAAGGAGATGCGGGAAGGAGAGAGGAGGAAGGAGAGGGGGGAAGGGGAGAGAGGAGGAAGGAGGGGGAAGGGGAGAGAGGGGGAAGGAGAGGGGGGAAGGAAGTGGGAAGAAGATGGGGGAAGGAGAGTGGGGAAGGAGAGAAGGGGAAGGGGGGGATGGAGAGGGGGAAGGAGATAGGGGGAAAGGAGATGGGGGAAGGAGATCGTGGGAAGAAGTTTGGGCAAAGGAGAGTGTGGGAAAGTGGTGGGAAGGAGGGGTTAGGAGTGGTGAGGAAGGGGGATGGAAGGAGATGGGGAAAGGAGAGGGGGGAAGGAAAGGGGAAGGAGATGGGGTAAGGAGGGGGGAAGGAAGGGGCAAGGAGATGGCGGGAGGAGAGGGGGGAAGGAGATGGGGAAGGAAGGGGGAAGGAGATGGGGGAAGGAGAGGTGGGAAGGAGAAAGGGGGAAGGAGATAGGGGAAAGGAGAGGGGTGCAAGAAGATGGGGGAAGATGGGGGGAAGGAGATGGGGAAGGAGAGAGGAGAAAGGAAAGGGTGTTAGGAGAGAGAGGGGGAAGGAGAGTGGTACACATTGGCACCAACGACATAGGTAGGAAGAGGGGTGGGGAGGTCATTCAAGAGCTCAAGGAGTTAGGCTGGAAGCTAAAAGCTAGGACAGACAGATTCGTCATCTCTGGGTTGTTGCCGGTGCCACGTGACAGTGAGGCAAAGAATAGGGAGCGAGTGCAGTTGAACACGTGGCTGCAAGGATGGTGTAGGAGGGAGGGCTTCAGATATTTGGACAATTGGACTGCATTCTGGGGAAGGTGGGACCTGTATAAACAGGACGGGTTGCACCTGAACCAGAAGGGCACCAATATCCTGGGGGGTAGGTTTGCTAGCACTCTTCGGGGGGGTTTAAACTAATTTGGCAGGGGGATGGGATCCGGACTTGTAGTCCAGCAAGTAAGCTAGCTGTGTGTCAGGATGCCCAAGACTGTAGGGAGGCTGTGGAGAAGGTAGCACTGACAGGGACTACTTGCGGACACAGAGATGGGCTCAAGTGCGTATACTTCAACGCAAGGTGTATCAGAAATAAGGTGGGTGAACGTAAGGCGTGGATCGGTACCTGGGACTACGATGTTGTGGCCATACGGAAACATGGATAGATGAGGGACAGGAATGGCTGTTGGAGGTTCCTGGTTACAGATGTTTCAGTATGATTAGGGAGGGTGGTAAAAAAGGAGGGGGGGTGGCATTGCTAATTAGAAATGGTATAACGGCTGCAGAAAGGAAGTTTGAGGGGGATCTGCCTCTGGAGGTAGTATGGGTTGAAGTCAGAAATAGGAAAGGTGCAGTCATCTTGTTGGGTGTTTATTATAGGCCCCCCAATAGCAGCAGAGATGTGGAGAAACAGATTGGGAAACAGATTTTGGAAAGGTGCAGAAGCCACAGGGTCGTAGTCATGGGCGACTTCAACTTCCCAAATATTGATTGGAAGCTCTTTAGATCAAGTAGATTGGATGGGGCGGTGTTTGTGCAGTGTGTCCAGGAAGCTTTTCTAACGCAGTATGTAGAGTGTCCAACCAGAGGGGAGGCCATATTGGATTTGGTACTCGGTAATGAACCGGGACAAGTGGTGGGCTTGTTAGTGGGTGAACATTTTGGTGATGGTGACCACAATTCTGTGACTTTCACCTTGGTTATGGAGAGAGATAGGTGTGCACAACAAGGAAGATTTTACAATTGGGGGAAGGGAAATTACGATGCTGTAAGACAGGATTTGAGGAGCATACGTTGGGAGCATAGGCTGTCAGGGAAGGATGTGGTGGAAATGTGGAACTTTTTCAAGGAGCAGATACAACGTGTCCTTGATATGTATGTACCTATCAGGCAGGAAAGAAATGGTCGTGTGAGGGAGCCTTGGTTGACGAGGGAGGTTGAATGTCTAGTAAAGAGGAAGATGGAGGCTTACATAAGGTTGAGGAAACAGGGTTCAGACAGAGCAGTGGAGGGATACAGGATAGCCAGAAGGGACCTGAAGAAAGGGATTAGGAGAGCTAAGAGAGGGCATGAAAAATCCTTGGCGGATAGGATCAAGGATAACCCGAAGGCATTCTATGCGTATGTGAGAAACCTGAGAATGACAAGAACGAGGGTAGGTCCGATCAAGGACAGTAGTGGGAGACTGTGTATTGAGTCGGAAGAGATAGGAGAGGTCTTGAACAAGTACTTCTCTTCAGTATTTACGAACGAGAGGGACCGTATTGTTGAAGAGGAGAGTGTGAAACTGACTGATAAGCTAGAAGAGATACCTGTTAGGAAGACAACTTGAGGATAGACAAGTCCCCCGGGCCTGACGGGATATATCCTAGGATTATGTGGGAAGCAAGAGAGGAAATTGCAGTACCGTTGTCAATGATCTTCTCGTCTTCACTGGCAACGGGGGTGGTACCAGCGGACTGGAGAGTAGCGAATGTTGTGCCCCTGTTCAAAAAAGGGAATAGGGATAACCCCGGGAATTACAGGCCAGTTAGTCTCACTTCTGTGGTAGGCAAAGTAATGGAAAGGGTACTGAGGGATAGGATTTACGAGTATCTGGAAAGACACTGCTTGATTAGGGACAGCCAGCACGGATTTGTGAAGGGTAGGTCTTGCCTTACAAGTCTGATTGAATTCTTCGAGGAGGTGACCAAGCATGTGGATGAGGGTAGAGCAGTGGATGTAGTGTACATGGATTTTAGTAAGGCATTTGATAAGGTTCCCCATGGTAGGCTTATGCGGAAAGTCAGGAGGCATGGGATAGAGGGAAATTTGGCCAATTGGATAGAAAACTGGCTAACCGGTCGAAGGCAGAGAGTGGTGGTAGATGGTAAATATTCAGACTGGAGCCCAGTTACAAGTGGAGTTCCGCAGGGTTCAGTTCTGGGTCCTCTGCTGTTTGTAATTTTTATTAATGACTTAGATGAGGGAGTCGAAGGGTGGATCAGTAAATTTGCAGATGATACGAAGATAGGTGGAGTTGTGGACAGTGAGGAGGGCTGTTGTCGGCTGCAGAGGGACTTAGATATGATGCAGAGCTGGGCTGAGGAGTGGCAGATGGAGTTCAACCCTGCCAAGTGTGAGGTTGTCCATTTTGGAAGAACAAATAAGAATGCGGAATACAGGGTTAATGGTAGGGTTCTTAGTCAGGTGGAGGAACAGAGGGATCGTGGGGTCTATGTACATAGATCTTTGAAGGTTGCCACTCAGGTGGATAGAGTTTGTAAGAAGGCCTATGGAGTTTTATCGTTCATTAGCAGAGGGATTGAATTCAAGAGTCGTGAAGTGATGTTGCATCTGTACAGGACTTTGGTTAGGCCACAGTTGGAGTACTGTGTGCAGTTCTGGTCGCCTCACTTTAGGAAAGATGTGGAAGCTTTGGAGAGGGTGCAGAGAAGATTTACCAGGATGTTGCCTGCAATGGAGAGTAGGTCGTACGAGGATAGGTTGAGAGTTCTCGGCCTTTTCTCGTTGGAACGGCGAAGGATGAGGGGTGACTTGATAGAGGTTTATAAGATGATCAGAGGAATAGATAGAGTAGACAGTCAGAAACTTTTTCCCCTGGTCCAACAAAGTGTTACAAGGGGACATAAATTTAAGGTGAAGGGTGGAAGGTACAGGGGAGATGTCAGGGGTAGGTTCTTTACCCAGAGAGTGGTGGGGGCATGGAATGCGCTGCCGTGGGAGTGGTAGAGTCAGAATCATTGGCGACCTTTAAGCGGCATTTGGATAGGTACATGGATGGGTGCTTAATCTAGGTTAGAAGTTCGGCACAACATCGTGGGCCGAAGGGCCTGTTCTGTGCTGTATTGTTCTATGTTCTATGTTCTATCTATTTTCTATGAGAGGGTGGGAAGGAAGCATGAAGGAGAGGGGGGGAAGGAGATGGGGGAAGGAGAGGGGGAAGGAAGGGGAAATGAGATGGGGAAGGAGAGGGGGAAGGAGAGGGGGGAAGGAGAGGGGGAAGGAGATAGGGGGAAAGGAGATGGGGAAGGAGAGGGGGTGAAGGAGGTGGGGGGAAGGAGATGGGGAAGGAAGGGGAAGGAGACAGGGGGAAGGAGGGGTGGGAAGGAGGAAGAGGGGAAGGAGATTGGGGAAGGAGAGTGGTGCAAGGAGATGGGGGAAGATGGGGGGAAGGAGATGGGGGAAGGAGAGAGGAGGATGGAGGTTGGAAGGAGAGAGAGGGGGAAGGAGAGGGTGGGAAGGAAGGGGGAAGGAGATGGGGGGAAGGAGAATGGGAAGGAGAGGGGGGAAGGAAGGGGGAATGAGATAGGGGGAAGGAGAGTGGGGAAGGAGAGCGGGAAGGAGAGGAGGGAAGGAGATAGGGGTAAAGAAGATGGGGGAAGGAGAGGGTGGGGAAGGAGATGGGGGAAAGGGAGAAGGGAAAGAGAGGGGGAAAGAGATGGGCGGAAGAAGGGGTGGGAAGGAGAAAGGGGGGAAGTAGATAGGGGGAAGGAGAGGGGTGCAAGAGATGGGGGAAGGAGAGATGAGGAGGGGGGAAGGAGAGACAGGGGGAAGAAGAGGTGGGAAGGAAGGGTGAAGGAGATGGGGGAAGGAGAGGGGGGTAGGAGAGAGGAGGATGGAGGGGGGAAGCAGAGAGAGGGGGAATGAGAGGGTGGGAAGGAAGGGGGAAGGAGATGGAGGGAAGGAGATTGGGGAAGGAGAGGGGGGAAGGAAGGGGGAATGAGATAGGGGGAAAGGAGATGGGGGAAGGAGAGGGTGGGGAAGGAGATAGGGGGAAGGAGATGGGGGAAGGAGATATGGGAAAGGAGACGGGTGCAAGGAGATGGGGGGAAGATGGGGGGGAAGGAGAAGGGGGAAGGAGATAGGGGGAAAGGAGATGGGAGAAGGAGAGGGTGGGGAAGGAGATGGGGGGATGAGATGGGGGAAGGAAGTGGGAAGGAGATAGGGGGAAGGTGAGGTGGGAAGGAGAAAGGGGGGAAGGAGATAGGGGAAAGGAGAGGGGTGCAGGGAGATGGGGGGAAGATGGGGGAGAAGGAGATGGGGGAAGGAGAGAGGAGAAAGGAAAATAGGGGTAGGAGAGAGAGGGGGAAGGAGAGGGTGGGAAGGAAGCATGAAGGAGAGGGGGGAAGGAGATGGGGGGAAGGAGAGGGGGGAAGGAAGGGGAAATGAGATAGGGGAAGGACGGGGGAAGGAGAGGGGGGAAGGAGATGGGGGAAAGGTGATGGAGAAGGAGAGGTTGGGTAAGGGATGGTGTTAGGAGATGGAGGGAAGGAGAGAGGGGGAAGGAGAGGGGTGCAAGGAGATGCGGGAAGGAGAGAGGAGGAAGGAGAGGGGGGAAGGGGAGAGAGGAGGAAGGAGGGGGGAAGGGGAGAGAGGGGGAAGGAGAGGGGGGAAGGAAGTGGGAAGAAGATGGGGGAAGGAGAGTGGGGAAGGAGAGAAGGGGAAGGAGAGAGGGGAAGTTGACGGGGTGGAAGGAGATGGGGAAGGAGTGGGGGGAAGGAGATTAGGGGGAAGGAGAGGGGGAATGGAGAGGGGGAAGGAGATAGGGGGAAAGGAGATGGGGGAAGGAGATGGTGGGAAGAAGTTTGGGCAAAGGAGAGTGTGGGAAAGTGGTGGGAAGGAGTAGTTAGGAGTGGAGAGGAAGGGGGAAGGAATGAGATGGGGAAAGGAGAGGGGGGAAGGAAAGGAGAAGGAGATGGGGTAAGGAGGGGGGGAAGGAAGGGGCAAGGAGATGGCGGGAGGAGAGGGGGGAAGGAGATGGGGAAGGAAGGGGGAAGGAGATAGGGGGAAGGAGAGGTGGGAAGGAGAAAGGGGGAAGGAGATAGGGGAAAGGAGAGGGGTGCAAGGAGATGGGGGGAAGATTGGGGGGGAAGGAGATGGGGGAAGGAGAGAGGAGAAAGGAAAGGGGGGTAGGAGAGAGAGGGGGAAGGAGAGGGTGGGAAGGAAGCATGAAGGAGAGGGGGGAAGGAGAGTGGGGAAGGAGATGGGGGCAAGGCGAGGGGGAAGGAAGGGGAAATGAGATAGGGGAAGGAGAGAGGGAAGGAGAGGGTGGAAGGAGAGGGGGGAAGGAGATGGGGAAAGGAGATGGGGAAGGAAAGGGGTAGGAGACAGGGGAAGGAGGGGTGGGAAGGAGGACGAGGGGAAGGAGATTGGGGGAAGGAGAGGGGCGCAACGAGATGGGGGAAGATGGGGGGAAGGAGATGGGGGAAGGAGAGAGGAGGATGGAGGGGGGAAGGAGAGAGAGGGGGAAGCAGAGGGTGGGAAGGAAGGGGGAAGGAGATGGGGGGAAGGAGATTGGGGGAAGGACGGGGGGAAAGAAGGGGGAATGAGATAGGGGGAAGGAGAGTGGGGAAGGAGAGCGGGAAGGAGAGGGGGGAAGGAGATAGGGGTAAAGAAGATGGGGGAAGGAGAGGGTGGGGAAGGAGATGGGGAAGGAGAGAAGGGAAAGAGAGGGGGAAGGAGATGGGGGAAGAAGGGGTGGGAAGGAGAAAGGGGGGAAGGAGATAGGGGGAAGGAGAGGGATGCAAGAGATGGGGGAAGGAGAGATGAGGGGGGAAGGAGAGAGAGGGGGAAGAAGAGGTGGGAAGGAAGGGTGAAGGAGATGGGGGAAGGAGAGGGGGGTAGGAGAGAGGAGGATGGAGGGGGAAGCAGAGATAGGGGGAATGAGAGGGTGGGAAGGAAGGGGGAAGGAGATAGGGGGAAGGAGATAGGGGGAAGGAGATGGGGGAAGGAGATATGGGAAAGGAGAGGAGTGCAAGGAGATGGGGGGAAGATGGGGGGGAAGGAGAAGGGGGAAGGAGATAGGGGAAAGGAGATGGGAGAAGGAGAGGGTGGGGAAGGAGATGGGGGAAGGAGATGGGGGAAGGAAGGGGGAAGGAGATAGGGGGAAAGGAGAGGTGGGAAGGAGAAAGGGGGAAGGAGATAGGGGAAAGGAGAGGGGTGCAAGGAGATGGGGGAAGATGGGGGGGAAGGAGATGGGGGAAGGAGAGAGGAGAAAGGAAAGGGGGGGTAGGAGAGAGAGGGGGGAGGAGAGGGTGGGAAGGAAGCATGAAGGAGAGGGGCAAAGAGATGGGGGAAGGAGAGGGGGGAAGGAAGGAGAAATGAGATAGGGGAAGGAGAGGGGGAAGGAGAGAGGGGAAGGAGAGGGTGGAAGGAGAGGGGCGAAGGAGATGGGGAAAGGTGATGGGAAAGGAGAGGTTGGGTAAGGGATGGGGAGAAGGAGATGGGGGAAGGAGATGGGGGAAGGAAGGGGGAAGGAGATAGGGGGAAGGAGGGGTGGGAATGAGAAAGGGGGGAAGGAGATAGGGGAAAGGAGAGGGGTGCAAGGAGATGCTGGAAGAAGAAAGGAGGAAGGAGAGGGGGGAAGGGGAGAGAGGAGGAAGGAGGGGGGAAAGGGGAGCGAGGGGGAAGGAGAGGGGGGAAGGAAGTGGGAAGAAGATGGGGGGAAGCAGAGTGGGGAAGGAGAGAAGGGGAAGGAGAGGGGGAAGTAGATGGGGTGGAAGGAGATGGGGAAGGAGTGGGGGGAAGGAGATTAGGGGGAAGGAGGGGGGTAAGAAGAGCGGGGGAAGGAGATGGTGGGAAGAAGGTGGGGCAAAGGAGAGTGTGGGAAAGTGGTGGGAAGGAGGGGTTAGGAGTGGAGAGGAAGGGGGAAGGAAGGAGTTTGGGGATAGGAGAGGGGGGAAGAAAGGGGGAAGGAGATGGGGGCAAGAAGGGGGAAGGAAGGGGCAAGGAGATGGCGGGAGGAGGGGGGAAAGGAGAGAGGGGAAGGAGATAGAGGGGAAGGAGATGGGGAAGAAGAGGGTGGGGAAGGAGAGGGGGGAAGGACATGGGGAAAGGAGGGGAGGAGAAGGATGGGGGAAGGAGATGGGGGAATGAGAGGGTGTGGAAGGAGAGGGGGAAAGGAGATGGGGGAGGAAGGGGGAAGGAGATGGGGGGAAGGAGAAATGGGGAAGGAGATGTGGGGAAGGGGAGGGGGTGGATGGAATGGGAAGGAGAGGGCGGGAAGGAGATAGGGGGAAGGAGATGGCGGAGGAGAGGATGGAAGGAGAGGGGGTTAAGGAGATGGGGTGAAGGAGATGGGGGGAAGGAGATTGGGTAGGAGGGTGGCAAGGAGATGGGGGAAGATGGGGGGAAGGAGATGGGGGAAGGAGAGAGGAGGATGGAGGGGGGAAGGAGAGAGAGGGGGAAGGAGAGGGTGGGAAGGAAGGGGGAAGGAGATGGGGGAAGGAGATTGGGGGAAGGAGAGGGGGGAAGGAAAGGGGAATGAGATAGGGGGAAGGAGAGTTGGGAAGGAGAGCGGGAAGGAGAGGGGGGAAGGAGATAGGGGAAAAGAAGATGGGGGAAGGAGAGGGTGGGGAAGGAGATGGGGGAAGGAGAGAAGGGAAAGAGAGGGGGAAGGAGATGGGGGAAGAAGGGGTGGGAAGGAGAAAGGGGGGAAGGAGATAGGGGGAAGGAGAGGGATGCAAGAGATGGGGGAAGGAGAGATGAGGAGGGGGGAAGGAGAGAGAGAGGGAAGAAGAGGTGGGAAGGAAGGGTGAAGGAGATGGGGGAAGGAGAGGGGGGTAGGAGAGAGGAGGATGGAGGGGGAAGCAGAGATAGGGGGAATGAGAGGGTGGGAAGGAAGGGGGAAGGAGATGGGGGAAGGAGATTGGGGGAAGGAGAGGGGGGAAGGAGATATGGGAAAGGAGAGGGGTGCAAGGAGATGGGGGAAGATGGGGGGAAGGAGATGGGGGAAGGAGATAGGGGAAAGGAGATGGGAGAAGGAGAGGGTGGGGAAGGAGATGGGGGAAGGAGATGGGGGAAGGAAGGGGGAAGGAGATAGGGGGGAAGGAGAGGTGGGAAGGAGAAAGGGGGGAAGGAGATAGGGGAAAGGAGAGGGGTGCAAGGAGATGGGGGGAAGATGGGGGGAAGGAGATGGGGGAAGGAGAGAGGAGAAACGAAAGGGGGGTAGGAGGGAGAGGGGGAAGGAGAGGGTGGGAAGGAAGCATGAAGGAGAGGGGCAAGGAGATGGGGGAAGGAGAGGGGGGAAGGAAGGGGAAATGAGATAGGGGAAGGAGAGGGGGAAGGAGAGGGTGGAAGGAGAGGGTGGAAGGAGATGGGGGAAGGAAGGGGGAAGGTGATGGGGGGAAGGAAAAATGGGGAAGGAGATGGGGGAAGGAGAGGGGTTGGATGGAATGGGAAGGAGAGGGCGGGAAGGAGATAGGGGGAAGGAGATGGCGGAGGAGAGGGATGGACGGAGAGGGGGTTAAGGAGATGTGGTGAAGGAGATGGGGGGAAGGAGATGGGGGAAGGAGGGGGGCAAGGAGATGGGGGAAGTAGATGGGGGAAGGAGAGGGTTGGGAAGGAGAGGGGGAAGGAGAGGGGGCAAGGAGATGGGGGAAGGAAGGGGGAAGGAGACAGGGGGAAGGAGGGGTGGGAAGGAGGAAGAGGGGAAGGAGATTGGGAGAAGGAGAGGGGTGCATGGAGATGGGGGAAGATGGGGCGAAGGAGATGGGGATGGAGAGAGGAGGATGGAGGGGGAAGGAGAGAGGGGGGAAGGAGAGGGTGGGAAGGAAGGGGGAAGGAGATGGGGGGAAGGAGATTGGGGGAAGGAGAGGGGGGATGGAAGTGGGAATGAGATAGGGGAAGGAAGAGGGGAGAGGGAGAGGGGGAAGGAGATAGGGGGAAATGAGATGGGGGAATGAGAGGTGTGGAAGGAGAAGGGGTTAAGGAGATGGGGGAAGGAGATGGGGGGAAGGAGATGGGGAAGGAGGGGGGCAAGGAGATGGGGGAAGTAGATGGGGGAAGGAGAGGGTGGGGAAGGAGAGGGGGGAAGGAAGGGGGATGGAGATAGGCAGGAAGAAGTGGGGGGTAATGAGATAGGGGGAAGGAGAGGGGGAGGAAGAGGGAAGGAGATAGGGGCAAGGAGAGGGGGGAAGGAAGTGGGAAGGAGACGGGGGAAGGAGAGGGGGGAAGGAAGCGGGAAGGAGATAGGCGGGAAGGGGGGAGGAGATAGGGAGGAAGGAGAGGGGGAAGGAGATGGGGGAAGGAAAGGGGGAAGGAGAGGGTGGGAAGGAAGGGGGAAGGAGAGGGTGGGAAGGAGATAGGGGGAAGGAAAGGGGGGAAGGAAGGGGGAAGGAGATAGGTGGGAGGAGATGGGGGAAGGAGATGGGGGTAGGAGATGGGGAAGGAGGGGGGTAGAAAGCGGGAAGGAGAGGGGGAAGGAGATAGGGGAAGAAAAGGGGGAGAAGCAGATGGGGGGAAAGAGACTTGGTTAAAGGAAGCGGGAAGTAGAGGGGGGAATGAGATAGTGGGGAAGGAGGGGGGAGGAGAGAGGGGTGAAGCAGATAGGGGGAAGGAGAGGGGGGTGAAGGAAGGGGGAAGGAGATGGGGGACAGGAGACTGGGGGGAAGGTGATGAGGGGAAGGAGAGGGGGGCAAGGAGATCAGGGGAAAGAGAGTGGGGTGAAGGAAGGGGGAGGGAGATGGGGAAAGAGAGTGGGGAAGTAAGGGGGGAAGGAGAGGGTGGAAGGAGGAGGGTGAAGGAGGGGGAAAGAGAGGGGAGGAAGGAAATGGGGGAAGGAGATGGGGGGAAGGAGATGGGAGGGAAGGGGGGAAGGAGAGGGGGGAAGGCGAGGGGGGGAAGCGGGGGGAGGAGGGGGGGAGGAGATGGGGGAAGGAGAGTGGGGGGAAGTAGAGGGGGGTACGAGATAGATGGAAGGGGGAAGGAAGGGGGAAGGAGATAGGGGAAGGAGATGGGGTGAAGGAAGGGGGAAGGAGATGAGGGGGCAGGAGACTGGGGGGGAGGTGTTAGGGGGAAGGAGAGGGGCCAAGGAGATCAGGGGAAAGAGAGTGGGGTGAAGGAATGAGGACGGAGATGGGGGAAGGAGAGTGGGGAAAGTAAGGGTGGAAGGAGAGGGTGGAAGGAGGAGGGCGAAGGAGGGGGGGAAGGAGAGGGGAGGAAGGAGATGGGGGAAGGAGATGGGGGGAAGGAGATGGGTGGAAGGAGATGGGGGAAGGAGATGGGGGAAGGAGATGGGGGGTAGGAGATGGGGGAAGGAAGGGGGAAGGAGAAAGGTGGGAAGGAGTTGGGGGAAGGAAGGGGGAAGGAGATAGGGGAAAGGAGATGGGGGGAAGGAAGGGTGAAGGAGATGGGGGAAGGAGATGGGAGAACGAAGGGGGAAGGAGATAGGCAGGAAGAAGTGGGGGGAAATGAGATGGGGGAAGGAGAGGGGGAGGAAGAGCGAAAGAGATAGGGGGCAAGGAGGGGGGAAAGGAAATGGGAAGGAGACGGGGGGAGATAGTGAAGAAGGAGATCGGGAAGATGGAAGAGGGAAGGAGATGTGGGGGAAGGAGATGGGGGAAGGAAGGGAGAAGGAGATGGGGGAAGGAGATGGGGAAGGAGATAGGGGAAGGAGATAGGGGCAGAAGGAAGGGGGAAAGAGATGGGGGAAGGAGATGGGAGGAAGGAAGGGGAAGGAGATGGGGGAAGGAAGGGGGATGGAGATGGGGAAAGAAGATAGCGGGGAAGCAGATAGGGAGGAGGAAGGGGGAAGGAGATGGGGTGGAGGGAAATGGGGGAAAGAGATGGGGAAACGAAGGGGGAAGGAGAGAGGTGTGAAGGAGATAGGTGGGAAGGAGATACTGGGGGAAGGAAGGGGGAAGGATGTAGGGGAGAAGGAGATGGGGGAAGGAGATGGGGGGAAGGAGATAGTGAAGAAGGAGATCGGGAAGATGGAAGAGGGAAGGAGATGTGGGGGAAGGAGACGGGGGGACGGAAGGGGGAAGGAGATGGGGAAAGGAGATAGGGGCAAGGAGATAGGGGAGAAGGAGATACGGGGGAAGGAAGGGGGAAGGAGATGTGGGAACGATGGGGAAAGGAGGTAGTGGGGAAGGAGGTGGGGGTAGGAAGGGGAAGGAAATAGGGGAAGAAGATGGGGGGAAGGAAGGGGGAATGATATGGGGGGGAAGTAGATGGGGGAAGGAAGGGGGAAGGAGATGGGGAGAAAGAGATGGGGGGAAGAAAAGGGGAAGGAGATGGGGGAAGGAGATGGGGGAAAGAGATGGGCGGAAGGAGATGGGGGAAGGAGATAGGGGCGGTAGGAAGGGGAAGGAGATGGGGGTGAAGGAGATGGGGGTTAGCAAGGGGGAAGGAGAGAGGGGAAAGAGATGGGGGGAAGGAAGGGAGAAGGTGATGGGGGAAGGAGATTGGGGAAGGAAAGGGGAAGCAGATGGGGTAGGAGATAGAGAGGATGGAGATAGGGGTGAAGGAAATCAGGGTGGAAGGAGAAGGGGAAGGAAGGGGGAAGGAGATGGGGGAAGGAGATGGGGGAAGTAGATGGGGGGAAGGAAGGGGGAAGGAGATGGGCTGGAGGGAGATGGGAGGAAGGAGATGGGGAAGGAAGGGGCAAGGAGATAATGGGGGAAAGAGATAGGTGAGAAGGAGATACGGGGGAAGGAAGGGGGAAGGAGATGAGGGGAAGGAGATGGGGGAAGGAGATAGGGGGAAGGATGGGGAAAGGAGGTAGTGGGGAAGGAGGTAGGGGGTAGGAAGGGGGAAGGAAATAGGGGAAGAAGATGGGGGGAAGGAAGGGGGAAGGAGATGGGGTGAAGGAAGGGGGAAGGAGATTGTGGGGGAAGGAAGGGGGAAGAAGATAGGGGGAAGGAGATGGGGGAAGGAAGGTGAATGGAGATGGGGAAAGAGATGGGGGGAAGGAGGGGGGAAAGAGATGGGGGAAGGAAGCGGGAAGGAAATGGGGGAAGGAGATGGGGAAGGAAGGGGTAAAGGAGATAGGCAGTGAAGGAAGGAGGAAGGAGATAGAGGAAGGAGATAGGGGGGAAGGAAGGGGAAGGAGATGGGGGAAGGAGAATGGGGTGAAGAAAGGGGGAAGGAGATTGGGAAGGAAGGGGGAAACGAGTTGGGGGAAGGAGATGGGGGCAAGGAAAGGGGAAGGAGATGGGGGAAGGAATGGGAAGGAGATATGGGGGGCAGGAAGGGGGAAGGAGATGGTGGAAGGAAGGGGAAGGAAGGGGAAGGAGATGGGGGAAGGAGATGGGGGAAGGAAGGGGGAAGGAGATAGGGGGTGAAGGAGATAGGGGAGGAAGGAGATAGGTGGGAAGTTAGTGGGTAGGAGATGGGGGTACGAGATGGGGTGGAAGGAAGTGATACCCCCTGGGAACAAAGGGGAAAATCTCCACTTAGATACGTTTCATATTTTTTTTATTTAGCAGTAGTTTTTTTTATTATACTGTTGCGAGTGTATTTAGAGAGCCTTTAGTTTTGTAAATTTTATATACTCTATGCTCGGGATGTTCTGGATATGGTTTCCCCTCCCGAGGGGTCTCGGATTTACCCGGATGATTATGGTTGATCAGTCGGTTATGTGGTGCACCTGGAATGTCAACGGGAGTAATTCGCCAGCCAAAAGGAAGAAAATATTATCAAATCTTAAGAAAGAATGAGTTTATATAGCTCTCCTACAGGAGACACACCTGTCGGATAAAGAACACTTGAAATTACGACAGGGTGGATTTGATCAGGCCTTTTTTATTTCTTTTAGCTCAAAAAGCAGGGAAGTTGTTATTCTTGTTCGGAAGAACTTCCCTTTCAAAATTCTAAATCAGATAAAAGACAAATCTGGACGATATATTTTGATTAAAGCCCTCATAAATGGAGAGGAATATGGGATTTAAAATTTGTACTGCCCCCCCACCCCCAGCACACCCCTTTAAATTTATAACGGAAGCCTTTTCAAAATTGATGGCTTTTGGTGCCCGTCATACAATTATAGGGGGAGACTTTAATTGTATTATGGATCCGGAAATAGATAGGACTCCCAAGAGTACTGCAGGAGTATCTCCCAGATCTAGACAATTGATGGATCTGAACAAAGAATTAGGCTTAGTAGATGTATGGAGATGTTTTCATCCACAGGGCAGAGATTTTTCTTTCTACTCCAATCTACATAAATGTCATACCAGAATTGATACGTTTTTTGCCCCCTCAATTTTTTTAAATTCCATATCATCCTGTAAAATAGGTAGTATAGCAATTTCCGACCACGCTGCTGTATATATGGAAACTAAGGCGAGGAAC
Source organism: Chiloscyllium punctatum (assembly GCF_047496795.1). Classification (NCBI taxonomy): domain Eukaryota; kingdom Metazoa; phylum Chordata; class Chondrichthyes; order Orectolobiformes; family Hemiscylliidae; genus Chiloscyllium; species Chiloscyllium punctatum. The sequence continues at coordinate 8,074,045 of NC_092761.1, forward strand.
AATGGGACATCCCCTCGGCATTGGCGTATGGACCCCTTCTTAATGAAAGACAGTAAATTTGTAAAGTACTTCTCTCAAGAATTTAAAACTTTTTAAGAAATTAATTCAGGTACGGCTAGCAACCCATCAATGATGTGGGAGACCATTAAAGCTTACACGCGAGGTTTGATCATCTCCTACTCAGCGACCCAGAAAAAATTGAAGGCAGACCAACAGCGTCTGCTTGAAGCTCGCTTAAAAGCAGCTGAAACAGCAAATACTGATAGATTTTCTATTACTAAATTGCAAAGGATTACGGCTCTTAGGACAGCTCTAAACACTATGCTAACTCAAATGGCGAAGAGGGAAATATTATTTGCAAAACAAAGGTTATATGAATATGGCGACAAACCGGGTAGATACTTAGCATTTCTCACAAAGCAAAAAAAGGCCCCTCAGACTATTACTTCTATCAAGGAAAGTACAGGTATTTTGACTCATGATCATAAAAAGATTAATAAATCGCAGGATTGTGAAGATAGGACTAGGAGGAAGCAGTCATTTTTAAAAAAATTAACCTTTTTGGGCCTAACTCCGGAACAGGTATCGGTCCGAAATGCTCCTCGAACAGTCCAAGAAATACTTGATGCAATTAGGCAATTTCGGAGTGGTAAGGCACCGGGCCCAGATGCTTTTAAAGCTGATTTCTATAAAGAATTTACAGAAATATTGGTTGGTCCACTTATGGACATGTATAATATATTGAACCAGGAGATTTTCACTCTCCTCAGTTTAGGTCACTGACTCTGTGCTGGCTGGTTAAATGTATATAACCAGAAGATTTACACTTTCCTCAGTTAAGGGTAATGACTCTGTGATGGCTGGTTAAATATATATAACCAGGAGATTTACACTCTCCTAAGTTTAGGTCACTGAATCTGTGCTGGCTGGTAAAATACATATAACCAGGAGATTTACACTCTCCTAAGTTTAGGGCACTGACTCTGTTAAAATATATATAACCAAGAGATTTACACTCTCCTCAGTTTAGGGCACTGACTCTGTGCTGGCTCGTTAAATATATATAAGCACGTTTTTACACTCTCTTCAGTTTAGGGCAATGAATCTGTGCCGGCTGTTTAAATATATATAACCAAGAGATTGACATTCTCCTCAGTTTCGAGCAATGACTCTGTGCTTGCTATTTAAATATATATAACCAGGAGATAGACACTCTCCTCAGTTTAAGGCAATGACTCAGTGCTGGCTGGTTAAATATATATAACCAGGATATTTACCCTCTCCTCAATTTAGGGCACTGAATCTGTGCTGGCTGTTTAAATATAAAGAACCAGGAGATTTACCCTCCCCTCAGTTTAGGGCACTGACTCAGTGCTGGCTGGTTAAATACATATAACCTGGAGATTTACATTCTACTCAGTTTAGTGCAATGACTCTGTGCTGACGGGTTAAATTTATATAACCAGGAGATTTAAACTCTCCTCAGTTGAGGGCACTGAATCTGTGCTGGCCGGTTAAATATATATAACCAGGAGATTTACACTCTCCTCAGTTTAGGGCAGTGACTCTGCGCTGGCTGTTTAAATATATATAACCATGAGATTTACACTCTCCTCTCTTTAGGGCACTGAATCTGCGCTGGCTGTTTAAATATATATAACCAGGAGATTTACACTCTCCTCAGTTTAGGGCACTGACTCTGTGCTGGCTGGTTAAATATATATAACTGGGAGATTTACACTCTCCTCAGTTTAGGGCACTGAGTCTGTGCTGGCTGGTTAAATATATATAACCAGGAGATTTACACTCTCCTCAGTTTAGGGCACTGATCCTATGCTGGCTGATTAAATATATATAACCAGGAGACTTCCCCTCTCCTCAGGAGATGGCACTGACTTTGCGCTGTCTGGTTAAAAATGTATAACCAGGAGATTTACCCTCTCCTCAGTTTAGGGCACGGAGTCTGTGCTGGCTGGTTAAATATATGTATCCAGGGGAATTACCCTCTCTTCAGTTTCGGGAACTGAATCTTTGATGGCTGGTTAAACATATATAACCAGGAGATTTACACTCTCCTATGTTTAGGGCACTGACTCTGTGCTGGCTGATAAAATATATATTACCAGGAGATTTACACTCTCCTCAGTTTCAGGCAATGACTCTGTTCTCGCTGGTTAAATATATATAACTAGGAGATTTACACTCTCCTCAGTTTAGGGCACTCAAACTGTGCTGTCTATTTAAATATATATAACCAGGAGTATTACGCTCTCCTCAGTTTAGGGCAAAGACTCTGTGCTGGCTGGTTAAATATATATCTGTAACCAGGAGAATTACCCTCTCCTCAGTTTAGGGTACTGACTCTGTGCTGGCTGGTTAAATATATATAACCAGGGGACTTACCCTCTCCTCAGTTGTGAGCACAGAGTCTGTTCTGGCTTGTTGAACATACATAACCAGAAGATTTCCACTCTCCTCAGTTTAGGTCACTTAATCTGTGCTGGTTGGTTAAATATATATAACCAGGAGATTTACACTCTCCTCAGATTAGGGCACTGACTCTGTTCTGGCTGGTTGAATATATTTAGCCAGGAGACTTACTCTATCCTCAGTTTTGGACACTTATGCTGTGCTGGCTGTTGAAATATATGTAAAACCAGGATATTTGCAATCTCCTCAGTTTAGGGCACTGACTCTGTGCTGGCTGTTAAAATATATATAACCAGGAGATTTACACTCTCCTCAGTTTAGGGCACTGACTCTGTGCTGGCTAGTTAAATATAGAAAACCACGATTTTTACACTCTCCTCAGTTTAGGGCACTGACTCTGTGCTGGCTGTTTAAATATATATAACCAGGAGATTTACAGTCTCCTCAGTTTAGAGCAATGAATCTGCGCTGGCTGGTTGAATAAATTTATAACCAGGATATTTACATTCTCTTCAGTTTAGGGCACGGAGTCTGTACTGGCTGGTTAAATGTATATAACCAGGACATTTACACTCTCCTCAGTTTAGGACAATGACTCTGTGCCTGGTGGTTAAATATATATAACTTGGAGATTTACACTCTCCTCAGTTTCGGGCACTGACCTTGCGCTGGCTGTTTAAATATATATAAACAGGATATTCACACTCTCCTCAGTTTAGGACAATGACTCTGTGCCTGGTGGTTAAATATATATAACCAGGACATTTGCGCTCTCCTCTCTTTAGGGCACTGAATCTGCGCTGGCCATTTAAATATATATAACCAGGAGATTTATGCTCTCCTCAGTTTAGGGCAATGACTCAGTGCCGGCTTGTTAAATATATAAATATAACTAGGAGATTTACCCTCTCCTTAGTTTAGGGCAATGATTCTGTGCTGGCTTTTGAAATATATATCACCAGGAGTTTTACACTCTCCTCTGTTTAGGGCAATGACTGTGCTGGCTGGTTAAATATATATAACCAGGAGATTTACACTCTCCTCAGTTTAGGGCACTTATGCTGTGCTGGCTGGTTAAATATATATAACCAGGAGATTTACATTCTCCACAGTTTAGGGCACTGAGTCTTTGCTGGCTGTATAAATATATATAACCAGGTGATTTACACTCTCCTCAGTTTAGGGCACTGACTTTGCGCTGTCTGGTTAAATATGTATAACCAGGAGACTTACACTTTCCTCAGTTTCGGGCACTGTGGTGGCTGGGTAAATATATATAACCTGGAGTTTACACTCTCCGCAGTTTAGGGCACTGACTCTGCGCTGGCTGGTTAAATATAGATAGCGAGGAGATTTGCACTTTCCTCTGTTTTGGGCACTGACTCTGAGCTGGCTGGTGAAATATATGTAACCAGGCGATTTTCACTGTCTTCACTTTCGGGCACTGACTCTGCGCTGGCCTGTTAAATATATATAACCAGGAGATTTACATCTCCTCAGTTAAAGGCACTGAGTCTGTGCTGGCTGGTGAAATATATATAACATCGTAGATTTCCCCTCTCCACTGTTCAGGGCACTTACTCTGTGTTGGCTGTTTAAATATATATAACCAGGAGATTTCCCCTCTCCTCAGTTTAGGTCACTGAACTCTGTGCTGACTGGATGAATATGTATAACCAGGAGATTTCCCCTCTCCTCAGTTTCGCGCACAGACTCTGTGCTGGCTGGTTGAATATATATAACCAGGAGATTTCCCCTCTCCTCAGGTTAGAGCAATGACACTGTGCTGGTTGTATAAATATATATAAACAGGAGATTTACACTCTCCTCTGTTTAGTGCAAAGACGCTGTGCTGGCTGATTGAATATGTATAATCAGAAGATTTACACTCTCCTCACTTTAGGGCACTTACTCTGGGCTGGCTGCTTAAATATAGTTAACCAGGAGATTTCCCCTCTCCTCAGTTTAGGGCAATGACTTTGTGCTGGCTGGTTAAATAAACATAACCAGGGCATTTACCCGCTCCTCAGTTTAGCGCACTGAATTTGTACTGGCCGGTTAAATATATGTTTCCAGGAGATTGACACAATCCTCAGATTCGGGCACTGATTCTGTGCTGGCTGGTTGAATGTATCTCACCTGGAGATTTACACTCTCCTCAGTTTAGGGCACTTACTCTGTGTTGGCTGGTTTAATATATAACCTGGATATTTACACTATCCTCAGTTTATGACACTGACTCTGTGTTGGCCGGTTAAATATATATAACCAGGAGATATCCCCTCTCCTCAGTTTAGGGCACTGAATCTGTGCTGGCTGGTTAAATATATATAACCAGGAGACTTACCCTCTCCTCAGTTGAGGGTACTGAGTCCGTGCTGGCTGGTTGAATATATATAACCAGAAGATTTACACTCTCCTCAGTTTAGGGCACTGATTCTGCGCTGACTGTTTAAATATATATAACCAGGAGATTTACCTCTCCTCAGTTTAGGGCACTGAGTCTGTGCTGGCTGGTTGAATATACCAAGCCAGGAGATTTACACTCTCCTCAGTTTAGGGCACTGACTCTTCACTGGCTGGTGAAATATAAATAACCAGGAAATTTACACACGTCAGTTTCGAGCACTGACTCCGTGCTGGCTGGTTAAATATATATAACCAGGAGATTTACTCTCTCCTCAGTTTAGGGCAATGACTCTGTGCTGGTTATTGAAATTTATACAACCAGGAGATTTACACTCTCCTCAGTTTAGGGCAATGACTCTGTGCTGGCTGGTTAAATATATATATATATAAAAAATCAGGAGATTTCCCCTCCCCTCAGTTTAGGGCTTTGACTCTGCGCTGGCTGGTTAAATAAATATAACCAGGGCATTTACCCGCTCCTCAGTTTAGCGCACTGCATTTGTACTGGCCGGTTAAATGTATATAAACAGGAGATTTACACGGTCTTCAGATTAGTGCACAGACTCTGTACTGGCTGGTTGAATATTTATAACTCGGAGATTTAAGCTCTCCTCAGTTTAGTGCACTGACTCTGTATTGGCTGGTTAAATATATATAAACAGGAGATTTACACTCTCCTCAGTTTCGGGCAATGACTCTGTGTTGGCTGGTTAAATATATATAACTAGGAGATTTACCGTCTCCTCAGTTTAGGGCAATGACTCTGTGCTGGCTGGTTAAATATATATATAAAATCAGGAGATTTACACTATCCTCAGTTTAGGGCACTGACTCTGTGCTGGCTGGTTAAATATATATATAACCAGGAGATTTACACTCTCCTCAGTTTATGGCACAGAGTATGTGCTGGCTGGTTGAATATGTCTACCCAGGAGATTTACACTCTCCTCAGTTTAGGGCACTGACTCCGTGCTGGCTAGTTAAATGGATATATCCAGGAGATTTACACTCTCCTCAGTCTAGGGCAATGACTCTGTGCTGGCTGATTAAATATATATATAACCAGGAGATTTACCCTCTCTTCAGTTTAGGGCACTGACTCTGCGTTGGCTGGTTAAATATATATAAACAGGAGATTTCCACTCTCCTCAGTTTAGGGCACTGAGTCTGTGCTGGCTCGTTGTATATACATAAACAGGAGATTTACACTCTCTTCCGTTTAGGGCACTGAGTTTGTGCAGGCTGGTTGAATATATATTTCCAGGAGATTTAAACTCTCCTCAGTTTAGGGCACTGACTCTGTGCTGGCTGATTAAATATATATAACCAGGAGATTTTCCCTCTCCACAGTTGAGGGCACTGAATATGTGCTGGCTGGTTAAATATATATAACCAGGAGATTTACACTCTCCTCTGTTTAGGGCAATGACTCTGTGCTGTTTGATTAAATATATATAACCAGGAGATTTACACTCTCCTCAGTTTATGGCACTGACTCTGTGTTGGCTGTTTAAATATATATAACCATGAGGTTTACACATTCCTCAGTTTAGGGCACTGAATCTGTGCTGGCTGGTTGAATATGTATAACTTGGAGATTTATACTCTCTTCAGTTAAGGGCACTGATTCCATGCTGTCTGGTGAAATATATATAACCAGGAGATTTCCCCTCTCCTCACTTTCGGGCACTGACTCAGTGCTGGCTCGTTGAATGGATATAACCAGGAGATTTACCCTCTCCTTAGTTTAGGGCACTGACTCTGTGCTGGCTGGTTAAATAAATATAACCAGGGCATTTACCCGCTCCTCAGTTTAGCGCACTGAATCTGTATTGGCCGGTTGAATGCATATAATTAGATGATTTACGCTCTCCTCAGTTTAGGGCACTGACTCTGTGTTGGTTGGTTAAATATATACAACCAGGAGATTTACACTCTCCTCACTTTAGGGTGCTGACTCTGTGCTGGCTGGTTAAATATATATAACCAGGAGATTTATACTCTCCTCAGTTTAGGGCAATTACTCTGTGCTGGATTGTGAAATATATATAAAACTAGGAGATTTACACTCTACTCCGTTTCGGGCACTGAGTCTGTGCTGACTGGTAAAATATATATAACCAGGAGATTTACCCTCTCCTCAGTTTAAGGCACTGACTTTGTGCTGGCTGGTTAAATATATATAACCAGGAGATTTACACTCTCCTCAGTTTAGGGAACTGACTCTGTGCTGGCTGGTTAAATATATATAACCAGGAGATTTACACTCTCCACAGTTTAGAGCACTGACTCTGTACTGGCTGGTTAAATATATATAACCAGGAGATTTACCCTCTACTCAGTTTCGGGCACTGACTCTGTGCTGGCTGTTTAAATTGATAACCGGGGGTTTACACTCTCCTCAGTTTCGGGCAATGAATCTGCGATGGCAGGTTAAATATATAGATATACATATATATATAACCAGGAGTTTTACATTCTCCTCAGTTTCGAGCAATAACTCTGTGCTGGCTGGATAAATATATCTATATATAACCAGGAGATATACTCTCTCCTCAGTTTAGGGCACTGACTCTGTGCAGGCTGGTTAAATATATGTAAAGAGAAAATTTACACTCTCCTCAGTTTAGGGCCCTGAGTCTGTGCTGGATGGATAAATATACATAACTAGGAAATTTACACTCGCCTCAGTTTAGGGCAATGACTCTGTGCTGTTTGGTTCAATATATATATTATCAAGAGATTTATCCTCTCCTCAGTTCAGGGCGCTGACTCTGTGTGTCTTGTTAAGTAAATATAACCAGGAGATTTATCTGCTCCTCAATTTCGGGCACTGAATCTCTTCTGTCCGGTTAAACATATATAACCAGGAGAATTACACTCTCCTAAGCTAAAGGCACTGACTCTGCACTGGCTGGTTAGATATATCTATCCAGGCGATTTACACTCTCCTCAGTTTCGTGAACTGACTCCGTGCTGGCTGGTTAAATATATATAACTAGTAAATTTACGTTCTCCTCAGTTTCGGGCACTGACTCTGTGTTGTCTGGTTAAATATTTATAACCAGGATATTTACACTCTCCTCAGTTTCGGGCACTGACTCTACATCTGCTGGGTAAATATATATAACCATGAGATTTACACTCTCCTCAGTTTAGGGCACTGACTCTGTGCTGGCTGGTTAAATATTTATATCATCAGGAGATTTACACTCTGCTCAGTTTAGGGCACTGACTCTGTGTTGGCTGGTTAAACATATGAAAAACCAGGAGATTTACACTCTCCTCAGTTTAGAGCAATTAATCTGTGCTGGCTGGTTAAGAAAATATAACCAGGAGATTTTCCCTCTCCTCAGTTCTGGGCCCTGAATCTGCTCTGGCTATTTTAATACATACAATCAGGAGATTTACACTTTCCGCAGTTTAAAGCAATGACTACGGGCTGGCTGGTGAAATATATATATATAAAACCAGGAGATTTAACCTCTCATCAGTAAAGGGCAATGACTCTGTGTTGGCTGTTTAAATATATATAACCAGGAGATTTACAATCTCCTCAGTTTAGGGCACTGAGTCTGTGCTGGCTGGTTAAATATATATAACCAGGGGATTTACAGTCTCTTCAGTTAAGGGCACTGACTCTGTGCTGGCTGTTTGAATATGTATATAACCAGGAGATTTAGCCACTCCTCGGTTTAGGGCACTGAGTCAGTAATGGTGGGTTAAATATCTCTAACCAGGAGATTTATCCTCTCCTCAGTTTAGGGCACTGGCTATGTGCTGGCTGGTTAAATATATCTAACCAGGAGAATTACATTGTATTCAGTTTAGGGCACTGAGTCTGTGCTGGCTGGTTAAATATATATAAAAAGGAGATTTCCTCTCTCTGCAGTTTAGGGCACTGAATATGTGCTGTCTGTTTAAATATATATAACCAGGAGATTTACACTCTCCTCAGTTTCGGGCACTGAATATGTGCTGGCTTGTTAAATATATCTAACCAGGAGAATTACATTGTGTTCAGTTTCGGGCACTGAGTCTGTGCTGTCTGTTTAAATATATATAACCAGGAGATTTACACTCTCCTCAGTTTAGGGCACTGAATATGTGCTGGCTTGTTAAATATATCTAACCAGGATAATTACATTCTATTCAGTTTAGGGCACTGAGTCTGTGCTGGCTTGAAAATATATATAACGAGGAGATTTACACTCTACTCAGTTCAGGGCAATGACTCCGTGCTGGCCAGTTAAATATACACAACCAGGAGATTTTCACTCTCCTCAGTTTTGGTCACTGACGACCTGCTGGCTGGTTACATATATATAACAAGAAGATTTCCCCTCTCCTCAGTTTAGGGTACTTCCTCTGTGCTGACTGTTTCAATATATATAACCAGGAGATTTACGCTCTCCTCAGTTTAGGGCAATGACACTGTGCTGGCTGGTTAAATATATATATAACCAGGAGATTTACACTCTCCTCAGTTTAGGGCACTGTCTCCGTGCAGGCTGGTTAAATATATATATAACAAGGAGATTTCCCCACTCCTCAGTTTAGTGCACTGAATATGTACTGGCTCGTTAAATATATATAACCTGGAGATTTACCCTCTCCTCAGTTTAGGGCACTGATTCTGTTCTGGCTGTTTAAATATCTATAACCTGGCGATTGATCCTCTCCTCATTTTAGGGCAATGACTATGTGCTGGCTGGTTAAATATATATAACCAGGAGGTTTACACTCTCCTCAGTTTTGGGCACTGAGTCTGTGCTGGCAGGTTGAATATATCTAGCCAGGAGATTTACACTCTCCTCAGTTTAGGGCACTGACTCTGCATTGTCTGGTGAAATATATATAACCAGGAGATTTACACTCTCCTCAGTTTCGGGCACTGAATCTGTGCTGGCTGGTTAAATATATATAACCAGGATATTTACACTCCCCTTCGTTTTGGGCACTGACTCTGTGCTGGATATTTATATATATATCAGCAGGGGTTTCCCCTCTCCTCAGTGTAGGGCATAGACTCTGTGCTGGCTGGTTGAATATATATAACTAGGAGATTTATACTTTCCTCAGTTTAGGGCACTGACTCTGTGTTGGCTGGGTAAATGTAAATATGCAGGAGGTTTACACTCTCGTCAGTTTAAGGCAAAGAGACTGTGTTGGCTGGTTAAATATATATAACCAGGAAATTTACACTCTCCGCAGATTAGGGCACTGACTCTGTGTTGTCTGGTTAAATATATATATAACCAGGAGATTTAAAGTCTCCTCCGTTTAGGGCACTGACTCCGTTCTGGTTGGTTAAATATATATATAACCAGGAGATTTTCCCTCTCCTCAGTTTTGGGCACTGACTCTGTGCTGGCCTGTTAAATATATATAACCAGGAGATGTATGCTCTCCTCAGTTTAGGGCGCTTACTCTGGGCTGGCTGGTGAAATATATATACACAGGAGATTTCCCCTCTCCTCTGTTCAGGGCACTCACTCTGTTCTGGCTGTTTAAATATATATAACCAGGAGATTTCCCCTCTCCTCAGTTTAGGGCACTTACTCTGGGCTGACTGGATGAATATATATAACCATGAGATTTCCCCACTCCTCAGTTTAGGGCACTGAATATGTGCTGGCTCGTTAAATATATATAACCTGGAGATTTACCCTCTCCTCAGTTTCGGGCACTGAATCTGTGCAGGCTGGTTGAATATATATTTCCAGGAGAATTAATCTCTCCTCGGTTTAGGGCACAGACGCTGTGCTGGCTGGTTAAATATATATAACCAGATTTACCCTCTCCTCAGTTTCGGTCACTGAATCTGTGCTGGCTGGTGAAACATATCTAACCAGGAGATTTACCCTCTCCTCAGTTTAGGGCACTGATTCTATGCTGGCTGTTTAAATATCTATAACCTGGAGATTGATCCTCTCCTCAGTTTAGGGCAATGACTATGTGCTGGCTGGTTAAATATATATAACCAGGAGGTTTACACTCTCCTCAGTTTAGGGCAATGACATTGTGTTGACTGGTTAAAGATATATAACCAGGAGGTTTGCACTCTTCTCAGATTAGGGCACTGACTCTGTGCTGGCTGGTTAAATATATATAAAACCAGGAGATTTACACTCTAGTCAGTTTAGGGAACTGAGTCTGTGCTGGCTGGTTAAATATATATAACCAGGAGATCTCCCCTCTCCTCTGTTCAGGGCACTCACTCTGTTCTTGCTGTTTAAATATGCATAAAACCAGGAAATATCCGCTCTCCTCAGTTTAGGGCAATTATGCTGACTGGATGAATATATATAACGAGGAGATTTACTCATTCCTCAGTTTTGGGCACTGACTACGTGCTGCCTGGTTAAGTATATATAACCAGGGATTTCCCCTCTCCTCAGTTTAGGGCAATGACACTGTGCTAGTTGTGTAAATATATATAACCAGGAGATTTACACTCTCCTCAGTTTAGGGCAATGACTCTGTGCTGGCTATTGAAATTTATACAACCAGGAGATTTCCCCTCTCCTCAGTTTAGGGCACTGACTCAGTGCTGGCTGGTTGAATATACATAACAAGAAAATTTACACTCTCCTCAGTTTAGAGCACTGACTCAGTGCTGGCTGGTTGAATATATATAACAAGAAGATTTACACTCTCCTCAGTATAAGGCACTGACACTGCTGGCTGGTTGAATATGTATAACTAGGAGATTTACACTCTCCTCAGTTTCGGGCACTGACTTTGTGCTGTCTGTTTATATGTATATAACCAGGAGATTTACCCTCTCCTCAGTTCAGGGCACTGACTCTGTGCTGGCTGGTTAAATATATATAACTGGGAGTTTTACACTCTCCTCAGTTTTGGGCAATGACTCTGTGCTGGCTGGTTAAATATATATAACCAGGAAATTTACACTCTCCTCAGTTTAGGGCACTGACTCCGTGCTGGTTGGCTAAATATATATATAACCAGGAGATTTTCCCTCTCCTCAGTTTAGGGCACTGACTCTGTGCTGGCTGGTTAAATTGTTAACCGGGTGATTTTCACTCTCCTCAGTTCAGGGCACTTACGCTGTGCTGGCTGTTTAAATGTATATAACCAGGAGATTTATGCTGTCCTCACTTTAGGGACCTGACTCTGTGCTGGATGGTTAAATATATGTTGCCAGGAGATTTACACTCTCCTCAGTTTAGGGCACTGAGTCTGTGCAGCTGTTTAAATATATATAATCAGGAGATTTACACTCTCCTCAGTTCAAGGCAGTGATTCTATGCTGGCTGGTTAAATATATATACCCGGAGATTGACACTCTCCTCAGTTTAGGGCACTGAGTCTGTGCTGGCTGTTTAAATATCTATAACCAGGACAATAGACAAGAGACAATAGACAATAGATGCAGGAGTAGGCCATTCAGCCCTTCGAGCCTGCACCTCCATTCAATATGAACATGGCTGATCATTCCCAATCAGTATCCTGTTCCAGCCTTATCTCCATAACCCTTGACTCCACTATCTTTAAGAGCTCTATCCAATTCTTTCTTAAATGAATCCAGAGACTGGGCCTCCAATTCCCTCTGGGGCAGAGCATTCCACACAGCCACCACTCTCTGATTGAAGTAGTTTCTCCTCATCTCTGTCCTAAATGGTCTACCCCGTATTTTTAAGTTGTGTCCTCTGGTTCGGCACTCCCCAATCAGCGGAAATATGTTTCCTCCTGCCAGAGTGTCCAATCCTTTCATCATCCTATACGTTTCAATCAGATCCCCTCTCAGTCTTCTAAACTCTCCTCAGTTTAAGGCAATTTAAGGGAGTTTACACTCTCCTCAGTTTAAGGCAATGACTATGTGCTGGCTGGCTAAATATATATAACCAGGAGATTTACACTCTACTCTGTTTAGGGCACTGACTCTGTGCTGGCTGTTTAAATACATATAACCAGGAGATTAACACTCTCCACAGTTTAGGGCAATGACTCTGTGCTGGCTGCTTCAATATATATAAGCAGGGGATTTATCCTCTCCTCTGTTTAGATCACTGATTCTGTACTGGCTGGTTAAATATTGATAACCAGGAGATTTACCCTCTCCTCAGTTTTGGGCAATTACTCTGTGCTGGCTGGTTAAATATATATAACCAGGAGATTTACGCTGTCATCAGTTTAAGGCACTTACGCTGTGCTGGCTGTTTAAATATATATAACCAGCAGATTTACGCTGACATCAGTTTAGGGCACTAACTCTAAGCTGGCTGGTTAAATATACATAACCAGGAGATTTTCACTCTTCTCAGTTTAGGGCACTGACTCTGTGCTGGCTGGTTCAATACATATAACCAGAGATTTACATTCTCCTCAGTTCAGGGCACTCAGTTTGGCTGGCCGTTTAAATATATATAACCAGGAGATTTACACTCTCCTCAGTTTAAGGCAATGACTCTGTGCTGGCTGGTTAAATATGCATAACCAGAAGATTTATACACTCCTCAGTTTAGGGCAATGACTCTGTGCTGGTTGTTTAAATATATATAAGCAGGAGATTTACACTCTCCACAGTTTAGGGCACTGAATCTGTGTTATCTGGTTAAATATATGTAACCAGGAGATTTACACTCTCCTCAGTTTAGGGCAATGACTCTGTGCTGGCTGTTTAAATATATGTAACCAGAAGATTTACACTCACCTCCGTTTAGGGCACTGACTCTGTGTTATCTGGTTAAAAATATGTAACCAGAAGATTTACGCTCTCCTCAATTTAGGGCAATGACTCTGTGCTGGCGAGTTAAGTATATACAACAAGGGGATTTACCCTCTCCTCAGTTTAGGGCACTGAATGCGTGCTGGCTGGTTGAATATATCCAGCCAGGAGATTTACACTCTCCTCAGTTTCGGGCACTGAATTTGTGCTGGCTGGTTAAATATATATAACCAGGAGATTTACCCTCTCCTCAGGTTTGGGCATTGAGTCTGTACTGGCTGGTTGAATATATCTAGCCAGGAGACTTATACTATCCTCAGTTTAGGTCACTGACTCTGCGCTGGCTCGTTAAATATATATAACCAGGAGATTTATTCTCACCTCAGTATCGGGCACTGATTCTGTGCTGGCTCGTTGAGTATATACAACCTAGGAGATTTACCTTGTCCTCAGTTTATGGCACTGAATCTCTACTGGCTGGTTAAATATATATAACCAGGAGATTTATTCTCACCTCAGTATCGGGCACTGATTCTGTGCTGGCTCGTTGAGTATATACAACCGAGGAGATTTACCTTGTCCTCAGTTTAGGGCAATGACTCTGTGCTGGCTGTTTAAATACATATAACCAGGTGTTTCACACTCTCCTCAGTTTAAGGCAATGACTCGGTGCTGGTTGGTTAAATATATATAACCAGGCGATTTACACTCTCCTCAGTTTAGGGCACTGACTCTGTGTTATCTGGTTAAATATATGTAACCAGAAGATTTACACTCTCCTCCGTTTAGGGCAATGACACTGTGCTGGCTGGTTAAATATACATAACAAGAGGATTTACACTCTCCTCAGTTTCGGGCACTGATTCTTTACTGCCTGGTTGAACAGATATAACCAGGAGATTTACACCCTCCACAGTATAGGGCACTGAATCTGCTGGCTGGTTGAATATATATAGCCAGGAGATTTACACTCTCCTCAGTTTAGGGCACTGACTCTGCTGGCTGGTTGAATATATATAACCCGGAGATTTACACTCTCCACAGTTTAGTCCAATGACTCTGTGCTGGCTGGTTAAATATATATTTAACAAGGAGATTTAATGTCTGCACAGTTTAGGGCACTAAGTTTGTGCTGGCTGGATAAATATATATCACCAGGAGATTTACCCACTCCTCAGCTTAGGGCACTGACTCTGTGCTGGCTGTTTAAATATATATAAGCAGGAGATTTACTCTCTCCTCAGTTTAGGGCACTGACTCCGTGCTGGCTGTTTGAATACATGTACCCAGGAGATTTACACTTTCCTCAGTTTAGGGCACTGACTCTAAGCTGGCTGGTGAAAGACATATAGCCAGGAGATTTACACTCTCCTCAGTTTCGGGCACTGACTCCGTGCTGGTTGGTTAAATATATATAACCTGGAGATTTACACTGTCCTCAGTATAGGGTACTTACTCTGTGCTGGCTGGTTAATTATATATAACCAGGAGATTTACACTCTCCTCAGTTTAGGACACTGCCTCTGTGCTGGCTGTTAAAATACATATAACCAGGAGATTAAAACTCTCCACAGTTTCGGGCAATGACTCTGTGCTGGCTGGTTCAATATATATAAGCAGGGGATTTACCCTCTCCTCAGTTTTGATCACTGATTCTGTACTGGCTGGTTAAATATATATAACCAGGAGATTTACACTCTCCTTAGTATAGGGCACTGAGTCTGTGCTGGCTGGTTAAATATATATAACCAGGAGATTTACACTGTCCTCAGTTAAGGCCCTGACTCTGTGCTGGCTGTTTAAATATATGTTACCAGGAGATTTACACACACCTCTGTTTAGGGCACTGAGTCTGTGCGGCTGTTTAAATATATATAACCAGGAGATTTACACTCTCCATAGTTTAGGGCACTGAATCTATGTTCTCTGGTTAAATATATATAACCAGTAGATTTACCGACTCCTCAGTTTTGGCACTGACACTGTGCTGGATGTTTAAATATATATAAACAGGAGATTTACACTCTCCTCAGTTTCGGGCACTGAATCTGTGCTGGCTGGTTAAATATATATAACCAGGAGATTTACACTCTCCTCAGTTTAGGGCACTGACTCCGTGCTGATTGGTTAAATATATATAACCTGGAGATTTACACTGTTCTCAGTATAGGGTACTTACTCTGTGCTGGCTGGTTAATTATATATAACCAGGAGATTTACACTCTCCTCAGTTTAGGACACTGCCTATGTGCTGGCTGTTAAAATACATATAACCAGGAGAATAACACTCTCCACAGTTTCGGGCAATGACTCTGTGCTGGCTGGTTCAACATATATAAGCAGGGGATTTACCCTCTCCTCAGTTTTGATCACTGATTCTGTACTGGCTGGTTAAATATATATAACCAGGAGATTTACACTCTCCTCAGTATAGGACACTGAGTCTGTGCTGGCTTGTTAAATATATATAACCAGGAGATTTACACTGTCCTCAGTTAAGGCCCTGACTCTGTGCTGGCTGTTTAAATATATGTTACCAGGAGATTTACACACACCTCTGTTTAGGGCACTGAGTCTGTGCGGCTGTTTAAATATATATAACCAGGAGATTTACACTCTCCACAGTTTAGGGCACTGAATCTGTGTTCTCTGGTTAAATATATATAACCAGTAGATTTACCCTCTCCTCAGTTTTGGCACTGACACTGTGCTGGATGTTTAAATATATATAAACAGGAGATTTACACTCTCCTCAGTTTCGGGCACTGAATCTGTGCTGGCTGGTTAAATATATATAACCAGTAGATTTACACTCTCCTCAGTTTAGGGCAATGACTCTGTGCTGGCTGTTTAAATATAAGTAACCAGAAGATTTACACTCTCCTCCGTTTAGGGCACTGACTCTGTGTTATCTGGTTAAAAATATGTAACCAGAACATTTACGCTTTCCTCAGTTTAGGGCAATGACTCTGTGCTGGCTAGTTAAGTATATACAACAAGGGGATTTACCCTCTCCTCAGTTTAGAGCACTGAATGTGTGCTGGCAGTTTGAATATATCCAGCCAGGAGGTTTACACTCTCCTCCGTTTCGGGCACTGAATTTGTGCTGGCTGATTAAATATATATAACCAGGAGATTTACCCTCTCCTCAGTTTTGGGCACTGAGTCTGTGCTGGCTGGTTGAACATATCTAGCCAGGAGACTTATACTATCCTCAGTTTAGGTCACTGACGCTGCGCTCGCTCGTTAAATATATATAACCAGGAGATTTACGCTCACCTCAGTATCGGGCACGGATTCTGTGCTGAGTCGTTGAGTATATCTATCCTAGGTGATTTACCCCGTCCTCAGTTTATGGCACTGAATCTGTGATGGCTGGTTAAATATATATAACCAGGAGATTTACCCTCTACTCAGTTTAGTACACATGATCTGTGCTGGCTGGTTAAATATATATAACCAGGAGATCTTTCGTCTCCTCAGTTTAGGGCACTGACTCTGTGCTGGCTGTTTAAATACATATAACCAGGAGATTAACACTCTCCACAGTTTAGGGCAATGACTCTGTGCCGGCTGGTTCAATATATATAAGCAGGGGATTTATCCTCTCCTCAGTTTAGATCACTGATTCTGTACTGGCTGGTTAAATACATATAACCAGGAGATTGACACTCTCCTCAGTATCGGGCACAGACTCTGCTGGCTGGTTGAAAATATATAACCAGGAGATGTCCCCTCTCCTCACTTTAGGGCATTGAGTCTGTGCTGGCTGTTTAAATATATATATAACCAGGTGATTTACACTCTCCTCAGTTTAGTGCAATGACTCTGTGTTATCTGGTTCAATATATGTAACCAGAAGATTTACAGTCTCCTCAGTTGAGAGCAATGACTCTGCTGGCTGATTGAATATACATAGCCAGGAAATTTACACTCTCCTCAGTATAGTGCGCTGACTCTGCTGGCTGGTTGAATATATATAGCCAGGAGATTTACACTCTCCTCAGTTGAGGGGATTGTCTCTGTGCTGGCTGGTTAAATATATATATAAACAGGAGATTTACCCTCTCCTCAGTTGAGGGCACTGACCGTGTTCTGGCTGTTTAAATTGATAACCGGGAGATTTACACTCTCCTCAGTTTATGGAAATGACTCTGTGCTGGCAGTTTAAATATATATATAACCAGGAAATTTACACTCTCGACAGTGTAGGGCAATGACTCTGTGCTGGCTGGTTCAATATATATAAGCAGGGGATTTATCCTCTCCTCAGTTTAGATCACTGATTCTGTACTGGCTGGTTAAATACATACAACCAGGAGATTGACACTCTCCTCAGTATCGGGCACAGACTCTGCTGGCTGGTTGAAAATATATAACCAGGAGATGTCCCCTCTCCTCACTTTAGGGCATTGAGTCTGTGCTGGCTGTTTAAATATATATATAACCAGGAGATTTACACTCTCCTCAGTTTAGAGCACTGACTCTGTGCTGGCTGGTTAAATATATATAACCAGGAGATTTACGCTGTCCTCAGTTTAGGGTCCTGACTCTGTGCTGGCTGGTTAAATATATGTATAACCAGGAGATTTACCCTCTCCTCAGATTAGGGCACTGACTCTGTGCTGGCTGGTTAAATAGGTACATAACCAGGAGATTTACCCTCTCCTCAGTTAAGGGCACTGACTCTGTGCTGGCTGGTTAAATATATTTAACCAGGAGATTTACACTCTCCTCAGTTTAGTACACTGACTCTGTTTTGACTGGTTAAGTATTTATAACCGGGAGATTTGCACTCTCCTCAGATTAGGGCATTGACTCTGCATTGGCTGGTTAAATATATATAACCAGGAGATTTACACTCTCCTCAGTTTAGTGCAATGACTCTGTGCTGGCTTGTGAATTATATATAAAACCAGGAGATTTACACTCTAGTCAGTTTACGCAATGACTCTGTGTTGTCTGGTTAAATATATATAACCAGGAGATTTAAATGCACCTCAGTTTAGCGCAATGACTCTGTGCTGGCTTGTGATATACATATAAGCAGGAGATTTACCCTCTCCTCAGTTTTGGGCACTGAGTCTGTGCTGGCTGGTTGAACATTTCTAGCCAGGAGACTTATACTATCCTCAGTTTAGGTCACTGACGCTGCGCTCCCTCGTTAAATATATATAACCAGGAGATTTACTCTCACCTCAGTATCGGGCACGGATTCTGTGCTGGGTCGTTGAGTATATCTATCCTAGGAGATTTACCCCGTCCTCAGTTTATGGCACTGAATCTGTGATGGCTGGTTAAATATATATAACCAGGAGATTTACCCTCTACTCAGTTTAGTACACATGATCTGTGCTGGCTGGTTAAATATATATAACCAGGAGATCTTTCGTCTCCTCAGTTTAGGGCACTGACTCTGTGCTGGCTGTTTAAATACATATAACCAGGAGATTAACACTCTCCACAGTTTAGGGCAATGACTCTGTGCTGGCTGGTTCAATATATATAAGCAGGGGATTTATCCTCTCCTCAGTTTAGATCACTGATTCTGTACTGGCTGGTTAAATACATATAACCAGGAGATTGACACTCTCCTCAGTATCGGGCACAGACTCTGCTGGCTGGTTGAAAATATATAACCAGGAGATGTCCCCTCTCCTCAGATTAGGGCATTGAGTCTGTGCTGGCTGTTTAAATATATATATAACCAGGTGATTTACACTCTCCTCAGCTTAGGGCACTGACGCTGTGCTGGCTGGTTAAATATAGAGAACCAGGAGATTTATCCTCTCCTCAGTTTAGGGCACTGACTATGTGCTGGGTGGTTAAATATAGAGAACCAGGAAGTTTACACTCTCCTCAGTTTAGGGCACTGACTCTGCATTTTCTGGTGAAATATATATAACCAGTAGGTTTACACTCTCCTCAGTTTATGGCACTGAATCTGTGCTGGCTGGTTCAATATATATAACCAGGAGATTTACACTCTCCTCAATTTAATGCAATGACACTGTGTTGGCTGGTTAAATATATATAACCAGGAGATTTACACTCTCCTCAGATTAGGGCACTGACACTGTGCTGGCTGGTTAAATATATATAACCAGGAGATTTAAAGTCTCCTCAGTTTAGCGCAATGTCTCTGTGCTGGCTTGTGATATATATATATACATATAAGCAGGAGATTTACCCTCTCCTCTGTTCAGGGCACTCACTCTGTGCTGGCTGTTAAAATATATATAACCAGGAGATTTACCCTCTCCTCAGTTTAGGGCACTTACTCTGTGCTGACTGGCTAAATATATATACCCAGGAGATTTACACATTCCTCAGTTTCGGGCACTGACTCCGTGCTGGCTGGTTAAATATATATAACCAGGAAATTTGCGCTCTCTTCAGTTTAGAGCAATGACACTCTGCTGGTTGCATAAATATATATAACCAGGAGATTTACACTCTCCTCAGTTTTGGTCACTGGCGCTGTGCTGGCTGGTTATATATATGTAACAAGAAGATTTCCCCTCTCCTCAGTTTAGGGTACTTCCTCTGTGCTGACTGTTTTAATATATATAACCAGGAGATTTATGCTCTCCTCAGCTTAGGGCACTGACGCTGTGCTGGTTGGTTAAATATAGAGAACCAGGAGGTTTACACTCTCCTCAGTTTAGGGCACTGAGTCTGTGCTGGCAGGTTAAAAATCTATAACCTGGAGATTTATCCTCTCCTCAGTTTAGGGCACTGACTATGTGCTGGCTGGTTAAATATAGAGAACAAGGAGGTTTACACTCTCCTCAGTTTAGGGCACTGACTCTGCATTTTCTGGTGAAATATATATAACCAGTAGGTTTACACTCTCCTCAGTTTATGGCACTGAATCTATGCTGGATGGTTCAATATATATAACCAGGAGATTTACACTCTTCTCCGTTTTGGGCACTGACTCTGTGCTGGATATTTAAATATAGATCACCAGGGGTTTTCCCCTCTACTCAGTTGAGGGCATAGACTCTGTGCTGGCTGGTTGAATATATATAACTAGGAGATTTATACTCTCCTCAGTTTAGGGCACTGACTCTGTGTTGGCTGGGTAAATGTATATATGCAGCAGATTTACACTCTCCTCAGTTGAAGGCAAAGAGACTGTGTTGGCTGGTTAAATATATATAACCAGGAGGTTTACACTCTCCTCAGATTAGGGCACTGACTCTGTGCTCGCTGGTTAAATATATATAACCAGGAGATTTACACTCTCCTCAGTTTAGGGCACTGACTCCGTGCTGATTGGCTAAATATATATAAGCTGGAGATTTACACTGTTCTCAGTATAGGGTACTTACTCTGTGCTGGCTGGTTAATTATATATAACCAGGAGAATAACACTCTCCACAGTTTCGGGCAATGACTCTGTGCTGGCTGGTTCAATATATATAAGCAGGGGATTTACCCTCTCCTCAGTTTTGATCACTGATTCTGTACTGGCTGGTTAAATATATATAACCAGGAGATTTACACTCTCCTCAGTATAGGACACTGAGTCTGTGCTGGCTTGTTAAATATATATAACCAGGAGATTTACACTGTCCTCAGTTAAGGCCCTGACTCTGTGCTGGCTGTTTAAATATATGTTACCAGGAGATTTACACACACCTCTGTTTAGGGCACTGAGTCTGTGCGGCTGTTTAAATATATATAACCAGGAGATTTACACTCTCCACAGTTTAGGGCACTGAATCTGTGTTCTCTGGTTAAATATATATAACCAGTAGATTTACCCTCTCCTCAGTTTTGGCACTGACACTGTGCTGGATGTTTAAATATATATAAACAGGAGATTTACACTCTCCTCAGTTTCGGGCACTGAATCTGTGCTGGCTGGTTAAATATATATAACCAGTAGATTTACACTCTCCTCAGTTTAGGGCAATGACTCTGTGCTGGCTGTTTAAATATAAGTAACCAGAAGACTTACACTCTCCTCCGTTTAGGGCACTGACTCTGTGTTATCTGGTTAAAAATATGTAACCAGAACATTTACGCTTTCCTCAGTTTAGGGCAATGACTCTGTGCTGGCTAGTTAAGTATATACAACAAGGGGATTTACCCTCTCCTCAGTTTAGAGCACTGAATGTGTGCTGGCTGGTTGAATATATCCAGCCAGGAGGTTTACACTCTCCTCCGTTTCGGGCACTGAATTTGTGCTGGCTGATTAAATATATATAACCAGGAGATTTACCCTCTCCTCAGTTTTGGGCACTGAGTCTGTGCTGGCTGGTTGAACATATCTAGCCAGGAGACTTATACTATCCTCAGTTTAGGTCACTGACGCTGCGCTCCCTCGTTAAATATATATAACCAGGAGATTTACTCTCACCTCAGTATCGGGCACGGATTCTGTGCTGGGTCGTTGAGTATATCTATCCTAGGAGATATACCCCGTCCTCAGTTTATGGCACTGAATCTGTGATGGCTGGTTAAATATATATAACCAGGAGATTTACCCTCTACTCAGTTTAGTACACATGATCTGTGCTGGCTGGTTAAATATATATAACCAGGAGATCTTTCGTCTCCTCAGTTTAGGGCACTGACTCTGTGCTGGCTGTTTAAATACATATAACCAGGAGATTAACACTCTCCACAGTTTAGGGCAATGACTCTGTGCTGGCTGGTTCAATATATATAAGCAGGGGATTTATCCTCTCCTCAGTTTAGATCACTGATTCTGTACTGGCTGGTTAAATACATATAACCAGGAGATTGACACTCTCCTCAGTATCGGGCACAGACTCTGCTGGCTGGTTGAAAATATATAACCAGGAGATGTCCCCTCTCCTCACTTTAGGGCATTGAGTCTGTGCTGGCTGTTTAAATATATATATAACCAGGTGATTTACACTCTCCTCAGTTTAGTGCAATGACTCTGTGTTATCTGGTTCAATATATGTAACCAGAAGATTTACAGTCTCCTCAGTTGAGAGCAATGACTCTGCTGGCTGATTGAATATACATAGCCAGGAAATTTACACTCTCCTCAGTATAGTGCGCTGACTCTGCTGGCTGGTTGAATATATATAGCCAGGAGATTTACACTCTCCTCAGTTGAGGGGATTGTCTCTGTGCTGGCTGGTTAAATATATATATAAACAGGAGATTTACCCTCTCCTCAGTTGAGGGCACTGACCGTGTTCTGGCTGTTTAAATTGATAACCGGGAGATTTACACTCTCCTCAGTTTATGGAAATGACTCTGTGCTGGCAGTTTAAATATATATATAACCAGGAGATTTACACTCTCCACAGTGTAGGGCAATTACTCTGTGCTGGCTGGTTAAATATATACAACCAGGAGATTTACACTCTCCTCAGTTTAGAGCACTGAGTCTGTGCTGGCTGGTTAAATATATATAACCAGGAGATTTACGCTGTCCTCAGTTTAGGGTCCTGACTCTGTGCTGGCTGGTTAAATATATGTATAACCAGGAGATTTACCCTCTCCTCAGATTAGGGCACTGACTTTGTGCTGGATGTTTAATATATATAACCAGGAGATTTACCCTCTCCTCAGTTGAGGGCACTGACTCTGTGCTGGCTGTTTAAATGTATATAACCAGGAGATTTACACTCTCCTCAGTTTTTGGCAATGACTCTGTGTTGGCTGGGTAAATATATATATATATATATATATATATAACCAGGAGATATACCCTCTTGTCAGTTTAGGGTACTGAGTCTGTGCTGGCTGGTTAAATAGGTACATAACCAGGAGATTTACCCTCTCCTCAGTTAAGAGCACTGACTCTGTGCTGGCTGGTTAAATATATTTAACCAGGAGATTTACACTCTCCTCAGTTTAGTACACTGACTCTGTTTTGACTGGTTAAGTATTTATAACCGGGAGATTTGCACTCTCCTCAGATTAGGGCATTGACTCTGCATTGGCTGGTTAAATATATATAACCAGGAGATTTACACTCTCCTCAATTTAATGCAATGACACTGTGTTGGCTGGTTAAATATATATAACCAGGAGATTTACACTCTCCTCAGATTAGGGCACTGACTCTGTGCTGGCTGGTTAAATATATATAACCAGGAGATTTACACTCTCCTCAGTTTAGTGCAATGACTCTGTGCTGGCTTGTGAATTATATATAAAACCAGGAGATTTACACTCTAGTCAGTTTACGCAATGACTCTGTGTTGTCTGGTTAAATATATATAACCAGGAGATTTAAATGCACCTCAGTTTAGCGCAATGACTCTGTGCTGGCTTGTGATATATATATAAGCAGGAGATTTACCCTCTCCTCTGTTCAGGGCACTCACTCTGTGCTGGCTGTTTAAATATATATAACCAGGAGATTTACCCTCTCCTCAGTTTAGGGCACTTACTCTGTGCTGACTGGCTAAATATATATACCCAGGAGATTTACACATTCCTCAGTTTCGGGCACTGACTCCGTGCTGGCTGGTTAAATATATATAACCAGGAAATTTGCCATCTCCTCAGTTTAGAGCAATGACACTCTGCTGGCTGCATAAATATATATAACCAGGAGATTTACACTCTCCTCAGTTTAGGCCATTGACTTTGTGCTGGCTGCTTAAATATATATAAGACGGTGATTTACACTCTCCTCTGTTTGGGGAAGTGACTCCGTGCTGGTTGATTGAAAATATCTAACCAGGAGATTTACACTCTCCTCAGTTTAGGGCACGGTCTCAGTGCAGGCTGGTTGAATATCTATAACCAGGAGATCTCCCCTCTCCTCGGTTCAGGGCAATGACTCTGTGCTGGCCGGTTAAATATATATAACCAGGAGATTTTCACTCTCCTCAGTTTTGGTCACTGGCGCTGTGCTGGCTGGTTATATATATGTAACAAGAAGATTTCCCCTCTCCTCAGTTTAGGGTACTTCCTCTGTGCTGACTGTTTCAATATATATAACCAGGAGATTTACGCTCTCCTCAGATTAGGGCACTGACGCTGTGCTGGCTGGTTAAATATAGAGAACCAGGAGGTTTACACTCTCCTCAGTTTAGGGCACTGAGTCTGTGCTGGCAGGTTAAAAATCTATAACCTGGAGATTTATCCTCTCCTCAGTTTAGGGCACTGACTATGTGCTGGCTGGTTAAATATAGAGAACCAGGAGGTTTACACTCTCCTCAGTTTAGGGCACTGACTCTGCATTTTCTGGTGAAATATATATAACCAGTAGGTTTACACTCTCCTCAGTTTATGGTACTGAATCTGTGCTGGCTGGTTCAATATATATAACCAGGAGATTTACACTCTTCTCCGTTTTGGGCACTGACTCTGTGCTGGATATTTAAATATAGATCACCAGGGGTTTTCCCCTCTACTCAGTTGAGGGCATAGACTCTGTGCTGGCTGGTTGAATATATATAACTAGGAGATTTATACTCTCCTCAGTTTAGGGCACTGACTCTGTGTTGGCTGGGTAAATGTATATATGCAGCAGATTTACACTCTCCTCAGTTTAAGGCAAAGAGACTGTGTTGGCTGGTTAAATATATATGTAACAAGAAGATTTCCCCTCTCCTCAGTTTAGGGTACTTCCTCTGTGCTGACTGTTTTAATATATATAACCAGGAGATTTACGCTCTCCTCAGCTTAGGGCACTGACGCTGTGCTGGCTGGTTAAATGTAGAGAACCAGGAGGTTTACACTCTCCTCAGTTTAGGGCACTGACGCTGTGCTGGCAGGTTAAAAATCTATAACCTGGAGATTTATCCTCTCCTCAGTTTAGGGCACTGACTATGTGCTGGCTGGTTAAATATAGAGAACCAGGAGGTTTACACTCTCCTCAGTTTAGGGCACTGACTCTGCATTTTCTGGTGAAATATATATAACCAGTAGGTTTACACTCTCCTCAGTTTATGGCACTGAATCTGTGCTGGATGGTTCAATATATATAACCAGGAGATTTACACTCTTCTCCGTTTTGGGCACTGACTCTGTGCTGGATATTTAAATATAGATCACCAGGGGTTTTCCCCTCTACTCAGTTGAGGGCATAGACTCTGTGCTGGCTGGTTGAATATATATAACTAGGAGATTTATACTCTCCTCAGTTTAGGGCACTGACTCTGTGTTGGCTGGGTAAATGTATATATGCAGCAGATTTACACTCTCCTCAGTTGAAGGCAAAGAGACTGTGTTGGCTGGTTAAATACATATAACCAGGTGATTTACACTCTCCTCAGTTTCGGGCACTGAGTCTGTGCTGGCTGGTTAAATATATATAACCAGGGGATTTACACTCTCCTCAGTTTAGGGCAATGACTCAGTGCTGGCTGGTTCAATATATACAACCAGGAGATTTACACTCTCCTCAGTTTAGGTTACTGAGTTTGTGCTGGCTGGTTATATATTTCTAACCAGGAGATATAAACTGTCCTCAGTTTGGGGCAAAGTCTCTGTGCTGCCTGTTTAGATATATATATTACCAGGAGATTTACACTCTCCTCAGTTTAAGGCAATGACTCTGTGCTGGCTGGTTAAATATATATAACCAGGTGATTTACACTCTCCTCAGTTTCGGGCACTGAGTCTGTGCTGGCTGGTTAAATATATATAACCAGGAGATTTACACTCTCCTCAGTTTAGTGCACTGAGTCTATGCTGGCTGGTTAAATATATATAATCAGGAGATTTACACACTCCTCAGTTGCGGGCACTGAAACTGTACTGTCCGGATAAAGATATATAACCAGGAGATTTACACTCTCCACAGTTTAGGGCACTGACTCTGCACTGGCTTGTTAAATATTTGTAACCAGGTGATTTCCACGATCCTCAGTTTTGGACACTGACTCTGCGCTGGCTGTTTAAATATATATTACCAGTAGATTTAGCCTCTTCTCAGTTTTGGGCACTGAGTCTGCGCTAGCTGGTTAATTAAATATAATCAGAAGATGTACCCGCTCCTCAGTTTCGGGCACTGACTCCGTGCTGAACGGTTAAATATATATAACCAGGAGATTTGCACTGTCCTCAGTTTAGGTCACTGACTCTGTGCTTTCTGCCTGAATATATATAACCAGGAGATTTTCACTCTTCTCAGTTTAGGTCACTGAATCTGTGCTGGCTGGTTGAATATATATAACCAGGAGATTTACCCTATCCTCAGTTTAGTGCACTGAGTCTGTGTTGGCTGGTTGAATATATAAATCCAGGAGATTTACCTCTCCTCAGTTTAGGGCACTGAGGCTGTGCTGGCTGGTTGAATATATATATAGCCAGGAGATTTACACTCTGCTCAGTTGAGGGCAATGACTCTGTGTTGGCTGGTTAAATATATATAACCAGGTGATTAACACTCTCCTCAGTTGAGGGCACTGACTCTGTGCTGGCTGGTTGAATATATATTGCCCGGAGATTTACCCTCTCCTCAGTTTTGGGCACTGATTCTATGCTGGCTGGTTAAATATATATAACCAGGAGATTTACACACTCCGCAGTTTAGGACACTGAGTCTGTGCTGGCTGGTTGAATATATATAACCAGGAGATTTACATTCTCCTCAGTTTCGGACACTGACTCTGTGCTGGCTGGTTCAATATATATAACCAGGAGATTTACACTCTCCTCAGTTTAGTGCAATGACTCTGTGCTGGCTGGTTAAATATATATAACCAGGTGATTTAACCTCTCCTCAGTTTATGGCACTGACTCTGTGCTGGATGGTTAAATATATTTCACCAGGGGATTTACCTCTCCTCAGTTTAGGGCACTGACGCTGTGCTGGCTGGTTGAATATATTTTACCAGTAGATTTAACCTGTCCTCAGTTCATGGCACTGTCTCTGTGCTGGCTGGTTAAATATATATAACCAGGGGATTTACCTCTCCTAAGTTTAGGGAACTGACTCTGTGCTGGCTGGTTCAATATATATAACCAGGAGATTTACACTCTCCTCAGTTTAGTGCAATGACTCTGTGCTGGCTGGTTAAATATATATAACCAGGTGATTTAACCTCTCCTCAGTTTATGGCACTGACTCTGTGCTGGATGGTTAAATATATTTCACCAGGGGATTTACCTCTCCTCAGTTTAGGGCACTGACGCTGTGCTGGCTGGTTGAATATATTTTACCAGTAGATTTAACCTGTCCTCAGTTCATGGCACTGTCTCTGTGCTGGCTGGTTAAATATATATAACCAGGGGATTTACCTCTCCTCAGTTTAGGGCACTGAGTCTGTGTTGGCTGGTTAAATATATATAAAACCAGGTGATTTACACTCTCCTCAGTTTTGGACACTGAATCTGGACTAGCCGGATAGGATATATAACCAGGAGATTTACACTCTCCTCAATTTAGGGGACTGACTCTGCGCTGGCTGTTTAATAATTTATAACCATGGGATTTACCCTCTCCTCAGTTTTGGACACTGACTCTGTGCTGGCTGTTTAAATATATATAACCAGGAGATTTACACTGTCCTCGGTTACGGCAATGACTGTGTGCTGGCTGGTTAAATATATATAACCAGGGGATTTACACTCTCCTCAGTTTAGGGCACTCAGTCTGTGCTGGCTGGTTGAATATATATAGAGCCAGGAGATTTACACTCTCCTCAGTTTTGGACACTGACTCTGCGCTGGCTGGCTAAATATATATAACCAGGAAATTTACACTCTCCTCAGTTTAGGGCACTGGGACTGTGCTGACTGGTTGAACATATATAGCCAGGAGATTTTCCCTCTCCTCAGTTTAGGACACTGAGTCTCTGCTGGCTGGTTAAATATATATAACCAGGAGATTTACACTCTCCTCAGTTTAGGACAATGACTCTGTGCTGGATGTTTAAACATATATAACCTGGAGATTTACCCTGTCCTCAGTTTATGGCACTGACTCTGTTCTGGCTGGTTAAATATATATAACCAGGGGATTTACCTCTCCTCAGTTTAGGGCACTGACTCTGTGCTGGCTGGTTGAATATATATTGCCCGGAGATTTTCCCTCTCCTCAGTTTACGGCACTGAGTCTATGCTGGCTGGTTAAATATATATAAAACCAGGTGATTTACACTCTCCTCAGCTTTGGACACTGAATCTGTACTGGCCGGATAAGATATATAACCAGGAGATTTACACTCTCCTCAGTGTAGGGCACTAACTCTGTGCTGGCTGGTTAAATATATATAACCAGGAGATTTACACTCTCCTCAGTTTAGTGCACTGAGTGTGTGATGTCTGGTAGAATATATATAGCCAGGAGATATAGACACTCCTCAGTTTAGGGCACTGACTGTGTGCTGGCTGGTTAAATATATATAACCAGGAGATTTACACTCTCCTCAGTTTAAGGCACTGACTCTGTGCTGGGTGTTCAAATATATATAACCAGGAGATTTACACTCTTCCCAGTTTAGGGCACTGACTCCGTGCTGGCTGGTTGAATATGCATAACCAGGAGATTTCCCCTCTGCTCAGTTTAGGGCAGCGAGTCTGTGCTGGCTCATTGAATATATATAACCAGGAGATTTACACTCTCTCATTTTACGGCACTGAGTCTGTGCTGGCTTGTTGAATCTATCTAGCCAGGAGATTTACACTCTCCTTAGTTTAGGGCACTGACTCCTTGCTGGCTGGTTCAATCCATATAACCCGGAGATTCACCCTCTCCTCAGTTTAAGGCACTGACTCTGTGCTGGCTGTTCAAATATATATAAAAAGGAGATTTACACTCTTCCCAGTTTAGGGCACTGAATCTGTGCTGGCTGGTTAAATGTATATAACCAGGAGATTTGCGCTCTCCTCAGTTTAGGGCACTGACTCTGTCCTGGCTGGTCAAATATATATAACCAGGGGATTTACTCTCTCCTCAGTTTCGAGCCCTGAATTTGTGCTGGCTGTTTAAATATATATCAACCGGCGATTTACACTCTCCTCTGTTTAGGGTACTGACTCTGTTCTGGCCTGTTAAATATATATATATATATCAACAGTAGATTTACAGTCTCCTCAATTTCGGGCACTGAATCTGTGCTTTGGTTAAATATCTATATATATCCAAGAGGTTTACACTCTACTCACTATAGAGCACTGACTCCGTGCTGGCTGGTTAAATATATGTAACCAGAAGATTTGCCCTCTCCTCAGTTTAGGGCACATGATCTGAGCTGGCTATTTAAATTTATATAACCAGGAGATTTACCCTCTCCTCAGTTTAGTGCAATGACTCTGCGCTGGGTGGTTAAATATATATGACCAGGAGATTTGCACTCTCCTCAGTTTAGTGCACTGACTCTGTGCTGGCTGGTTGAATATATATAACCAGGAGATTTACCCTCTCCTCACTTCAGGGCACATGATCTGTGCTGGCTGTTTAAATTTATATAACCAGGAGATTCCCACTCTCCTCAGTTTTGGGTAATGACTCTGTGCTGGCTGGTTAAATATGTATAACCAGGAGATTTACACTCTCCTCTGCTTAGGGCACTGACTCTCTCCTGGCTGGTTAAATATATATAACCAGGAGATTTACACTCTCCTCAGTTTCGGGCAAAGCCTCTGTGCTGGATGGTTGAATCCATATAACCAGGCGATTTACACTCCCCTCAGTTTAGGGCACTGACTGTGCACTGGCCCGTTAAATATATGTAACCAGGAGATTTACACTCTCCTCAGTTTAGGGCACTGACTCTGTGCTGGCTGTTTAAATATATATACACAGGAGATTTATACTCTCCGCACTTTAGGGCAATGACTCTGTGCTGGGTGGTTAAATATATATAACCAGGGAATTTACTTTCTTCTCAGTTTCGGACACTGATTCTGCGCTGGCTGGTTAAATATATATAACCAGGAGATTTACACTGTCCTCAGTTTAGGGCAATGACTCTATGCTGGCTGGTTAAATATATATAACCAGGGGATTTACTCTCTACTCAGTTTCGAGCGCTGAATCTGTGCTGGCTGGTTAAATATATATAATCAGGAGATTTACACTCTCCTCTGTTTAGGGCACTGACTCTGCGCTGGCCTGTTAAATATATAGAACCAGGAGACTTACAATCTCCTCAGTTCAGGGCACTGACTCTGTGCTGGCTGGTTTAATATATATAACCAGGAGATTTACACTCTCCTCAGTTTAGGGCACTGACTGTGCACTGGCCGGTTAAATACATTTAACCAGGTGATTTACACTCTCCTCAGTTTCAGGCAATCACTCTATGCTGGCTGGTTAAATATATATTACCAGGAGATTTACACTCTCCTCAGTTTGGGGCACTGACTCTGTGCTGGCTGTTTAAATATATATAAACAGGAGATTTACACTCTCCTCAGTTTAGGGTACTGAATCTGCGCTGGCTGGTTAAATATATATAACCAGGAAATCAATCCTCTTGTCATTTTAGGGCTCTGACTATGTGCTGGCTGGTGAAATATATATATAACCAGGAGATTTCCCCTCTCATCTGATGAGGGCACTTACTTTGTGCTGGCAGTTTAAATATATATAAAACCAGGAGATTTACACTGTCCTCAGTTTAGGGCAATGACTCTGTGCTGGCTGGTTAAATATATATAACCAGGAGATTTACCCTCTCCTAAGTTTAGGGCACGGACTCTGTGCTGGCTGGTTGAAGATATATCGTCAGGAGATTTACCCTCTCCTCAATTTAGGGTACTGACTCTGAACTGGCTGGTTAAATATTAATAACCATGGGATTTACTCTCTCCTCAGTTTCGGGCTCTGACTCTGTGCTGGCTGGTTAAATATATATAACCAGATTTACCCTCTCCTCAGATCAGGGCACTGACTCTGTGCTGGCTGGTTAAATATATGTAACCAGGGGATTTACACTTTCCTCAGTTTCGGGCACTGAGTCTGTGCTGTCTGGTTAAATATATATTAACAGGAGATTTACACTCTCCTCAGTTTAGGGCACTGAATCTGTGCTGGCTGGTGAACTATATATAACCAGGAGATTTCCCGTCTCCTCTGTTTAGGGCACTGACTCTGTGCTGGCTGGATAAATATATATAACCAGGGGATTTACTCTCTACTCAGTTTCGAGCACTGAATCTGTGTTGGCTGGTTAAATATATATAACCAGGAGATTTACACTCTCCTCTGTTTAAGGCACTGACTCTGCGCTGGCCTGTTAAATATATTTAACCAGGAGACTTACAATCTCCTCAGTTCGGGGCACTGACTCTGCGCTGGCTGGTTTAATATATATAACCAGGAGATTTACACTCTCCTCAGTTTAGGGCACTGACTGTGCACTGGCCGGTTAAATACATTTAACCAGGTGATTTACACTCTCCTCAGTTTCAGGCAATCACTCTATGCTGGCTGGTTAAATATATATTACCAGGAGATTTACACTCTCCTCAGTTTGGGGCACTGACTCTGTGCTGGCTGTTTAAATATATATAAACAGGAGATTTACACTCTCCTCAGTTTGGGGTACTGAATCTGCGCTGGCTGGTTAAATATATATAACCAGGAAAACAATCCTCTTGTCATTTTAGGGCTCTGACTATGTGCTGGCTGGTGAAATATATATATAAAACCAGGAGATTTCCCCTCTCATCTGATGAGGGCACTTACTTTGTGCTGGCAGTTTAAATATATATAAATCAGGAGATTTACACTGTCCTCAATTTAGGGCAATGACTCTGTGCTGGCTGGTTAAATATATATAACCAGGAGATTTACCCTCTCCTAAGTTTAGGGCACGGACTCTTTGCTGGCTGGTTGAAGATATATCGTCAGGAGATTTACCCTCTTCTCAATTTAGGGTACTGACTCTGAACTGGCTGGTTAAATATTAATAACCATGGGATTTACTCTCTCCTCAGTTTCGGGCTCTGACTCTGTGCTGGCTGGTTAAATATATATAACCAGATTTACCCTCTCCTAAGATCAGGGCACTGACTCTGTGCTGACTGGTTAAATATATATAACCAGGAGATTTACACTTTCCTCAGTTTCGGGCACTGAGTCTGTGCTGTCTGGTTAAATATATATTAACAGGAGATTTACACTCTCCTCACTTTTGGGCAATGACTTTGTGCTGGCGGGTTAAATATATATATAACCTGGAGATTTACACTCTCCTCAGTTTAGGGCACTGACTCTGTGCTGGCTGGTGAAATATATATAACCAGGAGATTTCCCATCTCCTCTGTTTAGGGCACTGACTCTGTGCTGGCTGGTTAAATATATATAACCAGGGGATTTACTCTCTCCTCAGTTTCGGGCATTGAACCTGCGCTGGCTGGTTAAATATTTATAATCAGGAGATTTATCCTCTCCTCAGTTTGGGGCACTGACTCTGTGCTGGCTGGTGAAATATATATATAACCAGGAGATTTCCCCTCTCATCTGATGAGGGCACTTACTCTCTGCTATCAGTTTAAATATATATAACCAGTAGATTTACACTGTCCTCAGTTTAGGGCAATGAATCTGTGCTGGCTGGTTAAATATATATAACCAGGAGATTTACACTCTCCTCTGTTTAGGGCACTGACTCTGCGCTGGCCTGTTAAATATATATAACCAGGAAACTTACAATCTCCTCAGTTCGGGGCACTGACTCTGCGCTGGCTGGTTTAATATATATTACCAGGAGATTTACACTCTCCTCAGTTTAGGGCACTGACTGTGCACTGGCCGGTTAAATACATTTAACCAGGTGATTTACACTCTCCTCAGTTTCAGGCACTGAGTCTGTGCTGTCTGGTTAAATATATATTAACAGGAGACTTACAATCTCCTCAGTTTAGGGCACTGACTCCGTGCTGGGTGGTTGAATATACATAACCAGGAGATTTTCACTCTCCTCAGTTTAGGACAATGAATCTGTGCTGACTGGTTTAATGTATATAACCAGGAGATTAACACTCTCCTCAGTTTAGGTCACTGACTCCATGCTGGCTGGTTGAATATGTATAACCAGGAGATTTACACTCTGCTAAGTTTAGGACACTGACTCGGCGCTGGCTGTTTAAATATATATAACCAGGAGATATACACTCTCATCAGTTTAGGGCACTGAATCTGTGCTGGCTGTTAAATATATATAACCAGGAGATTTACACTCTCCTCAGTTCAGGGCACTGACTCTGTGCTGGCTGGCTAAATATATATAACGAGGAGATTTACCCTCTCCTCAGTATAGGGCCCTGACTGTGTGCTGGCTTGTAAAATATATTTAACCAGGATATTTACACTCTCCTCAGATTAGGGCACTGACTCTGCGCTCGCTGGTTAAATACATATAAACAGAAGATTTACACTCTCCTCACTTTAGGGCAATGACTCTGTGCTGGCGGGTTAAATATAGATATCACCTGGAGATTTACACTCTCCTCGGTATCGCGCACCGACTCTGTGCTGCCTGGTAAAATATGTATAACCAGGAGATTACACTCTCCTCAGATCAGGGCACTGACTCTGCGCTGGCCTGTTAAATATATATAACCAGTAGACTTTCAATCTCCTCAGTTTCGGGCACTGACTCTGTGCTGGCAGGTTAAATATGTATATAACCAGGAGATTTACACTCTCCTCAATTTAGGGCACTGACTCCGTGCTGGCTGGTTGAAGGTGGGTGAATAAATGTGGAAGAGAAGGAGTGCTTTTGGAACAGCGGCAAGAAACTCCAGGTTGGTGTATTGGTTAGGAAGGACAACATGCACTGCTGGAACTAACCCAGGAAGAAGGAGTGGGTTTGCTAAACCATAACAGGTTCGAACTCAAACAGGATGCTGAGTCCCTTCATCAGTAACACGACACTTCATAAAAAGTGAACCTCTGGGCCCTCAATACAACAAGCGGGCGCAGCTGTGATTGGACCCTATGGTCAGCTGCTTACCAAGGAGGGGTTTTAAATAACTAAGCGACGTCCATATGTGCAGTTCCTTAACCACATGACCACAGTAACTCGGAAATACATTTCTGTATCAATATTACTCAGTGTGATTTACAATCAAACCCCGCTTTTTCAAAACCAGACATTAGACGACTGAACATTCTTCAATGTAAAGCCAAATAAAAGGGAAATCTTCTCTTACATTGGCTTCAAAAAGATATTTGTATCTGTTTAAATTGACAGGTCAAAGGGGACATTTTTCATCCGCTTGGGGATTATTGACGGCTTTAATATACACAGAGGTAATCTCACATGAAGAGGAACAGTGTCATTGCCATGAATTGACCAGGAATGGTGTGTGAGCCAATGTAAACAGTTTGCAGTAAAGGCTGACTCATTAGCAGCGACACAGCCTTGCACCACCAGATCCAGACTCACTTCCTGCCTCATGCCTCCCAGTCATCATTGTCATTCACGTCACTTTCACTTCCCTGCTCCACTTCTCAACTTACTACCGATCTCCTGCAGGTGTCCGATTGGAACCTACCACTGTTAGAAACGCATTCCTGGGATAAAGATATCACTCAATGGAATAGGACTCGCTGTCCATCCCTAAATATCCCAGAGATGGAGGAGATGCGTTGCTTTTGTGAACCATTGAACTCCTTCACACTTGAGGTACAGCCATTATGCTGCAAGCGCGGGATTTCCTGGATTTACACCCAGAGACACTGAAGGAACACCAACATATTTCCAACTCACGAAGGTGAGATGATTGGAGGTAGATTTGAAGGGGTCACTATCGTATCTGTCCGCTGTCATTGTCCTTCTACATGGTTCAAGCAATCACTGGACTGATTCTGGAGGGATCCCGGTATGTCTTCTGTGTGGAACGGGGAATGCGTTTTCATTCAGACAATTCACATGAAGAGAATTAAACCTTCATTCCGTGAATGGGAACTGTATCCATGTCTGGACGATGCAAACTTTGATTCCTCAGCACGGGCCCCCTGTAATGCTGACAGTATCCAAAGCGACCTGAATTGTACACACCCTTGTGCCTGTCCATCCCTTCATAACCACCTTCGGCAACAAAGTTTCTCTCTTCAATTTTGCAAACGCTTCATATTATCGCCTTGGGTTTCAAAGTAAAGAAAGTGGGCTGTGGTAATCTGATGTTGGTCAGTAGGTGTAATGCAGGAATGTACAGAACAGGTTGGCGCTGGGAGAGACTCGTTTTGAGGCGTGAGGTTGCAGTGACGGGGTCCCACCAGTAAAAGGCGCTGTTCATCTCGTCTGATTCTCCATCCCGGGATTCAAACCAACAGAGGTTTCTCGCTGGATTGGTTCAGGATCTTGACTGGAAGAGGCCATGACGCAAGGTATGAAAAGATGTTTCACTGGAGTGAATCAAAAAATCGCGGAGTGACTGTAAATAAAATGTTGGCAACTTCCAGCAGAGGCGCAGGCGACCCTAAAGCAGGTACCTGAGGGCAAATATGTTTCCTGGGCCATTGAAAGACATTGCTTCACGAAGTGGGACATTCGATGTGAAACAGTGATGATAATTATTTTTACTGATTGTTCACCTTGTGAATACTGTTTCCCCCGATGTCCATGTTTCCATTTCATATCGACTCCCTGGTGAAAGGCTGTGCTTAATAGTTACCTTTTTATTCCTATTTGTTTCTGTCAGTCAGCAGCCATGTCGATTGGAGAATTGGTCCTTTCAGTATCTCCCTCAATATGCGTCTCCATATTGCTTTCTTTCTCTGTGAATGCACCTGACCCTCTTTCACATTCTCGGACTCTCGGTCTGCCATATTCCTCATTTCCCATTTCTGCTCTTTGAAAAGTCTGACATTCGGAGACAAATTGAGAGTGGACCAGCTAACAGGCTTTCTGCCCCCTCGGTAGCATGTGTGGGATTGGCTCACATTCTCCGAATAATGTGTCTGGCACTTATGCCTGAGGTGAGGAGTCATTCCTTCCTCCAAATATTATGATCCTTTCCAGTTCTAAATAGACTTCATAATCCACAAGAAAAGAAACCGCAATCACAGTGCAAACCACAACGATAGGAGTGTAATGAAGTATTTCCTGTTGGTGTGGAATGAATGAATGTTGACAGCAGAGAATTAGGGTGAACAGCTCTTGGTGTCTGCGCCATGACTACAACATTCACCGGCGAGTCTGTCATGTCTCCTGGCTCACCTCGTTATTCCCAACAAACTGGAAATGAACGGGGCGTAATAAAGGAGGAGGAGAAGCAGAAGTTCTTGTCAAACACAGGAAGGAAACTCCAGATTGAATTAATAGTTCGGAAGAAACAATATCCCTGGAGGAACTAAACCAGGGAGCAGATCAGGATCACCAAAACAGGCTGACACTCAAACAGGAGTCATGGTTGACTGATGAGCAACACTGACTTGGGAGATTTGGAAACAACCATGCATTTGGTAAAATGCACAGGCACCACTACGATGTGAAATCTTGGTGGGCTGTTTATGATGTCGGCAAGTTCACAAACTGAGCCACGGCACCACACCACAAGTGGTTTTCTCATCCCAGTTCCTTCACCAATTGATAACAGGAACTCGGAATTGTGTTTTCTGTATTAATGTTGCTCAGTGAGAATTGCATTCAATCCCCACTTTTGCAAAAAACGTTTATGGCTGAACGTTCTGCTCTGAAATTGTACATAAAAGACAATCTCCTCTTCCATTGGCTTCAAACTGATATGTTCAACTGTTTAAACTGACAGGATAAAGAGAATGTATTCATCCTCTCGGGGCCCATTAACTCTGTTAATATACACAGGCAACCTCACAAAAAGAGGAACAGGGGCATTGAGTTAAACTGACCTGAACAGCGTGTGAGTTAGTGTAAACAATATGTAGTAAAGATTTGGAGGTGCCGGTTTTGGACTGGGGTGGACAAAATTAAATAATCACACAACATCAGGTTATCGTCCAACAGGTTTATTTCATAGTACTAGCTTTTGTAGCGCTGTTCCTTCATGGAGCATAACATCATACGACACAGAATTTATAGTAAAGGATTACAGGGTGATGCCACTGAAATGAAATATTTAAAAGTAAAAGTGTATTGTCTTTTCAGTGTGTATACTTTTGGAAATACCATGTTAGATTTTGTTCTTTCATATGTAAACCATATGTAAAAATAGCTAGATTCTCAGGTAAATCTTTAACAATAGGTGCCACCTCAGCTCAGATTCAGCCTTGAAGGTGTGAGGTTGAAATCTGCCTGTGTCCCAATGCTCTGTCGTGGCAGAGGCTGGGGGTACCCTGCCTCATGTCTTTCAAGACGCATTTGACATCGGCAGTGAGGTTCCCACATCGGGTCCCATTGCCTAATATGAAGGGACATCCGGGTGTGTTGTCTTTGTGTACCTTCGGAAGGCAGTCGAAGTCGCCTGCTTGAGAAGTGCATGAGATGAGGTTGATGGAACTCTGAAAGAGTGCATTTCAGAGCTTAGATCAGAGTGGTGCTGGAAAAGCACAGCAGGTCAGGCAGCATCCGAGGAGCAGGAAAATCGACGTTTCTGGTAAAGGTCTTCATCAGGATTTCGGAGGTGCCGAGCACTGAAACAGACCCTCTATTCCAGCGCGTCCCTGCAGACCAGACAATTGAAATTAATCTAGCGTCTCTGCTTCCTCCTGTATTATAGAAAATAAAGGAGCTGGAGCAGCGTAACTGCTTCCTCCTGTATTATAGAAAATAAAGGAAATGGAGCAGCGTCACTGCTTCCTCCTGTATTATAGAAAATAAAGGAAATGGAGCAGCGTCACTGCTTCCTCCTGTATTATAGAAAATAAAGGAGATGGAGCAGCGTCACTGCTTCCTCCTGTATTATAGAAAATAAAGGAGCTGGAGCAGCGTAACTGCTTCCTCCTGTATTATAGAAAATAAAGGAAATGGAGCAGCGTCACTGCTTCCTCCTGTATTATAGAAAATAAAGGAGATGGAGCAGCGCCTCTGCTTCCTCCTGTATTATAGAAGATAAAGGAGCTGGAGCAGCGTCACTGCTTCCTCCTGTATTATAGAAAATAAAGGAGCTGGAGGAAGCAGTGACGCTGCTCCAGCTCCTTTATTTTCTATAATACAGGAGGAAGCAGTGACGCTGCTCCGGCTCCTTTATTTTCTATAATACAGGAGGAAGCAGTGACGCTGCTCCAGCTCCTTAATTTTCTATAATACATGAGGAAGCAGTGATGCTGTTCCAGATCCTTTATTTTCTATAACACAGGAGGAAGCGGAGACGCTGCTCCTGCTCCTTTAGTTTCTAGAATACAGGAGGAAACCGTGACGCTGCTCCAGCTCCTTTATTTTCTATAATACAGGAGGAAACAGTGATGCTGCTCCAGCTCCTTTATTTTCTATAATACAGGAGGAAGCAGTGACGCTGCTCCAGCTCCTTTATTTTCTATAATACAGGAGGAAACAGTGATGCTGCTCCAGCTCCTTTATTTTCTATAATACAGGAGGAAGCTGTGATGCTGCTCCAGCTCCTTTATTTTCTATAATACATTAGGAAGCAGTGACGCAGCTCCTGCTCCTTTATTTTCTATAATACAGGAGAAAGTAGAGACGCTGCGCCAGCTCCGTTATTTTCTATAATACAGGAGGAAGCGGTGACTCTGCTCCAGCTCCTTAATTTTCTATACTACAGGAGGAAGCAATGACGCTGCTCCAGCTCCTTTATTTTTTATAATACAGGAGGAAGCAGCGACGCTGCTGCAGCTCCTTTATTTTCTATAATACAGGAGGAAGCAGTGACGCTGCTGTAGCTCCTTTATTTTTTATAATACAGGAGGAAGCAGCGACGCTGCTGCAGCTCCTTTATTTTCTATAATACAAGGAGGAAGCAGTGACGCTGCTGTAGCTCCTTTTTTTTCGATAATACATTAGGAAGCGGTGACGCTGCTCCAGGTCCTTTATTTTCTAGAATACAGGAGGAAGCAGAGACGCTGCTCCAGCTCCTTTATTTTCGATAATACAGGAGGAAGGAGAGACGCTGCTCCAGCTCCTTTATTTTCTATTACACAGGAGTAAGTAGAGTCGCTGCTCCAGCTCCTTTATTTTCAATAATACAGGAGGTAGCAGTGACGATGCTCCAGCTCCTTTATTTTCTATAATACAGGAGGAAGCAGTAACTCTGCTCCAGCTCCTTTATTTTCTATAATACATAATGAAGCAGAGACACTGCTCCAGCTCCTTTATTTTCTATAATACAGGAGGAAGCAGTGACGCTTCTCCAGCTCCTTTATTTTCTATAATACAGGAGGAAGCAGTGACGCTGCTCCAGCTCCTTTATTTTCTATAATACAGGAGGAAGCGGTGATGCTGCTCCAGCTCCTTTATTTTCGATAATACAGGAGGAAGCGGTGATGCTGCTCCAGCTCCTTTATTTTCTATAATACAGGAGGAAGCAGTGACCCTGCTGCAGCTCCTTTATTTTCTATAATACAGGAGTTAGCAGAGACGCTGCTCCAGCTCCGTTATTTTCCATAATACAGGAGGAAGCAGTGACGCTGCTCCAGCTCCTTTATTTTCAATAAAAAATGAGGAAGCAGTGACGCTGCTCCAGCTCCTTTATTTTCTATAATATAGGCGGAAGCAGTGATGCAGCTCCTGCTCCTTTATTTTCTATAATACAGCTGGAAGTAGAGACGCTGCGCCAGCTCCTTTATTTTCTATAATACATGAGGAAGCAGTGACGCTGCTCCAGCTCCTTTATTTTCTATAATATAGGAGGAAGCAGTGATGCAGCTCCTGCTCCTCTATTTTCTATAATACAGGTGGAAGTAGAGACGCTGCGCCAGCTCCGTTATTTTCTATACTACAGGAGGAAGCCGTGACGCTGCTCCAGCTCCTTAATTTTCTTTACTACTGGAGGAAGCAGTGACGCTGCTCCGGCTCCTTTATTTTCTATACTACAGGAGGAAGTAGAGACGCTGCGCCAGCTGCGTTATTTTCTATAATACAGGAGGAAGCGGTGACGCTGCTCCGGCTCCTTTATTTTCTATAATACAGGAGGAAGTAGTGTCGCTGCTCCGGCTCCTTTATTTTCTGTACTACAGGAGGAAGTAGAGACGCTGCGCCAGCTCCTTTTTTTTCGATAATGCAGGAGGAAGCAGTGACGCTGCTCCAGCTCCTTTATTTTCTATAAAATAGGAGGAAGCAGTGATGCAGCTCCTGCTCCTTTATTTTCTATAATACATGTGGA
Source organism: Chiloscyllium punctatum (assembly GCF_047496795.1). NCBI lineage: Eukaryota > Metazoa > Chordata > Chondrichthyes > Orectolobiformes > Hemiscylliidae > Chiloscyllium > Chiloscyllium punctatum. The sequence continues at coordinate 8,114,690 of NC_092761.1, forward strand.
AGTAGAGACGCTGCGCCAGCTCCGTTATTTTCTATAATACAGGAGGAAGCGGTGACGCTGCTCCAGCTCCTTAATTTTCTATACTACAGGAGGAAGTAGAGACGCTGCGCCAGCTGCGTTATTTTCTATAATACAGGAGGAAGCGGTGACGCTGCTCCGTCTCCTTTATTTTCTATAATACAGGAGGAAGCAGTGTCGCTGCTCCGGCTCCTTTATTTTCTATACTACAGGAGGAAGTAGAGACGCTGCGCCAGCTCCTTTTTTTCGATAATGCAGGAGGAAGTAGAGACGCTGCTCCAGCTCCTTTATTTTCTATAATACCGGAGGAAGCAGAGACGCTGCTCCAGCTCCTTTATTTTCTATAATACAGAAGGAAGCTGTGACGCTGCTCCAGCTCCTTTATTTTCTATAATACAGGAGGAAGCAGAGACGCTGCTCCAGCTCCTTTATTTTCTATAATACAGGAGGAAGCAGCGACGCTGCTGCAGCTCGTTTATTTTCTACAATACGGGAGGAAGCAGTGACGCTGCTCCAGCTCCTTTATTATCTATAATACAGGAGGAAGCAGAGACGCTGCTCCAGCTGCTTTATTTTCTATAATACCGGAGGAAACGGTTAACCAGCCAACAGAGACTCATTGCCCTAAACATGGACAGTGTAAATCTCCAGGTTATATATATTTAACCAGTCAGCACATGATCTGTGCCCTAAACTGAATAGTGCGTAAAACGCCTGGTTATATATATTTAACCAGCCAGCACAGACTCAGTGCCCTAAACTGAGGACAGTGTAAATCACCTGATTATGTATATTTCTCCAGACAGCACAGAGTCGGTGCCCTAAACTGAGCAGAGAGTAAAACAACTGGTTATGTATATTTAACGAGCCAGCACAGACTGAGTCCCCTAAACTGAGGAGAGTGTAAAACTCCTGGATATATATATTTAACCTGCCAGGACAGAATCAGTGCCCTTACCTGAGGACAGTGTAAATCATCTGGTAATAAATAATTAACCGGCCAGCCCAGACTCAGATCCCTAAACTGAGAAGAGAGTAATCTCCTGGTTATATATATTGAACCAGCCAACACAGAGACAGTGCCCGAACCTGAATCGATTGTAAAACTCGTGGTTATATATATTTAACCAACCAGCAGAGTCAGTGCTCTAATCTGAGCAGAGCGTAAAACAACTGGTTATAAATATTGAACCAGCCAACGCGGAGTCAGTGACCTTAGTTGAGGAGAGTGTAAATCTCCTGGTTATATATATTTAAACAGCCAGCACATAGTCAGTCCCCTAAACTGAGGAGAGTGTAAACCTCCTGGTTCTATATATTTAAACAACCAGCACGGAGTCAGTGCCCTGAGTTGAGGAGAGTGTAAATCTCCTGGTGATAGATATTTAACCAGACAGCACAGAGGCATTGGCCTGAACTGAGGAGAGAGTAAAACACCTGGTTTTATATATTTAACCAGTCAGCGCAGAGTCAGTGCCCTAAACCGAGGAGAGTGTAAATCTCCTGGAATATATATTTAACCAGTCAGCACCGAGTCAGTGCCCAAAACTGTGGAGAGTGTAAATCTCCTAGTTGTATATATTTAACGAGCCAGAAAATAGTCAATGCCCTAAACTGAGGACAGTGTAAATCTCCTGGTTCTCTATTTCACCAGTCAGCACAGAGGTAGTGCCCTAAAATGAGGAGAGTGTAAAAATCCTGGTTATATATATTTAACCAGCCAGCACGGAGTCAGTGCCCGAAACTGAGGAGAGTGGAAATCTCATTGTTATATATATTGATTTCAGACAGCACAGAGCCAGTTCCCTAAACGGAGGAGAGTGTAAAGCTACTTTATATATATATATAATCAGCCAGCACAGAGTCAGTGCCCTAAACTGAATAGAGTGTAAAACTCCTGGTTATCTATATTTACCCAGCCAGCACAGAGTCAGTGCCCTAAACTGAAGACAGTTTAAATCTACTGGTTATATATATTGAACTAGCCAGCACACAGTCAGTGCCCTAAGCTGAGGAGAGTGGAAATCTGCTGGTTATGTATATTTAACTAGCCAGCACACAGTCAGTGCCCTAAATTGTGGAAAGTGTCAATCTCCTTGTTATATGTATTTAACCAGCTAGAACAGAGTCATTGTCCGACACTGAGGAGAGTGTAAATCTCCTGGTTATATATATTGAACCAGCCAGTACAGAGTCAGTTCCCTAAACTGAGGAGAGTGTAAATCTCCAGTTTATGTATATTTAACCAGTCAGCAAAGAGTCTGTGCCCTAAACTGAGGACAGTGTAAATCTCCTGGTTCGATATATTTAACCAGCCAGCACAGAGTCAGTGCCCTAAACTGAGGAGAGCGTAAATCTCCTGGTTATATTTTTTTCACTAGCCAGCACCGTGGCAGTACCCTCAACTGAGGAAAATTTCAATCTCCTGGTTACATATATTTAGCCAACCAGCACAGTGTCAGTGCCCTTAGGTGAGGAGAGTGTAAATCTCTTGGTTATATATACTTAATCAGACAGCACAGAGACAGTGACCTAAAATGAGGAGTGTGTAAATCTCCTGGTGATATGTATTTAAACAATCAGCAACGAGTCAGTGCCCTAAACTGAAGAGAGTGTAAATCTCCTGGTGATCTATATTTGACCAGCCAGGGCAGAGTCAGTGCCCTAAACTGAATCAAGTGTAAATCTCCTAGTTAGATATATTTAACCAGCCAGCACAGAGTCAGTGCTCTAAACTGAGGACAGTCTAAATCTCTTGGTTATATATATTGAACCAGCCAGCACAGAGTCGGTGCCCTAAGCTAAGGAGAGTGGAAATCTGCTGGTTATATATATTTAACTAGCCAGCACACAGTCAGTGCCCTAAATTGCGGAAATTGTCAATCTCCTTGTTATATGTATTTAACCAGCTAGAACAGAGTCATTGTCCGACAATGAGGAGAGTGTAAATCACCTGGTTATATATAATTAACCAGCCAGCACAGGATCAGTGCCATAAACTGGGGACAGTGTTAATAATCTGGTTACATCTATTTAACCAGCCAGCCCAGACTCAGATCCCTAAACTGAGGAGAGATTAAACGCCTGGTTATATATATTGAACCAGCCAACACAGAGTCAGTGCCCAAAACTGAATCGACTCTAAAACTCCTTGTTATATATATTTCACAAGCCAGCACAGAGTCAGTGCCCTAAACTGAATCAAGTGTAAATCTCCTGGTTAGATATATTTAACCAGCTAGCACAGAGTCAGTGCTCTAAACCGAGGACAGTCTAAATCTCCTGGTGATATATATTGAACCAGCCAGCACAGAGTCGGTGCCCTAAGCTGAGGAGAGTGGAAATCTTTTGGTTATATATATTTAACTAGTCAGCACCCAGTCAGTGCCCTAAATTGCGGAAATTGTCAATCTCCTTGTTATATGTATTTAAGCAGCTAGAACAGAGTCATTGTCCGACACTGAGGAGAGTGAAAATCTCCTGATTATATATATTGAACCAGCCAGTACAGAGTCAGTTCCCTAAACTGAGGAGAGTGTAAAACAGCTGGTTACATATATTTAACCAGCCAGTATAGACTCAGAGCCCTAAACTGAATAGAGTGTAAAACTCCTGGTTATATATATTGAACCAGCCAGCAGAGAGTCAGTGCCCTAAACTGAGGACAGTGTAAATCTCCTGGTTATATATATTGAACCAGCCTGCACAGAGTCAGTGCCCCCAACTGCGGACAATGTAAAACAACTACTTATATATTAAACCAGCCAGCACAGAGTCAGTGCCCCCAACTGCGGACAATGTAAAACAACTAGTTATATATATTAAACCAGCCAGCACAGACTCAGTGCCCTAAACTGAGGAGAGTGTAAATCATCTGGTAATAAATATTTAACCGGCCATCCCAGACTCAGATCCCTGAACTGAGAAGAGAGTAATCTCTTGGTTATATGTATTGAACCAGCCGGCACAGAGTCAGTGCCCTCAATTGAGGACAGTGTAAAACAACTGGTTATAATTATTTAAACAGCCAGCACAGAGTCAGTGCCCTAAACAGAGGACAGAATAAATCATCTGGTAATATATATTTCACCAGCCAGAACAGACTCAGTGCCCTAAACTGTTGACAGTGTAATTCTCCTGGTTATATATATTGAACCAGACAGCACAGAGTCAGTGCCCTATATGAAGTAGAGTGTAAAACAATTGGTTATATATATTTAACCAGCCAGCACACAGTCAGTGCCCTAAACTGAGGACAGTGAAAATCTCCTGGTTTTATATATTGAACCAGCCAGCACAGAGTCAGCGCCCTAAACTGAACAGAGTGTTAAACAACTGGTTATATATATTTAATCAGCCAGCACAGACTCAGTGCCCTAAACTGAATAGTGTAATACTCCTGGTTATAAATATTGAATCATCCAGCACACAGTCAGAGCCCTAAACTGAGGAGAGTGTAAAACTGCACTTTATATATATTTAACCAGCCAACGCAGACTCAGTGCCCGGAACTGAGGAGAGAGTAAAACGTCTGGTAATATATATTTAACCAGCCAGCACAGACTCAGTGCCCTAAACTGAGTTGAGTGTACATCTTCTGGTAATATACATTTAACCAGCCAGCACAGAGTTAGTGCCCTAAACTGAGGACAGTGTAAATCTCCTGGTAATATATATTTAACCAGCCAGCACAGACTCAGTTCCCTAAACTGAGGAGAGTGTAAAACAACTGGTTATATATATTTAAACAGCCAGCACAGTCTCAGTGCCCTAAACTGAGGAGTGTGTAAAACTCCTGGTTACATATATTTAACCAGCCAGCACGGTGTCAGTGCCCTAAACTGAGGAGAGTGGAAAACAACTGATTTTATATATATTTAACGATCCAGCACAGAGTCAGAGCCCTAAGCTGTGGAGAGTGTAAATCTCCTGGTTATATGTATTAAACCATCCAGCACAGAGTCCGTGCCCTAAACTGAGGACAGTGTAAATCTCCGGGGTAAATATATTGAACCAGCCAGCACAAAGTCAGTTTCCTAAACTGAATCGAGTGTAAAACTCCTGGTTACATATATTTAACCAGCCAGCACAGAGTCAGTGCCCTGAACTGAGGAGAGTGTAAAACTCCTGGTTATAAATATTGATCCAGCCAGCACAGAGTTGGTGCCCAAAAGTGAGGACAGTGTAAAACTCCTGGTTATATATATTTAACCAGCCAGCCCAGAGTCAGTGCACTAAACAGAGGAGAGTGTAAAACAACTGGTTATATATATTGAACCAGACAGCGCAGAGTCACTGCCCGAAACTGTGGATAGTGTAAAACGCCTGGGAATATATATTTAACCAGCCAGCACAGAGTCATTGCCCTAAATTGAGAAGAGTGTAAATCTCCTGGTTATATATATTTAACCAGCCAGCACAGTGTCAGTGCCCTAAACTGTGGAAATGTCAATTTCCTGGTTATATTTTTGAAACCAGCCAGCACAGAGTCAGTGCCCTAAACTGAGGAGAGTGTAAATCTCCTGGTTATATATATTTAACCAGTCTGCACAGAGTCAGTGCTCTAAACTGAGGACAGTCTGAATCTCCTGGTTATATATATTGAACCAGCCAGCACAGAGTCGGTGCCCTAAGCTGAGGAGAGTGGAAATCTGCTGGTTATATATATTTAACTAGCCAGCACACAGTCAGTGCCCTAAATTGCGGAAATTGTCAATCTCCTTGTTATATGTATTTAACCAGCTAGAACAGAGTCATTGTCCGACACTGAGGAGCGTGTAAATTTCCTGGTTATATATTTTGAACCAGCCAGTACAGAGTCAGTTCCCTAAACTGAGGAGAGTGTAAAACAGCTGGTTATATATATTTAAACAGCCAGTATAGAGTCAGAGCCCTAAACTGAATAGAGTGTAAAACTCCTGGTTATATATATTGAACCAGCCAGCATAGAGTCAGTGCCCTAAGCAGAGGAAAGTGTAAATCTCCTGCTTATATTTATTTAACCAGCCAGCACATGCTCAGTGCCCAAAACTGAATAGAGTGTAAAACTCCTGGTTACGTATATTAAACCAGCCAGCACAGAGTCAGTGCCCTAATCTCAGGACAGTGTAAATCTCCTGGTTATATCTATTGAACCAGCCTGCACAGAGTCAGTGCCCCCAACTGCGGACAATGTAAAACAACTAGTTATATATATTAAACCAGCCATCACAGACTCAGTGCACTAAACTGAGGAGAGTGTAAATCATCTGGTAATAAATATTTAACCGGCCAGCCCAGACTCAGATCCCTAAACTGAGAAGAGAGTAATCTCCTGGTTATATATATTGAACCAGCCAACACAGAGTCAGTGCCCGAACCTGAATCGAGTGTAAAACCCCTGGTTATATATAATTAACCAGCCAGCACAGAGTCAGTGCCCTAAACTGAATTAAGTGCAAAACGCCAGGTTAATGTATTGAACCAGCTGGCACAGAGTCAGTGCCCTCAACTGAGGACAGTGTAAAACAACTGGTTATATTTATTTAAACAGCCAGCACAGAGTCAGTGCCCTAAACAGAGGACAGAATAAATCATCTGGTAATATATATTTCACCAGCCAGAACAGACTCAGTGCCCTCAACTGTTGACAGTGTAAATCTCCTGGTTATATATATTGAACCAGCCAGCACAGAGTCAGTGCCCTAAATGAAGTAGAGTGTAAAACAATTGGTAATATATATTTAACCAGCCAGCACAGAGTCAGTGCCCTCCTCTGAGTAGAGATTAAACATCCTGGTTATATAAATTTAACCAGCCAGCACACAGTCAGTGCCCTAAACTGAGGAGAGTGAAAATCTCCTGGTTTTATATATTGAACCAGCCAGCATAGAGTCAGTGCCCTAAACTGAACAGAGTGTAAAACAACTGGTTATATACATTTAACTAGCCAGCACAGAGTCAGTGCACTAATGTGAGGACAGTGTAAATCTTCTGGTAATACATATTTAACTAGCCAGCACAGACTCAGTGCCCTAAACTGAGGAGAGTGTAAATCTCCTGGTTTTACACATTCAACCAGACAGCACAGAGTCAGTGCCCTAAACTGAGGACAGTGTAAAACAACTGGTTATAAATATTTAACCAGCCAACACAGAGTCAGAGTCTGAAACTGAATAGTGTGTAAATCTCCTGGTTATATATTTTTAACGAGCCAGCACAGAGTTTTTGCCCCAAACAGAGGACAGAATAACTCTTCTGGTAATATATGCATAAGTAGCCAGAACAGAGTCAGTGCCCTAACTGATGTGAGTGTAAATCTCCTGGTTATATATATTTAACCAGCCAGCACAGAGTCAGTGCCCTAAACTGAATCGAGTGTAAAACTCCTGGTTATATATATTTCAGAAGCCAACACAGAGGCAGTGCCCTGAACGGAATCAAGTGAAAAACCCCTAGTTAAATATATTGAACCAGCCAGCACAGAGTCAGCGCACTAAACTGAGGAGAGTGTGAATCTCCTGGTTATTTATATTTACCAGACAGCACAGAGTCAGTGCCCTAAACTGTGGAGAGTGTAAATCGCCAGGTAATATATATTTAACCAGCCAGCACAGAGTCAGAGCCCTGAACTGAACAGTGTGTAAAACTCCTGGTTATGTATATATAACGAAGCAGCACAGAGTCACAACACTAGACTGAATCGAGTGTAAAACTCCTGGTTATATATATTTAACCAGCCAGCACAGAGCCAGTGCCCTAAGCTGTAGACAGTGTAAATCTCCTGTTTATATAGATTGAACCAGCCAGCACAGAGTCAGTGCCCTAAACTGAGGAGACCGTTAATCTCCTTGTTATATATATATAACCAGCCTACACAGAGTCAGTGCACTGAACTGATTAGTGTGTAAATCTCCTGGTTATATTTTTTAAATCAGCCAGCACAGAGTCAGTGCCCTAAATTGAGGATAGTGTAAATCTTCTGGCGATATATATTTAACCAGCCAGCAGAGTCTCAGCGCCCTAAACTGAATCGAGTGTAAAACTCCTGGTTATATAGATTTAACCAGCCTGCACAGAGTGAGTGGCCTAATCTGACGACAGTGTAAAACTCCTGGTTATATATATTTTACCAACCAGCAGAGAGTCAGTGCGCTAAACTGAGGACAGTGAAAATCTCCTGGTTATATTTTTTAAATCAGCCAGCACAGAGTCAGTGCCCTAAATTGAGGATAGTGTAAATCTTCTGGCGATATATATTTAACCAGCCAGCAGAGTCTCAGCGCCCTAAACTGAATCGAGTGTAAAACTCCTGGTTATATATATTTAACCAGCCTGTACAGAGTGAGTGGCCTAATCTGACGACAGTGTAAAACTCCTGAGTATATATATTTAACCAGCCAGCACAGAGTCAGTGCCCTAAACTGAGGACAGTGTAAATCTCCTGGTTATATTTTTTATACCAGCCAGAACAGAGTCAGTTCCCTAAACGGAGGAGAGTGTAATTCTCCTGGTTATATATATTTAACCAGCCAGCACAGAGTGAGTGCCTTAAACTGAGGACAGTGTAAAACTCCTGGTTACATATAGTTAACCAGCCAGCACAGAGTCAGTGCCCTAAACTGAATCAAGTGTAAAACCCCTGGTTATATATATTGAACCAGCCAGCACAGATTCAGTGCCCTAAACTGAGGAGAGTATACATCTCCCGGTTATATATATTGAACCAGCCAGCACAGAGTCAGTGGTCTAAACTGAGGAGAGCGTAAAACAACTGTTTATAAATAATTAACCACACAGCACAGAGTGAGTGCCCTAAACTGAAAAGTGTAAAACTCCTGGTTTCAGATAGTTAACCAGCCAGCACAGAGTCAGAGTCCTAAACTTAATACTGTAAAACTCCTGGTTATATATATTTAACCAGCCAGGACAGAGTCAGTACCCTACTCTGAGGAGAGGTTAAAACTCCTGGTTATATATATTTAATCAGCCAGCACACAGTCAGCACCCTAAACTGAGGAGAGTGTAAAACAACTGGTTATATATATTTAATCAGAGAGAACAGACTCAGTGCGCTAAACTGAATAGTCTAAACTCCTGGTTATATATATTTAACCAGCCAGCACAGAGTCAGTGCCCTAAAGTGAACAGAGTGTAAAACATCTGGTTATATACATTTAACTAGCCAGCACAGAGTCAGTGCACTAATGTGAGGACAGTGTAAATCTTCTGGTAATACATATTTAACTAGCCAGCACAGACTCAGTGCCCTAAACTGAGGAGAGTGTAAATCTCCTGGTTTTACACATTCAACCAGCCAGCACAGAGTCAGTGCCCTAAACTGAGGACAGTGTAAAACAACTGGTTATAAATATTTAACCAGCCAACACAGAGTCAGAGTCTGAAACTGAATAGTGTGTAAATCTCCTGGTTATATATTTTTAACGAGCCAGCACAGAGTTTTTGCCCCAAACAGAGGACAGAATAACTCTTCTGGTAATATATACATAAGCAGCCAGAACAGAGTCAGTGCCCTAAACTGAGGAGAGTGTAAAACTCCTGGTTATATATATTTAACCAGCCAGCACAGAGTCAGTGCCCTAAACTGAATAGAGTGTAAAACTCCTGGTTATATATATTTAACCAGACTGCAGAGAGGCAGTGCCCTAAACTGAGGACAGTGTAAATCTCCTGGTTATATTTTTTAAACCAGCCAGCACAGACTCAGTGCCCTAAACTGAGGACAGTGTAAATCTTCTGGTGATATATATTTAACCAGCCAGCACAGACTAAGTGCCCAAAACTGACGAGAGTGTGAATCTCCTAGTTATATATATTTAAACAGCCAGCACCGACTCAGCGCCCTAAACTGAATCGAGTGTAAAACTCCTGGTTATATATATTTAACCAGCCAGCACAGAGTCAGTGCCCTAAACTGAGGACAGTGTAAATCTCCTGGTTATATTTTTTATACCAGCCAGAACAGAGTCAGGTCCCTAAACGGAGGAGAGTGTAATTCTCCTGGTTATATATATTTAACCAGCCAGCACAGAGTCAGTGCCCTAAACTGAATCAAGTGCAAAACCCCTGGTTATATATATTGAACCAGCCAGCACAGAGTCAGTGCCCTAAACTGAGGAGAGTGAAAAACAACTGGTTATATATATATATAACCAGAGTGCACAGAGTCAGTGCCCTAAACTGAATAGTGTAAAACTCCTGGTTATATATATTTAACCAGCCAGCACAGAGTGAGTGGCCTAAACTGAGGACAGTGTAAAACTCCTGGTTTTTCTATATTTAACCAGCCAGCACAGAGTCAGTGCCCTAAATTGAGGACAGTGCAAATCTCCTGGTTATATTTTTTATACCAGACAGAACAGAGTCAGTTCCCTGAACGGAGGAGAGTGTAATTCTCCTGGTTATATATATTTAACCATCCAGCACAGAGTGAGTGCCCTAAACTGAGGCCAGTGTAAAACATCTGGTTATATATATTTAACCAGCCAGCACAGAGTCAGTGCCCTAAACTGAATAGTATAAAACTCCTGGTTATATATATTTAACCAGCCAGCACACAGTCAGTGCCCTAAACTGGGGAGAGTGCAAAACAACTGGTTGTATATATTTAACCAGCCAGCACAGAGACCGAGACCTAAACTGAATAGAGTGTAACAGCCTGGTTATATATATTTAAAAAGCCAGCACAGACTCAGTCCCCGAAACTGAGGAGAGTGTAAATCTCCTTGTTATATATATTTAACCAGCCAGCACAGATTCAGTGCCCTAAACTGAATCGAGTGTAAAACTCCTGGTTACATATATTGAACCAGCCAGCGCTGTGTCAGTGCCCTAAACTGAGGAGAGTGTAAAACAACTGATTATATGTATTTAACGAGCCAGCACAGAGTCAGAGTCCTAATTTGAATAGCCTGTAAAACTCCTGGTTATATATATTTAACCAGCCAGCACAGAGCCAGTGCCCTAAGCTGTGGACATTGTAAATCTCCTGTTTATATAGATTGAACCAGCCAGCATAGAGTCAGTGCCCTAAACTGAGGAGACTGTTAATCTCCTGGTTATATATATTTAACCAGCCAACACAGACTCAGTGCCCTAAACTGAATCGAGTGTAAAACTCCTGGTTATGTATATTGATCCAGCCAGCACAGAGTTAGTGCCCTAAAGTGAGGACAGTGTAAAACAACTGGTTATATATATTTAACCAGCCAGCACGGACGCAGTGCCCTAATCTGAATAGAGTACAAAACTCCTGGTTATATATATTTAACCAGCCAGCACAGAGTCAGAGACCTAAACTGAATAGAGTTTAAAAGCCTGGTTATAGATATTTAATCAGCCAGCAAAGACTCAGTGACAGAAACTGAGGAGAGTGTAAATCTCCTGGTTATATAGATTGATCCAGCCGGCACAGAGACAGTGCCCAAAACTGAATATAGTGCAAAACCCCTGCTTATATATATTTAACCAGTCGGCACAGAGTCAGTGTCCTAAACTGGGGACAGTGTAAAACTTCTGGTTTTATATATATTTAACCAGCCAGCACAGAGTCAGAGCCCTAAAGTGAGGACAGTGTAAATCTGCTGGTTCACTATTTAAGCAGTCAGCACAGAGTTAGTGCCCTAAAATGAGGAGAGGGTAGTATCCTGGTTATATATATTTAACCAGCCAGAACGGAGTCCGGGCCCGAAACTGAGGAGAGTGGAAATCTCCTTGTTATGTATATTGAACCAGCCAACACAGAGTCAGTTCCCTAAACCGTGGAGGGTGAAAAACGACTCTTTATATATATTTAATCAGCCAGCACAGAGTCAGGGCGCTGAACTCAGAAAGTGTAAATCGCCTTGTTATTTAACCAGCCAGCAAACATTCAGTGCCCTAAACTGCGGAAAGTGTCAATTTCCTGGTAATATGTATTTTACCAGCTAGCACAGAGTCAGTGTCCTCATCTGAGGACAGTGTAAATCTCCTGGTTATATATATTGAACCAGCCAGCACAGACTCAGTGCCGTAAACTGAATAGAATGTAAATCTCCTGGCTATATATATTTAACTAGACAGAAGAGAGTTAGTGCCCTATACTGAGGACAGTGTCAATCTTCTGATAATGTATATTGAACTCGACAGCACAGACTCAGTGCCCTAAACTGAGGAGAACGTAAATTTCCTGTTTAAATACATGTAACCGCCAGCACAGACTCAGTGCCTAAAATTGAAGTGAGTGCAAAACTCCTGGTTATAAATATTTGACCAGCCAGCAGAGAGGCAGTGCCCTAAATTGAGGAGAGAGTAAACTCCTGGTTATATATATTGAACCAGCCAACACAGTGTCAGTGCCCTAAACTTTATCGAGTGTAAAACTCCAGGTTCTGTATATTTACCGTGTCAGCACAGAGTCAGTGCCCTAAACTGAATCGAGTGGAAAACAACTGGTTATATATATTGAACCAGCCAGCACAGAGTCAGTGCCCGAAGCTGCGGAAAGTGTAAATCTCCTGGTTATATATATTTAACCAGCAAGAACATAGTCAGTGCCCTAACCTGAGGACAGCGTAAATCTTCTGGCTATATATATTTAACTAGCCAGCACATAGTCACTGCCCTAAACTGAGGAGAATGTAAATCTCCTGGTTATATATATTGAACCAACCAGCACAGAATTAGAGCCCTAAACTGAATATAGTGCAAAACTCCTGCTTATATATATTTAACCAGTCAGCACAGAGTCAGTGCCCTAAAATGAGGAGAGGGTAATATCCTGGTTATATATATTTAACCAGCCAGCACGGAGTCAGGGCCCGAAACTGAGGAGAGTGGAAATCTCCCATTTATATACATTGACCCAGACAGCACAGAGTCAGTGCCCTAAACTGAGGACAGTGTAAATCTTCTGGTAATATATATTTAACCAGACAGCACAGACTCAGAGCACTAAACTGCGGAGAGTGTAAATCTCCTGGTTATATTTATTGAACCAGCCAGCACAGAGTCAGAGCCCTAAACTGAATAGTGCAAAACTCCTGATTATATACATTTAACCAGCCAGCACAGACTTTTTGCCCTAAACTGAGGAGAGTGTAAATCTCCTGGTTATATATATTTAACGAGCCAGCAAAGAGTCAGATCTCTAGACTGAATAGAGTGTAAATCTCCTGGTTATATATATTGAACCAGTCGGCACAGAGTCAGTGCCCTAAACTGAGGACAGTGTAAAACGTCTGGTTTTATATATATTTAACCAGCCAGCACAGAGTCAGTGACCTAAACTGAACAGAGTGTAAAACTACTGGTTAAATATATATAACCAGACAGCAGAGAGGCAGTGCCCTAAACTGAGGACAGTGGAAATCTTCTTATAATATATATTTAACCAGACAGCACAGACTCACTGCCCTAAATTGAGGACAGTGTAAATCTTCCGGTTATATATATTTGACCAGCCAGCACAGACTCAGTGCCCTAAACTGAGATGAGTCTAAATCTACTGGTTATATGTATTTAACCAGCTAGCACAGAGTCAGTGCCCTAAACTGAGGAGAGTGTAAAACAACTGGTTATATATATTTAACCAGCCAGCACAGACTCAGTGACCTAAACTGAATAGAGTGTAAAACTCCTGGTTAGAAATATTTAACCAGACAGCAGAGAGGCAGTGCCCTAAACTGAGGACAGTGGAAATCTTCTGATAATATATATTGAACCAGACAGCACAGACTCAGTGCCCTAACCTGAGGAGAGTGTAAATCTTCTGGTTATATATATTTGACCAGCTAGCACAGACTCAGTGCCCTAAACTGAGAAGCGTGTAAATTTACTGGTTATATGTATTTAACCAGCCAGCACAGAGTCAGTGCCCTAAACTGAGGAGAGTGTAAAACAACTGGTTATATATATTTAATCAGCCACCACAGACTCAGACACCTAAACTGAATAGAGTGTAAATCTTCTGGTTATATATATTTAACCAGCCATCACATAGTCAGTGCCCTTATCTGAGGACAGCGTAAATCTCCTGGTTATATATATTGAACCAGCCAGCGCAGAGTCAGTGCCCTAAACTGAGGATCGTGTAAATATCCTGGTTATATATATTTAACCAGCCAGCAGAGAGTCAGTGCCCTTAACGGAGGACAGTGTAAATCTCCTGGTTATATATATTTAACCAGCCAGCACAGAGTCATTGCCTTAAACTGAGGAGAGTATAAACGTACTGGTTTTATATATATATTTAAACAGCCAGCACAAACTCAGTGCCCTAAAGTGAGGCGAGTGTAAATATCCAGGTTATATATATTTAAGCAGCCAGCACAGAGTCAGTGCCCTGAACTGTGGAGAGTACAAATCTCCTGGTTATATGTATTCAAAAAGCCAGCACCGATTCAGTGCCCTAAACTGAGGAGAGTGTCAATCTCCTGGTTATATATATTTAAACAGCCAGTGCAGAGTCAGTGTCCTAAACTGAGGAGAGTGTCAATCTCCTGGTTATATATATATAACCAGCCAGCACAGACTCAGTGCCCTCACCTGAAGAGAGTGTAAATCTCCTGGTTCTGTATTTATTTAACCAGCCAGCACAGAGTCATTGCTCTAAACTGAGGAGAGTGTAAATCTGCTGGTTATATATTTTTAAAAAGCCAGCACAGGGTCAGTGCCATAAACTGAGGAGAATGTAAATCTCCTGGTTATATATATTTTAACAGCCAGCACAGAATCAGTGCCCTAAACTTAGGAGAGTGCAAACCTCCAGGTTAAATGCATTTAAACAGCCAGCTTAGAGTCAGTGCCCTAAAATGAGGATAGTGTAAGTCCCCTGGCTAGATATATTCAACCAGCCAGCACAGATTCACTGCCCTCAACTGGGGAGAGGGTAAGTCTCCTGATTATATATATTTTAACGGCCAGTACAGATTCAGTGCCCTAAACTTAGTAGAGTTTAAATCTCCTGGTTATATATATTTAAAAAGACAGCACAAAGTCATTGCACTAAACGGAGGAGAGTGTAAATCTCCTGGTTATATATATTTAACCAGCCAGTGCAGAGTCACTGCCCTAAAATGTGGAGAGGGGAAATCTCCTGGTTATATCTATATTTAAACTGCCAGCACAGTGTCAGTGCCCTAAACTGAGGAGAATGTAAATCTCCTGCTTATATATATTTTAACAGCCAGCACAGAATCAGTGCCCTAAACTTAGGAGAGTGCAAACCTCCAGGTTAAATACATTTAAACAGCCAGCTAAGAGTCAGTGCCCTAAAATGAGGATAGTGGAAGTCCCCCGGCTAGATATATTCAACCAGCCAGGACAGAGTCCGTGCCCTAAACTGATTAGAATGTACATCTCCTGGTTATGTATATTTAACCAGCCAGCACAGATTCAGTGACCTAAACTGAGGAGAGTGTAAATCTTCTGGTTATGTATATTCAACCAGCCAGCACAGACTCAGTGCCCTCAACTGAGGAGAGGGAAAGTCTCCTGGTTATATATATTTAACCGGACAGCACAGATTCATGCCCTAAACTGAGGAGAGTTTAAATCTCCTGGTTATATATGTATTTAACCAGCCAACACAGAGTCAGTGCCCTAAACTGAGGAGAGTGTAAATCTCCTGATTATATGTAACTAACCAGCCAGCACAGAGTCAGTGCCCGAAACTGAGGAGAATGTACATTTCCTGGCTATATATATTCAACCAGCCAGCAGAGTCAGTGCCGTATACTGAGGAGAGTGTAAATCTGCTGGTTATATATATTTAACCAGCCAGTACAGATTCAGTGCCCTAAAGTGTGGAGAGTGAATATCTCCTGGTTACGTATATTCAACGAGCCAGCACAGATTCACTGCCCTTAACTGGGGAGAGGGTAAGTCTCCTGGTTATATATATTTAACCGGCCATTATAGATTCAATGCCCTAAACTTAGTCGAGTTTAAATCTCCTGGTTATATATATTTACCCAGACAGCACAAAGTCATTGAACTAAACTGAGGAGAGTGTAAATCTCCTGGTTATATATATTTAACCAGCCAGTGCAGAGTCAGTGCCCTAAACTGAGGAGAGTGTAAATCTCCTGGTTATATATATTTAAACAGCCAGTGCAGAGTCAGTGCCCGAAACTTAGTAGAGTGTAAATCTCCTGGTTATATCCATATATCCAGCCAGCACAGACTTAGTGTCCTAACCCGAACAGAGTGTAAATCTCCTGGCTCTGTATTCATTTAACCAGCCAGCACAGAGTCATTGCTCTAAACTGAGGAGAGTGTAAATCTGCTGGTTATATATTTTTAAAAAGCCAGCACAGTGTCAGTGCCCTAAACTGAGGAGAGTGTAAATCTCCTGGTTATATATATTTTAATAGCCAGCACAGAATCAGTGCCCTAAACT
Organism: Chiloscyllium punctatum; assembly: GCF_047496795.1. Taxonomy (NCBI): domain Eukaryota; kingdom Metazoa; phylum Chordata; class Chondrichthyes; order Orectolobiformes; family Hemiscylliidae; genus Chiloscyllium; species Chiloscyllium punctatum. The sequence continues at coordinate 8,131,086 of NC_092761.1, forward strand.
TAGGAGAGTGCAAACCTCCAGGTTAAATACATTTAAACAGCCAGCTTGGAGTCAGTGCCCTAAAATGAGGATAGTGGAAGTCCCCCGGCTAGATATATTCAACCAGCCAGGACAGAGTCAGTGCCCTAAACTGATGAGAATGTACATCTCCTGGTTATATATATTTAACCAGCCAGCACAGATTCAGTGACCTAAACTGAGGAGAGTGTAAATCTTCTGGTTATGTATACTAAACAAGCCGGCACAGACTCAGTGCCCTCAACTGAGGAGAGGGTAAGTCTCCTGGTTATATATATTTAACCGGCTAGCACAGATTCATGCCCTAAACTGAGGAGAGTTTAAATCTCCTGGTTATGTATGTTGAACTAGCCAGCACAGAGTCATTGCACTAAACTCAGTAGCGTGTAAATCCCCTGGCTATATATATTTAACCAGCCAGCGCAGAGTCATTGCCCTAAACTGAGGAGAGTTTAAATCTCCTGGTTATATATATTTAATCAGCCAGCACAGAGTCATTGCACTAAACTGAGGAGAGCGTAAATCTCCTGGTTATATCCATATTTAAACTGCCAGCACAGAGTCATTGACCTAAACTGAGGAGAGGGTAAATCTAATATATATATATATTTAACAAGCCAGCACAGACTTAGTGCCCTGAAGTGAGGAGAGTGCAAATCTCCTGGTTATATATATTTAACCAGCCAGCACAGTGTCATTGCCCTAAACTGAGGAGAGTGTAAATCTCCTGGCTATATATATTTCGCCAGCTAGTGCAGAGTCAGTGCACTAAACTGAGGAGAGTGTAAGTCTCCTGGCTAGATGTATTCAACCAGCCAGCACAGGCTCAGTGCCATAAACTGAGGAGAGTGTAAATCTCCTGGTTAACCATATTTAACCAGCCAGCACAGATTCAGTGCCGGAAACTGAGGAGATGGTAAATCCCCTGGTCATATATATTTACCCAGCCAGCACAGAGTCATTGCCCAAAACTGAGGAGAGTGTAAATCTCCTGGCTATATGTATTCAACCAGCCATCAGAGTCAGTACCCTAAACAGACGAGAGTGTAAATCTCCTGGCTATATATATACAACCAGCCAGCAGAGTCAGTGTCCTAAACTGAGGAGAGTGTAAATCTCCTGGTTGTAGATATTTAGCCACCCAGCACGGACTCAGTGCCCTAAACTGAGGAGAGGGTAAATCTCCTGGTTTTATATATATATATTTAAACAGCCAGCACAGACTCAGAGCCCTAAACTGAGAAGAGGGTAAATCTCCTGGTTATTTATATACAACCAGCCAGCAGAATCAGTGTCCGAAACTGAGGAGAGTTTAAATCTCCTGGTTATAGATATTTAACATGCCAGTACAGATTCAGTGCCCTAAATTGAGGAGCGGGTAAATCTCCTGGTTAAAAATATATTTAACCAGCCAGCACAGTGGCATTGCACTAAACTGAGGACAGTGTTAATATCCTGGTTATATAAATTTAAACAGCCAGCACAGATTATGCGCCCTAAACTGCGTAGATGGTAAATCTCCTGGTTATATATATTTAAACAGCCAGCAAAGGGTCAGTACCCTATACTGAGAACAGTGTAAATCTTCTGGTCATATATATTTAACCAACCAGCACAGACTCAGTGCCCTCAATTGATGAGAGTATAAATCTCCTGGTAACATATATTTAACCAGCCAGCAACGAGTCAGTGCACTTAGGTGAGGAGAGTGTAAATCTCCTGGAAAGATCTATTTAACCAGACAGCACAGAGACAGTGCTCTAAATTGAGGAGTGTGTAAATCTCCTGGTTATATATATTTAACCAGCCAGCACAGTCTCACTGCCCTAAACCGAGGACAGTGCAAATCTCCTGGTTATATATATTGAACCAACCAGTGCAGAGTCAGTGCCCGAAACTGAGGAGAGTGTAAAACAACCGGTGATATTTATTTAACCAGCCAGCACAGACTCAGTGCTAGCCAGCACAGAGTCAGTGCCCTAAACTGAGGACAGCGTAAATCTCCTGGTCATATATATTTAACCAACCAGCACAGACTCAGTGCCCTAAACTGAGGAGAGTGTAAATCTCCTGGTTATATATATTGTACCAGCCAGCACAGAGTCAGTGCCCTCAACTGAGGACAGTGTAAAACAACTGGTTATATATATTTAACCAGCCAGCACACAGTCAGTGTCCTAAAATGAAGACAGTGTAAATCTAGTGGGTATATATATTTAACCAGCCAGCACAGAGTCAGTGCCCTCAACTGAGGACAGAGTAAATCTTCTGGTAATATATAGTTAACCAGACAGCACATAGTCAATGCCCTATAGTGAGGAGAGTGTAAATCGCCTTGTTATATATATTGAACCAGCCAGCACAGAGTCAGAGCCCTCAAATGAGGACAGTGTAAAACAAATGGATATATATATTTAACCAGCCAGCACTGACTCAGTGCCCAAAACTGAAGAGAGTGTAAAACTCCTGGTTACATATATTTAATCAGCCAGCACAGAGTCAGTTCCCTAAACTGAAGACTGTGTAAATCTCCTGGTTATATACATTTAACCAGCCAGTGCAGAGTCAGTGCCCGAAACTGAGGAGAGTGTAAAACAACTGGTTATATATATTTAACCAGCCAGCACAGACTCAGTGCCCTAAACTGAGGACAGCGTAAATCTCCTGGGTGTATATGTTGGACCAGCCAGCACAGAGTCAGTGCCCTAAACTTTGGATAGTGTAAATCTTCTGGTAATATATATTTAACCAGCCAGCACAGAGTCAATGCCCTAAACTGAGGACAGTGTAAATCTTCTGGTTATATATATTGAACCAGCCAGCACAGTCTCAGTGCACTAAACCGAGGAGAGTGTAAATCTCCTGGTTATATATATTGAACCAGCCAGTGCAGAGTCAGTGCCCGAAACCGAGGAGACTGTAAAACAACTGGCGATATATATTTAACCAGCCAGCACAGAGTCAGTGACCTAAACTGAGGACAGAGGAAATCTTCTGGGAATATATATTTAACCGGACAGCACATTGTCAGTGCCCTAAACTGAGTACAGTATAAATATCCTGCTTATGTATATTTAACCTAGCAGCACAGAGTCAGTGCCCTAAACTGAGGAGACTGTAAAACCCCTGGTTATATATATTTAACCAGCCAGCACAGACCCAGTGCCTGAAACTCAACAGAGTGTAAAACTCCTGGTTATATATATTTAACCAGCCAGCACAGAGTCAGTGCCCTAAAATGAGGACAGAGTAAATCTTCTGGTAATATATATTTAACCAGCCAGCAGAGAGTCAGTGCATTAAACTGAGGTCAGAGTAAATCTTCTGGTAATATATATTTAACCAGACAGAACATAGTCAAGACCCTGAACTGAGGAGAGTGTAAAACTCCTGGTTACATATATTTAATCAGCCAGCACAGAGTCAGTGCCAGAAACTGAGGACAGTGTAAATCCCCTGGTTATATGCATTGAACCAGCCAATGCAGAGTCAGCGCCTGAAACTGAGGAAAGTGTAAAACAACTGGTTATATATATTTAACCAGCCAGCAAAGACTCAGTGCCCTATACTCAATAGAGTGTAAAACCCCTGGTTATATATATTTAAACAGCCAGCACAGAGTCAGTGCCCAAAACTGAGGATAGTGTAAATCATCTGGTAATATATATTTAACCAGCCAGCACAGAGTCAATGCCCTAAACTGAGGACAGTGTAAATCTTCTGGTTATATATATTGAACCAGCCAGCAGAGAGTCAGTGCATTAAACTGAGGTCAGAGTAAATCTTCTGGTAATATATATTTAACCAGACAGAACATAGTCAAGACCCTGAACTGAGGAGAGTGTAAAACTCCTGGTTACATATGTTTAATCAGCCAGCACAGAGTCAGTGCCAGAAACTGAGGACAGTGTAAATCCCCTGGTTATATGCATTGAACCAGCCAATGCAGAGTCAGCGCCTGAAACTGAGGAAAGTGTAAAACAACTGGTTATATATATTTAACCAGCCAGCAAAGACTCAGTGCCCTATACTCAATAGAGTGTAAAACCCCTGGTTATATATATTTAAACAGCCAGCACAGAGTCAGTGCCCAAAACTGAGGATAGTGTAAATCTTCTGGTAATATATATTTAACCAGCCAGCACAGAGTCAATGCCCTAAACTGAGGACAGTGTAAATCTTCTGGTTATATATATTGAACCAATCAGCACAGTCTCAGTGCACTAAACTGAGGAGAGTGTAAATCTCCTGGCTATATGTATTTAACCAGCCAGCACAGAGTCAGTGCCCGAAACTGAGGACAGTGTAAATCTCATGGTTATATACATTTAACCAGCCAGCACAGATTCAGTGTTCTAAACCGAGGAGAGTATAAATCTCCTGGTTATATACATTTAACCAGCCAGTGCAGAGTCAGTGCCCTAAACTGAGGACAGAGTAAATCTTCTGGTTATATATATTTAACCAGCTAGCACAGAGACAGTGCCCTAAACTGAGGACAGCGTAAATCTCCTGGTTATATATATTTAACCAGCCAGCACAGACTCAGAGCCCTAAACTCAACAGAGTGTAAAACTCCTGGTTATATATATTTAACCAGCCAGCACAGACTCAGTGCCCTAAACTGAGGACAGAATAAATCTCCAGGTTATATATACTTCATCAGCCAGTATAGAGTAAGTGTCCTAAACTGAGGATAGTGTAAATCGTCTGGTAAAATATATTTAACCAGCCAGCACAGTCTCTGTGCCCGAAACTGAGGAGAGTGTAAATCCCCTTGTTATATATATTGAACCAGTCAGCACAGTCTCAGTGCCCTAAACCGGGAGAGACGAAATCTCCTGATTATATATATTTAACCAACCAGTGCAGAGTCAGTGGCCGAAACTGAGGAGAGTGTAAAACAATTGGTTATATATATTTAACCAACCAGCACAGACTCAGTGCCAGCCAGCACAGAGTCAGTGCCCTAAACTGAGGACAGCGTAAATCTTCTGGTTATATATATTGAACCAGTCAGCAGAGAGTCAGTGCACTAAACTGAGGACAGCGTAAATCTTCTGGTTATATATATTGAACCAGCCAGCACAGAGTCAGTGCCCTAAAGTGAGGAGAGTGTAAATCTCCTGGTTATATATATTGAACCAGCCAGCACTGAGTCAGTGCCCTAATCTGAGAAGACTGTAACACTCCTGGTTATATATATTAAACCTGCCAGCACAGAGTCGGAGCCCTAAACTGTATACATGTTTTAATCTCCTGGTTAAATATATTCAAACAGCCATCACAGAGTCAGTGCCCTAAATTGAGGAGAGTGTAAAACAACTGGTAATATGTATTTTACCAGCCAGCGCAGACTCAGTGCCCTAAACTGAGGAGAGTGTAAATCTCCTGGTTGTATATATTTAACCAGCCAGCATGGAGCCAGTGCCCTAAACTCAGGAGAGTGTAAAATATCAGGTCATATATAATTAACCGGCCTGCACAGAGTGAGTGACCTAAACTGAGGAGGGTATAAATCTCCTGGTTATATATATTTAACCAGCCAGTGCACAGTCAGTGCCCTAAACTGAGGAGAGTGTAAAACAACTGGTTATATATATTAAACCAGCCAGCACAGACTCAGTTCCCTAAACTGAGGACAGTGTAAAACTCTTGGGTATATATATTGAACGAGCCAGCACAGAGTATGTGCCCTAACCTGAGGAGAGTTTAAATCTCCTGGTCATATATATTGAACCAGCCAGACAGAGTCAGTGCCCTAAACTGAGGATAGTGTAAATCTTCTGGTAATGTATAATTTAACCAGCCAGCACAGACTCAGTGCCCTAAACTGAGGAGAGTGTAAATCCCCTTGTTAAATATATTGAACCAGCCAGCACAGAGTCAGTGCCCTAAACTGAGGACAGTGTAAATTTCCTGGTTATATATATTTAACCAGCCAGCACAGATTCAGTGCCCTAAACTGAGGAGACTGTAAATCTCCTGGCTATATGTACTTAACCAGCCAGCACAGAGTTAGTGCCCGAAACTGAAGACAGTGTAAATCTCATGGACATATATATTGAACCAGCCAGCACAGATTCAGTGCCCTAAACCGAGGAGAGTGTAAATCTCCTGGTTATATACATTTAACCAGCCAGTGCGGAGTCAGTGCCCGAAAATGAGGACAGTGTAAATCTCCTTGGTGTTTATATTAAACCAGCCAGCACAGAGTCAGTGCCCTAAACTGAGGACATATAAATCTCCTGCTTATGTATATTTAACCAGCCAGCACAGAGTCAGTGCCCTAAACTGAGGACAGAGTAAATCTTCTGGTAATATATATTTAACCAGACAGAACATAGTCAATGCCCTAAACTGAAGAGAGTGTAAATCTCCTGGTTGTATATATTTATCCAGCCAGCATGGAGCCAGTGCCCTAAACTCAGGAGAGTGTAAAATATCAGGTCATATATAATTAACCGGTCTGCACAGAGTGAGTGACCTAAACTGAGGAGGGTATAAATCTCCTGGTTAAATATATGTAACCAGCGGGCACAGACTCAGTGCCCAAAAATGAGGAGAGTGTAAATCCCCTTGTTATATATATTGAACCAGCCAGACAGAGTCAGTGCCCTAAACTGAGGATAGTGTAAATCTTCTGGTAATGTATAATTTAACCAGCCAGCACAGACTCAGTGCCCTAAACTGAGGAGAGTGTAAAACTCCTGGTTACATATATTTAATCAGCCAGCACAGAGTCAGTGCCCTAAACTGAAGACTATGTAAATCTCCTGGTTATATACATTTAACCAGCCAGTGCAGAGTCAGTGCCCTAAACTGAGGACAGTGTAAATATCCTGGTTTTATATATATATTTAACAAGGCAGCGCAGAGTCAGTTCCCTAAACTGAAGAGAGTGTAAATCTCATGGTGATATATACTTAACCAGCCAGCAAAGAGTCAGTGCTCTAAATTGAGGACAGTGTAAATCTCGCGGTTATATATATTTAACCAGCCAGCACAAAGTCCGTGCCCTAAACTGATGAGAAAGTTAGACAACTGGTTATGTATATTTATACAGCCAGCACAGACTCAGTGCCCTAAACTGTGGAGAGTGTAAATCTCCTGGTTATATATATTGAACAAGCCAGCACCGAGTCAGTGCCCTCAACTGAGGACAGTGTAAAACAACTGGTTATATATATTTACCCAGCCAGCACATAGTCAGTGTCCTAAAATGAAGACAGTGTAAATCTAGTGGGTATATATATTTAACCAGCCAGCACATAGTCAGTGCCCTAAACTGAGGATAGTATAAATCTCCTGATTCTATATATTTAACCAGACAGCATATAGTCAATGCCCTAAACTGAGGAGAGTGTAAATCGCCTTGTTGTATATATTGAACCAGCCAGCATAGAGCCAGAGCCCTCAAATGGGGACAGTGTAAAACAAATGGATATATATATTTAACCAGCCAGAACTGACTCAGTGCCCAAAACTGAAGAGAGTGTAAAACTCCTGGTTACATATATTTAATCAGCCAGCACAGAGTCAGTGCCCTAAACTGAAGACTATGTAAATCTCCTGGTTATATACATTTAACCAGCCAGTGCAGAGTCAGTGCCCGAAACTGAGGAGAGTGTAAAACAACTGGTTATATATATTTAACCAGCCAGCACAGACTCAGTGCCCTAAACTCAATGGAGTGTAAAAACCCTGGTTATATATATTTAACCAGCTAGCACAGAGTCCGTGCCCTAAACCGAGGACAGCGTAAATCTCCTGGGTATATATGTTGGACCAGCCAGCACAGAGTCAGTGCCCTTATCTGAGGACTGAGAAAAGCTTCTGGTAATATATATTTAACCAGACAGCACAGTCTCAGTGCCCTAAACTGAGGACAGTGTAAATCCCCTTGTTATATGTATTGAACCAGCCAGCACAGAGTCAGTGCCCTCAAAAGAGGGCAGTGTAAAACTACTGGTTATATATATTTAACCAGCCAGCACAGAGTCAGATCCCTAAACTGAGGTGAGCGTAAATCTCCTGGTTATATGTATTTAACCAGCCAGCACAGTCTCAGTGCCCGAAACCCAGGAGAGTGTAAATCTTCTGGTTATATATTTTTAATCAGCCAGTGCAGAGTCAGTGCCCGAAACTGAAGAGGGTGTAAAACAAATGGTTATATATCTTTAACCAGCCAGCACAGACTCAGAGCCATAAACTCAACAGAGTGTAAATCTCCTGGTTATATATATTGAACCAGCCAGCACTGAGTCAGTGCCCTAAACTGAGAAGACTGTAACACTCCTGGTTATATATATTTAACCTGCCAGCACAGAGTCGGAGCCCTAAACTGTATACATGTTTTAATCTTCTGGTTAAATATATTGAAACAGCCATCACAGAGTCAGTGCCCTAAATTGAGGAGAGTGTAAAACAACTGGTTATATATATTTAAGCAGCCAGCACAGACTCAGAGCCCTAAACTGAGGACAGTGTAAATCTCCTTGGTGTTTATATTTAACCAGCCAGCACAGAGTCAGTGCCCTAAACTGAGGACATACAAATCTCCTGCTTATGTATATTTAACCAGCCAGCACAGAGTCAGTGCCCTAAACTGAGGACAGAGTAAATCTTCTGGTAATATATATTTAACAAGACAGCACATAGTCAATGCCCTAAACTGAAGAGAGTGTAAATCTCCTGGTTGTATACATTTAACCAGCCAGCATGGAGCCAGTGCCCTAAACTCAGGAGAGTGTAAAATATCAGGTCATATATAATTAACCGGCCTGCACAGAATGAGTGACCTAAACTGAGGAGAGTATAAATCTCCTGGTTAAATATATGTAACCAGCGGGCACAGATTCAGTGCCCTAAACTGAGGAGAGTGTAAATCTCCTGGTTATATATATTTAACCAGCCAGTGCACAGTCAGTGCCCTAAACTGAGGAGAGTGTAAAACAACTGGTTATATATATTAAACCAGCTAGCACAGAGTCAGTCCCCTAAACTGAGGACAGTGTAAAACTCTTGGGTATATATATTGAACGAGCCAGCACAGAGTATGTGCCCTAACCTGAAGAGAGTGTAAATCTCCTGGTCATATATATTGAACCAGCCAGACAGAGTCAGTGCCCTAAACTGAAGATAGTGTAAATCTTCTGGTAATGTATAATTTAACCAGACAGCACAGAATCAGTGCCCTAAACTGAGGAGAGTGTAAATCCCCTTGTTATATATATTGAACCAGCCAGCACAGAGTCAGTGCCCTAAACTGACGACAGTGTAAATCTCCTGGTTATATATATTTAACCAGCCTGCACAGATTCAGTACCCTAACCTGAGGAGAGTGTAAATCTCCTGGTCATATATATTGAACCAGCCAGACAGAGTCAGTGCCCTAAGCTGAGGTGTGTGTAAACCTCCCGGTTATATATATTTAACCAGCCAGCACAGAGTCAGTGCCCTAAACTGAGGAGAGTGTAAATTTCCTGGTTATACACATTTAACCAGCCAGCAAAGAGTCAGTGCCCTAAACTGAGGACAGTGTAAATCTCCTGGTTATATATATTGAACCAGGCAGCACTAAGTCAGTGCCCTAAACAGAGAAGACTGTAAAATTCCTAGTTATATATATTTAACCTGCCAGCACAGAGTCGGAGCCCTAAACTGAATACAGTTTAAATCTCCTGGTTAAATATATTAAAACAGCCATAACAGAGTCAGTGCCCTAAATTGAGGAGAGTGTAAAACAACTGGTTATATACATTTAACCAGCCAGCACAGACTCAGAGCCCTAAACTCAACAGAGTGTAAAAATCCTGGTTATATATATTTAACCACCTAGCACATAGTCAGTGCCCTAAACTGAGGACAGCGTAAATCTCCTGGTTATATATATTTAACCAGCCTGTGCAGAGTTAGTGCCCGAAACTGAGGAGAGTGTAAAACAACTGGTTATATATATTTAACCAGCCAGCACAGACTCAGTGCCCTAAACTCAATAGAGTGTAAAAACCCTGGTTATATATATTTAACCAGCTAGCACAGAGTCAGTGCCCTAAATTGAGGACAGCGTAAATCTCCTGGGTATATATGTTGAACCAGCCAGTGCAGAGTCAGTGCCCTAAACTGAGGAGAGTGTAAATCCCCTTGTTATATATATTGAACCAGCAAGCACAGAGTCAGTGCCCTCAACTGAGGGAAGTGTAAAACTACTGGTTATATATATTTAACCAGCCAGCACAGAGTCAGAGCCCTAAACTGAGGTGAGCGTAAATCTCCTGGCTATATGTATTTAACCAGCCAGCACTGAGTTAGTGCCCTAAGCTGAGGACAGTGTAAATCTTCTGGTTATTTATATTGAACCAGCAAGCACAGTCTCAGTTCCCGAAACCGAGGAGAGTGTAAATCTCCTGTTTATATACATTTAACCAGTCAGCACAGAGTCAGTGCTCGAAACTGAACAGGGTGTAAAACAACTGGTAATATATCTTTAACCAGCCAGCACAGACTCAGAGCCCTAAACTCAATCGAGTGTAAATCTCCTGGGTGTATATATTTAACCAGCCAGCGCAGAGTTAGTGCCCTAAACTGAGGACAGTGTAAATCTTCTGGTAATATATATTTAACCAGACAGCACATAGTAAGTGCCCTAAACTGAGGACAGTGTGTAGGGGGTAGTGTAATTTTTAAACGGTTAGCTGCCTTTTAGTCTTTTTACCTTATAGTAAACACAAGCAGACACTCGAAACTGTTGCCGGACCTCCCCCATGTTTATATGAATGAAACAGTTGTAACAGCTTTCCTCGATAGTTGAGAGACCGCCCTTAACCACAGTTGTACAACATCATCCATATAAGGAAAGAACGGGAAGCTCAAACACTGATTGGCCAAGTGAATAACAAAATAATCGCAGGCACAAGAACCCAAATAAGGAAAACAGTGGGGAATCCTAGCACTCGTTGGTCAAGACAGCAGTAGTAGACCCAGCCCACATATACATGTATATAATGCGTGGAGATTACTATGCTTGTGTGTGTGTACCTTTGGGAACAACACCCGACTTTGCAAAGTTGAATGAAAAAGTTTTGGACAGACTCCTCCGTGTCTTTGTTCCTGGGAAGGGAAATAAAAATTGCCATAGATGGAGCCGGACAGCCACCTATCTCGCACAATTGGGGGCTCGTCCGGGATGAAATAATTATTGCCGGGGGGCGGGGGGGCAGTCTCTTCGGCTCACGGATCAAGCCTGATTACAACAAAGACGCGTCTAGTATTTATTTATACTTCTCACTGATCAGCTTGGTCCGTCGGCCGTCGGCCAAGAGAGGATGTGACCCGGCTCATTTTAAAATAATTTTGAATCCTGGAAAAGGAACACACGGACGAGTGCTGGGACGACCAGTTAGTGACTATACACGGGGGTACACACATTTTAAAAGGCCAGACAACTCCGTGCACGGATCAAGGTAAGAGATTATTTTGTTCTTCCTTGTTGGCCGCGTGGTTTTGACGGTCATCTGTGAAAACGCTTTGGGCGTTTAAGACCAGGACCGAAGATAGACCATGGGAAATCAGACTTCTAGATTTACTAAGGAAAAGTCAGGGAAGACTGCAAATGGGAAAGAAATACCCCCCGATAGTCCATTATGTCGGAAGTTAAGTCTATGGACGGACAGTAGTAGAACGAAGGACTTAAAGAAAGAGACCATGATAAAATATTGTTGTTTTATATGGACCAAAGAACCTATCCGCGCCCCCTCGGTAGTTTGGCCCGAGTATGGGTCTGATGAAGACTGGGTGTGTCAAATCCTAAATGTATATTTTAACAGAAAACAACCGTTTGACCCAGAGGAGAGCAAATACGCCGCCGCCTGGTTGGCGAGCGACGGCGAGAATCCCACGCGTCTCTATCCTCTGATTCCCCAAACAGACCCGAGGAAGCCCCAGAAGTCTAGGGACATCCTCACCGACGGTTTGCTAACGTCTGCCCCGCCCCCGGATATACCACCCGCGCACGACCAGGCGTCCAGCGCGGACCTCCCTCCTGCGACGGATAATTCCGAGTCCCAGCAGGCTACGACCAGTGAGGAAGGGACTGCTGGGGGGGCGGGGTACAGGAGGGGGCGCAGAACTCACCCCAGGCACTAGGAAATCAGTCCGACTCGAGATGCGGAAAGGTCGAGAAGAGGGATTGAGAGCTGGGAGGAGTGACAATATTGAACAGCTGAACCCCTTACGAAAGGTGTCGTTTGGTAACGAACGGACCGGATTCGTAGTACAACCTTTAAATTCTGGGGATATCCGGCAACTCCGTAATGAACTACCCCGTCTACTGGATGACCCCGTCAGTGTGGGAATACAACTGGACCAATTTCTGGGGCCCAGTATATGCACATGGGCTGAACTGCAGGCCATGATGAGAATACTATTTAATTACGATGAAATTGTTATGATCCGGAATAGTGCAATGGCCATTTGGGATAGGGAGCATCAGGACGGCCCTCAGCGGGGAGAGCAGAAGTACCTCTTAGTGGACCCCTGGTGGGATCATAACGACGCGGGGGGACGAGCCAATATGACAGACCACAGAAGCCTTATAATCAGGGGGATCCAAACCTGCGTGCCCAATCAGCGGAATTTAGTGAAAACATTCGAAGTTGGACAGAAAATGGATGAATCCCCGAGTGAGTTTTTAGAACGTTTGTGGGAGTCCATGCGAAAGTATTCAGGTTTAGACCCCGATGGGGAAATAGGCAAGAGCATGCTTAAGGTGCACTTTGTGACTAAGTCATGGCCTGACATTCAGAAGAAATTACAGAAAGTGGAGGATTGGGCTGAAAAGGATGTTGCAGAATTATTACGGAAGCACAGAAGGTGTACGTTCAGAGGGATGTAATAAGGGAGAAACATAAGACAAAAATGATGGTGGCAGCCGTACGGGAAGCTTGTAAGTCCACCGGAAAGGGGGAGGGAGGTTATGGGGTGGAAAGAGGAACGTTGAAGAAAAGTTGGAGCGGGAGAGAAGCGAGACGGGGCAGAAGTGAGAGAGGAGGATCTTATGGAATTGAGCGCCCTCAGAAGGCTGGATGTTACCATTGCGGGAAACTGGGACACTTCAAAAGGGATTGTCCCGAGTTTAAAAGGGAAAGAGAAGGGATGTATGAAATGGAGTGTGAACAAATGGATTAGGGAAGTCAGGGGAGGATCGGAACACGGGCCTACCAAGAACCCCTGGTAAATTTACGGGTGGGTCCATTTAGACAAGATGTTACCTTCTTAGTTGACACAGGCGCCGGCAGGTCCTCAATTCCCCTCCATCCGAGGGGGTTTGGCTTCCAAGCTAAAACATTAAACATTTCAGGATTTAAGGGTGGGTTTTTTTTTAAATGCGAAAATATTCGAACCACAACCCTTGCGGCTGGAGGAGGAGGAGCTCCAGGTGGAACTCCTTCACCTCCCCCATCTTCCCTATGGGTTGTTGGGACGGGATTTGATAGTCCGTTACGGATTACGAATAGAAGTGGGAGAAGAGGAAGAATTAGCCGTTACCATGTCATACCTTAGTGTGTCCCGATTGACAGAGATAGACCCTAGGGTTTGGGTCGCCAAAGGGAACCGGGGGGGACTCGAAATTCGACCTGTGGAGGTAAAATTAAAGCCCCAGAGCCCCGACGTCAGAGTGCGCCAATACCCCATCTCTTGGGAAGGGAGGCAGGGCCTGAAGACAGTTATGGAAGACCTAATAAAAGATGGATTGGTAGAGCCCTGTATGTCACAATACAATTCCCCCATCCTGCCGGTCTGGAAGTCGGACGGGAGCTACCGAATGGTCCAAGACCTAAGGGAAGTAAATAAAATTGTCCAAGTACGACACCCTGTGGTACCGAACCCATACACTCTTCTGGGGCGAATCCCCCCGGACCACGGCGGGTTTAGTGTTATAGACTTAAAGGATGCCTTCTGGGCGTGTCCCCTGGACAAGGACAGTAGGGATCTTTTTGCTTTTGAATGGGAGGATCCTGATACTGGCAGAAAACAACAGTACAGGTGGACCGTACTCCCCCAAGGATTCAATGAGTCCCCGACTCTGTTCGGGCAGATTCTGGAACAATTATTGGAGGGACTAAACTTGTCCCCGGCCCTTAGGCTTATACAATACGTGGACGATCTCCTTTTATCCGGACCCGCGGAGGAGGACGCCCTACTTGGGACCAATGCCCTGTTAAACTACCTAGCTGAGAAGGGGTTAAGAGTGAGCCAGAAGAAGCTCCAATATGTCGAGAAAGAGGTTAAGTACCTGGGACACTTATTAAGCCAGGGACAGAAACGAATAAGTCCGGAAAGAGTGCGGGCAATAATCGAACTAGGCCTCCCAACGACCAAGAGGGAGTTGCGGAAGTTCTTGGGACTCTTAGGCTATTGTCGGTTATGGATAGACGACTATGCCCCCCTTACTAAAGACTTGTACCTAAAACTCATTGAGGAGGCACCCAACAGAATAAAATGGGAGGAGGAGGAGAAAAAGTTAATTGGAATCCTTAAAGGAAAATTGATGGCCGCACCTGTTTTAAGCTTGCCGGATTTTAGTAAGACATTTCGTCTCTTTGTGAACTCCAGAAAGGGAACCGCTCTTGGAGTATTGACCCAGGATTGGGGGGAAAAAGGAAGCCCGTGGCTTTCCTGTCAAAAATTCTGGATCCAGTCTCCCGAGGGTGGCCGGAGTGTGTCGAAGCGGTGGCAGCCACGGCAAAGCTGGTAGAGGAGAGCAGGAAGTTGACTTTCGGGGCCCCCTTGACAGTCACTACTCCCCACCACGTTAGAACTATCCTGAATCAGAAGGCCGGGAGGGGGCTGACTGACTCGAGGATTCAGTTACAAGTGGAGTTCCGCAGGGATCAGTTCTGGGTCCTCTGCTGTTTGTAATTTTTATTAATGACTTAGATGAGGGAGTCGAAGGGTGGGTCAGTAAATTTGCAGATGATACAAAGATAGGTGGAGTTGTGGACAGTGAGGAGGGCTGTTGTCGGCTGCAGAGGGACTTAGATATGATGCAGAGCTGGGCTGAGGAGTGGCAGATGGAGTTCAACCCTGCCAAGTGTGAAGTTGGCCATTTTGGAAGAACAAATAAGAATGCGGAATACAGGGTTAATGGTAGGGTTCTTGGTCAGGTGGAGGAACAGAGGGATCTTGGGGTCTATGTACATAGATCTTTGAAGGTTGCCACTCAGGTGGGTAGAGTTTGTAAGAAGGCCTATGGAGTATTATCGTTCATTAGCAGAGGGATTGAATTCAAGAGTCGTGAGGTGATGTTGCAGATGTACAGGACTTTGGTTAGGCCACATTTGGAGTACTGTGTGCAGTTCTGGTCGCCTCACTTTAGGAAAGATGTGGAAGCTTTGGAGAGGGTGCAGAGAAGATTTACCAGGATGTTGCCTGGAATGGAGAGTAGGTCGTACGAGGATAGGTTGAGAGTTCTCGGCCTTTTCTCGTTGGAACGGCGAAGGATGAGGGGTGACTTGATAGAGGTTTATAAGATGATCAGAGGAATAGATAGAGTAGACAGTCAGAAACTTTTTCCCCGGGTACAACAGAGTGTTACAAGGGGACATAAATTTAAGGTGAAGGTTGGAAGGTATAGGGGAGATGTCAGGGGTGGGTTCTTTACCCAGAGAGTGGTGGGGGCATGGAATGCGCTGCCCGTGGGAGTGGTAGAGTCAGATTCATTGGCGACCTTTAAGCGGCATTTGGATAGGTACATGGATTGGTGCTTAATCTAGGATAGAAGTTCGGCACAACATCGTGGGCCGAAGGGCCTGTTCTGTGCTGTATTGTTCTATGTTCTATGTTCTATGTTCTATTCGGAAATATGAAGCCATATTGTTAGACCGAGAAGACCTCCGAATAGAAGTCGGGGGCTGCCAGAACCCGGCGGACTTTCTTTGGAAAGGGGAAGGGGAGGAGGAACTGGAACACTGCTGTTCAGACATAATAGAGTACCAGAGTAAAGTGAGGGAAGATCTGAGGGATACCCCCTTACATGCAGGAAGGCTGTGGTACATTGACGGGTCCTCTCGAGTGATAGATGGGAAGAGACACAACGGTTATGCAGTCATTAGTGAGACTGGTTGGGAATTAGTGGAAAGTGGACGGCTACCGAATGCCTGGTCGGCACAAACGTGCGAATTGTACGCCTTGCACCGGGCTCTGAGGAATTTAAAGGGAATAGCCGGGACAATCTACACTGACTCTAAGTACGCCTTTGGGGTAGTACACACCTTTGGGAAGATCTGGAAAGAAAGGGGAATGATAAATAGTAGAGGGAAGGAGTTGGTCCACGAGGAACTAGTAGCCATGATCTTGGAGGATTTGTTGCTGCCACAAGAGATTGCTGTAGTACATGTGAAAGGACACCAGAAAGACGATAAAATAGAGACCCTGGGGAATCAATTGTCAGTTGAACAGGCAAAATTGGCTGGGATGGGGACGGAAGTAATAAACTGCCTGGTAAGGATTCCCCAGATATCCGAAATTACCGAAGTGCCCACGTTTACTGACAAAGAAGAAACTCTTCTCGCGTCTCTGGGGGGTACAAAGGATAGGGAAGGCAAGTGGACCTTACCCGATGGCCGCCAGCTACTAAATCGACCGTTGACGCGGGACATTATTGCCCGTCTACACCAAGGGGGTCACTGGGGCGCCCAGGCACTGTGTGATGCCTTCCTGCGCCGATATGCTCACCCTGGTCTGTACACGGTCGCCAAGCAGGTCACAGGAGATTGCATAACATGTCGAAAGATTAACAAAAGGGGGCTGCGTCAGCATGCAAGACAAGGGGGTAGGAGTCCGGCCTATAGGCCGTTTGAGTATGTCCAGGTAGATTACACTGAGCTCCCCCATAGGTCGCCTGAAGTATCTATTAGTAGTGGTAGATCACCTGACAGGATGGGTGGAAGCTTTCCCCACTACCACGGCAACGGCAACTCAGGTTAGCAAGATTCTACTCGAGCAAATCATCCCACAATTTGGGCTACCCCGCGCTATTGACTCTGACCAGGGGAGCCACTTCACCTCGACCGTCCTCCAGAATGTAGTGCAAGCAATGGGGATTGACTGGGATTTGCACACACCCTGGCATCCCTCCTCCTCGGGCAAGGTCGAAAGAATGAACCAGACCATCAAAAAGCAGCTAACCAAACTCACTAGTGAAATCGGCCTGCCTTGGACCAAATGCCTACCCCTTGCCCTATTGCAAATTCGCACCCAGCCAAGGCGGGATTTGGGCGTCAACCCTTTCGAAATGCTATTTGGCCTCCCGTTCCATGGGCCGAAGGGGGAACCTCCTGTATTTGAGTCTCGGGATATGTTTGTGCAAAAATATGTGGTGGCTCTGGGGTCTGCTGTATCTCGTTTACGCCAACAGGGACTTTTGGCACAGACGCCGCCCCTCGAGTTTGCGGTGCACACCGTCAAGCCGGGTCAGTGGGTCCTGATTAAAAGCTGGAAGCAACGTACCCTCGAACCAACTTGGGACGGTCCCTTCCTGGTACTTTTGACGACCGAAACGGCTGTCCGTACGGCCGAAAACGGCTGGACACATTACACTCGAGTCAAGGGACCAGTGCAACAACCGACGGAGGACGAACGAACCTCTCTGACAAAGACATCTAAGGAACAGAGACCCTGAGAACGAACTAATCGGACTTTGGCGAGTCTAAAGGAACTGTGCCCTCGGGCTACGGGTGTCGCGAAAAAAAAAAATGCGGTCAATCGTATTGTTAACTTGCTATGCCATTATCCTTGGGCTGGGTCATAGTGTGCGTGTTACCCAATTTGGCCTCTGGAAAAAACAAGCAGACGACCGTCAGTGGTTCACCATCTCCGTGCTTGCCAACCAATCAACACAGACACTTAGCTTAGACCTATGTGAGTTGGTGCCCTGTAGGACTAATAGTCAACTGAATCAAACTAAGCGGAACCTAGAGAGAGAAAGGGGATTCCAGGGTCAGACGTTAGTATTACAATTGCATGGTAGGGAAGGCCTAAATAGGCCTCCAGCCCCCGGGGTCCAGGCTATGGTGTCAGTTGTCCGTGATCCCATCACCCCTGGACGAGATTGTGGGCAGAATCAGTGCAATCCGCTTTATCTGACCATAAAGAACTTGGAAAAGAACGAGGCGAGCCTTAATAGAACAATACTGGGTATTAGAGTTGGGGGCCAGGCAGGATGGGGGGGGATGCAGCTGTGCTGCACGTATATCACGGTCATTGAAGCTGAGTCTGGGGGCTCATCCACCACTGATAAGCAGGAAAAGATTAGAATAATTGAGACGATGGATTTGGAAAAGGCCTTTGAAATAGAAACAGGATACGGGGAGGCGAATGCCTGGATGGAATGGGTCAAATATACTGTGAGGAGCATGAAAAAGAGTGATTGCTACGCCTGCACGAGTGCCCGCCCTAACCCTCAGGTGGTCCCATTCCCGCTGGGATGGGAGAAACACCCACGAACCATGGACTGCATGATAAGGCTGTACCAGGACCGAGAGACCTGGAACGACCCCACTTGTCGACCCTTGAGTTTGAATTTTCCCTGCGTCAGGTCTGAGGGGGCGCCCCGCCCGCCATCATTCTCAGGGGTAACGGGTACGCACCAGGCCTGCGTCTCTCGGACGGGACTACAGTGGGACGACGATGTGGGGACATTTGACAAGTGCAGCGGATCAATTCGGCTGGTCAATGAAACTACCGGGGGCGGGAATTACTCCCACATTCGTGTGCCTAGGGCAGACCTCTGGTGGTACTGTGGTGGGAGGGTTCTGCAACCGACTCTGCCCCAAAAATGGACGGGCACTTGTGCGATCGTTCAATTGGCCATCCCATTCACCCTAGTATTCGAAAAACAAGAGCAACCCCGTTCTAGTGGAAGAACCGAGAGAGCTTTGGAGACCTCTTTCGATGATAACATATATTTAGATGCCATAGGGGTCCCCAGGGGTGTTCCTGACGAATACAAGGCTTGGAACCAGATTGCGGCGCGTTTTGAGTCGTCACTGTTCTGGTGGGTGACCATCAATAAGAATGTGGATTGGATTAATTATATTTACTACAATCAGCAGAGGTTCATTAATTATACCCGGGATGCAGTGAAAGGAATAGCAGAACAACTGGACGCCACTAGTAGGATGGCGTGGGAAAATAGGTTGGCCTTAGACATGATGTTGGCAGAGAAGGGGGGTGTTTGTGTCATGATAGGCACTCAGTGCTGCACTTTCATCCCCAACAACACAGCCCCTGATGGGTCCATCACCCGCGCCCTGGATGGACTCACCACATTGGCGGACGAACTGGCCGAAAACTCGGGCATCGACTCTGGCCTCACGGACTGGGTGGAAGCTTGGTTCGGTAAATGGACGGGGGTGGTCGTTCCCTTTCTTGTCTCATGTATAGTGGTGGCAGGAGTACTCACTGCGTTTGGGTGCTGCGTTATTCCCTGTGTCCGGGGTTTAACTCAACGACTGATCGAAACCGCCCTTACTAAGAAGGATGTTCCCTATGGGCAGGTTGAACGAATAAATCTCGAGATGGAACAACGTGAATCCCTCTTGGGCGGGGGTAGTATTAGAGAAGGGCAGTTTGATGAACAAGCTCGGAAGTTATTAAATGCCCTGGAGAAGAAACTTACGGTTGAAAAATTACAGGCCGTAATAAAAGACACGGGGGATTTGTAGGGGGTAGTGTAAGTTTTAGACGGTTAGCTGCCTTTTAGTCTTTTCTACTTCATAGTAAACACAAGCATGTAGGGGGTAGACGGTTAGCTGCCTTTTAGTCTTTTCTACCTCATAGTAAACACAAGCAGACACTCGAAACTGTTGCCGGACCTCCCCCACGTTTATGTGAATGAAACAGTTGTCACAGCTTTCCTCGATAGTTGAGAGACCGCCCTTAACCACAGTTGTACAACATCATCCATATAAGGGAAGAACGGGAAGCTCAAACACTGATTGGCCAAGTGAATAACAAAATAATCGCAGGCACCAGAACCCAAATAAGGAAAACAGTGGGGAATCCTGGCACTCGTTGGTCAAGGCAGCAGTAGTAGACCCAGCCCACATATACATGTATATAATGCGTGGAGATTACTATGCTTGTGTGTGTGTACCTTTGGGAACAGCACCCGACTTTGCAAAGTTGAATGAAAAAGTTTTGGACAGACTCCTCCGTGTCTTTGTTCCTGGGAAGGGAAATAAAAAGTGCCGTAGATGGGGCTGGACAGCCACTTATCTCGCACAGAAGCAGGGATAATAATTCCCCTGGCTGTGGTGTCTAAAACAAGGGTCCACAGTATTATGTACAGACAGACCATTCTGCAATGAGATGACAATAAATGTCTGCGCTCAGCGACTGGTGAACCTGGGGAATGCACTCGAACCTGGAAGCCAAGCCACTGAATATAAATAGGGATTTAGAGACAGTAAAGGAATGGTGGGAGAGCAGGAGTACAGTGGGGAAATAAAGGGCAAGCCATCATTCAATTGAATTGTGTAGCAAACTCGATGGACCAAAGGGACTACTGCACTTCCTATTTTATAGCTTCCCAAGGTCAATCACATTACCGGATATATTCATTGTGTGGGATAAGTGCATTGAGGAGATGTTTGAACATGAACAACAATGAGGAAGGCTCAATGTGATGTATGGCCTACTCCATTCCTGATGTTTCTGTGCAGTCTGTGGGAAATTTCTGTAAATGCTTGAGAGGGAGAGGGTACAGTCGAAAGTGACAGTATTTCTGTTGAATAAAGGGAACTATGGAGCTATGAGGGAGGAGCTGGCCAAAGTTCAATGGTGCAATACTTTAGCAGGGATGACCGGGGAGGAACAATGGCGGATATTTCTGCGTTTAATGCAGAAGTTGCAGGATCAGTTCATTCCCAAAAGGAAGAAAGATCCCAGGAGGAGGCATGGGTGGCCATGCCTGACGAGGGATGTTAAGAAACATATAAAGTTAAAAGAGAAAATGTATAACATAGCAAAGCTAAGTGGGAAAACTGAGGACTGGGAAGCTTTTAAAGAACAACAGAGGATTACTAAGAAGGAAATACGCAGAGGAAAAATGAGGTACGAAGGTCAACTGGCCAATAATATAAAGGAGGATAGTAAAAGCTTTTTTAGGTATTTGCAAGGCAAAAAAACGGTTAGGAGTAAAATTGGGCCCTTGAAGACAGAAACAGGGGAATATATTACGGGGAACAAAGAAATGGCAGAAGAATTAAATTGGTACTTCAGATCTGTGTTCACTGGGGAAGACACAAGCAATCTCCCTGATTTAACAGTGGCTGAAGGACCTGAACTTAAAGGAATTTATATTTGCCAGGATTTGGTGTTGGAGAGACTGTTAGGTCTGAAGGTTGATAAATCTCCGGGACCTAATGGTCTACATCCCAGGGTACTGAAGGAGGTGGCTCGGGAAATCGCGGATGCGTTGGTGATTATTTTCCAGAGTTCGATAGATTCGGGGTCAGTTCCTGCGCATTGGAGGGTGTCTAATGTTATATGACTTTTTAAAGAAAGGTGGGAGAGAGAAAGCAGGAAATTATAGACCAGTAGTCTGACCTCAGTGGTGGGAAAGATGCTGGAGTCTATTTTAAAGGATGAAGTTACGGCACATCTGGATAGTAGTAACAGGATAGGTCAGAGTCAGCATGGATTTATGAAGGGGAAATCATGCATGACTAATCTACTGGACTTTTTTGAGGATGTAACTCTGAAGCTGGATGAGGGAGATCCAGTAGATGTAGTGTACCTGGACTTTCAAAAGCTTTTGATATAGTCCCACACAGGTGGTTAGTGAGCAAAAGTAGGGCGCATGGTATTGGGGGCAAAGTACTATCTTGGACTGAAATTTGGTTGGCTTATAGGAAACACAGGATAGTGATAAACGGCTCCATTTCAGAATGGCAGGCAGTGACCAGTGGGGTACCGCAGGGATCCGTGCTGGGACTGCAGCTTTTTACAATATATGTTAATGCTATAGAAGATGGTATCAGTAATAATATTAGCAAATTTGCTTTTGATACAAAGCTGGGTGGCAGGGTGAAATGTGATGAGGATGATGAGATTACAGGGTGACCTGGACAAGTTAGGTGAGTGGGCAGATGTATGGCAGATGCAGTTTAATGTGGATAAGTGTATGGTTATCCACTTTGGTGGCAAGAACAGGAAGGCAGATTACTACCTCAATGGAATCAATTTAGGTAAAGGGGCAGTACAGAGAGATCTGGGTGTTCTTGTACACCAGTCAATGAAGATAAGCATGCAGGTACAGCAGGACGTGAAGAAGGCTAATAGCATGCTGGCCTTCATAACAAGAAGAATTGAGTATAGAAGCAAAGAGGTGCTTCTGCAGCTGTACAGGGCCCTGGTGAGACCACACCTGGAGTACTGTGTGCAGTTCTGGTCTCCAAATTTGAGGAAAGACATTCTGGCTATTGCGGGAATGCAGCGTAGATTTACGAGGTCAATTCCTGGAATGGTGGGATTACCTTACACTGAAAGACTGGAGCGACTGGACTTGCATACCCTTGAGTTTAGAAGACTGAGAGGGGATATGGTTGAGACATATAATATTATGAAAGGATTGGACACTCTGGCAGCAGGAAACGTATTTCCGCTGATGGGTGGGTGCCGAATCAGAGGACACAGCTTAAAAATACGGGGTAGACCATTTAGGACAGAGATGAGGAGAAACATCTTCACCCAGAGAGTGGTGGCTGTGTGGAATGCAGTGGGGGCCCAGTCTCTGGATTCATTTCAGAAAGAGTTGGACAGAGCTCTCAAAGTGAGTGGAAACAAGGGTTATGGAGATAAGGCAGGAAGAGGATAATGATTAGGAATGATTAGCAATGATCATATTGAATGGTGGTGCAGGCTCGAAGGGCAGAATGGCCTACTCCTGCACCTATTGTCTATTGTCTATTGTTGTCACAAGCTCTCAGATGTTAGGAAGGTAGTCTCTGCAGTGTCAACAGGACTGTGTTTCCTGTTCCCTTTTTCCGATACTGAGGCTGGGGCCGGGTTTTCTGTCCAGGTTTATCCTTTAAGACCTCAGAGCAGTTTGATACAATAGGGTGTCTTGCTTGGCTGATTCAGAGATCATTGAAAAGTTTTATCCCATATCTATGTGTCTGCAGTCACAGATAATCATAGATTATCATAGATAACAAACAGCTATGGACCCAGCCTCCAGTCTGACAAGTATCCTTCCACTAAACACTCTGCTTCCTACCAACAATCCAACTGTGTATCCAATTGGCCAGTTCCCCCAGCATTCCATGCCACGTAACCTTCCAGAGCACCCTACCATATGGAACCTTATCAAAGGCCTTACTGAAATCCATCGAGACTACATCTACCGCTATGTCCTCGTCAACCTTTCTGGTCACTTCATCAAAGAACTCTAACAAATTTGTGAAGCATGATCTCCCACTCACAAGTCTATGCTGACCGGTCTGAATCAAACCCTGTGTAAGTAATGGGTTCAGTCAATGGTATGCTGTGCTTCATTGTAAGATGATTCGAGTACATAAGTAAAGCCATCTTCCTGCTGTTGTAAAGCCTTGCTGAGAGAGCATTAGGGGCACCCTGTACAGATTTGATCTCCTTTGTAAGGAATGATCTCCTTACCACAGACATGGGTGATGTTAACATGAGGATAGAGTGATGAAGCTGAGTGTTTAATCTGTGGAGCTTGTGAGGAAATGGTGACGCTGAATCCCAAGGAGTGGCAGCGATCACTTATTTCCAAAACAGACATTGACAGGGAGAGAAATTCCATACTTTACCCAGGATTGATTGGTGTGATTTATTGCCACGTGTACCTCAGTACAGGGAAACACTTTGTTTATGAGCAGTGGAGGAAGATCATAGTAAGCAGGGCCAGACAGATCATAGGGTGGAAATAGACTTGGACAGAGTAAGGCATACAGGTTACACTGCACAGGAGGTGCACTAGACAAGATCAACATGAACAAGATCAGCATTATTTGAACTTAGAGAGTCCATTCATCAGACTAACGTGACTTTCCTAATAGTTTATAGGCCTTTACTAACTCTCCCCATGTTATTTTGCAGTCGGCGTGTGAACCCTGTACTGAACGACAGGTTGCTCACAATCCCCAACAGCAGCCACAATACCTTCGATCTGAAACAGGTAGCCATTCCCACCAGCTTCCACCCTGCATAGAGAACACAAGGCTGTCTTCTTGGGGATGAAAGATGCCTTCTTGAGATTTCACACAAGACATATGGCATCCCTTCTCAACACTAGAAAACCACGTTAAAGTCCCACATGTGTATCATGAGCAACGGAGCGAGGAGGAACAACGTGGAGCAGTCTGTTTGTGCAGCCTCTGCTCCAATTGATCATCATGTTGGAGCATCAATCTGGAGACACGTAAGACTGCCGATGCTGGAGATCAGAGTTTCCAGCATCTGCAGTCATTGTTTTTACCGAGTTGATTTTAACCCTACTGTGAATCCTCTTGCAAGGATGCCTGCCTTGAAGACGTTTTCCTCCTCGAAGGGCTTTTCCCTGAATCGTCGATTTTCCTGCTCCTCGGATGCTGCCTGAATTGCTGTGGTCTTCCAGCACCACTAATCCAGGATCGGATAGAGCGTCGATTGCTGGAAAAGCACAATAGGTCAGTCAGCATCCGAGAAGCAGGAGAATCGACGTTTCGGGAATAAGCCATTCATCAGGAATCAGCATCAATTACCACATTCTGCCCCTGTGTAAGTGCATTGAGGTGGGAATGGTCTCCTACTGTTCCTGTATAAGTGACTCAAGGGGCTAATTGACTTCTTCCTCGTCCGATTGGACAGGGCCAAGGGCGCAGGTTACCCCGGGTTCCTGTTTGATAGCTCGATGTGCTGACAAGTGTGGCAATGCTGCAGCTTTAAGAGGTTATTTTGTCCTAGTTTCTTTTAAGAGAGAGATTGAACAATCATTACCAAGCTGGTTAGTTAAGACCATTTCAGTAAACAGCTCGGGAGGCCTTAGGTTAATTTTAATGCAGCCTGAATGGGTGTGGCCAGCTCTCACAGATTAGGATCACTGGGTTTTGGTTTCTCAGTAACATCAAAATCTTTAGTGGTCTCCACAGAGTTTGAAGCTTCAGTGAATGCCTCCTGACTGCTACTCTCACTGAATTTTCTCTTGATGCTGTCACATTGCATCTGGAACAGACCCTTTACATTCCCTTTAAAATAAGATAATATTAGAATCGAGGCTACTGCATTCAAATATTTTCGAGGGACTCTGGTGTGGTCCATCACACTAGACTCCTTCCCTTCCTGAGTAATAGGCTGGAGACACTGAATGGGCTGCCCCTGTTCTTCTCCTATAGTGTCAATGGGGTGAATGACTTCCTCATATTCCGGTGAAACCAGCGTGAGGTGCTGAATGAACTCTTGTTTTACTGTGGCAATGTGCAGTGTCAGACAGTGCTGTTACATGAATGTTACTGACACGTTAACAGCACAACTCTCAATGGAGTCTGGGTCTTGCTGCACACGGACACAGACCTGTTCAGGATCTGAGGGGGGACAAAATGTTCTGAACATTGTGTAATCTTCAGTGAGCATCCCCACTTCTGATCTTATGGTGGGGCGGGTGGAAGCGGGGAGAATTTGATGAAGCAGCTGAAGCTGTTTGTGAAGAGGAAGCTACCGTGAGGATCTCACACAGAGGTGACCCAGGACTGAGATGATGAACATCTTCCTTTGTGCCATGTTTGACCCCAAACACTGGAGAGGTTACTCTGATTCCCATTAAGTCCAGTTTTGTTAAGCTCCTTGATGTCAACAGAAGGCAACCACTGCCTTGATATCAGGGTCAGTCATTTATACCTGAACCCTTGTCTCAACCTCTTTTGTTCATATCGATAAACCATGATAAAGGAGCAGCAAGTGTTTTCTTCAAACAGGTGGGATTGAATGTCAGGATTTCTGTTCTCAAGAGTGTTCGGGGAATGAGATGAATGAAATTATTTGAAGAGGAGGTAGATGGATATTGATCTGTCAGAGAGGTGAGGGCTATGAGGAATTGGGTATTAAAGAGGATTTCAGACCGAGAGCAGATCAGCCACAATCTTCGTGAAGGACAAGGCAGGCTTGGGGAGTGAACGACCTGCCTCTGTTTCTGATGTTATCACATTCTGTTATTGGAGAGTTAGTGTGTGTTATTTTCATGGATGTCTGTTATTGCATACTACAGTCAGGGAGACAAGATGATTTTGTGAGCCATCTCTGGGAGAGGTATAGGGGCTGTATTCATAGTGAATCTGGATCTACAACATGACCAACAAATGAAGCACAAGTTGCAGAGAGGGGAAGCTCTTTAAAGAGAGATGAGGGGCCTCTTTCATACCCGTGCCTGGGTTTTCCAATTACATTTCCCAAATCACCTCAAAGCGTGTGGGACAGTCTTGAAGGGCTGAATGGTCTCCTCTGTTTCTGTGCACCGGTTTATAGGAGTAAGTAGCCTCCAACTGCTACTGTCTAGCAGGTTTGAGGGGCTGAATGGAACACAGGAACATGGGACTGAGGAGCAGGAGTGGGTGATTAGACACTTTGAACCTTCTCCACCAGGCAGAAAGATTATGGCTGATCAGGTTGGGGTCTCAGCCCCACTTTCCTGTCTATATCCCATTATGCATGACTCACTTCTCTGTCAAATATTTACCTAATGCAGCTTTCAATCAATGTGAGCATGGGGGCACGATAAACTTCCAGTGAAGAGATTTCCCACTTGAAAGGTCCTTTCAGAATTATTCATCATCCTTTTTATAGAATCAGAGAGTCATGCAGAACGGAAACAGACCCGTTAGTCCAATCTGTTCACTCCGATCAGATATCAAATCTGATCCAGTCCCATTTGTCAGCATTTGGCCAATATGGCTCCTCTTTCAGACACTTTTTAAATATGCGATTGTAACCGCTATCAGCACTTCCTCTGACTGTACTTTCTGTACACACACCACGCTCTGTGTGAAACATTTACCTTCAGGTCCCTTCTAAATTATTCGCCCTCTCCCCTCCAACCTCTGCCCTCTTGTTCTGGAACCCCCTATCTTGGGGAGTAGATCATGGCTGTTCAGAATATCCATGCCTCTGATGATTTTATAAACCTCTATAATGTCACCCCTCAACCTCTGACACTCCAGGGAGAAACACATCAACCTAATCAACCTCTCCATAAAGCTCAAACCTCCAGTCCTGGGACATCTGTGTCGAAATCATTTCAGCAGAAAACCGAGTTGTACAGAGTATTCTTAAAGTGTCCTCATCAACGTCCTGTACAGATACAACATGCCACCACAACTCTTATATTCAATGCTCGAACTGATTAAGGGAAATGTGCCAAATGTGCTATGTCCCATTCTGTCTACCTGCGACTCCACTTTCAAGGAACAATGTACCTGCAGACTTATCCCTTTGTTTCACAACACGCCCCAAGACCTTACCATCAAGTGTATAATTCCTGCCCTGGTTTGCATTCACAAAATGCAAAACCTCGTACTTATCTAAATTAAACTTCATCTCTCACTCCTTGCCCTTTTGTCCCATCTAATTGTGGTCTCGTTGTTCTCTGAGATAATCTACTACACCACCTTTCTGATGTAATCTGTAAACTTACTAACTATGTCCCCAATATTCACATCTAAATCATTACATAAATGATGAAATGCAGTGAACTCAGTACTAATTCTTACAGCACACTGCTGCTCACAAGCCTCCAGTCTGAAAAATATCCCTCCTCCTTCAAGCCAATTGTGACGAGCTTCCTCTCTGTCCCATGTGACCGAACCTTACTCATTTGTCTACCAATCAGAATGAAATACTTGCTATGAAGAGGGGCTGAGTAGGTTAGGTTTATTTTCACTGGAAAAAAGGAGATTGAGGGGGGACTTGATTGAGGTTGAAAAAATCATGATGGGTATAGACAGGGTGGATAAAGAGGGGCTTTTTCCCAGGGTGAAGGATTCAATAACGAGAGGTCGTGCTTTCAAGATGAGAGGTGGAATGTTTAAGGGGGATACACAGAGGGTGCTGGGCATTTGGAACGTGTTTCCAGCAGAGGTGGTGGAGGCAGGCACGGTAGATTCATTTAAGATGCGTCTGGACAGATGCATGAGTAGGTGGGGAGCAGAGGGATACAGATGCTTAGGAATTGACCGACAGGTTTAGACAGTACATTTGGATCGGCTCAGGCTTGGAGGGTGAAGGGCCTGTTCCTGGGCTGTAAATTTTCTTTGCTCTTTGTTCTTTAAATGAACACCTTGCTGAGGTCCATATAGACAAGGTCTACCAAACTGTCTTCATCAATCTTCTTTGTCGCCTCTTCAAAAAACTCAACCGAATCAATGAGAGATGACTTCCCATGCAGAAAGCCACGTTGTCTACCCCTATCAGCCCTTGCCTTCCCAAATGTATGTAAATGCTTTCCCTCAGAATCCCCTCCAACAACTTACCCACCACGGACATCAGGCTCTCCAGTCTATAGATTCCCGACTTTTTGGGGTCACTGGTTCCTTTTCTAGTCCCACTCCTCCACTGCTCATAACAAATGTTAAATGTAACCAGGTCGATGATATGGTCGATGATATCGGTCTCAGGGTCAGTTTTAGCAACAAGTCAGGCTAGTTTCTTTAATCTGCTAAAACAACACGTTTATGATCCAGAGCAATGTTACTCAAACTATGGTGGAAAGATGAATGGCAAACTCTTTGGGTATTGCAAATATATAATCAATAGCTTGGAAAGGGTTTACGCTAAGAAATTGTTTCCGTTAGGCGAGGAGACTAGGACCCGTGGACACAGCCTTAGAATTAGAGGGGGTCAATTCCAAACAGAAAAGCGGAAACATTGCTTCAGCCAGAGAGTGGTGGGTCTGTGGAATTCATTGCCACGGAGTGCAGTGGAGGCCGGGACGCTAAATGTCTTCAAGGCAGAGATTGATAAATTCTTGATGTCATAAGGAATTAAGGGCTACAGGGAGAATGCGGGTAAGTGGAGTTGAAATGCCCAACAGCCATGATTAAATGGCAGAGTGGACTCGATGGGCCGAATGGCCTTACTTCCACTCCTATGTCTTATGGTCTTATGGTCTAATACTTCCCTTTCTAAACACACAAACACGTACACACACACAAACACATACACACACAAACACTATTAGAATGGATTTAGAATTGGGACTTGATGGAGAAGGAAGAGGTGTCAGTATTGCATTTCAGAATTTAGGCCCAGGATGAATGAAAGTACAGTTATTCGTGTTGATTGAAGTCACGTTTCGCAGCAGTAAAGGTTTATAAAATCAGAATGGTCATGGGTAGGTTGAGTAGTCAGGGTTTTTCCCCAGTTTTGGGGCGTTCAAAACACATACACACACAAACAAACGCACACATACAAACACACACGTACACACACACACACACACACACACACACACACACACACACACACACACACACACACACAAACGCACAAACAAACACACACACAGATTATCAAAAATACTGCAATTTTAATTTGAAAGAACTTTGTCCAGACATTATTGGAACTCATGACAAAAGTAAAAATTGAGATTGTCCAAAACGTTATTCTGTTCTGAAGATATTGTACTCACACAGCTGCTAGCAATGGGATTCCATCCTGGGAGAATTGGATTTGGCTGAATTCCCTTTGCTTTAGGCAGTGAGTAGATTACAATGAATTCTGGTCAGGGAGCACCCAAAGGGTAGTACGGTGGTTAGCACTGCTGCCTCACAACACCAGGGACTTGGGTTCGATTCCAGACTTGGGTGACTGTCTGTGTGGAGTTTGCACATTCTCCACTTTCCTGTGTGAGCTTCTAAGGGGTGATCCAGTTTCCTACAACAAACTGTGTAGGTTCGGTGGATTGGTCATGCTAAATTGTCTGTAGTGTTCAGGGATTTCTAGGTTAAGTGCAATGGTCAGGGGTAAATATAGGGAAATGGGTTGAGAAGGTTGGTATGGACTTGTTGGGCCGAAGGGCCTGTTTCAACACTGCAGGGATTGTATAAAAATAAGAACTGTAATGATGACTGTTGAGTTTGTTTTAGCTTGCACACATTGCTGTGATGAGGGACAATGAAGGACGGAGAGTGCAATAGGCCATTCCTTCTCAGGAAGATTACATTTTCTCCCTCTCTGAGTTGAATCACACAGTAATGTCATCCTCTCCCATATCGGACCATGTGAGGTCTTCTTGTACATTGTCCAAACTATGTCTCCATCACATTCCCTGTTCCATGAAGGTGCATCATTGCTGCTGTCATACACAGAGCCATATCCTTAGCAGAAAATGGTCTCGGCCGATTTGAAATATGTTTACATGGCCCTGCGTCATTAAAAAAAAATAAAATATTTAATGTATTCAGAACACCTGTGTTAAAATGCATGCATATTTTAACAAAGACAGAAATTGCTAGAAAAGCTCGGCAGGTCTGTCAGTACCCAGATGCCTTTTACATGCTGTAGTTGTACCAGCCTCCATCACTTCCTCTGGCAGCTCATTCCATACACACATTCTGTGTGAAAAGCTGCCCTTTAGGCCTCATCAAAACTTTTCCTCTCTCACTTTCAAACAATGCCCTCTAGTTTTGGACGCCCCAAAACTGGGAAAAACGCCTGACTACTCACCCTTTCCATGACCGTTCTGCTTTTATAAACCTTTACTGCTGCGAAATGTGACTTCAATCAACAAGAATATCTGTACTTTCAGTCATCCTGGGCCTAAATTCTGAAATGCAACACTGACACCTCTTCCTTCTCCATCAAGTCACAATTCTAAATCTCATATGTATCCTGAGACACTTCTGTGGGCTTTACACGTAGACCTTTATGCCCGGAGGTAGGGACACGAGCATCACTCAGCAATACCCATAAAGCTGTAACAGTATTCTCCTGTGTGTTTGTTCATCAGCCTGTTATGACATGCTGTGACATACCTCTGCAACAGGCAGGACTTGGATCCAGTCCTACTAGACCAGAGCTAGGAACACTGCCACACAAGTTCAGAAATTGGAATCAAATCCACAGTTCTGGCTCAGAGGCAGGGACATTCGACACGACCATACCCAGATTTTGGGTCATATTTTAGTGAACCACTTTCAGCTCGGTGTGGATTTATTATAATCAGGTTCCCATTACTGAGCTACACAAAACACTTTGTATTGTTAAACAAATGCAAGATATTTGTCTCAACTGCAGGATGTTGAGTGTACTTGCTATGACACTGAAATTAACTATAAACATTTTTAATCGCTATTATCTGTAGTCTGCAATATTAGGGAAAGAAATCCTGAAGACACACTCTGCCCAATGAAGAGTCTCAAATGAATATTTATTACTGAACAGCAGAGATGAAAGAAGAGCTTAATTTCTGGTCACAAAACACCGATCACTCTTACCCAACTCTAACGTGCGACTCCCCTATTCCTGGCCGGTGATTACTGTCCAGCCTCTCCTTCCCACTGACTGTGTCTGCAATCTGTCCCTCCTCTCCCGAACCATACAAGGGAAACCAAGCTCAGGGTCTTTGTGAAAATCAAGGCCGGAGTGTGCAGGCCTCCTGGAGAGGGATGGGCGTTTTAAAATTGAAGGGGGTGGGTGAGACGGCAGTAATATCACACACTGGGCTGAGAGGTGGCAGATGGAGTTTAGTTTAGATTAATGCGGTGTATTGGATTTGGTCAATCAAACAAGAGCAGGACCTATACAATTAAAAGTAGGGCCTTTGGCAGTGTTGTAGAACAGAGACCGAGGCCGTCAGGTATAATTCTTTAAAATTTGCATCTTATATAGATCGTGTGGTAAATAAGGTGTTCAGCACACTTGTCTTCATTGGTTAGACCTTTGAGTATTGGAATTGGGACATCATGCTGAGGTTGTACAGGACATTGGTGAGATCTCTTCTGGAGTACTGTGTCTAATCTGGTCATTCTGCCCGCTCATTCCATAGGCACATCACCCTCTGGATGAAAATGCTGCCCCAGGGTCACTTTAATATTTCCCCTCTCACCTTAACCCTATGTCCTCTAGTTTTGGACACCCCACCCCCCTCCGCACCCTTAGAAAACACCTTGACTATTCACTTTGATATTATTGACATTGATATTATTAAGCTGGAGAGGATTCAGAAGAGATTAACCTGAGTGTTTCTGGGAGAGGAGGGATTGAGCGATAAGAGAGGCTGGGTCGACTGGGACCTTTTGTCACAGTCCCCTCGCAGTCTTCTAAACTCAAGGGTATACAAGCCCAGTCGCTTCAGTCTTTCAGTGTAAGGCAATCCTGCCATTCCAGAAATTGACCTCGTGAACCTACGCTGCACTCCCTTAATAGCCAGAATGTCTTTCCTCAAATTTGGAGACCAGAACAGTACACAGTACTCCAGGTGTGGTCTCACCAGGGCCCTGTACAGCTGCAGAAGCACCTCTTTGCTTCTATACTCAATTCCTCTTGTTATGAAGGCCAGCATGCTATTAGCCTTCTTCACGACCTGCTGTACCTGCATGCTTGCCTTCATTGACTGGTGGACAAGAACACCCAGATCTCTCTGAACAGCCCCTTTACCTAATTTGATACCATTGAGGCAGTAATCTGCCTTCCTGTTCTTGCCACCAAAGTAGATAACCAGACATATATCCACATGAAACTGCATCTGCCATGCATCTGCCCACTCACCTAACTTGTCCAGGTCACCCTGTAATCTCCTAACAACCTCATCACATTTCGCCCTACCACCCAGCTTTGTATCATCAGCAAATTAGCTAATGTTATTGCTGATACCATCTTCTATAGCATTTACATATATTGTAAAAAGCTGCGGTCCCAGTACGGATCCCTGCGGTACCCCACTGGTCACTGCCTGCCATTCCAAAATGGAGCTGTTAATCACTACCCTTTGTTTCCTATTAGCCAACCAATTCTCTATCCAATCTAGTACTTTGCCCCCAATACCGTGCGCCCTAATTTTACTCACTAACCTCTTGTGTGGGACTTTATCAAAAGCTTTCTGAAAGTCCAGGTGCACTACATCCACTGGATCTCCCTCGTCCATCTTCCGAGTTGCATCCTCAAAAAATTGAAGAAGATTAGTCAATCATGATTTCCCCTTCATAAATCCATGCTGACTCTGTCCTATCCTGTTACTATTATCCAGATGTGCCGTAATTTCATCCTTTATAATAGACTCCAGCATCTTTCCCACCACTGAGGTCAGACTAACTCGTCATTAATTTCCTGCTTTCTCCCGCCCACCCTTCTTAAAAAGTGGCACAACATTAGCCGCCCTCCAATCCTCAGGAACCGACCCTGATTCTATCGAACTCTGGAAAATAATCACCAGCGCATCCACGATTTCCCGAGCCACCTCCTTCAGTACCCTGGGATGCAGGCCATCAGGTCCCGGAGACTTATCAACCTTCAGACCTAACAGTCTCTCCAACACCAAATTCTGGCAAATATAAATTCCCTTAAGGTCAGGTCCTTCAGCCACTGTTACCTCAGGGAGATTGCTTGTGTCTTCCCCAGTGAACACAGATCTGAAGTACCCATTTAATTCCTCTGCCATTTCTTTGTTCCCAGTAATGTATTCCCCTGTTTCTGTCTTCGAGGGCCCAATTTTTGTCCTAACCATTTTTTTGCCTTGGACATACCTAAAAAAGCTTTTACTATCCTCGTTTATATTCTTGGCCAGTTTACCTTCGTACCTCATTTTTTCTCTGCGTATTTCCTTCTTACTAATCCTCTGTTGTTCTTTAAAAGCTTCCC
Source organism: Chiloscyllium punctatum (assembly GCF_047496795.1). NCBI lineage: Eukaryota > Metazoa > Chordata > Chondrichthyes > Orectolobiformes > Hemiscylliidae > Chiloscyllium > Chiloscyllium punctatum. The sequence continues at coordinate 8,164,959 of NC_092761.1, forward strand.
AGTCCTCAGTTTTCCCACTTAGCTTTGCTATGTTATACTTTTTCTCTTTTAACTTTATATGTTTCTTTACTTCCCTCGTCAGCCACGGCCGCCCATGTCTCCTCCTGGGATCTTTCTTCCTTTTGGGAATGAACTGATCCTGCAACTTCTGCATTAAACGCAGAAATATCCGCCATTGTTCCTCCCCGGTCATCCCTGCTAAAGTATTGCACCATTGAACTTTGGCCAGTTGCTCCCTCATAGCTCCATATTTCCCTTTATTCAACTGAAATATTGTCACTTCCGATTGTACCCACTCCCTCTCAAATTGCAGATTGAAGCTTATTGTATTATGGTCACTACTTCCCAATGGCTCCTTCACTTCGAGGTCACTGACCAATTCTGGTTCGTTACACAATACCAGATCCCGAATCGCGTTATCCCTGGTCGGCTCCAGCACCAGCTGCTCTAAAAATCCATCTCTGAGGCAATCCACAAAGTCTCTTTCTTGAGGCCCGATACCATCCTGATTCTCCCAGTCTACCTGCATGTTAAAATCCCCCATAACAACTGTAGTAACATCATTGCGACAAGCCAATTTCAGCTCCTGATTCAACTTACATCCGACATCCAGACTACTGTTTGGGGGCCTGTAGATGACTCCCATGAGGGTCTTTTTACCTTTAGTGTTTCGAAGCTCTATCCACACTGACTCTACATCCCCTGACTCTAGGTCCCCCCGCGCAAGGGACTGAATATCCTCCCTTACCAACAAGGCCACCCCACCCCCTCTGCCTGTCAGTCTGTCCTTACGATAGCACGTGTAGCCTTGAATATTCATTTCCCAGGCCCTGTCCCCATGAAGCCACGTCTCAGTTATCCCCACAATATCGTATCTGCCAATTTCCAAAAGAGCCTCAAGCTCATCCACCTTGTGTCTAATGCTTCGTGCATTCATATATAGAATTTTTAATTTGTTACTGCTCTCACCCTTCCGCTCAACACTTATTTCACTCAACTTTACAGCATGATGCCTTTTCCAGTTTTCTGCCTCTTTGATACAGTTGTCTTTCTTGACTTCTCTTGTTCTAACTACCCCCTCAATTTCCTTTTTAAACATCCAGCTTGTCCCCTCCCCCCCGCTACTTAGTTTAAATGTAGCGGTGTTGCAGCAGTAAACCTGCCTGCCAGAATGCTGATCCCTGATCTATTAAGGTGCAAGCCGTCTCTCTTGTAGAATTTATGGTTACCATAAAATATACCCCAGTGATCCAAGAACTTGAAACCTTGCTTCCTGCACCAGTTCCCCAACCACACGTTCAAATCCATTATCTCCCGGTTTCTGGCCACACTAGCCCGAGGAACTGGAAGCAAACTGGAGATAACCACCTTGGACGTCCTGCTTTTTGTACCAACTCGACACAAAAGGGAGATGGCATCAGGGCCACGGCTTCTAAGTTGTGCCGGGGGGAAACAGAGCTGTCAGTTGGTTTAAAGTGAGAATTGCCCTTCACTGAGCATTGCTCCTTACTCCGTCTGTGGGACGTGGATGTTTCACAATCTCCACACGAGGTGTCCTGGTCCTCTCCGGCTCCTACCAGGGTCCTCCCCACTTGGCAAGGCGAGGGGGTGAGGGAACTGATATTGGTCACCCCACCACCCGGCTTGGCCCTTTCTGTCCTATTCCAGGCTGTTTCTCCTGGAATGGGAGGAAGAGAGGGAGGGAGTGAGGGAGGGAGTGGGTGTGGTCCTACTGTTCGTGTTAGTGTAGGCGGGGAGGGGGTCATGGCGAGGTGTCCGGAGGGAATCAGTCCACAGTGTTGTATCCATGCAGTGTAATTGATGTGGGGGGTAAAGTGGACGGGGTGACAGAGAGAGACAGACAGAGACAGAGAGTGACAGAGAGATAGAGAAAGAGACACAGAGAGAGAGGGAAGGTGCTTCATGCAGCAATGACAGTGTTGGACCATGAGTCTTGTTCGGGGTCGGTGCTATAACAAATGTAAAGTGAGTGTGAGGGAGCAGAGAGAATACGGTGACCCTTATCCTGACAGAGTGGGGAAGGTTATTGATGCTTGTCCTGTATTGCTGGACATTTCTTCAGACCACCGATACTGCACTGAGCTGGGTGGGGAGCTCAGACCATGCTCGGTGGGTCTGGTGGTGTGGCCTCCTCTGAAAAGAGAATGGTCTCATTCTGTACTAGCTCATCCACCAGCACCTCCGTGCCCCTGTCGACAAACAGCGGGGTAATTGCCCATGATCTGCCATGCTCGGGGTAAACTTTGCAGGGCAGCTCCGAACTGAGAAAGACCCTTGGCCTTTTAAAAATGGCACCAGTGCCAGGGATCACTCAATATGCAGGGGCATCCGGGCGATGGTGAGTACCACCCGCCATGATGGGTGGGAGATTTGGGCTGGCATTATTTGAGAGGAGCACCATGGGGTGGGCTGGGTAGTTAATGAGATGAGTCCAATACGACAGCACCAGGAAACTAGCTCAGCCTCGTGTGGACGATCTCTCTGTCACACTCAAGGAAAATCAAACAAAGATAAAATATTGTTAGAATCTGCCCAAAGAGTCATCGATTCTGTTCAAAGCAATTCCAGTAACAAAGACGCAGAACAAATGCTCATTGGCCTCACACCAATATCCCTTTTTCCCATCTTTCCTGGGAAGATTGGCTCATGTTACAGCATGTTATCAAACAGTCGACATTTCAGCATTTTGCAACCTGGGAACACATCCTTCCAAGACACTGTCTCTCAGTCTCCCCATCTCTGTCTATTTCCCAAACCCCGACCATGTGGTGATATTTAAACTGATTCCCCCACCATCTCTCTCTGGCAGTGATGTTCACACCCACAGCACCCCCTTGTCATGGCAACAATGGAGATATGGAGCTGGAAATGAGTGGGAGCTGCATGTCCTGTCACTTCCAGCCCGGGCTGCAAGTTTCCCCACACTGGGCAGGGATCTAACACAGTGTTGCTGAGGAATGCACTGGGGTGGGGTACACAGTCCTACATAGTGGGAGGGTAACTGCTCCTGGTTTACAGATCAACGTACTGTGGTGGTGTACACAGTCCTACATGCTGGGAGGGTAACTGCTCCTGGTTTACAGATCAATGTACTGGGGTGGGGTACACAGTCCTACATGCTGGGGGGGTAACTGCTCCTGGTTTACAGATCAACGTACTGGGGTGGTGTACACAGTCCTACATGCTGGGAGGGTAACTGCTCCTGGTTTACAGATTAATGTACTGGGTGGGGTACACAGTCCTACATACTGGGAGGGTAACTGCTCCTGGTTTACAGATCAATGCACTGGGGTGGGGTACACAGTCCTACATGCTGGGAGGGTAACTGCTCCTGGTTTACAGATCAATGTACTGGGGTGGGGTACACAGTCCTACATGCTGGGGGGGTTAACTGCTCCTGGTTGACAGATCAACGTACTGTGGTGGTGTACACAGTCCTACATGCTGGGAGGGTAACTGCTCCTGGTTTACAGATTAATGTACTGGGTGGGGTACACAGTCCTACATACTGGGAGGGTAACTGCTCCTGGTTTACAGATCAATGCACTGGGATGGGGTATACAGTCCTACATGCTGGGAGGGTAACTGCTCATGGTTTACAGATCAATGTACTGGGGTGGGGTACACAGTCCTACATGCGGGGAGGGCAACTGCTCCTGGGTTACAGATCAATGTACTGGGGTGGGGTACACAGTCCTACATGCTGGGGGGGGGGGTGTGTAACTGGTCCTGGTTTACAGATTAATTCACTGGCAGACTGACTGGTTGAGGTTCATAGATAATGCAATGGTCTAGTCCGTGCAGCTCCACATACTGGATGGATATTTCTTTCATGTTCAAACATCAATGCACTGCTGTGGTCTGCACAGCTCTCCGCTCTGGACAGATATCTAGTCTGGGTTGATAGATCAATGCGCTGCTGTGGTCTACACAACGCCCCGTATTCCTGTGCAGCAGCTTTGAAATGCTGAATGTTCCCTTCCATTTCCTGTGTAACAGATATGAAAGATTAAAAGATCTGCTCCAATCGCTGAGTAACAGCCTCCAATGGCTGAATGGCCTCATTCTGTTCCTGTTTAAAACTCTTGATGGGCTGAATAGCCTGCTTCAGTATTGGTGCAGTTGTGAATGGTGCTGAATATTTTGAAACCATCAGTCAATAGGCCACTTCTGACTTTATGATTGAGGGAAAGTCATTGATGCTGCGGCTGTTACTAGCCCACAGTGCCTCATGGATGGCCAGTTTCCATGTGCTCTGTCCTTTAGAAGTATGTCCTACTTCACAGGAGGGAGTGCCACATCACACAGTGAGCAGTACGCCTAATATGATTTATCTCTCCATCCCGGAGGCTCGCAGTCTCATTCATGATGAAGGTCTGCTGCCCGAAACGGTGATTTTCCTGCTCCTGGGATGCTGCCTGACCTGCTGTGCTTTTCCAGCAATACACTAATCATGAGTATGTCAAGTATGAGGCTGAGACTTTCCCTCCGCCAGGACAGTGTGCTGGCTGCTCCTATCGATACTGTCAGGTACAGATCCATCTGGGACAAGGAGTTTGGTGAGAATGATTCCCCCAGTCTGGCTGTTGTGTATTGAATCCTGTCCCTGCTCAGGCAGTGGTGGGCCTGTGGGGACACTCTTAGTGATGGACATTGAAGTCCCACACCCAGAGGACGGTCTGAGTCCTTATCACCCTCAGTGCTTCCTCTGATTTGTTTCCAAGAGGAGGGGTGGTGGGCAGGAGATAACCATCCTCAGGCGACTTCCTTGACCATGATCTGTTACCATGAGATTTCCTGGGTTCTGGAATCAATGTTGGGGATTTGCAGGGTAACTCCTTCCCTGACTGTATCCCAGGGTGTCCCCACCACTGGTGGGTCTGTCCTGCTGTGGGACAGGATATACCCAGGGATGGTGATGGGGCTTCATGAAATATGATGGGCGGCACGGTGGCACAGTGGTTCGCACTGTTGCTTCAGAGCACCAGAGACCCGGGTTCAATTCCAGCCTGGGGCGACTGACCGTGTGGAGTTTGCACATCCTCCCCGTGTCTGCGTGGGTTTCGTCTGGGTGCTCTGGTTTCCTCCCACAGTGCAAAGATGTGCAGATTGGGTGAATTGGCGATGGGAAATTGTCCGTAGTGTTCGGTGAAGGGGTAAATGTAGGAGAATGGGTCTGATTGGGTTGGTTTTCGGAGGGTCGGAGTGGACTTGTTGGGCTGAAGGGCCTGTTTCCACACTGTAGGTAATCTAATCTAATCTAAATTACCGATCAGGCCCGATCTTGTGAGTATGACGGTGTCGGACTGTTTCCTGACTGGGAGTGTGGTGCTGGAAAAGCACAGCAGGTCAGGCAGCATCCGAGGAGCAGGGGAATGAACGTTTCAGGCATATTCCCATCATCAGGAATGAGGCTTGTGGGCCCGGGAGCTGAGAGATAAATGGGAGGGGGCTGTGCTGGGGCTGGGGCTGGGGTTGGGGGCTGGGGCTGGGTCTGGCGCTGGGGCTGGTGCAGGAGCTGGGGCTGGGGTAAGGGAACTGGGAATGTGATCGGGAGACGGAGATGGGGGAGAGTTGATAGGTCAGAGAGGATGGGGGAAGGTCATGGACAGGTCAAGGAGTTCCCCGGAACGTTCTGTCCCCAACATTCTATAACTGACATTCCCCGAACGTACTGTCCCTGACATTCTATAACTGACATTCCCTAGAACGAACTGTCCCTGACATTCTATAACTGACATTCCCCGAACGTACTGTCCCTGACATTCGAAAACTGACATTCCCCGGAAAGTTCTGTCCCTGACATTGTTTGTGAACGGCCGGACGTCAGTGAATTGAACAAACGACAAGATCCCGAGGGAAGAGATCCCGTTCCAGGGAGAAGGAGACACTGTTCCGAAGGCCCCTCCGGCAGTTAAAGGGGGAATACGTTTTCTCTGCGTTTACATTTCTCCACGACACAGGATCGACCACAATTTCGAACAAAATACAGAAATTCCCAAGCTCTGTCTGTCTTCAGGAAACTGGGAGAGAATCTTCAGGACAGCAACGTTCCCACCCTCCGTATTAGGAACCGGGAAGGAGTGACCTGTGTCTGCTCTCGAGTGATCGAGTGTGTGGGAATGTTCTAGAAACCATCTGTCCTTATGGATGTGTCTCTGTGTGTTTGGGGAGGGAGGGTTTCTTGTAGTTTCTGTCACATTTTTGTCAGTAATTCCGATCTTCCCATTTGTTATTCCAGCTCCAATAATTTTAATAAATCCCTGAATACAGGGACACATTTGAAAATCTCACTTGGTCCCCGATCAAACGGGTCCCTTTGCCTCCAGGCTGATGGATAATGGGTTTGTTTTCCTTCCTCACATGTAAACGTACTGACCACCTAAGTCCTGCTTTATAAAGATTGTGGATTGTCTCCATGTGTCAGACGTTACCTGGGGGCCATGGCAGCGGCGGATCTCCTGGTCATTATCCTCGACCTGATCCTGAGACACATTCCCATTGTTTATGGGGAACAGTTTTATTTCCTGAGGGTCTCCGTCCCCGTGTGTAATATCCACGGGGTCCTGCTTTATGCAGCCACTGACTGCTCCGTCTGGTTCACCGTCACTTTCACCTTTGATCGGTTTGTGGCCATTTGTTGCCAGAAGCTGAAAAGTAAATATTGCCGTGAGAAAACGGCGGCTGTGGTTCTGGGAGCAGTGACTGTGCTGAGCTTTTTAAAGAACATTTCCTGGTATTTTATGCTCGAGGCTCGGTATTTGCTGGTGAACTTCCCCTGGTTTTGTGATGTAACAGACGCTGTTCAATCCTCCAGTGTCTGGGTCACAATCGAGTTCCTCCACCACATTCTAACCCCGTGTGTCCCATTTCTCCTGATTCTGCTGCTCAATGTTCTCACCGTCAGACACATTTTAGTGACCAGCAGAGCCCGCAGGAGACTCCGCGCTCACACCAATGGGGACACTCAGTCTGACACTGAAATGAGGAACCGAAAAAAATCCATCATTTTACTGTATATGATCTCGGCCAATTTCATCCTGTTCTGGTCAATGTTAATGCTGTATTCTATATGGTACCGTATGTATTTTATTGGGTATCAGTCCGTGTATATCGATTGGTTTGTGCAGGAATTGGGCTTCATGCTGCAGCTCCTCAGTTGCTGCACAAACACCGGGATTTATGCAGTTACCCAGACTAAGTTCAGGCAGCAGCTGAAGAATGTGCTGAAATATCCCTTCACCCAAATCCATCCATCCATCAAATTCCCTCATTAATCACACCATCCGGGATTTTCTCATTTCAGTTTAGTGTTTCAGCGATGGAGCAGCCTGTCGCTATGGTAACAGACTGAGGGTAGCGCTGGTTTGTCCATCCTTATCCCCCAGGGGAGTTACAGGGAAACATTTCAATGTTTCTCACAACTCAGGGGCCAGTGAGAAAAGGCACCATCCCACTGACTGTATCCATCACTTTCATTTGTAACCAATAAAAATGTTGATTTAAGCGTGCCGAGCAGCAGAGTGACCGATGTTGTTGTGTGACTTTGTGTTGGAGAAGCTGAGCTGGAGAGAGACAGACTCAGCCCAAAGTCTTGGTCCTCAGGGAAGGGGAGGGGACCGCGCACTGAGCTCAGGAGCTGGATTTAACTCCCTCTGTTCCCGCCACTCCAACCTGACCTCCCCATTTCCTCACCCCCACACTTTCTCCTCATTTCTCTGTGTCTCTATCTCTCTCTCTCACTCTGCATACTCTCTCTTTCACACCACCTACCCTTTCACTCTCCATCGTCCACCAATCTCTCACACACACAACCCCAACCCTGGTTTCTCCACCTGCCTCCAGTCATTCCTCCCCCCTCCCCTGCACTCTCTTTCTCTTCTGCCGTCTGTCTCCCTCGTGCAATTCCATTTCTAACACATTTTCCCCCTCCTCTCACCTCTCCCATCTCTGTATCATCTCAAAACCACTACATGCAGCCACAGCAGCAACAACTACATGCACCCCACAACCCCACCCCCAGTCTCTAGATCAGAGGGAGAGGGCCGCATCAGGGAGACAGAGTGTGTCATAGAGAGAGGGAGGGGCAGGAGGGAGAGCGATTTAATCAGAGAGAAACAGAGGGAAGCGGGAAAAAGAGAGGCCGAGGTAGGTGGATCGAGAGTGAGAGAAGGTGGAGAGATAGTGATGGAGTAGGGAGAGACAGAGACAGAGAGAGAGGGGGGGCAAGGGACAGATAAGGTGAGGGAGGGGGAGAGAGAGAGAAATAGGGGAGGACATAATGAGAGGGGGGATAGAGAGTGGGGGACAGAGAGTGGGGGGTCAGAGTGCGGGGGGACAGAGTGAGGGGGTAAAGAATAGCGACAAAGAGAGGGGGACAGAGAGAGAAGGACAGAGAGAGGGGGACCGAGAGAGGGCGACAGAGAGGGAGGGGACAGAGAGGGGGACAGAGAGAGGGGGAACAGTGAGTGGGGGGACAGAGAGTGGGGGGATGGAGAGAGAGGAGACAGAGAGGGGGGTAGAGAGGGAGGGGATAGAGAGAGGGAGGACAGAGGGGTGTGACAGAGGGGGGACAGAGAGCGAAGGGACAGCGAGGTGGGGACAGAAGGGAGGGAGGAGAGAAAGAGACGAGGCACAGAGAGAGAGGGGGATAGAGAGAGAGGCTACTGAGAGAGAGGAGACAGAGAGGGGGAGGACAGAGGGGGCAGGACAGAGAGAGGGGAGACAGAGAGGGGGGAGAGAGAGGGGGGAACAGAGAGAGGGGGGACAGAGGGGACAGGACAGAGAGAGGAGAGACAGAGATATGAGGGCAGAGAGAGGGGAACAAAGAGAGAGGGTGACAGAGAGGAGGGACAAAGAGACGGGGCAGAGGGGGGCGACAGCGATCGGGGGACAGAGGGAGGGGGACAGAGAGAGGGGTCAGACAGGGGTGGACTTAGGGGGGAACCGAGAGGGGGGGAGAGAGAGAGGGGGACGGAGAGAGGGGGAACAGAGGGTGGGACAGAGAGAACGCGTAGATAGAGGGAGGGGAACAGAGAGAGATGGGTCAGAAAAGGAGGGGGGACAGAGAGAGGGAACAGAGAGAGGGAGCAGAGACAGGCGTTGAGAGGGAGCGGGTCAGAGAGAGAGATGGGGACAGAGAGAGGGGGGAGAGAGAGAGGGGGAACAGAGAGGGGGACAAAGAGAAATGGGGGACAGAGAGTAGGGGGACAGAGAAAGAGGCGGGACAGAGAGACGGGGGGTAACAGAGAGAGGGGTTGCAGAGAAGGGGGCAGAGAGAGGGGGCAGAGAGAGCGATGGGGACAGAGTGAGAGGGGGACAGAGAGAGAGAGATAGAGGCGGGAGAGAGAGGGGGACAGAGAGTGGGGCAGAGAGAGGGGGAGAGAGAGTATGGGACAGGCAGGGGGCAGAGAGAGGGGGACAGAGAGAGGCGGAGAGAGAGAGGGAGACAGAGAGGGAGCGACAGAGAAATGGGGACAGAGAGAGAGGGGACAGAGAGGGGGTGACAGAGGGTGCGGGACAGAGAGGGGGGTAGAGAGAGAGGAGACAGAGAGGAGACTGAGCGAGGGGGACAGAGAGAGAGGGGACAGAGAGTGGGGGGTAAATAGAAGGGTTTAGAGAGTGGAGAGACAGAGTGGGGGGACAAAGAGGGTGGACAGAGGGGTCAACAGAGAGAGGGACAGAGCAGAGTGGGGGATAGAGAGAGGGGTACAGAGAGAGGGGGACAGATAGAGAGAGAGGGACAGAGAGAGGGGGGATCGTGAGAGAGAAGGGACGGGGGGGCAGAGAGCGCGGACGGACAGTGAGAGGGACAGAGAGAGAGAGGGGACAGAGAGAGGGTGGGCAGAGCGAGCGAGAGAGGGGAAGGAGAGAGAGAGGGGACAGAGAGAGCGGTGGACAGAGACAGGGGGAGAGACGTGGAAGACAGAGAGACCGTGACAGAGAGAGAGAAGGGCAGCCGAAGCGGGACAGAGAGAGGGGGAGATAGAAGGGGTCAGAGACTGGGGTGACAGAGAGTCCGGGACAGAGAGAGGGTGGACAGAGAGAGGGTGGACAGGAGGGGGGGAGTGACAGAGTGGGGGCGGAGCAGAGTGGTGGACAGAGAGAGGGGGACAGAGAGAGAGAGATGGGACAGAGAGAGAGGGGGACAGAGGGGGAAAGAGAGCGCGTGGGCAGAGAGTGGGGTGACAGAGAGGGGTGACTGAGAGAGGGACAGAGAGAGGCGGACAGGAAGAGGGATGACAGAGAAAAAGGGGGACAGAGAGAAGGGGAGAGAGAGGCGGACAGAGAGAGGGGGGACAGAGAGAGGGGAACAGAGAAAGTGGAACACAGAGAGGGGGACAGTGAGTCGGGGACAGAGGGGGGGACAGAGAGAAAGGGAACAGAGGGGTGTGACAGAGACAGGGGGACACAGAGAGAAACGGGACAGAGAGAGAGTGGGACAGAGAGAGCGTGGGCAGAGAGAGGGGTGACAGAGAGGGGGACAGAGAGGGGGACAGAGAGAGGGGGACAGAGAGAGAAGGAAAGAGAGAGAGGGTCAGAGAGAGCAAGGACAGAGAGAGGGGGCACAGAGAGGGGGACAGAGAGAGGGGGACAGACAGAGAGAGGGGGACAGAGAGAGGGAGGACAGAGAGAGGGGGGACAGAGAGAGGGGGACAGACAGAGAGAGGGGGACAGAGAGAGGGAGGACAGAGAGAGGGGGGACAGAGAGAGGGGGACAGAGAGAGAGGGGGACAGAGAGAGAGGGAGATAGAGAGAGGGGGACAGAGAGAGGGTGGACAGAGAGAGGGGAACAGAGAGAGGGGAACAGAAAAAGGGGAACAGAGAGAGAGGGAGTGTGAGTGGGGGACAGCGAGAGGGAGAACAGAGAGAGGGGGCAGAGAGACGGGGACAGAGACAGGGTCGACGGAGAGAGGGGGTACAGAGAGAGGGGACATAGAGAGGGGGACAGCGAGAGGGGGACAGAAAGCGGGCAGAGAGACAGGGACAGAGAGAGGGTGCACAGAGAGAGGGAGGACAGAGAGAGGGGGCAGAGACAGAGGGGGACAGATAGAAGAGGGAAAGAGAGAGAGGTGGACAGTGAGGGGCAGAGAGAGGGACAGAGAGCTGGTACAGAGAGATGGGGACAGAGATAGAGGGGAGCAGACAGGGGGCAGGGTGGGGAGACAGAGAGGGGCACAGAGAGAGGGTGGTCAGAGAAAGGGGTACAGAGAGATGGGGATAGAGAGAGGGGGACAGATAGGGGGGAGAGAGAGGGTGGACAGGGCGAGGGAGGACAGAGAGAGGGGGCAGAGACAGAGGGGGACAGAGAGGGGGGAAAGAGATGGGGGAACAGAGAGACAGGGCAGAGACAGAGTGGGACAGAGAGAGGGGGAAAGAGATAGGGGAACAGAGAGACGGGAACAGAGAGAGGGGGACAGAGAGGGGGGAGAGAGGGTGGACAGGGAGAGGGAGGACAGAGAGAGGGAGCAGGGACCGAAGGGGACAGAGAGAAGAGGGAAAGCGAGAGAGGTGGACAGAGGGGGGCAGAGAGCGCGGGAAGGAGAGGGGGTACAAAGATGGGGGGACAGAGAGAGGTATAGAGAGAGGGTGGTCAGAGAAAGGTGTATAGAGAGATGGGGACAGAGAGAGGAGGGACAGATAGAGAGGGACAGAGAGAGGGGACAGAGAGATGGGGACAAAGACAGGGGGCAGAGATAGGGGACAGGGAGCGGGGGACAGAGAGAGGAGGACAGAGAGAGGTGGAGATAGTGGGGGTCAGAGGGTGAGGGCACAAAGTAGGGGGACACTGTGGGAGGCAGAAACATCGGGACAGAGACAGGGAGGCAGAGACGGGGGCCAAAGAGAGAGGGGGGACTGATGGAGCGGGACAGAGAGTGGGGGGCAGAGAGAGGGGGACTGAGAGAGGGGGAGATAGAAGGGATCAGAGAGAGGGGGCAGAGAGTGGGGGGACAGAGACTTGGGGTACAGAGTGGGGTACAGAGTGGGGGGACAGAGTGGGGGACAGAGTGAGGGGGACAGAGAGAGGGGAACAGAGAAAGGGGAACAGAGAAAGGGGAACAGAGAGCGCGGGTCATTGAGTGGGGGACAGAGAGAGGGAGAACAGAGATAGGGGCAGAGGTATGGGGGCAGAAAGAGGGAGGACAGAGAGAGGGGTTACAGAGAGAGGGGACATAGAGGGGGGACAGCGTGATGAGGACAGAAATTGGGCAGAGAGACGGGGACAGAGAGAGGGTGGACAGAGTGAGGGAGAACAGAGAGGGGGCAGAGACAGAGGGGGCAGAGAAAAGAGGGAAAGCGAGAGAGGTGGACAGAGGGGGCAGAGAGAGGGGGACAGAGCGGGGGTACAGAGCGAGGGGGACAGAGAGAAGGGGGCTGACAGGGGGCAGAGTGGGGAGACAGAGAGGGGGACAGAGAGATTGTGGTCACAGAAAGGGGTACAGAGAGATGGGTTCAGAGAGAGGGAGGACAGATAGAGGGGGACAGCGAGAGGGGGAAAGAGATGGGGGAGCAGAGAGACGGGGACAGAGAGAGGGGGTACAGAGAGGGGGGACAGAGAGGGGAGACTGAGAGGGGGACAGAGAGAGCGGGGACAGACAGAGGGGACAGAGAGATGGGGACAAAGAAAGGGGGGCAGAGATGGGGGACAGGGAGCGGGGGACAGAGAGAGGAGGACAGAGAGAGGGAGAGATAGTGGGGGCACAGAGTGGGGGAACACTGTGGGGGGCAGAGATGGGGGACAAAGAGAGAGAGGGGTGACTGAGGAAGCGGGACAGAGAGAGGGGGACAGAGAGAGGGGGCACTGAGAGAGGGGGAGATAGAAGGGGTCAGATAGAGGGGGCAGAGTGTGGGGGACAGAGACTGGGGGTACAGAGTGGGGGTACAGAGTAGGAGGACAGAGTGGGGGACAGAGTGGGGGACAGAGAGAGGGGGACAGAGAGAGGGGAGACCGAGGGGGCGGGACAGAGAGGTGGAAAGAGAGAGGGGAGACGGAGGGGGGACAGAGAGAGGGGGTTACAGAGAGGGGGGACAGAGGGGGCGGGACAGAGAGAGGTGGACAGAGAGAGAGGGCGACAGAGAGAGGGGGAAGACAGAGGGGGACAGACAGAGGAGGGACAGACAGAAGGGGACAGAGGGAGAGGGGCACAAAGTGAGGGGTAAAGAGAGGGGGGTAGATAGAAGGGGTCAGAGAGTGTGGGGACAGAGAATGCGGGGAAAAAGAGTGGGAGTACCGAGTGGGGGGACAGAGATGGGGATCAGAAAGAGGGGGACAGATACAGTGGGACAGAGAGAGGGGTGTACAGAGAGGGGGGACAGAGAGCGGGGTGGGACAGAGAAAGTGGGGGACAGAGATAGAGGGGGACAGGGAAGGGGGACAGAGAGAGTGGGGCAGAGGGGGCAGAGAGCGTGAGCGAGGGGATAGAGAGAGAGAGGGGGACAGAGAGAGGGAAGACAGAGAGAGGGGGGACAGAGAGAGGGGGTCAGAGGGGGGAAAAAGTGGGGGCGAACAGGGGGGCAGAGAGAGTGGGGACAGGGAGAGGGGACAGAGAGTGATGTACAGAGGCAGCGCATCGAGAGAGCGGTTGGACAGAGAGGTGGGACAGAGAGAGGGGCAGAGAAAGCGGGGACAAAGAGAGGGGCACAGAGAGAGAAGGGTGACACAGAGACGGGGACAGAGAGAGGGGGACAGAGAGAGGGGGAACGGAGACGTTGGGACAGAGAGAGGGGAGCAGATAGAGATGGGGGAAAGAGAGAGACGGGGACAGAGAGAGGGGGGACAGAGAGAAGTGTGGATGGAGGAGGGAGTTCAGAGATAGGGGGAAAGAGAGAGGGGGACAGACAGAGGAGGGACAAAGAGAAGGGGACAGAGAGAGAGGGGCAGAGAGAGGGGGGCGAGAGAATGGAGCGAGACGGGAGGGGAAGAGAGAGGGGGAGAGGGAGTTGGAGAGAGTGGGGGAGAGACGGGGAGAGAGAGGAGTGAGAGAGAGGGGAGAGTGAGAGGGTGAGTGAGGGATGGAGTGAGAGAGGGAAGGGGTAAGAGAGGGAGAGGGGGGGAGAGAGTTCAGTGACAGTTAAGGGAGACAGATAGTGAAGAGTGAGAGAGGGGGAAAGAGAGAGTAAGGGGTAGAGAGAGGGGGTGAGAGAGAGGGGAGAGAGAGAGATTCATGGAGAGAGAGGGGGTAGAGAGAGAGGGGAAGAGACGGGGAGATAGAGAGAGGGAGTGAGGGGGAGGGGAGGAGGAGAGAGGGGTTAGAGAGAGGCATGGAGCGAGAAGGGGTAGAGAGAGGGGGTAGAGAGAGGGTGGTAGAGAGAGAGTGGGAGAGAGAGGGGGAGAGGGAAAGAGAGTGGAGAGGGGGAGAGAGAGGGGATGGAGAGAGAGAGTCTTGGAGAGACGGGGAAGAGAGAGAGGCAGTAGAGAGAGAGAGGAGGGAGACAGAGGAGAGAGAGGGGAGAGAGTGAGCTGGACAGAGTGAGATGGAGAGTGAGAGGGGGACAGAAATGGGACAGGGACAGGAGGGCAGAGGGAGGGAACGAGGAAGGGGTCAAGGGAGGGTGCGTGGGAGGTGTCAAGGAAGGGGGTGAGAGAGTGGGCGGGAGAGGGGTAAAGAGTGGGTGGCGAGAGAGGGGGGAGAGCGCGGGGGAGGGAGGGGGAGATGGAGAGACAGGAGATGGACAGCGGAGTTGGAAATGGGAGTTGAAGAGGGGAGAGAGAGGGGAAGAGAGTGGGAAAGCGAGTGGAGGAGAGCGGAGGAAGGGGGGAGAGGGGGAGAGAGTGGGGGAGAGAGGAGGAAGAGGGGGAGGAGGGGGAGAGGGGTAAAGAGGTGGCAGAGAGGGGGAGATGCAGAGAGGTCAGATGGAGAGCAGTTGGAGAGGGGGGAGAGAGGGAGGGAAGAGAGAGAGAATTCGGAAGGGAGGGTAGAGAGATGGGGGAAAGAGACAGACGGAGTTAAAGAGAGGGTGAAGAGAGAGGTGGAGAGAGAGGGTAGATAGAAGGGGAAGAGACAGAAAGGGAGAGAGAGGGGCGAGAGAGGGGTAGAGGGAGGTGAGAGAGAGGGAGAGAGTGGGAACGAGTGTCGGGACAAGAGAGCGGGCGAGTGTGGGGGCGAGAGTAGGGGCGAGAGTGGGGCTGAGAGAGGGGGAGAGAGAACAGGAAGAGATGAGCTCGAGAGAGGTGGACGAGAGATGGGTGCGAGAAGGGGGGCGATAGAGGGGGCAAGATAGACAGAAGGATTTAAATAGAGGGTGAAGAGAGAGGATAGTCGAGAGAGGATGCAGAGAGAGGTGGAGAGAGAGAGGGGGCAAGAGAGGGGGCGAGAGTGGGAGTGAGAGAGGGACAAGAGAGGGGGCGAGATTGGGGAGCGAGACGGCAGGCGAGAGATGGGCGAGAGAGGTGCAAGAGAGAGGGCGAGAGAGGGAGTCAAAAGAGAGGAGACAAGAGAGAAGGGGCGAAAGAAGGGGGGAGAGAGAATTGGGGAGATTATGGGAGAGAGAGTGGGGAGAGAGATTTGGCGGGAGAGGTGAGAGAGAGGGGGAAGAGACGGGGAAGAGAAAGGTGGGAAAGTGAGGGGGAGAGAGGGGAGAGGGGTGTAGAGAGAGGGGAAGGAGAAGAGAGTAGGGGAGAGAGAGTAGGGGAGAGAGAGTTGTGGAGAAAGATGGGGTGAGAGAGGGGGGAAACAGATGGGTGGAAGAGAGGGGTGGTAGAGTGGGGAGAGAGATGGGGAGAGACACACTGTGACTCTCTCTGACAGACTGTGACACACTCTGACACACTCTGACACACACTGTGATACTCTCTGACATTCTTTGAAACACAGTATTACACTCCATGACAAACTGAAACACTCTGAAACTATCTGCGACACACTGGGACCCTCTCTGACAATTTGCGATGCACTGAAACACTCTCTGATCCTATCCGACACTTTCGGAGACACACTGTGACACTCTCAGAAAACTCTCTGAAAAGCACTGTGACACTCTCTAACAGACTGTGACACTCTCTAACAGACTGTGACACTCTCTGACTCTCTCTGACATTTCGAGATGCACTGTGACATTCTTTGACTCCCTCTGAAACACACTGTGACTCTCTTTGAGAAACTATGACAAACTGTGACACTCTCTGAGACACACTGGGACGCTCTCTGAGATTTTGAGATGCACTGTGACACTCCCTGACATTCTTTGAAACACACTGTGATACTCTCTGACAGACTGTGACACTCAACGACACACTCTGCGACACACTGCGACCCTCTCTCACAATTTGAGATGCACTGTGACACTCTCTGATCCTATCCAACAAACTCTGAGACACACTGACACTCTCTGATCCGATCCAACACACTCTGAGACACACTGTGACACTCTCTGATACTCTCTGAAAAGCACTGTGACAGTCTCCGACACTCTCTTAGACACACTGTGACACTCTCTGACTCTCGCTGACACTTTGAGACGCACTATGACACGCTCTGATCCTTCTGACACTCTCTGAAACACACTGCGACACTCTCATCGAGACTGTGATACACTGTGACACTCTCTGAGACGCACTGGGCCCCTACCTGACAAGTTGAGACGCATTGTGACACTTTCTGACACACACTGTGACACTCACTGACATTCTTTGAAACACACTGTGACAATCTCTGACAGACTGTGACACACTCTGACACTACCTGCAACACACTGGGACCCTCTCTGACAATTTGAGATGAACTGTGTCACTCTCTGACAGACTTTGACACATTCTGACACACACTGTGACACTCTCTGACATTCTTTGAAACACACTGTGACAATCTCTGACAAACTGTCACACCTTGACACTATCTGCAACACACTGGGACCCTCTCTGACAATTTGAGACGCACTGTAACAATCTCTGATCCTATCTGACACTCTCTGAGACACACTGTGAAACTCTCTGATTATATCCAATACTCTCTGAGACACACTGTGACACTCTCTGAAACTCTCTGAAAAGCACTGTGATACTCTCTGACAGACTGTGACACACTGTGACACTCTCTGATATTCTCTGACATATTTGAGACGCACTATGACAGTCTCAGATACTATCTGACACTCTCTGAGACACACTGGGATACAGTCTGACTCTATCTGAAATACACTGTGATATTCTCTGAGAAACTGTGACAAACTGTGACTCGCTGAGACACATCGGGACCCTCTCTGAGATTTTTGAGATGCACTGTGACACACTCTGACAGAAAGTGAAACACTGTGACACACTCTGACACTCTATAAGACACACTGTGACACTTTCTGACATTCTTTGAAACACACTGTGACAATCACTGACAGACTGTGACACACTCTGTGACACAGTGGGACACTCTCTGACAATTTGAAAAGCACTGGGACACTCTCTGATCCTATCCAACACACTCTGAGACACACTGTGACACTCACTGAAACTCTCTGAAAAGCACTGTGACACTCTCTGACACACTGTGACAAACTTTGACACTCTCTGACAGATAGTGACACATTCAGACTCTCTCTGAATCTCTGACACACACTTAGATACTGTCTGACACTCTCTCAGACACAATGTGACACACTCTGACAGACTGACACACTGAGACACTCTCTGAGACGCACTGTGACACTCTCTGATCTTATCTGACACTGTCTGAGACACACTGTGACACTCTCTGACAGACTGTGACACACTGCGACATTCTCTGACACTTTCTGACACTTTGAGACACACTGTGACACTCTCTGATCCTGTCTGACACTCTCGGAGACACACTGGGATACATTCTGACTCTATTAGACAATCTCTGAGGCACAGTATGACGTACTGTGACACTCTCTGATTCACTCTGACATCTCTGAGGCACACTGTGACACCCTCTCACTGTGACCATCTCTGAGCCAAATGCTGACACTTTCTGAGATACAGTATGACACACTTTGAGGCACACTGTGACACTCACTGACAGACTGTGACACACTGAAACACGCTCTGATCCTATCTGACACTCTCTGAGACACACTGTGACACTCTCTGACTCTCTCTGACATTTTGAGATGCACTGTGACACTCTCTGATCCTATCTGACACACTCGGAGACACACTGTGACACTCTCTGACTCTCTCTGAAAGACACTGTAACTCTCTCTGAGACTCTCTGAGACACACTGAGACCCTCTCTGAGAAACTATGACAAACTGTGACACTCTCTGAGACACACTGGGAACCTCTCTGAGATTTTGAGATGCACTGTGACACTCTCTGCCAGGAAGTGACACACTGTGACACACTCTGACACTCTATAAGACACACTGTGATACTCTCTGACATTCTTTAAAGCACACTGTGGTACTCTCTGACTGACTGTGACACACTCTGACACACTCTGCGACACACTGGGACCCTCTCTGACAATTTGACACGCACTGTGATACTCTCTGATCCTATCCAACACACTCAGAGACACACTGTGACACTTTCTGATGCTCTCTGAAAAGCACTGTTACACTCTCCAACAGTCTCTTAGACACACTGTGACTCACTCTGACTCGCGCTGACACTTTGAGACGCACTATGACACTCTCTGATCCTATCTGACACTCTCTGAAACACACTGTGACTCTCTCTGAGGCTCTCTGAGACACACTGAGACCCTCTCTGAGAAACTATGACAAACTGTGACACTCTCTGAGACACACTGGGACCCTCTCTGAGATTTTGAGATGCACTGTGACGCTCTCTGCCAAGAGGTGACACACTGTGACACACTCTCTGACACACACTGTGACACTCACTGACATTCTTTGAAAGACACTGTGACAATCTCTGACAGACTGTGACACACTCTGACACTTTCTGCGACACACCGGGACCGTCTCGGACAATTTGAGACACACTGTGACACTCTCTGACAGTCTGTGACACTCTCTGACACACTCTGACAAACACTGTGATGCTCTCTGACATTCTTTGAAACACATTATTACACTCCCTGACAAACTGTGACACACTCTGACACTATCTGCGACACACTGGGACCTTCTCTGACAATTTGAGATGCACTGTAACACTCTCTGATCCTATCTGACACACTCTGAGACACACTGTGACACTCTCTAATCCTATCCACCACACTCTTAGACACACTGTGACACTCTCTGAAAAGCACTGTGACACTCTTGGACACTCTCTTAGACACACTGTGACACTCTCTGAGACTTGCTGACACTTTGAGACGTACTATGACACTCTCTGATCCTATCTGACACTCTCTGAGACACACTGTGACACTCTGACTCTCGCTGAAACTTTGAGACGCATTGTGACACACTCTGACACATACTGTGACACTCTCTGACATTCTTTGAAACACACTGTGACAATCTCTGACAGACTGTGACACACTCTGACACTATCTGCGACACACCGGGACACTCTCTGACAATTTGAGATGCACTGTGACACTCTCTGATCCTATCTGACACTATCTGAGACGCGCTGTGACACTTTCTGAAGCTCCCTGAAAAGCACTATGACACTCTCTGACAGACTGTGACACACTGTGACACTCTCTGACAGAGAGTGACACATTCAGACTCTCTGAATCTCTGGCACACACTGTGATACTGTCTTACACTCTCTGAGACACAATGTGACACACTATGACAGACTGTGACACACTGAGACACTCTCTGAGACGCACTGTGACACTCTCTGATCTTATCGGACACTCTCTGAGACACACTGTGACGCTCCCTGATAGATTGTGACACACTGCGACATTCTCTGACACTGTGATACGCACTGTGACACTCTTTGATCCTGTCTGACACTCTCGGTGACACACTGGGATACCGTCTGACGCTATCTGAAATGCACTGTGACACTCTCTGAGACACACTGGGACCCTCTCTGAGATTTTGAGATGCACTGTGACACACTCTGACAGATACTGACACACTGTGACACACTCTGACACTCCATAAGACACATTGTGACACTCTCTGACTCTCTCTGAAACACACTATGACGCTCTCTGAGAAACTGTGACAAACAGTGACACTCTCTGAGACACACTGTGACCTTCTCTGGGATTTTGAGATGCACTGTGACACACTCTGACACTCTATAAGACACACTGTGACACTCTCTGACATTCTTTGAAACACACTGTCACAATCACTGACAGACTGTGATAAACTCTGACACACTCTGTGACACAGCGGGACCCTCTCTGACAAATTGACACGCACTGGGGCACTCTCTGATCCTATCCAACACACTCTGAGACACACTGTGACACTCACTGACACTCTCTGAAAATCACTGTGACACTCTCTGACAAATAGTGACACACTGTGACACTCTCTGACAGACTGTGACAAACTGTGACACTCTCTGAGAGATGGTGACACATTCAGACTCTCTCTGAAACTCTGACACACACTGAGATACTGTCTCCCACTCTCTCAGAAACAATGTGACACTCGCTGACAGATTGTGACACACTGAGACACTCTCTGACACGCACTGTGACACTCTCTGATCTTATTGGACTCTGTTCGAGACACACTGTGACACACTCTATGACATTTTGTGACACACCGCGACATTCTCTGACACTTTCTGACACTTTGAGACACACTGTGACACTCTCTGATCCTGTCTGACACTCTCAAAGACACACTGGGATACATTCTGACTCTATTTTACACTCTTTGAGGCACAGTATGACGCACTGTGACACTCTCTGATTCACTCTGACATCTCTGAGACAACACTGTCACACACTCTCACTGTGACCATCTCTGAGCCAAATGCGGACACTCTCCGAGACACAGTATGACACACTGTGACACTCTCTGACTCTATTTGAGGCACACTGTGACACTCGCTGACAGACTGTGACACACTGAAAGACGCTCTTACTCTCTATGACACTCTCTTAGACACATTGTGACACTCTCTGACTCTGTCTGACACTTTGACACTCTATGATCCTATCTGACACTCTCTGAGACACACTGTGACACTCTCTGACTCTCTCTGAAACGCAGTGTGAATCTCTCTGAGACACACTGAGACCCTCTCCGAGATTTTGAGATGCACTGTGCCACTCTCTGCCAGGAAGTGACACACTGTGACACACTCTGACACTGTATAAGACACACTGTGACACACTCTGACACTCTATAAGACACACTGTGACACTCTCTGACATTCTTTGAAACACACTGTGACACTCTCTGACTGACTGTGACACACTCTGACACTCTATAAGACACACTGTGACACACTCTGACACACTCTGCGACACACTGGGACTCTCTCTGACAATTTGACACGCACTGTGAGACTCTCTGATCCTATCCAACACCCTCTGAGACACACTGTGACACTCTCTGATGCTCTCTGAAAACACTGTGACACGCTCTGACACTCTGTTAGACACATGTGACACTCTCTGACTCGCGCTGACACTTTGAGACGCACTATGACACTCTCTGATCCTATCTGACACTCACTGAAACACACTGTGACACTTTCTGATCCTATCTGACACTCTCTTAGACACACTGTGACACTCTCTGACTCACGCTGACATTTTTGAGACGCACTATGACACTCTCTGATCCTATCTGACACTCTCTGAAACAGACTGCGACACTCTCTGAGTGACTGTGTCACACTGTGACACTCTCTGACACACACTGTGACACTCACTGACATTCTTTGAAACACACTGAGACAATCTCTGACAGACTGTGACACACTCTGACACTTTCTGCGACACACCGGGACCCTCTCGGACAATTTGAGACAGACTGTGACACTCTCTGACAGACGGTGACACACTCTGACACACTCTGACACACACTGTGATGCTCTCTGACATTCTTTGAAACACATTATTACTCTCCCTGACAAACTGAGACACACTCTGACACTATCTGCGACACACTGGGACCCTCTCAGACAATTTGCGATGCACTGTAACACTCTCTGATCCTATCCGACACTCTCGGAGACACACTGTGACACTCTCAGAAAACTCTCTGAAAAGCACTGTAACCCTCTCTGATAGACTGTGACACACTGTGACACTCTCTGACATTCTCTGACACTTTGAGACGCACTGTGACACTCTCTGATCCTGTCTGACACTCTCTCAGTCACATTGTAACACTCTCTGACTCTGTATGACACTTTGAGACGCACTATGACACTCTATGATCCTATCTGACACTCTCTGAGACACACTGTGACACTCTCTGACTCTCTCTGAAACGCAGTGTGAATCTCTCTGAGACTCTCTGAGACACACTGAGACCCTCTCCGAGATTTTGAGATGCACTGTGCAACTCTCTGCCAGGAAGTGACACACTGTGACACATTCTGACACTCTATAAGACACACTGTGACACACTCTGACATTCTATAAGACAGTCTCTGACACTCTCTGACATTCTTTGAAACACACTGTGACACTCTCTGACTGACTGTGACACACTCTGACACTCTGTAAGACGCACTGTGACACACTCTGACACTCTATAAGACACACTGTGACACTCTCTGACATTCTTTGAAACACGCTGTGACACTCTCTGACATTCTTTGAAACACACTGTGATACTCTCTGACAGACTGTGACACACTCCGACACACTCTGCGACACACTGGGACTCTCACTGACAATTTGACACGCACTGTGAGACGCTCTGATCCTATCCAACACCCTCTGAGACACACTGTGACACTCTCTGATGCTCTCTGAAAACACTGTGACACGCTCTGACACTCTGTTAGACACATGTGACACTCTCTGACTCGCGCTGACACTTTGAGACGCACTATGACACTCTCTGATCCTATCTGACACTCACTGAAACACACTGTGACACTTTCTGATCCTATCTGACACTCTCTTAGACACACTGTGACACTCTCTGACTCACGCTGACATTTTTGAGACGCACTATGACACTCTCTGATCCTATCTGACACTCTCTGAAACAGACTGCGACACTCTCTGAGTGACTGTGTCACACTGTGACACTCTCTGACACACACTGTGACACTCACTGACATTCTTTGAAACACACTGTGACAATCTCTGACAGACTGTGACACACTCTGACACTTTCTGCGACACACCAGGACCCTCTCGGACAATTTGAGACAGACTGTGACACTCTCTGACAGACGGTGACACACTCTGACACACACTGTGATGCTCTCTGACATTCTTTGAAACACATTATTACTCTCCCTGACAAACTGAGACACACTCTGACACTATCTGCGACACACTGGGACCCTCTCAGACAATTTGCGATGCACTGTAACACTCTCTGATCCTATCCGACACTCTCGGAGACACACTGTGACACTCTCAGAAAACTCTCTGAAAAGCACTGTAACCCTCTCTGATAGACTGTGACACACTGTGACACTCTCTGACATTCTCTGACACTTTGAGACGCACTGTGACACTCTCTGATCCTGTCTGACACTCTCTCAGACACATTGTAACACTCTCTGACTCTCTCTGACATTTCGAGATGCACTGTGACACTCTCTGACTCTCTCTGAAACACACTGTGACTCTCTCTGAGACTCTCTGAGACACACTGAAACACTCTCTGAGAAACTATGACAAACTTTGGCACTCTCTGAGACGCACTGGGACCCTCTCTGAGATTTTGAGTCGCACTGTGACACTCTCTGCCAGGAAGTGACTCACTGTGACACTCTCTGACATTCTTTGAAACACACTGTGACAATCTCTGACAAACTGTCACACACTCTGACACTATCTGCGACACAATGGGATGCTCTCTGACAATTTAAGATGCACTGTGATAGTCTCTGATCCTATCGAACACACTCTGAGACATACTGTGACGCTCTCTGACACACTCTGAAAAGCACTGTGACACTCTCCGACACTCTCTTAGATACACTGTGACATTCTCTGAGACTTGCTTGCACTTTGAGACGCAATATGACACTCTCTGATCCTATCTGACACTCTCGGAGGGAGACACATTGTCACACTCTCACTCTCGCTGAAACTTTGAGATGCACTGTGACACTCTCTGACAGACTGTGAAACACTCTGACACACACTGTGACAATCTCTGACAGACTGTGACACACTCTGACACTATCTGCGACACACCGGGACACTCTCTGACAATTTGAGAGGCACTGTGACTCTCTCTGACCCTATCTGACACTCTCTGAGACACACTGTGACACTCTCTGAAACTCTCTTAAGAGCACTATGACACTCTTTGACAGACTGTGAGACACTGTGACACTCTCTGACAGATAGTGACACATTCAGACTCTCTCGGAATCTCTGACACACACTGTGATACTGTCTGACATTCTGTGAGACCCAATGTGACACTCTCTGACAGACTGTGACACACTGAGACACTCGCTGAGACACACTGTGACGCTCTCTGATCCTATCTGACACTTTCGGAGACACACTGGGATACTGTCTGACTCTATCTGAAATGCACTGTGACACTCTCTGAGAAGCTGTGACAAACTGTGACACTCTCTGAGACACAATATGACACTCTCTGACATTCTTTGAAACACACTGTCACAGTCACTGACAGACTGTGACACACTCCAACACACTCTGTGACACAGCGGGACCCTCTCTGACAATTTGACACGCACTGTGACACTCTCTGATACTATCCAACACATTCTGTGACACACTGTGACACTCTCTGACAGATAGTGACACATTCAGACTCTCTCTGAAACTTTGACACACACTGAGATACTGTCTGACACTCTCTGACACACAATGTGACACACTCTGAGAGTCTGAAACACTGAGACACTCTCTGAGACGCACTGTGACACACTCTGATCTTATCTGACACTGTCTGAGACACACTGTGGCGCTCTCTGACAGACTGTGACACACTGCGACATTCTCTGACACTTTCTGACACTTTGGGACACACTGTGACACTCTCGGATCCTGTCTGACACTCTCGAAGACACACTGGGATACAGTCTGACTTTATCTGACACTCTCTGAGGCACAATATGACACACTATGACACTCTCTGACATCTCTTAGACACACTGTGACACTCTCTCACAGACTGTGACCATCTCTGAGCCAAATACTGACACTCTCTGAGACACAGTATGACACACTGTGACACTCTCTGACTCTCTAAGCCACACTGTATCACTCTCTGGCAGACTCTGACACACTGACACACGCTCTGACTCTCTCTTATACACACTGCGACACTCTCTGACTCTCTCTGATACTTTGAGATGCACTATGACACTCTCTGATCCTATCTGACACTCTCAGAGACACACTGTGACACACTCTGACACTCTATAAGACACAGTGTGACACTCTCTGACATTCTTTGAAACACACTGTGACTCTCTCTGAGAAACTATGACAAACTGTTATACTGGTACACTCTCTGAGATTTTGAGATGCACTGTGACACTCTCTGCCAGGAATTGACACACTGTGACACACTCTGACACTCTATAAGACACACTGTGACACGCTCTGATATTCTTTGAATCACACTGTGATACTCTCTGACTGACTGTGACACACTCCGACACAATCTGCGACACACTGGGACCCTCTCTGACAATTTGAGTTGCGCTGTGACACTCTCTGATCCTATCCAACACACTGTGACACACTCTGACAGACTGTGACACTCTCTGACAGACTGTGACACACTGTGACACTCTCTGACTCTCTCTGAAACACACTGTGACACTCTCGGAGAAACTGTGACACTCTCTGAGACTCTCTAAAACATGCTGGGACACTCTCTGAGATTTTGAGATGCACTGTGACAATCTCTGACCGAAAGTGACATACTGTGACACACTCTGACACTCTATAAGACACACTGTGACACTCTCTGACATTCGTTGAAACACACTGTGACACTCTCTGACAGACTGTGATACACTCTGGCACACTCTGCAACACAGCGGGACCCTCTCTGACACTTTGAGACGCACTGGGACACTCTCTGATTCTATCCAACACTCTCTGAGACACACTGTGACACTCTCTGACACTCTCTGAAAAGCACTGTGACAGTCTCTGACAGACTGTGACACTCTCTGACTCTCCCTGAAACACACTGTGACACTCTCTGAGACACACTGTGACACTCTCTGATAGACTGTGACACACTGTGACACTCTCTGACTCTCTCTGAAACACACTGTGACACTGTCTGAGACACACTGTGACACGCTCTGACAGACTGTGACACACTGTGACACGCTCTGAGACACAATGTGACAATCTCTGACAGACTGTGACACTCTGACTCTCTCTAAGACTCTTTTAGACACACTGAGATACTCTCTGAGACGCACTGTGACACTATCTGATCTTATCTGACACTCTCTGAGACACACTGTGACACTCTCTGACTCTCTCTGAAACACACTGTTACACTCTCTGACAGACTGTGACACACTGTGACACTCTCAGAGACAGACTGTGGCACTTTCTGACACTCTCTGTCTCTCTGACACACACTATGAAACTCTCTGATCCTATCGCACTCTCTCTGAGACACACTGTGACACTGTCTGATCTTATCTGACACTCTCTGAGACACACTGTCACACTCTCTAACAGACTGTGACACACTGTGGCACTTTCATCCTATCTGACACACTCTGAGACACACTGTGACACTCTCTGAGACACACTGTGACACTCCCTGACTCTCTCTGAAACACACTGTTACACTCTCTGACAGACTGTGACACACTGTGACACTCTCAGAGACAGACTGTGACACATTCTGACACTCCCTGTCTCTCTGACCTACACTGTGAAGCTCTCTGATCCTATCGGACACTCTCTGAGACACACTGTGACACTCTCTGTCAGACTGTGACACACTGTGACACTCTCTGACACTTTCATAGACACACTGTTACACTTTCTGACTCTCGGAGACACACTGCGACATCTCTTAGAGAGATTGTGACACTTTCTCACTGTCTCTGACACTCTCTGACGCACACTGTGACACTCTCTGACAGACTGTGAGACACTGAGACACTCTCAAAGACAGACTGTGACACTTTCTGAGTCTCTCTGACACTCACTGAGGCACACTGCGACACTCTCTTACAGACTGTAATCCACCGAGACACTCTCTGAGACACACTGTGACGCTTTCTGACTCTCTCTGACTCACTCTTAAATATACTGTCAACTTCTCTGACAGACTGTGACACACTGTGACACTCTCTGGGAGAGACTGACACTTTCTGACTCTCTCTGACTCTCTGAGACACACGTGACACTCACTGAGACACACTGAGACACTCTCTGACAGACTGTGACACTCTCTGACTCTATCTGAGACTATCTTAGACACACTGTGACACTCTCTGACACTCTCTGAGGCACACTGTGCCACACTCTGACACACTGTGACTCTCCCTGAGACAGACTGTGACATTTTCTGACTCTTTCTGTCGCTCTGAGACACACTGTGAAACTCACTGAGACACACTATGACACACTCTGACAGACTGTGACACTCTCTGAGACAGACTGTGACACCTTATGACTCTCTCTGACTCTCTGAGACACACGGTGAAACTCACTGAGACACAAAGTGACATTCTCTGACAGACTGTGACACTCTCTGACAATCTCATAGACACACTGTGAACTCTCTGACTCTCTCTGAAATACACCGTGACACTCTCTGAGAGACTGTGACACACTGTGACACTCTCTGAACTCTCTTAGACACACTGTGACACTCTCCTATCCTGTCTGACACTCTGAGATGCATTGTGACACTCTCTGATCCTACCTGTCACTCTCTGAGACGCACTGTGACACTCTCTGATCCTACCTGACACTCTCTGAGACACACTGTGACACTCTGTGACAGACTGTGACACATTGTGACACTTTCTGACTCTCTGAGACACACGCTGACCACCTTCTGACACTCTGTGAGACAGGCTGTGACACTCTCAGACTCTCTCTGATACCCTCTGAGGCACAGCACGACACACTGTAACACACTCTGACAGGTTGTAACAAAACGTGACATTCTCTGACACTCTCTTCGACACACTGTGACACTCCCTGACTCGCTCTGTCACCCTCTGAGATACACTGTGTCACGCTCTGACAAACTGTGACAATTTCTGTGACACACTATCTGAACGACTGTGAAAATCTCTGACACATGGTGACATTTTTTGAGACACTGTGACTCTCTCTGAGACACACTGTGAAACTCACTGAGACACACTATGACACACTCTGACAGACTGTGACACTCTCTGAGACAGACTGTGACACCTTATGACTCTCTCTGACTCTCTGAGACACACGGTGAAACTCACTGAGACACAAAGTGACATTCTCTGACAGACTGTGACACTCTCTGACAATCTCATAGACACACTGTGAACTCTCTGACTCTCTCTGAAATACACCGTGACACTCTCTGAGAGACTGTGACACACTGTGACACTCTCTGAACTCTCCTAGACACACTGTGACACTCTCCTATCCTGTCTGACACTCTGAGATGCATTGTGACACTCTCTGATCCTACCTGTCACTCTCTGAGACGCACTGTGACACTCTCTGATCCTACCTGACACTCTCTGAGACAAACTGTGACACTCTGTGACAGACTGTGACACATTGTGACACTTTCTGACTCTCTGAGACACACGCTGACCACCTTCTGACACTCTGTGAGACAGGCTGTGACACTCTCAGACTCTCTCTGATACCCTCTGAGGCACAGCACGACACACTGTAACACACTCTGACAGGTTGTAACAAAACGTGACATTCTCTGACACTCTCTTCGACACACTGTGACACTCCCTGACTCGCTCTGTCACCCTCTGAGATACACTGTGTCACGCTCTGACAAACTGTGACAATTTCTGTGACACACTATCTGAACGACTGTGAAAATCTCTGACACATGGTGACATTTTCTGAGACACTGTGACTCTCTCTGAGACACACTGTGACACTCCCTGACTCGATCTGTCACTCTCTGACATACACTGTGTCACGCTCTGACAAACTGTGACAATTTCTGTGACCCACTATGACACTCTCTGAACGACTGTGACAATCTCTGATACATGGTGACATTTTCTGAGACACTGTGACTCTCTCTGAGACACACTGTGACACTTTCTGTCTCTCTCTGACTCCCTGAGGCACACTGTGCCACACTCTGACACACTGTGACACTCTCTGAGACAGACTGTGACACTTTCTGACTCTCTCTGTCACTCTGAGACACACTGTGAAACTCACTGAGACACACTATGACACTGTCTGACAGACTGTGACACACTGTGATACTCTCTGAGACAGACTGTGACATCTTATGACTCTCTCTGACTCTCTGAGACACACGGTGAAACTCACTGAGACACAATGTGACATTCTCTGACAGATTAAGAAACTCTCTGACTCTATCTGACACTCTCTGAGACACACTGTGACACTCTCTGACTCTCTCTGAAATACACTGTGACACTCTCTGAGAGACTGTGAAACACTGTGCCACTCTCTGAACTCTCTTAGACACACTGTGACACTCTCTTATCCTATCTGACACTCTCTGAGATGCATTGTGACACTCTCTGATCCTACCTGACACTCTCTGAGACACACTGTGATGCTCTCTGACACTCTGAGACATGCTGTGACACTCAGTGACAGACTGACACCTTCTGACTCTCTGAGACACACGCTGACTCTCTCTGACACTCTCTGAGACAGACTGTGACACTCTCAGACTCTCTCTGGTACCCTCTGAGGCACAGCACGACACACTGTAACACACTCTGACACACTCTGACAGGTTGTGGCAAACTGTGACATTCTCTGACACTCTCTTAGACTCACTGTGACACTCTCTGACTCTCTCGGAGACACACTGCGACACTTTCTTTCCCGCTCTGACAGTCTCTGAGACACACTGTGACACTCTCTGACTCTCTCTGTCACTCTCTGGGATACACTGTGTCACGGTCTGACAAACTGTGACAATTTCTGTGACACACTATGACACTGTCTGAACGATTGTGACACACTCTGAGACACGGTGACATTTTCTGAGACACTGTAACTCTCTGAGACACACTGTGACACTTTCTGTCTCTCTCTGACTCCCTGAGACACATTGTGACACTCTCTGACCCGCTCTGACACTCTCTGAGACAGAATGTGACACTTTGTGACTTTCTCTGAGACACATTGTGATACAGTCTGCTCTATCTGACACTCTCTGAGGCACAGTATGACATACTGTGACACTCTCTGATTCACTCTGACATCTCTGAGACACACTGTGAAACTCTCTCACAGACTGTGACACTCTCTGAGCCAAATGCTGACACTCTCTGACACTCTCTGAGACACAGTATGACACACTGTGACACTCTCTGACTCTCTCTGAGGCACTCTACAATACACAGTAAGATTCTCTGACCGATTGTGTCTCACAGTGACACTCTCGGAGAAAAATTGTGACACTTTCTGGCTCTCTCTAACACTCTGAGACACACTGTGACACTCTCTTAGACTCACTGTGACCCTCTGTGACACTCTCTGAAAGACTGACACACTGAGACACTCTCAAAGACATACTCTGACACTTTCTGACATTCTGGGTCACTCTGAAATGTACTGTAGCCTTGTCTTACAGACAATGACACACTGTGACACTCTCTGAGACAGACTGTCTCTGAAACACGCTGTGACATTCTCTGAGAGATTGTGACACACTGTGACACACTCTGACACACCGGGACCCTGTCTGACAATTTGATTCACACTGTGACGCTCTCTGACACTCTCTGAGACACACTGTGCCACTCTCTTACCGACTGTGAAACACTGTGACACTCTCTGACTCTCTCGGAGACACACTGTCACACGCTCTCACAGACTGTGACCGTCTCTGAGGCAAATGCTGACACTCTATGAGACACAGTATGACACACTGTGATACTTTCTGACTCTCGCTGAGACACTCTGCAATAACACTGTAAGATTCTCTGACAGATTGTATCACACTGTGACACTCTCTGAGAAAAGCTGTGACACTTTCTGACTCTCTCTGGCACTCTGAGAGCACTGTGAAACTTTCTTAGACTCACTGTGACCCTCTGTGACACTCTCTGAAAGACTGTGACACACTGAGACACTCTGAAAGACAGACTGTGACACGTTCTGACTCTCTCTGACACTCGTTGAGGCACACTGTGACACTCTCTGACAGACTGTGACACAATGAGGCACTCTCAAAGACAGACTGTGACACTTTCTGACTCTCTCTGACTCTCTGAGACACACTTTGACACTCTCTGCGACACACTGTGACACTCTCTGACAGTGTGACACTCCCTGAGACAGACTGTGACACTCTCAGACTCTCTCTTTGATACCCTCTGAGGCACAGCACGACACACTGTGACACTCTCTGACAGGTTGTGACAAACTGTGACATTCTCTGACACTCTCTTAGACACACTGTGACACTCTCTGACTCCCTCTGTCACTCTCTGAGACACACTGTGTCACGCTCTGACATACGGTGACATTTTATGAGACACTGTGACTCTATCTGAGACATACTGTGTCACTTTCTGTCTCTCTCTGATTCCTGGAGACACACTGTGACACTCTCTGACCCGCTCTGACACTCTCTGAGACAGACTGTGACACACACTGTGACACTTTCTGACTTTCTCTGAGACACACTGTGATACAGTCTGCTCTATCATCCACTCTCTGAGGCACAGTATGACATACTGTGACACTCTCTGACTCACTCTGACATCTCTTAGACACCATGTGACACTCTCTCACAGACTGTGACACTCTCTGAGCCAAATGCTGACACTCTCTGACACTCTCTGAGACACACTGTAACACTCTCTCACAGACTGTGACCATCTCTGAATCCAATGCTGACACTCTCTGAGACACAGTATGACACACTGTGACACTTTCTGACTCTCTCTGAGACACTCTACAATACACTGTAAGATTCTCTAACAGATTGTGTCTCACAGTGACGCTCTCTAGAAAAACTGTGACACTTTCTGACTCTCTCTGCCACACTGAGACACACTGTGACACTCTCTTATAATCACTGTGACCCTCTGTGACACTCTCTGAAAGACTGTGACACACTGAGACACTCTCAAAGACAGACTGTGACACTTTCTGACTCTCTCTGACACTGTCTAAGACACACTGTGACACTCTCTGACATTCTTTGAAAAACACTGTGACACTCTCTGACAGACTGTGACACACTCTGACACTGTATGGGACACACGGGGACCTTCTCTGACAATTTGAGACACACTGTGACACTCTCTGATACTCCCTGAAAAGCACTGTGACACTCTCTGACAGACTGTGATGCACAGTGACACTCTCTGAAACACACTGTGATACTCTCCATCAGACTGTGACACACTGTGATACTCTCTGAGACACAATATGACACTCCCTGACAGACTGTGACACATTGAGACACTCTCTGAGACGGTCTGTGACACTCTCTGATCTTATCTGACACTCTGTGAGACACACTGTGACACTCTCTGACAGACTGTGACACACTGGGACACTCTCTGATCCTATCTGACTCTCTCTGAGACACACTGTGACATTCTCTGAAACACACTGTGACACTCTCTGACAGACTGTGCCACACTGTGACAAACTCTGACACTCACTGAGACACACTGGGGCACTCTCTGACTCCCTCTGACAATTTGAGACGCACTGTGACACTCTCTGATCCTATTTGACACACTCTGAGACACACTGTGACACTCTCTAACAGACTGTGACACACTGTGACACTCTCAAAGACAGACAGTGACATTTTCTGACTCTCTCTGACACACTTTGAGGCACACTGTGACACTCGCTGACAGACTGTGACAAACTGAGGCACTCTCAAAGACAGACTGTGACACGTTCTAACTCTCACTGGCTCTCTGAGACACACTGTGACACTCTCTGAATCTCTCTGAGGCACACTGTGACAGTTTATGACTCCCTCTGACTCTCTGAGACACACTGTGACACTCACTGAGACACACCGTGACACTCTCTGACAGACTGTGACACTCTCTGACACCCTCATAGACACACTGTGACACTCTCTGATTCTATCTGACACTCTCTAAGACACACTGTGACACTCTCTAAGACACACTGTGACACTCTCTGACTCTCTCTGAGGCACACTGTGACACTTTCTGACTCCCTTTGACTCTCTGAGACACACTGTGACACTCTCTAAGACACACTGTGACACTTTCTGATTCTCTCTGACTCTCTGAGACACACTGTGACACTCACTGAGACGCACTGTGACACTCTCTGACAGACTGTGACACTCTCTGATTCTATCTGATACTCTCTGATACACACTGTGACACTCTCTGACCCTCTCTGAGACACACTGTGAGACTCTGTGCCACTCGCTGACTCTCTGAGACACATGCTGATTCTCTCTGACATTCTCTAAGACAGAATGTGACACTTTATGACACTCTCTGAGGCACAGCAGGACACACTGTGACACTCTCTGACAGGTTGTGACAAACTGACATTCTCTGACTTTCTCTGACACTCTCTTAGACACACTGTGACACTCTCTGACTCTCTCTGTCACTCTCTGAGACACACTGTGTCACGCTCTGACAGACTGTGACAATTTCTGTGACACACTATGACACTCTCTGAACGACTGTGACACACTGAGACACTCTCAAAGACAGACTGTGACACTTTCTGACTCTCTCTGACACTCTCTGATCACACTGTGACACTCTCTGACAGACTTCGACACACTGAGACACTCTCAAAGACAGAATGTGACACTTTCTGACTCTCTCTGACTCACTCTGAAATATACTGTAGCCTTCTCTGACAGACTGTGACACACTATGTGCAGCAAGGGGGCACAGTTGTTAGCACTGCTGCCTCACAGCGCCTGAGACCCAGGTTCAATTCCTGCCTCAGGCGACTGACTGTATGGAGTTTGCACGTTCTCCCCGTGTTTGCGTGGGTTTCCTCCGGGTGCTCCGGTTTCCTCCTACAGTCGAAAGATGTACAGGTCAGGTGAATTGGCCATGCTAAATTGCCCGTAGTGTTGGGTAAGGGGTAAATGTAGGGGTATGGGTGGGTTGTTCTTCGGTGGGTCGGTGTGGACTTGTTGGACCGAAGGGCCTGTTTCCACACTGTAATGTTATCTAATCTGCAATGTATTCAAAACACTGTGACACTTTCTGAGACACACTGTGACACTCTCTGACTCTCTCTGACACTTTGAGACGCACTGGGACACTCTCTGAGCCTATCTGACACTCTATAAGACACACTGTGACACTCTCTGAGACACACTGGGACACTCTCTGACGCCCTCTGACAATTTAAGACACGCTGTGACACACTCTGACACTCTCTGAGACACACTATGACACACTGTGACACTCTCAAAAACAGACTGTGACACTTTCTGACTCCCTCTGACACACTTTGAAATATAGTGTAACTTTCTCTGACAGACTGTGACAGACTGTGACACTCTCTGAGACAGACTGTGACACACTCTGAGACACACTGTGATACAGTCTGACTCTCTCTGACACTCTCTGAGGCACAGTATTACACACTATGACGCTCTCTGACTCACTCTGACACTCTCTGAGACACACTGTGACACTCTCTGAGAGACTATGACACTCTCCGACTCTCTCTGACATTTACTTAGATGAACTGTGACACTCGCTGACTCTCTCTGAAACTCATTGTGACACTCTCTAACAGTCTGTGACTCACTGTGACACACTCTGACACTCTCTGAGACAGACTGTGACACTCTCTGACTTTCTGAGACACACCGTGACATGCTTTGACTCTTTCTGAGACACACTGTGACACTCTGTGACACTCTCTGACACTCTGGAAAATACTGTGACACTCTCTGTCCCTCTCTGACACGCTCTGAGACACACTGT
This sequence comes from Chiloscyllium punctatum, assembly GCF_047496795.1. Taxonomy (NCBI): domain Eukaryota; kingdom Metazoa; phylum Chordata; class Chondrichthyes; order Orectolobiformes; family Hemiscylliidae; genus Chiloscyllium; species Chiloscyllium punctatum. The sequence goes on from NC_092761.1 coordinate 8,200,105, forward strand.
GACATTTATGACTCTCTCTCACACACTCTCTGAGACACACTGTGACACTCTCTGAGTCTCTCTGAGAAAAACTGTGACTCTCTCTGACACGCTGGGATCCACTGTGACGCTCTCTCACTCTCTCTGAGAAACACTGTAACACTCTCTGACAGACTGTGACAGACTGTGACACTTTCTGAGACACACGATGACACTCTCTGATGGATGGTGACACTCTCTGACTCGGGGTGACTTATTCTGAGACACTGTGACACTCTCTGAGACACACTGTGACACTCTCTGACTCTCTCTGATACTATCTTAGACACACTGTGACACTCTCTGAGGCACACTGTGCCACGCTCTTACAGACAGTGACACACTGTGACACATTCTGGGACACGCTATGACACTCTCTGACACACTGTGACACACTGTGACTCTCTCTGAGACACACTGTGACACTCTCTGACACACTGTGACACACTGTGACACTCTCTGAGACAGACTGTGACACTCTCTGACACACTGTGACACATTGGGACACTGTCTGAGACAGACTGTGACAATTTCTGACTCTCTGATTCTCTGAGACACACTGTGGCACTGCCTGACACTCTCTGAGACACACTGTGACATTCTCTGAGAGACTGTGACATGCTGTGACACTCTCTGACTCTCTCTGGAACACACTGTTACACTCTCTGACAGACTGTGACACATTGTGACACTCTGAGAGACAGACTGTGACACTTTCTGAATCTCCCTGTGTCTCTGACACACACTGTGAACATTTCTGATCCTATCAGACACTCTATGAGGCACACTGTGACACTCTATGACAGACTGTGACACGTTCTAATTATCTCTGACTCTCTGAGACACACTGTGACACTCTGTGTGACACACTGTGACACCCTTATAGACACACTGTGACACTCTTTGATCCTATCTGGCATTCTCAGAGACACACTGTGACACTCTTTGACTCTCTCTGACACTTTGAGACACACTGTGACACTCTCTGACACTCTCTGAGGCACAATGTGACACTCTCTGACAGACTGTGACGCACTGTGACACTCTCTGATCTTATCTGACACCCTCTGAGACACACGGTGACACTCTCTGACAGGCTGTGACACACTGTGACACTCTCTGACACTTTGAGACGCACTGTGACTCTCTCTGAATCTCACTGAAAGGCACTGTGATACTCTCTGAGACACACTGTGGCACTCCCTAACTCTCTCCAATAGGCATTGTGACAATCGCTGTAACACACTGTGACACTCTCTGAGACACACTGTGACACTGTCTGACTCTCTCTGAAACACACTGTGACACTCTCTGACACATGCTGAGACACACTGTGACACTCTCTGACACTCTCTCAAACACACTGTGACAAGCTCTGTCAGACTATGACACACTGTGACACACTCTGACACTCGCTGAGCCACACTGGGACACTCTGACAAGTTGAGATGCACTGTGACACTCTGTTATCCTATCTGAGACACACTGTTGCACTCTCAAAGACAGACTGTGACACTTTCTGACTCCCTCTGACTCACCCTAAAATATACTGTAGCCTACTCTGACAGAGTGTGACCCCCGGTGTCACTCTCTGAGACCGGCTCTGACACACTCTGACTCCCTGAGATACACTGTGATACAGTCTGACTCTCTGTGACACTCTATGAGACACAGTATGACACACTACGACACTCTCTGACTCACTCTGACACTCTCTGAGATACACTGTGACACTCTCTCGCAGACTGTGAACCTCTCTGAGACAAACTTTGACCATCTCTGACACTCTCTGAGACACACTGTGATACTCTCTGACAGACTGTGACACTCTATGACTCTCTCTGACACTTACGTAGACACACTCTGACACGCTCTGACTCTCTCGGATACTCTGGAAAACACTGTGACACTCTCTGTCCCTCTCTCACACTCTTTGAGAGACACTGTGACACTGACTGACTCTCTCTGTGACACACTGTGACTCTCTCTGACACTCTGAGATACCCTGTGACACTCTCTCACACTCTCTGAGAAACACGGTAATGCTCTCTGACAGACTGTGATACTTTCTGTGACACACGATGACACTCTCTAACCTACTGTGACACTCTCTGACACACGGTGACATTTTCTGCGACACTGTGATACTCTCTCAGACACACTGTGTCACTTTCGGTCTCTCTCTGACTCCCTGAGACACACTGTGACACTCTCTGTCCAACTCTGACACTCTCTGTCTCTCTCTGAGACACACTGTCACTCTCTCTGAGGCACACTGTGACACTTTCTGACAGATTGTGACACACTGTGACACTCTCTGACCCGCTCTGACTTTCTCTGACTCTCTCTGAGGCACACTGTGACACTTTCTGACACACTGTGGCACACTGTGACACTCTCTGACTCTCTCTGACACTCTCTTAGACACACGGTAGCACTCTTTGAGACACACTGTGACACACTCCGATCTGCTCTGACTCTTTCTGAGAGGCACTGTGACACTCATCGACTCACTCTGACACTCTGTGAGGCACAGTATGACATACTGTGACACTCTCTGACTCTCTCTGGCACTCTCTGAGGCAAATTGTGACACTCTCTGACAGACTGTGACACTTCTGACTCTCTCTGACTCATTCCGAAATATACTGTAACCTTCTCTGACAGAGTTGACACACTGTGACACTCTCAGAGACAGACTGTGACAAGTTCCGACTCTCTCTGACTCTCTGAGACGCGCTGTGACTCTCTCTTAGAGACACTGTGACTCTCTCTGACTCTCTCTGACACTCTCTGAGGCAGATTGAAACACTCTCTGAAACACACTGTAACACTCTCTAACAGACTGTGAATCTCTCTGACACACTCTGCGGCACACTGTGATACGCACTGACAGACTCTGACACACTGTGACACTCTCTGACCCTCTCTGAGAGCGACTGTGACACTCTCTGACTCTCCCTGACACTCTCTGAGGCACAGCACGACATATGTGACCCTCACTGACAGATTGTGACAAACTGTGACTCTCTCTGACTTTATCTGACACTCTCTTCGGCACACTGTGACACTCTTTGACTCTCTCTGAGACACTCTGTGACACTTTCTGAGTCATTCTGTCACTCAGAGACCCTCTCAGAGACAAACACTGACACACTCTGACACTCTCTGAGACACAGTAGGACTCACTGTGACATTCTCTGACTCTCTGACACACTCTGAAATACATGTAACATTTTCTGACAGATTTTAACACACTGTGCCACTCTATGAGATGGACTGTAACACGTTCTGACTCTCTGACTCTCTGAGACACACTATGACTCTCTCTGAGACACACTGTGACTCTCTCTGACACTCTCTTAAACACGCTGTGATACCCTCTGACTCTCTCTGACACTCTCTATGGCACACTGTGACACCCTCAAAGACAGACTGCGACTCTCTGACTCTCTGAGACACACTGTGACACTCGCTGACACTCACTCTGACACTCTCTGACACACTGTGACACACTGTGACTCTCTCTGAGACACACTGTGACACTCTCTGACACACTGTGACACACTGTGACACTCTCTGAGACAGACTGTGACACTCTCTGACACACTGTGACACACTGTGACACTCTCTGAGACAGACTGTGACACTCTCTGACACACTGTGACACATTGGGACACTGTCTGAGACAGACTGTGACAATTTCTGACTCTCTGATTCTCTGAGACACACTGTGGCACTGCCTGACACTCTCTGAGACACACTGTGACATTCTCTGAGAGACTGTGACATGCTGTGACACTCTCTGACTCTCTCTGGAACACACTGTTACACTCTCTGACAGGCTGTGACACACTGTGATACTCTCAGAGACCGACTGTGACACGTTCCGACTCTCTCTGACTCTGAGACACGCTGAGACTCTCTCTTGGGCACACTGTGACTCTCTCTGACACTCTCTTAAACACACTGTGACACGCTCTGACACTCTCTGTGGCACACTGTGACACTCTCAAAGACAGACTGTGACTCTCTCTGACTCTCTGAGACACACTGTGACACTCACTGAGACTCACTGTGACACTCTCTGACAGACTGTGACACTATGACTCTCGCTGAGACTCTCTTAGACACACTGTCACACTCGCTGACTCTCTCTGACACTTTTATACGCACTGTGACACTCTCTGATCCTATCTGGCACTCTCTGAAACACATGGTGACACTCTCTGACTCTCTCTGAAACACACTGTGACTCGCTCTGAGACACCCTGTGACTCGATCTGACTCTCTCTGAAACACACTGTGACTCGCTCTGACAGACTGTGACTCACTTTGTCACTCTCTGACACTTTCTGAGACACACTGTTACACTTTTTGACTCTCTCTGACTCTCTGAGACACATTGTTACACTCTCTGACACTTTGAGACGCACTGTGACACTCTAATCCTATCTGACAATCTCAGAGACACACTGTGACACTCCTTGACTCTCTCTGATACTCTTAGACACACTGTGACACTCGCTGACACTCTCTGAGACACACTGTGACACTCTCCAACTCTCTCCGAAAGGCATTGTTACACTCTCTAAATCACACTGTGGCACTCTCTGAGACACGCTGTGACACTCTCTGACAGACAGTGACTCACTGTGACACTCTCTGACAGACAGTGACTCACTGTGACACTCTCTGAAGGTATCTGATTCTCTCTGCGACGCATTGTGACACTCTCTGATCTTGCCTGACACTCTCTGAGGCACACTGTGACACTCTCTGACTCTCTGAGACACACTGTGACACTCTCTGAGACACACTGTGACACTCTGTGACAGACTGTGACACACTGTGTGACACTGTGACTCTCTCTGACTCTCTCTGACACTCTCTGAGGCAGATTGAAACACTCTCTGAAACACACTGTAACACTCTCTAACAGACTGTGAATCTCTCTGACACACTCTGCGGCACACTGTGACACGCACTGACAGACTCTGACACACTGTGACACGCTCTGACCCTCTCTGAGACTCTCCCTGACACTCTCTGAGGCACAGCACGATATCTGTGAACCTCTCTGACAGATTGTGACAAACTGTGACACTCTCTGACTTTATCTGACACTCTCTTCGGCACACTGTGACACTCTCTGACTCTGCCTGAGACACTCTGTGACACTCTCTGACTTTCTCTGACACTCTCTTAGGCACACTGTGACACTCTTTGACTCTCTCTGAGACACTGTGACACTTTCTGAGTCATTCTGTCACTCAGAGACCCTCTCAGAGACAAACACTGACACACTCTGACACTCTCTGAGACACGGTAGGACTCACTGTGACACTCTCTGACTCTCTGACACACTCTGAAATACATTTAACATTTTCTGACAGATTTTAACACACTGTGACACTCTATGAGATGGACTGTAACACGTTCTGACTCTCTGACTCTCTGAGACATACTATGACTCTCTCTGAGACACACTGTGACTCTCTCTGACACTCTCTTAAACACGCTGTGATACTCTCTGACTCTCTCTGACACTCTCTATGGCACACTGTGACACCCTCAAAGACAGACTGCGACTCTCTGACTCTCTGAGACACACTGTGACACTCGCTGACACTCACTCTGATACTCTCTGACACACTGTGACACTCTCTTGCTCTCTCTGACACTCTCTTAGACACACTGTGACACTCTCTGATCCTATCTGACACTCTCTGAGACACACTGCGACACTCTCTGCCAGACTGTGACACACTGTGACACTCTCTGGCTCTCTCTGACACTCTCTGAGACACACTGTGACATTCTCTGTCAGACTGCGACATGCTATGACACTCTCTGACTCTCTCTGGAACAAACTGTTACACTCTCTGACAGACTGTGACACATTGTGACACTCTCTGACAGACTGTGACACACTGTGACACTCTCTGGCTCTCTCTGACACTCTCTTAGACACACTGTGACACTCTCTGATCCTACCTGAAACTCTCTGAGACGCATTGTGACACTCTCTGATCTTACCTGACACTCTCTGAGGCACACTGTGACACTCTCTGACTCTCTGAGACAAACCGTGACACTCTATGACACTCTCTGAGACACACTGTGACACTCTGTGACAGACTGTGACACACTGTGACACTCTCTGACTCTCTGAGACACATGCTGATTCTCTCTGACACTCTCTGAGACAGAATGTGACACTCTTTGACACTCTCTGAGGCAGAGTACGACACACTGTGACACTCTTTGACAGGTTGTGACAAACTGTAACATTCTCTGACTTTCTCTGTCACTCTCTGAGACACACTGTGACACTCTTTGACAGGTTGTGAGAAACTGTAACATTCTCTGACTTTCTCTGTCACTCTCTGAGACACACTGTGACACTCTCTGACAGACTGTGACACTTCTGACCCTCTCTGACTCACTCCGAAATATACTGTAACCTTCTCTGACAGACCGTGACACATTGTGACACACTCTGAGACAGACTGTGACACGTCCGACTCTCTCTGACTCTCTGAGACACACTGTGACGCTCTCTGACAGACTGTAACACTTCTGACTCTCTCTGACTCATTCTGAAATATACTGTAACCTTCTCTGACAGACTTGACACACTGTGACACTCTCTGAGACAGACTGTGACACGTTCCGACTCTCTCTGACTCTCTGAGACACGCTGTGACTCTCACTTAGACACACCGTGACTCTCTCTGACACTCTCTTAAACACACTGTGACACTCTCTGACTCTCTCTGACACTCTCTGAGGCAGATTGAGACACTCTCTGAAACACACTGTAACACTCTCTAACAGACTGTGAAACACTCTGACACACTCTGCGGCACACTGTGACACGCTCTGACAGACTCTGACACACTGTGACACTCTCTGACCCTCTCTGATACCGACTGTAACACTCTCTGACTCTCCCTGACACTCTCGGAGGCACAGCACGACATCTGTGACCCTCTCTGACATATTATGACAAATTGTGACACTCTCTGACTTTATCTGACACTCTCTTAGGCACACTGTGACACTCTGTGACACTCTCCTAGGAACACTGTGACACTCTTTGACTCTCTCTGAGACACTCTGTGACACTTTCTGAGTCATTCTGTCACTCAGAGACCCTCTCAGAGACAAACACTGACACACTCTGACACTCTCTGAGACACAGTAGGACTCACTGTGACACTCTCTGACTCTCTGACACACTCTGAAATACATGTAACCTTTTCTGACAGACTTTGACACACTGTGACACTCTATGAGACGGACTGTAACACGTTCTGACTCTCTGAGACACACTATGACTCTGAGACACATTGTGACTCTCTCTGACACTCTGTTAAACACACTCTGATACTCTCTGACTCTCTATGGCACACTGTGACACTCTCAAAGACAGACTATGACTCTCTGACTCTCTGAGACACACTGTGACACTCGCTGAGACTCACTCTGACACTCTCTGACAGACTTTGACACACTGTGACACTCTCTGGCTCTCTCTGACACTCTCTTAGACACACTGTGCCACTCTCTGATCCTATCTGACACTCTCTTAGACACACTGTGACACTCTCTGATCTTACCTGACACTCTCTGAGACACACTGTGACACTCTCTGATCCTATCTGACACTCTCTAAGACAAACTGTGACACTCTCTGACAGACTGTGACACACTGTGACACTCTCTGGCTCTCTATGACACTCTCTGAGACACACTGTGACTCTCTCTGATATTACCTGACACTCTCTTAGACACACTGTGACACTCTCTTATGCACACTGTGACACTCTCTGACAGACTGTGACACACTGTGTCACTCTCTGGGACACATTGTGACACTCTCTGACATTCTTTCAAACACACTGTTACACTATCTGACACACTGTGACACACTGTGACCCTCTCTAACTCTCTCTGAAAAACACTGTGACACTCTCTGACAGACTGTGACACTCTCTGAGGCACAATGTTACACTCTCTGACAGGCTGTGACACACTGTGACACTCTCTGACACTTTGAGACGCACTGTGACACTCTCTAATCCTATCTGACAATCTCAGAGACACACTGTGACACTCCTTGACTCTCTCTGACACTTTTAGACACACTGTGACACTCGCTGACACTCTCTGAGACACACTGTGACACTCTCCAACTCTCTCCGAAAGGCACTGTGACACTCTCTAAAACGCACTGTGGGACTCTCTGAGACACGCAGTGACACTCTCTGACAGACTGTGATTCAGTGTGACACTCTCTGATGCTATCTGACACTCTCTGAGACGAATTGTGACACTCTCTGATCTTACCCGACACTCTCTGAGGCACACTGTGACACTCTCTGACTCTCTGAGACACACTGTGACACTGTCTGAGACACACTGTGACATTCTGTGACAGACTGTGACACACTGTGACACTCTCTGACACTCTCTGAGACACACTGTGAGACACTGTGACACTCGCTGACTCTCTGAGACACATGCTGATTCTCTCTGACTCTCTCTGAGACAGAATGTGACACTCTCTGACACGCTCTGAGGCACAGCACGACACACTGTGACACTGTCTGACAGGTTGCGACAAACTGTGCCATTCTCTGACTTTCTCTGACACTCTCTGAAACACACTGTGACACTCTCTGACTCTCTCTGTCACTCTCTGGGATACACTGTGTCACGCTCTGACAGACTGTGACAATTTCTGTGACACACTATGACACTCTCTGAACGATCGTGACACACTGAGACATTCTCAAAGACAGACTGTGACTCTTTCTGACTCTCTCTGAAACACACTGTGACACTCTCTGAGAGACTGTGACACTCTGTGATACACTATGAGACTCTATGAGACTCTCTGAGACACATTGGGACCCTCTCTGACAATTTGAGACGCACTGTGACACTCTCTGATAGACTGTGACACACTCTGACACACACTGTCACTCTCTGACAAGCACTGTGACACTCTCTGACACACTGTGACACACTGTGACACTCTCTAACTCTCTGAAAAGCACTGTGACAATCTCTGACAGACTGTGACAAACTGTGACACTCTCTGAGGCACAATGTGACACTCTCTGACTCTCTCTGACTCACTCCGAAATATACTGACACCTTCTCTGACAGACTGTGACACACTGTGATACTCTCAGAGACCGACTGTGAGACGTTCCGACTCTCTCTGACTCTGAGACACGCTGAGACTCTGTCTTAGACACACTGTGACTCTCTCTGACACTCTCTTAAACACACTGTGACACGCTCTGAAACTCTCTGTGGCACACTGTGACACTCTCAAAGACAGACTGTGACTCTCTCTGACTCTCTGAGACACACTGTGACCCTCGCTGAGACTCACTGAGACTCACTGTGACACTCTCTGACAGACTGTGACACTATGACTCTCACTAAGACTCTCTTAGACACACTGTCACACTCGCTGACTCTCTCTGACACTTTTATACGCACTGTGACACTCTCTGATCCTATCTCACTCTCTCTGAAACACACTGTGACTCGCTCTGACAGACTGTGACTCACTGTGTCACTCTCTGACACTTTCTGATACACACTGTTACACTTTCTGACTCTCTCTGACTCTCTGAGACACACTGTGACACTCTCTGAGACACACAGTGACACTCTCTGACCCTCTCTGAGAACGACTGTGTGTCTCTCTCTCACTCTCTCTGACACTCTCTGAGGCACTGCACGACACACTGTGACCCTCTCTGACTTTCTCTGACACGCTCTTAGGCACACTGCGATACTCTCTGACTCTCTCTGACCCTCTCTGAGACACACTGTGACACTCTCTGTCTCTCTCTGACACTTTGAGACGCACTGTGACACTCTCTGATCCTAGCTGACACTCTCTGAAACACATTGTGACACTATCTGACTCTCTCTGAAACACACTGTGACACTCTCTAACAGACTGTGACACTCTCTGACCCTCTCTGAGGCACACTGTGACTCGCTCTGACAGACTGTGACGCACTCTGTCACTCTCTAACACTTTCTGAGACACACTGTTACACTTTCTGACTCTCTCTGACTCTCTGAGACACACAGTGACACTCTCTGAGACACACTGTGACACGTTCTGACTCTCTCTGACTCTGAGACACACTGTGACACTCTCTGACCCTCTCTGAGACCGACTGTGCCTCTCTCTCTCTCTCTCTCTCTCACTCCCTCTGACACTCTCTGAGGCACAGCATGGCACTCTCTGACTTTCTCTGACACGCTCTTAGGCACACTGTGATACTCTCTGACTCTCTCTGAGACACATTGTGACTCTTTCTGAGTTATTCTGTCACTCTCTGAAACACACTATGACACTCTCTCACAGACTGTGACCCTCTCTGAGACAAATGCTGACCCTCTCGGACACACTCTGAGACAAAGTACGACTCACTGTGACACTCTCTGATTCTCTCTGACAAACTCTGAAATACACATAATCTTTTCTGACGGACTGTGACACTATGTTACACTCTCTGAAACACACTGTGACACACTGTGACATTCGCTGACTATCTCTGACTCTCTCCGAGGCACATTGTGACACTCTCTGACCCTCTCTGAGACAGACTGTGACCCTTTCTGACTGAATGTGACATTCTCTGACAGATTGTTACACTCTCTGTGACACACTGTGATACTCTCTGACACACTGTTACATTCTCTGACCCTCTCTGACACTCTCTGAAACACACTGTGGCACTCTGACAGAATGTGACAAACTGAAACTGTCTGTAACTCTCTGAGACACACTGTGACACTCTCTGAATCTCTTTGACACTCTCTGACACACTGTGAAACTCTCTGAATGACTCTAACAGATTGTGACATTTTCTGTGACACACTATGACACTCTTTGACAGACTGTGACTCTCTCTGACACACGGTGACATATTCTGAGGCACTGTGACACTCTCTGATACACACTATGACACTTTCAGTATCTCTCTGACTCCCTGAGACACACTGTGCCACTCGCTGACAGACAGCGACACTCTCTGACTGACTGTGACACTCTGACACACGGTGACATTCTCTGAGAAACACTGTGACACTCTCTGAGACACACTGTGACACATTCTGACGCTCTCTGATGCTCTCTTAGACACAGTGTGACACTCCCTGACCCTCTCTGACACTCTCTAAGACACGCTGTGACACTCTCTGACAGACTCTGACATTATCTGAGACACACAGTGGCAACCTCTGACCCTGTCTGAGACAGACTGTGAAACTCTCTCACTCTCTCTGACACTCTCTGAGGCAGATCACGGTACACTGTGACACTCTCTGTCAGATTGTGATAAACTGTGACATTTTCTGACTTTCTCTGGCACTCTCTTAGACATACTGTGACACTCTCTGACTCATTCTGACCCACTCTGAGACACACTGTAACACCCTCTGACAGACTGTGACCCTCTCTGAGACAAAGGCTGACCCTCTCCGACACTCTCTGAGACAGAGTACGACTCACTGTGACAATCTCGGACTCTCTCTGACACACTCTAAAAAGCACTGTAACCTTCTCTGACAGACTGTGACACACTGTGACACTCTCTGAAACACACTGTGTCAATCTCTGACTATCTCTGACACTCACTGAGACACACTATGACACTCTCTGACAGACTATAACACACTGTGATATTTATGACTTTCTCTGACTCTCTGAGGCACACTGTGACAATCTCTGACAGACTGTGACACACTCTGACCCTCTCTGAGACATTCTGATGGTCTCTGAGACTCTCTTAGACACGCTGTAACATTATTTGACTCTTTCTGACTCTCTGAAAGACACTGTGACACTCTTTGACAGACCATGGCAGATTGTGACTCTCTCTGTGACACACTGTGACACTCTCTGTGACACACTGTGACACTCTCTGTGACACACTGTGACACTCTCTGTGACACACTGTGACACTATCTGACCGACTGTGACACTGTCTGACACTCTCTGACACTCTCTGAGACACACTGTAACACTCTATGACACTCACTGAGACACACTATGACACTCTCTGACAGACTATGAAACATTGTGGCATTCTCTGACATGCTCTGACTCTCTCTGAAACACACTGTGACACACAGTGACAGACTGTGACACCCTGTGACACGCTCTGAGACACACTGTGACACTCTCTGACTATCTCTGACACTCTGAGACACACTGTGGCACTCTGTGACACTCTCTGACCCTCGCTGAGACACACTGTAACACTCTCTGAATCGCTCTGGTAATCACTGAGACACACTATGACATTCTCTGACACTGTCTGTGACACACTGTGACACTCTCTAAACCGCTCTGACACTCTCTGACACACGGTGACATTTTCTGAGACCCTTTGACACTGACTGAGACACACTGTGACACATTCTGTCTCTCCCTGACTCTCTGAGACATACTGTGACACTCTCTGACCCGCTCTGACTCTCTTTGCGACACACTGAGACACTCTCTGACTCTCTCTGAGACATATTGTGATACCGTCTGACTCTCTCTGACACTCTCTGAGGGACAGTATGACATACTGTGACACTCTCTGACTCAGTCTGACACTCTCTGAGACACACTGTGACATTCTCTCACAGACGGTGACCATCTCTGAGCCAAACTCTGACACTGTATCAGACACTGTATGAGACACTGTATGAGACACTGTGACACTTTCTCACAGACTGTGAAACTCCCAGCATCTCTCTGAGGTACACTGTGACACTCTCTGACTCTCTCTGACAATTTGAGACGCTTTATGACACTCTCGGATCCTATCAGACACTCTCTGAGACACACTGTGACACTCTCTGACTCTCTCTGAGGCACACTGAGACACTCTGTGACTCTCTCTGACACTTTGAGATACACTATGACACTCTCTGATCCTATCGGACACTCTCTGAGACACATTGTGTCACTCTCTGACTCTCTCAGAAACACACTTTCACACTCTCTGACAGCCTGTGATACACTGTGACACTCTCTGACAGACTGTGACACTCTCTGACACTCTCTGAAATACACTGTGTCACTCTCTGGCAGACTTTGACACACTGTGTCAGTCTCTGGCACTCTCTGAAACACACTGTGTCACTCTCTGACAGACTGTGACACACTGTGACATTCTCTGACACTCTCTGAGACACATTGTGACGCTCTCTGACTCATTCTGTCTCTCTCTGAAATACACTATGACACTCTCTCACAGACTGTGACCCTCTCTGACACAAACGCTGACCCTCTCTGACACTCTCGGAGACACCATACGACTCACTGTGACACTCTCTGACTCTCCCTGACACACTCTGAAATACACTGCAATCTTTTCTGACAGACTGAAACACACTGTGACACTCTCTGAAACACACTGTGACATTCACTGACTATCTCTGACACACTGTGAGACACACTATGACACTCTCTGACAGATTATGTCCAACTGTGATATTCTCTGACCATCTGTCTCTCTCTGAGACACTCGGTCAGTCTCTGAGAAACATTGTGACATTTTTTGACTCTCTCTCACACTCTCTGAGACACACTGTGACACTCTCTGACTCTCCCTGAGACACATTGTGACTCTCTCTGACACTCTGAGACACACTGTGACACTCTCTTATACTCACTGTGACCCTCTGTGACACTCACTGACAGACTCTGACAGACTGTGAAAATTTCTGTGACACACTATGACACTCTCTGACAGACTGTGACACTCTCTGATACACGATGACATTTTTTGACACACTGTGACCATCCCTGAGACACACTGTGACACTCCCTGACCCGCTCTGACACTCTCTGAGCCAGACTGTGACATAATCTGACTCTCTCTGACACTCTCTGAGACACACTGTAACACTCTATGACACTCTCTGAGACACACTATAACACTCTCTGACAGATTATGAAACACTGACATTGTCTGACTTTCTCTGACTCTCTCTGAGGCACATTGTGACACTCTCTGACAGACTGTGACAGACTGTGACACTCTCTGACTATCTCTGACACTCTGAGACACACTGTGACACTCTGTGAGACACACTGTGACACTCTCTGACTATCTCTGACATGCTGAGACACTCTGTGACTCTCTGTGACTCTCTCAGACACTCTGAAACACACTGTGACACTCCCTGTCCCTCTCTGACTCACTCTGAGACACACTGTGACTCTCTGACTCTCTCTGACACTCTGGAACACACTGTGACACTCTCTGTCCCTCTCTGACACACTCTGAGACACACTGTGACACTCTCTGACTCTCTCTGACATGCTGAGACACACTGTGACTCTCTCTGACACTCTGGAACACACTGTGACACTCTCTGTCCCTCACTGTGGCACATCGTAACCCTTTCTGAATCGCTCTGACACACACTATGACACTCTCTGACACATTCTGAGACACACTGTGACACTCTCTGTCCCTCTCTGACACACTCTGAGACAGACTGTGATACTCCCTGACACACTGCGACACTCTCTGATACACAGTGACATTTTCTGAGACACTGTGGCACTCCTGGAGAAACACTGTGACACTCTCTGACCCGCTCGGATACTCTCTGAGACAGACTGTGACTCTCTCTGACACTCTCTGACACACACTGTGATGCAGTCTGACTCTCTGACACTCTCTGAGGCACAGTATGACATACTGTGACCTTCTCTGACTCACTCTGATACTCTCTGAGACACACTGCGACAATCTCTCACAGACTGGGACCCTCTCTGAGTCAAATGCTTACCCTCACTGACACTCTCTGAGACACAGTATGACACATTGTGATACTTTCTGACTCTCTCTGACACTCTCTGAAATACACTGTAACATTCTCTGACAGACTGTTTCACACTGTGACATTCTCTGAGACAAACTGTGACACTTTCTGACTCTCTCTGACTCTCTCAGACACACTGTGACATTCTCTGAGACACACTTGACTCCCTCGGACACTCTCTTAGACACACTGTGACACTCTGACAGACTGTGACACACTGAGACACTCTCAAAGACTGACTGTCACACTTTCTGACTCTCTCTGATTCTGAGACACACTGTGACACTCTCTGTCAGACTGTGACACTCTCTGACTCTCTTTGAGGCAAACTGTGACACTGTCTGACAGACTGTGACACCCTGTGACACTCTCTGACTCTCTCTGAATATATCTTAGACACACTGTGATACTCTCTGACCCACTCTGACAATTTGAGACGCACTATGACAATCTCCGATCGTTTCTGACACTCTCTGAGACACACTGTGGCACTCTCTGACATCTCTGAAACATCGTGTGAAACTCTCTGACAGACTCTGACACACTGTGACATTCTTTGACAGACTGTAACGGACGGTGACACTCTGTGACAGACTGCGACACTCTCTGACCAACTGTGACACTCTCTCATTTATGGTGACATTCTCTGAGACTCTGTGACACTCTCTGACTCACTGTGATAGACTGTATTAGTGGTGCTGGAAGAGCACAGCAGTTCAAGGAGCAGCGAAATCGACGTTTTGGGCAAAAGCCCTTCATCAGGAATAAAATGTGATAGACTGTGACATTTTCTGTGACACACTGTGACACTCTCTAACACTCTCTGAGACAAACTATGACATTCTCTGACTTTATCTCACTCACTCTGAGGCACACTGTGACACTCTCTGACAGACTGTGAAGCACTGTGACACTCTGCTAGACACACTGTGACACTCTCTGACTATCTCTGACACTCTGAGACACAGTGTTACATTTTTTGAATCTCTCACAATCTCTGAGACCCACTGTGACATTTTCTTACTCTCTCTGAGACACACTGTGACTCTCTCTGACACTCTTACACGCACTGTGACACTCTCTCACAGACTGTGGCATTCTCTGAGACAAATGCTGACCCAGTCTGACAATCTCTGAGACACAGTATGACACAATGTCACTCTCTCTGACTCTCTCTGAAACACTCTGAAATACACTGTAACCTTCTCTTACAGACTGTGACACACTGTGACACTCTCTGAGACACACTGCGACACTTTCTGAGACACATTGTGACACTTTCTGACTATCTCTGACAATCTCTGAGACATGCTGTGACACTCTGACAGACTTTGACACACTGTGACATTCTCTAAAACTCTCTGAGGCACACTGTGACACTCTCTGACAGACTGTGACACTCTGTGACATTCTCTGATTCTCTGAGACACACTGTGATACTCTCTGACTGACTGAGACGCTCTCTCACACATGGTGACATTCTCTGTCTCTCTCTGACACTCTGAGACACGCTGTGACACACTCTGAATCGCTCTGACACTCACTAAGATACACTATGACACTCTCTGACACTCTCTGAGTCACACTGCGACACTCTCTGACTCTCTCTGACACTCTCTCTTACACACTGTGATACTCTTTGACACACTGTTACAGTATCTGACACACGGTGACATTTTCTGAGACACAGTGACACTCTCTGAGACACACTGTGACACTTACTTTTCCTCTCTGACACTCTGATACATACTGTGACAGTCTCTGAGACACACTGTGACACTCTCTGGCTCTTTTGCTGAGACACTCGGTCACTCTCTGAGACACAATGTGACATTTTTTGAATCTCTCTCACACTCTCTGAGACACACTGTGGCACTCTCTGACAATCTGAGATGCACTATGACACTCTCTGACTCTCTCTGACTCTCTGAGATGCACTGTGACACTCTCTCACAGACTGTGACATTCTCTGAGCCAAATGTTGACCCTGCCTGACACTCTTGAGACAGAGCATGACACACTGTCACACACTCCCACTCTTTCTGATACACTCTGTAATATACTGTAACCTCCTCTTACAGACTGTGACACACTGTGACATTCTCTGAGACACACTGTTACATTTTCTGACTATCTCTGTCTATCTGAGACACACTGTGACCCTCTCTGACCCTCTCTGAACCTTTCTGAGACACACTATGACACTCTCTGACAGACTATGACACACGGTGACATTCTCTGACACTCTCTGAGACACACTGTGACACTCTCTCACACATGGTGACATTCTCTGAGACACTGTGACACTCTCTGAGACACACTGTGACACTCTCTGACACACTTTGACACTCTCTGACCGACTGTGATAAACTGTGACATTTTCTGTGACACACTGCGACACTCTCTGACAGACTGTGACACTCTCTGACACTCTCTGAGACGCACTGTAAGACTCTGTGACACTCTCTGAGACACATTATGACCCAGCATGACATTCTCTGACAGACTATGAAACTCTGTGACATTCTCTGACTCTCTCTGAGGCACACTGTGACACTCTCTGACAGACTGTGACAGACTGTGACACTCTCCTAGGCACACTGTGACACTCTCTGACTCTCTCTGACACTCTCTGAAACACACTGTGACACTCTATGAAACACACTGTGACACTCTCTGACACACTGTGACACTCTGACATACTGTGACACTCTCTGACACACGGTTACATTCTCTGAGACACTGTGACACTCTCGGAGACACACCGTGACATTTTTGACTCTCTCTGAGACACACAGTAACACCCTCTGACAGACTGTGACCCTCTCTGAGACAAATGCTGACCCTCTCTGACACTGTCTGATACACTCTGAAATATACTGTAACCTTCCCAGACAGACTGTGACACAATGTGACACTCTCTGAGACACACTGTGACACTCTCTGACCCTCTCTGCGACACAGTGTAACACTCTCCGACTCTCTCTGACCCTCTCTGAAACATACTGTGACACTCTCTGACACTCACTTAGACACACTGTGACACTTTCTGACTCTCTCTGACACTCTCTGAAACACACTGTCGCACTCTCAGACAGACTTTGGCACTGTCTGTGACACTCTGTGACACACTGTGACACTCTCTGCCTGACTGCAATGCTATCTGACACATGGTGACATTCTCTGAGACACTGTGACACTCTCTGTGACACACTGTGACACCTTCTGTATCTCTCTGATACTCTCTGAGACAGACTGTGACACTCTCTGACACTGAGGCACAATGTGACACTCTCTGACTTTTTCTGTCAATCTCTGAGACACACTGTAGCACTCTCTCATGGACTGTGACACTCTCTGAGACAAATGCTGACCCTCTCTGACACTCTCTGAGACACACTGCAACACTCTCTCACGGACTGTGACACTCTCTGGGACAAACACTGACACTCTCTGACACTCTCTGATATACAGTATGACACACTTTGACACTTTCTGACTCTCTCTGACTCACTCTGAAATGCACTGCAACCTTCTCTG
Organism: Chiloscyllium punctatum; assembly: GCF_047496795.1. NCBI lineage: Eukaryota > Metazoa > Chordata > Chondrichthyes > Orectolobiformes > Hemiscylliidae > Chiloscyllium > Chiloscyllium punctatum. The sequence continues at coordinate 8,218,540 of NC_092761.1, forward strand.
ACGGACTGTGACATAATGTGACACTCTCTGAGACACACTGCGACACTTTCTGACTCTCTCTGACGCTCTGAGACAAACTGTGACATTTTTTTGACAGTCTATGACACAGTGTGACATTCGCTGACTTTCTCTGACACTCTCTGAGGCACACTGTGACAATCCCTGACAGACTGTGACACACTGTGACACTCTCTGACTCTCTGAGACACGGTGTAAAACTCTCTGACCCTCTCTGAGACATACTGTAACACTCTATGACACTCTCTGACAGATTGTGAAACACTGTGACACATTCTGACCAACTCTGAGACACACGGTGACACTCTGTGACTCTCTCCGACACTCACTGAGACACACTGTGACATTCACTGACTCTCTCTGACACTCACTGAGGCACACTGTGACACTCTCTGACAGATTATGACAATCTCTGTGACACTCGCTGCCTCTCTCTGAGACACTCGGTCACTCTCTCAGACACACTGTGACACACTATGACATCTTTTGACTCTCTCACACTGTCTGAGACACATTGTAACAATCTCAGACAATCTCTGAGACACACTGTGACACTCTCTGAGGCACACTGTGACACTCTCTGACTAATTGTGACAAACTGTCACACTCTCTGACTCTCTCCGACACTCTCTTACACAAACTGTGACACGCTCTGTCTCTCTCTGACATTCTCTGAAACTCAGTGTGACTGTCGCTGACTCTCTCTGACTCTCCCTGACACCCTATGAGACATACTGTGACACTTTCTGACTCTTTCTGTCACTCCCTGAGACACACTGTAACACTCTCTGAAAGAGTGCGACCCTCTCTGGGACAAACGCTGACCCACTCTGACAGTCTCTGAGACACAGTACGACTCAATGTGACACTCACTGACTTTCTCTGACACACTTCGAAATACACTGTAACCTTCTCTGACAGACTGTGACACTCCCTGAGACACACTGTGACACTTTCTGACTCATTCTGCCAATATGAGGCACATTCTGACGCTCTCAGAGACACACTGTGACACTCTGACTCTCGCTGATACCCTGAGACACACTATGACACTGTTTGACTCGCTTCAACACTCTCTGAGACACACTGTGACACTCTCTGAGACACACTGTGAAACTCTCTGACACACGGTGACGTTCTCTGAGACACTGTGACACTCTCTGAGACACACTGTGACACATTCTATCTCTCTCTCTGACCCTCAGAGACACACTGTGACACTCCCTGCCTCTCTCTGAGACACTCGGTCACTCTCTGAGACACAGTGTGACACACTGTCAATTTCTGACTCTCTCTCACACTCTCTGAGACACACTGTAACTCTCTCTGACAGATTGTGACACACTGTGACACTCCCTGACTCACACTGTGACATTCTCTGAGACACTGTGACACTCTCTGAGACATACTGTGACACTTTCTGACTCTCTTTGACACTCTGATACAGACTGAGACACTCTCTGATACTCTCTAAGATATAGTATGACACACTATGACATTCTCAGACTCTCTCTGACACACTCTGAAATAAACTGTGACACACTGCGACACTCTCTGACACACGGAGACATTCTAAGAGACACTGTGTCACTCTCTGACCCTCTCTGACACTCTCAGAGTCACACTATAACACTCTCTGAATCTCTCTGTCACTCTCTGAGACACACTGTAACACTTTCTGACTCTCTCTGAGACATACTACGAAACTCTTTGACAGGTTGTGACACACTGTGACACACTCTGACCCGCTTTAAGATAGACTGCGACACTCTCTGACACTCTCTGACACACTCTGTAACACACTGTGACACTCTCTAAAAGACTGTAACTCTCTCTGACAGATTGTGATACAACGTGACACTTTCTGACACACTGTGACATTCTCTGAGCCACTATGAAACTGTCTGAGACACACTGTGACACTTTTTGACTCGCTCTGACACTCTGATACAGACTGAGACACTCTCTGACTCTCTCGGACACTCTCTGAGATATAGTATGACACACTTTGACAAACGCAGACTCTCTCTAACACACTCTGAAACACACTGTGACACACTGCGACACTCTCTGACACACGGTGACATTCTCAGAGACACTGTGTCACTCTCTGACCCTCTCTGACTGTCTCTTAGACAAATGCTGACCCTCTCTGACACTCTATGAAAAACACTGTAACACTCTCTGACAGACTGTGACATTGTCTGAGACTAATACTGACACTCTCTGACACTCTCTGAGACACAGTATGACACACTGTGACACTCTCTGACTCTATCTGACACACTCTGAAATACACTGTAACCTTCTCTGAAAGACTGTGACACACTGTGAAACTCTCAGAGACACACTGTGACACTTTCTGACACTCTCTAATTCTCTGAAATACACTGGGACACTCTCTTAGACACACTGTAACAGGCTCTGACTCTCTGACACACTCTGAGACATACTATGACACTCTTTGACAGGTTGTAACACACTGTAACACTCTCTGGCCCTCTCTGAGACCGACTGTGACACTATCCGACGCACTCTGTAACACACTGTGACACTTTCTGACAGACTGTGACACACTGTGACACACTCTAAGACACACAGTGACAATTTCCGACTCTATCTTACACTCTCTGAGACAAACTGACTCTCTCTGACAGACTGTGACACACTGAGAAACTCTCTGAAAATCTCCGAGACACACTGTGACACTCTCTGGCAGACTGGGACACTATCTGACTCTCACTGACACTGTCTGAGACATACTGTGACACTCTCTGACTCTCTCTGACGCTCTCTGACGGACTGTGAGACACTGGGACAATCTCTGATACACTGTGACACTCTCTGAGACACACCGTGACACTCTCTGAAACACACTGTGGCTTTCTCTGACACTCTATGAAACGTACTGTGACACTCTCTGACAGACTGTGAGACACTGTGACACGTATTTGACTGTCTCTGACTCCCTCTGACATTCTCTGAAACGTACTATGACACTCTCTGACAGGCTGTGACAGACTGTGACACGTTTTGACTCTCTCTGATACTCTCTGAAACACACTATGCCACTCTCCGACTCTCTCTGCCACTCTCTGAGAAACACTGTGACATTCTCTGACAGACTGTGAGACACTGTGATACTGTTTGACTCTGCATGCAGCACTCTCTGACACTCTCTGAGACACACAATTACACTCGCTGACACACTGTGACACTCTCTGACTCTCTCTCTCTCTAACACACTGTGACAATCCCTGACACACTGTGACACACACTGAGACGCTGTGACACTCTCTGATACTCTGTGAGACAAACTGTGGCTCTCTTTGACACATTGTGACTCTCTCTGAATCTATCTGACACACTAAGCAATCTCTGACACACTGTGACACTCTCTAAGACACTGTGAAACTTTCTGACACTCTCAGAGACATACTGTATCCCTCTCGAAGACACTGTGATAATCTCTGACGCTCTCTGAGACATACTGTGACACTCTCTAACAGACTGTGACACACTGTGACACTCCCCGACTCTCTCCGATACTCCCAGAGAAACACTGTGACACTCTCTGGGACACACTGTTACACTGTCTGACCCTCTTTGGCACTCTCTGTAACACACTGTGACACTCTCAGACACACGGTGACGTTCTCTCAGATGCTGTTACACTCTCCGAGACACACTGTGACACATTCTATCTCTCTCTCTCTCTGACCCCCAGAAACTCACTGTGACACTCTGAGACACACTGTGACACTCCCTGCCTCTCTCTCTAAGACACTCGGTCACTCGCTGAGACAGAGTGTGACACACTGTGACACCTTCTGACTCTCTCTCACACTCTCTGAGACACACTGTAGCTCTCTCTGACAGATTGTGACACAATATGACACTTTCTGACACACTGTGACATTCTCTGAGCCACTGTGAAACTCTCTGAGACACACTGTGACACTTTTTGACTCTCTCTGACACTCTGATACAGACTGAGACACTCTCTGGTTCTCTCGGACACTCTCTGAGATATAGTATTACACACTTTGACAAACTCACACTCTCTCTAACACACTCTGAAACACACTGTGACACACTGCGACACTCCCTGACACACGGTGACATTCTCAGAGACACTGTGTCACACTCGACCTTTCTCTGACTCTCATTTAGACAAATGCTGACCCTCTCTGACACTCTCTGAGACACACTGTAACACTCTCTGACAGACTGTGACATTCTCTGAGACGAAAACTGACACTCTCTGAAACTCTCTGAGACACAGTATGACACACTGTGACACTGTCTGCATCTCTCTGACACACTCTGAAATATACTGTAACCTTCTCTGAAAGACTGTGACACACTGTGAAACTCTCTGAGACACACTGTGACACTTCGGACTTTCTCTGATTCTCTGAAATACACTGTGACACTCTCTGAGACACATTGTAACACTCTGACTCTCTCTGACACACTCTGAGACATACGACGACACTCGGACAGGTTGTGACACACTGTGTCACACTCTGACCCTCTCTGAGACCGACTGTGACACTCTCTGACACTCTCTGAAACACGCTGTGACACTTTCTGACAGACTGTGATGGACTGTGACACACTCTGAGACACACGGCGACACTTTCCGACTCTATCTGACTCTCTCTGAGACAAACTGACTCTCTCTGACAGACTGTGACACACTGAGACACTCTCTGAAAATCTCCAAGACACACTGTGACACTCTCTGGCAGACTGTGACACTATCTGACTCTCACTGACACTGTCTGAGACACATTGTGACACTCTCTGACTCTCTCTGACACTCTCTGACTGACTGTGAAACACTGTGACAAACTCTGATACACTGTGACACTCTCTGAGACACACCGTGACACTCTCTGAAACACACTGTGGCTCTCTCTGACACTCTCTGAAACGTACGGTGCCACTCTCTGACAGACAGTGACGCACTGTAATACGCATTTGACTGTCTCTGACTCTCTCTGACATTCTCTGAAACATACTGTGACACTCTCTGATAGACCGTGACAGGCTGTGACACGTTTTGACTCTCTCTAACACTCTCTGAATATCTCTGACACTCTCTGAAACGTACTGTGACACACTCTGACAGACTGTGACACACTGTGACACGTTTTGACTCTCTCTGACACTCTCTGAAATACACTGTGCCATTCTCCGAGTCTCTCTGTCACTCTCTGAGAAACACTGTGACATTCTCTGACAGACTGTGACACACTGTGATACTGTTTGACTCTGCATGTGGCACTCTCTGACTCTCTCTGAGACACACTATGACATTCGCTGACACACTGTGACACTCTCTGACTCTCTCTCTCTCTAACACACTGTGACAATCCCTAACACACTGTGACACACACTGAGACGTTGTGACACTTTCGGACACTCTCTGAGACACACTGTGACACTCCATGCCTCTCTCTCTAAGACACTTGGTCACTCGCTGAGACAGAGTGTGACACACGGTGACACCTTCTGACTCTCTCTCACACACTCTGAGACACACTGTAACTCTCTCTGACAGATTGTGACACAATGTGACACTTTCTGACTATCTCTGACACTCTGAGACACAGTGTGACATTTTTTGAATCTCTCACGATCTCTGAGACCCACTGTGACATTCTCTTACTCTCTCTGAGACACACTGTGACTCTCTCTGTCACTCTTACACGCACTGTAACACTCTCCCACAAACTGTGGCATTCTCTGAGACAAATGCTGACCCTGTCTGACAATCTCTGAGACACAGTATGACACAATGTCACTCTCTCTGTCTCTCTCTGACACTCTGAGACACGCTGTGACACTTGTGAACCTCTCTGAGACACGCTGTAACACACTCTGAATCGCTCTGACACTCACTAAGATACACTATGACACTCTCTGACACTCTCTGAGTCACACTGCGACACTCTCTGACTCTCTCTGACACTCTCTCTTACACACTGTGATACTCTTTGACACACTGTTACAGTATCTGACACACGGTGACATTTTCTGAGACACTGTGACACTCTCTGAGACTCACTGTGACACTTACTTTTCCTCTCTGACACTCTGATACATACTGTGACAGTCTCTGAGACACACTGTGACACTCTCTGGCTCTTTTGCTGAGACACTCGGTCACTCTCTGAGACACAATGTGACATTTTTTGAATCTCTCTCACACTCTCTGAGACACACTGTGGCACTCTCTGACAATCTGAGATGCACTATGACACTCTCTGACTCTCTCTGACTCTCTGAGATGCACTGTGAGACTCTCTCACAGACTGTGACATTCTCTGAGCCAAATGTTGACCCTGCCTGACACTCTCTGAGACAGAGCATGACACACTGTCACACACTCCCACTCTTTCTGATACACTCTGTAATATACTGTAACCTTCTCTTACAGACTGTGACACACTGTGACATTCTCTGAGACACACTGTTACACTTTCTGACTATCTCTGTCTATCTGAGACACACTGAGACCCTCTCTGACCCTCTCTGACCCTTTCTAAGACACACTATGACACTCTCTGACAGACTATGATACACGGTGACATTCTCTGACACTCTCTGAGACACACTGTGACACTCTCTGACCGACCGTGACACTCTCTCACGCATGGTGACATTCTCTGAGACACTGTGACACTCTCTGAGACACACTGTGACACTCTCTGACACACTTTGACACTCTCTGACCGACTGTGATAGATGTGACATTTTCTGTGACACACTGCGACACTCTCTGACAGACTGTGACACTCTCTGACCCTCTCTCTGAGACGCACTGTAAGACTCTGTGACACTCTCTGAGATACATTATGACCCAGCATGACATTCTCTGACAGACTATGAAACTCTGTGACATTCTCTGACTCTCTCTGAGGCACACTGTGACACTCTCTGACAGACTGTGACAGACTGTGACACTCTCCTAGGCACACTGTGACACTCTCTGACTATCTCTGACACTCTGAGACATACTCTGACACTCTGTGAGACACTGTAACACTCTCTGAATCGCTCTGACACTCACTCAGGCACACTATGACACTCTCTGACACTCTCTGAGACACACTGTGACACTTTCACACTCTCTCTGACACTCTCTGAGGCACAATATGACACTCTCTGACTCACTCTGACCCTCTCTGAGACACAGTGTAAAAGTCTTAGAGAAACACTATGACACTGTCTGAGACACACTGGAACACTCTCTGGCACTCTCTGAGAAACACTATGAGATTCTCTGACTCTCTCTGCCACTCTCTAAGAAACTGTGACACTTTCTGACACTTTCTGACACACACAGTGAATCTCTCTAACTCTCTTTGAGACACATTGTAACACTCTCTGACTCTCGGACACTTTGTGACACACTGTCACACACTCGGACTCTCTCTGTCACTCTCTGACACTGACTGTGACACACTCTGACACGCTCTGAGAGACAGTATGACACACTGTGACACTCTCTGAGACAAACTGTGACTCTATCTGACACTCTCTGCCATTCTCTGAGACACACACTGACTCTCCCTGACAGACTGTGACACACTGAGACGCTCTCTGATTCTCAATGACACTCTCTGAGATACACTGTGACACTCTCTGATAGACTGTGACACTCTCTGATTCTCTCTGACTCGCTCTGAGACGCACTGTGGCACTCTCTGACTGCTCTGAGACACACTGTGACTCACTCCGACACTCTGTGACATACTCTGAGACAGTGTGACACTCTCTGACTCCCTCTGACTCCCTCTGAGGCATAGTATAAACCACTGTGACGCTCTCAGACTCGCTCTCTGACACTCTCTGGAGCATACTGTAACAATTTCTGACAGACTGTGACACACTGTGTCAATCTCTGACTCTCTCTGTCTCTCTCCGAGGCACACTATGAGACTCTCTAACAGACTGTGACACACTATGACATTCTGACTTTCTCTGACACTCTCTGAAACACACTGTGACACTCTTTGACAGACTGTGACAAACTGTGACACTCTCTGACTTTCTCTGACACTCTCTTAGACACACTGTGACACTCTCTGACCCTTTCTCTCACTCTCTGAGACACACTTTAACACTGTCTTACAGACGGTGACCCTCTTGGAGACAAATGCTGACTGTCTCTGAAACTCTCTGAGACACAGTATGACACACTGTGACAATGTCTGACTCTCTCTGACCAATCGGAAATACACTGTAGCCTTCTCTTACAGATTGTGACACACGGAGACTCTCTCTGAGACACACTGTGACACTTTCTGACTCATTCTGTCACTCTCTGTGACACACTCTGACTCTCTCTGCGACAGACTGTAGCACTCTCTCACAGACTGTTACATTCTCTGAGACAAATGCTGACCCTGTCTGACACTCTCTGAGACACAGTATGACTCACTGTGACACTCTCAGACTCTCTCTGACACACTTGGAAATACACTATAACCTTCTCTGACACACTGTGACACATCTCTGAGACACACTGTGACACTCTCTGAGACTCACTATGAAACACTGTGACACTCTCTGACCCTCTCTGTCACTCTCTGAGACACAGTGTAACACTCTCCGACTCTCTCTGACACTCTCTGAAGCACTTTGTGACACTCTGTGAAACACACTGAGACACTCTCTCACAGACTGTGACAGTCTGTGACATTTTCTGACACACTGTGACACTCTCTGCCCGACTGTGATTCTATCTGACACACTGTGACATTCTCTGAGACACTGTGACACTCTCTGAGACACACTAGAACCCTTTCTGTCTCTCTCTGACACTCTCTGAGACAGAGTGTGACACTCTCTGACACTTCGACACTTTCTGACTCTCTCTGACGCTCTGAGACAAACCGTGACACTTTCTGACATTCTATGACAGTCTGTGACATTCTCTGAATTTCTCTGACACTCTCTGAGGTACACCGTGACATTCCCTGACAGACTGTGACACACTGTGACACTCTCTGAATCTCTGAGACACACTGTGACAGTCTCTAACCCTCTCCGAGACACACTGTAACACTCTATGACACTCTCTGACAGACTGTGAAACACTGTGACACATTCTGACCATCTCTGAGACACACTGTGACACTCTGTGACTCTCTCTGACACTCATTGAGACACACTGTGACACTCTCTAACAGACAATGACAATCTCTGTGACACTTTCAGTCTCTCTCTGACTCTCTGAGACACACTGTGATACTCTCTGCCTCTCTCTAAGACACTCGGTCACTCTCTCAGACACACTGTGACAGAGTGTGACATCTTTTGACTCTCGCTCACACTGTCTGAGACACTTTGTGACCCTCTCTGACAATCTCTGACACACACTATGACACTCTCTGAGGCACACTGTGACACTCTCTGACAGATTGTGACAAACTGTCACACTCTGACTCTCTCCGATACTCTCTTAGACAAACTGTGACACTCTCTCTCTCTGATATTCTCTGAAACTCAGTGTGACACTCTCTGACAGACTGTGACCCTCTCTGACACTCTCTGAGTCACAGTACGACTCAGTGTGACACTCAAAATGCACTGTAACCTTTTCTGACAGACTGTGACACTCCCTGAGGGACACTGTGACACTTTCTGACTCACTCTGCCACTCTGAGGCACACTCTGACGCTCTCAGAGGCACACTGTGACACTCTCTGACCTATTTGACTCTCTCTGAGACACACTATGACACTCAATGACTCTCTCTGACACTCTGAGAAACACTGTGACACTGTCTGACACAGACTGTGACACTCTCTAACACGCTCTAAGACACAGTATGACACACTACGACACTCTTTGAATCTCTCGGACATTCTCTGAAACACATGTGGCACTCTCTGAGTCTCACTGTTACGCTATCTGACACTCTCTGACATTCTCTGAGATGCACTGGGACTCTCTCTGATATATTGTGAAGCACTGTGACACTCTCTGATTCTCTATGACACTCTCTGAGACACACTGTGGCTCTGTCTGACTCTCTCTGAGACACACGGTGATACTCTCTGACTGGTTCTTAGACACACTGTGATACACTATGACACTCTCTTAGACATGCTGTGACGCTCTCTGACAGTCTGTGACAATTTCTGAGACACACGATGACACTCTGACCTAGTGGGACACTCTCTGACACACGGTGACATTTTCTGCGATACTGTGACACTCACTGAGGCACACTGTGACACTTTCTGACAGACTGTGACACACTGAGATACTCTCTGTCACTCACTGTGACGCATTCTGACACTCTCTGAAATACTCTGTGACACTCTCTGACAGACCGTGACACACTGTGACACTCTATGAGACAGACTGTGACACTCTCTGACAGACTATGACACATTGTGACATTCTTTGACTTTCTCTGACACTTCCTGAGGAACACTGTGACACTCTCTGACAGACTGTGACACACTCTGACCCGCTCTGAGTCTGACTGTGACACTCTCTGATGCTCTGTGACACTCTCGTAGACATGCTGTGACACTCTGTGACTCTCCTTGACACACAGAGACACCCTGTGACACTCTCTGACAGACTGTGACACACTGTGAGACACTCTGACTCTATCTGACTCACTCTGAGGGACACTGTAACACTCTCTGACTCACTCTGAGACACACTGTGACACTCGTTGACACACTGTGACACTCTTTGAGACACACTGTGGACGCTCTGACACTCCCTGAGACAGACTGTGACACTCTCTGACACTCTCTGAAACACACTGTAACACTCTATGAAACACACTGTGACACTCTCTGACACACTGTGACACTCTGACATACTGTGACACTCTCTGACACACGGTGACATTCTCTGAGACACTGTGACACTCTCGGAGTCACACTGTGACATTTTTGACTCTCTCTGAGACACACAGTAACACCCTCTGACAGACTGTGACCCTCTATGAGACAAATGCTGACCCTCTCTGACATGTCTGATACACTCTGAAATATACTGTAACCTTCCCAGACAGACTGTGACACTTTCTGACACACTGTGACACTCTGACATACTGTGACACTCTCTGACACACGGTGACATTCTCTGAGACACTGTGACACTCTCGGAGACACACTGTGACATTTTTGACTCTCTCTGAGACACACAGTAACACCCTCTGACAGACTGTGACCCTCTCTGAGACAAATGCTGACCCTCTCTGACACTGTCTGATACACTCTGAAATATACTGTAACCTTCCCAGACAGACTGTGACACAATGTGACACTCTCTGAGACAAACTGTGGCACTTTCTGGCACACTCTGATCCTCTGAGACACACTGTGACAATCTCTGAGACACACTGTGACACTCTCTGACCCTCTCTGCGACACAGTGTAACACTCTCCGACTCTCTCTGACCCTCTCTGAAACATACTGTGACACTCTCTGACACTCACTTAGACACACTGTGACACTCTCTGACAGATTATGACAATCTCTGTGACACTCGCTGCCTCTCTCTGAGACACTCGGTCACTCTCTCAGACACACTGTGACACACTATGACATCTTTTGACTCTCTCACACTGTCTGAGACACATTGTAACAATCTCAGACAATCTCTGAGACACACTGTGACACTCTCTGAGGCACACTGTGACACTCTCTGACTAATTGTGACAAACTGTCACACTCTCTGACTCTCTCCGACACTCTCTTACACAAACTGTGACACGCTCTGTCTCTCTCTGACATTCTCTGAAACTCAGTGTGACTGTCGCTGACTCTCTCTGACTCTCCCTGACACCCTATGAGACATACCGTGACACTTTCTGACTCTTTCTGTCACTCCCTGAGACACACTGTAACACTCTCTGAAAGAGTGCGACCCTCTCTGGGACAAACGCTGACCCACTCTGACAGTCTCTGAGACACAGTACGACTCAATGTGACACTCACTGACTTTCTCTGACACACTTCGAAATACACTGTAACCTTCTCTGACAGACTGTGACACTCCCTGAGACACACTGTGACACTTTCTGACTCATTCTGCCAATATGAGGCACATTCTGACGCTCTCAGAGACACACTGTGACACTCTGACTCTCTCTGATACCCTGAGACACACTATGACACTGTTTGACTCGCTTCAACACTCTCTGAGACACACTGTGACACTCTCTGAGACACACTGTGAAACTCTTTGACATGTTGTGACACTCTCTGACACACTCTGTAACACACTGTGACACTCTCAAAAAGACTGTAACTCTCTCTGACAGATTGTGACACAATGTGACACTTTCTGCCACACTGTGACATTCTCTGAGCCACTGTGAAACTCTCTGAGACACACTGTGCCACTTTTTGACTCTCTCTGACACTCTGATACAGACTGAGACACTCTATGACTCTCTCGGACACTCTCTGAGATATAGTATGACACACGTTGACAAACTCAGACTCTCTCTAACACACTCTGAAACACTCTGTGACACACTGCGACACTCTCTGACACACGGTGACATTCTCAGAGACACTGTGTCACACTGTAACCCTCTCTGACTCTCGTTTAGACAAATGCTGACCCTCTCTGACACTCTCTGAGACACACTCTAGCACTCTCTGACAGACTGCGACATTCTCTGAGACTAAAACTGGCACTCTCTGACACTCTCTGAGACACAGTATGACACACTGTGACACTCTCTGCGTCTCTCTGACACACTCTGAAATATACTGTAACCTTCTCTGAAAGACTGTGACACACTGTGAAACTCTCTGAGACACACTGTGACACTTCGGACTTTCTCTGATTCTCTGAAATACACTGTGACACTCTCTGAGACACATTGGAACACTCTGACTCTCTCTGACACACTCTGAGACATACTATGACACTCGGACAGGTCGTGACACACTGTGTCACACTCTGACCCTCTCTGAGACCGACTGTGACACTCTCTGACAGTCTCTGAAACACGCTGTGACACTTTCTGACAGACTGTGATAGACTGTGACACACTCTGAGACACACGGCGACACTTTCCGACTCTATCTGACTCACTCTGAGACAAACTGACTCTCTCTGACAGACTGTGACACACTGAGACACTCTCTGAAAATCTCCAAGACACACTGTGACACTCTCTGGCAGACTGTGACACTATCTGACTCTCACTGACACTGTCTGAGACACATTGTGACACTCTCTGACTCTCTCTGACACTCTCTGACTGACTGTGAAACACTGTGACAATCTCTGATACACTGTGACACTCTCTGAGACACACCGTGGCACTCTCTGAAACACACTGTGGCTCTGTCTGACACTCTCTAAAACGTACGGTGCCACTCTCTGACAGACTGTGACGCACTGTAATACGTATTTGACTGTCTCTGACTCTCTCTGACATTCTCTAACACGTACTGTGACACTCTCTGACAGACTGTGAGACATTGTGACATGTATTTGACTGTCTCTGACTCTCTCTGACATTCTCTGAAACACACTGTGGCACTCTCTGACAGGCTGTGACAGGCTGTGACACGTTTTGACTCTCTCTAACACTCTCTGAATAGCTCTGACACTCTCTGAAACGTACTGTGACACACTCTGACAGACTGTGACACACTGTGACACGTTTTGACTCTCTCTGACACTCTCTGACACTCTCTGAAATACACTGTGCCACTCTCCGAGTCTCTGTGTCACTCTCTGAGAAACACTGTGACATTCTCTGACAGACTGTGACACACTGTGATACTGTTTGACTCTGCATGCAGCACTCTCTGACTCTCTCTGAGATACACTATGACACTCGCTGACACACTGTGACACTCTCTGACTCTCTCTCTCTCTAACACACTGTGACAATCCCTGACACACTGTGACACACACTGAGACGTTGTGACACTTTCTGACACTCTCTGAGACACACTGTGACACTCCCTGCCTCTCTCTCTAAGACACTTGGTCACTCGCTGAGACAGAGTGTGACAAACTGTGACACCTTCTGACGCTCTCTCACACTCTCTGAGACACACTGTAACTCTCTCTGACAGATTGTGACACAATGTGACACTTTCTGCCACACTTTGACATTCTCTGAGCCACTGTGAAACTCTCTGAGACACACTGTGACACTTTCTGACTCTCTCTGACACTCTGATACAGACTGAGACACTCTATGACTCTCTCGGACACTCTCTGAGATATAGTATGACACACTTTGACAAACTCAGACACTCTCTAACACACTCTGAAACACACTGTGACACACTGCGACACACTCTGATACACTGTGACATTCTCAGAGACACTGTGTCACACTCTAACCCTCTGTGACCCTCATTTAGACAAATGCTGACCCTCTCTGACACTCTCTGAGACACACTCTAACACTCTTTGACAGACTGTGACATTCTCTGAGACTAACACTGGCACTCTCTGACACTGTCTGAGACACAGTATGACACACTGTGACACTCTCTGCGTCTCTCTAACACACTCTGAAATATACTGTAACCTTCTCTGAAAGACTGTGACACACTGTGAAACTCTCTGAGACACACTGTGACACTTCGGACTTTCTCTGATTCTCTGAAATACACTGTGACACTCTCTGAGACACATTGGAACACTCTGACTCTCTCTGACACACTCTGAGACATACGACGACACTCGGACAGGTTGTGACACACTGTGTCACACTCTGACCCTCTCTGAGACCGACTGTGACACTCTCTGAAACACGCTGTGACACTTTCTGACAGACTGTGATGGACTGTGACACACTCTGAGACACACGGCGACACTTTCCGACTCTATTTGACTCTCTCTGAGACAAACTGACTCTCTCTGACAGACTGTGACACACTGAGACACTCTCTGAAAATCTCCAAGACACACTGTGACACACTCTGGCAGACTGTGACTCTATCTGACTCTCACTGACACTGTCTGAGACACATTGTGACACTCTCTGACTCTCTGACACTCTCTGACTTACTGTGAAACACTGTGACAATCTCTGATACACTGTGACACTCTCTGAGACACACCGTGACACTCTCTGAAACACACTGTGGCTCTCTCTGACATTCTCTGAAACGTACGGTGCCACTCTCTGACAGACTGTGACGCACTGTAATACGTATTTGACTGTCTCTGACTCTCTCTGACATTCTCTAACACGTACTGTGACACTCTCTAACAGACTGTGAGACGCTGTGACATGTATTTCACAGACTCTGACTCTCTCTGACATTCTCTGAAACACACTGTGGCACTCTCTGACAGGCTGTGACAGGCTGTGACACGTTTTGACTCTCTCTAAAACTCTCTGAATATCTCTGACACTCTCTGAAACGTACTGTGACACACTCTGACAGACTGTGACACACTGTGACACGTTTTGACTCTCTCTGACACTCTCTCACACTCTCTGAAATACACTGTGCCACTCTCCAATCTCTCTGTCACACTCTGAGAAACACTGTGACATTCTCTGACAGACTGTGACACTCTGTGATACTGTTTGACTTTGCATGCAGCACTCCCTGACTCTCTCTGAGACACACTATGACACTCGCTGACACACTGTGACACTCTCTGACTCTCTCTCTCTCTAACACACTGTGACAATCCCTGACACACTGTGACACACACTGAGACGTTGTGACACTTTCTGACACACTGTGACATTCTCTGAGCCACTGTGAAACTCTCTGAGACACACTGTGACACTTTTTGACTCTCTCTGACACTCTGATACAGACTGAGACACTCTCTGACTCTCTCGGACACTCTCTGAGATATAGTATGACACACTTTGACAAACTCAGACACTCTCTAACACACTCTGAAACACACTGTGACACACTGCGACACACTCTGACACACTGTGACATTCTCAGAGACACTGTGTCACACTCTAACCCTCTCTGACTCTCATTTAGACAAATGCTGACCCTCTCTGACACTCTCTGAGACACACTGTAACACTCTCTGACAGACTGTGACATTCTCTGAGACTAACACTGGCACTCTCTGACACTGTCTGAGACACAGTATGACACACTGTGACACTCTCTGCGTCTCTCTGATACACTCTGAAATATACTGTAACCTTCTCTGAAAGACTGTGACGCACTGTGAAACTCTCTGAGACACACTGTGACACTTCGGACTTTCTCTGATTCTCTGAAATACACTGTGACACTCTCTGAGACACATTGGAACACTCTGACTCTCTCTGACACACTCTGAGACATACTATGACACTCGGACAGGTTGTGACACACTGTGTCACACTCTGACCATCTCTGAGACCGACTGTGACACTCTCTGACACTCTCTGAAACACGCTGTGACACTTTCTGACAGACTGTGATAGACTGTGACACACTCTGAGACACACGGTGACACTTTCCGACTCTATCTGACTCTCTCTGAGACAAACTGACGCTCTCTGACAGACTGTGACACACTGCGCCACTCTCTGAAAATCTCCAAGACACACTGTGACACTCTCTGGCAGACTGTGACACTATCTGACTCTCACTGACACTGTCTGAGACACATTGTGACACTCTCTGACTCTCTCTGACACTCTCTGACTGACTGTGAAACACTGTGACAATCTCTGATACACTGTGACACTCTCTGAGACACACCGTGACACTCTCTGAAACACACTGTGGCTCTCTCTGACATTCTCTGAAACGTACGGTGCCACTCTCTGACAGACTGTGACGCACTGTAATACGTATTCGACTGTCTCTGACTCTCTCTGACATTCTCTAACACGTACTGTGACACTCTCTATCAGACTGTGAGACGCTGTGACATGTATTTCACAGTCTCTGACTCTCTGACATTCTCTGAAACACACTGTGGCACTCTCTGAAACGAACGGTGCCACTCTCTGACAGACTGTGATGCACTATAATACGTATTTGACTGTCTCTGACTCTCTCTGACATTCTCTAACACGTACTGTGACACTCTCTGACAGACTGTGAGACACTGTGACATGTATGTGACTGTCTCTGACTCTCTCTGACATTCTCTGAAACACACTGTGGCACTTTCTGACAGGCTGTGACAGGCTGTGACACGTTTTGACTCTCTCTAACACACTCTGAATGTCTCTGACACTCTCTGAAACGTACTGTGACACACTCTGACAGACTGTGACACACTGTGACACGTTTTGACTCTCTCTGACACTCTCTCACACTCTCTGAAATACACTGTGCCACTCTCCGAGTCTCTCTGTCACTCTCTGAGAAACACTGTGATATTCTCTGACAGACTGTGACACACTGTGATACTGTTTGACTCTGCATGCAGCACTCTCTGACTCTCTCTGAGACACACTATGACACTCGCTGACACACTGTGACACTCTCTGACTCTCTCTCTCTCTAACACACTGTGACAATCCCTGACACACTGTGACACACACTGAGACGTTGTGACACTGTCTGACACTCTCTGAGAAACACTATGACACTCTCTGAATCTATCTGACACACTATGACAATCTCTGACACACTGTGACACTCTCTACGACACTGTGACACTTTCTGACACTCTCAGAGACATACTGTATCCCTCTCTAAGAAACTGTGATAATCTCTGACGCTCTCTGAGATATACTGTGACACTCTCTAACAGACTGTGACACACTGTGACACTTCCTGACTCTCTCTGATACTCGCTGAGACACACTGTGACACTCTCTGGGACACACTGTTACACTGTCTGACCCACTTTGGCACTCTCTGTAACACACTGTGACACTCTCTGACACACGGTGATGTTCTCTCAGATGCTGTGACATTCTCTGAGACGCACTGTGACACATTCTCTCTCTCTCTCTTTGACCATCAATAACACACTGTGACACTCTCTGAGACACATTGTGACACTCCCTGCCTCTCTGTCTAAGACACTCGGTCAATTTCTGAGACAGACTGTGACACACTGTGACATCTTGCGACTCTCTCTCACACTCTCTGACACACACTGTGACTCTCTCAGACAGATTGTGACACACTGTGATACTTTCTGACATACTGTGACATTCTCTGAGACACTGTGAAACTTTCTGAGACACACTGTGACACTTTCTGAATCTCTCTGACACTCTGATACTGATTGAGACACTCTCTGGCTCTCTCGGACACTCTCTGAGATATAGTATAACACACTGTGACACTCTCCGACTCTCTCTAACACACTCTGAAACACACTGTGACACACTGCGACACTCCCTGACACACAGTGACATTCTCAGAGACACTGTGTCACTCTCTAACCCTTTCTGACCCTCTCTTAGACAAATGCTGACCCTCTCTAACACTCTCTGAGACACACTGTAACACTCTCTGACAGACTGTGACATTCTCTGAGACTAACACTCACACTCTCTGACACTCTCTGAGACACAGTATGACACACTGTGACACTCTCTGACTCTCTCTGACGCACTCTGAAATATACTATAACCTTCTCTGAAAGACTGTGACACACTGTGAAACTCTCTGAGACACACTGTGACACTTCGGACTTTCTCTGATTCTCTGAAATACACGGTGACACTCTATGAGACACACTGTAACGCTCTCTGACTCTCTCTGACAAACTCTGAGACATACTACGTCACGCTGACAGTATGTGACACACTGTGTCACACTCTGACACTCTCTGAGACCGACTGTGACACTCTCTGACACTCTCTGAAACACACTGTGACACATTCTGACAGACTGTGACGCACTGTGACACTCTCTGAGACATACGGCGACACTTTCCGACTCTATCTGACACTCTCTGAGACAAACTGACTCTCTCTGACAGACTGTGACACACTGAGACACTCTCTGAAAATCTCCAAGACACACTGTGGCACTCTCTGGCAGACTGTGACACTATCTGACTCTCACTGACACTGTCTGAGACACACTGTGACACTCTCTGACTCTCTCTGACACTGTCTGACTGACTGTGAGACACTGTGACATTCTCTGATACACTGTGACACTCTCTGAAACACACTGTGGCTCTCTCTCACACACACTGTGGCTGTCTCTGACATTCTCTAACACGTACTGTGACACTCTCTGACAGACTGTGACACACTGTAATACGTATTTGACTGTCTCTTACTCTCTCTGACATTCTCTGAAACACACTGTGGCACTCTCCGACAGGCTGTGACAGGCTGTGACACGTTTTGACTCTCTCTGACACTCTCTGACTATATCTGACACTCTCTGAAACATACTGTGACACACTCTGACAGACTGTGACACGATTTGACTCTCCCTGACACTCTCTGAAACACACTGTGCCACTTTCCGACTCTCTCTGTCACTCTCTGAGAAACACTGTGACATTCTGTGACCGACTGTGACACACTGTGATACTGTTTGACTCTGCATGCAGCACTCTCTGACTCTCTCTGAGACACACTAGGACACTCGCTCACACACTGTGACACTCTCTGACTCTCTCTCTCTGACACACTGTGACAATCCCGGACACACAGTGACACACACTGAGATTTTGTGACACTTTCTGACACTCTCTGAGACACACTGTGACACTCTCTGAATCTATCTGACACACTATGACAATCTCTGACACACTGTGACACTCTCTAAGACACTGTGACACTTTCTGACACTCTCAGAGACATACTGTATCCCTCTCTAAGAAACTGTAATAATCTCTGACGCTCTCTGAGATATACTGTGACACTCTCTAACAGACTGTGACACACTGTGACACTTCCTGACTCTCTCTAATACTCGCTGAGACACACTGTGACACTCTCTGGGACACACTGTTACACTGTCTGACCCTCTTTGGCACTCTCGGTAACACACTGTGACACTCTCTGACACGCGGTGATGTTCTCTCAGATGCTGTGACATTCTCTGAGACGCACTGTGACACATTCTCTCTCTCTCTCTCTCTGACCATCAATAACACACTGTGACACTCTCTGAGACACATTGTGACACTCCCTGCCTCTCTGTCTAAGACACTCGGTCAATTTCTGAGACAGAGTGTGACACACTGTGCCATCTTGTGACTCTCTCTCACACTCTCTGACACACACTGTGACTCTCTCAGACAGATTGTGACACACTGTGATACTTTCTGACATGCTGTGACATTCTCTGAGACACTGTGAAACATTCTGAGACACACTGTGACACTTTCTGACTCTCTCTGACACTCTGATACTGATTGAGACACTCTCTGGCTCTCTCGGACACTCTCTGAGATATAGTATAACACACTGTGACACTCTCCGACTCTCTCTAACACACTCTGAAACACACTGTGACACACTGCGACACACTCTGACACACGGTGACATTCTCAGAGACACTGTGTCACTCTCTAACCCTCTGTGACCCTCTCTTAGACAAATGCTGACCCTCTCTAACACTCTCTGAGACACACTGTAACACTCTCTGACAGACTGTGACATTCTCTGAGACTAACACTCACACTCTCTGACACTCTCTGAGACACAGTATGACACACTGTGACACACTCTGACTCTCTCTGACGCACTCTGAAATATACTATAACATTCTCTGAAAGACTGTGACACACTGTGAAACTCTCTGAGACACACTGTGACACTTTCCGACTCTATCTGACACTCTCTGAGACAAACTGACTCTCTCTGACAGACTGTGACACATTGAGACACTCTCTGAAAATCTCCAATACACACTGTGGCACTCTCTGGCAGACTGTGACACTATCTGACTCTCACTGACACTGTCTGAGACACACTGTGACACTCTCTGACTCTCTCTGACACTGTCTGACTGACTGTGAGACACTGTGACAATCTGATACACTGTGACACTCTCTGAGACACACCGTGACACTCTCTGAAACACACTGTGGCTCTCTCTGACATTCCCTGAAACACACTGTGGCACTCTTCGAGAGGCTGTGACAGGCTGTGACACGTTTTGACACTCTCTGACACTCTCTGACTATATCTGACACTCTCTGAAACATACTGTGACACTCTCTGACAGACTGTGACACGATTCGACTCTCCCTGACACTCTCTGAAACACATGGTGCCACTCTCCGACTCTCTCTGTCACGCTCTGAGAAACACTGTGACATTCTCTGACCGACTGTGACACACTGTGATACTGTTTGACTCTGCATGCAGCACCCTCTGACTCTCTCTGAGACACTCTGTGACACTCTCTGACTCTCTCTCTCTGACACACGCTGACAATCCCTGACACACTGTGACTCACACTGAGACGCTGTGACACTTTCTGACACTCCGTGAGACAAATTGTGACACTCTCTGACACACTGAGACACTCTCTGAATCTATATGACACACTATTACACTCTCTGACACACTGTGACACTTTCTGACACTCTCAGAGACATACTGTATCCCTCTCTAAGACACTGTGATAATCTCTGACGCTCTCTGAGACATACTGTGACACTGTCTAACAGACTGTGACACACTGTGACACTTCCTGACTCTCTCTGATACTCGCTGAGACACACTGTGACACTGTCTGGGACACACTGTTACACTGTCTGACCCTCTTTGGCACTCTCTGTAACACACTGTGACACTCTCTGACACACGGTGATGTTCTCTCAGATGCTGTGACACTGTCTGAGACGCACTATGGCACATTCTGTCTCTCTCTCTCTCTTTCGGACCCTCACAAACACTCTGTGACACTCTCTGAGACGCTGTGACACTTTCTGACACTCTGTGAGACAAACTGTGGCACTCTCTGACACACTGTGACACTCTCTGACACACGGTGACGTTCTCTCAGATGCTGTGACACTCTCTGAGATGCACTGTGACACTTTCTGTCTCTCTCTTTCTCTGACCCTCAGAAACACACTGTGACACTCTCAGAGACACACTGTGACACTCCCAGCCTCACTCTCTTAGACACTCCGTCACTCTCTGAGACAGAGTGTGACACACTGTGACATCTTCTGACTCTCTCTCACACTCTCTGAGACACACTGTAACTCTCTCTGACAGTTTGTGACACACCGTGACACTTTTGACAAACTGTGACATTCTCTGAGACACTGTGAAACTCTCTGAGACACACTGTGACACTTCCTGACTCTCTCTGATACTCTGATACAGATTGAGACACTCTCTGGTTCTCTCAGACACTCTCTGAGATACGGTAAAACACACTGTGACGCTCTCAGACTCACTCTAACACACTCTGAAACACACTGTGACACACTGCGACACTCTCTGATACACGGTGACATTCTCAGAGACACTGTGTCACTCTCTATAGCTCTCTGACCCTCTCTGAGACAAATGGTGACCCTCTCTGACATTCTCTGAGACACACTGTAACACTCTCTGACAGACTGTGACATTCTCTGAGACTAACACTGACACTCTCTGACACAAACTGAGACACAGTATGACACACTGTGACACTCTCTGCGTCTCTCTGACACACTCTGAAATATACTGTAACCTTCTCTGAAAGACTGTGACACACTGTGACACTCTCTGAGACACACTGTAACACTCTCTGACTCTCTCTGACACTCTGAGACATACTATGACACTCTGACAGGTTGTGGCAAACTGTGTCACGCTCTGACCCTCTCTGAGACCGACTGTGACACTCTCTGACACTCTATGAAACACACTGTGACACTTTCTGACAGACTGTGACACACTGTGACACACTCTGAGACACACATTGACACTTTTCGACTCTATCTGACACTCTCTGAGACAAACTGACTCTCTCTAACAGACTGTGAAACACTGAGACACTCTCTAAAAATCTCTGAGACACACTGAGACACTGAAACACACTGTGGCTCTCTCTGACACTCTCTGACACGTACTGTGACACTCTCTGACAGACTGTGACACACTGTGACACGTATTTTACTGTCTCTGACTCTCTCTGCCATTCTCTAAAACACACTGTGGCACTCTCTGACAGGCTGTGACAGGCTGTGACACATTGTGACTCTCTCTGACACTCTCTGACTATCTCTGACGCTCTCTGAAACGTACTGTGACACTCTCTGACAGACTGTGACACACGGTGACACGTATTGACTCTCTCTGACACTCTCTGAAACACACTGTGCCACTCTCTGACTCTCTCTGTCACTCTCTGAGAAACACTGTGACATTCTCTGACAGACTGTGACACACTGTGATACTGTTTGACTCTGCAGCACTCTCTGACTCTCTCTGAGACACACTATGACACGCGCTGACATACTGTGACCCTCTCTGACTCTCTCTCTCTGACACACTGTGACAATCCCTTACACACTGTGACACCCACTGAGACGCTGTGACACTTTCTGACACTCTGTGAGACAAACTGTGGCACTCTCTGACATACTGTGACACTCTCTAAGACACTGTGACACTTTCTGACAGTCTCAGAGACATACTGTATCCCTCTCTAAGACACTGTGGTAATCTCTGACGCTCTCTGAGATATACTGTGACACTCTCTGACAGACTGTGACACACTGTGACACGTATTTGACTGTCTCTGACTCTCTCTGACATTCTCGGAAACACACTGTGGCACTCTCTGACAGGCTGTCACAGACTGTGACACACTTTGACTCTCTCTGACACTCTCTGACACTCTCTGACATTCTCTGAAACGTACTGTGACACTCTCTGAAAGACTGTGACACACTGTGATACTGTTTGACTCTGCATGAAGCACTCTCTGACTCGCTCTGAGACACACTATGACATTCGCTGACACACTGTGACACTCTCTGACTCTCTCTCTCAGACACATTGTGACAATCCCTGACACACTGGGACACCCACTGAGACGCTGTGACACTTTCTGCCACTCTTTGAGACCACCTGTGGCACTCACTTACACACTGCCATCTCTGATACTCCCTGAGACACACTGTGACACTCTCTGGGACACGGTGACGTTCTCTCAGATGCTGTGACACTCTCTGAGATGCACTGTGACACATTCTGTCTCTCTCTCTGACCCTCAGAAACACACTGTGACACTCTCTGAGACACACTGTGACACTCCCTGCCTCTCTCTCTGAGACACTCGGTCACTCTCTGAGACAGAGTGTGACACACTGTGACATCTTCTGACTCTCTCTCACACTCTCTGAGACACACTGTGACTCTCTCTGACAGATTGTGACATACTGCGACACTTTCTGACACACTGTGACATTCACTGAGACACTGTGAAACTCTCTGAGACACACTGTGACACTTTCTGACTCTCTCTGACAATCTGATACAGACTGAGACCCTCTCTGGCTCTCTCGGACACTCTGTGAGATATAGTATGACACACTGTGACACTCTCAGACTCTCTCTAACATACTCTGAAACACACTGTGACACACTGCGACACTCTCCGACACACGGTGACATTCTCAGAGACACTGTGTCACTTTCTGACCATCTCTGACAATCTCTTAGACAAATGCTGACCCTGTCTTACACTTTCTGAGATACACTGCAACACTCTCTGACAGATTGTGTCATTCTCTGAGACAGACACTAACACGCTCTGACACTCTCTGAGACACAGTATGACACACAGTGACACTCTCTGACACACACTGAAACACACTGTAATCTTCTCTGAAAGACTGTGACACACTGTGAAACTCTCTGTGAAACACTGTGACACTCTCTGACTCTCTCTGGCACACTCTGAAATATGCTATAACCTTCTCTGAAAGACAGTGACACACTGTGAAACTCTCTGACACACATTGTGACACTTTCAGACTTTCTCTGATTCTCTGAAATACACTGTGACACTCTCTGAGACACACTGTAACACTCTCTGACACACTCTGAGACATACTATGACACTCTTTGACAGGAAGTGACACAATGTGTCAAACTCTGACCATCTCTGAGACTGAATGGGACACTCTCTGACACTCTCTGAAACACACTTTGACACTCTCTGTCAGACTGTGACACACTGTGACACACTCTG
Organism: Chiloscyllium punctatum; assembly: GCF_047496795.1. Taxonomy (NCBI): domain Eukaryota; kingdom Metazoa; phylum Chordata; class Chondrichthyes; order Orectolobiformes; family Hemiscylliidae; genus Chiloscyllium; species Chiloscyllium punctatum. The sequence continues at coordinate 8,243,647 of NC_092761.1, forward strand.
AGACACACGATGACACATTCCGACTCTATCTAACACTCTCTGAGACACACTGACTCTCTCTGACAGACTGTGACACACTGAGACACTCTCTGAAAATCTCCGAGACACACTGTGACACTCTCTGGCAGACTGTGACACTATCTGACTCTCACTGACATTGTATGAGACACACTGTGACACTCTCTGACTCTCTCTTACACTTTCTGACTGACTGTGAGACACTGTGACAATCTCTGATACATTGTGACACTCTCTGAGACACACCGTGACACTCTCTGAAACACACTGTGGCTCTATCTGTCATTCTCTGAAACGTACTGTGACACTCTCTGACAGACTGTGACACACTGTGACACGTTTTGACTCTCTCTGACACTCTCTGAAACACACTGTGCCACTCTCTGACTATCTCTGACACTCTCTGAAACGTACTGTGACACTCTCTGACAGACTGTGACACGTTTTTACTCTCTCTGACACTCTCTGACAGACTGTGACACACTGTGACACGTATTTGACTGTCACTGAATCTCTCTGCCATTCTCTGAAACACACTGTGGCACTCTCTGACAGGCTGTGACAGACTGTGACACGTTTTGACTCTCTCTCTGACACTCTCTGAAACACACTGTGCCACTCTCCGACTCTCTCTGCCACTCTCTGAGAAACACTGTGACATTCTCTGACACACTGTGATACTGTTTGACTCTGCATGCAGCACTCTCTGACTCTCTCGGAGACACACTATGACACTCGCTGACATACTGTGACACTCTCTGACTCTCTCTCTGACACACTGTGGCACTCTCTGACTCTCTCTCTCTCTGACACACTGTGACAATCCCTGACATAGTGTGACACCCACTGAGACGCTGTGACACTCTCTGACACTCTGTGAGACAAACCGTGGCACTCTCTGACACCGTGTGACACTCTCTGAATCTATCTGACACACTATGACAATCTCTGACACACTGTGACACTCTCTGAATCTATCTGATACTCTATGACAATCTCTGACACACTGTGACACTCTCTAAGACACTGTGACGCTTTCTGACACTCTCAGAGACATACTGTATCCCTCTCTAAGACACTGTGATAATCTCTGACGCTCTCTGAAACATACTGTGACACTCTCTAACAGACTGTGACACACTGTGACACTCCCTGACTCTCTCTGACACTCCCTGAGACACACTGTGACACTCTCTGAGACATACTGTTACACTGTCTGACCCTCTTTGACACTCTCTGTAACACACTGTGACACTCCCTGACATTATCTGGGACATACTGTGCCACTCTCTGATGGACTTTGATACGCTCTGACTGTCTTTGAGACACACTGTGATATTCTCTGACACACTGCGACACTCCCTGACACACTATGACATTCCCTGCCTCTCTCTGATACACTGTGACACTCTCTGAGACACAATGGGACACACTGAGACCCTCTCTAAGACACATCCTGAGACACACTATGACACTCTGACTCACTGCGACTCTCTCTGAGACACATTCTGACACCCTCTGACTCTCTGAACACACTGTGACTGTAATAGAAAACTATCCATTTACTGTGAAATTAACTATCCATTTACTGTAATGTTTAAAGAGAATGCTTTGTTTAAATCAATGCTGTGCTGAGCTTTGTAAACGATGCCTTGATGAAGGGTTGCGGTTAGCATATCTCTTTTTGATTTCTGTAAGCATTCAACTCGACCTTGCGATAGTCGAACTCAGCGAAAGCTGAATAACTGTTATGTCTAGCACCAGGGGATGAGAGGATAACAACTTGAGTTTCTCCAGTCTCTGCCCTTGAGAGTGTGATAAGGAACGCTATAAGGCAGGTGTCTGTGTAAATGTTTGGGTACTTATTGCATTGAGGCATCTGACTTAGTGTAATGGGTCAATCTTGTAAAATTTTAATAAAGACCTTTGCTTTGCTCTTGCTAATTGTTGAGTCAATTCGATTTAATTTCAATGACAGTAAACTTGGGGGCTCGTCCCGGGACCCCGCGACTGGATGAGATTCTGAAGATTCCCAGGAAGCGCAGGTGCCAGCGCCTTGAAGGTCTTTCACTTCATCTCGAGCGCTGAATTGGCCCTTTTGCGTTAGAGGACTGGGAATCTGTGGATTGCCCTAGCGCCAGAGTTTCAAATCAATTAAGGTTGGGTAATATTCGTGGTTTATGTAATCCTATATAGAGAGTCATTCTAAGAGAATAAATACAGCAGGAAAAGGGTTCAGTGAACTCTCACGTGGTATTAGAGTAAAACTGCAGTATAAGGGGATTGCTGTCTGAAGAGTGTTTAGGAGACAGCAAGGTTAAGGGTGGTTTTAGACTTGGAACCACCACTGGCTGAGTTGGACTCGCCTAAGACGTACCAGGTACATGGTTTCTTGGTTTACAACAACCAAGGCCTTGAGGCGGACACGCCCAATGTGAGAGTGGACCTCCGGAGGTAAAAGCATGTCAAAAGGGAAAAGATAACTGTACCACGAGAGTGAGAGACAGAGAGAGAGAGAGAGAGAGAGAGACAGACAGACAGAGCTGAACACTTTTCCAGTTACACGAAAAATGGGCTCCAGCAAGAGCAAACAAAGGGAGAGTCCACACAAAATTTGGAATAGCCAACCAAAAATACAATACATGCTAAATAAGTATGGCCCAGAATGTGTAAAGCAGTTAGAATTGTGGATTAAGGAATGTGGTTTTCCGGAGGGAGGAAGTTTTAGTAAAAAACAACTGGAAATATGAAGGTTGAGGTAGGAGGAGAGAGAGAAGGAGAAAAGGGACGGAAAGATCGAACCTATGAATTGGAGTGCTTCTTGTATGTGGAAGGCTGAGGCTGATATCAGAGAAAGGAATTCTCAAGTAAACGATAGATCAAATACACGTACAACCACCAATGCCCATGTGGGAAACAACCTAACGAAGCTGTACAGTGTCTTAAATCTGTTTCAGACCCTGACCTTGATGACTGCCCTCCGAGACCTGCCGCTCCCCCCCTTACGAGATCTGCCTGGTGAAAGTTCCACGTCAGCGACCACCGCCTCAGGGCCTGCTAGATCACCGATAGCACACCATACCCACAACAGACCGAAGCAAGAAGGCCAAAAGAAGGACGACCACTCTTAGGTGGAAAGGCATCCAAGGCCTGTCCATGATCACCCCCCGATGGATGATGAGTCACACGGTGAGGATACTGGTGAACGATCATCTCACCAGGTCGTTCTGCAAGACCCAATGGTTGAAGTTACAGGTCCAGAAGGGTGCCCAGTGTTGGCCCACCAGCCATGGACCATGAAGGATCTGGAAAGTGCCTGTGGGCAGTTGCCTGACCCACACGAGGTTGGAGCTAATAAGAAGTGACAAAGTTCTGTACTGAGTTCCGTCCCACGTCACAAGAGATGAGACGTCTCCTGGGATGAAAACTAGGTGCCAATGTTACCAAACACAAGGATACCTGGCCAGCTGCAAACGTCCATGCAAGAGCAGCCAACCCACAAGTGGAAGAGAAGGGAGACTTTAATGCTTTTGTTACAGTGCTGGCAACCGCCTGTAGTGAGGCATTCCCAGTGTGAATGGACATGACCAAAACAGCAATGTGAAAACAATGGGAATGTGAGAGAGTGTCCCAGTACCTCACTGAAGTCCATAACACCCATAGTGCACTGAGACGACACGAGGACATAACGACAGCAGAAATCACACTGTATGTGGCACACCTGAGGAAAAGCTTCATCAATGGAAAGAAGGAAGAAATAGTGAAAAAGGTAAAAGATCTGGGACACGGGAAAGCTGAATTTGATAGAACAACATGCAATACATGCTGAAATATTGCTTACCCAAGAGAATGATAACCAGAAACTAAAGATGGAACAGCAAACACATAAAGCTCAGCTTACTCTGATGTAAATGGTCACCCAGCTGTTGGAGGGAGGTGCTGCAGGAAGATAGAGAGGCCGAGGGGGAGGTCACGGAAGAAGAAGAGGTCACAAAAGAGGCACTGATAGAGGGAGATCTGGTGGGAGCTTTGTTTGCAGACCAATGGATCACTGGGTGAGACGGTGCCCCCATAGACAGCCTCACTCGGCCCTGGAGGTGGGACATGAGGGTGACTAACAGGAGAAGGCTGAGGTGGAGGTGGGCAGCCCACAAGGTACAGGTAAGCCTCTTTCCTTTATGCTTGGCAACGAAGACTCACTTATGCTAATCTCTTCTCCTAACCTTTCGCGCACTGAGACATATCTCACCTCAATGTTCAGCACTGAGATTGCAAAGTGTGGACGGTATGTCCAATATCACAATGATGTGTATAAGTTGATGCCCACCTCTATGTTATATGTGAAAGTACATCAGTTACCTTTTTGGTAGATACAGGGGCAACAAACTCAGTCCTTAAATTAAGCCAGTTTAGACAATCGACACAAATAAATATGAGTGAAAGGTTCCTGAACACAATGGCTGCATCAGGAGTCATGATGCGGGAGAGATTTTCTGCACCTCTAGAAAAAGGAAAACATTCCAATTCTCCTTCTTGTTATCGGAATTTTGTCCTTTAAATTTGATGGGGCGGGATCTCATACGGAGACTGGGATTGGATTTGGTCAGTACTCCGACGGGCTTGTAGATAATTCAAAGAAACGATTTACCAGTGCAGGCTGTAAAATATGACCTACGACCCCTGATGTATGTCTATGAGTGGCTATTAATCCAGAGAGCGAGAAGTTCAGTGAGCAATTCACTCGCCCTGGAAGCAAGTAACTTTGTTAATCCTATTAACACCGATTTTCTTGATGGAGACATGCTGCACTGCACAGCACACATACATCACGTTGGTCCTGACGCACCATATGAGAAGGATTGGTTCAGGAGATTGGTGAAACCAGATCAGTTGTTATTTTGTGAATTTTATTGGAGTGATCACAGATGTGCAGTCGGTGTGAACTTATCTAAAGTATCTGTAACAGCAAGTAGACCCTATATTGTTGATGTGGAAGGTTACGCTCTCACGTGTCACTGGCGAAGGTGTCCAGTGACAGGTTGTAGGAGTTAGGAGCATGGGTGCTAAAGGCACAAAGAATGAAAGGTTGGGTCTTCAGGGACGATGTGGGTATCTGGTTAAATGCAGATATGCGGACATATAAGAAGAAATAAAATTGACTAACTCAGGCAGATAGGACAGTCCAGGTAAGGCCCGCTAGCCCTGAGAAGCCTAGTGAGATAGCCTGGCGTTTCCCTAAGATAGAAGTCTCAAACCCAAGATTAAAAATGGTCCCTACTGAGTTGTGGACAAAGGGCAAACATGATATGGGGCTCATATGGGGTTGTGAGCCCAAAAGGATAACCCCGAAGTCTGAGGATCGTCCTTGTAGAGCACAATACCTGTTAAAACCCGAAGGCATAGAAGGAATTACTGCAGTCTTTGAATCCCTCCTAAAGGCTGGAGTGATAATCCCCTGTGAAAGCTCACCGGTGAGAATCCCCATTTATCCGTTCAAAAAGACAAACATTCCCGGTGAACCGGAGGAATGGAGATTTGTTCAAGATCTGCAGGCTGTCAATGACGCTGATGTTCCACATGCCCCAAACGTTCCCAATCCCTATACTATATTGGCTCAAATTCCACCGGACAGGAAATGGTTCTCTGTTGTGGATTTAGCAAATGCCTCCTTTAGTGTACTGGTACACCCAGATAGTCAATTCTGGTTCGCTTTTTCATTCAAAGGGAAATCATATACCTTCATGCGAGGTTACTGTGAGTCTCCCACCATATATAGGGGGGCTCTACACATGAGTCTGGAGACTCTTGTTCAAACCCCGGGGTCAGGGCTGCTGCAGGATGGAGATGATTGCTTGACTGCGGCACCAACAAAGTAACAATGTGGAAGGAGACCTTTGCATTGCTCTGCAATCTAGTGCGGGAAGGGCATAAAGCCAGTCTCGCAAAGCTACAATTTGTGCAACAACATGTACAGTGGTTAGCAGTGGGCGGCGCGGTGGCACAGTGGTTAGCACTGCTGCCTCACAGCGCCTGAGACCCGGGTTCAATTCCCGCCTCAGGCGACTGACTGTGTGGAGTTTGCACGTTCTCCCCGTGTCTGCGTGGGTTTCCTCCGGGTGCTCCGGTTTCCTCCCACAATCACAAAGATGTGCAGGCCAGGTGAATTGGCCATGCTAAATTGCCCATAGTGTTAGGTAAGGGGTAAAATGTAGATGGAGGGGTATGGGTGGGTTACGCTTCGGCGGGGCGGTGTGGACTTGTTGGGCCGAAAGGCCTGTTTCCACACTGTAAGTAATCTAATCTAAAAAAAAACATGTGACGTTCTTAGGTCACCTAATATCTGAATAAGGGAAGGCTATTGGTCAAGACAGAGTTCAAGCAATCCAGCAAATATTCCAAAGCCTCACCGAAGAGACAATTGCTATCCTTTTTGGGTATATGCTCCTCCTGTAGGATGTTTATCACACATTACACAACCCTTGAGGCTCCCCTAAGTGACATAGCCCATAGAAAAGGGTTGCAGAACCGGAGTCCATTACAGTGGACCCCAGAGGCCGAGAGTGCCTTTGCTGAATTAAAAAGGGGCGCTCCAAACTACACCTACACTGGGGATTCTGAACCCAAACCAGCCTTTTGTACAAACGGTTGAAGATTAGCGTGGCTGCATGACATATGTGCTGTTCCAGGATCATTGGGGAAGATTGAGGCCGGGAGCATATTTTTCAGCTAAACTTCACCCTGTAGTGGCAGGATTGTCTCAATGCCTGTGAGCTGTGGTTGCAGCTGAAAAGGCTGTTGGAGCATCCAGGGATATAGTCGGCTGTGGTGAATTAACCCTTCTGGTCCCACATGCAGTATCCTGACTGCTTTACGAGCAAACGACCGCACACATGTCAGCAGCACGTTGGCTCCGATACAGTACTGTGTTACTGGAGACGCCTAACATTATAATAAAGCGATGTAACGCCCTGAACCCTGCTAGCCTTCTCCCAACAGAAGGAGACAGAGACACACATCAAATGAAATTTGATGCCCCAGACCAGATTTGCAGGATTGACCATGTCAGAATCCAGATATGGAGTTTTTTGTGGATGGGTCAGCATTCAGGAGCAAGGGGACAGGCCAGAATTGTGTTGGGTATGATGCAGTGACTATCTACGAGGTAGTCAAAGTGGGATCATTCCCTTTTCATCTGTCAGTGCCAGCAGTGGAGCTGATTGCCTTGACTGAGGCCTGTAAGTTGGCTGAGGGAAGGACAGTGAATATTTACACCGATAGCAGATATGCCTTTAGGATTGTACATGATTTTGGAACCCTGTGGAAACACAGAGGCTTCTTGGCCTCCACCGGAATACCCATCACACACCGCGACCGGATTTCCCACCTCCTGGAAGCAGTCCTGTTGCCTAAATCAATCGCTGTGTGTAAGTGTGAAGCTCACACAAAAGATAATGATTTTACTTCCCAAGGCAATGCAAGGGCAGACTCAGCAGCGAGAACGGCAGCCCAGCAGCTGCCAACTGAGCAGATTGACATGTGTATGGCGAAGAGGTGGCTTGGACCATTTCAAATGCTCCTCACAACACAGACAGCAGTTAAGATCGCAGAAAGCCAAGTGGATACACACCAGACTTTACAAGCGTGTAGCTGAGCCCGAGGAGATATCGGACAGCACCAGAACCAATTAAGTGCAAGTAGTGATTAGAGGCCTCATACGGTTATGGGGCTGCTGTAGCTCACACATGGGCTATGTACAGGGCACACCAGAGCAAGGGAAGATACCACCACAAAGTTGTGTTTCGGGTAGGTGGTATCTGAGGAAAGGCTTGGTGTTTCCTCAACTTTTTTTGATGTACAACTATTACGGCTCTGTATTTCTTTGTAGTTGTTGCTGTAGTTGGGCTTGATGTCATAAAATGACAAAAAGGGGGAAAATGAAATGGGAAATTATCCATTTACTGTGAAATTAATTATCCATTTGCTGCGAAATTTAAAGAGAATGCTTTTCTTTAATTCAATGCTGTACTGATCTTTGTAAACGATGCTTTGATGAAGGGTTGCAGTCAGCTTAACTCTGTGTGAATTCTGTAAACCTTCTACTTGACCTTGCGATAGTCGAACTCAGCGAAGGCTGAAGAACCATTATGTCTGAAAGACCAGGGAGTTGCCCTTGAGAGTGTGATAAGGAACACTATATGGCAAGCATCTGTACAATGTTTCAGTGCTCTTTGTATTAAGGCATCTGGCGTAGCGTAGTGAGTCAATCCTGCAGGATTCAAACTAAAGACCTTTCTTTGCTCCTGCTAATAGTTGAGTAGATTTAATTTCCACGACAATGACCCTTGATTTTATTTTAGTTGATAAAATCTACAGCACCATCTTCATTGATCTGCTCTGATACTAGTTTAATAACCTGTCCTTTCTTGTCGATACATGTATTTTCCATTTGCGTCACTATTCTAGTTGCTTCTTGTACATCCAATGTATCTGAGGAACAAATTATTCTCCCCAAATGGTGGACTCTAGAAGTCTCCTCAATATTTTAATTATATTATATTGGCTGTTCTTTATTACAGGGTTTGTCTCTTCTTTTATGAAAAGAGATGGTAATTGAAAACTCTTCAGTCCTCTGACTACACTTCCATATCTATGGAGCATTAAATAGTTAAGATCAATCACTTTGCTGTTGTGTCCATTCCTCAGAAACACTCAGACATCCCATCCAGACTGAGCAAATTTATTAATTTACCATGGTATAAAACAAATTGGTTTGAATGGGGTTAAGTGAACCTGCTCGTTCAGTGATTGTAGTTAATGTCAGTCTCCATGCATCAAATTATTTCACTAAAAGGTTTACTTCCTATTAATAAGGGGGTATTAAAATATTATCACATAGTATCAGTAGCAACTTCACTTGCAGCACTACCCAGGAACAACAGTTCAAGAGTGAGGGAGAGCAGAGATCAAAGTCTGAGAACAATGCACGAGAATGTCCCAACAATGGAACAGAATATGAGAACAATAGACTGGAATGTTCCAATACTGACCAGGGGTTTACATTTGGGTCTTCACAATCTTCCTCAAGATTGGGTCGATCTTAAGTGTGCTTTGGATGATTCAAGCTGATTTCTATCCTCTCCTCACTATTATTCCTGGTAAGTCATTCTATCTGACTATGAATTCAATAATCTTTGTTGAACTAACTTACTGTCCTCATAACTTAAATACTGAAAAAAAGGAAGCTGTTGCCATGACTTCTGTCCACAAACTCCATTCCTAACCAAGCAATTTTAATGCCAATATCTGAAGTGGAATCAAACTGCGTATAACTCCAACACGTACTTCGGCTCTAAGCTGATATCTATTTCCATATTCTCTCCAGCACCAATCCTGTTCACTATCAACTCCGCAATATCTCAGGTCTACCATTTTGTCTCAGTCTACCTGCTGAATAAACCATCATCTGCACCTTTGTTATATCCAGATTCAACTGTTCCTATTCTCTTCCTGCCACAAATAATTTGACTAGAAATATTGTGTGTTCTCCCTGAAAAGTGCTGACTTCAGGAGAGTCAGTGGGATTGTGATAATATCACTACACTTGCAATCAGAGCCCCAGGCTATTACTGTGGGTAGTCAGAGCCTTTTTCCCCAGGATACTAATCTCAATTACAAGGGGACATAGTTTTAAGGTAAGAAGGGAAAGTTTAAAGGAGATGTGAGACAGCTTTTTTACACCGATGGTGATAAGTACCTGAAATGTGCTTCTGAAAGGTAATGGTGGAGGTGGATACAATAGCAATTTCTTGAATAGGTTGGGAATCAAGGGATATGGACCATGAAAAGATAAATGTTTTTTCATTTGGAAAGGCATCAAGTGTGAGCACAGTCTTATTGGGCCGAAGGGCCTGTTCCTGTGCTGTACTATTCTTTATTCATTACTCTCTGTTTCCTCTATAGTTTAGATTAGATTAGATTATTTACAGTGTGGAAACAGGCCCTTTGGCCCAACAAGTCCACACCGACCCATTCCCCTACATTTACCGCTTCATCTGTTTGTGGTTTGGGAGTTCTTTAAAGACGAGCAACAACTACCAATTTCCGAGCACCGTCCTACAACTCATCCGCTTTATCCTCAATTATAATGTCTTCACCTTTGACAACAGGTTCTTCATCCAGGCACATGGTTCAACCACGAGGACCAAATTTGCACCCCAATATGCCAACATCTTTAGGCTCATGTTTGAACAAGATTTCTTCTCTATGCAGGACCTCCAACCAACACTATACATCAACGACATTTTCTTCCTCTGGACCCATGGCGAGGAGTCACTGAGAAAACTACACAGTGATATCAACAAGTTTTATCCCACCTTCACACTCACAATGGACTACTCTCTACTGTCTCATTTTGGACACATGTATCTCCATCAAGGATGGGCACCTAACTCTACCGCAAACCCACAGATAACCTCACAATGCTACACTTCTCCACCTTCCACCCAAAACATATTAAAACAGCCAGCCCCTATGGACAAGCCCTACGCATACACAGAATCTGTTCAGATGAGGAGGAGTTGTTTAAAAGAGTTAAATCATCTCCTTGGTACACTGTGCAGTACGTTCTAAGTGCTGAATACAAGTTTCTCTGCAACTCTTTAGAGGGGCTGAATGGTTTATTCCTGTGCCTCAGTAATAGCCTTGAGGAATTCTGTCAGAGACATGTTGTGTGACATTACACGGGAGGTAGGAGCACCAGTTGGCCATTCGGTCTCTGCTACACCATTCAGACAGATCAGAGCTGATCTGACTGTGGCTGAACTCCCTGTCCATCTCTGTTCCCAATAACCACGGGTTTCCTTTACTATCAAGGAGCTACTGAGCTCAGCCTTGAATATCTTCACTGCTCCCTGCAGATGAGAATGCCACAGCTAGCACATCCCTCAGGACAAAGGAGCATCCTCATCTCAATCTGAAATGGGAGCACCCTTACATTTAAAGTGATTGTCCTTGGACCAAATCACCTCCTATTTGTGACATGATGCGCAGCAAATAAGAACAGATGTAGACCATTCAACCACAACAAACCTGACCCACATTAGCACTGGCTGTCTAGTTGATCAAATATCTATCAAATTCAGCCTTCACTGCTCTCTGCACAACACATTATCAGATACATCCTTATCTCAGTCTGAAATGGAAGAGGCCACATTTTCAAACATTCTCCAGTTCCCCTAGTTCGACACACCCACATCCATCCTCTCAGCATCCACCCTGTCAATTCCCCTCAGGGTCAGTTATGTCTCAAGATGATCATGCCTATTTCTGCTGAACTTCAAAGGTTATCCATCCAAACTGCGCAACATTTCCACATGGGATGAACTGGTCATCCCAGGAATCAACTGAGTGAGCTATGTCCATACACCTTCTCGTGTAATTAAATTCGTTCTGAGGTAAAGAGATTTAAAAACCCCCGTGCAGTCCTCCAGCTGTGATCTCAGTAAAACTGGGAACAGCTGCAGCAACGCTTCCTTCATGGGTGACTCCTTGAAAGAAACATTAAAATTGAGAAAAGAGCCGGAAGACACTTGATTTCTTAAGTCTTAAAGAAGGCAACTTTGATTGGTTAAGATTCGGACATGCCGGTGTTGGACTGGGGTGTACAAAGTTAAAAATCACACAATACCACGTTATAGTCTAACAGGTTTAATTGGAAGCACACTAGCTTTCGTAGCGACGCTCCTTCATCAGGTGATAGTGGAGGGCTCGATCGTAACACAGAATTTACAGCAAAAAATTACAGTGTGATGTAACTGAAATTATACATTGAAAAATTAATTGTCTGTTAAGCCTGTCATCTGTTAGAATACAGCAATAGTTTCACTTCTTTCATGTGTAAATCACAAAACCCATTTTTTTAAAGTTGCATTCTCGGGTTAGCTGTTAACAATGCTGATAGCTAGACAATATGTTGAAGGTGTTAGCCCCCTGTGTTCTCTGTCTATGACCTGATGTTTAGATTGATTCTAATCTAAAAATTGAGATAACAGAGTTTTACATAAATTCATGCATTTTTTGAGCTCAGAGTTCTACATGAATGTATGTAGCTTTTGAGAAAACGACATGTAGTATATGTGTGCATGTGGGTCTTTGTGTGTGTGTCTGTCTGGGGTGGGGTTTGTGAGTGTGAGAAAGTGTGTGTGTGTGTGTAGTGAGTGCAGAGCGTCTTAAGTCTGTGAGGGGGTGCATGTTTGGGAGTATGTGTGTCTATAAGGGTGTGTGTGAGTGTCTGTGTGTGCGTCTGTGTGTACGTGTGTCCGTGTGCATGTGAGGGTGTGTGTGTAGGAATATCTGTGTGTGTGTATAGTGCAATGGTGATCACCTATAATGTGACATGAACCCAAGGTCCCGGTTGAGGCCCTCCCTATGGGTACCAAACTTAGCTATCAGCCTCTGCTCGGCCACTTTCCTCTGCTGCCTGTCCCGAAGTCCACCTTGGAGGATGTTCACCCGAAGGTCCGAGGCTGAATGTCCTGGGCCACTGAAGCGTTCCCCAACTGGGAGGGAACCCTCCAGTCTGTTGATTGTTGTGTGGTCCCCATTCTTCCGTGACCAAAATTTGATTAATTTTAAAGTAGCGATGATTTTTTGTGTGGGAAATCATGTCACACGAACTTGACTGATTTTTTTGAAGAAGTAACAAAGAGGATTGATGAGGGCAGAGCGGTGAACGGGATCCGTATGGACTTCAGTAAGGTGCTTGACAAGGTTCCCCATGGAATACTGGTAAGCAAGGTTACATCATATGGAATACAAGGAGAATTAGCCATTTGAATTGTCTCGAAGGCAAGAGGTGGTGGTGTAAGGTTGCTTTTCAGACTGGAGGCCTATGCCCAGTGGTGTGCTCCAAGGATCGGTGTTGAGTCCACTGCTTTTCATCATTTATATACATGATTTGGATGCAAACATAGGAGGTATAGTTTGTAAGTTTGCAGGTGGCAACAAAATTGGGGGTGCAGTGGACAGTGAAGAAAGTTTCCTCAGAGTACAATGGGATCTTGATCAAATGGGCCAATGGGCCGAGCAGTTGCTGTTGGAGTTTAGTTTAGATAAATACGAGGTACTGCATTTTGGAAAAGCAAATCAGAGCACGTCATATCCACTTAAAGGTAAGGGTGTGTTGCTGAACAAAGAGACATTGGAGTGCAGGTTCATAGTTCTTTGTAAGTAGAGTTGCAGGCAGATAGGATAATGAAGAAGACATTTGGCATGCTTTCCTTCATTGGTCAGATGATTGAGTATCAGAATTAGGAGGTCATGTTGTGGCTGTACAGGACATTGGTTAGGCCACGTGCAATTCTGGTCTCCTTCCAAACGAAGAATGTGGTGAATCTTGAAAGGGTTCAGAAAATATTTACAAATATATTGCCAGGGTAGAGGATTTGAGCTATAGGGAGAGGCTGAAATAGGCTGGGACTGTTTTCCCTGGAGCGTTGGAGGCTTCTCAAGTTTCATAAAATCACGAGGGGCATGGATCGGACGAAGTCTTTTCCCTGGGGTGAGAGAGTCCCAAATTGAAGGGCATAGGCTTAGAGTGAGAGGGAAAAATATAAAATGGACCTAAGGAGACAACTTTTTCACATAGAGAATGGTGTGTGTATGGAATGAGCTACCAGAGGAAGTAGTGGAGATTGGTACAATTACAGCATTTAAAAGGCATCTGGACGGGTATATGAATAGTAAAGTTTAGAGGCATACAGGCCAGGTGCTGGCAAAAGAGACTAGATTAGGTTCGGATATCTGGTTGGCATGAATGAGGTGGACCGAAGGGTTTGTTTCCATGCTGTACATCTCTATGACTAAGTGCAGTATCACAGAGCAGTCAGGGCTCCCTTAGTGACAACAAGGGTGTGTTTGCACTGTGGTGATCTTTACACTCTAAATCTACACATCTGTACATGACAAGCACCTCAACGTACAAAGACCAGGAGGGCAATCTGTCAAGATTTGAATTCTCTCACCAGAGACTGTGAGAACGACAACATTTCTGGGGGGCATGGTAGATGGATGTAGCTTCACAAATCAAAATATGTGTATCCTTCAGTTCCTTTGTTTTTTTTTAAAATACTTTCTCATTTAAACTGACTAACAGTTCCAGTATCCACTGTCGTTTATGGAAGAGAGTTCCAAACCTCTCCCATCCTTTGTCTGTAGATGTGCATCCTAACATTCATCCTGAATGCTCTGGCTCTCATTCTCAGACTGTGCCCCCTCGTTAGAGAATTGCCAGCCAATAGAAATCATTTATCTTTTTCTATTAATATCTTGGAGGATTTCACTCAGATCAGCCCTTAACCTTCAAGGTTCTTGCGAACACAGGCTTCATTTGTATATAAAAAAACAGAAATTGTTCAGCAGGTCTGGCATGCATCTGTGAGAGAGAAGCAAAGTTAGTGTTTCAAATCCGGAGACCCTTCTTCAGAACGAAGTTGCATGATCCCTCTTCATAACTTCAGAACATATGAAACGAGAACAGATGACAGAATACTGAAGTCAGGACATTCTGCAGCAGCAGTGACTTTGGGAGTCTCTGTCAATGGAAAATTGTACCATGAATGCTGCTCACTGGATTGTTATCACTGTTCTGGGGTCTGGATATGGCTGACCAGTCAATGAGATGGTGACGTTGTTGTTCAAAAGGTAAAACCAGAGAGCAGATCAGCAGCAGATTAAACCAAGTCCATTTGTCTTTATGCCACACCAGGAACACCAATAATAACCAGGATGGTGTCGAACACCTTCTCCACCTGCTGAGTTGGTCAATGCATGTTTCCATGTGAGGTGATCTGTCCCTTCAGGCAGCTGACAAGCTCCTTGTTTGAAACTCTGGGCTGATGCATTCCCAGAGATGCTGCCTTATACTGTCTGAAAGCTCCTGTGGGAGACTGACACGACAGCATTGCTCAGCTTTGTGTCAAAACTCTGACAATGAACAAACTCATTACAATAACAAATTTAATCCCAATTATGACGGGGCTTTGCTGTTTAGTATATCATAATGAAATAACAAAAAAACAGAACCTGGGATCTCTCAGCAATAATGCTGCCCACACAAATACCGCGAGCCCCATCACGAGATCACAAATAATTTCAACCAATGCTTCATCGAGTCAGTTTATTCCATGTGTGAAAATATATCTCAGAGCTGGTCTTCTGTTCTCTAGAGCAGGAGCTGCCCTCTTTAAACAAGAGCATTTCACTCACTGATTGAAATGTGATTCTTCATACACACTAAATGTGTGCATTACTGCCGAGGTCAGCATTTATTCCACTTCACTAATGGCCCAGGTTCCAGGGGTACATGAAGGGCTTTCCTGGAGGAAGGGGATTGAGTGAACAAGATGGGCTTCCAACAATGGAGGATTCACTGATGTCACTCTTATTGTCATTCTCCATCATTCCCAAAGGGGTAACTAGGGACGAATAATAAACGCTGGCCCAGCCAGTGATGCCCACATCCCATCAATGGATAAGAATAAAGTGATAACCCTGGAGGTTCCATCTACCTTATAGTCCCTGGTCTGTATTCATCAGGATCATACCCATGTGTGGGGATAGGTGCCTTTTCCAAACTACAATCATAACCACCGGTATCCCGAGATATATCATGGGGAGTGCAGTTAGGATCACAGCTTGATGTGAGAGGAGCTGAATTCATGGATGACAGGCTATGGGCATGTGATCATATGGCCTGTTCCTTCACATTTACTTAAGGGTGGTCCCTGTCAATGTCCCCTCTATCTCCACATTATGTGGGAGGAAGATATGACAATCCAACTAAATACATTTTTAAAAATATAATTCTGTTAATTTGGACATCATCTTAACTTCGTCACTTGGAATAATTGGAGCCCCTATCACTGAGAGTGCCCTTGCAGTTGCCATTAAACCAGACCTTGGTGAGCTGCTGTAATTGGGGTGGATGGTGGCTCAGTGGTCAGCATTGCTGCCTCACAACACCAGAGACATGTCTTCATTTCCAGCCTTGGGCGACTGTCTGTGTGGAGTTTGCACATTCTCCCCGTGTCTGCATGGGTTTTCACCCACAGGCCAAGGATGTGCAGGTTAGGTGAATTGGCCATGCTAAATTGCCCACAGTGATAGGTGCTTTGTCAGGGGTAAATATAGGGTAGGGAAATGGGTCTGAGTGGGTTCCTTTTCAGAGGGCCATATGGGCTTGTTGGGCTGAAGAGCCTGTTTCCATATTATAGGGAATGTAATTTAAACTGACAGTGAGAGATATTGGGGTGGGTCTTCTCCTGGAACAGATGTTTACACTGTTTGTCACAAATTTGCTGTGGGGCTTTCCCTTGGCTGGCCTGTCTGAACTCCTCCATCATCCTGTTCCTGCAGATACTGCACAGAGTGAACCAGCAATAATGACGGTGGGCAACAGAACTGCATTCTATGCAGTATCTGCAGCACAGAGGCCCAGAGATGGAGAGCAGGAGGAAATCTGTGATTTTGCTCCTTATCATCTCTTGGAGCTTCATCCTCCTGTTGTTCATCTATGTTTTAAGTTTCTTACATTATGTTATTCAAGGAGTCCATCCTGAAGATTACTCGCTTTTCCTGCATAACTTCACAAAACTTGGTTATATGCTGCAGACCCTAAGTTGGTGCACAAACAGGTTTATTTATGCGGCAACATTATCTCGGTTCAGAGTGAAGATCACGAACACAGCAAAGTAGCGAGTTACACAAATTCCTTGTATAATGAATATATGAAACTCCTTAGTGAAGCCACAGGAGGGTCCTGTTGTTCCAGACATGAAACAATTTTTCAAATTCATTCATGGGATGTTGGCATCACTGCCCAGGCCCAGCATTTATTACCCATCCCTAGATGCCCCTTGAGAAGTTGGTGGTGAACTGCCTTCTTGAACCGCTATTGTCCATGTAGGTCAACCCATAACGTAGTTCGGGAAGGAATTCCAGGATTTTGACACAGGGATATATTTACACTTCAAGATGGTGAGAAGCTTGGAAGGCAATTTACATGAGGTGGTGTTCCCATGTATTTGTTGCCATTGTCCTAAATGGAAGTGGCTGTGGGTTTGTAAGGTGCTGTCTGAGGATCTTTGGTGAATATCTGCACTGCATTTGTAGGTGGTATACACTGCTGTTATTGAGTATCTTTGGTGGAGGGAGTGGATATTTGTGTTTGGGGTTCCAATCAAGCAGTTTGCTTTGTCCTGGATGGTGTCAAGTTTCTTGAGTGTTTATTGGAGCTGCACTCATACAGGCAAGTGGAGCATATTCCATCACATCCTACAGAGAGTCCTTATCCCAGTGTAGAGGCAGGGTTGAGCTGGGAACCTGCAGATTTCCCATCTTATCATAATCCAAAGGAATTGTCCAGGAAAGTGGAATTTCCTACTGGGTAAGTCCTATCAGTTTGGAACCCTCTAAGAGTCCATCAAAAATCAAATTCTTTAGCGGGTTCTGATACAGTTAAACAGACGAGTTAATCTGTAAATATTCCATGTATACCAACCCTATACTAATGCCCCAAATAGCGATCTATGAGCTGGTTTGAAGTGAGAAATTGTGGTAGGTGATTACATGATATTATCAGAACCCACTCACCAAAGAAATGGCTGGCCTCTATTTTTTCAGCATCAAGCTTCCAGTTTCGTTGGGCTGCTTATCCATTGCAGTCTCATCAGAAATTTCCTGCCATTGATTACGATGCAGAGGTCGAACCTATTTTTTAATTAAACCAAACACCCAGAGAGTCTTGGTTCACTCTGTAATCTGTTAAAATAATAGGGACAGAGAACTCTAAAATTCCAATACATTAAGAAAATTATAATTATTTTCTTAACTCTAATAGTGAACACTAAACAACAACTGTTCACATATCCAAGTACCCTTCTTCTACCTACTTAGTATCTGATTCCAACTCCACAAAAGTACACTGTTCCAATTATTAAACTCGACACTTATTAAGCTTTGCATTAACTTAATCTCAAAACCAAACAGGTTCCTCTGAATTCAATCCTCTGCCTGCTGATCTCGCTGGGCCGTCTTGTTTCTTTTTTTTAAAGTGAGAAGGTTTTACATGAAAAGGTACTTTGGTTGAAATTGTTTTCTAATATCTTTGAGAGGAAGATGTGAGATGGCCATTTCGCTCTCGGGCTCGGCAGCAATTGCTCACTATTCGATGGCAGTTGCTCTCCCTCATACTTTCAAAATACCGGGTTATATAACACCCACCACTCAATAAACTCTTATAATCAGTTTCAAGGTGTCAAAACAATCAAACCAAATGCCATTGGTTCCTGGTATCCTGGGCACAACTTAAACTAATTGGGTAAATTGGAATTGTGGTCAAAACAGCAGCCAAACCTCAAGTAATTGGAACATGTATCTATTTTGGAACAGCTCCTCTCTCAGATGGCAGGTGTTGCTGTGCTTAAATTCAAAAAGCTGTTTCTATCTTGCAGCCAACATACACTCTATTGGCTTTGGAACAATGTGGATTCCTTGGTTACAGTTCCAGATACAGACTGTACATCCATCTGTACTGTCACCAAAAAAACTGATTCACCGAAACTGCAGTCAACCCTCCCCCCGACTGATCCCTACCCAAGACTGCAATCTCCCCCTCCCTGACTGATCCCTACTCAACACTGCAATCACCCCCTCCCTGACTGATCCCTACCCAACACTGCAATCTCAATCACCCTGACAGTTCCCTACCCAACACTGCAATCTCCCCCTCCCTGACTGATCCATACCCAACACTGTAATAATCCCCTCTCTGACTGATCCCTACCCAACACTATAATCACCCCCTCCCAGACTGATCCCTACCGAACACTGCAATCACCCCCTCCTTGACTGATCCCTCCCCAACACTGCAATCTCCCCTCCCTGACTGATCCCTACCCAACACTGTAATCACCCCCTCCCTGACTGATCCCTACCCAACACTGCACTCACCCCTCCCTGACTGATCCCGACACAACACTGCAATCTCCCCCTCCCTGACTGATCCCTCCACAACACTGCACTCACCCCTCCCCTCGACTGATCCCTACCCAACACTGCAATCTCCCCCTCCCTGACTGATCCCTAACCAAAACTGCAATTCCCCCTCCCTGACTGATCCCTACCCAACACTGCAATCTCCCCCTCCCTGGCTGATCCCTTCCCAACACTGCAATCACCTCCTCCCTGACTGATCCCTACCCAACACTGCAATCTCCCCCTCCCTGATTGATCCCTACCCAACACTGCAATCTCCCTCTCCCTGACTGATCCCTACCCAACACTGCAATCTCCCCCTCCCTGACTGATTCCTACCCAACACTGCAATCTCCCCCTCCCCGACTGATCCCTACCCAACACTGCAATCTCCCCCTCCCTGACTGATCCCTACCCAACACTGCAATCTCCCCCTCCCAAAGACAAAAGAACACCTAGAGAGAAAATAGTACCCTTCAAGGTCCAGAGTGGACATGTTTGTTTAGAATCGCAGGAGTTATTTCTCCTCTGTGTTTACCTTGGAGAACGACATGAAGGCTTGGGAACTTGGGAAAGTTAGTGATGATCTCTTGGGGACAGTTCCTATCACAGGAGAGGATGTGTTGAATGCATTAGAATGTATGAAGGTGGATAAATCTCCTGGACCTGACCAAACATATCCAACAGCACCTCAAGAGGCGAGGGAAGGACTTGTGGGGTCCTGCTGATCTTTTTGCCTCACCGTTAGCCACGGGTGAGGTCCTGGAAGACTGGAGGACAGCATATGTTGCACCCTTATTTAAAAATGGTTGCAAAGATAAACCTGGGAACTATAGATCAGTAAACCTAACATCCGTGGTAAGTAAGTTACTTGAGAAGATGCTGAGAGATTAGATAGACATGCATTTGGAAATACAACATTTGATTGGGAGTAGTTAGCAAAGCTTTGTGCATGGGAGACCATGCCTCACAAATTTGTCAGCGTTCTTTTTTGAAGTGATCAGGAAGTTTGACGAGGGCAGGCCAGTACATGTAGACTCTACAAATTTCAGGAAGGCCTTTGATAAGGTTCCACATGGTACCTTGCTCTGGAAGGTTAGATCGCATGGAATCCAGGGGGCGTTGGCAAGCTGAGTACACAATTGGCTTGATGGTAGTAAGCAGAGGGTAACAGTCAGACTGGAGGCCTGTGACTAGTGGTGTGCGCCTCAGTGGTCGTAGAATCATAGAATCCCTCCTCTGTGGAAACAGGCCCTTCGGCCCAACAAGTCTACTGGCCCTCTGAAGATCATTTCACTCAAACCCATTCCCCTACTTTATTACTCTGCATTTACCCCTGACTAACCAACTTACTTACACATCCATGAACATTCTCGGCAATTGAGCATGGCCAATTTACTTGACCTGCAGATCTTTGGATTGTGGGAGGAAACCGGTGCACCCAGAGGAAACCCACGCAGACATGGGGAGAACGTACAAACTCAGTTGGTGTGGTATGGTGGCTCAGTGGTTGGCACTGCTGCCTCACAGCGCCAGGGACCCGGGTTCGACCCCAGCCTCGGGTGACTGTGTGGAGTTTGCACATTCTCCCTGTGTCTGCATGGGTTTCCTTTGGGTGCTCCGGTTTCCTCCCCATTCCAAAAATGTACAGGTCAGATGAATTGGCCAGGCTAAATTGCCCATAGTGCTCGGTGCATTCGTCAAGTGTAAACATTGGTAGGGAGAATGGCTCTGGGTGGGTTACTCTTCAGCAGGTCGGTGTGGCTTGTTGGGCCAAATGGCCTGTTTCCACACTGTAGGAAATCTAACCCTAACAGGATCTAACCCACACAGACCATCCTGTGTGGTCGGAATTGAACCCAGATCCACGGTGCTGTGAGGCAGCAGTGCTAACCACTGAGCCATTGTGCCGCTGGGCTGGTCAGTGCTAGGCCCATTGCTGTTTGTTATCTATATCAATGATTTGGATGAGGATGTTTAAGGCATGATTAGTAAGTTTGCAGATTACATTAAAAAAAGTGAGGAAGATTCTCAGCAATTGCAACAGGGCCTTGATCAGCTGGGGAATTGGGCTGAGAAATGACAAATGGAGTTTAATACAGGCAAGGGCGAGATCTTGTATTTTGGAAAGTCACATCAAGACAGGGGTTTCATGATGAATGGTAGGGCCTGAAAGAGTGTCGTGGAACAGAGGGACCTTGGATTCCAGGAGCACGGATCTCTGAACTCAGGGAGACAGGGCAGTGAAGAAGGCCTTTGGCACAATGAGCCCTTCATCAGTCAGGGCATGGAATATCGAAGTTGGGGAGTTCTGTTGTAGTTGTGCAGGATGTTGGTGAGGCCGCACTTGGAGTATTGTGTTCAGTTTTGCCCACCTTGCTATAGCAAGGATGTTATTATACTGGAAAGAGTGCTGAAGAAATTTAAAAGGATGTTCCCAGAACTCAACTAGACAGATATAGTGAGAGGTTGGACAAGCAAGGACATTTTCTTTCGTGTGTAGGAGACTGAGGGTGTCCTTATAAAGGTGTATAAGATCATGGGAGGCATGGATAGGGTGAATACACTCAGTCTTTATCCAAGGCTTGGGGAATCAAGGATGAAAGGGTATCAGTTTAAGGTGAAAGGGGAAGATTAAAAGGGAACCTGAGGGACAATGCTTTTCCCCAGAGGGTGGTACACATCCGGAATGAACTACCAGTGCAAATGGTCAAGGAGGATACATTTAATAACATTTAAAAGGCACTTGGACAAATACATGGAGAGGGACGTATTGGAAGGATATGGGTCAAGTGCAGGGAAACGGGGTTAGTGTGGATAGACCAGTTTGGGCCAAAGAGCCTGTCTCCATGCTGTAGAACTCTATGAACATACATAAGTGTCCCACCATCCAGAAGCGGCCAAAGCAACATAAACACGAGCTGGTACAAATGTGAAACAGTCCTGCAGAATTTGGCAGGAAGCCAGCCTGGCCGTGCAGTGAAGGATTCCTGGTACAGGAGCTGTGGTGAGATGCCCATAGAGAACTGGGGAGGGAAGCTGGAAAGCTCACTCCACTGCTGATAGCCTGGAGGACCCCCGGCTGGGATAAGGCAGCTGGGATCCGGTCACCCCAGGGGAACCTACAGGCTGTGACAGAGCTAAGTCTCTGACACAATGAGCAGGGCAGAACGTTACAGGAAAATCTCACCCACATGGGACTACTCCAGTTACAATTGGGAAGAGCCCAATCCAGTGAAAGGAGGGTCTCTGGGGATGGGGAGGCAGCCTCAGGTTACATTGACAATCTGGAAGGACAGTGTATGAGCTCCAAGCAGTTGCATGGGTCCTGTACCCCTGCAACACGGAACAACACACATCAGGCCCTAGTAGGAGGTGCCAGGAGCAAATACAATCCCTAGGGAACTACGACCCCTCCCAGAATGGGATAGTGTGTACCTTTGGTGTTCTACCTCCACAGGGGGATAATGACAGGCACCACACTGACACATCCACACCCGCTCACAGATGGGGACTCCCACTGCCTGTCTCCCAGGTAACTGCACCTTTTGCCCCCAGCCCTGAGCCACAGCCGAACTCAGATTCCATGAATCATGTGGTTACCCAGTGTAAAGCAGCTTATGGTCTCACTCCGTACACAACAGCCATTCCAGGCACCCAGCTGGTGGGCAGCACCAAAAAGATCCCAAATCTGTCACAGATACTGACTGACAGTCTGTCATACACAGAGTGGACGCTGAGGAGCAAACCAAATGAATCGCCATGTGCCTTAGTCCAGCAGGCCATTCAGCCCTCCCTGAGGGCCAACAGCTCGGGAGGGGCATCCATGATGAGATGAAGGCAGTGATCCTCACTGCTCGAGGGCAGGATAAGGCATATCCTGCAGAGGCGCTACATAACTGCATGACAACAACCAGGGGAATGCCCCTCCCCTCCCCCCTGTCAGCTTCACCCGGAGACTCTGGGTCCAATTTGTCTGGATTTTTGGGGATATGACCTGCACCTCTCTTAGCGATGAGAAACTGGGCACGACCCTTTGTCTCCCATGTCTCAGAAAGGAGGAGGGACACCTGGGATTCGACCCAATATCGCGCCCGTAATGAGGCTTGGGTTCTCTGCTAATTAATTGCTGAATACGAAATAGACTTTAGGGATTTCCACATTGTGTTAAAGGAGCTCAGGGATCAGAAGCGATTGGTAAGGTTTCCCCGAGAATGGGTGCATGGTAGTAGGATACCAAGCACCCTGCCTGGACTAGGGGTCATTTTCGTACAGCGATATCCCCAGGAAGCCCACCAGGGAGAATTCCTCAGAAAAAAAATTAAAAACGGGCTGTGGCCAGGAGGGAAGGCTCCTCCCCCAGCTTGTCCCACACATACCAGGCTCTCACAATGGACTAGGCATTAAGATCACAGGGAATTCCTTGTTCATGAACATTTATCACAAACTGACACTAATCATAATGAATGTATCAGGGATACAGTAATCAGAGTGGTGTCCTTCCCCATTAAAATAATCATGTTCCCAATTGACCCAACATGATTAACCAGATCATCCACGGCCCAATCAGAGATTATGGTGAGCAGTAAAACCACACCCTGTGCAGTAACGGGATGATGGAACAGCTGAGGGAGGAGCTCAGGCAGGCCAGCCAAGGGAAAGTCCCATCCCGGGTTAGTGACAAAAAGCATAAATATTTGTTCCAGGAGAACACCCACACCAACGTCTCTCACTGTCAGTGACAGCAGCTCACCAAGGGCTGGGTTAATAATAGCTGTAAGGACACTCTCGGTGGGACACCAGGGCTTGGTATGAGGGATTCCACTTAACCCAAGTGACCAAAGGTAGGATGAAGTCCAAATTATCGGAGTTGTATAAAAAAGGTATTTGGATGGGCTACCATGATTACCTCCCACTTACTGTGGAGATAGAGGGCACATTGACAGGGACCATACTTACCTAAATGGGAAGGACCAGGTCATACCATGACATTATTAGCCTGTTATCCAAGAATTCGGCTCCTCTCACATCGGCTGTGGTTCTAACCGCACTCACCTTGATATATCTCGGGATACCAGTGGTTAGGACTGCAGGCTGCAACAGATGGGTACGATCATGGTGAATAATGCCTGGACACACCCCCAGGGGCTGGAAGGTAGATGGAACTCCCCGGGTGATCACCTTAGTTTCACTCATTTGCAGTGTTTGAGTGTTCCTGGCTGGGCCCAGTATTGATTTCCTGCCCATAGTTGCCATTACGACAGATTAAATTGCCCATTGTGTCAAGGGATATTCGGACTAGCTGGAATAGCAATAGGAAATGCAGGGTTTAGGGATATCATTGGGCGAGTGGGTCTGAGTTGGATTCTCTTCAGAGGGTCATTGTGGACTCAATGGGCCGAACGGTCTGATTCTGTTCTGTCAAGATTTTATGATATCACTTATCAGCTCTAAGACTTAGGGTGTAGGTTTGCTCGGTGACAGGTTTGATATCCAGACGTTTCGTTACCTGGCTGGGTAGCATCATCAGTGGGGACTTCCAAGTGAAGGTATAAGACCATCGGTTTGGAAAACGTACACAATGGCTTTTGCACAGACAGCTGGCTACTCTGACAACAACCAGCTTTTAAAATTAGGTTTGTAATTTATTGCATAAGCTTCTTTTCTTTCCATTCAAGTGGATGAGTTGGGGGGAGATGTCACAAACTCCTGGCTAAAACACAGAGAGACAGCCAAGGTTTATTGGCCAAGGAAATCTCCCAAATCACAAAACCCGCACACCAGGCACAGCACAAACACAGCATAATGTAAAAGGCAACAGTTATTCTGGACAGACGTATCTATCAAACAAATGAGGGCCCAGACAGGTAGGCACCGGCTCCTGCTACACAAAGAAACTAACAGCAACAAGCCATCCAAATGATTGGCAATGCTTCAAAATATTAACGGATTCTCCGAATTGGCCAGAACGATAGAAAGTTCCTGAAAACCATCCAGAAATGAACAAAAAAAGGGTTTATCTGCAGACTGATTGTCTGAATCTCTGGAGGCCTTCTGAGGAGACCAGCATAGCAAGAGACAGAGACCATCTGACCATCCAGAGAGAGAGAGAGGGCGAGAGAAAACAGTTTCGCAGACCCAGAAGCAGAACCAGAGAGAGAGAGAGAGAGAGAGAGACGGAGAGACAGGCTGAAGCAAAATCCAGGGGCATGGGAGAGAGGGAATGTGAAAATCAATTGAGAGAGAGAGTTGGAACCAACTGGAATAACAATTGTCACTCCTTCAGTCTGTCTGTCCATGTTTAAACTCCTCAGTCTTAGTCTGACTTCCCCTTCTCTCCCTTTCTCTGTCCCCTCTCTCTCTGTCCTTCTGTCTGTCTCACTCTCACATACACACTCTTTCTCTCACTCTCTCCCTCTCCCTGTCTCTCTCTGCCCATCTTTCTCCCATCCCCCTTCTCCATCCCCACCCTCTCCATCTCTCTCTCTTTTTCTCACCCTCCCTTTCTGTTTTTCGTTATTTCAGACCTGAAAGATCTCATCCAATTTTGTACCCCCTCAAAAATACTATGCCCTTCATTTTCACTGTCCTCCCAAATTTATCCCCTTTCCCGAATATCTTCCCTCCCAAATAATTGCCTCACCAAATTAGCCCCCCTCAAATATTTTGCTGCCCCCCTCCCAAACATTGCTGTGAGCCCCCCTCCCTGGGGCAGAGGGAGTTGAGTGGAAAAGTGTGGAGCTGGAAAAGCCCAGCAGGTCAGGCCTGACCCACCGACTCTCCTGGCTGACCCGCTGGGCTTCCCCAGCTCCACACTTTGTAACTCTGACTCTCCAACATCTGCAGTCCTCACTTTCTCACACAGGTAAATGAGTCTGGGTTGACTGACTGGCCTGTGGCTGTTTTAATGCATAGGAAGATCCCAGTCCCAGAATTATAGAAGGCTTGTATCACAGATGGAATCCTTTCTGCCCATTATCCCCCTCCCCCATTAAATGATCTTGGTCCTGTTCAGGATCCTCAGGATTGTCCCCTGAATGGCCTCACTGACTATCCTTTCTGTGGAAACCTCTTCTCCGTGTTGTGGTTCTGTTCACCAAGCTGGGAATTTGTGTTACAGACGTTTCGTCCCCTGTCTAGGTGACATCCTCAGTGCTTGGGAGCCTCCTGTGAAGCGTTTCTGTGATGTTTCCTCCAACATTTATAGTGGTTTATCTCTGCTGTTTCCGGTTGTCAGTTCCAGCTGTCCGCTGCAGTGGCCGGTATATTGGGTCCAGGTCGATCTGACAGGGGACGAAACGTCTGCAACACAAATTCCCAGCTCAGTGAACAGAACCACAACAACGAGCACCCGAGCTACAAATCTTCTCACAAACTTTGAACACCACTTCTCCATTCTGTCTCAGACTTTGTGTCTCATGCTGTCCCTCCCTCACTCTCTCTCTCTCTCTCACAGCAGCCCCTCCTTTGTCCACCAAACCTAAAACCCTATCAAACAGTCCCCCATCTCTGGCTGTCCCACTCCCCCCTTTTCTCCCAATCCCCTCCTTCCCATGTAGACCCACAGCTCCTGGGGGCTGGAGGACATGGTGCAGAGACTAACACACCTTTTGACTGACTGCTGTCATGCACAGAAAGATCCCACTCTGCAACCATTCCCCAGCCACACACACTGTCCTTCTCCCTCCATATGTGTCCTTCTTCCTCTCCCTGTTTCTCACTGCCCATCTCTCTCTTTCCCCACTTTCTCCATCCCCACTCTCTCCATGTCTCTCTTTCTCTTTTTGTCACCCTCCCCTTCTCTTTTTCTTCATTTCAGACTCAATGAGAATAGTACATTTATGTCCCTTACACTAACCCCCTCCCCACAGTCGGGGTAACATTCGGGAGAGACCAGGAAAAGGTTGATCCCCCGCATTAACTGTACAGCATCCAGTGACACAGAGACAAACTCTTCCCATGTCCCTTCCCCAGTCACTGGGACAGGGGTCTAGGGAGACAGAGGGAGAGAAACTACAAGAGGGACAGAGAGATGGGTAGACAGACAGTGAGAGGGAGGGAGAGAACACGAGAAAGACGGGCAGGCAGAGGGTGGGAGAGAAAGTGAGAAGAACTGAAAAAGAGCAGGAGAGAAATAGAGAGAGAAAAGGAGAGAGAGAGAGAGTAAAACCCCAGGAAGAGAAATACAATGTCAGACAGATACAAGGTGAAAAGGGAGAGGCAAAGAGAGGGAGAGAAGGTCAGATAGACAGCAAGAGAGAAAACCCAGGGAGAGATATAGGACAGAGTGATAGAGAGGGGTTGCAGCAGCAGCATAGAGCTGAGAGAGTGGGGTGGGGGAGGGGGGCTGCTGCTACGATGCAACGAGAATGATTTACAGACAAGAATAGCAAGATCCCACAGAGCTGAGAGAAAGTTGCAGAGAGAGATGAGCAAGGTGTTGGTTTTGTGGAAGATTGAATGATTAAGCATTTCTGAAAAACATGATGGGGTTTCAATGGGGCAGAGTGTTGTAGGAAGGGAATCTGCAGGGAAATGTCAACAGGGCAGAGATATGAAGGATGTTGTGAGATAGGGATTGAAGGAAAAATGTGGGAGAGACAGCTGGGATCACAGAAATATACATAAGAGCTCTCATGGGAGTGGGAAGCAGTGAAATCGGTGGGATCAGACTGTGCAGCTGCCCATTCTAGCATTTTGCACCTTTGTCTCTCCTCATTGTAGAGCTCACATCTTGTGGTAAAATTCCCACAGACAGCCTGAATCCCACAATATGTGTGTGTGTGTGTGTGTGTGTCTGGCTGTCTGTCTGTCCGTCTGTGTGTGTGTGTGTGTGTGTGTGTGTGTGTGTGTGTGTGTGTGTGTGTGTGTGTGTGTGTGTGTGTGTGTGTGTGTGTGTGTGTGTGTGTGTGTGTCTGTGTGTGTGCGTGTGTCTGTGTGGTGTTTGTGTGTGTGTTCACTCTCTCTGGTTCCAGCTCCTGTCTGATGATTCCTTATAGCAGAATAATTTGATTCTCTGTCTCTGTACTGTCCGGGTTTCAGCTCCCAAATCAAATTCTAAATCAGTCACGATCCTATTGAATAGCAGAGCAGGCTCGATGGGCTGAATGGTCTCCTCCTGTTCCTATTTTGGATGGTCTTTTGTTCTTAACACTACCTCCCAGCTCTTCACCCCCACACAGGAGGTTATGACTCCACAAGGCCCTGATCTGTAGAGTGCTGCACTCTTCCGTGAGTCTCAGAGGGAACCAGCCTGATTTGGATTGGAGTTGCAGCCTCTCAGTGAGAAGTGAAATCTCCTTGAGGTTCCCCTCAGTCTCTCACTGTAAGGTGGAGCAGGCCAGTCTCAGGGAAGCAAACAGAAGGCCAGGTCTGCCATGTCCTCCAGCTCCATTTCAGAAGGTCACATGGGAGGGGCTTGTTTCCTTCATCAGCTTCCCGTGCTCTCCCTTCTTGGTTCGAGTGGGGGCCCAATGGCCTTGCTCCTGGATCCTATTGAGGTGCAGGCTGGCTATGATTGGGTTATACGGGACATGCCCCTGGAGTGAAGTCAGTTAGCTCAGTTGGCTGGTCAGTTGTTTTATAATGCAGAGTAAAACCAATAGTGTGTTCAATTCCCACACCAGCTGGGGTTACCCTGAAGGACACTCCTTCCCAACCTCTCCCCTCAGCTGGGCCAGTGACCCTCTGATTAAATCCCCACCAGACCCCGCTCTGTAATGAGGAGCTGTCCCATGCTCTGGTAAGACTACGGTGACATTACATTGGTTTGTACCTGGAGCACTGTGTGCAGGACTAGTCACTGCATTGCCAGAGGGATGTTAGTGTGTGGGGAAGGTTTACTGGATGAATCCCCACTGGAATGAACAGCACTCTCTTTCCCCCAGTTAATTCACTCTTGCAGCCTTTGTGTCTTTGGAGACACGAGGACCATTTCACCTGAAACAGCAGCAGGATTTTATATTCATGAGCACCCAATAAGATTGGCTAGTTTACATACACACACACACACACACACACACACACACACAGACACACACACTCACACTCCCTCAAACACACACACACACTCCCTCAAACACAAACAGACACACTCTCACACACACATACAAAAAGGACCCCGCCACACACATGCTCTGTCACACACACAGACACACGCTCCCTCAAACAGAAACACTCTCACACACACATACACACAGGCACAACCCTCTCTCTCTCTCTCAAACACACACACACGCACACACACGCACACGCGCACACACACACACACTCCCTCAAACACACACAGACACACTCTCACACACATATACACAAAGGACCCCGCCACACACAGGCTCTCTCACACTCACAGACACACGCTCCCTCAAACAGAAACATTCACACACACACACACACACACAGGCACAACTCTCTCACAGACACACACACACAGGCACAACTCTCTCACAGACACACACACAAGCACACACTATATCTCTCACACACACATACACGCATAGACATACGCTCCCTCAAATACACACACGGACACACACTCACACACACAAACACACACACACACAGCCACACACTCTCACATGAACATTCACTTTCTCTCTCACGCACACATATACAGACACACAGAGATACATATGCATCCACTCTTTCACACACACAAACACGGGCAGTCTCTCTCTCTCTCTCTCTCTCTGTCTCTCTCTCTCACACACATACACATATACACACACACATACACACACACATACACACTCTTTCACACACATACACACAGCCACACTCTCTCTCACACACATACACACTCTCTCACACACACCCTCACTCACACACATGCACACAGAGACACACACACCCTCAAACACACACAGCCACACACTCTCACATGAACATTCACTTTCTCTCTCACGCACACATATACAGACACACAGAGATACACATGCATCCACTCTTTCACACACACAAACACGGGCAGTCTCTCTCTCTCTCTCTCTCTGTCTCTCTCTGTCACACACACACACACACACACACACACACACACACACACACACACACACACACACACACACACACACACACATACACACACACATACACACGGCTGTAAAGGCATGGTTGAGGTATTGCTGGAGAAATGATTTCTCCGAGGACTGAACCCTGATCTCACATGATGACTGCTCCAGGGAGACAGACAACAGCTACAGATGACTTGTTGGATCTTCCTGTGCACCACCTCTTGCATCGACAGCGTTAGTCTGTTTGGGTGCCTGCTTTTCTAAAACGTCTCCAAGCAACAAGTAACAATAGATTGATGAAAGTTTTCCCCCAAACCATGTTTCAGACACATGCTGCTGTTATTTTTCATTGATTGTTTAAAATTATCTGAATCTTCTGAAATGGGGAGCGGCTTCCATTTCAAATTACGACACCAGAGTGCCTCGGGGACCCTGAGGAAATGATCAGGGAATTGCATCTGTTCCTTTCTATCCTCTGCACTCTGTACCACGAGATAGTGCTCCCTCAGTACCTCAGATAGTGCTCCCTGAATACCCCAGATAGTTCTACCTCAATACGTCAGATAGTGCTCCCTCAGTACCTCAGATAGTTCTCCCTGAATACCCCAGATAGTTCACCATCAATACGTCAGATAGTGCTCCCTCAGTACCTCAGATAGTTCTATCTCAAAACCTCAGATAGTTCTCCCTCAATACCTCAGAAAGTGCTCCCTCAGTACCTCAGATAGTGCTCCCTCAGTACCTCAGAAAGTGCTCCCTCAATATTTCAGAAACTTCACCCTCAATACCTCAGAAAATGCACCCTCAATACCTCAGATAGTGCTCCCTCAGTACCTCAGATAGTACTCCCTAAATACCTCAAAGAGTTCTCCCTCAATACCTCAGAAGGTTCTCCCTCAATACCGAAGCAAGCGTCACTTTATTGTTTTTAACCCCCAAAGCCCCTTAGACAGTAGCTCCACAAAACATTCACATCCTCAACATTTCAGGATACAGCCCAGTTCCCCCTCAGATTGCGTTCAAACCACTTTAGACTGGAAGGACCCACATCCACCCCTGTCCAAGATTGGAGCCCCAGGTCCCCAGAACATTACTTGTCTCTCTGGATTAATTTTAGAATTCCTACAGTGTAGAAGCAAGCCATTCCGTCCATTGGCTCCACACTGACTGTCTGAACAGCATCCCACCCAGACTCACAACCTCTACTCTATCCCTGTAATGCTGCATTTCCCATGGCATCTTTGGGCGGTGGGAGGAAACTGGATCACCTGGAGGGAACCCGCACAGATACAGAGAGAATGTGTAATCTCCACAAAGACAGTCACCGGGAGTTAGAATCAAACCACTGATACACTGTGCTGTCCTCTCTCCCTGGATGCCATCTCATCTAACCTTTTACTAAGCAACCTCCCATGTGAAACCTTAACATCTGTCTCCTTGGTCATCCCTTCAAAAGCTCTATCAACTTGGACACAGCATTTCCACAAACAAAGCCAAGCTGACTATCCCTAATCAATTCTTGCTTTTCCAAATGCATGTAAGTTGTCTCTCAGAATGCCCTCCAACAGCTTACCCACCACTGCCATCAGGCTCACAGCTCCATAGTTCAATGGCTGTTCCTTGTAGCCTTACTTCAGTAATGGCACATCATTAACCACCGTCCAGTCTTCAGGCACCTCACACGTTGCCACTGATCGGTCCATCTGACAAGGCCATCTACATCCTTCTGTAATCTAAGGATATCATCCTCAGTATTTATCACCCAACCAATCTTCATATTACTCATGAACCCAATGATTAACCCACCACCATTCAAATCTAAATCTTTTCGATCAACCACATCAGTAAGACCCCAACAGTGAGACATGAACAGACAGAGATTTCTAATTGGGCCATCACTGTCTGCTTCCTCCCACTCAGCATTCTGCGCCAAATTCCTTGGATCTTGAGTTTTTATTTTCACTACCAGTTTCCAATATGGGTCCTGATAAAAGCCTTACTGACCTCCAAGCAGGAGACAGGAAAGCATTGCCCTTATTTACACACCTGGTCACCTCCTTAAAAAGTGCAATCCCATTGGTCAGACCTGACCCCTGCTTAACACAACCATTCTGACTGGTCTTCATGAACTCCAGTCTCTTTAAATGCTGATTAATTCTATCTCCCAAAATTACTTCCAACAGACGTCCCACCCACGATATTAGCCTGACTGGCCTGTAGCTGCCTGATATATCCCATGTTCCTTCTTGAATAACAGTACCACATGGTCAGTCCGACGACACCTCTACTGTGGCCAGAGGGGATTTGAAAATGTTTGCAAGTGTACCTGCTACTTCTTCCATCACCTCATTCGGTAAACTGAGATACATTTCCACCGTCTTTGGGGATTTATTGGGTTGTAAGAATGCCAGACCACCCAGAACCAACACTCTCTATATATATGCTAATTCATTTAATTGAATCACAGAGCATCTTCACAATTTCATATCAACCCTGTCCCAATGAGCATTGACAAAATGAATCCATTCACTGTAGCCTCTGGGTCCATGCACAAATTCGCACTGTGTTCCACAACCTACTCTTTCTCTCATTATCAATTCACCCTTAATGTCACTGTAAATTCCTTTCAGGTTTTTATTTCCCCTCTTAGCACTCCTCTCTCCCAGGCAATTAGCCTGCGATATGATTTGGAGGAGTATGGATTAGCATTGGGAAGCTCAGAAATAAGGAACACCCGACTGTGCTGAGTGTGGGGCAGTGGGATTCATTTGGGATGAGCACACGGAAGCTGAGGAATAAACCTCAGCCCTGCAGCATGAAAATATCCCTTTGAGCTGGCAGGTCAGTCACATGAAATGAAAACTACAACACTGGGAAAAGCGGGTGGTAACCAAATTAAGGTGGTCTGTTTGAACACAGTCTCTGCAATCTGGACGTGGGAATCATTGCTGAGCAGGGTATGTAGGAAGCAGAGGCAGAAATGTACTGAACAATTTCAGATATTCCTCTTAGGCCACAAGATATGGGAGCAGAAATTAGGCCATTCAGCCCATGTGATAGTGTGGCACTCACTCAGTCCTGACTCTCTTACAATGCAGGTATCCCCCAGACCGATGCGCTGACAGTGCAGAACTCCCTCAGTAATGATCCTCTGACAGTGTGGCACTCCCTCAGTACTGACTCTCTGACACTGCAGCACTCC
This sequence comes from Chiloscyllium punctatum, assembly GCF_047496795.1. Classification (NCBI taxonomy): domain Eukaryota; kingdom Metazoa; phylum Chordata; class Chondrichthyes; order Orectolobiformes; family Hemiscylliidae; genus Chiloscyllium; species Chiloscyllium punctatum. The sequence continues at coordinate 8,276,908 of NC_092761.1, forward strand.
CTCAGTACTGACTCTCTGTCAGTGCAGCACTCCCTCAGTACTGACATTCTCACAGTGCAGCACTAACCCCAGATTGATCCTCTGACATTGCGGCAATCCCCCATTACTGACCCCCTGATAGCGCAGCACTCCCTCAGTACTGACCCTCTGACAGTGTGGCACTCCGTCAGTACTGACCCTCTGACAGTGCAGCACTCCCTCAGTAATGACCCTCTGACAGTGCAGCGCTCCCTCAGTACTGACCCTCTGACAGTGCAGCACTCCCTCAGTACTGACACTCTGACAGTGCAGCACTCCCTCAGTACTGACCCTCTGACAGTGCAGCACTCCCTCAGTACTGACCCTCTGACAGTGCAGCACTCCCTCAGTACTGACTCTCTGACAGTGCAGCACTCCCTCAGTACTGACCCTCTCACAGTGCAGCACTCCCTCAGTACTGACCCTCTGACAGTGCAGCACTCCCACAGTACTGACCCTCCGACAGTACGGCACACCCGCAGTGCTGACTCTCTGACAGTGCAGCCCTCCCTCAAACTGACCCTCTGACAGTCCAGCACTCCCTCAGAACTGACCCTCTGACAGTGTAGCAATCCCTGAGTACTGACCCTCTCACAGTGCGGCGCTCCCACATTTAGACCCTCTGATAGTACAGCGCTCCCTCAGCACTGACCCTCCGACAGTGCAGCGCTCCCTCAGTACTGACCCTCTGACAGTGCAGCACTCCCTCAGTACTGACCCTCTGACAGTGCAGCACTCCCTCAGTACTGGCCCTCTGACAGTGCAGCACTCCCTCCGTACTGACCATCTGACAGTGCAGCACTCCCTCAGAACTGACCCTCTGACAGTGCAACACTCCCTCAGTACTGACCCTCTCACAGTGTAGCAATCCCTGAGTACTGACCCACTCACAGTGCGGCGCTCCCACAGTATAGACTCTCTGATAGTGCAGCATTCCCTCAGCACTGACCCTCCGACAGTTCAGCACTCCCTCAGTACTGACCCTCTGACAGTGCAGCACTCCCTCAGTACTAGCCCTCTGACAGTGCTACTCTCCTTCAGTACTGTTCCTGTGACACTGCAGTACTCCATCAGAACTGACCCTCTGACACTGCAACAGCTCCTTGGCCCTGCGCGCCTGACGGCGCTGCAATCCCTCAGTACTGACCCTCTGACAGTGCCGCACTCCCTCAGAACTGACCCTCTGACAGTGTAGCAATCCCTGAGTACTGACCCTCTCACAGTGCGTCGCTCCCACATTATAGACCCTCTGATAGTGCAGCGCTCCCTCAGCACTGACCCTCCGACAGTGCAGCGCTCCCTCAGTACTGACCCTCTGACAGTGCAGCACTCCCTCAGTACTGGCCCTCTGACAGTGCAGCACTCCCTCCGTACTGACCATCTGACAGTGCAGCACTCCCTCAGAACTGACCCTCTGACAGTGCAACACTCCCTCAGTACTGACCCTCTCACAGTGTAGCAATCCCTGAGTACTGACCCACTCACAGTGCAGCGCTCCCACAGTATAGACCCTCTGATAGTGCAGCACTCCCTCAGCACTGACCCTCCGACAGTTCAGCACTCCCTCAGTACTGACCCTCTGACAGTGCAGCACTACCTCAGCACTGACCCCCTGACAGTGCAGCACTCCCTCAGTACTGGCCCTCTGACAGTGCTACTCTCCTTCAGTACTTTTCCTGTGACACTGCAGTACTCCATCAGAACTGACCCTCTGACACTGCAACAGCTCCTTGGCCCTGCGCCCCTGACGGCGCTGCAATCCCTCAGTACTGACCCTCTGACAGTGCAGCCTTCCCTTAGTACTGACCCTCTGACAGTGCAGCACTCCCTCAGTACTGACCCTCTATCAGTGCAGCTCTCCCTCAGCACTGCTCCTTTGACACTGCAGCACACCCTCAGAAATGACGCTCTGACACAACACCATTCCCTCAGTACTGACACTCTGACACTGCAGCACTCTCTTTGCACTGACATTTCTACAGTGCAGCATTCCCTCTGTACTGATACTCATACAGTGTGGCATTCCCTCAGTACTGACCATCCGACAATGTAGCCCTCCCTCAATACAAATGCTCTTACAGTGCAGCACTCCCTCGGTACTGACCCTCCGATAACGTGGCATTTTCTCAGTACTGACTCTCCGACAGAGCAGAACTCCCTCAGCACTGAGACTCTGACAGTGCGGCACTGCCTCAGTCCTGCACTTCTGATAGTCCAGCACTGCCTCAGTACTGACCCTTTGACAGTGCAGCTCTCCCTCAGTACTGACCCTCTGTAACAACACTCCCACAGAACTGACACACTGACCGTGTAGCGCTCCCTCAGTACTGACCCTCTGGCAATGCAGCAATCGCTCAGTACTGACTGTCTGACACGTAGTGTGGTGGTCCCTCAGTACTGACCCCCTCACATCGCGGTGGTCCCTCAGTACTGACCCCCTCACAGTGCGGTGATCCCTCAGTACTGACCCCCTCACAGTGCGGTGATCCCTCAGTACTGACCCCCTCACATCGTGGTGATCCCTCAGTACTAATCCCCTCAGAGTGTGGTGCTCCCTCAGTACTGACCCCATCACATCGCGGTGATCCCTCAGTACTAATCCCCTCAGAGTGTGGTGCTCCCTCAGTACTGACCCCCTCACATCGCGGTGGTCCCTCAGTACTAATCCCTTCAGAATGCGATGCTCCCTCAGTTCTAACCCTTTCACAGTGCAGCGCTCCCTCAGTAGTAACCCTCTCACAGTGCGACACTCTGACAGCATGGCCATCCATTAGTACTGACTATCAGAGACTGCGCACTTCATCATTACTGACCCTCTCACTGCACTGCAATCCCTCCGTCCTGACTCTCTGACAATGCTGCACTCCCTCCACACTGATCCTCTGACAATGCTGCACTCCCTCCACACTGATCCTCTGACAATGCTGCACTCCCTCCATACTGACTCTCTGACAATTCTGCACTCCAACCAAACTGATCCTATGACGATGCTGCACTCCCTCCGTCCTGAATCTCTGACAATGCTACACCCCCTCCAAACTGACCCACTAACACTGCTGCACTCCCCCGACAATGACCCTCTGACAATGCTGCACTTCCTCCTTCCTGACCCTCTGACAATGCTACACTCCCTCCATACTGACCCGCTGACACTGCTGAACACCCCCGACACTGACCATCTGACACTGCTGCATTCCCGCCACACTGACCCGCTGACAATGATGTACCCCCTCCATACTGACCCTCTGACACTGCAGCACTCCCCCAACACTGACCTTCTGACACTGCTGCACTCCCCCTACACTGACCCTCTGACAATGATGCACTCCCTCCATTCTGAGCCTCTGACAATGCTGCACTCCCTCCACACTGCCTCTCTGACAATGCTGCACTCCCTCCACATTTCTCCTCTGACAATGCTGCACTCCCTCCACACTGATCCTCTGACAATGCTGCACTCCCACCGTCCTGACCCTCTGACAATGCTGCACTACCTCCATGCTGACCCTCTTACAATGCTGCACTCCCTCCACACTGCCTCTCTGACAATGCTGCACTCCCTCCACATTGCTCCTCTGACAATGCTGCACTCCCTCCACACTGATCCTCTGACAATACTGCACTCCCTCCATACTGACTCTCTGACAAAGCTGCACTCCCTCCACACTGATCCTCTGACAATGCTGCACTCCCACCGTCCTGACACTCTGACAATGCTGCACTCCCTCTTTCCTGACTCTCTGACAATGCTGCACTCCCTCTACACTGACCATCTGAAACTGCTGCATTCCCGCCACACTGACCCTCTGACAATGATGTACTCCCTCCATACTGACACTCTGACACTGCTGCACTCCCCCAACACTGACCATCTGACACTGCTGCACTCCCCCCACACTGACCTTCTGACAATGATGCACTCCCTCCACACTGACCCTCTGACAATGCTGTATCCACTCCACACTGACCCTCTGACAATGATGCACTCCCTCCACACTGATCCTCTGAAAATGCTGCACTCCCTCCACACTGACCCTCTGACAATACTGAACTCCCTCCACACTGACCCTCTGACACTGCTGCACTCTCCCCACACTGAATCTCTGACCATAATGCACTCCCTCCACACTGATCCTCTGACAATGCTGCACTCACTCCACACTGACCCTCTGACAATGCTGCACTCCCTCCACACTGATCCTCTGACAATGCTGCCCACCCTCCACACTGATCCTCTGACAATGCTGCACCCCCTCCACACTGATCCGCTGACAATGCTGCACTCCCTCCACACTGACCCTCTGACAATGCTGCATCCCCTCCACACTGATCCTCTGATTATACTGCAGACCCTCCACACTGATCCTCTGATAATGCTGCACTCCCTCCACACTGATCTTCTGACAATGCTGCACTCCCTCCACACTAAACCTCCGACAATGCTGCACCCCTTCCACACTGATCCTCTGACAATGCTGCACTCCCTCCACACTGCCCCTCTTACAATGCTGCCCCGCCTCCATACTGATCCTCTGACAATGCTGCAGTCCCTCCACACTGATCCTCTGACAATGCTGCACCCCCTCCAGACTGATCCTCAGACAATGCTGCACCTCCTCCACACTGATTGTCTGATAATGCCGCACTCCCTCCACACTGACCCTCTGACAATGCTGGAATCCCTCCACACTGACCCTCAGAAAATGTGCACCCACTCCATACTGATCCTCTGATAATGCTGCACTCCCTCCACACTGACTCTCTCTCTCAATACAGCACTCCCTCCACACTGACTCTCTGACAATGCTGCACTCCCTCCACACTGATGAATCTGACAATGCTGCACTCAATCCACACTGAATCTCTGGCAATGTTGCACCCCCTCCATACTGATCCTCTGAAAATGCTGCACCCCCTCCATACTGATTCACTGACAATGCTGCACCCCCTCCACAATGATACTCTGACAATACTGCATCCCCTCCATACTGATCGTCTGATAATGCTGCCCCCCTACACACTGACTCTCTGACAATGCTGCCCCCCTCCACACTGACTCTCTGACAATGCTGCACACCCTCCACACTGACCCTCTGTCAATGCTGCACTCCCTCCACACTGATCCACTAACAAAGCAGCAATTCCTTCAAACTGAACCTCTGACTTTGGTGCACACCCTCCACACTGATCCTCTGACAATACTGCACTCCCTCGACACTGTTCTTCTGACAATGCTGCACTCCCTCCACACTGACCCTCTGACAATGCTGCACCCCCTCCACACTGACCCTCTGACAATGATGCACTCCCTCCACACTAAACCTCTGACAATACTGCACTCCCTCCACATTGCTCCTCTGACAATGCTGCACTGCCTCCACACTGACCCTCTGACAATGCTGCACTCCCTCCATACTGACTCTCTGACAATGCTGCACTCCCTCCACACTGATCCTCTGACAATGCTGCACTCCCACCGTCCTGACCCTCTGACAATGCTGCACTCCCTCCATGCTGACCCTCTGACAATGCTGCACTCCCACCGTCCTGACCCTCTGACAATGCTGCACTCCCTCCATGCTGACCCTCTGACAATGCTGCACTCCCTCCACACTGATCCTCTGACAATGCTGCACTCCCACCGTTCTGACACTCTGACAATGCTGCACTCCCTCCTTCCTGACTCTCTGACAATGCTGCACTCCCTCTACACTGACCATCTGACACTGCTGCATTCCCGCCACACTGACCCTCTGACAATGATGTACTCCCTCCATACTGACCCTCTGACACTGCTGCACTCCCCCAACACTGACCATCTGACACTGATGCACTCCCCCCACACTGACCTTCTGACAATGATGCACTCCCTCCACACTGACCCTCTGACAATGCTGCATCCCCTCCACACTGACCCTCTGACAATGATGCACTCCCTCCACACTGATCCTCTGAAAATGCTGCACTCCCTCCACACTGACCCTCTGACAATGCTGAACTCCCTCCACACTGACACTCTGACACTGCTGCACTCCCCCCACACTGAATCTCTGACCATAATGCACACCCTCCACACTGATCCTCTGACAATGCTGCACTCACTCCACACTGACCCTCTGACAATGCTGCACTCCCGCCACACTGATCCTCTGACAATGCTGCCCACTCTCCACACTGATCCTCTGACAATGCTGCACCCCCTCCACACTGATCCGCTGACAATGCTGAACTCCCTCCACACTGACCCTCTGACAATGCTGCATCCCCTCCACACTGATCCTCTGATTATACTGCCGACCCTCCACACTGATCCTCTGATAATGCTGCACTCCCTCCACACTGATCCTCTGACAATGCTGCACTCCCTCCACACTAAACCTCCGACAATGCTGCACCCCTTCCACACTGATCCTCTGACAATGCTGCACTCCCTCCACACTGCCCCTCTTACAATGCTGCACCGCCTCCTCACTGAGCCTCTGACAATGCTGCACTCCCTCCATACTGATCCTCTGACAATGCTGCACTCCCTCCACACTGATCCTCTGAAAATGCCGCACTCCCTCCACACTGACCCTCTGACAATGCTGGAATCCCTCCACACTGACCCTCTGACAATGCTGCACTCCCTCCACACTGACTCTCTCGCAATACAGCATGCCCTCCACACTGACTCTCTGACAATGCTGCACTCCCTCCACACTGATCTTCTGACAATGCTGCACTCAATCCACACTGAATCTCTGGCAATGTTGCACCCCCTCCATACTGATCCTCTGAAAATGCTGCACCCCCTACATACTGATTCACTGACAATGCTGCACCCCCTCCACAATGATACTCTGACAATGCTGCACTCCCTCCACACTGATCTTCTGACAATGCTGCACTCCCTCCACACTGAATCTCTGACAATGCTGCCCCTCCCCTCCACACTGACTCTCTGAAAATGCTGCCCCCGCTCCACACTGACTCTCTGACAATGCTGCACTCCCTCGACACTGACCCTCTGACAATGATGCACTCCCTCCACACTGATCCTCTGAAAATGCTGCACTCCCTCCACACTGACCCTCTGACAATACTGAACTCCCTCCACACTGACCCTCTGACACTGCTGCACTCCCCCCACACTGAATCTCTGACCATAATGCACTCCCTCCACACTGATCCTCTGACAATGCTGCACTCACTCCACACTGACCCTCTGACAATGCTGCACTCCCTCCACACTGATCCTCTGACAATGCTGCCCACCCTCCACACTGATCCTCTGACAATGCTGCACCCCCTCCACACTGATCCGCTGACAATGCTGCACTCCCTCCACACTGACCCTCTGACAATGCTGCATCCCCTCCACACTGATCCTCTGATTATACTGCAGACCCTCCACACTGATCCTCTGATAATGCTGCACTCCCTCCACACTGATCTTCTGACAATGCTGCACTCCCTCCACACTAAACCTCCGACAATGCTGCACCCCTTCCACACTGATCCTCTGACAATGCTGCACTCCCTCCACACTGCCCCTCTTACAATGCTGCCCCGCCTCCATACTGATCCTCTGACAATGCTGCAGTCCCTCCACACTGATCCTCTGACAATGCTGCACCCCCTCCAGACTGATCCTCAGACAATGCTGCACCTCCTCCACACTGATTGTCTGATAATGCCGCACTCCCTCCACACTGACCCTCTGACAATGCTGGAATCCCTCCACACTGACTCTCAGAAAATGTGCACCCACTCCATACTGATCCGCTGATAATGCTGCACTCCCTCCACACTGACTCTCTCTCTCAATACAGCACTCCCTCCACACTGACTCTCTGACAATGCTGCACTCCCTCCACACTGATGAATCTGACAATGCTGCACTCAATCCACACTGAATCTCTGGCAATGTTGCACCCCCTCCATACTGATCCTCTGAAAATGCTGCACCCCCTCCATACTGATTCACTGACAATGCTGCACCCCCTCCACAATGATACTCTGACAATACTGCATCCCCTCCATACTGATCGTCTGATAATGCTGCCCCCCTACACACTGACTCTCTGACAATGCTGCCCCCCTCCACACTGACTCTCTGACAATGCTGCACACCCTCCACACTGACCCTCTGTCAATGCTGCACTCCCTCCACACTGATCCACTAACAAAGCAGCAATTCCTTCAAACTGAACCTCTGACTTTGGTGCACACCCTCCACACTGATCCTCTGACAATACTGCACTCCCTCCACACTGTTCTTCTGACAATGCTGCACTCCCTCCACACTGACCCTCTGACAATGCTGCACCCCCTCCACACTGACCCTCTGACAATGATGCACTCCCTCCACACTAAACCTCTGACAATACTGCACTCCCTCCACATTGCTCCTCTGACAATGCTGCACTGCCTCCACACTGACCCTCTGACAATGCTGCACTCCCTCCATACTGACTCTCTGACAATGCTGCACTCCCTCCACACTGATCCTCTGACAATGCTGCACTCCCACCGTCCTGACCCTCTGACAATGCTGCACTCCCTCCATGCTGACCCTCTGACAATGCTGCACTCCCACCGTCCTGACCCTCTGACAATGCTGCACTCCCTCCATGCTGACCCTCTGACAATGCTGCACTCCCTCCACACTGATCCTCTGACAATGCTGCACTCCCACCGTTCTGACACTCTGACAATGCTGCACTCCCTCCTTCCTGACTCTCTGACAATGCTGCACTCCCTCTACACTGACCATCTGACACTGCTGCATTCCCGCCACACTGACCCTCTGACAATGATGTACTCCCTCCATACTGACCCTCTGACACTGCTGCACTCCCCCAACACTGACCATCTGACACTGATGCACTCCCCCCACACTGACCTTCTGACAATGATGCACTCCCTCCACACTGACCCTCTGACAATGCTGCATCCCCTCCACACTGACCCTCTGACAATGATGCACTCCCTCCACACTGATCCTCTGAAAATGCTGCACTCCCTCCACACTGACCCTCTGACAATGCTGAACTCCCTCCACACTGACACTCTGACACTGCTGCACTCCCCCCACACTGAATCTCTGACCATAATGCACACCCTCCACACTGATCCTCTGACAATGCTGCACTCACTCCACACTGACCCTCTGACAATGCTGCACTCCCGCCACACTGATCCTCTGACAATGCTGCCCACTCTCCACACTGATCCTCTGACAATGCTGCACCCCCTCCACACTGATCCGCTGACAATGCTGAACTCCCTCCACACTGACCCTCTGACAATGCTGCATCCCCTCCACACTGATCCTCTGATTATACTGCCGACCCTCCACACTGATCCTCTGATAATGCTGCACTCCCTCCACACTGATCCTCTGACAATGCTGCACTCCCTCCACACTAAACCTCCGACAATGCTGCACCCCTTCCACACTGATCCTCTGACAATGCTGCACTCCCTCCACACTGCCCCTCTTACAATGCTGCACCGCCTCCTCACTGAGCCTCTGACAATGCTGCACTCCCTCCATACTGATCCTCTGACAATGCTGCACTCCCTCCACACTGATCCTCTGAAAATGCCGCACTCCCTCCACACTGACCCTCTGACAATGCTGGAATCCCTCCACACTGACCCTCTGACAATGCTGCACTCCCTCCACACTGACTCTCTCACAATACAGCATGCCCTCCACACTGACTCTCTGACAATGCTGCACTCCCTCCACACTGATCTTCTGACAATGCTGCACTCAATCCACACTGAATCTCTGGCAATGTTGCACCCCCTCCATACTGATCCTCTGAAAATGCTGCACCCCCTCCATACTGATTCACTGACAATGCTGCACCCCCTCCACAATGATACTCTGACAATGCTGCACTCCCTCCACACTGATCTTCTGACAATGCTGCACTCCCTCCACACTGAATCTCTGACAATGCTGCCCCTCCCCTCCACACTGACTCTCTGAAAATGCTGCCCCCGCTCCACACTGACTCTCTGACAATGCTGCACTCCCTCGACACTGACCCTCTGACAATGCTGCACTCCCTCCACACTGACTCTCTGACAATGCTGCACTCCCTCCACACTGATCTTCTGACAATGCTGCACTCCCTCCACACTGAATCTCTGACAATGCTGCACCCACTCCATACTGATCCTCTGAAAATGCTGCCCCCGCTCCACACTGACTCTCTGACAATGCTGCACTCCCTCGACACTGACCCTCTGACAATGCTGCACTCACGCCACATTGATCTTCTGACAATGCTGCACTCCCTCCACACTGACCCTCTGACAATGCTGCACTCCCTCTACACTTATCCTCTGACACTGCTGCACTCACTCCACACTGACTCTCTGACAATGCTGTACGCCCTCCACACTGACCCTCTGACAATGATGCACACGGTCCACATGATCCTCTGACATTGCTGCAGTCCCTCCACACTGACCCTCTGACACTTCTGCCCTCCCCCCACACTGACTCTCTGACAATGATGCACTCCCTCCACACTTATCCTCTGACAATGCTGCACTCCCTCCACACTGACCCTCTGACAATGCTGCACTCCCTCCACACAGCCTCTCTGACAATGCTGCACTCCCTCCACATTGCTCCTCTGACAACGCTGCACTGCCTCCACACTGACCCTCTGACACTACTGCCTTCCCCCCACACTGACTGTCAGACAATGATGCACTTCCTCCACACTGATCCTCTGACAATGCTGCACTCCCTCCACACTGACCCTCTGACAATGCTGCATGCCCTCCACACTGATCCTCTGACAATGCTGCACCCCCTCCATACTGATCCACTGATAATTCTGCACCCATTCCACACTGACTCTCTGAAAATGCTGCAAACCCTCCACACTGATCCTCTGACAACGCTGCACTCCCTCCACACTGCCTCTCTGACAATGCTGCACTCCCTCCAACTTACTGTATGACAATGCTTCACTCCCCCAAACTGACCCTCTGACAATGCTTCACCCCCTCCACACTGATCCTTTGACAATGCTGCACCCCCTCCACACTGACCCTCTGACAATGATGCTCTCCCTCCACACTAAACCTCTGACAATGCTGCACTCCCTCCACATTGCTCCTCTGACAATGCTGCACTGCCTCCACACTGACTCTCTGACAATGCTGCACTCCCTCCATACTGACTCTCTGACAATGCTGCACTCCCTCCACACTGATCCTCTGACAATGCTGCACTCCCACCGTCCTGACCCTCTGACAATGCTGCACTCCCTCCATGCTGACCCTCTGACAATGCTGCACTCCCTCCACACTGATCCTCTGACAATGCTGCACTCCCACCGTTCTGACACTCTGACAATGCTGCACTCCCTCTTTCATGACTCTCTGACAATGCTGCACTCCCTCTACACTGACCATCAGACACTGCTGCCTTCCCGCCACACTGACCTTCTGACAATGATGCACTCCCTCCACACTGACCCTCTGACAATGCTGCATCCCCTCCACACTGACCCTCTGACAATGATGCACTCCCTCCACACTGATCCTCTGAAAATGCTGCACTCCCTCCACACTGACCCTCTGACAATGCTGAACTCCCTCCACACTGACACTCTGACACTGCTGCACTCCCCCCACACTGAATCTCTGACCATAATGCACACCCTCCACACTGATCCTCTGACAATGCTGCACTCACTCCACACTGACCCTCTGACAATGCTGCACTCCCGCCACACTGATCCTCTGACAATGCTGCCCACTCTCCACACTGATCCTCTGACAATGCTGCACCCCCTCCACACTGATCCGCTGACAATGCTGAACTCCCTCCACACTGACCCTCTGACAATGCTGCATCCCCTCCACACTGATCCTCTGATTATACTGCCGACCCTCCACACTGATCCTCTGATAATGCTGCACTCCCTCCACACTGATCCTCTGACAATGCTGCACTCCCTCCACACTAAACCTCCGACAATGCTGCACCCCTTCCACACTGATCCTCTGACAATGCTGCACTCCCTCCACACTGCCCCTCTTACAATGCTGCACCGCCTCCTCACTGAGCCTCTGACAATGCTGCACTCCCTCCATACTGATCCTCTGACAATGCTGCACTCCCTCCACACTGATCCTCTGAAAATGCCGCACTCCCTCCACACTGACCCTCTGACAATGCTGGAATCCCTCCACACTGACCCTCTGACAATGCTGCACTCCCTCCACACTGACTCTCTCACAATACAGCATGCCCTCCACACTGACTCTCTGACAATGCTGCACTCCCTCCACACTGATCTTCTGACAATGCTGCACTCAATCCACACTGAATCTCTGGCAATGTTGCACCCCCTCCATACTGATCCTCTGAAAATGCTGCACCCCCTCCATACTGATTCACTGACAATGCTGCACCCCCTCCACAATGATACTCTGACAATGCTGCACTCCCTCCACACTGATCTTCTGACAATGCTGCACTCCCTCCACACTGAATCTCTGACAATGCTGCCCCTCCCCTCCACACTGACTCTCTGAAAATGCTGCCCCCGCTCCACACTGACTCTCTGACAATGCTGCACTCCCTCGACACTGACCCTCTGACAATGATGCACTCCCTCCACACTGATCCTCTGAAAATGCTGCACTCCCTCCACACTGACCCTCTGACAATACTGAACTCCCTCCACACTGACCCTCTGACACTGCTGCACTCCCCCCACACTGAATCTCTGACCATAATGCACTCCCTCCACACTGATCCTCTGACAATGCTGCACTCACTCCACACTGACCCTCTGACAATGCTGCACTCCCTCCACACTGATCCTCTGACAATGCTGCCCACCCTCCACACTGATCCTCTGACAATGCTGCACCCCCTCCACACTGATCCGCTGACAATGCTGCACTCCCTCCACACTGACCCTCTGACAATGCTGCATCCCCTCCACACTGATCCTCTGATTATACTGCAGACCCTCCACACTGATCCTCTGATAATGCTGCACTCCCTCCACACTGATCTTCTGACAATGCTGCACTCCCTCCACACTAAACCTCCGACAATGCTGCACCCCTTCCACACTGATCCTCTGACAATGCTGCACTCCCTCCACACTGCCCCTCTTACAATGCTGCCCCGCCTCCATACTGATCCTCTGACAATGCTGCAGTCCCTCCACACTGATCCTCTGACAATGCTGCACCCCCTCCAGACTGATCCTCAGACAATGCTGCACCTCCTCCACACTGATTGTCTGATAATGCCGCACTCCCTCCACACTGACCCTCTGACAATGCTGGAATCCCTCCACACTGACTCTCAGAAAATGTGCACCCACTCCATACTGATCCTCTGATAATGCTGCACTCCCTCCACACTGACTCTCTCTCTCAATACAGCACTCCCTCCACACTGACTCTCTGACAATGCTGCACTCCCTCCACACTGATGAATCTGACAATGCTGCACTCAATCCACACTGAATCTCTGGCAATGTTGCACCCCCTCCATACTGATCCTCTGAAAATGCTGCACCCCCTCCATACTGATTCACTGACAATGCTGCACCCCCTCCACAATGATACTCTGACAATACTGCATCCCCTCCATACTGATCGTCTGATAATGCTGCCCCCCTACACACTGACTCTCTGACAATGCTGCCCCCCTCCACACTGACTCTCTGACAATGCTGCACACCCTCCACACTGACCCTCTGTCAATGCTGCACTCCCTCCACACTGATCCACTAACAAAGCAGCAATTCCTTCAAACTGAACCTCTGACTTTGGTGCACACCCTCCACACTGATCCTCTGACAATACTGCACTCCCTCCACACTGTTCTTCTGACAATGCTGCACTCCCTCCACACTGACCCTCTAACAATGCTGCACCCCCTCCACACTGACCCTCTGACAATGATGCACTCCCTCCACACTAAACCTCTGACAATACGGCACTCCCTCCACATTGCTCCTCTGACAATGCTGCACTGCCTCCACACTGACCCTCTGACAATGCTGCACTCCCTCCATACTGACTCTCTGACAATGCTGCACTCCCTCCACACTGATCCTCTGACAATGCTGCACTCCCACCGTCCTGACCCTCTGACAATGCTGCACTCCCTCCATGCTGACCCTCTGACAATGCTGCACTCCCACCGTCCTGACCCTCTGACAATGCTGCACTCCCTCCATGCTGACCCTCTGACAATGCTGCACTCCCTCCACACTGATCCTCTGACAATGCTGCACTCCCACCGTTCTGACACTCTGACAATGCTGCACTCCCTCCTTCCTGACTCTCTGACAATGCTGCACTCCCTCTACACTGACCATCTGACACTGCTGCATTCCCGCCACACTGACCCTCTGACAATGATGTACTCCCTCCATACTGACCCTCTGACACTGCTGCACTCCCCCAACACTGACCATCTGACACTGATGCACTCCCCCCACACTGACCTTCTGACAATGATGCACTCCCTCCACACTGACCCTCTGACAATGCTGCATCCCCTCCACACTGACCCTCTGACAATGATGCACTCCCTCCACACTGATCCTCTGAAAATGCTGCACTCCCTCCACACTGACCCTCTGACAATGCTGAACTCCCTCCACACTGACACTCTGACACTGCTGCACTCCCCCCACACTGAATCTCTGACCATAATGCACACCCTCCACACTGATCCTCTGACAATGCTGCACTCACTCCACACTGACCCTCTGACAATGCTGCACTCCCGCCACACTGATCCTCTGACAATGCTGCCCACTCTCCACACTGATCCTCTGACAATGCTGCACCCCCTCCACACTGATCCGCTGACAATGCTGCATCCCCTCCACACTGATCCTCTGATTATACTGCCGACCCTCCACACTGATCCTCTGATAATGCTGCACTCCCTCCACACTGATCCTCTGACAATGCTGCACTCCCTCCACACTAAACCTCCGACAATGCTGCACTCCCTCCACACTAAACCTCCGACAATGCTGCACCCCTTCCACACTGATCCTCTGATAATGCTGCACTCCCTCCACACTGATCCTCTGACAATGCTGCACTCCCTCCACACTAAACCTCCGACAATGCTGCACTCCCTCCACACTAAACCTCCGACAATGCTGCACCCCTTCCACACTGACCCTCTGACAATGCTGCACTCCCGCCACACTGATCCTCTGACAATGCTGCCCACTCTCCACACTGATCCTCTGACAATGCTGCACCCCCTCCACACTGACCCTCTGACAATGCTGCATCCCCTCCACACTGATCCTCTGATTATACTGCCGACCCTCCACACTGATCCTCTGATAATGCTGCACTCCCTCCACACTGATCCTCTGACAATGCTGCACTCCCTCCACACTAAACCTCCGACAATGCTGCACCCCTTCCACACTGATCCTCTGACAATGCTGCACTCCCTCCACACTGCCCCTCTTACAATGCTGCACCGCCTCCTCACTGAGCCTCTGACAATGCTGCACTCCCTCCATACTGATCCTCTGACAATGCTGCACTCCCTCCACACTGATCCTCTGAAAATGCCGCACTCCCTCCACACTGACCCTCTGACAATGCTGGAATCCCTCCACACTGACCCTCTGACAATGCTGCACTCCCTCCACACTGACTCTCTCACAATACAGCATGCCCTCCACACTGACTCTCTGACAATGCTGCACTCCCTCCACACTGATCTTCTGACAATGCTGCACTCAATCCACACTGAATCTCTGGCAATGTTGCACCCCCTCCATACTGATCCTCTGAAAATGCTGCACCCCCTCCATACTGATTCACTGACAATGCTGCACCCCCTCCACAATGATACTCTGACAATGCTGCACTCCCTCCACACTGATCTTCTGACAATGCTGCACTCCCTCCACACTGAATCTCTGACAATGCTGCCCCTCCCCTCCACACTGACTCTCTGAAAATGCTGCCCCCGCTCCACACTGACTCTCTGACAATGCTGCACTCCCTCGACACTGACCCTCTGACAATGCTGCACTCCCTCCACACTGACTCTCTGACAATGCTGCACTCCCTCCACACTGACTCTCTGACAATGCTGCACTCCCTCCACACTGATCTTCTGACAATGCTGCACTCAATCCACACTGAATCTCTGGCAATGTTGCACCCCCTCCATACTGATCCTCTGAAAATGCTGCACCCCCTCCATACTGATTCACTGACAATGCTGCACCCCCTCCACAATGATACTCTGACAATGCTGCACTCCCTCCACACTGATCTTCTGACAATGCTACACTCCCTCCACACTGAATCTCTGACAATGCTGCCCCTCCCCTCCACACTAACTCTCTGAAAATGCTGCCCCCGCTCCACACTGACTCTCTGACAATGCTGCACTCCCTCGACACTGACCCTCTGACAATGCTGCACTCCCTCCACACTGACTCTCTGACAATGCTGCACTCCCTCCACACTGATCTTCTGACAATGCTGCACTCCCTCCACACTGAATCTCTGACAATGCTGCACCCACTCCATACTGATCCTCTGAAAATGCTGCCCCCGCTCCACACTGACTCTCTGACAATGCTGCACTCCCTCGACACTGACCCTCTGACAATGCTGCACTCACGCCACATTGATCTTCTGACAATGCTGCACTCCCTCCACACTGACCCTCTGACAATGCTGCACTCCCTCTACACTGAACCTCTGACACTGCTGCACTCACTCCACACTGACTCTCTGACAATGCTGTACGCCCTCCACACTGACCCTCTGACAATGATGCACACGGTCCACATGATCCTCTGACATTGCTGCAGTCCCTCCACACTGACCCTCTGACACTTCTGCCCTCCCCCCACACTGACTCTCTGACAATGATGCACTCCCTCCACACTTATCCTCTGACAATGCTGCACTCCCTCCACACTGACCCTCTGACAATGCTGCACTCCCTCCACACAGCCTCTCTGACAATGCTGCACTCCCTCCACATTGCTCCTCTGACAACGCTGCACTGCCTCCACACTGACCCTCTGACACTACTGCCTTCCCCCCACACTGACTGTCAGACAATGATGCACTTCCTCCACACTGATCCTCTGACAATGCTGCACTCCCTCCACACTGACCCTCTGACAATGCTGCATGCCCTCCACACTGATCCTCTGACAATGCTGCACCCCCTCCATACTGATCCACTGATAATTCTGCACCCATTCCACACTGACTCTCTGAAAATGCTGCAAACCCTCCACACTGATCCTCTGACAACGCTGCACTCCCTCCACACTGCCTCTCTGACAATGCTGCACTCCCTCCACACTTACTGTATGACAATGCTTCACTCCCCCAAACTGACCCTCTGACAATGCTTCACCCCCTCCACACTGATCCTTTGACAATGCTGCACCCCCTCCACACTGACCCTCTGACAATGATGCTCTCCCTCCACACTAAACCTCTGACAATGCTGCACTCCCTCCACATTGCTCCTCTGACAATGCTGCACTGCCTCCACACTGACCCTCTGACAATGCTGCACTCCCTCCATACTGACTCTCTGACAATGCTGCACTCCCTCCACACTGATCCTCTGACAATGCTGCACTCCCACCGTCCTGACCCTCTGACAATGCTGCACTCCCTCCATGCTGACCCTCTGACAATGCTGCACTCCCTCCACACTGATCCTCTGACAATGCTGCACTCCCACCGTTCTGACACTCTGACAATGCTGCACTCCCTCTTTCCTGACTCTCTGACAATGCTGCACTCCCTCTACACTGACCATCAGACACTGCTGCCTTCCCGCCACACTGACCATCTGACACTGCTGCACTCCCCCCACACTGACCTTCTGACAATGATGCACTCCCTCCACACTGACCCTCTGACAATGCTGCATCCCCTCCACACTGACCCTTGAACAATGATGCACTCCCTCCACACTGATCCTCTGAAAATGCTGCACTCCCTCCACACTGACCCTCTGACAATGCTGAACTCCCTCCACACTGACCCTCTGACACTGCTGCACTCCCCCCTCACTGAATCTCTGACCATAATGCACACCCTCCACACTGATCCTCTGACAATGCTGCACTCACTCCACACTGACCCTCTGACAATGCTGCACTCCCGCCACACTGATCCTCTGACAATGCTGCCCACTCTCCACACTGATCCTCTGACAATGCTGCACCCCCTCCACACTGATCCGCTGACAATGCTGAACTCCCTCCACACTGACCCTCTGACAATGCTACATCCACACGACACTGATCCTCTGATTATACTGCAGACCCTCCACACTGATCCTCTGATAATGCTGCACTCCCTCCACACTGATCCTCTAACAATGCTGCACTCCCTCCACACTAAACCTCCGACAAGGCTGCACCCCTTCCACACTGATCCTCTGACAATGCTGCACTCCCTCCACACTGCCCCTCTTACAATGCTGCACCGCCTCCTCACTGAGCCTCTGACAATGCTGCACTCCCTCCATACTGATCCTCTGACAATGCTGCACTCCCTCCACACTGATCCTCTGAAAATGCCGCACTCCCTCCACACTGACCCTCTGACAATGCTGGAATCCCTCGACACTGACCCTCTGACAATGCTGCACTCCCTCCACACTGACTCTCTCACAATACAGCATGCCCTCCACACTGACTCTCTGACAATGCTGCACTCCCTCCACACTGATCTTCTGACAATGCTGCACTCAATCCACACTGAATCTCTGGCAATGTTGCACCCCCTCCATACTGATCCTCTGAAAATGCTGCACCCCCTCCATACTGATTCACTGACAATGCTGCACCCCCTCCACAATGATACTCTGACAATACTGCATCCCCTCCATACTGATCGTCTGATAATGCTGCCCCCCTCCACACTGACTCTCTGACAAAGCGGGCCCCCCCCTCCACACTGACTCTCTAACAATGCTGCACACCCTCCACACTGACCCTCTGACAATGCTGCACTCCCTCCACACTGATCCACTAACAATGCAGCAATTCCTCCAAACTGAACCTCTGACTTTGCTGCACACCCTCCACACTGATCCTCTGACAATACTGCACTCCCTCCACACTGTTCTTCTGACAATGCTGCACTCCCTCCACACTGACCCTCTGACAATGCTGCACCCCCTCCACACTGACCCTCTGACAATGATGCACTCCCTCCACATTGATACTCTGACATTGCTGCATACCCTCCACACTGATCCTCTGACAATGCTGCACTCACTCCACACTGACGCTCTGACAATGCTGCACTCCCTCCACACTGATCTTCTGACAATGCTGCACTCCCGCCACACTGATCTTCTGACAATGCTGCACTCCCTCCACACTGATCTTCTGACAATGCTGCACTACCTCTACAGTGATCCTCTGACACTGCTGCACTCCCTGCACACTGACTCTCTGACAATGCTGTACTCCCTCCACACTGATCCTCTGACAATGCTGCACTCACTCCACACTGATCCTCTGACAATGCTGCACTCCCGCCACACTGATCCTCTGACAATGCTGCACCCCCTCCATACTGATCCACTGATAATTCTGCACCCATTCCACACTGACTCTCTGAAAATGCTGCAAACCCTCCACACTGATCCTCTGACAACGCTGCACTCCCTCCACACTGCCTCTCTGACAATGCTGCACTCCCTCCACACTTACTGTATGACAATGCTTCACTCCCCCAAACTGACCCTCTGACAATGCTTCACCCCCTCCACACTGATCCTTTGACAATGCTGCACCCCCTCCACACTGACCCTCTGACAATGATGCTCTCCCTCCACACTAAACCTCTGACAATGCTGCACTCCCTCCACATTGCTCCTCTGACAATGCTGCACTGACTCCACACTGACCCTCTGACAATGCTGCACTCCCTCCATACTGACTCTCTGACAATGCTGCACTCCCTCCACACTGATCCTCTGACAATGCTGCACTCCCACCGTCCTGACCCTCTGACAATGCTGCACTCCCTCCATGCTGACCCTCTGACAATGCTGCACTCCCTCCACACTGATCCTCTGACAATGCTGCACTCCCACCGTTCTGACACTCTGACAATGCTGCACTCCCTCTTTCCTGACTCTCTGACAATGCTGCACTACCTCTACACTGACCATCAGACACTGCTGCCTTCCCGCCACACTGACCATCTGACACCGCTGCACTCCTCCCACACTGACCTTCTGACAATGATGCACTCCCTCCACACTGACCCTCTGACAATGCTGCATCCCCTCCACACTGACCCTCTGACAATGATGCACTCCCTCCACACTGATCCTCTGAAAATGCTGCACTCCCTCCACACTGACCCTCTGAAAATGCTGCACTCCCTCCACACTGACCCTCTGACAATGCTGCACTCACTCCACACTGACCCTCTGACAATGCTGCACTCCCGCCACACTGATCCTCTGACAATGCTGCCCACTCTCCACACTGATCCTCTGACAATGCTGCACCCCCTCCACACTGATCCGCTGACAATGCTGAACTCCCTCCACACTGACCCTCTGACAATGCTACATCCACACGACACTGATCCTCTGATTATACTGCAGACCCTCCACACTGATCCTCTGATAATGCTGCACTCCCTCCACACTGATCCTCTAACAATGCTGCACTCCCTCCACACTAAACCTCCGACAAGGCTGCACCCCTTCCACACTGATCCTCTGACAATGCTGCACTCCCTCCACACTGCCCCTCTTACAATGCTGCACCGCCTCCTCACTGAGCCTCTGACAATGCTGCACTCCCTCCATACTGATCCTCTGACAATGCTGCACTCCCTCCACACTGATCCTCTGAAAATGCCGCACTCCCTCCACACTGACCCTCTGACAATGCTGGAATCCCTCGACACTGACCCTCTGACAATGCTGCACTCCCTCCACACTGACTCTCTCACAATACAGCATGCCCTCCACACTGACTCTCTGACAATGCTGCACTCCCTCCACACTGATCTTCTGACAATGCTGCACTCAATCCACACTGAATCTCTGGCAATGTTGCACCCCCTCCATACTGATCCTCTGTAAAAATGCTGCACCCCCTCCATACTGATTCACTGACAATGCTGCACCCCCTCCACAATGATACTCTGACAATACTGCATCCCCTCCATACTGATCGTCTGATAATGCTGCCCCCCTCCACACTGACTCTCTGACAAAGCGGGCCCCCCCTCCACACTGACTCTCTAACAATGCTGCACACCCTCCACACTGACCCTCTGACAATGCTGCACTCCCTCCACACTGATCCACTAACAATGCAGCAATTCCTCCAAACTGAACCTCTGACTTTGCTGCACACCCTCCACACTGATCCTCTGACAATACTGCACTCCCTCCACACTGTTCTTCTGACAATGCTGCACTCCCTCCACACAGACCCTCTGACAATGCTGCACCCCCTCCACACTGACCCTCTGACAATGATGCACTCCCTCCACATTGATACTCTGACATTGCTGCATACCCTCCACACTGATCCTCTGACAATGCTGCACTCACTCCACACTGACGCTCTGACAATGCTGCACTCCCTCCACACTGATCTTCTGACAATGCTGCACTCCCGCCACACTGATCTTCTGACAATGCTGCACTCCCTCCACACTGATCTTCTGACAATGCTGCACTACCTCTACACTGATCCTCTGACACTGCTGCACTCCCTGCACACTGACTCTCTGACAATGCTGTACTCCCTCCACACTGATCCTCTGACAATGCTGCACTCACTCCACACTGACCCTCTGACAATGCTGCACTCCCTCCACACTGACCCTCTGACAATGCTGCACTCCCGCCACACTGATCCTCTGACAATGCTGCCCACTCTCCACACTGATCCTCTGACAATGCTGCACCCCCTCCACACTGATCCGCTGACAATGCTGAACTCCCTCCACACTGACCCTCTGACAATGCTGCATCCCCTCCACAATGATCCTCTGATTATACTGCCGACCCTCCACACTGATCCTCTGATAATGCTGCACTCCCTCCACACTGATCCTCTGACAATGCTGCACTCCCTCCACACTAAACCTCCGACAATGCTGCACCCCTTCCACACTGATCCTCTGACAATGCTGCACTCCCTCCACACTGCCCCTCTTACAATGCTGCACCGCCTCCTCACTGAGCCTCTGACAATGCTGCACTCCCTCCATACTGATCCTCTGACAATGCTGCACTCCCTCCACACTGATCCTCTGAAAATGCCGCACTCCCTCCACACTGACCCTCTGACAATGCTGGAATCCCTCCACACTGACCCTCTGACAATGCTGCACTCCCTCCACACTGACTCTCTCACAATACAGCATGCCCTCCACACTGACTCTCTGACAATGCTGCACTCCCTCCACACTGATCTTCTGACAATGCTGCACTCAATCCACACTGAATCTCTGGCAATGTTGCACCCCCTCCATACTGATCCTCTGAAAATGCTGCACCCCCTCCATACTGATTCACTGACAATGCTGCACCCCCTCCACAATGATACTCTGACAATGCTGCACTCCCTCCACACTGATCTTCTGACAATGCTGCACTCCCTCCACACTGAATCTCTGACAATGCTGCCCCTCCCCTCCACACTGACTCTCTGAAAATGCTGCCCCCGCTCCACACTGACTCTCTGACAATGCTGCACTCCCTCGACACTGACCCTCTGACAATGATGCACTCCCTCCACACTGATCCTCTGAAAATGCTGCACTCCCTCCACACTGACCCTCTGACAATACTGAACTCCCTCCACACTGACCCTCTGACACTGCTGCACTCCCCCCACACTGAATCTCTGACCATAATGCACTCCCTCCACACTGATCCTCTGACAATGCTGCACTCACTCCACACTGACTCTCTGACAATGCTGCACTCCCTCCACACTGATCCTCTGACAATGCTGCCCACCCTCCACACTGATCCTCTGACAATGCTGCACCCCCTCCACACTGATCCGCTGACAATGCTGCACTCCCTCCACACTGACCCTCTGACAATGCTGCATCCCCTCCACACTGATCCTCTGATTATACTGCAGACCCTCCACACTGATCCTCTGATAATGCTGCACTCCCTCCACACTGATCTTCTGACAATGCTGCACTCCCTCCACACTAAACCTCCGACAATGCTGCACCCCTTCCACACTGATCCTCTGACAATGCTGCACTCCCTCCACACTGCCCCTCTTACAATGCTGCCCCGCCTCCATACTGATCCTCTGACAATGCTGCAGTCCCTCCACACTGATCCTCTGACAATGCTGCACCCCCTCCAGACTGATCCTCAGACAATGCTGCACCTCCTCCACACTGATTGTCTGATAATGCCGCACTCCCTCAACACTGACCCTCTGACAATGCTGGAATCCCTCCACACTGACTCTCAGAAAATGTGCACCCACTCCATACTGATCCTCTGATAATGCTGCACTCCCTCCACACTGACTCTCTCTCTCAATACAGCACTCCCTCCACACTGACTCTCTGACAATGCTGCACTCCCTCCACACTGATGAATCTGACAATGCTGCACTCAATCCACACTGAATCTCTGGCAATGTTGCACCCCCTCCATACTGATCCTCTGAAAATGCTGCACCCCCTCCATACTGATTCACTGACAATGCTGCACCCCCTCCACAATGATACTCTGACAATACTGCATCCCCTCCATACTGATCGTCTGATAATGCTGCCCCCCTACACACTGACTCTCTGACAATGCTGCCCCCCTCCACACTGACTCTCTGACAATGCTGCACACCCTCCACACTGACCCTCTGTCAATGCTGCACTCCCTCCACACTGATCCACTAACAAAGCAGCAATTCCTTCAAACTGAACCTCTGACTTTGCTGCACACCCTCCACACTGATCCTCTGACAATACTGCACTCCCTCCACACTGTTCTTCTGACAATGCTGCACTCCCTCCACACTGACCCTCTGACAATGCTGCACCCCCTCCACACTGACCCTCTGACAATGATGCACTCCCTCTACACTAAACCTCTGACAATACTGCACTCCCTCCACATTGCTCCTCTGACAATGCTGCACTGCCTCCACACTGACCCTCTGACAATGCTGCACTCCCTCCATACTGACTCTCTGACAATGCTGCACTCCCTCCACACTGATCCTCTGACAATGCTGCACTCCCACCGTCCTGACCCTCTGACAATGCTGCACTCCCTCCATGCTGACCCTCTGACAATGCTGCACTCCCACCGTCCTGACCCTCTGACAATGCTGCACTCCCTCCATGCTGACCCTCTGACAATGCTGCACTCCCTCCACACTGATCCTCTGACAATGCTGCACTCCCACCGTTCTGACACTCTGACAATGCTGCACTCCCTCCTTCCTGACTCTCTGACAATGCTGCACTCCCTCTACACTGACCATCTGACACTGCTGCATTCCCGCCACACTGACCCTCTGACAATGATGTACTCCCTCCATACTGACCCTCTGACACTGCTGCACTCCCCCAACACTGACCATCTGACACTGCTGCACTCCCCCCACACTGACCTTCTGACAATGATGCACTCCCTCCACACTGACCCTCTGACAATGCTGCATCCCCTCCACACTGACCCTCTGACAATGATGCACTCCCTCCACACTGATCCTCTGAAAATGCTGCACTCCCTCCACACTGACCCTCTGACAATGCTGCACTCCCCCCACACTGAATCTCTGACCATACTGCACTCCCTCCACACTGACACTCTGACACTGCTGCACTCCCCCCACACTGAATCTCTGACCATAATGCACACCCTCCACACTGATCCTCTGACAATGCTGCACTCACTCCACACTGACCCTCTGACAATGCTGCACTCCCGCCACACTGATCCTCTGACAATGCTGCCCACTCTCCACACTGATCCTCTGACAATGCTGCACCCCCTCCACACTGATCCGCTGACAATGCTGAACTCCCTCCACACTGACCCTCTGACAATGCTGCATCCCCTCCACACTGATCCTCTGATTATACTGCCGACCCTCCACACTGATCCTCTGATAATGCTGCACTCCCTCCACACTGATCCTCTGACAATGCTGCACTCCCTCCACACTAAACCTCCGACAATGCTGCACCCCTTCCACACTGATCCTCTGACAATGCTGCACTCCCTCCACACTGCCCCTCTTACAATGCTGCACCGCCTCCTCACTGAGCCTCTGACAATGCTGCACTCCCTCCATACTGATCCTCTGACAATGCTGCACTCCCTCCACACTGATCCTCTGAAAATGCCGCACTCCCTCCACACTGACCCTCTGACAATGCTGGAATCCCTCCACACTGACCCTCTGACAATGCTGCACTCCCTCCACACTGACTCTCTCACAATACAGCATGCCCTCCACACTGACTCTCTGACAATGCTGCACTCCCTCCACACTGATCTTCTGACAATGCTGCACTCAATCCACACTGAATCTCTGGCAATGTTGCACCCCCTCCATACTGATCCTCTGAAAATGCTGCACCCCCTCCATACTGATTCACTGACAATGCTGCACCCCCTCCACAATGATACTCTGACAATGCTGCACTCCCTCCACACTGATCTTCTGACAATGCTGCACTCCCTCCACACTGAATCTCTGACAATGCTGCCCCTCCCCTCCACACTGACTCTCTGAAAATGCTGCCCCCGCTCCACACTGACTCTCTGACAATGCTGCACTCCCTCGACACTGACCCTCTGACAATGCTGCACTCCCTCCACACTGACTCTCTGACAATGCTGCACTCCCTCCACACTGATCTTCTGACAATGCTGCACTCCCTCCACACTGAATCTCTGACAATGCTGCACCCACTCCATACTGATCCTCTGAAAATGCTGCCCCCGCTCCACACTGACTCTCTGACAATGCTGCACTCCCTCGACACTGACCCTCTGACAATGCTGCACTCACGCCACATTGATCTTCTGACAATGCTGCACTCCCTCCACACTTACCCTCTGACAATGCTGCACTCCCTCTACACTGATCCTCTGACACTGCTGCACTCACTCCACACTGACTCTCTGACAATGCTGTACGCCCTCCACACTGACCCTCTGACAATGATGCACACGGTCCACATGATCCTCTGACATTGCTGCAGTCCCTCCACACTGACCCTCTGACACTTCTGCCCTCCCCCCACACTGACTCTCTGACAATGATGCACTCCCTCCACACTGATCCTCTGACAATGCTGCACTCCCTCCACACTGACCCTCTGACAATGCTGCACTCCCTCCACACAGCCTCTCTGACAATGCTGCACTCCCTCCACATTGCTCCTCTGACAACGCTGCACTGCCTCCACACTGACCCTCTGACACTACTGCCTTCCCCCCACACTGACTGTCAGACAATGATGCACTTCCTCCACACTGATCCTCTGACAATGCTGCACTCCCTCCACACTGACCCTCTGACAATGCTGCATGCCCTCCACACTGATCCTCTGACAATGCTGCACCCCCTCCATACTGATCCACTGATAATTCTGCACCCATTCCACACTGACTCTCTGAAAATGCTGCAAACCCTCCACACTGATCCTCTGACAACGCTGCACTCCCTCCACACTGCCTCTCTGACAATGCTGCACTCCCTCCACACTTACTGTATGACAATGCTTCACTCCCCCAAACTGACCCTCTGACAATGCTTCACCCCCTCCACACTGATCCTTTGACAATGCTGCACCCCCTCCACACTGACCCTCTGACAATGATGCTCTCCCTCCACACTAAACCTCTGACAATGCTGCACTCCCTCCACATTGCTCCTCTGACAATGCTGCACTGCCTCCACACTGACCCTCTGACAATGCTGCACTCCCTCCATACTGACTCTCTGACAATGCTGCACTCCCTCCACACTGATCCTCTGACAATGCTGCACTCCCACCGTCCTGACCCTCTGACAATGCTGCACTCCCTCCATGCTGACCCTCTGACAATGCTGCACTCCCTCCACACTGATCCTCTGACAATGCTGCACTCCCACCGTTCTGACACTCTGACAATGCTGCACTCCCTCTTTCCTGACTCTCTGACAATGCTGCACTCCCTCTACACTGACCATCAGACACTGCTGCATTCCCGCCACACTGACCATCTGACACTGCTGCACTCCCCCCACACTGACCTTCTGACAATGATGCACTCCCTCCACACTGACCCTCTGACAATGCTGCATCCCCTCCACACTGACCCTCTGACAATGATGCACTCCCTCCACACTGATCCTCTGAAAATGCTGCACTCCCTCCACACTGACCCTCTGACAATGCTGAACTCCCTCCACACTGACCCTCTGACACTGCTGCACTCCCCCCTCACTGAATCTCTGACCATAATGCACTCCCTCCACACTGATCCTCTGACAATGCTGCACTCACTCCACACTGACCCTCTGACAATGCTGCACTCCCGCCACACTGATCCTCTGACAATGCTGCCCACTCTCCACACTGATCCTCTGACAATGCTGCACCCCCTCCACACTGATCCGCTGACAATGCTGAACTCCCTCCACACTGACCCTCTGACAATGCTACATCCACACGACACTGATCCTCTGATTATACTGCAGACCCTCCACACTGATCCTCTGATAATGCTGCACTCCCTCCACACTGATCCTCTAACAATGCTGCACTCCCTCCACACTAAACCTCCGACAAGGCTGCACCCCTTCCACACTGATCCTCTGACAATGCTGCACTCCCTCCACACTGCCCCTCTTACAATGCTGCACCGCCTCCTCACTGAGCCTCTGACAATGCTGCACTCCCTCCATACTGATCCTCTGACAATGCTGCACTCCCTCCACACTGATCCTCTGAAAATGCCGCACTCCCTCCACACTGACCCTCTGACAATGCTGGAATCCCTCGACACTGACCCTCTGACAATGCTGCACTCCCTCCACACTGACTCTCTCACAATACAGCATGCCCTCCACACTGACTCTCTGACAATGCTGCACTCCCTCCACACTGATCTTCTGACAATGCTGCACTCAATCCACACTGAATCTCTGGCAATGTTGCACCCCCTCCATACTGATCCTCTGAAAATGCTGCACCCCCTCCATACTGATTCACTGACAATGCTGCACCCCCTCCACAATGATACTCTGACAATACTGCATCCCCTCCATACTGATCGTCTGATAATGCTGCCCCCCTCCACACTGACTCTCTGACAAAGCGGGCCCCCCCCCTCCACACTGACTCTCTAACAATGCTGCACACCCTCCACACTGACCCTCTGACAATGCTGCACTCCCTCCACACTGATCCACTAACAATGCAGCAATTCCTCCAAACTGAACCTCTGACTTTGCTGCACACCCTCCACACTGATCCTCTGACAATACTGCACTCCCTCCACACTGTTCTTCTGACAATGCTGCACTCCCTCCACACTGACCCTCTGACAATGCAGCACCCCCTCCACACTGACCCTCTGACAATGATGCACTCCCTCCACATTGATCCTCTGACATTGCTGAATACCCTCCACACTGATCCTCTGACAATGCTGCACTCACTCCACACTGACGCTCTGACAATGCTGCACTCCCTCCACACTGATCTTCTGACAATGCTGCACTCCCGCCACACTGATCTTCTGACAATGCTGCACTCCCTCCACACTGATCTTCTGACAATGCTGCACTACCTCTACACTGATCCTCTGACACTGCTGCACTCCCTGCACACTGACTCTCTGACAATGCTGTACTCCCTCCACACTGATCCTCTGACAATGCTGCACTCACTCCACACTGACCCTCTGACAATGCTGCACTCCCTCCACACTGACCCTCTGACAATGCAGCACTCCCTCCACACTGATCTTCTGACAATGATGCACTCCCTCCACACTGAACATCTGACAATGCTGCACTCCCTCCACACAAACCCTCTGACAATGCTGCACTCCCTCCACACTGACTCTCTGGCAATGCTGCACTCCCTCCACACTGATCTTCTGACAATGCTGCACTCCCTCCACACAGAATCTCTGACAATGCTGCCCCTCCCCTCCACACTGACTCTCTGAAAATGCTGCCCCCGCTCCACACTGACTCTCTGACAATGCTGCACTCCCTCGACACTGACCTTCTGACAATGCTGCACTCCCTCCACACTGACTCTCTGACAATGCTGCACTCCCTCCACACTGATCTTCTGACAATGCTGCACTCCCTCCACACTGAATCTCTGACAATGCTGCACACCCTCCATACTGATCCTCTGAAAATGCTGCATCCTCTCCATACTGATCCTCTGACAATGCTGCACCCCCTCCACAATGATCCTCTGACAATACTGCACCCCCTCCACACTGATCCTCTAATAATGCTGCACTCCCTCGCACTGATCCTCTGACAATGCTGCCCCCGCCTCCACACTGACTCTCTGAAAATGCTGCCCCCGCTCCACACTGACTCTCTGACAATGCTGCACTCCCTCGACCCTGACCCTCTGACAATGCTGCACTCCCTCGGCACTGACCCTCTGACAATGCTGCACTCCCTCGACACTGACCCTCTGACAATGATGCACTCGCTCCATACTGATCCTCTGACAATGCTGCACTCCCTCCACACTGATCCTCTGAAAATGCCGCACTCCCTCCACACTGACCCTCTGACAATGCTGGAATCCCTCGACACTGACCCTCTGACAATGCTGCACTCCCTCCACACTGACTCTCTCACAATACAGCATGCCCTCCACACTGACTCTCTGACAATGCTGCACTCCCTCCACACTGATCTTCTGACAATGCTGCACTCAATCCACACTGAATCTCTGGCAATGTTGCACCCCCTCCATACTGATCCTCTGAAATGCAGCACCCCCTCCATACTGATTCACTGACAATGCTGCACCCCCTCCACAATGATACTCTGACAATACTGCATCCCCTCCATACTGATCGTCTGATAATGCTGCCCCCCTCCACACTGACTCTCTGACAAAGCGGGCCGCCCCCCTCCACACTGACTCTCTAACAATGCTGCACACCCTCCACACTGACCCTCTGACAATGCTGCACTCCCTCCACACTGATCCACTAACAATGCAGCAATTCCTCCAAACTGAACCTCTGACTTTGCTGCACACCCTCCACACTGATCCTCTGACCAAACTGCACTCCCTCCACACTGTTCTTCTGACAATGCTGCACTCCCTCCACACTGACCCTCTGACAATGCTGCACCCCCTCCACACTGACCCTCTGACAATGATGCACTCCCTCCACATTGATCCTCTGACATTGCTGAATACCCTCCACACTGATCCTCTGACAATGCTGCACTCACTCCACACTGACGCTCTGACAATGCTGCACTCCCTCCACACTGATCTTCTGACAATGCTGCACTCCCGCTACACTGATCTTCTGACAATGCTGCACTCCCTCCACACTGATCTTCTGACAATGCTGCACTACCTCTACACTGATCCTCTGACACTGCTGCACTCCCTGCACACTGACTCTCTGACAATGCTGTACTCCCTCCACACTGATCCTCTGACAATGCTGCACTCACTCCACACTGACCCTCTGACAATGCTGCACTCCCTCCACACTGACCCTCTGACAATGCAGCACTCCCTCCACACTGATCTTCTGACAATGATGCACTCCCTCCACACTGAACATCTGACAATGCTGCACTCCCTCCACACAAACCCTCTGACAATGCTGCACTCCCTCCACACTGACTCTCTGGCAATGCTGCACTCCCTTCACACAGAATCTCTGACAATGCTGCCCCTCCCCTCCACACTGACTCTCTGAAAATGCTGCCCCCGCTCCACACTGACTCTCTGACAATGCTGCACTCCCTCGACACTGACCTTCTGACAATGCTGCACTCCCTCCACACTGACTCTCTGACAATGCTGCACTCCCTCCACACTGATCTTCTGACAATGCTGCACTCCCTCCACACTGAATCTCTGACAATGCTGCACACCCTCCATACTGATCCTCTGAAAATGCTGCATCCTCTCCATACTGATCCTCTGACAATGCTGCACCCCCTCCACAATGATCCTCTGACAATACTGCACCCCCTCCACACTGATCCTCTAATAATGCTGCACTCCCTTCGCACTGATCCTCTGACAATGCTGCCCCCGCCTCCACACTGACTCTCTGAAAATGCTGCCCCCGCTCCACACTGACTCTCTGACAATGCTGCACTCCCTCGACACTGACCCTCTGACAATGCTGCACTCCCTCGACACTGACCCTCTGACAATGCTGCACTCCCTCGACACTGACCCTCTGACAATGCTGCACTCCCGCCACACTGATCTTCTGACAATGCTGCACTCCCTCCACACTGACCCTCTGACAATGCTGCACTCTCTCTACACTGATCCTCTGACACTGCTGCACTCCCTCCACACTGACTCTCTGACAATTCTGCACGCCCTCCACACTGACCCTCTGACAATGATGCACTCGGTCCACACTGATCCTCTGACATTGCTGCACTCCCTCCACGCTGACCCTCTGACACTTCTGCCATCCCCCCACACTGACTCTCTGACAATGATGCACTCTCTCCACACCGATCCTCTGACAATGCTGCACTCCCTCCACACTGACCCTCTGACAATGCTGCACTCCCTCCACACTGACCCTCTGACAATGCTGCACTCCCTCCACACTGCCTCTCTGACAATGCTGCACTCCCTCCACATTGCTCCTCTGACAACGCTGCACTGCCTCCACACTGAGCCTCTGACAATGCTGCACTCCCTCCATACTGACTCTCTGACAATGCTGCGCTCCCTCCACACTGATTCTCTGACAATGCTGAACCCCCTCCACACTGATCCTCAGACAATGCTGCACCCCCTCCATACTGATCCTCTGACAATGCTGCACTCCCTCCACACTGCCTCTCTGACAATGCTGCCCTCCCTCTACACTGATCCTCTGACACTTCTGCCCTCCCCCCACACTGACCCTCTGACAATGATGCACTCCCTCCACACTGATCCTCTGACAATGCAGCATTCCCTCCACACTGACCCTCTGACAATGCTGCACTCCCTCCATTCTGACCCTCTGACAATGCTGCACTCCCTCCACACTGCTTCTCTGACAATGCTGCACTCCCTCCACATTGCTCCTCTGACAATGCTGAACTGCCTCCACACTGACCCTCTGACAATGCTGCACTCCCTGCACACTGATCCTCTGACAATGCTGCACCCCCTCCACACTGACCCTCTGACAATGATGCACTCCCTCCACATTGATCCTCTGACAATGCTGCATACCCTCCACACTGATCCTCTGACAATGCTGCACTCACTCCACACTGACGCTCTGACAATGCTGCACTCCCTCCACACTTATCTTCTGACAATGCTGCACTCCCTCCACACTGATCTTCTGACAATGCTGCACTCCCGCCACACTGATTTTCTGACAATGCTGCACTCCCTCCACACTGATCTTCTGACAATGCTGCACTCCCTCTACACTGATCCTCTGAGACTGCTGCACTCCCTGCACACTGACACTCTGACAATGCTGTACTCCCTCCACACTGATCCTCTGACAATGCTGCACTCACTCCACACTGACCCTCTGACAATGCTGCACTCCCTCCACACTGACCCTCTGACAATGCAGCACTCCCTCCACACTGATCTTCTGACAATGATGCACTCCCTCCACACTGAAAATCTGACAATGCTGCACTCCCTCCACACTGACCCTCTGACAATGCTGCACTCCCTCCACACTGACTCTCTGACAATGCTGCACTCCCTCCACACTGATCTTCTGACAATGCTGCACTCCCTCCACACTGAATCTCTGACAATGCTGCCCCTCCCCTCCACACTGACTCTCTGAAAATGCTGCCCCCGCTCCACACTGACTCTCTGACAATGCTGCACTCCCTCGACACTGACCCTCTGACAATGCTGCACTCCCTCCACACTGACTCTCTGACAATGCTGCACTCCCTCCACACTGATCTTCTGACAATGCTGCACTCCCTCCACACTGAATCTCTGACAATGCTGCACCCCCTCCATACTGATCCTCTGAAAATGCTCCCCCCGCTCCACACTGACTCTCTGACAATGCTGCACTCCCTCGACACTGACCGTCTGACAATGCTGCACTCACGCCACACTGATCTTCTGACAATACTGCACTCCCTCCACACTGACCCTCTGACAATGCTGCATTCCCTCTACACTGATCCTCTGACACTGCTGCACTCACTCCACACTGACTCTCTGACAATGCTGTACGCCCTCCACACTGACCCTTTGACAATGATGCACTGGGTCCACACTGATCCTCTGACATTGCTGCAGTCCCTCCACACTGACCCTCTGACACTTCTGCACTCCCCCCACACTGACTCTCTGACAATGATGCACTCACTCCACACTGATCCTCTGACAATGCTGCATTCCTCCACACTGACCCTCTGACAATGCTGCACTCCCTCCACACTGCCTCTCTGACAATGCTGCACTCCCTCCACATTGCTCCTCTGACAACGCTGCACTGCCTCCACACTGACCCTCTGACAATGCTGCACTCCCTCCACACTGCCTCTCTGACAATGCTGCACTCTCTCCACACTGATCTTCTGACAATGCTGCACTCCCCCCACACTGACCCTCTGACAATGCTGCACTCCATCTCCACTGATCCTCTGACACTGCTGCACTCCCTCAACACTGCCTCTCTGACAATGCTGCACCTCCTCCACACTGACCCTCTGACAATGATGCAATCGGTCCACACTGATCCTCTGACAATGCTGCACCCCCTCCACACTGCCTCTCTGACAATGCTGCACTCTCTCCACACTGATCTTCTGACAATGCTGCACTCCCTCCACACGGACCCTTTGACAATGCTGCACTCCCTCCACATTGCTCCTCTGACAATGCTGCACTGCCTCCACATTGACCCTCTGACAATGCTGCACTCCCTGCACACTGATCCTCTGACAATGCTGCACTCCCTCCACACTGACCCTCTGACAATGCTGCACCCCCTCCACACTGATCCTCAGACAATTCTGCACCCCCTCCATACTGATCCTCTGATACTGCTGCACGCCCTCCACACTGAACCCCTGACAATGCTGCACTCCCTCCACACTGACTCTCTGACAATGCTGCACCCCCTCCACACTGACCCTCTGACACTACTGCCTTCCCCCCACACTGACTGTCCGACAATGATGCACTTCCTCCACACTGACCCTCTGACAATGCTGCATGCCCTCCACACTGATCCTCTGACAATGCTGCACCCCCTCCATACTGATCCACTGATAATTCTGCACCCATTCCACACTGACTCTCTGAAAATGCTGCAAACCCTCCACACTGATCCTCTGACAACGCTGCACTCCCTCCACACTGCCTCTCTGACAATGCTGCACTCCCTCCACACTTACTGTATGACAATGCTTCACTCCCCCAAACTGACCCTCTGACAATGCTTCACCCCCTCCACACTGATCCTTTGACAATGCTGCACTCCCTCCACTCTGACCCTCTGACAATGCTGCACCCCCTCCATACTGACTCTCTGACAATGATGCACTCCCTCCACACTGATCCTCTGACAATGCTGCACTCCCTCCACACTGACCCTCTGACACTACTGCCCTCCCCCACTCTGACTCTCTGACAATGATGCACTCCCTCCAAACTGATCCTCTGACAATGCTGCACTCCCTCCACACTGACTCTCTGACAATGATGCACTCCCTCCACACTGATCCTCTGACAATGCTGCACTCCCTCCACACTGACCCTCTGACAATGCTACACTCCCTCCACACTGACCCTCTGTCAATACAGCACTCCCTCCACACTGACTCTGATAGTGATGCACTCCCTCAGTACTGACTCTCTGAGAATGCTGCACTCCCTCCACACGGATCATCTGACAGTACTGCACTCCCTCCACACTGACCCTCTGACAATGCTGCACTCCCTCCTCACTGACCCTCTGTCAATACTGCACTCCCTCCACACTGACTCTCTGATAGTGATGCACTCCATCAGTACTGACTCTCTGACAATGCTGCACTCCCTCCACACGGATCCTCTGACAATGCTGCACTCCCTCCACACTGACGCTCTGACACTAATGCCCTCCCCGCGCACTGACTCTCAGACAATGATGCACTCCCTCCACACTGATGCTCTGACAATGCTGCACTCCCTCCACACTGACTCTCTGATAGTGATGCACTCCCTCAGTACTTACTCTCTGACAATGCTGCACCCCCTCCATACTGATCCTGTGATAATGATGCACTCCCTCCATAGTGATCCTCTGACAATGATGCACTCCCTCCACACTGATCCTCTGACAATGCTGCACTCCCTCCACACTGAACCCCTGACAATGCTGCACTCCCTCCATACTGACCCTCTGACAATGTTGCACTCTTTCGACACTGACTCTCTGACAATGCTGCACTCCCTCCACATTGATCCTCTGACAATGCTGCACTCCCTCCACATTGATCCTCTGACAATGCTGAACCCCCTCCATACTGATCCACTGATAATTCTGCACCCCCTCCACACTGATCCTCTGACAATGCTGCACTCCCTCCACACTGCCTCTCTGACAATGCTGAACTCCCTCCACACTTACTGTATGACAATGCTGCACTGCCCCAAACTGACCCTCTGACAATGCTGCACTACCTCCACACTGACCCTCTGACAATGCTGCACTCCCTCCACACTGATCCTCTAACAATGCTGCGCTCCCTCCACACTGACCCTCTGACAATGCTGCACCCCTCCACACTGACCCTCTGACAATGATGCACTCCCTCCACACTGATCCTCTGACAATGCTGCACTCCCTCCACACTGACCCTCTGACACTACTGCCCTCCCCCACTCTGACTCTCTGACAATGATGCACTCCCTCCTCACTGATCCTCTGACAATGCTGCACTGCCTCCACACTGACTCTCTCACAATGCTGCACTCACTCCACACTGACGCTCTGACAATGCTGCACTCCCTCCACACTGACCCTCTGACAATGCTGCACTCCCTCCACACTCAATCTCTGACAATGCTGCACCCCCTCCATGCTGATCCTCTGAAAATGCTGCATCCCATCCATACTGATCCTCTGACAATGCTGCACCCCCTCCACAATGATCCTCAGACAATACTGCACCCCCTCCACACTGATCCTCTGAAAATGCTTCACTCCCTCCAAACTGACCCTCTGACAATGCTGCACTCCCTCCACACTGACCCTCTGGCAATGCTGCACTCCCTCCACCCTGACCATCTGACAATTTTGCACTCCCTCCACACTGATCCTCTGACAATGCTGCACTCCCTCCACACTGATCCTCTGACAATGCTGCACTCCCTCCACAATGACCCTCTGACAATGCTGCACTCCCTCCACACTGTCCCTCTGACAATGCTGCACTCCCTCCACACTGACCCTCTGTCAATACAGCACTCCCTCCACACTGACTCTGATAGTGATGCACTCCCTCAGTACTGACTCTCTGAGAATGCTGCACTCCCTCCACACGGATCATCTGACAGTGCTGCACTCCCTCCACACTGACCCTCTGACAATGCTGCACTCCCTCCACACTGACCCACTGTCAATACAGCACTCCCTCCACACTAACTCTCTGATAGTGATGCACTCCCTCAGTACTGACCCTCTGACAATGCTGCACTCCCTCCACACTGACCCTCTGTCAATACAGCACTCCCTCCACACTGACTCTGATAGTGATGCACTCCCTCAGTACTGACTCTCTGAGAATGCTGCACTCCCTCCACACGGATCATCTGACAGTGCTGCACTCCCTCCACACGGATCCTCTGACAATGCTGCACTCCCTCCACACTGACGCTCTGACAATGCTGCACTCCATCCACACTGACTCTCTGACAATGCTGCACTCCGTCCACACTGACTCTCTGACAATGCTGCACTCCCTCCACTCTGACTCTCTGACAATGCTGCACCCCCTCCACACTGACTCTCTGACAATGCTGCACTCCCTCTGCACTGAATCTCTGACAATGCTGCACCCCCTCCATACTGATCCTCTGAAAATGCTGCATCCCATCCATACTGATCCTCTGACAATGCTGCACCCCCTCCACAATGATCCTCAGACAATACTGCACCCCCTCCACACTGATCCTCTGAAAATGCTTCACTCCCTCCACACTGACCCTCTGACAATGCTGCACTCCCTCCACACTGACCCACTGTCAATACAGCACTCCCTCCACACTAACTCTCTGATAGTGATGCACTCCCTCAGTACTGACCCTCTGACAATGCTGCACTCCCTCCACACTGACCCTCTGTCAATACAGCACTCCCTCCACACTGACTCTGATAGTGATGCACTCCCTCAGTACTGACTCTCTGAGAATGCTGCACTCCCTCCACACTGATCCTCTGACAATGATGCACTCCCTCGACACTGATCCTCTGACAATTCTGCACTCCCTCCAAACTGAACCTCTGACAATGCTGCACTCCCTCCATACTGACCCTCTGACAATGTTGCACTCCCTCGACACTGACTCACTGACAATGCTGCACTCCCTCCACATTGATCCTCTGACAATGCTGCACTCCCTCCACACTGACCCTCTGACAATGCTGCACGCCCTCCACACTGATCCTCTGAAAATGCTGCACCCCCTCCATACTGATCCACTGATCATTCTGCACCCCCTCCACACTGACTCTCTGACAATGCTGCACTCCCTCCACACTGATCCTCTGACAATGCTGCACTCCCTCCACACTGCCTCTCTGACAATGCTGCACTCCCTCCACACTTACTGTATGACAATGCTGCACTGCCCCAAACTGACCCTCTGACAATGCTGCACTCCCTCCACACTGACCCTCTGACAATGCTGCACTCCCTCCACACTGATCCTCTAACAATGCTGCGCTCCCTCCACACTGACCCTCTGACAATGCTGCACCCCCTCCACACTGACCCTCTGACAATGATGCACTCCCTCCACACTGATCCTCTGACAATGCTGCACTCCCTCCACACTGACCCTCTGACACTACTGCCCTCCCCCACTCTGACTCTCTGACAATGATGCACTCCCTCCACACTGATCCTCTGACAATGCTGCACTCCCTCCACACTGATCCTCTGACAATGCTGCACTCCCTCCACAATGACCCTATGACAATGCTGCACTCCCTCCACACTGACCCTCTGTCAATACAGCACTCCCTCCACACTGACTCTGATAGTGATGCACTCCCTCAGTACTGACTCTCTGAGAATGCTGCACTCCCTCCACACGGATCATCTGACAGTGCTGCACTCCCTCCACACTGACCCTCTGACAATGCTGCACCCCCTCCACAATGACTCTCTGACAATGCTGCACTCCCTCTGCACTGATCGTCTGACAATGCTGCACCCCCTCCATACTGATCCTGTGATAATGATGCACTCCCTCCACACTGATCCTCTGACAATGATGCACTCCCTCGACACTGATCCTCTGACAATTCTGCACTCCCTCCACACTGAACCTCTGACAATGCTGCACTTCCTCCATACTGACCCTCTGACAATGTTGCACTCCCTCGACACTGACTCTCTGACAATGCTGCACTCCCTGCACATTGATCCTCTGACAATGCTGCACTCCCTCCACACTGACCCTCTGACAATGCTGCACGCCCTCCACACTGATCCTCTGAAAATGCTGCACCCCCTCCATACTGATCCACTGATAATTCTGCACCCCCTCCACACTGACTCTCTGACAATGCTGCACTCCCTCCACACTGCCTCTCTGACAATGCTGCACTCCCTCCACACTTACTGTATGACAATGCTGCACTGCCCCAAACTGACCTCTGACAATGCTGCACTCCCTCCACACTGACCCTCTGACAATGCTGCACTCCCTCCACACTGATCCTCTAACAATGCTGCGCTCCCTCCACACTGACCCTCTGACAATGCTGCACCCCCTCCACACTGACCCTCTGACAATGATGCTCTCCCTCCCTCTGACTCTCTGACAATGATGCACTCCCTCCTCACTGATCCTCTGACAATGCTGCACTGCCTCCACACTGACTCTCTCACAATGCTGCACTCCCTCCACACTGAATCTCTGACAATGCTGCACCCCCTCCATACTGATCCTCTGAAAATGCTGCATCCCATCCATACTGATCCTCTGACAATGCTGCACCCCCTCCACAATGATCCTCAGACAATACTGCACCCCCTCCACACTGATCCTCTGAAAATGCTTCACTCCCTCCAAACTGACCCTCTGACAATGCTGCACTCCATCCACACTGACCCTCTGACAATGCTGCACTCCCTCCACCCTGACCATCTGACAATTTTGCACTCCCTCCACACTGATCCTCTGACAATGCTGCACTCCCTCCACACTGATCCTCTGACAATGCTGCACTCCCTCCACAATGACTCTATGACAATGCAGCACTCCCTCCACACTGACCCTCTGTCAATACAGCACTCCCTCCACACTGACTCTGATAGTGATGCACTCCCTCAGTACTGACTCTCTGAGAATGCTGCACTCCCTCCACACGGATCATCTGACAGTGCTGCACTCCCTCCACACTGACCCTCTGACAATGCTGCACTCCCTCCACACTGACTCTCTGATAGTGATGCACTCCCTCAGTACTGACTCTCTGGCAATGCTGCACTCCCTCCACACGGATCCTCTGACAATGCTGCACTCCCTCCACACTGATCCTCTGACAATGGTGCACTCCCTCCTCACTGACCCTCTGACAATGCTGCAATCCCTCCATACTGACGCTCTGACAATGCTGCACTCCCTCCACACTGACTCTCTGACAATGCTGCACTCCCTCCACATTGATCCTCTGACAATGCTGCAC
Organism: Chiloscyllium punctatum; assembly: GCF_047496795.1. NCBI lineage: Eukaryota > Metazoa > Chordata > Chondrichthyes > Orectolobiformes > Hemiscylliidae > Chiloscyllium > Chiloscyllium punctatum. The sequence continues at coordinate 8,317,076 of NC_092761.1, forward strand.
TGCCTCCACACTGACCCTCAGACAATGCTGCACTCCGTCCACACTGACTCTCTGACAATGCTGCACTCCCTCCACTCTGACTCTCTGACAATGCTGCACCCCCTCCACACTGACTCTCTGACAATGCTGCACTCCCTCTGCACTGATCGTCTGACAATGCTGCACCCCCTCCATACTGATCCTGTGATAATGATGCACTCCCTCCACACTGATCCTCTGACAATGATGCACTCCCTCCACACTGATCCGCTGACAATGCTGCACTCCCTCCATACTGACCCTCTGACACTGCTGCACTCCCCCAAACTGACCCTCTGACATTGCTTCACCCCCTCCGCACTGATCCTTTGACAATGCTGCACTCCCTCCACACTGACCCTCTGAAAATGCTGCACACCCTCCACACTGATCATCTGACAATGCTGCACTCCCTCCACACTGACTCTCTCACAATACAGCACGCCCTCCACACTGACTCTCTGACAATGCTGTACTCCCTCCACACTGACTCTCTGACAATGCTGCACTCCCTCCACACTGATCCTCTGAAAATTCTGCACTCCCTCCACACTGACCCTCTGACAATGCTGCACTCCCTCCACACTGACACTCTCACAATGCTGCATTCCGTCCACACTGACCCTCTGACAATACTGCACTCCCTCCAAACTGACCCTCTGATCGTGATGCACTCCCTCAGTACTGACTCTCTGACAATGCTGCACTCCGTCCACACTGATCCTCTGACAATGCTGCACTCCCTCCATACTGACCCTCTGACAATGCTGCACTCCCTCCACACTGACCCTCTGTCAATACAGCACTCCTTCCACACTGACCCTCTGATAGTGATGCACTCCCCCAGTACTGACTCTCTGACAATGCTGCACTCCCCCCACACTGATCCTCTGACAATGCTGCACTCCCTCCACACTAAACCTCTGACAATGCTGTGCTCCCTCCACACTGATCCTCTGACAATGCTGCACTCCCTCCACACTGACCCTCTTTCAATGCTGCACTACCTCCACACTGACCATCTGACAATGTTGCACTCCCTCCAGACTGATCCTCTGACAATGCTGCAGTCCCTCCACACTGACCCTCTGACAATGCTGCACTCCCTCCACAATGACACTCTGACAATGCTGCATTCCGTCCACACTGACCCTCTGACAATACTGCACTCCCTCCACACTGACACTCTGATAGTGATGCACTCCCTCAGTACTGACTCTCTGACAATGCTGCACTCCGTCCACACTGTTCCTCTGACAATGCTGCACTCCCTCCACACTGATTCTCTGACAATGCTGCACTCCCTCCACACTGACCCTCTGTCAATACAGCACTCCCTCCACACTCACTCTCTGATAGTGATGCACTCCCTCAGTACTGACTCTCTGACAATGCTGCACTCCCTCCACACGGATCCTCTGACAATGCTGCACTCCCTCCACACTGACCCTCTGACAATGCTGCACTCCCTCCACACTGACCCTCTGAGACTACTGCCCTCTCCCCGCACTGACTCTCAGACAATGATGCACTCCCTCCACACTGACCCTCTGACAATGCTGCACTCCCTCCATACTGACCCTATGACAATGTTGCACTCCCTCCACACTGACCCTCTGACAATGCTGCACTCCCTCCACACTGATCCTCTAACAATGCTGCGCTCCCTCCACACTGACCCTCTGACAATGCTGCACCCCCTCCACACTGACCCTCTGACAATGATGCTCTCCCTCCCTCTGACTCTCTGACAATGATGCACTCCCTCCTCACTGATCCTCTGACAATGCTGCACTGCCTCCACACTGACTCTCTCACAATGCTGCACTCCCTCCACACTGAATCTCTGACAATGCTGCACCCCCTCCATACTGATCCTCTGAAAATGCTGCATCCCATCCATACTGATCCTCTGACAATGCTGCACCCCCTCCACAATGATCCTCAGACAATACTGCACCCCCTCCACACTGATCCTCTGAAAATGCTTCACTCCCTCCAAACTGACCCTCTGACAATGCTGCACTCCATCCACACTGACCCTCTGACAATGCTGCACTCCCTCCACCCTGACCATCTGACAATTTTGCACTCCCTCCACACTGATCCTCTGACAATGCTGCACTCCCTCCACACTGATCCTCTGACAATGCTGCACTCCCTCCACAATGACTCTATGACAATGCAGCACTCCCTCCACACTGACCCTCTGTCAATACAGCACTCCCTCCACACTGACTCTGATAGTGATGCACTCCCTCAGTACTGACTCTCTGAGAATGCTGCACTCCCTCCACACGGATCATCTGACAGTGCTGCACTCCCTCCACACTGACCCTCTGACAATGCTGCACTCCCTCCACACTGACTCTCTGATAGTGATGCACTCCCTCAGTACTGACTCTCTGGCAATGCTGCACTCCCTCCACACGGATCCTCTGACAATGCTGCACTCCCTCCACACTGATCCTCTGACAATGGTGCACTCCCTCCTCACTGACCCTCTGACAATGCTGCAATCCCTCCATACTGACGCTCTGACAATGCTGCACTCCCTCCACACTGACTCTCTGACAATGCTGCACTCCCTCCACATTGATCCTCTGACAATGCTGCACTGCCTCCACACTGACCCTCAGACAATGCTGCACTCCGTCCACACTGACTCTCTGACAATGCTGCACTCCCTCCACTCTGACTCTCTGACAATGCTGCACCCCCTCCACACTGACTCTCTGACAATGCTGCACTCCCTCTGCACTGATCGTCTGACAATGCTGCACCCCCTCCATACTGATCCTGTGATAATGATGCACTCCCTCCACACTGATCCTCTGACAATGATGCACTCCCTCCACACTGATCCGCTGACAATGCTGCACTCCCTCCATACTGACCCTCTGACACTGCTGCACTCCCCCAAACTGACCCTCTGACATTGCTTCACCCCCTCCGCACTGATCCTTTGACAATGCTGCACTCCCTCCACACTGACCCTCTGAAAATGCTGCACACCCTCCACACTGATCATCTGACAATGCTGCACTCCCTACACACTGACTCTCTCACAATACAGCACGCCCTCCACACTGACTCTCTGACAATGCTGTACTCCCTCCACACTGACTCTCTGACAATGCTGCACTCCCTCCACACTGATCCTCTGAAAATTCTGCACTCCCTCCACACTGACCCTCTGACAATGCTGCACTCCCTCCACACTGACACTCTCACAATGCTGCATTCCGTCCACACTGACCCTCTGACAATACTGCACTCCCTCCAAACTGACCCTCTGATCGTGATGCACTCCCTCAGTACTGACTCTCTGACAATGCTGCACTCCGTCCACACTGATCCTCTGACAATGCTGCACTCCCTCCATACTGACCCTCTGACAATGCTGCACTCCCTCCACACTGACCCTCTGTCAATACAGCACTCCTTCCACACTGACCCTCTGATAGTGATGCACTCCCCCAGTACTGACTCTCTGACAATGCTGCACTCCCCCCACACTGATCCTCTGACAATGCTGCACTCCCTCCACACTAAACCTCTGACAATGCTGTGCTCCCTCCACACTGATCCTCTGACAATGCTGCACTCCCTCCACACTGACCCTCTTTCAATGCTGCACTACCTCCACACTGACCATCTGACAATGTTGCACTCCCTCCAGACTGATCCTCTGACAATGCTGCAGTCCCTCCACACTGACCCTCTGACAATGCTGCACTCCCTCCACAATGACACTCTGACAATGCTGCATTCCGTCCACACTGACCCTCTGACAATACTGCACTCCCTCCACACTGACACTCTGATAGTGATGCACTCCCTCAGTACTGACTCTCTGACAATGCTGCACTCCGTCCACACTGTTCCTCTGACAATGCTGCACTCCCTCCACACTGATTCTCTGACAATGCTGCACTCCCTCCACACTGACCCTCTGTCAATACAGCACTCCCTCCACACTCACTCTCTGATAGTGATGCACTCCCTCAGTACTGACTCTCTGACAATGCTGCACTCCCTCCACACGGATCCTCTGACAATGCTGCACTCCCTCCACACTGACCCTCTGACAATGCTGCACTCCCTCCACACTGACCCTCTGAGACTACTGCCCTCTCCCCGCACTGACTCTCTGATAGTGATGCACTCCCTCAGTACTGACTCTCTGACAATGCTGCACTCCCTCCACACGGATCCTCTGACAATGCTGCACTCCCTCCACACTGACCCTCTGACAATGCTGCACTCCCTCCATACTGACCCTATGACAATTTTGCACTCCCTCCACACTGACTCTCTGACAATGCTGCATTCCCTCCACATGGATCCTCAGACAATGCTGCACTGCCTCCACACTGACCCTCTGATAATTCTGCACTCCCTCCACACTGATCCTCTGACAATTCTGCACTCCCTCCGCACTGACCCTCTGACAATGCTGCACTCCCTCCACACTGACCCTCTGAGACTACTGCTCTGCCCCCGCACTGACTCTCAGACAATGATGCACTCCCTCCACACTGACCCTCTGACAATGCTGCACTCCCTCCATACTGACCCTATGACAATGTTGCACTCCCTCCACACTGACTCTCTGAAAATGCTGCATTCCCTCCACATTGATCCTCAGACAATGCTGCACTGCCTCCACACTGACCCTCTGACAAATCTGCGCTCCCTCCACACTGATCCTCTGACAATGCTGTACTCCCTCCGCACTGACCCTCTGACAATGCTGCACCCCCTCCACACTGATCCTCTGACAATACTGCACCCCCCATACTGATCCACTGAAAATGCTGCACCCCCTCCACACTGACTCTCTGACAATGCTGCACTCCCTCCACACTGATCCTCTGACAATGCTGCACTCCCTCCACACTAACTCTCTGACAATGCTGCACTCCCTCCACACTGACTCTTTGGCAATGCTGCATCCCCTCCACACTGACTCTCTGACAATGCTGCACTCCCTCTGCACTGATCGTCTGACAATGCTGCACTTCCTCCATACTGATCCTCTGACAATGCAGCACTCCCTCCACACTGATCCCCTGACAATGTTGCACCCCCTCCACACTGATCCTCTGATAATGCAGCACTCCCTCCACACTGATCCTCTGACAATGCTGCACTCCCTCCACACTGATCCTCTGATAATGCTGCACTCCCTCCACACTGATCCTCTGACAAAGCTGCACTCCCTCCACACTGACCCTCTGATAGTGATGCACTCCCTCAGTACTGACTCTCTGAGAATGCTGCACTCCGTCCACACTGATCCTCTGACAATGCTGCACTCCGTCCACACTGACCCTCTGACAATGCTGCACTCCCTCCACACTGACCCTCTGACAATACTGCACTCTCCCCACACTGACCCTCTGATAATGATGCACTCCCTCAGTACTGACTCTCTGACTGTTTGGAAGTGGCCCTATACTGATCCTCCGGCAGTGTGGCCCAGTCTCAGGACAAAACCTCTGATAGTACAGCACTCCATCAGAACTGACACTCTGACAGTTTAGTACTGCATCAGTACTGACTCAGTGACAGGGTAGCACTCCCTCAGTACTGACCCATTGCCTTGGTCGTGCACCTCTGACAGTCCAGCAGTGCCTCAGTACTGACCCTCTGTCAGTCCAGCACTCCCTCAGTCCTGACGCTCTGACAGTATAGCATTCCCTCAGTACTGACTCTCTGACAGTGTGGAAGTGGCCCTATACTGACCCTCCGACATTGTGGCCCAATCTCAGGCCAAAACCTCTGACAGTACTGCTGTCCATCAGAACTGACACTCTGACAGTACAGCACTCCCTCAGTACTGACTCATTGACAGTGTAGTACTCTCTCAATACTGACCCTCTGCCTCGGTCCTGCACCTCTGACAGTCCAGCAGTGCCTCAGGGTACTGTCTATCTGACAGTGTAGCACTCTCTCTGTACTAACCCTCTGACAGTGCAGCACTCCTCAGTACTGACCCTCTGGCAATGAGGCACTCCCTCAGTACTGACCTTCTGACAGTGCAGCACTCCCTCAGTACTGACCCTCAGACAATGAGGCACTCCCTCAGTACTGACCCTCTGACAGTGCAGCACACCCTCAGTACTGACCCTCTGACAATGAGGCACTCCCTCAGTACTGACCCTCCGATGGTGCAGCACTCCCTCAGTACTGTCTATCTGACAGTGTAGCACTCTCTCTGTACTGACCCTCTGACAGTGCAGCACTCCTCAGTACTGACCCTCTGGCAGTGCAGCACTCCCTCAGTACTGACCCTCAGACAATGAGGCACTCCCTCAGGACTGACCCTCTGACAGTGCAGCACTCCCTCAGTACTGACCATCTGGCAATGAGGCACTCCCTCAGTACTGACCCTCTGACAGTGCAGCACTCCCTCAGTACTGACCCTCAGACAATGAGGCACTCCCTCAGTACTGACCCTCTGACAGTGCAGCACTGCCTCAGTACTGACCCTCTGACAATGAGGCACTCCCTCAGTACTGACCCTCCGATGGTGCAGCACTCCCTCAGTACTGTCTATCTGACAGTGTAGCACTCTCTCTGTACTGACCCTCTGACAATGCAGCACTCCCTCAGTACTGACCCTCAGACAATGAGGCTCTCCCTCAGGACTGACCCTCTGATGGTGCAGTGCTCTCTCAGTGCAGATCCTCTGATAGGGAGGCTTGCCGTCTGTACTGACCCTCTGACAGTGTGGTGCTCACTCAGTACTGACTCTCTGACAGTGCAGCACTCTCTCTGTACTGACCATCTGACAGTGCAGCACTCCCTCAGTACTGAACCTCTGACAGTGTGACACTCCTGCAAAACTGACCATCTGACAGTGCAGTACTCCCTCAGTACTGACCCTCTGATGGTGCAGTGCTCCCTCAGTACTGACCCTCAGACAGTGTAGCACTCCCTCAATACTGACCCTCAGACAGTGTAGCACTCCCTCAGTACTGACCCTCAGACAATGAGGCACTCCCTCAGTACTGACCATCTGACAGTGCAGCACTCTCTCTGTACTGACCCTCTGACAGTGCAGCACTCTCTCGGTACTGACCATCTGAAATAGCACTCACTCAGAACTGACACTCTCACTGTATAGCTCTCCCTCAGTACTGACCTTTTCATAGTGCATGCTACCTCAGTTCTGACCCTCTGACAGTGTAGTGCTCTTTTAGTCCTGACCCTCTGATGGTGCAGTGCTCTCAGAGTACAGAGCTTCAGACAGTGCGGCATTCCCTCTGGATTGAACCGCTGACAGTGTGGTGCTCCCTCAGTACTGACCCTTTGACAGTGTAGTACTCCTCAGAAATGGCCCTCTGGTAATGCAGCAGTCCCTCACTACTGACTGTCCGATAGTGCGGTGATCCCTCAGTACTCACCCTCTGACAGTGCAGCACTCCCTCAGTCCTGACGCTCACACAGTGCAGAACTTCCTCAGTACAGACCATCTGACTGTGTGGCTCTGCCCCCATACCGACCATGTGACAGTGTGGTACACCCTCAGTACTGACCCTCTGACAGTGCAGCTCGTTGGCAGTGCAGCACTCCTTTAGTTCTGACATTCTTACAGTGTAGTGCTCCCTCAGTACTAACCCTCTAAGAATGCACCGCTCCATCAGTACTAACCCTCTGAGAATGCACCGCTCCATCAGTACTGACCCTCTGAGAGTGCAGCACTCCCTCAGTACTGACCCTCTCACAGTGCGGCGCTCCATCAGTACTGACCCTCTGACACTGCAGCACTCCCTCAGTACTGACCATCTTACAGTGCAACACTCCCACAGTACTAACCCTCTGACAGTACAGCACTCCCTAGGTACTGACCCTCTGGCAGTGCAGCACTCCCTCAGGGCTTCATGGTAATTTCAGACATGATAGAGATTGAACCAACAATGTTGGCATCACGAATCTGTTAGCTGAGGTTAATGACCCCCCTTTGTCGTAGAGGGATTCAATCCCTCTGACAGTGCAGCACTCCCTCAGTGTTGACCTTCCGACAGTGCATCACTCCCTCAGTACTGACCTTCCGACAGTGCAGCACTCCCTCAGTGTTGACTTTCCGACAGTGCAACACTCCCTCAGCACTGACCCACTTTTTTTCTATTTCATAGAGTCTTGTGGAAATTTGGAGACATAGGGTTTGCAGATTCTGAGGAAGCATGAGAGAGACACACAAACCAAACCCTGTCTGAAACTCTCTGCAATAGACTATTCAGAGGCTCAGAGTCACTGAGATGAAACTCTCTGCAATAGAGTATTCAGAGGCACAGAGTCACAGAGATGCACAGCTTGGAAATGGACGCTCCTGTCCAACTTGTCCAAACCAACCAGATATTCTCATCTCATTTCATTCCATTTGCTAGCACTTGGCTGATATCCCTCTAAACCCTTCCTAATCACATACTCATCCTGATGCCTTTTAAATGTCGCAATTATCCCAGCCCCCATCACTTCCTCTGGCAGCTACCTGCATGCCCTTGAATAAGTGCTCAAACATTCAGACTGTCGATACAAACGCTAATAAACACCAACCTACGAAAGGATATCATTGTCATTTTCAACTGACCCTTTGCTTCTTCATTATGCTGAATTGAACAGAGGTAAAGAAACAGAGTTAGTGACCATCCACCGTCACCCTGTTATAAAACTTATTTTCAAATGTGGCTTGTATGTGGTTCCCGCACCCTCTAATAGTTGCCTGGAAGGTGGGGGTGAGCTGTACTCTCCTGCTGCAGTCCTTGGGTGTCCCACAGTGATGTTAGGGAGGGAGCTCCAGGAGTTTGACCTGAAAGAGAGAGTTCACCTTTCAATCCAGTGATTTCTGCGGGATAGTTCCTTCAGAACAGACCGTTTTGAGGAAGGGTCACTTGACAAAGGCTCTTCACAAAGATCCTGATCAATGTAACTTTGTGATGTTAGTTCAGAAGGAACAGCTCAGACCTAACATTTCGGTGTGCCTTTGTTCTGTATCTGTTCTCCCATGTATCCCGCCCTCTGAATACAATACCTTACACAGCCTTAAACCTGTTTGTCAACTTTCAGCAGAAGCAGCCTCAGGGCATTGAACACAGACTGAATTACTCAGTGACACTTGGATCAGGTCAAGTTCTCAAGTAAACAGATGGTGGGGAAATTCAGCACAATTCAGCAGGTAGCAACGGTGAAGAGAGAGGGGAACAATTCGCATTCCAAGTGACTCTTCCTCAAAACGGTCTGTTCTGAAGGAACTTTCCCGCAGAAATCACTGGATTGAAAGGTGAACTCTCTCTCTGTCTCTTTCTCCCTCTCCCTTCAGAGATGCTGCCGGACATGCTGAGCTTCTTCAGCAATCTCTGTATTGATGTTTCAATACAGAGCGTCCGTACATATTGATTTTAGTGTTGAATTCTCCAGCTTGCTCTATTAAAGGGTTTGAATCCCTCTGCTACAAAGGGGGGTCAGTTACCATAGCTAACAGGTTCGTGATGCCAACATTGTTGGCTCAATCTCTATCATGTCTGAAATGACCATGAAGGCCCCAGCTTCTCAAACTCGCCCCTCACCTGAGGTGTGTGACCCACCAGGCCTCTCTCTCTGACAAGACAGCAGCTCTCGGGTCCTCCTGGTCTATATTAACTTCCCAACTTTAAAAAGGGCACTCCAGTAAGAGAGCTCTTTACATGGTTCAGGTCAAACTCCTGGAGCTCCCTCCCTAACATCACTGTGGGACACCCAAGGACTGCAGCAGGAGAAAACAGCTCCCCCTCCCACCTTCCAGGCAACTATTAGAGGGTGTGGGAATCACATACAAGCCACATTTGAAAATAAGTTTTATAACAGGGTGACGGTGGATGGTCACTAACACTGTTTCTTTACCTCTGTTCAAATCAGCGTAATGAAGAAGCTAAGGATGGGTTGAAAATGACAGAGGGTCATTAAAAAGGGAGCACCATACTGTCAGAGGGTCAGCACAGAGGGAGTGCCACACTGTCAGAGGGTCAGTACAGAGAGAGTGCTGCACTGTCAGATGGTCAGTACAGAGAGAGTGCTACACTGTCAATGGGTCAGTACTGAGGGAGTGCTAAACTGTCAATGGGTCAATGCTGAGGGAGTGTTACACTGTCAATGGGTCAGTACTGAGGGAGTGCTAAACTGTCAATGGGTCAGTGCTGAGGGAGTGCTACACTGTCAATGGGTCAGTACTGAGGGAGTGCTGTACTGTCAGAGGTTTTGTCCTGAGATTGGGCCACACTGTCAGAGGGTCAGTATAGGGCCACTTCCACACTGTCAGAGAGTCAGTACTGATGGAGTACATCACTATTCAGAGGATCAGTGTGGAGGGAGTGCTGTATTGACAGAGAGTCAGTGTGGAGGGAGTGCAGCATTGTCAGAGGGTCAGTATGGAGGGAGTGCAGCATTGTCAGAGGGTCAGTGTGGAGGGAGTGCAGCATTGTCAGTGAGTCAGGACGGAGGGATTGCTGTGCAGTGAGAGGGTCAGTAATGATGAAGTGCGCACTCTCTGACGGTCAGTACTAATGGATGGCCATGCTGTCAGAGTGTCACACTGTGAGAGGGTTACTACTAAGGGAGCGCTGCACTGTGAAAGGGTTAGAACTGAGGAAGCACCGCAGTCTGAAGGGATTAGTACAGATGGACCACCGCGATGTGAGGGGGTCAGTACTGAGGGAGCACCACACTCTGAGGGGATTAGTGCTGAGGGATCACCGCGATGTGAGGGGGTCAGTACTGAGGGATCACCGCGCTGTGAGGGGGTCAGTACTGAGGAAGCACCACACTATGTGTCAGACAGTCAGTACTGAGTGATTCCTGCATTGCCTGAGGGTCAGTACAGAGAGAGTGATGCACACTCAAAGGGTCATTACTGAGGGAGCGCTACACAGTCAGTGTGTCAGTTCTGTGGGAGTGTTGTTACAGAGGGTCTGTACTGAGGGAGTGTTGCACTGCCAAAGGGTCTGTACTGAGGGAGTGCTGGATTATCAGAAGTGCAGGAATGAGGCAGTGCCACACTGTCAGAGGGTCAGTACTGAGGGAGTGCTGCACTGTCAGAGTGTCAGGACTGAGGCAGTGCCGCACTGTCAGAGTGTCAGTACTGAGGGAGTGCTGCTCTGTCAGAGGGTCAGTACTGAGGGAATGCCGTGTTATCGGAGGGTCAGTACCGAGGGAGTGCTGCACTGTAGAAATGTCAGTGCTGAGGGAATGCTATTGTGTCAGAATGTCATTTCTGAGGGTGTGCTGCAGTGTCAAAGGACCAGTGCTGAGGGATTGCAGCACTGTCAGAGGGTCAGTACTGAGGGATTGCAGCACCGTCAGGGGCCAAGGGGCTGTTGCAGTGTCAGAGGGTCAGTTCTGAGGGAGTATTGAATGATCAGAGGATGCGCCGCACTGTCTTAAAGTCAGTATGAAGGTGCCCCACACTGTGGGAGGGTCAGTATACGGGCAATGCCTCACTGTCAGAGGGTCAGTACAGAGGGAGGGCTGCAGTGTCATAGGAAAAGTACTGAGGGGAGTCTCACTGTCAGAGGGCCAATACCAAGGGAGTGCTGCACTGTCAGAGGGTCAGAACTGAGGGAGTGCTGCACCGCCAGAGGGTCAGTATTGAGGGAGTGCTGCACCGTCAGAGGGTCAGTACTGAGGGAGTGCTGCACCGTCAGAGGGTCAGTACTGAGGGAGTGCTGCACCGTCAGAGGATCAGTACTAAGGGAGTGCTGCAATGTCAGAGGGTCAGTACTGAGGGAGTGCTGCACTGTCAGAGGATACTACTGCGGGTGTGCTACGCTATCAGGGGGGTCAGTAATGGGGAATTGCTGCAATGTCAGAGGGTCAATCTGAGGGCAGTGCTGCACTGTGAGAAGGTCAGTACTGACGGAGTGCTGCAATGTCAGAGGATCAGTACTGAGGGAGTGCTGCACTGTCAGAGAGTCAGTACTGAGGGAGTGCTGCACTGACAGAGGATCATGACTGAGGGAGTGCTGCACTGTCAGAGGATCAGTACTGAGGGAGTGCTGCACTGTCAGAGAGTCAGTACTGAGGGAGTGCTGCACTGACAGAGGATCATGACTGAGGGAGTGCTGCATTGTCAGAGGATCATGACTGAGGAAGTGCTGCACTTTCAGAGGGTCAGTACTGAGGGAGTGCTGCACTGTCAGCGCATCAGTCTGGGGGATACTTGCATTGTAAGAGAGTCAGGACTGAGTGAGTGCCACACTATCAGATGGGCTGAATGGCCTAACCTCTGCTCCCATATCTTGTGGCCTAAGAGGAATATCTGAAATTGTTCAGTATATTTCTGCCTCTGCATCCTACATACCCTGCTCAGTAATGACTCCCACGTCCAGATTCCAGAGACTGTGTTCAAACAGACCATCATTAATTGGATATTGAACCTGAAGAGGTTCCACCCGCTTTTCCCAGTGTTGGAGTTTTCGTTTCGTGTGACTGACCTGCCAGATCAAAGGGATATTTTCATGCTGCAGGACTGAGGTTTATTCCTCAGCTTCCGTGTACTCATCCCAAATGAATCCCACTACTCCACACTCAGCACAGTCGTGTGTTCCTTATTTCTGAGCTTCCCAATGCTAATCCACATCCAGAATGACATCCCACACTCCTCCAAATCATATCGCAGGCTAATTGCCTGGGAGAGAGGAATGCTAAGAGGGGAAATAGAATTCTGAATGTACCTTACAGTGACATTCAGGGTGAATTGATAATGAGAGAAAGAGTAGGTTGTGGAACACAGTGCGAATTTGTGCATGGACCCAGAGGCTATAGTGAATGGATGCATTTTGTCAGTGCTCATTGGGACAGGTTTGATATGAAATCGTGGAGATGCTCTGTGATACAATTAAATGAATGAGCATATACAGAGAGAGAAATGGTTCTGAGTGGTCTGGCCTTCTTACAACCCAATAAATCTCAAAAGACGGTGGAAATGTATCTCAGTTTACCGAATGAGGTGATGGAGGAAGTAGCAGGTACACTTGCAAACATTTTCAAATCCCCTCTGGCCACAGTAGAGGTGTCGTCGGACTGACCATGTGGTACTGTTATTCAAGAAGGAACATGGGATATATCAGGCAGCTACAGGCCAGTCAGGCTAATATCGTGGGTGGGACGTATGTTGGAAGCAATTTTGGGAGATAGAATTAATCAGCATTTAAAGAGACTGGAGTTCATGAAGAAGAGTCAGAATGGTTGTGTTCAGGAGGGGTCAGGTCTGACCAATAGGATTGCACTTTTTAAGGAGGTGACCAGGTGTGTAAAAAGGGGCAATACTTTCCTATTGCCTGCTTGGAGGTGAATAAGGCTTTTATCAGGATCCATATTGGAAACTGATATTGAAAATAAACACTCAAGTTCCAAGGAATTTGGCGCAGAATGCTGAGTGGGAGGAAGCAGACAGTGATGACCCAATTAGAAATCTCTGTCTGTTCATGTCTCACTGTTGGGGTCTTACTGATGTGGTTGATAGAAAAGATTTAGGTTTGAATGGTGGAGGGTTAATCATTGGGTTCATGAGTAATATGAAGATTGGTTGGGTGATAAATACTGAGGATGATAGCCTTAGATTAGAGAAGGATGGAGATGGCCTTGTCAGATGGACCGATCAGTGACAACGGGTGAAGTGCCTGAAGACTGGAGGGTGATTAATGATGTGCCATTATTGAAGTAAGGCTGCAATGAACAGCCATTGAACTATGGAGCTGTGAGCCTGATGGCAGTGGTGGGTAAGCTGTTGGAGGGCATTCTGAGAGACAATTTACATGCATTTGGAAAAGCAAGAATTGATTAGGGATGGTCAGCATGTCTTTGTGGAAATGGTTTATCCAACTTGATAGAGGTTTTGAAGGGTTGACTGAGAAGATAGATGAGAAGGTTTCACATGGGAGACTGGTGAGTAAAAGGTTAGATGACATGACATCCAGGGAGACAGGACAACACGGTGCCTCAGTGGTTAGCACTGCTTCCTCACAGCACCAAGGATGCAACTTTGATTCTAGCTCCCAGCCACTGTCTGTGTGGAGTTTACACATTCTCCCTGTATCTGTGGGTTTCCTCTGGGTGTTCCGGTTTCTACCCACAATCCAAATATGTGCTGGTTAGGTGGGGTGGCCATGGGAAATGCAACATTACAGGGATAGAATAGTGAGTGTGAGTGTAGGTGGGATGCTTTTCAGACGGCCGATGTGGACCTGATGGGCTGAATGGCCTGATTTTACACTGTAGGAATTCAATGATTAATCAAGAGACCCAATAATATTCTGAGGACCAGGGCTCCAATCTTGGACTGTGGTGGATGTGGGTCCTTACAATCTGAAGGGCTTTGTGAATGAATGCAGGCTGAGAGTTGGGCTGGGCTGTGTTCTGAGGTGTTAAGGGTGTGAATATTTTTGTGGAGGTACTGTCTGAGGGGCATTGTGGGTAAACACAATGGAGTGGTGCTTTCTGAGGTATGAGGGAGCACTATCTGGTGGTACAAGGTGCAGAATGTAGGAAGGTACAGATACACTTCCCTGATCATTCCCTCAGGGTCCGCAAGGCACACTGGTGTCGCAATTTGGGATGGACGCCACGTCCATTTTAGAAGATTCAGATCTTTTTGAACAAACATTGAAAAATAACATCACCATGTGTCTTAAACATGGAGGAAAACTGTTGTCAATGTATGGTCACTTGTAGCTTGGAGACTCTCTAGAAAAGCAGGCACCCAAACAGACCAATGCTGTCGATGCAAGACGTGGTGCACAGGAAGATCCAACAAGTAATTTGCAGTTGATGTCTGTCTCCCTACAGCAGTCATCATGCGAGATCAGGGTTCAGTCCTAGGAGAAGTAATCTCTCCATCGAACCTTTCTCCATGTTTGTACAGTAATCGTGGTTATGTGTGTGTATCTCTGTGTGAGAGAGAGAGACAGAGAGCGAGTGTCTGTGTGTGAGAGAGAGAGTGCATGTGTGTGTATCTCTGTGTGTCTGTGTGTGAGAGAGAAGGATTATGTGTTTATGTATGTGTCTGTCTCAGTGTGTGTTTGTGTGCGTGTGTGTGAGAGGAGAGGAATGCGTGCGTGTTTGAGGGAGTGAGAGTGTGTGTTTGTGTGCGTGTGTGAGAGAGAGAGGAATGTGTGTGTTTGAGGGAGTGAGAGTGTGTGTTTGAAAGAGAGTGTGTGTTTGTGTGTATGTGTGTGAGAGGAATGTGTGTGTGAGAGAGAGGAATGTGTGTATATGTTTGAGAGTGTGTGTTTGGGAGAGTGAGTGTCTGTGAGAGTGTGTGTGTGTGTGTGTGTCTGTGTGTGTGTGTCTGTGTGTGTGTGTGTCTGTGTGTGTGTGTGTGTGTGTGTGTGTGTGTATTAGTGTGTGTGTGAACTAGCCAGTCTTATTGTGTGCCCAGCTGCTGTTTCAGGTGAAATGGTCCTCTTGTCTCCAAAGACACAAAGGCTGCAAGAGTGACTTAACTGTGGGAAAGAGAGTGCTGTTCATTCCAGTGGGGATTCATCCAGTAAACCTCCCCACACACTAACATCCCTCTGGCAATGCAGTGACTAGTCCTGCACACAGTGCTCCAGTTACAAACCAATGTAATGTCACCGTCGTATGACCAGAGCATGGGACAGCTCCTCATTACAGAGCGGGGTCTGGTGGGGATTTAATCAGAGGGTCACCATGGCCCAGCTGAGGGGAGAGGTTGGGAAGGAGAGTCCTTCAGGGTAACTCTAGCGAGTGTGGTAAGCTAACTGCCCAGCCAACTGAGCTAACCAACCTCACTCCAGGGGCATGTCCTGTATAACCCAATTATATCCAGCCTGCACCTCAATAAGAGCCAGGAGCAAGGCCATTCGGCCCACCCTAACCCAGAATGGAGAGCAAGGGAAGCTGATGAAGGAAACAAGCCCCTCCCATGTGGCCTTCTGAAATGGAGCTGGAGGACAGGGCAGACCTGGCCTGCTGTTTGCTTCCCCAGGACTGGCCTGCTCCACCTTACAGTGAGAGTCTGAGGGGAATCTCGAGGAGATTTCACTTCTCACTGAGAGGCTGCAACGCCAATCCAAATCAGGCTGGTTCCCTCCGAGACTCACGGAAGAGTGCAGCACTCTACAGATCAGGGCCTTGTGGAGTCATAACCTCCAATGTGGGGGCCAAGAGCTGTGTGAGAAACAAAGCCCACTCACTTCAATAATTCCAGTCCAAGACAAGATCTGAATCAGTAGTGCCATTTATTTTACACTTGCAAGTGGGTGTGATGTCCAGTGTCTATAAGGCAGAGGACATACACACACCAAATTCAATTCATACACAAGATTTATATGATTTGATGTCTATTGTTTTACACTGCTCCCTCCCCTGTTTACATCGTCCACTTCCCGAAGACCGGGCCCCCATTACCCCTGTTTATCTCTTGCCTTATCCGGCCTTGTCTGTGACAAAATGTTTATTCCTGGCCTCACAAGGCTGTTTGACCTCATCCTGCTGTAGGTCATTGTTAGGCATATTCTTTCTTCATCATTATCTACCCCCTTCATCTGTGCCTTTCC
The DNA here is from genome assembly GCF_047496795.1 of Chiloscyllium punctatum. Classification (NCBI taxonomy): domain Eukaryota; kingdom Metazoa; phylum Chordata; class Chondrichthyes; order Orectolobiformes; family Hemiscylliidae; genus Chiloscyllium; species Chiloscyllium punctatum. The sequence goes on from NC_092761.1 coordinate 8,333,656, forward strand.
CGAGGCCGTTCTGATCCCTATGACCCTTTTAATTGGGGTTTGTTCCTGTGTTTTTGTAAAAGTGGGAAGCAGATGTTTATACCTACTGTTTGTACAGGCGTATCTAGCTTAACTTCATCCCCTCACAACATCTTATCTACTTGCCCATAATGTCTACCTTCTGACATACAGTTTTAGCTAATACAAAACCAATTATATATTTCCTCCACATCGTTTCCATTCTTGTTGACTCAGCTCTTGGCTAAAACAATTATACACTGGTGTGAGTTCATTTTACTTTGTAAGATGGAATTGCAGAATTGCAGAAGTAACATTAATTTACCTATATCCCACAATTTCCCCCTTTTCTTTAATTACCATTTGTTATCTTCTGCATTTTTCTTTTAGGGGCACCTGTTTCATCAAGTCTGTTTCAATCAGTCTTTGGGTGAGCCCTCGTATACAGGGTATGATCATTTTTTTTTAATTGTTACCCACCAAAAGAAAGCTGACACAAAGCCTGCTGCAATCTGGTTACAAGCCTTGAATTCATCAGGTACCCCCCCCCCCCCCCACCCTGGGGCTCCTACCGAATCGAGATAAATCCTGTCATCGAAAGAAGTCTCTAACTGTAATCTCTTACCCCTTCCCTTTTTCCCTACTATCTTTTCCTTCTCAAATGCCAGGGTAAATGAAATTGCCAATTGTACAATTTCACATATCCCTCTCCAATCTGGAGGTAGCGTGGGTCTCAATATTTTGCCTCCACAGTCCCACCACAGATCCGCTCGGGGGAACCTTCAGTGCTGAGTAGTTCCCTCCCTTCTCCATTTCGGTTACATTCTTAATTTCTGTACATAATTTCAGCTCCCCCAAATCTTTCGATCGACTTGTACCTCGTCTACACACACGATGTGTGATTTCCAACTGCGGCAGAAAATATGGGGGGGAACTAATGCATCTTTCTACTTCAAGGGAGGGAACAGCAGAGATAGGGAGGTACAATTCCTATCATTCCATACAGTCTCATCCTGATACAGGGCTATCATACATTTCATGCCCTTCCTGTCTCCCTTCCACCCGAGCGGAAAGGGAACCCCCTGGGCCACTGGCCGACCGGATGCACATGCATAACAATTGGTCTTGTTCAGACTTTTCACAGTATACTTTACCCATTCAACCCAGGCATTTGCGTCCCCATACCCAGTTTCTATTTCAATGGTCTGTTTCAAGTCCTTTACCTCTATAAATTTTACTACTTTAGGATCAGCGGGAGGGGTGAAAGATTGTATCTTATTACCCAGTAGTTCTACCCGTTTTCCCCGTCCTACGCTAATTTGAAAACAATAGCCCAAGAAATCCTTCCCATTTGCTTTCATTTCTATCCCAAACATTTCATTTCATTGTATCTCATAGGTGCCCCCCACCCCCAGGATTGTTTCGTGCCAGGTGATTTTCCTTATCGTTAGGTATATTCAGTTACACTTTTTATCTGGACAATCACGAGCTGGTCGGAAGGGGGCCCGGTGTACTGTGACGAGACCATTATACTAAGTACCATCCCCGAGGCCATTCCCATAGGACTTAAGATGTATCTCAGAGCTGCGGTACTGTCTCTGATTATCTACATCCGCACAATTTACTAAGCTGCATACATCAGCGTCTATTACTTGTGGATTATCAGATTCAGGAACCGTTAATAATACATATGAAAATGATATTTGACAAAATCCCAATACTAAAAGGGTTAGCATCATATCTCTAGTAGCGTTCCCAGTATTCTAACCATCATGCTGAATATACAATCTTACAGAAATAATCCCGCGCTCGCGTCGCCACTGTATAATTAGTTACTTAAAGTCTCTTTAGTCTGAGTTTCAGCGAATCTTGCATTGATTCGGCTGTCCAGACTTCTTCCTCAACTGGAGATTCCACTGACCCTTTGATCCGAGTGTAGTGAGTCCAGACTTTCTCCACTGTCCTTATTGCCGTTTCAGTAGTCAAAAGAGCCTGGTACGGCCCTTCCCAGTCCGGCTGCAATTTAGTCTCTTTCCATGATTTTACTAAGATTCAATCGCCCGGCCGGATGGGATGAATGCTGCATTCAAGGGCTGGAGTCTGTGCCAATAAACCCTGTTTCCTGAGGAAAGACAAAGAGGAGGACAAGCCCAGTATATACTTCTTTAAAAACAAATCTTTAGTTTCGGGAATTGGCAATTCTCCATTCGTTCCCAAGTAAGGTAATCCAAATAAGATTTCATAGGGGGATAATCTCAAATCGTTTTTTGGGGCTGTTCGTACTCGCAAGAGAGCTATAGGTAAACATTTGGTCTAAGGGAGTCTGGTTCCTATTATCAATTTAGAGAGCTGTCGTTTGAGTGTTTGGTTCATTCTCTCAACCCTTCCCGATGATGGCGGGTGCCACGGAGTATGGAACTCCCAGGAAATTCCCAACCCTTTCATTACCCCCCGTAACACTTTAGAGGTAAAGTGAGTTCCTTGGTCGGAATCAATATGGTTCACGAGCCCATATCGGGGAATTGTGTGCTCCAATATTGTTTTAGACACTCCCCTCGCAGTGGTGGTAGCTAGGGGGTATGCCTCAACCCAACCAGACAAATGATCTACTATAACCAGCATATAATTTAGTCTCCATACCCTGGGGAGTTCAGTATAATCTACTTGTATACTCTGGAAATGTCTCAGTTCTGGGTCTCTTCCTCCCGGGGTCTGTTTTCTCAAGACTTTCTTATTTACCTTTCTGCATATGATACATCCCTCACATATTTGTTTAGCAATTGTATATATTCCTTTACATCCATATTCCCGAAGAACCAAATCACACATTGCTTGTACTCCCCAATGGCTGCCTTGGTGTAGGACAGCCATAATGTCTCGCATCATCATTTTGTTCAAATTCTCCTTCCATCAGGTAACATCCAATGCCCGTCTGCTGTTTTTACAACCCCTACATCTCTCAATTCATTTTCTTCGCTTTCAGTAAATATAGGAGCTTCCCTCGGACTTGGGACAGTAGGTATTAGGGAATGAATCACCACTTCTTGTGGGTTCAGGGCTGCTTCCCTCGCCACTTCATCGGCTAAACTATTTCCCCTAACCTCTAGTTCAAGTAGGAATGTCAACACGGTCAATTACTGTTTCGGGGGTAAAAAGGGGAAGGATTTACTGTTCCAGTATTTGAACCTATGATGATAGAAGGTCCGAAGGATAGGGTCACAGGGTAACTGCTGTATATCCCTGATATAGGCCAAATGGGTGGTCAGCTCAGACATGTGAACTCTATGCATTGGAAAGAGCCCTTAGGGCATTAGAGAATAAAGAGGGAACAGTATACACTGACTCTAAATATGCATTTGGTGTTGTGCACACTTTCAGTAAGATATGGCAGGAACGACAGCTGATCAATAGCCGAGGGAAAGAATTAGTACATGAAGAATTGATTAAACGAGTCTTGGAGTCCCTATTACTTCCCCGAGAAATAGCAGTAGTGCATGTAAATGGTTATCAGATAGGGTGGAATTTAGAATGTGGACGCTGCAGAGATGGGGAGCTGTGTAGGGACAGAAGGTGGTTACAGAATCGGGAGTGCTGTAGGGACAAGAGGCTTTTACACAGAAGATCGCACGTTAGGCAACAGGGAAAATTGTAGTGATTTGAGGGAGTTTAAGAGATGGGCAGATTTGTGAGGGACAGAGAAAGATTAGATTATTTACAGTGTGGAAACAGGCCCTTCGGCCCAACAAGTCAGCACCACCCCGCCAAAGCGCAACCCACCCATACCCCTACATCGACCCCTTACCTAACACTAAGGGGAATTTAGCATAGCCAATTCACCTGACTTGTACATCTTTGGACTGTGGGAGGAAACCGGAGCACCCGGAGGAAACCCACGCAGACACGGGGCGAACGTGCAAACTCCACACAGTCAGTCGCCTGAGGCGGGAATTGAACCCGGGCCTCTGGCGCTGTGAGGCAGCACTGCTAACCACTGTGCCACCGTGCTGCCCAACAAGGTGCACTGAATAATGAAGAGTGTAATGGGTGGAGGAGGTTATGGAGAACATGAGATCTATCAGGGCGGGAAGGAGTTAGTGACATTGATAGACTGATGATTGTGTCTGCTGTAGGAGATTGTAAAGATCGTGAGCTTTCTATGTATCAGAGTAAATACAGACAAAGCTGTAAGGCCTTGAGAATTATTAAATAGAGAGGCAGTATTTAGAGGAGATTGCAGAGAAAGAAGGTTTATAAAATGGCCTGTATGAGTAACAGAGATAAGTAGGGGTACTTTGACTGATGGATGTTTCAGAGGTAAAAACGGATCGCACAGGATCAATGAGGTCATGGAGACACAGTATTATTAGAGTTGCAGAAGTCTTGAGACATCGCACCAATCCCCACAGAAATCTTAAGGCAAGAAGGGTGTCATTTGAACCATGATGTTTGCACCAGCTCTTCATCTGAGTTGATTATGGAGTAGTGATCTTTTGCTTTCTCCCGTACCATTACACATTTATAAAGGTCTGTGAGAAGATTTGTAGCTTGGGTGCTCGCTGCTGTGGTTCTGTTCGCCGAGCTGGGAATTTGTGTTGCAGACGTTTCATCCCCATCTAGGTGACATCCTCAGTGCTTGGGAGCCACCTGTGAAGCGCTTCTGTGATGTTTCCTCTGGCATTAATCGTGGTTTGTCTCTGCCGCTTCCAGTTGTCAGTTCCAGCTGTCCGCTGCAGTGGTCAGTATATTGGGTCCAGGTCGATGTGTTTGTTGATAGAATCTGTGGATGAGTGCCATGCCTCTAGGAATTCCCTGGCTGTTCTCTGTTTGGCTTGTCCTATAATAGTGGTGTTGTCCCAGTCGAAATCATGTTGATTGTCATCTGCTTGTGTGGCTACTAAGGATAGCTGGTCGTGTCGTTTCGTGGCTAGTTGGTGTTCATGGATGCGGATCGTTAGCTGTCTTCCTGTTTGTCCTATGTAGTGTTTTGTGCAGTCCTTGCATGGGATTTTGTACACTACGTTGGTTTTGCTCATGCTGGGTATCGGGTCCTTCGTTCTGGTGAGTTGTTGTCTGAGAGTGTCTCTTGGTTTGTGTGCTGTTATGAGTCCTAGTGGTCGTAGTAGTCTGGCTGTCAGTTCAGAAATGTTCTTGATGTATGGTAACGTGGCTAGTCCTTTGGGTTGTGTCATGTCCTCATTCTGTTGTCTTTCCCTTAGGCATCTGTTGATGAAATTGCACAGGTATCCGTTTTTGGCGAATACATTGTAGAGGTGTTCATCTTCCTCCTTTTGCAGTTCTGGTGTACTGCACTGTGTTGTGGCCCTTTTCAACCGTGTCTTGATGCAACTTCTTTTGCGTGTGTTGGGGTGGTTGCTTTCGTAGTTCAGGACTTGGTCTGTGTGTGTGGCTTTCCTGTACACCTTTGTGGTGAATTCTCCGTTCAGTGTTCTGCCACACACGCGGATGACAAGCAACATGAGTTCGACTGGGACAACAATACTATCATAGGACACGCCAAACAAAGAACAGCCAGGGAATTCCTAGAGTCATGGCACTCATCCACAGATTCTATCAACAAACACATCGACCTGGACCTAAGAGACCGGCCACAGCAACGGACAGCTGGAACTGACAACCGGAAGCGGCAGAGATAAACCACTACAAATGCCGGAGGAAAGATCACAGAACCGCTTCACAGGAGGCTCCCAAGTACTGAGGATGTCACCTAGACAGTGGACGAAATGTCTGCAATACAAATTCCCAGCTCGGCAAACAGAACCACAACAATTACACATTTCATTTAGTCGCAATAATCATCTAATCCCCTCTTGAAAAATTCCATTGAACATCCGTTTACAACACTTCCAAGTGTATCCTAAATACTCGCCAAGTTTAAAGGTTCTTACTTCTATCATAGTTCCCCTATTGTACATAACCTGAAATCTGTGTCCTCTCGTTTTGTGAGTGGGTACCATTTTATCCAATCTAATCTAATCAGTCTGCCTATGAGTTTGAAAAACTTCATTCGATCTCCTCTTAGCCACCTTCATTTCATTGAGAACAGTTCCAACAGTCTGACTTCATAACTGATCTTACTCATTCCTGGAAATATTCTTTTAGATCAGTTCTTTCTCCTTTCCAATGGGTTTATATCCTTCCGATCATGGGACACAGTTGAAGTCGAATGTGTTTGATGCAAGTTCAACATCACCCCTTTACTGTTGAACTGTCAGTATTTATAAAGACAGGAACACTGTATGCTTTGCCAATGTTTAATGTCCTACAAACTTCAATGATCTTTGCACATCATGTGCTTCTGTTTTCCTGCCTATTTTATATTGTCTCTTCATGTTCTTGATAGAAAGTTGCATTTTCTCATGTTTCAATGTGCCAAACTTCATCAATCACCTCTCTACTGTTTCTACGAAGTTGGCAATGTAAGTTTAGAGTTCGACAACGTTTTCCTCACAGTTTACATGTTTTAAGTGCTGTGTAAACTGTAAACTTTGAATGGGTCCCTGCACACCAGATGTACATCGTTCAAAAATATCAAAATGAATGAGGTCCCCCAAACTGAATCCTGTGGAATTTTACTGAAAATCTATCTCCAGCCTGAATTAAAAATCTAGTGACCATTCCTCTCGATTTCCTACCAATCAGTCAATTTAGTTTCCAAATTGATACAATCCCTTTTATTCCGTGAATGAATGGATGAACGAATGATTTAATGTCACACATAACGAGGGAAAAACAGAGAAACATGTTTGTTGCCTGTGCCACAAAGATATTCCTCATCAATTTTGAACCGTTCTAGTGACAGAGTTTCCTCCTCTGTCACCATGGCCTGGGTGAGTTCGGCCACTTTGGTAAAGACAGAGATGAAGTATTCAACTCACACTCAGCCATTCCCCTTCTTCTCAGTACAAATCATTTTTCAAGCGTTGAATCAGCTTTACTCCACTTTTCAGCATGCTCCCTTACACGTGTGACAACTTTATATTGGCTCCCCGTTTCCTCATAAATCCCTCCGCTCTACCATCTCTACCCTAAACCTTCAGCACTTCTCCTGGTTCACAATTCTGTTCTCTATCTGACAGCTATTCAATTGTTCTTCTTCACCTTAAACCTTTTATCCATTGTCATCGAGGGAGGGTTGGGTTTGTTTACCCTGCCTTTCCTGTGTGAGGAACTATTCCTCAAACGGACCCATGTCATTGAAGGGAGCCCATTGTTCAATTTTTCTTTTTCTGACCATCTTGGTGTTCCGGTCATTCCTTCCCAGATTCATTCTTGCTCCACTGAGGGCAGCTCTCAGTCAATTGATTTTTCTCAAACTCAGTCAATGCACAACATTCTCTACCATCATCCTGAGTGTTACAATACAATGATCATCGTGCCAGAAAATGTTCCCGCCTGATTCTGGATCCATTCTCCCCATCTCTTTTCCAAGGTTCAACAGTACATGGCCCCTTGGAGTGGCACATACTCCTGCAGTAAGCACCCCTCCATGCAATCCGTCACTGCCCAGACACGGTCAGTATCCCAGTCTGTATTTGGATAATGCAAGTTTCTCAACACGATCACGTTGCCATCTCTGTACCCTTTTCACTAGTTGCTGGCCTACAGACGGTCCCTCACAGCGTAACTTTTTACTTTTTCTTCTATAGCTCCAGCCAAATTCATTCTGAACTTGGAGGCATCCAATTTCTCTCAGACTCATTATCTAACCCGATCTAGAACCAATACTTCTACACTTTGTCCTTTTATTTCCTTCATATCATTTCTGAATATGTTATACTTTGGGCTCCATATATCAGGAAAGATGCATTTGACCTGAAGCAGGTCTAGAGGAAGCTCACAAGAAAACTCCCAGGAATGAAAGGCTTAGCAGATGAGGAATGTTTGAGGGATCTGGGACTATACATGATGGAGTTTAGAAGGACAAGGGGAGATCTGATTGAAACTTGCAGAATACTGAGTGGCTTGGACATAATCGACTTTGGGAAGATATTTCCATTAACAGCAGAGTCGAGTAACCAAGGGCACAGCCTTCGAGTAAAGGGAAAACCTTTTCGATCGGAGATAAGGGGAAACGTCTTCAGCCCGAGAGTGGGGAATCTGTGGAAATGATTGCCACAGAAGGCTATGGATGAAAGGTCGTTGAGTAGATTTAAAACACAGATAGAAAAATTCTTGATTGTCCGGGGATCAAAGGGGGGAAGAAGGAAAATGGGCTTGAAAAACCGATCAGTCAACATTGAATGGTGGAGCAGACTCGATGGACACAGTGAGATTCTTGACCCCACTATCCTGGAATTACATTGACAGTCACAGAAACACTGACACCTTCTTCAATTTCCTGACTCCACTGTGACTATTGCTCCTTCTTTCTTCTCCCTCCCTTCCTGTACAGTGAGGCTGCTTGTGGTACCACAAACATGGCTCTGGCTACCCTCCCCTGAGCAGACAGCACCTTCATCAGCTTCCAAACTGGGAAACTGAATTGGGAGGGAGTCTCACCTCCCCTCCCCTCCAGGGTAATCCTGTATTTCCTGGCTGTAGCTCTTGACTGATCACCCATTCCCTTCCTTTTTACGGGCCGTTATGACAGCAGTGTGATCCCCTCCGTGACTGTGTTGTTCACCTAACTCTCATCAGAGATGTCTCACAGAATCTCCAGGCATTAGCTGCATGACCCGGTGTTCGTCTCGAACATCAGCAGTGGCTATGACTTCCCAATGTAAAAGAAAACGTTTCCTATTTAACCAACCTGCACTACCACAACATAAGCTGAAACGTGTTTAGTCTTACTCAATGAATTAAGTTGTATAAAGTTAATATCAGAGGCACACGTTCAACATTCCTTCGCTTATCGGCCTGTAGGTGACTGAGATTCTTTGTTATACTGATTCAGACTTTCACTTATTACTGACATATCAGTCTTCAGCCCAACTTCCAAGAAAGAAAATGTCAATTTGCAGCAATTTACAGCAAGTAACGGTTTATTAACAGCGAATGAACTTACATTTTCTTCTGTGAAGACGATTGTGTGAATTTCAAAATCAATTCAGGGGGTCACAGCCGCAGAAAGGCGTGTCTCTGTGACTCCCAGGTACATATAATCCTCCAACTCCACTCTGCTCCCTCACAGGGTCACCGTCCCTGTGACTCCCAGGTATGTGTAATCCTCCAGCTCCCACTCCACTCTGCTCCCTCACAGGGTCACCGTCTCTGTGACTCCCAGGTATGTGTAATCCTCCAGCTCCAGTGTAATCCTCCTCCAGTGAAAAAGAGGAGGATTAGACGGGGAAGAGGGTGTTACAGTGATTGAGCGAGCTGTAGGTGATGGAACAGGTTATCTGGGGAGGTAGGCAGATCTGCAGTGCCGAAAGCAGGTGTCTGAAAGATACAGGGAGAGTTGCAGACACTGACTAAGGCAAAGGAAATAGAGAGGCGATGGCTTGTTGGTGACGGAGCCTTGTCGAGTCTAAACGGCTTTTCCTGAGCTGCTTACAGAGATAGAAAGACTTCAACCTCCAATAAGCTTGCACATTCTGTTGCAGCTTTATAGCTTCCACTGTGCTTTCTGTTACCGCTCCAACAAAACTCCCAGGCTTATTCTGTTTTCCTACATCTGCACTTTTTTTCCCCCCGGACCTAAGTTATTGCAAAGAAAACACCGGAGCTTTTCTAACTTCTTTGTCCTCTTCATGGGTTTCCTTTTTTCCCGTGGTAAGTTGTTCTTAAGATCTTCACTGTGATCTACCTTTCCCTTTCCACGTGAGGATTTCTCTTTGGCCTAATTTCTATCCCTCATGGACTGACATTGATTCTGGAAGCCACACCGTGTTGTATGGATCAATTCATAATCATCAACCACTTCAGCTGTTTTACCTCTCTGCTCTTCCAAATGAGTTTGCACTATATCAGGCAAGCATTTTTGAACCCCTCCAAATTAATTGTCTCTCAACGAGCATCGTATATTTTCTTGATTTTTAAGCTCTTATCCATCTATCAAAATTACTTTGCTTGATCCTTTCAAATTAAAAACAGGTTTGACCAGGTTCCCTCCTTAGATTCCTGAAACATTCTGATTAAAAGGCTTCTGCTAAACAGGTTATGAGTTAAGAAGTGCAGAAGGAGGGGAGAAAATCCAATTTCAACATTGACACTGACTCAACCTACCCCAGGCTGAACCTATCTGACCAACTAGAGAGGTGACCACGTCCTCTTGATAATACACGTTTCTTTTTAAAGACTTGAAAGTTGTCTGCCTGCAGCATTATTGTTATGTACAAACAAAAGGACGCCAATAAACCTTTAAGAATTCAGACATATTGGTCATTTAGAACCTCTCTAAGAAAAACCACGAACAACATAACCTTGTAAAGGGACCGGGTTTGTGACAACATGCCACCTTTCGCTTTGGACTGAATTCAATAAATGTAAGTCTCACTGTATTGAAGCCATAAAAGTGTATTAAGGTGTTTGTGAATTTATACAAAAAAATGCTGAAGTGCATTGTGTGTTGAAGATACAAAATTGCCTTATTCGAACAATTAGAGGAATGCCTAGGCAAATCGACACTTCCTGTGCATAGTTAGAGCAAATATGCCCCCTGAAAATCTACTGGTTGCTGCTTGTTCGAATGAAGGGGAGCACGCTAACAATATATAGATTATGTGTTTGGGGGTGGTGGAAGGAGGTTCAGGCGGTTACAGCATTGCAAATAGACAACGTAGCAGAAACAATTAGCCTGCGATAAGAAAACATCCATCATTCTCCCTCACAACTAACTTCACTCGAGCAATTGGTGATGGGAGATGTGACCAATAGCCAGCGATGCCAGCATTCAACCGAGTCCAGTTATTATTGTGATATGACGATACCACACTGACAGGAGTTAACTGATCTGTTTGTTCAGTGACTGTGATTGATGACAGTCTCCATGGATTCCAAATGTGTCACTGGATGGTTTCCCTCTTCTATTTTTAAGGGGCCTATTACAGCACTTTATCCCATAGTAGCAGCAGATGCATCACCTCGAACACTAACAGGGATCCGCAGCTGCAGAGAGGGGAAGTGGATAGATAAACATCTGAGAATAGTTTAGAATTTTCCAGTCATGGATCACAATCTGAGAATATTAGACTGGAATACTGCAACAATGGACAGGAGTTTATCCTTGGGTCTTTTCTATCTTTCGTGGTATTGGTCAACATTACAAGATCGGATCGAAGCCTTACTGATGATTATCCAGGCGGGTTACTATCCCATGCTCGCAATTATTGGTGTTCCTGGTAAGTCTTTCCGTCTTTATCTATTTATTAATCCCATAAACCATGCTGAAATTCATTACTATTTCTGTTACCTTTATTTGACAAAGACGGAAACTATTGTCTTCAGTTTCAAATACAAATTGCACTCATTACCATAAACGTCTGAACCACCCAACACCCCAGTCCGCACAAACATCTGAGAACTAGACTGTACACCATCACAAATTACCTTTTGCCTTGAACTGATTTATTTCTCGGTATTATCCCAATCATTATACATACCCACTACCAGATCCGTAATATTCCCAGTCCCCAACTTGACGTCAGTGCGGGTCACAAATAAATAATTATCTATGCCTTGGTATAATTCAGACTTTATGCATCGAGTTCTCTTCTAAGCACTCTGTCTGTTACAAATATGGCTATCAGAACCTTGTTCTTGTCTCTAAAGTAAATTCATGAGAGGGACAGTGTGTCAGAGAAGGAATGCCGCTGGACATGTAATTCAGAGGACCAGATTACTACACTAAAGACACTGTTTCAAATCCTACCTCAGATTATGTCAGAATTTAAATTCAAATGACAGGAATTGGAAATAAGAGCTAATATCACAAATATCAACAATAACAGCACCAGCTTTTTTTCAATAAGTTTATCTATTTCATTGAGGCTCTTTGTTAAGGAAATCGAGCATTATTACCTGGTCTGGCTGAAGACTGATGTCAGCCCCACAGCAATGAGCTTGGCTGTTTACTGCCTGAAGTAATGACCTCACAGTAACGGACATTTAGAGAGGTCAACAAATGCTGACCTTACCAGCGATGCAGACATGCCATCTCATAAAAATATTGAAATTTAAACAAAACAAAGAATGCTGCAAGAGATCAGAAACAAAAATTAATCGAGAAACTGCTGCAGAAACTGAGCAGACTTGGGACCCTTGGGTCGGGGGCAAAATAGAATTGACATTTCGAGTCCACTGTCCATCCACCATAACTGAACACAGCTTAAAAATATTGTGATTGATGTTGGTGACAGGGATGTCTGTTATGAAGGGGAGAAGGAGGGAGTTGAATAGTTAGAGAAAGAGAGAGTTAAAAGAACATCTGTGGTAAAGGGGAGAAGGAATGACTTGAGTAGATAAAGACAGGGAGAGAGAACAAGAAGCAAACAAAGGAATTGTTGATGATCAGCTGGAAAATATAAAAATGAGATTAATCCTATTTATTTTTCTTCGATTCTTAAATTACTGAAAATCATGCCATGTCGGGTATACACCAAAGTCACTGTTTAAAGTGAGTTATGTCCCTTTGTCTCTCTTCCCTGAGTGTATTCGTTATCTCCCCTTATTCATTAGTGGGATGCTGGGCCAGTATTTAATTCCCTTTCCTCATTATCAATGAGAAGGTGTTAATGAGCTGCCTTTCTGACCCACTGCAGTCCGTGGCTGTAAATAGTCAGTGCTTAGGTTCATGTGGTTTCATTTCTTTGAGACTTTGTAGTGAGTGTTATAGATGAGTGGCTGGCGTATCCATTTCAAAGGGCAATCGAGAGTCAAATGCATTGCTGGAGTCACATGTAAGCCCGAACAGCTGAAGGTGGTAAATTTCATTCCCTGAAGGATATTAGAGTGCTAGGTAGGATTTTGTGGCAATTGACAATGGTTTCATAGCTTCATTTGATTTTATTGGATTCAAGTTTTACTACTTGCCGTCGTGGGATTCGATTCTGGGGTGGGGATCAGCACATGGGTCCCTGGATTATTAATACCTCAAGGACGTCACCTTCCCAGCATCTCCAACCATCGCCATTAGCAATATTAATGTTGATGTTTGTGTGCCTATGATTGAAACACAGCTGTTCGCGAGGCTAAGGAATGGTTTGGCAAAACATACTTTCCTTCTTAATTTTCTCTTTATTTGAAGATTAGAGGATCGGAAATGCCCTTGGCGAAAATGAGCGGGGTGTCTTTGATCATGAGTCACTAACAGAATTCATACCAGGCAGCAAGTAATCAACATAGTAAATTGTATACTGTTCTTCATTGCAAAATGATTCAAGTATAGGAGTGACGACACCTTCCTGCTGTCGTAGAGTGTTGTTCGGAAAGTAATTGGGGCACTATGTACAGATTATTTTTCCTTTATTAGGAATGATCACTTCACTACAGAGAGGCAGTGTAAAGGAGGTTCACTGGACTAATTCCTGTGGTGATGGTATTTCGAAGAGACTGTGAAAGAAATAATCTGTATCACTACAAAAAAAATTGTATTAAAACTTGAGGGTTATGGATCAACACTCATTATTTTCAAAACTGAACATTGACAGCTTTATCTAAAACATCTGCGATACATGCTTTCACAATTGGGCAAATATATAGAAAGGAAACGATTTGAAGGACAGGGGAAAAGTGTGGGGAAACGGGGTGAGCAAAAATGGACATTTTGGTCAGCATTGACCAGTTTGGGCTGAACGGCCTGTCCCTGTTCTATCGGACTTTATGATACTATACTTAGCTGAGTGGGGCCTCATGTTCGTGAAGTGAGAGCTCCAGGTTCTGAATAAACTCTCTCTACCTCAATGTGCAGCTGGTGTGTGACCCTGTACTGAACGTCACGTTGTTCACAAATCTGTAAGTAGCCACACTCTGATAGTGTTCGCCATTAACACTAGCTTCTGACCTCTATACAGAACACTAGCCTGTCATCTCAGCGATTGGAGATGCCTCCTTGAGACTTGACACAAACCATCCGCTGTCCCTCCTCACTGTCAGCAAACATGGTATCGTTAATGTAAGACGTGTGTACCATTAGCAATGGAGCCAAGAGGAACAACATGGAACAGCCTGTCTGTGCAGACTATGCTTCATTGATTTGTCATGTTGGAGCATCAATGGCACCCTCCTTTCTGTTACAGTCTGGAGGGGCTGAATGCCCTCTTCTCTTCATGCATTAGTGTTTCGAGGGGCGGAATGTCCTCCTCCTGGTTTCAGTGAAAAGTTTCATGGACACTATTGGGCGAACCTTGGTTCAAGCTTACCAGTGTGATGTACTGTCTAGACTCCTTATCTTCCTCTGTAATAGTAGACATTCAGGGGACAGGAAGAACACAGCAAGTCACACAACATTTGAGTTCTCCAATTTCAGGTAAACTTTCTTCTAATCCACCAACTCCCTTCCCAGCCTCTCCCCTCCCTTCCTTTCCACTGATCAAACCTTTTCCCGGCTACCACCCAGATTCAGTCCTCTCATCGTCCAACCGAGTCGTACCCCTTTACCTATATCCACCTATCCCCACCTCACCAACCTGCCTCCTCTTTTCTCGCCCCGCCTCTTTATCTTTAGCTCCCTTATATGCCTGCAGTAATGAAGAAGGGTTATACCCAAGGCGTTGCTTATCCACCTGCGGATGCTGCCTGGCTTGTTGTAATCTTCAGCCTCCTGCATGTCTATGTTGGATTCCAACATGCGTAGATTGTTTTTTTTCAAAACCTCTTCCTGTGTAGTCGGCTGGAGAAAGCGAATGGGCTGTGCTTCTTCTTACCAATAGTTTTGATGCGTTGGATGGCTTTCTGACATTCCTGTGAAACCATCTTGAGATGCTGCAAGAGCTTCCTTTTTTTAACCATGGAAATGTGTAGGTTCTGATCGCACTATTTCATGAATGTTGCTGACACTTTAACAACACAAGTTTGAATGCTGTCTGTTATTG